>NW_027411625.1:14800000-16089741 GCF_049639745.1 Rhodnius prolixus | reverse complement strand
CAAAAAAAGTGGATTTTACATGTGTGTAAAAACGGAAACCGATTCATATTTCGTTTGACGCAACCAGGGGTTGGTTGTAAAATGAGGATTTGGTTAAATTTGTTAATCGGAAGTATAAATTACTTTTTACACTAATAAAAATTACAGATACAATTACAATTAATTAAGTATCAATTACTGTATCAATTTTGTGGATTTTTTTTACATGTTGCTGGAAATTATTCCTACGATTTATACATCTTATACTGATTGCTAAATTGTAGATCTAATACTTTTATTTAAAACCTTTTTCCGAGAAAATTTAATTTAAGGCACTTCTTGGTTTATGTATCCCCTATAAAGTACCTTTACATTGCATCACTTGAATAATATTAACTGGGATACAATGAGTTGCTAAAATTTCAAGAGTGAGGTAAATAATAACTTTTAACTGAAGTGCAAATTTACAGTGTCTTTTCAGATAATGCGCTTTACTAAAAAGCCATTCCAGTTGTTTGGTTAAAATTTAGTACTCTAACCAAACTAATATTGGTAATTTATAGCAAGCTATAAGTTTTATTTGAAACTTTTTCCGCGAATATTTATTTTAGGAATTATCGGGGAGACTTTTGGCTTCCATCTAAAGAGCCTTTTCCTTGAATTAAATGGTTTTACGACTTAAATATTATTAGTGAGAATTTACTATAATTGCTAAAATTCAGAATTAAAAGGATGTTGCAAGTTTGATTCTATGTAACGATTTGTTTTATGTCTAGTTTTCATATATCTCTTCCGACACTTTAAACTTTTATTCGAAGATATTCGGATGGAAATTGATTTGAAAAATAGCCGCTGAAATTTCAAGCAGCCCTTAAAAAAATCCCGTTATACTAGAGTAGAAGAGTAGAAAAGTTGTATAGGTAAAAGAGTTGATCGTCAAAAACTACATGAAAAAGCGTAATGTTGAAAAACACCTAACTTTGGCATTTTTATAATGAACCTTCAGTAAAAAAGCGAAGTTTGAAGAAAATTGATGAGTTACAGAAAGTTGTGCAATCACGTCAGACTATATTTCATTATAGTCTAGAGTAAAGTTGACGTATTATTTAACAGTAAATGTGTGTATCCTTTAATATGCTTCTATAAAAATGTGTTCATAACCTGTTTAAGTTTCAGATTACCAGTCCGGACACAGCGGGAGCTCGGGGTCCATGCCATCGGATTCAGACTGCGAGGAGCCGACCAGTCCGCATGTGGGTCCGCATCTTGCTGCCCAGCCTTTAGCTAGTCCTCATCTTACTAGCCCGCAACCTCAGTCGCCCATCGGTCACAACTCGCACGCGAATAAACCGCAGATATTCTTCCCAGAATCTAAACAGCAAATGTTTTTTCCAGAAACAATTGCAGAACCAAACACAAGTGAGTATTCAAAATGTGACTGGTTTATTACTGAGTTTGTTGCATATTTTTCTATTTTTTTCTTTCTTTGTAGGAATCGTGGTTTTGTTAGGCTTAAATAGTGAAAAATTGCTTTTATTTAATTGCCAAACTTTTCAACTTTTGAATTTGTATTATTAAATATAAAATAATACTTAGACGAACTTATTAAGAGGCCGTTTATTTCCAGATGGTCGATTGTTGTGGGACTTTCTGCAGCAGTTGCTCAATGATTCTCTACAGCGGTATACATCCTATATTGCGTGGAAGAACCGAGAAGCTGGCGTATTTAAAATTGTCGATCCACCAGGCCTGGCCAAGTTGTGGGGAATCCAGAAAAACCACTTGTCTATGAACTATGATAAAATGTCCAGAGCTTTAAGATATTATTACAGAGTGAACATTCTGCGCAAGGTGCAAGGAGAACGACATTGCTATCAGTTAGTTTTGGTCCCATTTATTTTTAATTTATATAGAGTTACAACAGATACCTATTGTAAATGAGATCCAATTCGAAAAATTGTTTACTTCCTAATGTAAAATCTGGGTATACTTCCACCCAAGAAGCCCAAAAGTAGAAAGACTTGTAACTAACTGTAAAATCTAGTCCCTGCTAGTTTGCGAAGAGTTCTTCGTGGAATCGATACGTGTGTTATTGAGTAATTCATTTTGGTGAGTCTAGCTCTTTCTCAACACTTGAAACTCGAACTTAGTATTCCGCTTGGATGCTTTTGTCGTTTCTGATACCAATGTTTTAGCCGAAATCCATAAATTCAACTTTACTGAAAGGATTGTTAGCTATTTGAGTGTCAATTATTTTTCTTTGAATTTTTCACAAGAAAGTTGGTTTTTCAGACAGGTTCTCAGTGAACTGTTGCGGTAAAACTTTCCTTTAAAAGCGCTTTTAAAACATTTCTGTTCCACCGCCTACTCAATGTTAATGATAGTTATATAAGCATAAATGGAATTCTAAGTTCGAGGAAACGGTCAAGCAAAAGTGCAGTTTTCCAGAATAATTTAAAAAAAAAAAAAAATTATTTTCTGTAAAATAACTGCACGAATTAGCTTTAAACTTAGAATGATATTATGTTTGTTTTTCTCAAGTAATTTGAATTTAAAAGGATTTCATTGTGAGGTGACTTCTCAGACTTTTATCATGAATTAATTATATTTGTTTCATGTCCTAGATTCCTTCGCAACCCTAGTGAATTGAAGAGTATTAAACATATCTCACTGTTGCGAAATCATATTAGTCAGAATCAAGGGCAACCTACGCAACAAACAATGCCACCATCTCCACAACAACAGCAGCAGCAGCAGATGACCACTATAAATACACAACAACAGCAACAACTTGTGAATAGTGATGAACCTACGGATTTACGTACCCATACGCATCAGCCAATTGATTGCGGCGAACAACCGCAACAATCACCGTCTACAACTTATGAGACGGTAACAGAAATGAGGCGGCTAGCGCAACAACAACAAAAACAACAACAGAGTATAATTACAACAGCGCAAACATCAAGCGCAAACAGTACTTCACCCGCAAATCTATACCATCCACCTCCACCTGCATCGCATCAAGCTGAAGATCTCTCCATATCCCCAGCCAGTTCCATTACTATAAAATCCGAAATTTCTTGAAAAAACGGAATAAAGGGGAAAAATAATAAATTTTATGATTTAATAATTTTATCGTTACATTTTTTTTTAATTCTGCAAAGTGCAGGTAGCGTTACCAGACACACTAATACACCTAATTACTGTGCAAGCGATATCATTATAATGATAGAGCTATTTTTTTTTTTTTTTTCTTAAGTTTGAAACAACGCATTCAAATAGCCCAGAATAGTGAATTTGACTTTTTATTATTATTTTTTCTTTTTCTTAATTTTTTTTTACTTATTAGATCGTAAAATTGTTCCGATGCAGCATTGTCGATTTATTTTGTGTGATGGAAACAACCCTTTTTCAAGCAGAAAAACAGAAGCCTACAAGCTAAACAAAATATTTCTAGCAAATTGTTCAAGCAACAAAACATTACTCTATCTTTTAAATTAAGCAATAGACCATTCTGTGCTGAAAAAGTGATTCCAAAATCCCTTCAGTTTTACCATTTGCTATGAAATTACAATGAACGTTCTCTATCGCCAAGCAATGACAGATTGTCCTGTGGGGTTGAGACCTACATATAAACTTCTGTTTGGCTAAACAACCAAACTTAGTTCCCAAGTTCTCAAGCAACAAAACATCGTTTTATATTTCCAAGCATTTTATTACCATTCTTTGCGTGAGACTGTGCAACAACATCTTATATTCTTTCTTTTCAAAGCCCGAAAGCTTTTCAAATGAATAAAAGTAAGACGAAACTAGCATTATAATGAATTATTCTTGTGTGAAAGGCCAAGAAACAAATATAAAACTCTTTCTGTGTTTCCAAGCAATCAAACATAACTCGTTCTAACTTTTCTGAGAAAGATAGAGCAACTAAATGATCACTCAAGATGAATTAAAACTACTTCTCTATTGCAAAGCGAAAGAAACCACCTCTCTGTTAAGGCCATACAAACAAATAACTTATTCCGTGCTGCCAAGCATTTAGAGATCATTCCTTCATAAACCCAAGCAACAGAATATAATATTTCCTTAATATTCGAGTCTAACTGAAAAACTTAGACCTGGCAAAACCTGTATAATTTATTCTGTACTTTTAAGTCTTAAAAGATATAAATTCATATTGTGTGAATTTATTGAACAAGCAAAAAACAGAACGCCCTTCGTAATGTACGATCTAATTTGTTGAAAACTTCTAAATAGCTAAAATTTGTTAAATATAAATAGCTAAAAGTGATAATTTTTTTTTTTACATCTTTGAGCAACGCAAAATATGAATCGAAAAAAATAAAATAAATTTAAGTGTCAAATACAACGAAAATTAACTTAGGTTAATAATAATAAAAAATAACTAAAAATTACCAAGAGAAATTAAAATATAGTGACATCCACTCTAATGTTAATTTGTGTAACCTACTACTATTGAAAAAAAGGTGAATATTCTGTAATAAAGTTAGTGTCCTACTGTAGAGTGGTGTCAATACACTAAAGATGTTTCGATAAATACTAAAATCTGCAGCATTTTTTTAGTTTGAGGCCATTGTCAACAAATGAAGTCATTGCCTGAAGTGCTTTTCAGTACATTGCTGGCTTCCAGATAATGTTGTCTGTAACGAAACATCATCGTCTATCAATAAACAGTGATTGAGGAACAGGAAATTTCAGGGTGTGCAGCTGGATTTGAACTAGTATCTCCACCAACCAGTATGTAGAAATATTAGCCAGTTTGTGTGAAATGGAAGAAAGTAGTTTTTTACAATTTAAGGCGTATTTTCATCTTTCTATCAGAATAAATTTGATTATTTTATTATTCTAATTCTATGAGGTGTTTTTATTATGAGGGTTACAATATTAATGCAAAAACTTGCTAAATGTGAAAATGTAAGTCTAATGAAATGTACTCCGTTACTTTTTAGAAATGTTTTGCTATTTAATTTCTTCTACATCTATAGTTGGTAATGGCGAGAAACGTAACACAAAACTTGCGAAGGGTACAATCTCATATTTCTGCCAATAAAGCGCTTAACATCAACAAGTTAATCGTCTCAAGTGAACTCGTGTTTGTTAATCCCTTCTTTGAAAACATCCTGTGAGAACGAAGATGTATGTAGTACAGAACAATGGACTTCTTCCATTTTGCCCCACACAACAAAAATATTAAACTCAATAATTAGACATGTTTCAATGATACCAACTTGGTAAGTTAAAAAAAAAAAAATAAATAGTATCCTTCTTTGTAATGCAACTTCATAGAACAAAAAAAGATGTATTTGTTGGCATAAATAATTGTGTCTTCAGATGATTTTTTATTGACACCACTCTGCTGCCTTAAAAATTAATTTAAATCTTTCATAATGTGCCTTTCTATATATATAAAAGTAAGAAAAAAAGGAAGTGTCCTTCTATTTTTTAGCAAAATATACTGTATTGTCTTTCAAAAGTGTTGAAGGAAAATATGCTTCGTTTTTTAATAATTAATTAATTTAAAAAATTATTAAACTAGTTTAGAGTTTAAAAGGATGTTATAAAAATCCTAAATAGGTTCAGAATTATGAATAACGAAGAAAAAAACCTAACTTTCATATTTTAGGATTTCTTTTATTATTATTTTTTTAATAAAGTTACCACTTATTTTTTAATTATTATTATTATGGCTATTCATACTTTTGCATATTATTATTAAATTCGTTTGAAAAGAAATTCGTTTGATTTAAATGAAAATTGGTTTAGCTTTAAGAATGATCAGAATTGTAAATGTCTTTGTTTTTCAATATTTCTTTTGCTTTTTATTATAATTTTAGAAAATTATATAGTGTTTATAATTAAAATAACGATTTAAATTTTAGACTATATTTTCGTTGATATAAGAAGTATTTCTTTTCTGTTTTGTTTTAAGTTCCTTTTTTGATTTAGTTAAGTTTTGTTATTAAACTTTATTTCTAATATCCCAAGAATGTTTAAATAAAATTAAGTTACATTTTCAATTATATATCTTTTTAAAATAAGGTTAAGTGTTATTCAACTAATCTTCGAATAACTTAGCAAATGATAGTTTCTAAAGATTATATTAACAATTTTTCAGGTTTGTGTGGAAAACATTGTGAGATTGATTATATCTTAAGAATTCTGGAATTTCCTTTATTTTTGACCAGCTTTGGATAAATTAAATTAACTTAAGGAGCGTATTTATATCAGACCCTTTTGAAATAGATAGAATAACTGAAAAGGGGTATCCTTCATTTTGGTCCAAGGCAGCATTTCTACTTTAAAAGATATTAAAATACAACGGTTTGAATTCTGCTCTTATATCTAGCAACTTTAAAATCTAAGGAGCTGACATTTTCTAGAAATCTGATTTCTTACAATTGATTTAACACTTTGCATTACTAAACTGTAGTTCCTCAGAAATTTCATAAACACAGTTATTTATTCCTGTCTATCAACTTCGATGATTTCTCGAACATTTCTGGATGTTCTGCGCGTGATTCTGGATTGCGTAAGTGGGTACATGCTTTCGTCCTTTCTTAAATTATCTACTCCTGGAGTTCTATGCCTAAATTGTGTTAGTAGACGGCGGCGAAACAGCAGCATTAGTATTTTCAGTATCTAAGAAATTCGTTATGCAAGCTGTGCAACTGTGGCAAGTGAGGGAAAGTACCTTCCCCACATTTGTTAGCGATTCTACGCTGGGAGTACCAGTCTTCCAAGAACATTACTCTCTTCCAATTATGTATCCAATCATTCTTTTACATGTGAAATACTTTCAGGATATAACATCTTCTAATCGGTAAAGCTTCGCGTTGTGTTCAAAATTAGTAAATAAATATTAGAAAAACTCCTTGAAGATCATGCCTTGCATTCATAGAGAACACGCCACTCAACAGAAGATATCGTCAGCCTTGGAGAATATCATAGCTTATCCAGTTTCCCTCTTCAACCTATTTTTCATTTTATGGTCATATAGCTGGTTTCAGGTGTTTTCTTTCATCCCATTTTCAGTGAAGCAATGGAGATCACCTCCACATCGCTAACCCAAACATAAATTCATTTTATGAGGTTGTGCTAACGCCTTCAAATAAGATTGTTAACTATCATAATGAAGTAGACAAAAACTGAAAAATCTCTTGGTATAGTTAGTTACACAGCCCTGTAATCTTAAATCTTATAAATTTTAAAGCAAATGTATACGATGGATAACATCATTTTGGTTTCAAATCAAGATTTTAGCAATTACGAAAAAATTAAAACAGTATTTCATATGTTACCCACACAAAAAAAAGGTATGGAAATTTTGAAAAATGTTCTTATACAACAGAATTTCCGTAAAAGCATTTTTTTCCCCCTAAACAGATATATGTATTATATATTTTCAAATTTAGAACTTAAGAGTTGTTAAAAAAAACCTGTCTTCCAGAATTTATACGAAAATTTGTTGTTTCTGGGTTGCTTTGCGGGCATTGTTTGGCCGATTTTGTTTCGTTTTTTCATTATAAGACCCGAAAAAGAGTTACCGTTTTTATTTGATTCTTCCAAATGACCAAAGTTTATTTGAAGAAAGTGCTTCTGAGTTATCCATACTACTACCGCATAGGTAATATTATTTTTAAATCTTCTTCCATAAGCTACAATTGCCACCCCTGATCACCATCTGATCTCCAAGTTAGCCCAAGAACTTTGACTTTCAGTATCTTCCTTTATCGTTGCTTAATATTTGGGATGCGTTGATACAAACAACACAATAGCAACAAATTCGGCAACTTTTGCCTCTTACAACATCACTACCGTTTAAGTTTAAGCACACTCTTCGGCTGTTAATCACCTTGTTAAAGATTAAAGTTTTTTGCTTCAAGAAGCTTTCCATCGAAAAAGCCTTCATAAAAATAACCCGAGCCAATACTTGTTTTCCCCC
Organism: Rhodnius prolixus; assembly: GCF_049639745.1. Lineage (NCBI taxonomy): Eukaryota > Metazoa > Arthropoda > Insecta > Hemiptera > Reduviidae > Rhodnius > Rhodnius prolixus. The sequence goes on along the minus strand of NW_027411625.1, from coordinate 16,081,796 downwards.
TCCAGGGACAGCTGAATCGTTCGTTTACACCTTGATATATTATCTGCATGGGTACTAATCATTTAGGGCTCAAGTCAAAAATTATGTAGCCGTAAAGAAAACTTCATCTTTAGTACCTTAATGTCGGATGTTCAGAAAAGATCGGGAGGTCGTTATCCATTTGATGATCATGAACTCGTCGTATTAAGCGTGCTTATGTTTGCATTTATCAGGGGTATAGACAGTTCAGATCGGAAATAAGGCAGTAATATCACTAACAATCATTCAAGCGTTGATTTTATCCGTCGTAGCACTCATGTTTTTATTGTTCCAGGCTAGATTCGGATTTTCATTCGTTACACAGGTTGATTCATAGTTTCGTGTAGAGAATTTACTTCCACTGTGTTTCTGTCATACGCTACACTTACTGAGTCATCAAGCGTGCAACGACGATATTATCCAGCAATCCGGATCCAACCACATTTATTAACTATATGAGCCACTAGCGCATGCATGTATTACATAACTTAGTTTCACTGACACAAGTTGGGGCATGCTGTGGCTCACTGGTTAATGAAACATTGCGTTAGAATTTAGTCCTTGTTTTGTTGTAGGATTTGAAATCGGCCATACATTTTCCTCAAGCACGATTACCCAATTATATAATTTTTATAATTATTAAATAATTTAAAATATTAAAAATTATTAATAAGATTTTTTAAAAGTAATTATGGACGCTGTGAATTGCGTTATATAAATATTTTCAATAATTTACCTATGCATAAAAAGCAGCCTTTTGTCGTGTCTTTCAGAATTAATTCATTGATTTTGATTTTATTCTTATAATTTTGTTTTGTTAAATTAGTGTAATAATTTCAGTTTATATTTTTCTAAATGAACACAGAAAACAGAAAAATTAAAAGAAATATGCAGTGCCAATGTAAGTATGCTTTATATCCTTCTTATTACAATGCATATATTTAGTTAATATTTGTGTTTAAAAAAAGATTGATAAATAATACAAATTTAAAAGTGTAATTATAAAAAGATTTATTTCAAATTAGGTCGTCGTGCATTTATCACTTAAATGTTCTACAGGCAATATAATCAGTTTCACCTGGTTGCAAAGAATGACTGAAACTGTAATAACAGATAACAGGTTTGATAGCAACTAGGAGAAGTTGAAGTGTTTTATTGCTCTCAGTTTGCTGTTATTGTCTATTAATAAGTCAGCTTGTTACAATGAAATTGAAAGGTATAAACTGATAACAGAGCAGTTTACAAGTTTGTTTGCAATTAGACAATGTTGTATTTCTGTGTTATTGCCCAGTTTGCTCTTGTAATCTGTTCCAAGACTTCTTGTTGCATGCAACGCTTTAAAACAGTAAACTAAAACTAGAGCAGATTGCAGTTCTGTAATCTAAAAAAGCGCATGTCTTCTCTTATTCCCGATGAACTATTTCTCTATTCGAATTTTTGTTACGATCCAATTTAATAAATCTTACTTATAATTGACACAAAAAATTAATAAAAATGTGTTCTGTATAATTATTTAGGTTATATTTGTAAGAATTTATTCTATATTTTTAATATTGCTTTAAATTTGTTTTTATTTTTTATTTTTTTTTTATTTAAATGTCTGCTCCTAATAATTTTTAGCTTTGTAACACTATTTCTTGCATAGAGGTATATTTTTTAATTTTTAGAGCAGGCTTATTACTTTTTTCATTCGGTTTTTCATTGAAACTTCCAAGCATATGATGGATTTTAATTTTTTGGAATTCATTTTAATTTTTATTTTATTATTATTATAATTTTTTTTTTGTGATATGAACGGCAGTTTATTCCTACCGAGCGTTCATTTCAGTTAAGTTATATGAAGCTTCAAAAATATTTTAACTATCAAAAAAAGACTAGTTACGTTTTTTATTTTTTATTTCGTTTATTGTCTTTACTAAGAATACATTCCAATGTTATAAAACAAAACAAAAAATATATATATAATTGAAATGAAATCAAAGAGAGATCAAATTTTCATTTATTTAAAAATGAAAGTTCTGGTTTTTATAAATAAAGTTAAATTGAATAAGATTTCACTTTGTAACAAATGAATTAAAATTTTATATATATATATAATTTATATAAATATATAAATTATATATATAGGTCAGTTGTATAGAATTTATAGTAAATAATTTTTGAAAAATTTGACGTTAGATGTGATTATATTTACTTTTTGAATTTTGCTAACCTTTTTTCCCAAAATTTTATTTTTCTACAGAAATAGTAAAATTAAATAGTGAAAGTATTTTCGAAATTGAGGCCCCCTCTATGCGAAAAAAAGAATTATTTTTATTTATGATGCATTATTTTATGTAATGTATTTGAACAAAATAATATCTTAATAAAAGGGAGGGAAGGGAATAATAGCTCAATGGTCAGACTGTACTGCATTCCAATGAAGTGATACTGGGTTCGAATCCAGCTGCTGACCCTTAGATTTTTTTTCTAATAAGCTAATTACTGCTCACTGTCCTGTGATGGGCAGAGAACACTCCGGAAGCCGGAAATGCACTGGAAAAAGCTCCGAGTGCCAAAAGACCTTAGTTGTTGTTTTCTTCTAAAATTTCAATGAAATGTAATGTACATATAGCCTCAACACCTGTATAAACTGATAATAATAAACTGCAAATTTGAAAGAAATCTGTTAACCGGGAGTGCTAAATTTCTGAGCAGTTTGTTCAGTTTTTTGCAGTGATTGTTTTTAAGGAGTTCCCGTAATTTCTTCTAATTTTGTATTCTCACTACATACAACAGAATCATTGCTATTTATGAAAAATTTTTCCGTGGAACTTTATGTGTATTAAATTAGATTAGATTTCATTTGATTGTGGTATACATGTGTAATATTAAACTTCCCGAACTATTTATTTATTTGTTTATAAACTATACATTCTAAATTATATTCAGACTAAATAGATTATTAGTCTTAGGCCTTGGATTTTATTTAATGGTTAAATAAAAGAAATATACAGTAAAGTATGTTTGCTAGTCGCCTCCGTCCACGATACCTAATTGGTAGTTGGACGTTAGGCCCCGCCTGAAAAAATAGGCGATTACTATAGATTATCACTCACTATTTACCAACAAAGAATTATAAATGTTTTTTGATTTATTTCAGTTTTCTTTTCTGTCAGTTTTTACCTTTTGTTTGCCCCCAACTTTTTTGTCAGTTTTTACCTTTTGTTTGCTCCTAGGCATCAATTTCTCTGAATCCTACGTACACTTTGACTTCATTTTGTTTGTGGTGTGTTGTTTGTGTCATAATGAGCCGTTTGAACGATTATTCAGTCAAAATTAACACTCTCCATGAAGAAGGAAAATCATTGCATTAATCGCTTAATTGCCTTGGCTTTCATGTTTCGTCGGCTTCAAGAGCCATAAAGGGGTAAAGGGAGACGGAGGTGACAAAATTCAGGGCGTTCCAAAATCACCAGGCCCGTAGACGACCGTTTTATTAAAAAGCAAGCGCTTCGGAAGCACAATTCCAACAGCTGCTTTGCATTAAAACATGGATGGCTAGTATTCAGAAAATAACGATCTCGGAATCAACGAGTATCAGAAGACTGAAAGTGTCAAATCTTAGCTCAGGAAGGCCAGTGAAAGGCCCCCCTTCTCGCCAAGGAATACCGTATAGAAAGACTAAGATTCTCAAGGAAATACCAATCTTGGACTGTAGAGGAATTGAAAAAAGGTTCTATTCACTAATGAGTCTAGAGTGGCTCTAACAGCCTAGACGGCCATGGAAGTGTGGAAAAGACCTGGAGCCGTACTGGAAACTGTGGTATTTGGAGGGGTCTGTCATGACGTGACCATTCTCTAGGGCAGTGATGGCGAACCTATGACCCGCGGGTCAGACACTGACCCGCGCAAGCTTTTTCACTGACCCACAATTGCTAGGCAACCATTTGTTTGTTTACGTGGGTTGATTTAGATTTTCTAATTGTGTGGATAATTTATTATTCTATTTTTTTCAAACACGCATTAACACAAAAACAATTTAAATGCTATCTGTAACCTTTAGTTTGATCATTACAGTTCTAAAACGCAAATGACGACAAATGCTTTTGTAGTATATACAAAATATCAAATAAAATGTATAATTTTACTCATAATTTGTTTGTTAAAAAAATCGACAACCCAAAGAAAATAACCATATTTAGATTTTTCTTCAGATAAAACACACTTTTGTATGGTTTTGTTCAGTTATGTTTGTAAAAAGAGACTTCCATAGCACTTGTTTCGTCCCGTTTCACCCGTAAAGCCAACTGAAGTTTAAATATGTTTAGTTTTGAAAATATTCAGTTTAAAATTTTTAAACTTAACTCTTGTGCAAATGGGCATTAGTGACCCAAGAGGTAGTACTTAAAAAAAAAAATGGACAAAATTTGACCCACATCTCAAAAAGGTTCGCCATCCCTGCTCTAGGGCGTCATTTTTCGGGAGGCATGTACCGGGTTGGTACCAATCTAAGAAGAAGCATTGTATGCCTTAAGGTATGTGGAAAGGATTCAACAAGATCACGTAGTGCCTTGATGCCTTTCAAAGACACGGAATAGTTGCTTATGCATATGCCCGACCTTATTAGGCCACTTGTGTTTCTGCATACCTGAAAACTACAGGTATTCATACATTTGAGTGGCCAGCAAGAAGTCCGGAGCGGCTGTAATAGAGGAGTAGACAACTACAGAAGATTTCAAAAACTTTTCAAGAGTATCCCGAAAAGAATAGAAGCAGAGGGACAATACTTGTTATTAAATGTCAATTTAAACCTAAAATGTTTGTGTTAAAGAAATATATATTTTTTTTTAAGCTTTCTAAATAAGAATTAGTTCTTTTTTTTTAGAAAAATATAATTTTTGTTCGGTTTAAAAAATTTAAATGGTTTATTATGATCCTCTGAACTTATTTGTTTTATTTATAACTAATGTATTTGTAAAGTTCCAAAATTTCAGTGTTGCGATTTTTTTTTTATGGGAAGTTTAAACTAATAGGTAAGATGACCTTTTTCTCGAGAAAGGTTGAGTATCGGACCTTAGGTTATAAATTTTTTTTTTTTGTAATGAGGTTCAGAATAACCTCCATTTCTATAGGCATTTCATATTGGTGTACCCTGTAAAATATTACTTTAAAAATCTGTAGTAAATTGTTGTTACTCACTATTCAATTAACGAAGATATTGGAAGACGAATATCCTTTTAGCTAAAGAACAACACCGGGTCTCCACCCGGCAAAGTTCTGCACGGCACAAGCCAACATTTTTTCTGGGACAGTTTGTACACGAATGCCACCTCTTAGCTTATTTAAGGAGCTTATTCAAAGTTCTAAGCTACAATTTGTCGCAGTTTTAAGAAATTGGACGTTAGATGTTTTTTGAAGTAAGGGCCATGGTGCTGAATCCGGAGCGTTATGTTGATATCTACACAACTTTCTGTTCCCACAACTTTGAAGACTAGATGACAACATAGAGGAAATGGAAACTGCACAATGTGCGACGTCAATATCTATGATTGCAAATATTAAGGGAGTGTTCACTTGATTAATGTGCAATATTAATAACCTTTAACTTATACTGCGAGGGCATATTCATACCATTTTAACCTCCATAATACTTATATTTATTTGAAGAAAACTAAATGTTAGAAGAAAGTTGATGTGGAACTATACTCCACGTGCAGCCTGTGAAGAAACAACTCTTCACCACTCTTTTAATATTATGAAAAGGCGCAGAAAGCTCAAACTTGGAATTGCACTTTGGTACAATTATCACCTCAGCAGTATCGATTTTGGTGAAATTTACGGCTTTAGCAATTATTAAGTTTTTCGAGATTTTCTCGAAAGTGATTTCGACGATTTATTTGAACTTCGCATATTACCCACCCGCCTAAATATCTATCATATCTATTTTTTATGTTCTCAGAACTAATAACCATAGCATTTTTCTAATATGCCACGTCAAGGCTCTAAAATCTACAGTACATTCAGGTAAATTGAAGCATTGGTAGGATAAGTTTAAAGAAAAAAGATACCACAATCCTGATTTTACAGAACATATTTAAATGTTTTTAATACATTTCACCCATATTTAAAACTTTTTTTTAAAAGGAAAGTTTATTTTTCAGTAATTTTAGGTGGTAAGATAAAAGTTTTTTTTTTTGCACATAGTTTGTTGAAGAAATAAAAACGCGCTGCCATGTTATTTACTCAAGTCAAACCTATTACCAAATGCATCACAACTCGTATTATTGACGCTAGCACCAAATGAAATTTAGAAAACTGACATCAATTTCTGGCAAATCGCAGTAAGGGAAAGTCAAGGGTGTTTTTATCTAAGATTTTTGTTTTACTATAGTCTTTTGAGGCCCATCAACCCAAAAAGAGGTTTTTACAAATTATCTCTGCAGGTAAATGTTAACGAAAAATTACAAGCAGTTAAAATTTTATAATAAATTTCGGTTCAATTATTTAAGCGGGCAATAATCATTTGGACAAAAATTGCATCAACCTTTTTATTTATTTTAATTTTTCTAGGATATTCTTATATTTTGGCATACTAGTTACATTTTAGTGAATAGTTTTTAAGAAAAATTATGTAAGGACACTTATGGGTGAGAAGTGTGTTTTTAGATAGATATACATTGAAAAAAAATCAGCCCAATGGAAGTGCCACTTCACTAAAGATGTTTAGTGTTTTTCTTTTTCAAAACTGGTTCCAATGATTAATATGTAGTATAATTATAGGACATTAGCAATATTTCAAATATTTTCCAAGGCAACTTTAAATGATTTGTCCTTCAGTAGAGGTGAAGTAAGACTCTCCTCTAATCTGCAACTTTAAATACTGTAGGTATTAATACCTTCATATTTAATTTTAAAATGACTAACCAAAATTCCTTCTAGGAATTTTAGTGCAACCTGGAATTGAGGCTGTAGAAAAAGGCTAATTCAAGTTTAATTTATTTTCTAAGCAGTTGGGCAAGATGTGTTGGTCTATCGATGAGAATTTTTTAAAAAAAGTATAAAGTGCTTTTGGGGGAGCGGTTATGTAAACGTTCCTTCAATAATATTCAGTGAACGAATAATAAATTGAAGCGGACTATCTGTTTAGAACTAATTTAAAATTTTAAGAAAATTTATGTAAATCTTGGTAAGAGATTTTTCTAATTAGTGTCATAAAATGGTCGTATTTAACTTGGTAGATTCAACTAAGCTGCTCTTTCAAATACCACAGCTTTTTTCATAAGCCAATTCAAACAAATATTTATTTGTATCATTCCTTATGTTTCTGAAGTATATTTTATACGTTCTAAGAAGTTCGGACGATTAAGCTGGCATTAACGAACATAGAAGGGCAAGGGGTCCTAGCAAAGCGTGTAAGATTGGACTAGGTGGTGGGCCATGAGAAAGACCCAAGTTACGGAGGTTACAAGAATTGAAAATGATTTGAGCGGATTGGAATTAAACAGAGGCGGAGAAAAACAAGAGATAAGAGTGCCAAGAAATTTTTGGTAGAAAATGCCTTGGTACATTTCGGACCTTAAAGCCGCGAAAAGAATAAAGAACGAGAAATATTAGGTACCTGACAGATAAAAGTTTCACTATTACTATTTCTACTGCACTGAACAGTACAAGTTGGGTTTGAGGATTCAAAGACATAACGGTCAGACTATTCTTACACCCTGATGGATAGATAAATTTAATAACATTCGAACTTAAATATGATAATTATATTTTAAAAAATAAAGTCTGTATTTTGAGAAAGCTTAATATATTAATTTATATACAAACTGCCTCAAAGCAACATCAATTTTTTTTGCAATCTATTATTTATTATAATTTAATAGAAGTATTAATATATTATTATTATTATTATTTTTGTTGTTGTTTTCATTACTTTTAAATATAAAAATATTTATCTGTACAATTCCATATATTTCTGAAGTATGTTTTACCCATTCTAAAAAATACAACAAAAAAACTGTACATGTCCATACATACAAATAAGGGGATTCTCTTAAGCTGAACTAAAAAGTAACAAAATATTTCCAAAGAAAAATATATTTGAATTTTAAGGAGAGTGGTGAGTAAAATATATATATGTTATATATACATATAATAATAAATAAATAAAACTAAAAACTAAGAGTGAATAGCATTTTTTATGAAGATACAAGACCAACAACTTTCTAGTCCACCTGAAATAACGCAAATAGTTTCAGTTACGCTTTTTTAGGTAATTATTTAACATGGATGGTTCGCACTGGACTTCTTTTCCGCTAATCCCTTCAATGGATAGATCATATTAGGCTTATTTTATTTATCTGTGGAGGGGATCTAATCTCTATGCTAGCCGAGGCTCATTCAAGCCCATATAGCTCCCCTAATTAAATACAACTCAATCAACTTAAACTGGGCCTGGATCACAAAAGTCCATTCTAACAATACGAATTATAGCATTCAGAAAAAACCAGATAAGAACCTTAAGAGGAGACAGCCTCAGCTGACACAAGCTGTTCCAACCACAGATCCTGAACCAGATCTCCTCTCACTACAATCTATGAGATTAATGGATTAATGGATGTTTCCTCCTCTACCTCTTAAACTCTAGTTTAAATAGATGTAAAGGAGTGAATTGGGATGTGGATAAGAAAAAGTCATTTGTACAGACTAACTGAAGTTTCTGAATTGACCTCAAGAGATAGCTTGTATAAAAGTTTTTTGTTTTTTTTGCTCGTTTTAACTTCTGTTTTATTCGATCCAACACAAATTACACGTTTTAATGAAGCCATTTGCTGAAATTTGAGGGAAAATTACTTTCATTTTACAGCAGACAGATTTTTTCACTATTTTTTTTCTCTTAAAATTATTTTACTTTGCCTTATTTTCAGGAGAAATACCAGTACCGAAGAAATCTACGCCTGACTCACCTATTTTCCATTATTTTATATTCATATGATTCATTGATAAATTATATAGCTATAAAATAAATTCTTTCCTTTTTTTATTAACTATTAACAAAATACAAAAACTATTCCATTTAATTTTTAATTACATTAAATTCAGAATCTGTACACACGACTAATAATTGATTTTTTAAAAAAAAAATAAAATTAAAATAGAATTTATATGCAAATTATTATAATAAGCAATATTCCATTTTACATCGTAGCGAGGTACAAAAGAAATTTTTTCTTTCTCAAACTTGATAAAAATTCAATTTTTGTACACAATTTATATGCTCATATATATAATAATTATATTGCACATTTTTAATTTCACCTAATAATTAATATTATTTTTTAATTTAAAGAACTTTTAAAAGGAAAAAGTAACATGGAATTTTGTTCAAAAATGGGAATACTTTATAAAAAAAAAAATTATTTACAATCATATTTTATTAAATTAAAAATAACATTCAGAACAAACTTTGTTCCAATCAAATTTTTTATATATTTCAGTTAGCTTATTTTTTTGTTAAAATGAATTCTATGAAATTTTTTTATTATTATCAACCTTCAGAGGATGTGAGAACTTATTTGCTTCAAGCAGTTTTTCGAATTTGAAATTAGATTTTTATCTAGGTGAAATTTAATTTATTAAGGAAGGGGCAGTGACACTATTGAAACTTATAATTCCAAATTTTCTCGAAAACAGTTACGACAAACTTTACATATTCTACACATAATATAACCCTTGAAGGTGAATTACTTTTATTTGAATCAGTTTTTCTGGAAAATGGATTTTATTGAGTTATTGAGGGAGTAGGCATGCTCACAGTTTTCTCATATGTAGTGTTAATACAGTGACACAGCATAACATGAAAGGCGATTAACACTTTGTTCAAATTTCCTTTGAAGAATATGAGTAAGGTAGAATGTTCAAGAATTGTAATTTTAAAAAAATCGAGTGAGGGTTCTCGCCATATTTTTTTTTTATGAAACCGTATAATTTTTTTTAGGAAAATAAGTACTATTTATACCACAAAATATTTCTTCAGTACAATTTACTCTTCAGCCATCTGTGTATCATCAAAAAACATAAAAAACATTACTAGAAACCCCGTATTTCACAGGATAGAATTGTAACTTTTTTTTGCAGAGTTTGTGAAAACTCATAATGATTTTTATTTAAAATCTGCCTCCAAGCTTCTGCCTATAGCACTTGGAAAGCTCTTGAAGAAACTCATTTGTCAGTCTTTTTTGGCTGATACGGGTCTTCTGTTGCTATTTCTGACTAAAAGGAGACATCCTAGCAACGCTGCAGAATCCTCGATACCGTACTAGAACTACAACATCGCAAAAGCACATTACATCTGTTTATTTTTCCAACATGCTTAGGCACACTCTTTGGCTGTTAAACTCATTATAGTTTAGATAATGCCTGGGACACTTTATCCACCCCAAAAAAACAATAGATATAAGTACAGATCATGTTTTACTAACTAATGGAAGCAATGTTCTACTGGATTGACAGTTTAATGAATAATGCAAATAGCTACTTTTTTCATTACCTCCTAACACGTTTTTTTCCTAAGTCAACTGCTGGAGCAGAGACTCTCAATTTTAATTTCAAAAAAGAAAATTTTCCCATAAATAAATCGATGGCTATGATTGTAAAGTTCAAGGCTCTTTCTACTAAACTGCTATTTCAGTCCACGTTTAGTTCCACCACCTACATAATTATAAATCGCATGAAAATTATTGCTACCATTATAATATAGAACAAAATCGATTGAGATGGAAACACGAATTTAAATTATAGATTCGTAAATAAAGATGTACAGAAATGGTTCCAACAATTTTATTGGACACATTTTTCACAAAAAACTTAATTTCTGAGCCAGTTCCTGAATATCTAAAGAGGTCCGTCTACGTGTGAGTTATGTAAGTGTAAAAAAATTGAACACTTCAGGAACTCTAACAAAGCCGAAGTGATGGTTTTTTCCGAGACGTCTTCAAATTATTTACTTTTTAGGGCTTGCTCGCCTACAGAGATTATTACTTGGATTTAGTGAACCCTTGTGGGTTTGCTTGTGCAAACTCTAGCTCATTATCACACACTATCATTTTATGTAAACAAATAGCACTTCATAGGCACTCAGATTCTAAGCATCCTTTACAATATATGGCTTATGGTTCAACGTTTTTCTCAGACAGCGATCATTACCCACATACGATCTCACATTTTTATTTTCCTTATTGAATTTTCACAGGAAAATTGTGGTTTTGTGGAAACAATGTTTTTTGCATATGGTATGTACGTGTATGTCGTTTCTTTTCAATTCCATTTCACACCGGAAGTACCATTATACTGAATGGATTTTTCACTTTCGAGATTTTCTCTAAAAAATGCGTGGGAACTTCTATAAGAATCCTTACTTAACTTGTTATCTATACCTGGCCGATTCGATTGGCACGAGAGGGGAAAAAAAAGAAAAAAGAGATCGATGGAAACTACCCTGTAAGTTGCCAGTTCAATGTACATTTTTACAATAAGTATAATTAGATGTATTAAAAACTAATCAACTATTTTTAAAAAACTTTTTGTGTCAGAACCATAAGAGTAGTAGCAAGAGAAAATCGTGTGAGTATCCAGATTTGATTTTTTTTTACTTTTTGTATTTTCAAACTGCAGTATATTTCTGCCATAATTGAAGCTGATACAACATAATACAAGTATAAACATGAGTAACGTGAGGGGAGAATTCACCCATTGGTGAAACTCCCAAAGAAGAACAGTTCACTATTGTACACTGGCACTTACTTCATTGAGAAGATCGCGTGGCCACCTGCGCTTCAACCGTCTTGGAGTATTTCCAGGCATTGCAGTAAGTTAGCGGATTAAGATGTAATTGAAGTGTGGAATTTAATGTAACGGGATCTTATAGCTTCTGAAACATAAAGAACAAGGAAATCTCGGAGCATTAGCGATTCGACGGAGTTTTTTAGACTGGAAGGATTGGATATTATAGATATTGGAAGCTTTGGCTGAACCCCAAAGTTCCATTGCTTAAGTACAGGCAGGTTTTAGTATTTTAGTTCATTAGATTTTAAAACTATTTTTTAGCACATCTATTCTTCTATTCTTTTGCTGACCCACTATGTTTCTCACGATATTTACTCATTATCGATAAACTATTTCCCACGTATTCTGCCTGAAAATTGAAATAAGTTATTTAGCGCCTCTATTCCCCCCCCCCCCAAAACACTATAAAGGGGAGTCGGGAGTTGATTGCAGTTTTACTGCATTACATTTAGAGCAGGGGTGGCAAAACTTTTGCATACTATGCGCCAATTTTTTTAAGACCTGTTTAGATTCGCCATATAATTCGAACACCTCTTATATTGTCTTACTTTCACAGTTGGTAAATAGAGATAAGAATAGAGTCTGCTTCTCTTAAGAAGGAAAAGGAATAACTTTATGACGCAGTTAAATTAATTAATTTACGCCAGTTTAATGAAGTATCAGTCTATAATAATCTATAATGATTTCCTGCATGAGAAGTTGATTGCATCATGACGGTGCTTAATCTGCAAGAGAGTCTCATTTGTAACAGTTTTTGGAACTGAGAGCAAGATCACCTTGAAACTTGGATTTATCTGTTAACTCTGCTTGTGCCACATGCAATCATCCAATTGGCCACCCGTGGTTTTAGATACATTTTTGCCCAAATCTTTTGTACAAAGCATTGTTTTCAACAGTAAACCCGTAAAATGACCTAAAAAAGAAGAATTAATAAATAAGGGAAGGGGAGATAAAGTCGAAATCCACGGAACAAAGGAATTTTCGCATTTTGTATTTATTCCTGCCAAACATGGCGGCAAATTGATCAGCATTTTTAATTTTATTTCAACTATTTGTTTAAAAAATTCTAAGAGCAAGGGAGCAAAAAAAACTCGAGGATATAGATAGATAAAACTTGAGGATAACCTGCACCTAGTTGTAGATTCGAGGGGAATATGAAGAGATATAAAATGACTTTTCTTAACTATATATGTAGTAGTAGTAGAATATGAACTCAGACCTATCACATTAAATATAAATTCACATTACCATGTTGAATTGTGCAGAAATGAAATCGTGACCACCTCCTATAGAAGAACAGAAGCTGTGATGGTGTTAGGAAGGGCGTATATTAAAGTTGCCAGGGACCTCACCTCGCCAATTCTCTTGGAAAATCAGTTTTTCATGCTGAAATACTTGCAAGAAAACCTTAAGTTACTTCTTAAGTGACTTACAAAAAGCCCGTCTCAAGAGATTCATCATTTTATTTAAGGAGAAGTTATCCTAAAAATGGGCGTACACGTTGAACCAGAGGGCTCCGGGGTTCTCTGATTCCTTCCCTCATACGATTAATATACAATTTTCATTTTTCTAAATAGCAAAATAAGAGCTCAAATATTCTAATACTTTTTTTTGTTTCCTATTTTATTTTTTATATTACAGATTTCAAGTAGAAAAAGGATTAGATACGGGAGACCGTTTGGCAATTAAAGGCCTATTCGCAAATAATCGAAATGTCACAACAGGTTTTACTTCCCAGAAATTTCTTTTCTTTAGAGGAAACGAACAGTGATACAGCTTGAGCTCCTTGCTTTTTAACTTGGTTTTGGATGCTGTTATAAGTATATTAAGAAAAATGTACCTTTCTTTCTTTTAACTGTATATGACGCCTATCTAAGGTTTCTAGTTTGCCATATATTTCGTATGTTGCACAACACTATTAATCTCTAATTCAACCTTAAATTCAACAGTGTTAAATAAAAAAAAATAAAAAAATTTGTTTAACTGAAAGGAAACAAACTTCATGATGATTAGGGAAGAGACATAATCTGAGACTAAACGCGAGAGATTGGAGCATGCAACAGATTTTAAGTACCTAGCAACTTACCTCTAAAAGCAAGAGATACGGAAATAAGGGAGAAAATCGGAGAGGCAGGTATTTTATTTCTAGCAATAAATAGACTTTTTTCAAAAAGCGAAGTAAAAAAAATAGAGTTCTGTTCCTATTTCAGCAAATTTAGGACTTGTACAAGCGCGAGGTTAAGAAGTCAGTTCACGCTGCACAAATACGCTACCTTAGAGTTAAAAGTTAAACCAGAAAAGACAGTTTTAGGAATACTTACGTTAGGATGAATTGAAGGAAACTTCAATAAAAAATAGATAAAGGAATAAGAAGGGGACTAATTCAGGAAAGGAACTTTTGGCCCTGTTGTGTAAGGCACCTCACACCCCCTAGGTGATATTATTTTGAAAATAATGATTAACTATTTTTTTAAAAAATTAACAAAAAACTTTTATTTTTTGAGCAGTTTCTGATCAAAACGCACAAAAATTCCAATTGCTATATACGAGTATATTATATATATATGAAAAAAAAAAAAACCAGGCCGTTACATTTGATGCTAAGTTCTTCTAACGATTCTATTATTGGATTAAATAAAGCATCTCTAAATCTTTTAAAATACCTTGGGATTAAAAATAACCCTCCCAATTATAATTAAAACATATTCATTCAAAGAAACAAAAATATATATTATATGCGCAATATACAAATATATAATTTACAAAAGGAAACACAGCCATCTATATAAAATAAAAATAACAAAGACACTTTATGTATACATAATATAAAAAAAATTGTGAAATTGGTGAGTTTTTAATTTTAACTGATTTTCATGTTGCTCTTATTTAGGGAGAGGGGAAGCGATAATTTGCAGTAATGGAACAACAATACCACCTGAAAATTTGAATAAATATGTATATATAAATTTTTGGAACAAAGTAGTTAGTTGGCCGTTGAAAAAAAATACATTTATATTGAAATATTAAAAAAAAAAATTAAATTAAAAAAAATCATTAAAAAAAGCAAACTTCGCCGCAAAATAATTCAGCGATCTATAATGAGATATTAAGAGGCAGTGTTGTTAATAATAATAATAATAAAAATAATAATAATAATATTATACAATTATAGCTAAAAACCTTGGCAACTGTTGCGCTATAAAAAAAAAATCAAGAAGGATAATAAAAATTTACAAAGAAATCCGAAGCCTGTAACGTAACAAACTTACTTTGGTTCCTTAAGCAGTTTTCTCACATCTAAAATTTGACTGAATTAAAACCACAGTCTAAAAAAGTTGGGAAAAGGCTAAATTTGAAGAAAAGCTAGCTAAAAGTGCACCTGGAGAATTGTACTAATTTTGTCTCTTTTTAAATATAAAATTTAAGGTGAAACATTTGAGGTTGTTGGTGCCCGGTACTTTTTTTCCGTGTAGTGCCTAAAAAGCTCCTAGGATAAAAAATAAAAAGGTCAGCAGATAGATTCGAACCCGAGATCGACCCGAGAATCCACGCTAGTCACTTAGCTAATCCCTTCCCTATACGATTTTAATTTTATCGTGCTAAAACTGCTAGGGATACTTTCAAACAAACGAAGTTTAAGCAAATCCATTGCAACTAATGTCGTTGTCGCTAGTTTGAAAATAAAGAAGCATTGCATTCAATAAACGTTTTCAAAAAACATCTCTCATTTTTGTTGTTAATATATAAATGATAAATATTTAAACATTTTTGTCCTCCAATTAATTGCAGATGTGTGGGTGAACCTGGGACCCTAAAAAACAAACACGGAATCAACTCCAGACCACTGTAATGCGTTTTTTACAGCAGAATCCTCCATTTTCCGTAAAACTCGAATAGTCAGCGTCAAAATCACGACTAACTGAGCAACACGCGAGATGTAAACTAGCAATGAAGGAACGGGCGTCTCCACACAGCTAAACTAAGAGTGGCTTTATAGCACGCCTCAGTAAGAACAAACCGGGTCATAAGATACAGACTTGATAAGTAGATTTTTGTTTTAATAAAAGTAGTCACAGGTGTAAGTAATAGAATGAATGTTTTAAAACTAACTGGGAAGATAAATTGAAAGAAAGGGCAAACCGGGCTGAAATATAATAGCTTATTCTGGAGACTACTGCAGAGACTGTTTAGATTGTTTCAAACAAATCCATTTACATGTTGAAAAATCTACAAGGACTTCTCTTTTCAAAATTGTAAATACATGTATAAGAGCAACATAAATTCAGCTTATATTGTATTTTCACCTTTTAAAAATAAAATTTTTCCAATGAAATTAGAGAAAATATTTGAGATGAAAGAAAAAGAAAATTCTCACTCGCTCAAAAATCTATTAATCTTTAAATTATCTTCTCCTAAAACTATTTACTTATATTACTATTATAATTATTATGATTATTTTATTTTATGTTTTTGGTGTACATTTGAAATGGTATATTTCATTAAAGCTGGAAATTTGTTAGAAAATAAGGAATT
The DNA here is from genome assembly GCF_049639745.1 of Rhodnius prolixus. Lineage (NCBI taxonomy): Eukaryota > Metazoa > Arthropoda > Insecta > Hemiptera > Reduviidae > Rhodnius > Rhodnius prolixus. Next base: position 16,065,419 of record NW_027411625.1, on the reverse strand, counting down.
TCTGTTATTTTTTCCTCTTTATCATGCTTATTTTCCTCCATTGTGGCGAGTCTCAATATTTTATTTAATAGAAAGATTGGTTCATTATCATTATTATTTTTGCTAAAAAATTGACCTCCACTTATAAAAGTTAAAGCTGTGTGTATCAGATATAGAAAGTTACTATAAAATTTATGTTACCGAGGACTTAAAAACTTAAAAACAGAGCGAGTAAAGTTCGTTTAGTGCTATAATAAGTACTTTCTTCTTCTTATAATCCCAACAAAAACTTTTTACTGCGAGATTTTTAAAAGATGAAAATAAGAATTTATGCAATACAAGAGCTAATGGTAAGTAACTTAAACATTCCGATGTCGTTCCAGCCAGTAAAAAGTCTAGAAAAAATCAGTTTACTGATTAAATAAGTGAATGAAACGTTTTAAAGGAGGCGCCACGATGTTGGAGATGATGAACGCACCGCAATGTACACTTTAATTAAGAAATATAAAAAATATATAAATTCGTATATTTACTTAAGCAGATGAACACTATTAAATCTGAATGTCCGAAATACATGTCTTTCAAATGCAAACACCAGAACTTCAAACGAAACTAGACTATTCGCCGAATCACAATCAGTTAAGAAGACTACTTGCCAAAGAAAATGGTGTTTAAATAGCTAAAACAAATATTAACCTATTAGTGTGATCAGCTTAACAGAATACAATCCAACATTCATCGAGCATGCAATGCAATTGCACTTCGTGGCATTAAAAACTCATGATAGAGAAGCTACCCATCAACCATTAAAAATAAGGGTCTGAAAACTCTGTGGTCGAGGTCGAGGATGCCTCTATATTGTTACCAATAAAAATCGACCGATTAAATAATATTGAAGTTTTAAAAAGAATTGAAAACAAAATGGTACTTCTATAAATAAAAATACAAGTAAAATTGTTCTAATAGCAAATAATTAATATATCTGAAGCATTTAAAAAATAAAGTAAACCCAATGAACGCATACGTTTGTATGTAAAGCTCAGTCGGACAGTTAGTGAACCTCCAGTGGTGAGTGCCTACAGGTAACTAGACTACTTCGGTATTGTCGGTTTCACCGGATTTGTAGCTACAATTTTGCTTTTCTGGAAAACTTATGGTTAACACTTTCTTACCGTACAGTAGAGTTTGTGGTAATATTTCTCAGTGATGGGATTAAGCAGTAAGAAAATTCATAAGAAGAGGAAACGAAAAAAGTAAGTATACTATGCTGGAGAATAGCAGACAACCAATCACAAAGAAAAGCTTAGGAAAATTCATATATGAAGAATATATTTTTACTTATAAAATAAAATAGATGTTACTATCACCGGTACTAATATTCCAACTAGAATAATATTCTAGCACCAGTTTCATGGAAATTTTTAAATTAGTTGAAAATGGAATTATATTCTGTCACTAAAATGACTCATAATAATAATAATTATATTTTTTGAAGGAAGGATGGATAATCGATCATCAGTTAGTATAAAATGATACCAAGAAAATTATGTAAAATTAGTACAAATTTCAGAACAACATAAATTCTGGTAGCTCTCCAGAGAAATTATAAGGGCGGTAGAAGATGTTAGGAAGTATATAAAGTGAATGTGCCAAATTCGGACTTGGAATACTCTGCAGAAAATGTGGAGCCAACACCAATAGATGCTTCAGAAGCTGAGAATGATTAGATGCACTTAGTAACGTAAAGATTCAAAAACTTTCTGGTTTCCTAGCAAAAAATTTAGGACCAATAATCCAGCAACCAATTCTATTCCTCCAAATGACTTTGTAAATTATTATAAACATTTTTAATGTTTTAGAACAATTTGACGCCTATCTTTTCATCTACAAATCCAATCTTAGCAAAGGGCATTTTCCTAACCGCAGGAAATAACCTAAGTTGGGAAAGGCTCAGGGCTTGATCGGTTGAGTTATAAGTTTTTAAAAATAATGCCAGCAGAATGAAAGTACGTTATGAGAAAGTTCTGAATAAGTGTACAGAAATTTCTGTGTTTCATGAATTTAAAAAAGGAAATTAAAATGATCCAAACTATTATATAAGTATCGCTACTTTAATTTTTATTTAACACTATTTTGATATTAATTACCTAAAGAGTATAACGATTTTAGACCTTCTAGTCTCGAGGTTATGTAGATAAAATTTTTATTTTGAGCTCTATTGAATTGCATCAAAAAAAAAAAAAAAAAAAAAAAAAAAAAACCGACTTTGTATGCTGCATTTATCGATTGTAAACGGGTATTTGATACCCTCGTTCTGGGGTTCCCAACCTTGGGCCCGCGGAGCTAATGGCATGCGCCCTCACCAAAGTCTTAAAATAATTAAATAATAATGAACAAAAATACATTTAAAATAATTGCTTCGAAAAACTCGCTAAATTGCATAACTGATCACTATCATGCTATCATGATTATATTTTTCATTTATTTTTCTTTCAAATCCGATTAAGCCCGCCACTATTTTTTGCAATCTCAAATGCGTTGAGAACCTCTGGTAGTTCATGAAAAATTACGGTCAAAACTGCACAACCTCGGAATGGATGTAAAAATTATAAGAATTTTAATGGATCTTTAAATCAAGCGACATTAATACTGAAAGACATTGGCAATACAAAATTGAAATTACTCAGGGCGTACTTCAGGGGGACCCTTTGAGCCCTTTATTATTTTTCTTCTATACTAGTAATTTGGTTTCTTTTTTTGACAAAAAAATGGCTGTCAAAGAATGAGTATATTTAATGAAAGGGACTTATTAGCCCTTTTATACGCTGAAGACCTTTTCTGGCTATACTTGGGCAGGATAAAGTAAAGTTATTATCCCGATATTGTTCTATTAATTCATTAGTAAATAACACAGCTAAATCCAAGATAGTTCCCTCTAAAAAAGGAAGGAGGTCGAAAAATATCAAACCAACCATTTTAGCTTCAGGCAGAGTAAAATAGATTTTAATGAGATCCAAATCGAATTACTTTGATTCGAATGTTGAGCTTTTTTGAGCTCTAGTGAGTTCCGAAATATGGGCCCCTAAGTACTACCAGACAATTTGTTCAATAACTACACAATGTTTTAAATGTATTCTCTCATGGTACCGCAACACTCCCTATGATATGGTTCGCTTGGAGACAGGCATGATTAATATTCAACTGGAGAAAGTGGATCGTTGAGCTTCCCTAGACGATTGCTCAAATTATGCCTAGATTATGGACGCTACTCCGGATCAAAAATGAAGTTTAATTGTTTTACATAATTGAAGTATAAAAATCATCGGCGCTGACTACCTTCTTAATTATCTTTTTAACTTTAATGTAATACGTAAAGAAATCCCAAATTTAACTAAAAAATGGAAAACCACCTCATCTCTCTAGGCATCAATTCAAGTTAGCATTTCAGTAATAACCCATTATGTAGACATATAAACTGTTTAGGTTGTAGGGAAAAATATCTAAAATAAAAAACGAGTATTTCAAGGCAGCGAATTGTTAGCTGTCAAGATTATACAATTATAATGACTGCAGAATATTTTCCAAAGGCGAAATTTATAGGTTTAACTCTGAAAAAGAGTGTAGTATTTGCAATTTGAATGCAGCTTACATCTTCCATATTTTCTTTTAGTATGTCCGATTCTACAGTTACAAAGAAAGAAATATTTAGAAAGATGTATAGATCTAACTTTTGATACATTAATATATTAAAAAACTATTGATTATAAAAGAATTGGAAAACTTTAATAATTTATATGATTTTATTATGTCGGTATTCAGAATAAGAGTTTTATTACTGATGAGAAATAGTAACTCTAGATCTATTTCCCTTTACTTTGAACCGTTTTTACTGTTTTGTTTGACTCTTTTAGAATTCAGTTTTATTAAACATTATTTTATGTACACTCAATTTACAGTTATTTTAACTTCTAATGCAACAAATAATTATTTTTCACTTGTTTATTGTTTGTATTTCTTATTTTAAACTAACTTTTTGTATGGAAAATTTACCAAAACTAATAAAGAATAGTATTACCGTATTAGAATGTAAGGGAGCATCGGGAAGAGTAAATAATAGCAGGAGGCGGTGTGCACAGGAACGTTTTTCAGTTGGTTATCGTAGTTCTTGAATTGCGTGTGTGAAATGTGTTATTTTCAATGTGGGTAACCTTATCAGGCAATAATATTATGTTCATGTATTTAAGTTGTAGTTATGTGAGAAACTTACTTTAGAAGAAATCTATTTTGATATAAATCCATCTGAGAAAGAACTTTTAATTATATTATGGAACTGGATTATGAATTATTAACCTTTCTAGTGACGTGTCTATCTTCAGGATTGCTCACACAAGACAGGATTATTAATTACTATTATGGAAAAAAATTGACGCAATCGAACAGTCTATGATAGAATTTTATTATTTTTTAAGTAATTGGTTGCTAATATAAAAATAAATGACTCTTAACTATTTGAAGTTCCAGAATTATCTGTTTAGATAGTACGTGCTTTCTTAAATTCATAAGCACATAGTTTAATAAGTTCTAACAATGACGATTACTATCTCGAAGAGGATTTTGGTCATTATCAAACAATACAATCTATTAAAACGAATGCCTTCGTGGAAAAGGGTGAAAGCTTGAATGGCGGTGATTTTAATTTCACATCAGTAGACGACAGTGTACTAGAAGACTAAACTAGAACGAATCTTCTAGTAATTACAATGAAGAATCTTACGCTGATTTCATCTTCGATTAGAAAGACAGACTTATTAGACTCCCCCCCCCCAAAAAAAAAGAAAAAAGTTTTTTAATGTTATTTAGATTAAAGAAAATATACTGAAATATTTTATAAACTAGCTTTTCGAACAAAATTTGGCATTTCCAAAGAATATATTTAAGCAAAAACTACACACTGAATTATCCCTGAAGGATTTGTTCGTTCAACACAATCCCTTTATTAAACCCAATAAGTGACAAGATAACTGCGAAAGGAATTTTAAAATAAAAGTAGAATATTTCGCTACTGAATAAACGGTGCAATATTAAGTTAATAATATTAATTAACATTAACTACTAATTAATTATTAATTAGTATTAAAATTTAATCATGCAAAAATTGCACATAATTTGATTAAACGAATTAACTAGATATAACAAAAACAAGAGTTGGAAATGCAAGATTTTAATCATTACGGTCAGTTTTAAGGAAAAAACATCAAACAACTTGCCTTATTTAAAGGCAATTTTCAATGCCAGAAAAATAATTAAGACGAGCTATTATTGGCAATCTTGTGGAGTGTGGAGAGGTTGCGACAATGTTTTAATGGGTTTAAAGCTGATTGTAACCTACTGTCGAGCACTAGTATATTTAAATTCTCACCAACCCAAAATTCACATATTAGTCGCTGGAGTGGACAGCTGCAAGAGTTTTAGTTAGAAGTGACGCAACGTCCTGGCAAAAAAAAGCAGCACATGGATGCATTAAGACGAGCTAAAACAGATACACAAGTAAGAAAAGACGTAGAACCGGAATGCGGATGCGTATTTGCAGAATTTGGACACTTGGGGATAATCTACTTCAGGAGCTGTTTAAAATTCTGGAGAAACCAAGTCACGAGAAAACGATAGGGGAAACAAAAAAGGCATCAGGATTAACACTGCAAAATGGAATACTATATAAAATAGAGAATTAAAGAAATCTGTTAATGGTATCGAAGGGATTTCGAAAAACGCTTTCGATAAAATGCCAGGAATTAATTGGACACTTCGAATTGGTCAGAACTATGAGAAACATCTGGAGGACTAGACTTACTGGTTCCCACCTATGAAGCGATATGTCAAAAGACATATTATCGTGCATTCAGTGAATTCTGAAAAGAACGACAAACCATTACTAGAGAAAAGATTATAAAGGCTCACAAGGAATCGAAGAAAAGGTTGATAAACAAATCTACAAGGCTACCGAATATAGTGTTCCTGAAAAAGGCAACTACTCAGAACGAGAATGGTGATGACGAGAAATCGTGGGCACGACTAGTACTCAGTCAGAGACTTGCGCAATGATAGCGGGCGGCAATGCGTCACATCCACCCATGTAAAAAACCTAAAACTGTAGAACCCATACGAAAGGGAACAAGACTAGCGAAGAAAAAGATAAGAAAGAAGACGAAAAATAATCAACTAGAAATGGTCTAAAATCTCCCAAAGAAGATCTAGAACATTTGAAAATGAAGAAACGAAATATTATAAAACCGGCTTACTTAAAAGACTACGATTGTAATTAACCCCCTGACGATGCAGCCAATCGAGGGCAATTTCGGCCTCCAGGTTGGCCGAATGTCATCATGTTAGAATGGAAGGGGGTTGAGGAAAGTATAAGTAATACCGGGAGACGGAGTGCACAAATCAGTTGGCTGTCATAGTTCTGGAATTGCCTGTGTGAACTGCGTTATTCGCTGAGTGTAAACTTACCATTTATGTTTTAAATTGTTATTATATGAGACACTGAAAATAAACCTTGTTTCAAATAAAAGAGGATTGAGTAATTAATCTGCTTCTAACATATTTAAAAGAAACTGCAGTGAACCAATGCGGATGTGACAGAAATGTTTATAAAGTAGAAGTCAAATTCTCAACAAGATGATGAAACCATTTCTGAAGTTGCTTTAGGTTCTTAAAACTGGTAGATTTAAAGAAAAACAAGCATGTAATGAACGAAATAAATAAACTATGTTATCTTGCAATGCGGAAATCTATCGTTAATTTTTTTATTTGAATTGAAACAAAGTGTTTATCCCCCATACAAAATTTGAGAGATTTCAAAAAATTACAGGGCCATATTTTCCTTCTTTGTTTATTTGAAAAATATTCTCTTTGATTTTTATTATCTTAATGATTAATTTAATTAATTTTACAGGTTTGGTGCTTAAAAACACATAAAACAAACTTTTTTTAAAGTGATGTTGGTTTAATTTTCTCTGCATTTTCAGCAATTAACTGATTATCACTGCATGTAGTAGGTTCAATGGTTATATCATCAATTGATGATTTACTTAAAGTATTATTGAAATCTTTTATAGTTGTTTCATCAGATTTTACATCATCACAGATGATTTCAGTTTGGAAAAGGCGAATAGTAGTTTTATCATCTTGAACATCAACACTTTCTAAATTATGGTCTTTTTTTAAATTTTCACTTCTCATATCCAAATCTTCCGCTGACTTACTGTGTCTTGTCAGGCCCCATTTCGTACTTGAATTTTTATAATTATTAATTGTCGTCCACTGTTCGCTGTCATCAGTTGAATTTCTTTTTTTCTTAATCTCCTGTTGGGTGTCTAGACGACTGCTGTCTAGCGATTTTCTTCTTCTATGACGGCTATTTTCGCTAAATGTACCAGAGGTGTGTCTCTGGTTAGATGCACTCGATGAGGAGGAGGTCGACTGACCAGGAAATACCCGATGTCTATTATGATCGGCGGAGGTGTCTCTAATCTTTGTTGGCGAGGATTCTTTAATTGTACTACTAACACAACAATCAAATGGAACTTCCGGCCGAGTACAGCTTTTACTGGAATCTGCCGGCATTATTATAGGATGTTCACTGCTGGATGATTCTTTACGTTGACCACCTCGGCCACTGCTGTGGTGGTGATCTCTTTTACGATCTTCTTTCGTCTTTTTCTTACTAAGTTCACCGCTACTACTACTTTCACGATGTTTTTTAGAACTTTCCTTACAGCTGCTCTCATTTTTAGAGCTTCTCCTTTTATGTCCCTTCTGTTGGGCGTCTGAAACAAACAAGAATAAATTATAATATTAGCAGCAATAATAATTTGGAGGCAGTTATTCTCAACTTGTTCCTGGACACAGCAAGTGAGAAAGTTCTCCTAACATACATTTTGTTCAGAGATTGTGATAATCCACCCGCTGAGAATTAAAAAATATATAAATATCAAGGATAAGAACAATGACAAAAATGTATCATTAACGAACAAGCAACAAAAATTATGCTAAATACTTAAAAAAGTTTATCGTAGTTTATTACAACTTGTCCAGACTAAACTCTTAGCCAAAAATAAAAAAATTAAACTTCTGTTATTTTATTAATGCAGAACTAACTAATAATATCAAGTTTTAAAATTAATACTAAAATCCCTAACTCAAAAGAATCGTGTTATACGAGTATTTGACATAATTTAATAGAGAACTGTAAACAGAATCACTTAATAAACATTAAATATCCTCTTGATGTAAAAATAATAAAATAAGCCAGCACAACTCTTTTAAGATGGAATATTCAAATTATATGTACCTAATATCATGGTTTGAATAACAAAGTGAACACAATAACTAACTCTTTCAATCCAGGGTTCATGATTTAAATTAAGGCTCTCACTGTAATTAACTTCATTATTGAGTGATTTTAACAGACTCGAAAATCGCCATTTCGGACAAGAAATTTACGTTCTGAACTCTCCGTTTCTATAAAGTTATCTATGCGACAGGTTGCAGAAGATGGCTTATAACAGTGAGTTATATTTTTATGTGTAAAGTATGAGTTGAGTTATATTTTGAATCTAGCAAACTTGTAATTACAAAATTGTAACTACTCACCTTTAGGAACACTCGATAAAATGGGAAGTTGAGGGCACAAAGATTTTGAGGTGGCTGTAGTCGATGACGGATAGTGTTCTGGACTACAAGTGCTTATGCTACTTTTCTGGTGTACTTTCTCCCTGTAGACGTGTGAACCAGCGCTCAAGCCAGACACTATCCTTGAATGCTTAGCTCTTTGTAAACTGCTAGCTTCATCTTTATAGTACTGCTGCAGCCGGACATGCCATGCTATAAAATGAAACAATGAATCAGAGATTGAACATAAGCCAATGGAAATGACTGAAACACACCACACTGCACTCTACGGTTAGCACTAGCATCAAAGAAGTTTTTATAACTTATTCCGATGTTGTGGACCTTATAAGAATGCACAAGGTATTTATAATGGCTATACTAAATAAAAAAAAGTAATGCGATCGAATCCAATTTTCTATGTTGTATTTTCACTAGTAAGTACTTATTTTTTAGGGCTCTCTCTCAGTTCAGAAATGTGGTTTTTGCAAACGGGTATGCTCATATATGTGTATATAAGTGTGTAAGTAGGAGAGCTCAGCATAACTCAAAAACAAAAAATCGTTAAAAGTTAGAAATTTATTTCTAGCCTAGATGCTGCTAGATGATGTTTTTAGAATTATGAATAAACTTTTGGGCGAAAGAGGCAACCGGATAAGTCATTCAGTAAAGTTTACTGAAAGTTTTCTTTACTGAATACATTTTTCAGTTTTTAGGATTAAAGCTGATGTAATTACTGCTTGTATGTAGTTAAACAACTCTTATATGAAACATTTTCCCAGGAAAATTTGATTTAGGGCACTCAGAGCAGATGGTAGGGCTCTCTTATAAAGTGTCATTTTACTTAATTTAAGGACTAAACAAATAATTGATGGACTCTAAATATTTATAATACTGATTAAATATATGTATAACCTTAATTCCAAATTTGAGGAAAATTGGCTGACTGAACGTAACATTTCTATGAATAGCTTTCAATTGTTGCCAACTCACCATTTTTAACGATGTTGCAACTAAGAAAATTTTTTACAGCAAACCACAACACCTCTTCAGGTTTGTTTAAACTACATTCAACCAATATAATCTGTTAAACACTAATGTACTTAAATTTACTTATTGTGGCTGAAAATGTAAGTAGGAAATACACGAAGTTACTTAGAAATAGTGATCCGAGCGTTTAATCTGGATTGACGGAGATTTTTAATTGTTGTTCCTAGAAAAGCACCATGAGGGCTCTAGAGGCAGCAAGGAAGTCCCCACAAAGTTTGGCACTGGAGCTAATGTAAAATTGGCAAACAAATGAAATTTAGGATTAAAAACAATTTTAAATTCAATTTCCCTTTTTTTGTGTTTACAATTAAGGGGCCAAGGTTTTTAGCTTTTTTGACTTTGTAACTTCAACTGAAGTTGAAAATAAAACAAAACTGGAAAAATTAATTTAAAAATAATAATAAACACCTTTTAATTAGTATTTATTTAATTATATAATTATTTAATAAACAAATACAAACCAATGCTGGTGACAGCTGAAACAGTCCTAAACTGATGTATGATGTTACGTGGTAGAAAATAGATATCATTATCACACAAGGAAATCCTGGCGTAACGGATTCCTTCCCTTCGAAGTTGGTTTAATTTTGCATCTTCAATCCACTGTACGCACTAAAAATTAAAAATTACGACTAAATTATAAGTGACATAATACAGAATTCAATGTTTGCGAGCAAACGTGAGTTTAATCCTCGCTAGCTCCTGATGTTAGAATTTGGTACCAAGATTAGGATCCGAGAAGATCGACAAGGCTATTTTTTTCGGTCCATAACCTTAATCCGATTGCGATGAAATTGAGTTTTTACGTTTTAGCTTCGAAGAAGAAATCAAGTTAAAGGTCATTAGTAGAACAAAAACTCAACAGGTTTTTCAACCAAGGCCATTAAGATTTAAGAGTCATAATTAGCCTGCGACGGAACTCTAGGCTAGGAAGATCTATGAGCCTAGTAGTCTCCGTAGATAATTACAGGTTTCGCTTGATTGAGGAAGAGAGATTGCTTCATGTCATTTGCCTTGCCCAGGCAGCCGCAATCCTCTACTTAGCTCTCACACCATGACACAATGGTTTCGTATCCATAGAACCCTCTTAGGTATGTTTTCATTACAAAATCAAAAAACGGTGAATACCTGAGATATTGGTGGCTCATGGAGATCAAGCTGCAGTTTTTCCACAAGCTCATTGAAGTCTGCAGCATGGAAGGCCACTACATCCTTTGTAATTCTGTTGTAAGGCAACTTTTCGCCGCCGGTAACTGCTTTCAGTACACCTATCCAATAATAGTTTGATTTGAAACACTCCCACAACTTTCTCTAATTACAATTATTTGAACTTTCATACGATTAATTTTCTTTAAATACATAATTTTCTCCTAAAAAAAATGTAGTCAGGCAACATTCAAGTTGGATTTCATGCAGATAAAGAGATCAGAACGTTATTGCACTGTGGTTCAAAGTATGCCCCGCCCTGCAATAAACAATTGAAAATCTACCAATTGGAGTAGTTCAAAACCTCAAACCCTCTCAAAATATTTTTATTCTGGAAAAACATGTTTCAAATAATGCACTGTTTTTTTTTCAAGCTTGGAATTCCAATAATGGGTAAGAACTATTTGATATTAATGGGATGTCATGAAAAAGATATTTCCTTTGAATAACTAAAGAAGTACAGTGGACCATAAAACCCATTCCCGTACGTCCGATGTTTACAAATAAGCAATCGCATTAACTATTATGCTGTGTAAAAGTTTCTTTACATATTTTCTATTCAAACAGTCAAAACTTTTTTATGACAAGGTGCCACAATATATTAGCGTTATTCTTTACATCTACCTTAAAGTTAGACTAAACTCTACGCTACTACTAATTCGATCCAAGCACATTTTTTTTTCAGAGAGAAAATTTTAATAACTACACCGGAGTTGAAACTAAGAAGCTGAAATTTATTCTATTCCAAAATCAAGAAATTTTATCTGCAAGAGAGAGCAGAAAGCTGGTTTACTTTATATATATATATAAGGCGCCACGGTAGCCGAGCGGTTAAGAGGCGAGACCTACAAAGCTAATATGCATTGTGGTAGTGATATTTTAAGACAATCTACTTTAAAAATTGACTACTGGTCCATCTAAAAGAGTTTTCAATGAATTAAACAACTTGATAACTAACACTGTTGAGTGCTCGTGAGCACGTTTTCTTGTAAAACAAAAGTAAATTCTCATACGAAGACAAAAGGAATCCTGGAAAATGATATACCGTTTGCGTTTGAAAGCCCATTAAACAAGGAAACTTTTATAAAAAGTGCCAGCACCTAGGTCTGATAATGATCTCGTAAGGGCCTAATGAGTTTTCTTAAAAATTTCGATTACTTTTATTTTTCCAGCATTCGGTGGAAGATTGAGGCTGTTGGGATTATAACTTATGCTTCGAAATGTTTTCAATTTTTAGAAAATTTATGTCTTTCTAACCCTGTCATCAGAATCGAATTCGGACATAACTTTCTGAGTAATAACATTTTTATTGGAAAAAAGTAATGATTTTTTTAAAAAAAATTTAAAGTGACGTCACTCAAGAACAGTGGAAAATATGAAGTTGTCCAAATACATCGTTGAACTCCACTTTAGATGTACTACACACAGTAGGCCTATGGACAATACTTACTGGTTCACCCTATATATATATATATATATATATCCCCTTTAAAACAACGGCGGCAGCATAAATTGTCCTGAGAGACACCTCAACTTCTTAACTGTAACACTTTATATTTTTAGTACCTTAACATTTATATCTACAAAATTGTGATCGCCCAAAAAAGGAGAAAAGTATTCGCGTTTTTCACCGATTTTAAATCAGCTTTTAATTCCCCTGACAAGCATTAATTGTATTATAAGCTATTCACACTTGGTATTTCAAATTAATTAAGAAATGTTTTGCAAAATATTTATTCTAACCGTGAGTCATCTGTGTGGACGAATAGCGTGTGACGGCGAGTTTGCCTACTATGATGGGACTCAGACTCAGACAAGGATGACTTTCCCCCCTTCTCTTTGCTCTCTTTCTGAATGACATGGAGGACTTCATTAGAGGTGGTTTGCACATAGGTCCGGTAAATATTAGGTGTCTCCTATATGCGGATGATATCGTTTTATTAGCCTCGGATCCTGTTTTTCAAGAAATGGTTAACCGAGTGGGAATCTACGCTAGTATGTGGAACCTGAGTGTTAATCTGAGTAAGTCCAAGATAACGGTGTTTAGAAATGCGGGCAGATTATCGAGAAAGGAATCATGGAAATTAAATAGAGAGAATTTAGAGATAGTTAATTTGTATAAATATCTAGGTGTTATTTTAAACCCCAAATTGTCTCTGACTCGGCATTCCGAGGAAAAGTTAGGTTTATCAAAATCCGCTAGTATGATAACCTATAGTGACTTAATTAATAACAGCGATATCCCTCTAAGTGCAAAATTTAATATTTTCAATTCAGTAGTGTGGGTTATAATTTTCTTCGGTGCTCAAGTTCGGGGTTTTCTGCGGATTCACGAGGTAGGTAAATTGAATACGTTTTTCCTAAAAAAATTGTTTAGACTGCCTATGAACACCCCTTATTATGTGTTATATACGGAAACGAATTCACGTGCATGGTTTCTATTTACCTTTAATTTGCATTATAAATATATAGAGAAAGTGCTGTCAATGCCTGAATACCGTCTCCCCAGAATTTTTGCCAATGAAATTATTAAAAGAAAACTATTTTTGTTTAAAGAATACTTTGATCTGTATAATAAATATAGTTCTTCCCATTTAATAATTGAAGCTAATTATGAGGGCTCAGCAGATAATTTACTAGGTGCTATACATTCTAAATTCAAACAAAACAAAAGTAATATGAATAATTCAAAATACACAAATTGTATAAAGAATTGAATCTAGATCTGTCATCATGCAATTATGTCACTAATAATAATTCTATCAGTTTGATCAGCATTATTTTGAAATTGAGAGGCCAGTTATTAAAGCTTAATTTTCATGTAACTAGGGATGAGAGTCAACATACGTATATGCTCATGTAATACGAATGATTTAGAAAATGTAGTTCATTTTGTCAGTCTGTGCCCAATACTACAAGAATATAGAACCAGATGACTAGTTAAAAGGTTTTTCTCGCCGGAAGAAGTAATTGAATATTTAAATTCTATGGATGGGGAAATCTTTATTGATATACTGCAGCCCCATTGAAATATAGATTTTTTATGGTTCAAGAATTCAATTATTAGTTTCGACTGTTGGTTATTATTGATTTACTTACTTGGGTCTTACAAGTAATAATTATTATTCTTATGATTATGAATATTAGGATTATTCCGAAATTTAAATCTTTCAAATTATTCCAAAATCTTATCTCATAAATTTTTAAATGTACAATAAATTTACTTTTTTACTTATTTTCGGGTTTGTTTTTCGAGTTTATAGTTATTATCAGTTTATATATATATATATATTGCGGAGCATCTCTTTTGTTTACTGTAAAATCAATTTGGCAAACGGACCTTGAGCCCATGTCTAAGTGTTGTTATTTATTTATTTTCTCTTGTATTCCTATTATTTTCTTTAATAAAACACTTCTATTATTATTATTTTTAATGATTTAAGGCGCGTCAACATCTCAGATTATTGGCTTTTTCCAGTGTACTGCCGGCCTCCGGACAGTGAGCTCTAAGAAGCTCCTAGGAAGAGGAAATCTAAGGGTCAGCAGCTGGATTCGAACCCGGGACCTCTGCGTGGGAATCCAATACGCTAACCGCATAGCTAATCCCTTCCCTACTACTATTTTGACGATCAACCCTTATTAATTATTATTATTTATACTAACAAGAAAAAAGTACTTACCGACAGCAGCTGTGGTCATTCGATCTAAACCATGACCAACATGGTCAGCATGTGCTTTAGTTCGGTCTTCAAACAAGTATTCTCTTGCTTCAGTCATTCGAGGCAGGTACTGAAGATTTTTTAACTCATTTATCCCTGTTCTATAGATTACAGAAAAATAAATAACTTTCGCAATGGCTATTTGAGAAGATTTTATATATTTGGTTAATTTATTTAACCTTGTAAAATCACAATTCATAAATCAGAGAACATTAAATAAACTGTATAATAAATTAAATCTATTCAGCGAATAAATTCAAAAGCATACAGTATTCTTATACTGCAAAAGCACTTCTATACTGCAAAAAAAAAAAAAACAAAAAAACTATTGACATTAGTTCAAAATATATGTATTAAAAGTGCAATTTAAAAAAATGACTCCTATTTGAATCTAGAAATTTGAGCAATTTTGGGACTCAGACTATAACACCACGAGCCACTTCCGAAACTAATGAGTACAAAAGGAAGAACCCTGTTTTTTACGAAGATTCTCTAGTATGGTTAGAAAATTTTAAAGGGTGTTATGAGCATAGAAAACTAGCTTTGTCCAAAGCGTCCTTCCTTTCCTAATAAACAAAATGCCGTTAAATAAACCTGCCTTCTCCTTCTTAATGGCGATTTAAAATCAACCGTAGGCACTAACTGCTCTCCTGGCCTTATCCATAATATTGGTCCATCGTTAGACTCTTCGGGAGTTTCCATTTGGACTATTGACAAAGGTCCCCAAGGCATCGTCTGTTAAAGGAAAATAAAAAGTTAATTAAAGCTAAAAAAAAGAAAAAGATAATTACTCAAAACAATCATATAATTAACAAGGAGTGGACTTGACACTTCATCAGGGATATTGGCGTCCCTGTAGGTATCCTAGCCTAACAACACTGAATACATCAAACAACAGGTCCATTCATGTACTTATGCAATAAACATAAGGGCCAGAATTGACAGGTGTTATAGAGAACTTCTTGTTTTTAGGATAGCCTATACTCATTCTCGCGTCCACACTTTTTCACTTACAGACGATTTTATGTACAAACGCTGATAAAATAAATTTCACATACCATTTTCAAGAATGGATTATCTTCAAGACGTTTTAGAAGGTCTGGAAAGAACCCACCAACTTCTTCAGTTACAGTTCCAACTAGACTAATCTGGTGCAACGGTCCATGTCGAACTGTACCATATTTGTAATGTTTGTGCACTTGATTTCTATATTGATTCATTGTTGTAGTCTCTATATCGGATCCTCGTCCGAGAATTCCATTTTTTACAGTTAAATTTGGATATTGATCTGCCATGTATTCTAGTAAGTCTGGAAGGTAACTAGCAGAACTATGCACAATTCCCATAACGTGGTGTGCATTTCCATTATCATCCTCACCAAAAACGACCTAAAATGGAGAGAGAAAAAAATAAGTCTTGTAAATAAACATCGTGGTTTTTAAATACATTCAATGCATGTTAAAATATATTTGCTCTAGTGAACTGCTTAGATTAGGCAGAAAAAACATAATTTGGATTTTAGCCTCACATGAAGTGTCTTGATCCTGCTTTAGATAACGATTGACACAAAAGGTACAGGGAGAAGGCTAGAGGACTATTCTGTCCCCCTGCACTTTTCCCTAGAGCTGTTTCTAAGGCATTAGAGCAATCTAAAGATTCATTTAACAGGAAAAAGCTTTTTTTAATTCAATTAATAAAAACAACAAGGCACAAATTTGGTTAATAAAGATGTATACCTTAAAAAACTCATTGGCAAGATCTTGAATTTCATTTGAAGAAAGGTTCTGTATTTCGTCTTGATACATGTGAATTACAGAGGCTCCACCATTCGGATAGGTTTCCACCCTCATTAATTTACCGTATCTGCAAAATAAACAAATACATAAAGAAAACTGACGAGAACACTCGCATGTTTTTTTCATTGCATTATTAAAATTTCTCGCTTAAAAAACTTTCTTCAAACTTGGAATTTGCAATAAATGTTAGTGATTATGCCTGCCTGCTCTATTACTAATAAATACATTATAATTATGCGGGCAGAGTGAAATCACTCTTTCCGAACCCTCATCAAAATAACTTTCTAATAAAATAAAAAATAAAAAAATCAAATAAACTTAAATGCGTTTAGTCGGAAAAATTGTAATAAGGACAGGTGTGCTTTCCTTCTAACCATCATGTGTCCTAGAAGGATAGCTAACTTATAATACTATAAATCTATCATATTAACTAGTTAAAAAAAAACCATGTCCTAGACCAGTTTGAATCGAAATTTTGTACAGATTTGCATTTTAGAAGTCCCGACGTTGTGCCACTTAAGAAGGGTAGTTTGCCCCACGCAAGTAAGTCCCTCTCTAAAACTATTATTACTAATATTCCTATGCCTCTTAGTCCGATTTTGATAAAATTTTGCAATAAGAAGTGTTTAAAACTTCCCTACGTGACTTTAAAGGGTCATCTGCTATTACACCTACTAAGAGGAATTACTGCAATCGTTTAAATTATCGACACATGAACTGATTTACGTCAGTTAATTGTCATTCGATTCAAAATTTTAATGTGGTACAGCTTTTGTGGATCTCAACATCTAGAACATTAGATACGGAGTTTGCCCCACTTAAGTAAGGCTCCTCTTAATTATCAACAACCTTCGACCAATTTTGATTTAATTTGGCAGGAAGAAGTAGTTCGAGTTTTGCTGCGTGATACTTAAGTGCTGTCCTACTCTTACAACTACTAAAGAGAAGTATTGCAATCGTGCGTATTTGAAGTCTAATTTCTCTTTGCTTTTTAGGGAGAAGTACTGCAATCGCAGTTTAATTGTTCTTACTTCTCTTAAAAGGAAGTACTATAATCGCAGTGTAATTTTGCTATTTACGCACTAAAACCTTCCCATTTTATTCGAAACATTTTCCCAAGAAAATTGTTTTTGTGGATTCTTTGGGGTCCGCAACTCTAAGCATTCTTTTAAAAGATCTCTTCAGTGGTAGATACGGTTCCGACTTGACACCATATCACGTTATAATGAAAGTATTGGTTATTTCAATTGTTAAGAAAATCTGTAAAGCAGATATGAAACTTTACCGAATAGACAAAAGGAAAATCTATCCAAAAGATACAAAAATCTCATTAACAAAAACTTACGAGTTTAAAAAGTTAAGTATAAGGTTGATTGAACGCAAAAAGATACACAAATCAGCTAGCACCCAACATTTCATTCATGCTTAATTAATATCATTTTACTTGCATTAATTATTTTTTAGAATTTATTAAATGTCACAGACCCTTATGCTGTCCATTTACCTCTACAAAATATTTGTTCAAGTAGCACACCATTTAACTTAGACTGCCTGTAATATCTATTAATCTATAATATAATAATCAAATTGGGGCGGGTGCTAATCTAGTGATCAAAGTGCGTGGCTTTGTAAGTGGGAGATCCCCAGTTCCAATCCCGCGTATGACTACTTTTTATTTGTTAGAAAAAATTGTTTATAGTTCAGTGTGAGCATCCGCCCCCATCCACGATACCTAATTGATAGTTGGACGTGAAAGAATAGGGAATTACTCTATTTTCCTTTAATAATGTAACTATTACCCACAGGTTAAAAGAAAAATGTTATAAAAAATCAAAAAAATTTATGAGGCTAAAAAATTCATTTTTTTTTTAATGCTTAAACCAACATACATAAATGATTTTGTTTATTTTATTTATTTGTTTTAAATAAAAATTGTCGGTTTTTGTTCATTTTTCGATTAAATTGATTGTTACTTTACTTTATTTAGTAGTCAAGGGTTAAAAACAATAGGTAATAATTAATCTTGTTTAATATTAAATAATACAGTTTTCTTCAATTACATTCTTAATCTAGGTGTTCTTCCCACAATTTTATGTATATATATTATAAAATAGATATAAACATATTTTTAGCACAGCTAATTATTAAAGCATTTTACTACAAGTTCTCAATTAAAGGGACTTCAGTAAATTACAATTGAGAGATGAATAAATATTGTTGAATAATTTATTTGTTATTAACTGTGTAATTTGTGCTCTCGTATCTTCTGTAAGACAAACTGAAGATTCAAATTTTGTTTTAACTCCGAGATTCATATTTCAACATTTTCAATTTCTATTTTAATGTACATGAGTATGTGATTACTCAGAATAAAGGGCATCACAAAGATAAATCAGAAGAATAAAGTTTGAAATAGAGTTAAAATAAAGTACATTTTTATTTATGAAGATGTAATGTACAAATTATCATTTGTATAACAAAAAAGTTATTATGAATAAACTGGCCAGCATAAGCGTCTATGACATCTAATAAATTCTAAAAAATATTAATGAAAAGTTAATGCAGTAAAACTACTTAAATGATATCAATTGACGAAGCATGAATGAAATGATGGGTACTAGCTGATTCGTGCACCTTTTGGCGTTTACTCAACCCTTATACATAACTTTTTAAACCGTAAGTGTTTGTTAAGAAGTCATAAACTTCAACGCGCACACATAATCGTAGCATCATAGAACGTGGAGATGTACAGAGGCGACTGCCGACTGGGCATGGTGTCACCAGTAATTCATGGTATCACCCCACTGATATCAATCTTTTGATGTAGACCTTTATTTTTTGCTCTTCACTAGCAAAAGTAGAAGTTCCAAAAAAAAGTTAACTTTTTAGAGGATTTTAAAAGTGATAACCAAAAAAATAATTTTTAACCATCTTCCCCCCTTCCAAGTGACGCCACTGACAGTGACCCAAGAAAAAAGTATAAAAAAAATTTAGACCACTTTTTAAAAGATTCGGTATCACTGACTTAGACCATTGCTATTAAAATTCGTGACCACAAAACATGTATTTCCGGCAAGCGAATTCAACTTCGAAATTTTCACAGATTGCAATATTTCATCCTAACATGAGTGAAATAAAGTAAAGAAGCTCACCTAAGGTTGTCTAGTGCCGGATGTAAATTCCTAGGCATGGTACAACTTAAGGCGGATGCTCCAAGCGACAGACTATTGCTGCACAAATTACTACTTAATGCTGACAACTTGTTTAAAGACTTATCCCGTCTACATTGTACTCCGATAGAGGCTCGTTTTAGTTTCTGCCGTTTGTAGCATTTGGAACAGAGGCGTCGTTCAGAGGATGGTCGCTTGCTGTCGGAGTGATGACTGCGTTCTTTCCTATCGGAATCTCCACTGTTTCTGCTCCCGTTTAGGCTAGCCTTCTCATTGGATGGCTCAGTTTTGTCCTAGTACAAAGAAAATAACATAAGTATAATAATAATAATCATAATATTTATAATAATAAAACCTGAGATGGAACTTAAATGGCTCTCTTCTACAATTATTACCATTATAATTTACAAATTTTCTTAGAGCTAAACGTAAAAATGAATAGCACTTAGATACATTACTAGGTAAATAAATAAAATTATAATAAAAATAAATGAATATCTAACCACAATTGTAATTATAAGTTTCTGGCAAAAGCCATTAATCTACTTGTTTTAAAAAACACAGCCTTTATTAAAGAGACATGTGCCTCTTGTTTAGGTTTATCTAATTTGACTCCAATAATCATGAAGTTACACTGGGAAATAAAAAACACACATATACGATAAAGAGTAGTCAAGGAACAGTTTAATTAAAATATCAAACGAACCTGGCATACTCGTACAACGGGAACGGGAGAACGTTGCAAGATAAACTACTGGATTCTAATAAATTATAATAGATTCCATAGGATTGGTAAGAAAGCTATTCCCACTGCGACCCAAAGGGTCTATTGCTCCAAGACCACCCCAAGTTTTGTCTGTTAAAGCAAGAATCTGATGAGGGACTACTTGGCAAAATATGAAGGCATAAGTTTTTTCATTTCCGAATACAAGAACACTGAGCTCTTCACACTGACATAACATGTCGTGGCGTATCCTCTTCTTCCAAAAAAAAAAATGAAAACAGGCTAACTATTATCTGCCTCATGCACATTTTCCCCAATCTGGTCTGCCGAGAAAATATGTGTTAAATGAAAGCATAAAATGAAACATGAATTATATTATTGTGTATGAAACTAAGTCTCATGTAAAAATAAGTTACTATGTAATGTGTTTACAAATAATAAGTTGCCACGATGCCTAATTATTAGCACTCTCTGTCAACTGACATCACTACCATATTGGAGTCAATTTAGTTCAGACTGGAACTATAGTTGCATCAAACGAACGAACCAGTATGTGTAAATTAATAAATTAAATACTTTACCTTATCAGGATTTTCTTCTTTTATAGAGTTAAGGTCTGGAAAATCCTTTTCAGTCTCACACGGCTTTTCTTTTTGTACAATCATGTCGTACTCGAGCTTCAATTTTAAACCAGACTGCGAAATATATATATATAAACATAGTCGAAATTAAACTAGGTAGAAGAAGTTACATTAGCTAAAACTGCCAAATAAATTAAACTCAATTACAATTCAATTTATAACTTCTACTATGATTGAGAAAGTAAACATTAAATAAATTTTAATGACATGATGGTAGAAATTCAACCTTCAACTATTCATTAGACACCACCACTTTGAAATTGTTATCTTTTTATACTAGTGAAAGGACTAACTGTTAATGAATGCAGCTTCTAGAGGCGGAAGAAGAAACGGATAGCATTACTACATTGGACTGACACTTTATTTTCTCTTTTTTATTTTTTCAAAGACAGTCGTTTATTTTGCAGGTTTACTTCTTGAAGCTTTCAGACGACTCTCTTTTTAGTTTGAAACAATCCTCGATAGTGTCAAAAAATAAATAAATAACAATAATAATAAAATAAATAAAACATAAATTGACGGATAAAAACAATGATATTATTGATTGGACCCAACCACAGTTTTATCAATTGTTAGCTTTTCCAGACCCCAAGAATTATTGGTATCATTCATACTTAATGTTTCCAAATAAAACAAAACTTACATAGATTAGTGCATGGAGCGAAACCTGTTCTTCATACACTGCAGCCAAAAGAGGCTTATTTTTTCTTATTTCAATCTCAAGATCACTTGAGTTTCTTGAAGGAGAAAATCCTCCTTTTTTGTAGGTTCATGGTTTTCCCTCCAGTCGTTTTCTAAACCTATCGTGCCCAATATATGGCATAAAGCTGTATTAAGTTGGTACGGTCATTTGATAGTTTCGGGTTCAAGATCTGCGGTCAGATAACTGTAAGACCGCTATCAGTTGATTCTTTGCTTTGTCCTGCAGAGACTGAGATAGACTTGTTTGTTGCTTGCTCGCTATAATCTAGCTTTTCAGACCAAAAGTTCCAAGAGTCGAACAGCATCTAATTAAAGCGCTATGGACGCATGTTGGGATGCAAAACCAGTAGGAGGCATCACTTACACGTTTTTCTGAAATTCAGGATCTCCTCTTCTAAATCTCTGTGCACGGGAGGGGACCGAGGGAGCTTTGAATGCTTTGGACATAGAACTGCAATAAACTGACAGAATTTTAGTAAATAATTTACATAAAAGTTCTGTAAGTAGTGGAGAAAGAGTTTTCCCGATCTAAGGACTGGATAAGGCTATTGAAGCGGTAAAGCAGTGAATGATTGCTTTGGAATATCTGAAGAGCTGTAAGTAGATGGTTACTAGAAATAAGAAATTGCTGAATGAAAAACTGAAGGTAGGAAGAGCGCATTTTGGATTGTTTGCAGCATTAAGTTTTTTTAAGCAGTCAATGAAGAAGGCAATTATCTTATCCATGGCCACTCGTCTTTTGAAGTGTACCCATATATCTTGTTGATAACTGTCTAGTTAGACAATGTAAAACACGGAATGGGATATGTTTGGAATGAAAGAACGGTGTTTGCAATCGGCTATGCATTATGAAAGCTCCTGATCCTAATAAAATAATCACAGATATCGATGCGTCTTGGAATATTAATGTAGAAAAAATAAAGGAATCAGTGTAAAAGAAACGACATGACAAATACTAACTTGATCTTGAGCCGCATTCCTGCTTTCCTTAGAATCTAGTTTGTCCCTGTCCTTGTTCTTCTTACTCGAATTAATTATCTGCTCAAATTCACTATCTGCAACAATCAAACAAACAGAAATCCTTACTGTCTCTAAATTAAATGGGCAAATCACTGAGTTGTGATATACTTACACATTCTTCCTCAGAAGTCTTGGTTATCAATGTTAAAAAGTCTTTAATTTTTCCTAACGACATGCTTCGCCATCCCAAGAATGCGAATGTTTAATAATTTTATGAGGGAAGATAGCACAGGATAACACTGGGCTACTAAAGACTGTGGTTAGAACAAATTCATTCATTCATGAATTGCTTCTTTAACAGAAAAAAAAAACACCACTTCGGATTACCTATCTCGGGATTTTGCTGCATTTCTGTAGGTACAGCTAGTTCTGCAGCAATTAAACACAGTACTGTGCGATAGTATTTTATTTGATGAGTTCCATCCTCTAACACTTATTTATTCAAGAACTGAACTTTTCAACCTAAGAAAATTATCTAACAATTTACATTACACGTACGTCTAATTTGTGTTTGCGATTACAATGTACCATTACTCAAGTACTAATGTTTTATTGAAAAATTGTAAGACATTCTCTTTAACAAAAAATAAATAAATAAAAAATCCACAAATACAAAATATTACCTTTAGCCTTTTACTTAAGAAATACTTTTAAGGATGGATCTTCTTTTTTGAATATCCAACAATATCAGTTATACTAATAATAAACTGGAACTGACGAAAGCACAGTGCATTCTAAATATCAGTGCACCAGTATTTCCCTTTCGAACTGGCAAAATAATTTTTATTTTCAATGAAATATAAAATTATTTAGCTAATTTAAATAATTTATAAAAAAAAAGTTAAATTAACTCCTAAATTTTACTAACAAATGAACAAAAAATAAATAAATAATCATATATACAAACATCAATTTAAATAATACCCCCTCTACGCAATTAAACCTTCAAAACCTCTATTTTTCCAAAATTTAAGTGAAGCTGATCAAAGATATTGAATTTTTAAATTAGTTTTCAACTTTTTAAAAAAGTAATTATAGTCATAATCATGTGTTGAGTTGTCTAATCAATTCGGTTTATACGTCTAAATAAATAAAGAACTTTTTAAGTATAATTCGATGTTCACTTGTTTATTAAATATTGTTCATTATTTTTAGCGACTGATTCATTAATCCAATAGGAAGAAAAGAATAATGCCATTTTCAGTCATGATTTTTTATTCTGCCGAGCTTTCGACCTAGGGAATAGGTCATCTTCAGGGCTGTGGAATATATTTAACAATATAGCCATAATAATTGTAACGAATAGACATCAACTTAAGTTATAAAATGCTTAAGACTGCTGGACAACTATACATTTCTCAACTAGCCCCTATAGAAACATATGCAAAACGCAACTGTATAAAACTGCCAAACAACATCAACTAACTTCCTTCTTTAAACTATTCAGAAAAAACGTAATCTTTTATTTTTCAGGTAGGGCTTAAAATCCCGATATTACTTAATATTCATTTATTTTATCTAACAAATATAAAGTAGTTATACTCGGGATTCGAAATGGAGAACACTCATTTATAAATCCACTCTTAATAATCACTACACCAACTCCCGACGCATATTAATCATGGCGGGAAAAATTAAGTTAAGTAACCATGTTTTCAAAAACCTGTTTCTCAGGTTTCAGAGAAATTAACACTTAACTTAATAATCGGAAAAATACGAAAAATTTAAATATTTATGAAACTATAGTGATTTTGTACATAACATTTTAGACTTAACAATAAAGAATGTGAACTGACAAAAAAATAAGCTCTGATTGAGCAATTAACTAGTGAAGGAACGAGTATCCCCTTCACAATATAAAGAAGTCTCAAAAAAATAAGTAAATAAATAAATGCGAAGTATCTAGGGTTTGAAAACATCCGTCAGCTTATACAAATACAATAAATCATGTTCTCATTTTTTCTTTCCTTATTTTAGTTGATAATAAAAAGAAATGATAATAAATAAATAACAGCTATAATAAAAACAATCAGTAAGGGAACTAATTTAAGACAAAAAATAATTAAGTAATAAAATAGATATTAAATTAAAAAATTACAAAAAGAAATTTTTTAAATATATATTCTTCTTTTTTAAAAAATAGAACTTTTAAAAATAAGAAAAATAGAAAAATAAAAGGCAGATATGTTAAATTATCAAATAAAATAAAGAAATTTTTGCCATTTTTAAAAAACTGACGCACTAATTGGTATCGATAGATGGGAAGCAAGCAAAATTAAGACGTTTCCAGTCTAAAGAGAGATGATACACGAAGGTACAGAAGGTACGGATGACGCACACGAAACCATGGAGAATCGGACAAATTGCAAGAAAATGCACAATTTCCTCCCTAGTGTTACTTGATGAACACCTCTTCTCTCCTCATCCCTTTAAATTCATGGCACAAAGTTCAAATATAGTAATTAGTCTCGAAATAATCATTTCAAATCTCTTAAACGTAACGAAGAGGAATGATGATCAAAATAAAATAATTTACAGTTTGTGCCTATAAAGCTAATATAAAAAGTAAATTTCGAGAAGCTTGTTATAGACTGCGCAAAGTCTACCCGATGTGCCAGTTCAAGATTTTCCAGCAAGGGCGATAACTGGTTTTTCCATAGAGGCAGGTCACCAATAGAGATACGAAACGGACTAGAGTGTTTGTTAGCCAAACTAATTCACTGTTGAAACCAGAATGTCTTCCTTCTAATTACCTCCAAGACAAGAACTCTAGTCTATGACTGGGGACCTCGAGAGTTCTGAAACAATACTTGAAATGTAGCTTTAAGTAAAAATAACTAATAGGTCAACTTACAACATGTAGTTTGGGGTATCTGAAGATAATGAATACAATTTCTTAATAAAAAATCACAACGATTTTTCTAAATCTTCATACCTTTCAAATTCCCAAACATTAGCCGCATAACAGGCAATAAACTCACATACAGAACAACTGGAGTTTAAGGGAGGAAGGAACGCAACCCTAGCCAGTGTTTAGAGTTGTCTTAGCACAATATACCCTGTCATTAATACGGGCATGACAGGGGGTAACAACAACTCAAAAATATTTGTACCTACTGTCAACCTCAATTTCATGATCATCATAATGCCACTTTTCCAATCATGATTGGTTCAAACTCGATAAAAATAATTGTTGAAAGCATTGCAAGATGATGCGAAAGCACAAAAAAGCAATTGTTACAAATATGAATAAGAAAACTATAATGCATGTTATTAATTATAACATAACATATCTAAGCAATTTTTAACCAATTAATTTTGTTTTTTAGAAAGGAACAAATCAAAAATATAACTTATGGCAAGAATTTGTCAATTAAATTTTGTAAAAATAGTGATTAAACACTCTGCATAACAAATTTAGAAAAATTTGCTTTCTAAGTACAGAAACCCCAAAATTGATTATTCAATGTTAATAACAAAAATTTAGCAACCCTTCCAGATCATTATAAATATTTTACAGCTGCATGGTAATCGACTGATACTTCAGCCAAAACACTTAGAAATCTAACTGCTAGTATTTTTGCAGGAGAATATAGAGCTTATAATATTGAATTAAACACAGTTGCTTTACGCTGAAATGAAATGAATTATTTAAATGATAATTAAATAAAATAAATGATAAATGGGGAATTGGGCATATAAGCATTGTAAACCCCGATTTGTTTCACAAAGGGCTAATAAGGAATCAAAAGATCACGTGCTCATACAAAAAAAGATTTGTCATGAACATACGGGACTTCGTAACTGCAGTGGTGCCGTGACTCGAACAATTCCTCGTGAACGGGTGAAGCATTGTCAAAAAATTGCTGGTACTTATAGGCAAATACAGCTGCCACGATATACAGGCAGATGGGAGTCGGAGACGTTCAAAACCAAAAATAAAGAAAGGAATTGTACTAGCGAATCAAAGAATGCAGAAAGAAAAAACTACATCAACTATTGGTGGCAGCAGGAAGCACTCAAAAAGAATCAATGCAGAAAATAGCAAAAAATACCTAAACAACCTTCTACCGGGTACTGTCTTCTTGGCTCCACCTGAGTATTCGTCTGTCGAGACTACACCTGCTCAGTTTTCTTCTGAAGAGCTTGAAGTGGTGGCTGCAGAATCTCCAGGGTCTGTCCCCGGCTTCGCTTACCGCAGGTGTGAGTCTGGGCACTGATGTAAGAGCTAAACTCCCTTTCGAGCAATGTATTAGGGCCTGGGTTAAGTCGGAATTGCCTGTTTAACATGTACCTCCACCATAGTTGTAGTTAAATTTTTCGGTGCTTTCATTGTAACTCGCTAACTAGAGAAAAAGAAGGTAGCCAAAGTAATATGTCTAATCTGTTATGAGTAACATCGAATTTAAGACTGCCCAATGCAAGTAGAACATTGTAATATCTATGACAGTTACATACAATAGTCGTAACATTTCTGGCAGTATGACCCATACAACTCTTCACTTAGCAAAAACTACCCGATGCATCAAAGGATGGTGAATAGAATTAAAATAAATATTTATTATGGTAACTAAAAAATAAATTATTCACATCACATAATTATTTAATTATTCGCATCGATGATCTTACTTTACACAACATCAATGGGGGCAACAATATAGCAGACCACCTCATAGAACCACCTCGTCAATTCAATCCAGATTTGGAGAAATCTTACACTGGAAGAAAATAAATAGTCTTTCAGACCAAAGTAATTTGGCATTCGATATTAACATCCGAGGACGCCCACAGGTTAGTAACAACCACGAAAGCTCTATTTACAAACAGTAAAATGCGCCAAAGGAGATTAAATAAGTTAGAAACCATTCTGAAAGAGAAGTTTTCCAAAAAATGTTTGTGCACTTCTGTAAATGCAGAATGAAAAACAACCTACAAGAATCTCAAGATAAATCTACGTCAAAGTTTTCTTTTACATTTCTTAAAGCTGTTCAAAATACCAGCAATAAAACTTTAAAAAATTAAAAGGTTAAGAAAAGAAACTATGAAGTAGCAAGTGAACTGGTGGAACGAAGAACTGTCAGAAAAAAGGAAACAAATAATGAGAAAAAGGAGAAGCTATCAAAAAATGAGTTGGCAGCAAGTAGATGATGAAGCGGTCAAAAAAACTTAAGATGCAAAAACGAATACTCAGATATCATTTTGGAGGCAAAACTAGAATTCTGGCACCTTCAGTAATGAAAAGCAGAATCCCTAGAATCTAGAGTACAAAATCTCCGCGGGTAAAATGAAAAATAATATTATTTCCATAATAAGAGACAGGATGGAACTTACATCTCAGACTTTAATGAAACGGTCGAACCATAATGAATGTTTTTCCCCGAAGATGATATATCCGTAGCAGATAACCACCACGTCAGGATTAAAACAGAAATATAATAGATAACTACGGAAAATAAACTAGATATTTTATGAACAATGATAGAAATGCTATAAACAGATTTACACCAAAAATAGAGTCCTGGGATGGACGGAATAACCAAAGAAACATATCTCAATGTTTTTGAAAAGTTTCCCTAATTGATAACACAGTTATATGACGAGGAAAGGAACTTTTCTGAAGGAATGGAAGCATTCAATAATCACGATGAAACAGAACGTGAGAAAGAATAAGTACAGGTTTAAATTTCCTTAAGGATGGTAAAGAAAATTTTGATAGAGAGATCAGCTCCTCAGACTGGATTCATCCCGGACTAGACAATGGACTTTGACAAACAGGATAGTGACAATTTTCTTTAAGAAAGACTACTAACGGTTAGTAGCGCATTTGCTGTATTCGAACGCGACAGATTCATTAAAAGCTGCTTTAGACTTAACTTATGCTGCTGTCATAACCAAGCCGAGCAGCTGGCTACATACAAAGCAATTTCATGGATAATCGCTCACGGCCTGAAAGAAGGAGGCAATTCTGTAACTTTAAAAACGAACAGTCAAATAATCTTAGCAGTAATCAGGCATAGAGGCATCCATTAGCATCTGCCAGAACAGGTAACGCACTCATTAACAAAAATCGTCTGGGATGTGAAAATAGAGTGGGAAAGGCACACGTTGGAATTGATTGGAACGAGACGGCTGACAGATTGGCGAAGGAAGTTTCAGCTAACAAGCACATGAAGTCAAGTTACCAAAAACTCTAAAAACATCAGAAAAGTAATGGAAATTGAAAAGTCTTGCGATGAAGAATTGATGACAACCACAAGTGGAAGAGAAACTCAATGAACATAACTTCTGACCCGTAGAGGAATCTACTAGACTAACAGATAGACTACAGCTGACACAGGTTGTAACAGGACATGGAAGAACGCGACATTGCTTACATAGATTCCACATAACAGACAACCTCTACAGCTCTTGCGCTAACACGACCATACAAACTTAGGACCATCTAACTCATTACTGCCCACTAGTGACACAACCTAGAAAAAACTTTACCAACATTTACTGATTAACGCACATGTTTGGCCATCAGTAAGAAAATTGCTTCTTTATTCTAAAATTTTGCCATTTTTTATATAATTTATTTTAAAAATTGATTTTATATAATTTAGTAACTTTTTTATTATATATAATAAAAACGTCATTGTGTGACACTTGTTGACACTATTCACAATAAACTCCTTTTTATTAGGGTTACTGTTACAAAAAAAAAACAAAAAACCTGTTTTACCTATTAGGTCTTACTAATAATCATTTAATCGTAAGATATAGGCGAGGTTCACAAAAAAATAAGCTCATAATTGAATTATATTTATAAAGGAAGTCCAGTAACTATAAAAACACTCTATACAGCCTAATGATTAAGGTAATGTCCAGTTCTATAATTTCAGAAGTACATATATAGATGAATTTTAAGATTTGAAGGGACTATGATGATTGGTCGAGTGATTATGTCGCTTGAACAAATTGGTGTTCCGTGTACAGTTGTATCCTAAACAGGATAACGCTGGGCTATTTAAGTCCGTGGGAAGACCAAATTCATGATGCATCACTCTTTAATAGTTGTAGAAAACACAAAACCCATCACTAATCATCTGCCTCAGGATTTCACTGCAGTGTCTTTAGGAACTGCCAGTCCTGCAGCACTTTCTCACAATATTTGTGTAACTGGACTTGACTTCCAGGCTTCACAATTGAACAGGACTATTTGAAGTAGAATTACGCATAAAAACTCTTTTAGAGAGTATTAAGAACAATGTGTATGTAAACACATTAGATGGGAATTTTTTTTTAAGCAAGAAAAGTCTAGAAATAAAAATGATCAAATGTTCAACTCTGCTAATACATACAAAAAACACTACTTCCTTTTTTTAGAAAATACAAAGGCAAAAAATTAGAGCAATCATAAAATCCAAATTAGAATAAATTAAAAATTATTCAACACGTACCTTTATGTTTTTTATGTGAATAATCCTTCTTAAGTCTATCTGAATGTCCGCTATTCCATAAATTTCTAACAATATCAGTTTTACTACTACTATATGACTGTCTTATTTGTGTACAACATGAGCTGCTGACACCGTTTCTATTCGCTGTTGATTTCTCTTCTTCCGTTTTTAATTCACATTTTTCACTTGTCAATACATTCATTGAAACTTCTATACGTTTACTAATTTCATCACAATCAACACTATTATTAGAAACTCTACCACCGCCAGAGTTAATAGAAACCACAGCGCATTCCAAGGTATCAGATGCCATTTTTGTTATTTTTCAATGTTGCACCAGTAACGCCTTTTCCAAATACTTTAATCATTTTTTTCTTTCTGATGAAATATGCAATTATTTTATTATTTTCATCAATAAAAAAATTAAGTGTTATCATTCAATTATCTTCTAATATTATAGTAATAAGTCTAACAAAAAAGAATTACATATATACAGCAAATCTGCAAATATAATTCTCCCTCCTCCTATTTAACTTTCATGAACTTCATCCTACCTACATTTAAAAGAAGATGACCAACGACTTGGATTTATAACTTAGTTTTTAATTTTTCTACACTAATTACGGTTATAATTCCGTGTTTAAAATCAGGTTTCTACATCTAAATAAATTCTAACTATTTAGATATAATTCGATGTTGTTTGCTTGTTGAATTATATGTTAAATCAATGCAGTGATGTAGTGTTTAATAAGTCATGGAAAGGACCCCTCCTTTAAAAATTCATTAAAGTTGAAGCGGTCCGGATATTAAGGCAAAAATCATGTGAATAAAATAAGGCACTCTGAAAAATTTTGTGCTGAGACTGATTAAAAGCGACTGGGAAAGGGTCAGATAATCAATGTCAGACTCTCCTCTAAAGCATATTAGACAGAACCACATAAGTGGAAGTTAAATTCTCCAATCCAACCTGGGGAACTAATTTTTGAAAAATGAAAGGAACTTAACATGCTAGTACTTATACTTATTAAAATGTTTATCTGGGTAAATGCAATTAAGCTCTGCGAATCGGTAGTAATTATCAAGCAGCGGAAAAAATAAAAATTAGGCGGAGAAAAGACTTCTGAAAAATTTTGAATAATCAATTTTTTTTGTTAACCCCGTTAAATTGCAAGGAAGCTGCCTAGGTAATCTCATCAGCCAGATGACTCAACAAGGTATCAAGTTCTACGAGGTCCATTCATGGCTCATAGCTAAAACAAGCTTTGTCGTCTAGCTGCCAGTTATTAGGAAACTTAAAGAAAATCAAAACTAGAGGGATCAGTATACTGGAAGACATTTCTTTCTAGACATTTTATTCTTCAAGTTCTTGATAATTGACTGGAAGATTAGGTCTCAAATTAAATAAGAAATATATGTACCTTGTGAATGCCATTGATGGTCTGTTTGCCTGGAATTTGAGAAAGCAAATGCATTTGTAAGGAAGAATGATGACCGTTTAAAAACAGATGTAACACAGATATAAGCAAAAAATATTGGTGTAAAAACCGTAAATTATAAATGTAATGCTGATGAACTTATATGTTATATATATATTTCATTGATTAAGAAGAAAAGTACTATTTTATTATAAATTTTACTCCTCAATAACATTACAGATCATTCTCGAAATGGCCTCCACCATTAGAGATGCATAGACATGCTCTTTCCAGTCAATTGTCCCATATATATATATATATATATATATATATAAACTTAAGTTATTTATAAAAATATGAAAAAAAAAAACTGATTCCAGAGTTGCTTAGAATCCTAAGAGCTGCTTACCATTTTGAGTAACTTTTCTTTCAGTCTCCATCTTCTTCCCATTAACTTGACACTATTACATTCTACATCTACCTTCCACTAACTCCTTACCAAGTATAAAAATATTGTTTATCCAAAATGTTAAAGAAAACCTGTAAGCTAAATAAGAAAATTAACAGAATAGGTTTTTAAAGGCTTGGAATATTTTGGAAAAGTGCATTCACGATCATTTTTAAAGTTATAACGATAATTAAAGAAATATTCATGAATTACTTTTATTGATCTATTAGATTGATGTCAAATGTAGTTAAAATTAGACATCTGAACTGGATAAGTTAAAACTAGATCCACAAGGCATTGAAAAAAACATTCTAACTTCTACATATATCCGGCGTAAATCAGCCTAATTTTTTTCTTTTTTTTTGACATCATAAAAAGAGAAGAAAATTTATTGTTTTTTTATACATACAACATCATTCAAAATTGTCTACGGGGTCAATCTCCAAACAATTTTTTTTTACAATGTGTGTAGTTCTGTTGTAATTAGAAAAATAAAAATAAATTAAAGATCAACTTAAAATAAAATAACAAAGTAAAAGATAAATCGTATTTTTAATGAAAAATAATAGTTTACCTTTTGGTATTATAAATAATATTAATTTTCAGCATAATTAAATTACATAATAAATTTATTGAAATTTTGCCTCACACTCCCAGACGAACATAAATAAATTTAAAGCTTAGAAGAGAAAAATTTAAAGATATATTACTATTTTTGAGTAATTATTTAAGTTAATTACTATTTTCCAAGTTTAATTTTATTATTTTATACATAAATATTTATTATTATTATTTTAATTCTCAGTAATTATGTTGTTCTATAAATTATTAAGGCTCTTAATTTGAGTACATTACTCACATACGTACAAATTAATTTTAGAGCAGATACAGTTTTAGGGTTAAGCAACTTGTCCGTCCAGTTCTCCTCGTTGTTGAAGTTATAAAATTCTCTGATTGGCTGATACATGGGGCATTGAGAAAAATATGATACAAGTCTTCGATTTCATTTAATTTGCAAAGCTTACACTGAATCTGAGGATTAATATTATGTACAGTATCTTGGTCAGTAATTTTAATAAAGTATTTGCTAGAAGTGCGGAAAATCAGCCTAATTATTCCCGATACCGGAATATTTAAAAAATCATTAGATATATAAATTTATTCCAATCAAGGTACAAAAAAAAAAAAAAAAAATCTATCCAAAAGGTACAAAAACCTACTGTTTAAAAAGTAAAGTATGCACAAAGTATGTATTAAACGTCAAAAGGTACACAAATTAGCAAGTACCCAACATTTCATTCATATTTCTAGTATCATATTTTTTAGAATGTCACAGACCCTTATGCTGGCCATTTTCATGCATAAAATATTTGTTCAGTAATGAGTAGCACCAATTGAATTTATATTGTGTAGCAGGTATTAAACTATTCATGCAGTGTTGGAACCCCAACTTTACTTTACTATTGAACAGCTACAGAATTTTTGTAAATAGGAAGAATATAATTTTTATATGTATATATGATTGTTTATTAAATAAAAAATAAAGAAGGAAAAGAGGCAAATAGTCCATTTTAAAAAGTCTTTCTCAAGACTCTGGAATGGCAGTGTGGTTCTTTGGACGGTACAGAGATAGCGACGCCGTCGCGACGCCAGAGCGCGGCACGGTTGACTTCGCTATAAAAAGGGCAGAATCGGCCGTGTCTGCATCAGTCCAAGAAAATTTTTCAACTGGAAAACATCTACCATAGCTACCTTGGCTGGAAGATTGCTGACTGGGCCTTACTCTTAAAACCTGGATCTCTGTACCGGCCAAAGGACCTCACTGTCCGGACCAGAAAAAAGTCGATCACTTAACCCCTGTATTTTGAAGAAAGAAGAAAGTGCAGCACACGAGCCGCCTTAGTTCACCAGCTACGAAGGCAAGCCGAATCACCAGCGCTGCCACAGTGTGAGACAAACGCGAGGACCAAGCCCAGCACACGAGCAGCCTTAGTTCACCAGCTACGGAGGCAAGCCGGATCACCAGCGCTGCCACAGTGTGAGACACGAGCGAGGACCAGGCCAATTGGTACCGGGGTTTATCGGGGTGCTGGCACACTGCCGGGGCTCCCAAAGCAGGTTGACTGGTATTAGCGAACGGCCCTTTTCAGGGCCTCTCACTTCACTTTTGCTGTGGCCTCGCGCTGGGATCAAGCCATTCTCGGAGCGGCGCAGTCATCTCAACCAACAGTGTGAACCCAACTGTACGGCTTCCCCGCTGGGGAGCGCCATAGGCGAGTCGAGTGCCGACATATTTTTTGTAAACGGTCCTTTTCAGGGCCATCCAGTCACTTGTACCTGCGAGCGGTGAGAAGAAAAGCTTGTATACTGGACTTCATCCCTTGGCCGCTTTAGTATACAACACACTGGTTTAAACAAACAAAAAAATGTTAAAGAAAAATATAACTGTTTTGACGTTTAAAATTAAAAATGCATATACCAAAGTACATACCGATTTTATTTTGTTTTTGTTTTTGACATCTGATTTAAGTGGAAGTTTAGTGCAGCAGAAGGAAGTAAAAATCGTCGGTTTAAGTTCATTGTTCAATTAAACTGATTGGTATTTTACTTTATGCAGTAGTTACGCGTTAAAAATAATATGTAATTAATAACAGGTAATCTAGTTTATTAATATTAAATGTTAATGTAGTCTCCTTAAATTAGATTCTTAATCAAGATTTTTCTCGTCAATGTTATACGAGTATATATTTAATATAAAATAGATGAAGATATGTATATTTTTATTTGATTATAAAACATTTAAAACAAGTACTCAATAAAAGGGACTACATTAAATTAAAATTTGAAAATGAATGAATTCTAATTGCAAGTATTATTAACTATGTGTAATTTGTGCTCTCGTATTCTGCTGTAAGACGAATCCATGACTGAAATTTAGTTTCAATCCTGTGACAAATTACGACAGTAATAGTCCAACTCCAACTTTCCTTTTTTCTTTCTTAATGTGCGAGTAAGTGTGACGAATATTCAAAATTAAGATAAATCGAAAGAATAATTTGGAATAGAGATAAAATGAAGGGCTTTTTTTTTATTATGTACTAACTATTAGGATGAGATACATCATTTTTATTCTAACAGAAAAATGTTTATGGATGAATCAAGGTCAGCATAAGGGCCTGTGACATCTAATTCATTCTAAACAATAAGATACTAGAAGTATGAAAGAAATGTTGGGTACTTTCTGATATGTGTACCTTCTGGCGTTTAATCAACCCTTATTCTTAACTTTTGAAGTGTAAGTTTTTATTAAAGAGGTAAGTTATAATATTTTAATATCTTTAACTACAAAAAAAGTTATGCACAATTATATTACTTTCTATAATATAATTTTATTGGTGAAATATTTCGCCTTAGTCTGTCTACAGAATGACGCGAGCAGGAAACTTCCTTACCAGAAATACTGAATTGTTTCGTAAACAAATCATAAGTAGAGTAAAAGTTCGTATAAATGCTTAAATTGTATTTTACTTTTGATGGTTTACGGTACATGATGTGCATCATATTTGTTATGATTCGCAAATTTGTTTGTTTTACTTTATAATTTTATACTGCTTAATGCTGTTAAAATTTTGAAACAGCAAACTGCCTGTCACAATTTTAAATGTGTTTTCGTTTGTTCTTAACCCTGAATGTTTTATATGTCGCTTTATTCTTTATTATTCTTTTTCAAAAACACAACACCAAAATGTTCGCGGTACTTTTTGGCAGCTCCCCCCCCATTAATTGTCATTATCCATGCCTTAGATATTTATAAACACGCCATAATATAATTTCGAACTAAACGCTCAATTAATATATTGTAAATTCTTGAAATGTTTTCGGGGATTTTGTTTTATTCTATGCTATTTCTGTTAATTTGTTGTTTTTTAAATTTTATTTTGTTAAATGTAATAAATTGTGATTTAACATTTAAATAAAATAATAAATAAATGGGCAACACTGAAATATTTTACCATTTTACTGCATGAATTTTTTTTTCCCCATTTTTCGATTGTGTTGCCTATTGTGATCTTGATATACGTGGACTGTTGTGGCTAAGTCGAAACTTACTGATGTGCTAGAATAGCTGTTTCAAAATCTCTTATCTATCATATTAACCTATAATAATGTAGCATTTTATCGATTCAGATT
The DNA here is from genome assembly GCF_049639745.1 of Rhodnius prolixus. NCBI lineage: Eukaryota > Metazoa > Arthropoda > Insecta > Hemiptera > Reduviidae > Rhodnius > Rhodnius prolixus. The sequence goes on along the minus strand of NW_027411625.1, from coordinate 16,029,246 downwards.
TTCTTTCTTTTTTTTTATAACTTTCATTTGAATAATCATACCCATTTTTATATTTGTAAAACGGACAGCTAGATTTGTTTACTATTAATTTCAATTTGTTTGTTTTTCTTTATTTCGGGTTCTTTTGTTTTTTGAGAGAGAGGATTTAATTTTCTTATTTGACATTTGTTCATTTATCTTTTTTTACTTTATGTGTGAACATCGTTTTAAAACAAAATTCTTCTACAAAAATGTTGAATTTAATTATGTTGATTAGATCCTTTAGGATTTGATGTTGGACTGAATTATACAAGTGATCTTTTTCATTAGAATATTGTAAATAGAAAGAATTAAAAAAATGAGGAATTTAGCTATAACTGTGATGAGTATGATATTGACCACCGTAGTCATTGGAAATGCTTATTATCAGAAGAAACAATTTTATCCATCAGTGGTCTATATAACCAAGTCAAATCCCAGTATGGCTGTAAGTATTTTATTTCATAATTCTCTCAGTTTTTACATTACACTTGAAACAAAAAAAAAAGAAGTATTTGTGCACTGTTTAATTTCTAAACTTATCTGATGGTTTGCATTTGCTAAACTTTGGTCTGGTTTACATTCATTTTTCTTCGTGTTGAACGTACTAATAAATAAATATCTGCAGTCTTCTAAGCAATGAAGACGTACAAGAAAAACCTGCAATTTGGCGCACCTCTATCTCATTCAATGTCCTTTTTAGTTCATTTTTTCCAACTTGGTCCATCAAATACTACAGTTTGTTTCACGTTTAATGACGTGAGGTGATGTTTTTTAGCTAATGCGGGGTGTTACGTTCTAGCTATTGCTTGGTTTTCTTGCACTGTGTATAGGGATCATAGCCTTGTATGACTTTCATGACCTTTCAGCACTAGCCTTTAAATTATCTTGCAGCACTTTTTATAAGTACACGCATTCAGTAGTATTTTCTTACTAACTCTTATGTCCTTGATAATCTTCGGCCTTCTCATACACTCTTACCATTTGTTGCTAACGGTGACATGCTATTTACTTACTCCTATCTTTCTTAGAACTTCCCTTCAGATCTCAATGTTATCTGACCTTTCCTTTTTAAATGTTCCAAGTTACACACCAGTCGTCTTTGCGTATTATTTCCTCTGGTCGGTCTCACAGCGCCAGAATCTCAAATCGCTAACTACCTACAGCAACGTATAAGACAGGATACGATTTTATTTCCTGCAATTGTCTGTGGATCCAGCCGACTTTGGGAACCCTGTGAATATGTTTTCTGAGTCTATGGTGTCCTGTATAAAGGCATAAGGTTAGGTTAAGTCAGCAAGGGCACTCGACTTAGTCCGGATCAAGACCGCTGTCAATTACCGGCGTGGCACCTAAGTGGTGTGTCTTTGCCTTGTCCAGATAAGGCTAATGGGGGTGAACTTGTGTTTCGCATACTGACGCTTTTGTAAACTTAGTGAGCTAAAGGATCCATTCACTCATTCCTTTTCAGACGGTTGTTGGAAGGGCGAGAAGAATATGTTCAAGATCTTTGGCAGAAAACGTGGACAGTGGAAGAGTTTAGGCTATTTCCCCTTAAGACTACGTTCGATTTGTTCAGTCTGCAGCTACTCTTTAAGTGTTTGAAGTTTTGGGGGCACTAGTTCATTGTTCTTTTTTTTTTGTTTTCTTTCTTTTTAGGTAGCTATACAGATCAGAGGGGTTTTGGGTATCCTTGGACTTGGTCCCTCCCCTCGGACCAACAATTAATACACCTATTAATTTGTAGAATTTCTAGCTGGGTAAACTGTTTTTTACAGATTACTTTAAAATTTACAAATTTTAAAGGATGAGGAATTTCGCTGTGGGAGGATTGTTTTTTGAGAGTTTAGTGCACAAGAGCAAGTTCTCTTCTTAGCATTTCTATTGTACTGGCTCATTGGTAATTTCTTCCTCTACTTTAACTTTTAAGGTTTCATTTATCCGCTTCTTTTACTAGTACTATTTGATAAAAAAGAAAATGAAAATCATTCTTATTATCTACCTATCCGACGTAACAGTGACGTGTATGTGGTACTTAGGAATTCTTTTTTTTAAGTAAATAAAATAGAGTGGGAAAGTTTGCTTACAACTCAGTTCTTCAAGGCAGCACTTCAAATGTAAATACTTTTGTTTAGAAATTTCTTTCCACCCTTTCAGCTCTTGATACAGTAAAAAATGAAACATTTTAACACCGTTACACATTTAAAGGATGACATAATTTTATTATTTTTATATGTAGGTTTTCCAAGAATAACTTATTCCAGAATTAGCTGCACTGATTTCATTAAATGAAGGTATATTGCAGGTATATTGAGACACCTGTCTACTAACACCAGTTGACATCTTCTGAAATCTCTTCATTCAATTTTCATTTTTTGTGTCTTATTTCCTTTCCCTTTGGAAAAAATTACAAATATTTTTTTTTGAGATTTCACATTCGACGATATTTCTTCAATTGATCAGCCGTAAAATAGGTATAATGAAAAGCGTCTTACTTTAATTCATTCCACAAAAGACCACTTTGAATATAAACTTAAGAATTTAAATTTAGAAATTGTTAAGAATTTATAAAATTAAGTAGTGAGGAGGAAGAAAAGCAGTGGGTTTATCAGGTAATGTTCCCTAAGACCAATTTAATGCTAAAAAATCGGTAGTGCCGCGAAAACACCAGGCAGCCGATTTTTAAAAAATAATGCCTGAAATATTGGTATGAACTTGAGTGAGATATCCAAATCTTAATTTGTACAATGTGCTCTTCTATTGACCAAATTAATACCTGATTATAATTGCAGTAAACAAACTTACCATTTATGCTTCTTTTGAGTGTTTAATTTTATTACATTAGTTACAACTAAAATTTAAATTAAATCAAACCAATCTGTAGTGGAATATTCATAGTGTAAGAAACTTGTAACCATTAGTTTACATCCAAAGAAAACAATGAAGAGATAAAGGCTGATCATGTAGTAAATGCCTAATATAGGTAGTTCGTTGCATTCAAGGATTTACAGTTTTACGTCATTGGATTTGAGAGAAGTAAACTTAGTTTATTAGAATAATAAACTTAGAATTATTAGTGCCCCCGTACAGATCCATTACACCTTTCTTAATTATTAAGATACTTAAAACGCAACTTAAAAATGAATTATAACTTTCCTTAGAGATTTCTAACCTGTAACTTTTTAAAGATTTTGCTTCAAACTAGTAATCATTAATTAATACTGAAAAAAATAAGGAGTAAAAATGGAAAAGTTGAAAGGAATCGTAAAGTAATGAAGTTAATTCACCTAACATTTCTCTAACACCTTGTTTATTTTCTCTTTCAGATTATTTACATCCAAGCCTTTATAATAGTTATCATAATGGGTAAATTGATGAGGAGGATATTCTTTGGTGAGTTACGTGCAGTTGAATTGGAGGTGTGTAGATTAATATTTTAATTATTAAAATAAGTTATGATGGTTATTTGCTTGCTGCAGTGCATTTGTGTATGTGCCGGTTAGTACCGAAAGTTCCCTAAGGAAGAGCTCAATAAAAAATTCATATGTTATGAATAAAATGTGCTGATATGGCAACTGCTCCTAGCCAATACTTTGTATTATTGTAACTCACATTGGTTAATGAACCTTTCCCGCGTTTATGAACTGAAACATTTAGTGTACTCGCAGAAGAAAATCTTGCCACTGCTGGAAAGTGCATTGGTAATGCGATTGTGCCTTTCTGTCATTTTCTGAAACTTAAGTCCTGAATGTGTTCCTATACATACTCTCTGCAGCTATCAGTCAAGTTTTCACGCTTTTAAATGTTCTTAAGACTTGTTTTTTGTTTTTTTAATTTTGCTGGTCTTGCATTTTTTGTTGCACTTTTAATCAGCGTGAAACTGTTTTTAACCATGGAGGAGTCTAAATACAGATGAAGAATAAGTCATTGGAATGGGTTGAGCTCCAAAGTGTCGAGATTTGATTTTTTCATCAGCTATCTTATTTACAGAATAAATAACATTTTTCTCTTAAATATTTTTCTTTCATTTTTCTGACCTAAAAATTTCTGTTTAATATGAGAAATAACAGTTAACAGACGGTTTAGAAATTAAAATTTATCTTTGTTTTTTCTACTCGTTAAAGAATTATTAACTTCTAAACATGTATTTTTCAAAGTAAAAAATGACTTTTTTTTTGTTAACGATATTTCCAAAATACAGCGTAGATATTAAGCAATATAATGTTCTTACTGATGTGCTAAATCGACACTAGATTTTGGCCTTTGTTTCAATAGTTGGCTTGGGCCAAGAAACATAATTTTCTGTAAGATGTTTGTATTGCTTCGCCGCTTCAGAAACAATTGGTGTCAATCTTCAGGAACTGCGATTGAATTATTCAAAATTAAAATTACAACACGGACTTAAAGTCATGGATTTATGTAACTTCAATTCAAATTTATTTGCAGTTCTTGAAAAAGGACCACCAGAGGTGTCCGTTACGGCGGTTCAATAATTTCTTCAAAAATTGTGTTACTTGGCCCCAGCCCACTAGGCAACATATATTAATTTTCTTACATTTTTATGATGATAAAATTATTTATTTCCCAATTTAAGGCATAGAAATGTCAGAAGCTTTGTCTGTGCATTGATGTTCGGTGAACAATCGCTAAAGACAGCATTGTCCATTAAAAGACAGAAAGCAATAAGTAGAAAAAGTAAGAAGAAAAAATCTAAGTGTAGCTGGCAGGTCCACGAAATATGGATTTTCTCGTTTTGAATCGAAATATTTTAACAACGAACTAATTCCTTCTTTTGCTCATCCCTGTTTTTTCGCAATTAAATCTTTTTCAAGACATTGATTATCTCGCCCTGAGAAACAATATTCGGATACGTTATACAATACTTTTTAAACATTAATTTGTTCACTGTTCTAATACTAGAATGAAATATGTTTCATTAATTTAATAGAAATTTATTTTTAATAAGTATACTTCATTTTTAGCACCTAATGGAGAGATCATGGTATGCCATTACTGAAACTTGTCTAGCTTTTACTGTGTTTAGAGATGACTTCAATCCAAAATTTTTAGCGTTATTTACGTTATTGTTGTTCCTGAAAGCTTTTCATTGGTTAGCCGATGAACGAGTGGACTATGTAAGTATAATTTATTATCTGCTCCAGCGTGAAACTTTGATTTAGTTTACTGCCTTAAAATCAGATTAAAAAAAAAAAGAAATTCTGAATTGGCAACGAGAATTCACTAGGGTATAATATAAACAGCTTTATCTAGTTGCAAACAGGACTGTAACCTGCACTATCTTAGTTTACTACCTTACAGCTCGATCTGAATTGATAACGAGAGATAGTTAGATAGAAACACTGAGTCAAACAACTTTACCTAGCTGGAAACAGAACTGTAATCTGCAACTATTCACCAGTGAAAGTGACACTTATTTTTTTTTTCCTTTCAGATGGAACGGAGTCCCGTTATATCCTGGTTGTTCCATATTCGAATAATATGTAAGTAACGGTCATTTTATTAGAATTATGGTGCGTCAACATCTGTGCTCATGGGCGCCTGGAATGTTCTCAGTGTGCTATCGGTCTCTGGACAGTGTTCTCCATCCTAGAGAGTACTGTTGGTCACTGTTCAGTGGGCTGAAGAGGCTCGCTTCTAAAGAGAACAGCACGTCTGGGCTCTTCTGACTTAACATATATCGTTGATGGGGGGGGGGGGACTGGCCGTTTTGCTATAGTTCTTTGGATTTTCCGTTCCTATTATTCCTTAAGGCTGTGTATAGTATTTGTATTTGTACCCTTCAAATGGTTAGTTTGTGTTTTTTTAATTTAATTTTAATTATTTTAATTTTTTTTTATGCTGGATCTACTTGTGCTCAATGAGTAATCGGAAATCGAAAGGGATGATGTTCTTGAATCTTCTTAAGGCGCAGTGTTGGTTTCAAAAAATTAATAAGGGTGTTATGATTTTAGAAAGAAAGACAGGTTCAGAGCGGCCTTAATTTTGACGTTGGTTTGGCTTTATTTGTAGTTGTCTGCGTCATATCGTTCCGCAAGAAACTTGCAATTATCGCAGTACTGTCAGTGCATAAAGATCCTGTTAGCCATTTTATCCGTGCATTTAGGAAAGTTAACTCGGTTGTGCCGCTTGAACCTACTATCTTAACAGTCTGTCTGAAAAAGTAATACTTGGAGAACTTTTGATTAAAAAATATTAATACATCTGTCCTATGTGTTACAAACAAAAGTGACTTTTAATGGAAATTGACTGAAAGGAAGGTGGCCAGTGGTTTGATGCAGTCAAATGACATTCTTGGTTGTGCATCTTCGACAATTAAGAAGGAGTTCTTTCCCAAAGCCTTTCTCATGAATCAGAAATATCTTTTCTGGCCAAAAACTGAAACAATGGCTCATCCAGAGCGTTATTCAATGGCAAATAGCTTAAGATAACCTCGCTCACACACACACACACACACACACACACACTCACCTTTTCAGAATGAAGAAAAAAAAACGAAATTTTTTTGAATGTGTTCTTCTTTTACACCTTCCCATTAGTGCAAACTTAGCTTTATCCTACTTCATTAATTTCTATTAGGGTATACATACTTAGCGGGAAAAGATTTAGTAACTTCACCGAAATTTAAACCAGCGTGAGAGATTTTTATTTCAAAAATGCAATTCATCAAGGAATCCAAAATGTGGCAGAGTGATAGCTTACAACTGTTAATCTTGTGAGATATATCTGTCATAGCACCCATGTTTTATTTTTATTTTTTTTTCAATTTTTGACAGCTTTCGGTTTTTCATCCATAATCGGAGGTTGATTTATCAGTGTGGTGCAGAGAATTGGACATCCACTGATAATTGTTTTGTCATACTGTACACTTGATGTGCACGAGCTATATTGGCTATATTAGGAATAATAATAAAAATAAAAAAAAAAATTTTTTATGCTGACATTCCGAAGATAATAGCAATTAATTGGCACATAAATAATTCTGTTTTAGCGCTTCTTATACTGCTTGGGATTTTGGATGTATTATTTGTATGCCACGCATACCAATCCACACTGAATAAGGGAGCTTCTGTTCAACTGGTGTTTGGATTTGAATATGCTATACTGCTTACTATCGTGCTTAATATTGTTATTAAATATGCATTTCATGTGAACGATTTCCATGAGTTACCATGGGAGAATAAGGCTGTGTTTCTCTTGTATACCGAATTGATTATGGGTAAGTATAAAACAAGATATGAAATACGCTACTTTCACGTATATAAATTATTATTCAAATTTTCTCCCAACACGGAATTATTTTACTATTAGTTGACTTAGTCATTTTCCGTCTTCAGTTGTCTCTACCTAACAACACATCTCAGCGATTATACATTGACACTCCTAAATGCTCACTAAATTCACATTTTGGAACTGCAGAGTTAGCGATGTGCGCAAATAATTGTGTTTAGCCTCCCCACAGGCATTTACATAGGAGTTATAGTAAATATGTATAATACAGATAGAACTTTGAAATGCCTGCCTAATATGATGTAGAAGTAATGTTAATTAGGTGCATTCTGTGGGTCTCTTCTATTATCTTGATGCTATCTTCAAGTGTTCATTTTTATTTATTTTATTTCTGTAATTTTATTCATTTGTCGATAGGTACATTTTTTTTTATATTTTTTACTTTTATTTACCTACTCCTGTAACGATTGAATAACCAACAGATTTGTCATTAGGCATTTTTCCGTTTATGTTTTACGTCCTATTTTTAGTAAAGTTTGTAAATATGTAAGTAAAGACTATTATTGTTATTATTATTTAATTAAACTTATAAAATAGTGATTCTAATTTTTATTCTTATTTATTTTTAGGATTTATTAAGGTGATATTGTACTTTTCCTTCGTAATCATAATGGTGCGAATATACACATTGCCACTGTTTGCTTTCCGGCCCATGTATTACACAGTCAGGTATGGAATTACGTGTTTGGACTTGATCGAAACTGAAAATCCAGTTTCATAGGTATAAACAATTTTCTAATGAAAGCAGAACACAAAGGGCATTTTACTTAACTCTGGATATTTGTTCTTCACGGAGTTCCATAATTTGGAAAATGTGGCAAGATCTATAAGCTGTATAATTCTTGTATAATTCATAAGAGGGTCAATGTTAAAAGATGTTTCATGATCTAGTCGGAAATAGTTATGTAGAACAGTTAGGTCAAGTGCTCCGCTAATAGTTATATTTTTTTTATTTAACGTCCACTTATTTCTTCTGTTCTACTTGCTTTTTGAAAGCAATCCTCAAAATTCCCATCTTCAGTCTTCCTCTTCAAAAGATGCAACTTCCTTTTGAATCCTGGATCCTTGTCCTGACAGCTGCAGACTATGTTCTGGTAGTCTTTTTCTTGAAGATAACATATTCAGAACCTTCAGTTTCTGAAAATTGTCAGAAATATATATCCCAATTTTGTGATCAATGATCTTTCTATCATGTCATGATTTCCTTTTACAAGGTAAGGTTCGAGTCCAGTTGGTCTCAGTTCAAAAACAGGGGGAATAATATTAAAGCGTAACAATCAATATTAGTTGCTATAATGCAGGAGAGAAGTAAATTTATTCTGCACATCCCATATGAGCGCACTTTTTCAAAACATAATATTCAATTTTGATGTTGCTCTCGTGACTCCCCTGCAAAACTTGGGTGCCTCTCTAGGATAGTGCATCGTATAATTTTTATAATGTTGTCTTATTTGGTTAGAGTCCGGGTCTGATTTTTTCCATACTCTACGCTTGTGTTTTATTTTTTCTTTAGAATAGCTAATAAAATGAATGAACTAGTAAATAATTTCAAACAAAAATAGCTCAGCGTTCGACATTTCTTTTCGGCACCGGATTAATGTTGAACTAATGAGTTTATGGGTCTCTTTTATCCCAGATTTACCCAGAGTGGGTATCGTTTTATGAGTTTTATTGCAGTTTAATATTCTTGTCTCAAAAAAACAAAAAAAACTAATCAAATAAAAAATACGTGCTGCACCCAAAACCAATATCCATGATTTTTTTCTTAAGCTGTACCATATAGGTTATTTTTTTATTCTTGAAATAATCTAAATACTTCATTTTATCTTCTTTTATGTACTTACATATTTTGTTTCCGTTAATTTAGAGCTTTCAAGAAAGCCGTAAATGATGTGGTCATGTCACGTCGGGCTATACGCAATATGAATACCTTATATCCTGATGCGACAGCTGAAGAATTAGCTGCGATGGACAATGTATGCATCATTTGTCGTGAGGAAATGCGTTCAGGTTAGTTATGATAACAATGTAGAAAGGGAGAGATTCCTCGCAAGCCAAAAATGTCGGGTTTGATCCCGGTTAGCTGTCCGCAGATTTAATACATCAGATTTTTATTTTTATTTTTTTTTTGCAGCAGCAAAAAAATTACCCTGTAATCACATATTCCATACGTCTTGCCTGCGATCTTGGTTCCAACGCCAGCAAACATGCCCCACCTGCAGACTGAATATCTTGCGGACACCAGCCTCGGCTGCAGCCACCGCAGCAGCAGCAGGCGCAGGCGCGGCGGGTGCTCCTCAAGCAGCTCCAGCTGCAGGCGCGGCAGTGGCTCCTGCTGGAGGCGCTGTTGGCGCGGCTGCAGCTCCCGCTGGCCAGCCACCCAGATTCAGAGACCGAACGGCGCAGACCAACGGGGCAGCAGCCAGCGGGCAGACGCCCAGACTCCGGGACAGAACTGCACAGACCAATGGCGCTGCTGCGACTTCAGCGCAGCAGGCTAGACTAAGAGATCGCACAGCGCAGACTTATGGACAGTTTCCTATCCCTGGTACTTATTTACAAATAATCTTGTATCTATACTTATCTATCTAAAGAACTTGGATGTAACCAAAGTCTGTGAGTTCACCACAATTAAAAAATGATTTCTGTACTCACCTATAAAGGTCACTGCGAAATATAAGCCACATAATTTTTCATAGCTCAGGCGCCACGGTAGCCGAGCGGTTAGAGGCGAGACCTGTAAAGCTAATGTGTATTGAGGTACTGGGTTCCATTCCCAGTCTTAGGCGTTGGATTTTATTTCATGGTTAATAAAAGAATTTATAGTAAAGTATATTTGCTAGTCGCCTCCGACCACGACACCTAATTGGTAGTTGGACTTTAAGCCCGCCTGAAAAAATAGCCATTACTTTATTTTTTTTCCATAATCTTAACCGAACTGTGAGCCCACAACCCCTATTAGCAGCTATTTTTGTTGGCATAAAACTTCATATGTACCGTTCTCACTTTTCCGTAGATAAAATTAGGCATTTAAGAAGAAAAAGTGGTATTCAGGCGATACCTAGTCCAGGCTCTTTGAGGAAAAGTTTTTGAAACACACCTTAGAGGCTCGCCGAGAAACAAAGCCTTTTTCTATTATTTAATTAATTTTGGAAGCTACGTTTGTGGGCTTTAGAACTTGTCAGAATTGTAATTTAATCAAACCATTTTTTTTAAATGGCATAGTTCTTAACTAAGTTGAAGTATAAAAAAAAAATATAATGGGTAGCTAATAGGAAATAAAGAAACTTCTGTTAACAATACCAAGTGCAGTTGAGAATTTTGCGAAATAAATTGCCCAGATTTTGGTTATACCCAATTAACAATTTTAACGTCTTGTAAAAGTTCTATGTTTGAAGAAATATGGTCAATTAGTGTTGAACTATTACTGTAGATTAATAAAAATCGTGAGAGTGTGCGTCAGTCAACAGGTTCTCTTCTATTCCAGGTGTAAATGGGACTGCACATCTAAACCATACTGAAGGCGTTGATAGCCTAGGTGCATCTTTAGGATACACGTTTGCGCCGCTTCCTCAATTGGATCAAGATAATGCACCTCTAATACCACCATTTCCATTTATGGCATTTAGTAAGTTTGGACTAGTCAGTTTTGTTACCCACTACGTTTTCAAATTCTTGGCTGAGTAAAAGAAAATAATTGTTTCTCTTTTAGACGTTCCTCCACCGATGCCCCCACCAGATGGATTAAGTGCAGAAGAAATGCGAAGACTGGAACAGGATACTAGAGAAGGCATGGAACAGAGGATTCAATACCTATACTCTATACAGGCCATGCTGGACACATCCATTATAATGATGCAGCAATATTGTGCAGCTATTGCAGCTGCATCAAGGTTAGCATCGTATATCCTTTTTAGACGACCTTTTGTTTCATTTTGTCAATATCGTATTGAAGTTGTTTCCACTTTTCTGACTGTGGAACATTACTTCTCCTTTTCCATTTGTAGGCAGGGTATCTCTCCTCGTCTGAGAAAACTTCAAATGTCCTCGCTATGTTCACAATTATTTCTAATAAGTGAAATATTGCGATGTGTAAAATTTTTGACAACTTGGTTTGCTACGGTGCCATTTAAGTTCAAGTAACGGTCGTTCGCTACATGCCCCATTAAATATGTGTAGGGCTTATCCAGAAACTTGTAACAACAATCCCTGCTACCTATGTTTTAGGAGGTGGTACCCTTTTACATTCAGTTTTAAGAAAATTTGTAAATTTAGGGTTGAAATAATTGCAATAAGAGAAAATTGTAGAGTAATATCCATACCATATTTTTTGTTTGTGTTTTCCCCCTAGAGCTTCAAACTTAATTTCAGCCCCAAATACTTCTGGTAAGGCTCAAAGCGGGGCCAGCAGCAGTGAAGCTCAAAGTGGAACCAGCAGAAGTGAAGCGGAAGATAGCGAAGAAGTAGGTTTAGATAGTGATGATAGTGCTACACCTGCTTCATTGAACTCCATATTAGAAGCTAATGTTAATTTAGAAGATACCTCTTCGGTATCTCAAGAAAGGTAAACAAGTTATTACTAATTATGTTACTTTATTCACAAAATTGTCTTTTTTATAAATCAAATAGGTATAAATAACAAAAGGCTATTTTTAACCAAAATTCCGGCGTACAATTAATAACATTAAAAATTTAATAATGCTAAAAATAATATAATAATAAACTAAACAGATAGTGGCTGTAGTAACTTCCTGAGTTCATACTGTATTATAATGTAACGACAATTAATTTTTACTAACTTAATAAAGATAAAAACTAAAGAATAAACCCTAAATAATATAAACTCTAGTAAGTTGAAGAGAATTTCAGAAATTGTACAGAGAATGTAGTTGAATATCTGTAATTTTGTACAAAGTTGTAAAAATCAACCTTTATTAATACTCTCAATCATTTAACATTTTTTTTTTTATATTCATTGAACAAATGGTTGTACTGACGAAAATAATCTTGTTCTAAGAATTAATTAAATTATGAAAGTGCAAAGTGGAGTAAGAGTTACTGGGAATATCTGGCTAGCAATGATTTCTTAAAAAAGGTGTACATTAGGAAAACCAGGAAAAAGTGATAGATATTTTCTTTTACCTGTATGTGGCAAACCGAACATGTTGAGGATCTATTGTACAGAAAATATTCCTGAAACTGCATTTTATATAGTAGTTGCTTACCTACGAATTGGCCTAATAACTTTACAAATATTATGGGGGAATCTTAAATTCAAGTTGGTGGGTAAACTTTTCCTAGTAAAAAGTAAGTAAACTAATGCCTATTTTTACAGGCGGGGCTTAACGTCCATTTACCAATTAGGTATCGTAGACGGGAGCGGAAGCACATACTTTACTAACGTTTCCAAGTAAATTGGTCGGTAAAATGAGCTAAAATCAGACTTATACATTTTTTGTTTGTCTTGTAAAACCTATTGATATACTGCAATATAGATTTAGGGTGTTTTTTGAATTCAACGACAATTTGATTTAACCACAAATCGTAAAGACCTCTGGCAATAAATAAATGTTTAATTTGAGTTACCCAGTTATATTTTGGGTCTAGATTACATTGTTCTAGTACAATAACCTATTGTAATATGTACGAGGCAATTTATGATTATTCATTGTTAATATTTTACATAACCAACCCATAATTAGTTTCAGAATAGAAATATGTGAAATACCTAGTTTAGTTCTGACAATTAATAAATTAATTATCTGTACTATTTTTTAATAGCATCAAACACGTTTTTGTAGAGGAAATCCACAATTGAAACGTAAAAATTGACTGAAATTTATTCAAAATTTTCCATTCATTTGGAAAATAAATTATGAGTGTTTGGGCAGCTAAGAATAAATGACTTAAGACTGAGTTCTATTCTCACTAGGACTTATTTCATAATTGATAAAAACAGAACGGTTTCCAATTTGAAGATGGACAAGAAAGTGATCCGAGCCAGAGACAATATGTAGAACTTTAAAAGTCAGGTATTCAATGAAAATTTTAAAGAGGGCACCATACGAGATCAACAGTCCTCTTTCCAATAGCCGACAAGAATGAATAGAAAGCAGGTTATTTAATCTGTCATTAATTAAAATAAACCTGTTGTTAGCTACGAATTCATAAAGAATACTAACATTTTTGTCGAACAGAGAATCATGAAAGCTACTAAAAAAAAAATCTCATCTAGAAATGCTAACATCATCTCCAAACAAAATTACGCAATTTTCATTATGTATATCACTCCAGTTGCAAATTTAACAAGTCAAGGATTGAGTTTAATTCCAATGAAGGCCTGAAATATAGGAATGAAAGACGTTTGACCACTTATAAGCATTCATATTATCCTGTCTACATCTATTTAACAATTTGATGGAGAAAATATTAGTCTTGGTTAGTATCAAGTGACCTCCACTTGCCCTGCCGTTATCTCTGATTGCAGGTGCTATTGCAGCCACTTCATGAGTATTTAGAGGAGAAGCCATAAGATCGCAGGTCAACCAAGTCTCAAAAGCACATATTACATAAATCACAATCCATCGTCAATAGTGCCGAACTTTTTAAAATATTTTGTATCCATGCCAAATCCAGCACAAAAATTGAAAGTTTTTTAGTTTGCTAACTTGCGTTTCAACGGGTTTACCATATTTCGCCCTATACGACCCCCATATTCCTCCTTACTTGCTATCCTCAGGTTAGTTGATTATCAGATTTTTTTTTTGTTTGCTCTCTTTGACATTTTTGGTACCTTTGTAGTATCAATAGAAGACAGCCATGGTTCTAACTGTCATCGTATGTGTACTAGGACGACTAGATACTTCAGTTTGGGATGTTTCCCCAAGCACTGCTACTTTTTCAAACTAGTTTTTTTCTGGAAGATCTATTCTTCTTAATAGATTTTGGAGAACTACTAATAATGCTTAAAATGTCCTCATAAAATAATGTAGTTGTAACGCAGCTATATGTTTTACTTATAATACTTATATAGCCATTCTTTCTTCTCTGACCATTCGGGTAATCTTCAGATATATCTAGAGTAGAACCCTTAAATTTCTTTGTCTTAATTTTATTAAAGTAGGAGTTTTAATGGATTGCCCACCAAGTTTCCAAATATAAGTTATCATCAGCTATAAAATTAGCTTCTAAATTAGTGTTAAATACTTTTAGGATCTTCTACAATCACCCGCTTACATCATGATATCCTCACTCAATCCCTATAAAATCAAATTACGATTCCTTAATTCCTTTCTTTATGTATATATTTGATGTTGATGAACATCAGACGTACATGGTTAATTTTAAAAAACTAGGGAACTCTTATAGTTTGAAAAATGGTATTCTTTAATTTATTTATCTTATTATTTTGCAGCAGTGCTGACAAGTCAGCAACAGTTTCGGATTCAAAATCTACTTCAGAACAAGAAATTCTCCGTCAGAGAAGACTGGAAAAGTTTTCGAAAAATAACTGAAACATTTATTGTAAATTATTTGATAAAGTATATTATTATTATTATTAAAAAAAGAAAAAGAAAAACCATCTGTTCAAAAGGAGAAATGAAAATGAAAATTATATATAAGAATGCTATGTTTTTATTTTGTATTTAATTAACACAAAATAAAAAATAAAAATTAAAAATCCAGACTTTTTAAATTTTGCTTTATTTTGTGGTTTCCTTAATTAGGTGGATTCCTTGATTTCCAAAATGCTAAGGGCCTTCTTTTAGAGCACATTTTCTATCACTTGATATCTTTGTTCATTATAAAAACCTTAGTTCAAACTTCGATAAATACGAGTTAAAGATTAAGGATTAAAATAACGGGGTGGGACCTGTGCCCCACGGCACTGCAGCCAAAAGAGACTTCAATAATGAGATTGTGCCTTCCCCCTTTGAATCTAGTAGACGAAAACTCCCCTACTAAAGAGGTGGAGGACTTTCCCTACTAGTTCTTTTTGTTCTACTATCTCCTTTGGTCTCGAAAGTTCCAAAGGTTTCATAGCGCAATCACTCGATTGCAACGTAATCGAACAACAAGTAAGAGGCCTAACACAATCTGCAAAACGGATCCGAGCTCATAAACCCCATCTTGAACAGATGCTTCCTGAACCCTGTGTATAGGCCGGTGATCAGAGTAATCTGCCAAACTGCCGAAGCACAGAGTCAATTTGTCTTTTTAATTACACATCCAAGACATCAGTCTTGCTGTGTTTGATCCCAGGACACCAAGTTCTTTTCATGTTTTTTTTTTTTTTTAAGGCGCGTCAATATCTAAGGTTATTGGCGCCCGGAGCTTTTT
The DNA here is from genome assembly GCF_049639745.1 of Rhodnius prolixus. Taxonomy (NCBI): domain Eukaryota; kingdom Metazoa; phylum Arthropoda; class Insecta; order Hemiptera; family Reduviidae; genus Rhodnius; species Rhodnius prolixus. The sequence goes on along the minus strand of NW_027411625.1, from coordinate 16,013,580 downwards.
TCAGTGCATTGCCGGCCTCCGGACAGTGTTCTCTCGTTACAGAACTGTCCATCATCGGACAGTGAGCTGTAAGAAGCTCATAGGAAGAGAAAATCTAAGGATCAGCAAGCTGGATTCGAACCCGGGACCTCCGCGTTGGAATCCAGCATTCGCTAACCGCATAGCTAATCCCTTCCCTGTTCTTTTCATGTTCTCTCCAGATCCAGTCTCTGGGAGCCACACGAACTGCCTGCACCCTTGGTGATTTCCAGGCAGTAGAGGCACTGCTACAGACACCCTTAATCAACAGACAGGCCAGCCTCTGCACCCTAGCCAAAGAGACTTCCCAGTTTTCTGCATTTACACCCTCTGGGGTAGGGTTTTATTAAAAACAAAAAAAATCCATATGGTCTTGAAGCTCAATAAATGCCCAATTTTTCTGTAATTGGGTAACTCCTTGATCCATTAAGCATTGAAAAAATGCAGTTGACTATTTTAACAAAAAAAATCATCGAGAAATTTTTTTTAAACATTAAAGTAAAAATTTAATTATTTATAAGAAACGTTTTGAGCCTCTGGGTTAAGCAGATTTATAGGAAATTTTAATGCTCTTTCGTTTGAAATAAGCAGATTTGTTGTAGGATAAAGGATAGAAAAGTTAAGACCGTTTTTATGGTGGAAAACGCGAATATCAACGAAAAAGTTAAAAATGCAAATATCTTGGACCTATTGACAATAGGGCCAGAGTGAATAGAATATTTTTTTGTTTCATTTGAGCTGCGAATCACCTTCAGAAGTATCAACCTCTCCTCCGTGTACACCCTGCGTAAAAAGCAGTATAATAAGATAGAAGCTCGAAGTATCTTTACTAATTACAAGCAATTTAAACGGAGTAAAATTATTATAATTTTCTTTTACTACTTTTTTATATATTTGTGAAGACCAGAAAAATGAATCTAAAATAGAATTTGATTAAAAATAAAGAATAATTACTGTACTCGTTAATAGCCAATTGGTGACAACAATGATTATTGCTAAAGACCAATTAAGTGGAGTAGTAGCAACAAGTAAATTAAGTCAATTCTTTTAGACGAGTTATAGCATTTTAATGGGATATGATTCTCTGGAATAGTTAATTTAGTTTCATCTATCATCCATAACGTATGTATAAATATTCTTATATGAATATCAACTTGACCATTTTCAATTTGGAGTATTCGTCTGTTTTCCTGGGGTAAGCCCAAGATTGATTTAAAAAATGAAGTAAAACGGAAAAATAATGGCAAAATGTAAAGCTGCTTCCATTACCAGATCTGTGAAGTAGTCCGACACATTCTACACTCTAGCGGTGACTAAATAAACTAAATAGTTATTTTGTGATTGCTGAAATGATTTCTACGTTTCAGAACCGATTTAGAAATTTTACATTTGTTTCCAAACTTTTTTCAGGTAATTAATTTTAGGGTACTTTCAGGAGATTGGTTCTCAATCTCTTGTTCTTCCCACTTAAGTGTCTTCTTACTGAATTGTATGTTATAACAGCCTAATAAGTAAAAAAGTAAAGTAATTGCCTATTTTTTCAGGCGGGCTTTACATCCAAAATTTTTGATTAAGTTGTTCTCTTATTCCTAATTTCTTTAACTTCCAATATTATATATATTTTTATAAAGTTTAGCGCTTGTTTGACGATTTTAAGTGGTTGGTTAGACTTAGAGGGGAATTATTGTCATTGAACAAGGTCCCTTGGTTTATGAAAGATCCAGAGACTGAGATTTGTCCTTTGTGCTCGCAAGGTCCTGAGGATCTTTTTCATTTTCTTATTACCTGTCCTACATTATCTAATTTCGGTACAGAATATTTTGGTTCTAAGATATCACCACACCAAATTACGAATCTTCTCTGTTCAGTAAACTGTCAAAAAGTTATTTATTTTGCTAAAAAAGCGCGTTGTTATAGAAATAAACAAATTACCTCCACTTAAATTATATTAACCATGATTATTATTTGTGTATTATATTTAATTATTTTTTACGGGATATGATTCATAATATTGTGTAATTTTATTTTACTTTTATTTTTACTTTATTTTTTTTTTGTTTTATTTATTTATTTTTTCATTATTTAAAAGTACTATTATTTAATTTAATCACGCGGCAGCTCCAGCAGACGGCTTGTAGCCATGCTATTTCTGTATTGTATGTAAAAGTGTTATTTTATGTTTTTTACCGAATAAAGAATGAAGTTTAGCGCTTGTTATCTATGATTTTGCTACTATGGCACAAACATTTTAAGTTTAGAGTAGCATGTTCTGAGCACAAATAAACAGTCTTTTAGACGAAACACAAGGGTTATCCAAATCTATTTTTGCTATTTTAAGACATTAATTGTGCGCTTGAGCTTTACATGTTTATTTTTTATTTGTGGTTTATGTGGTCAACGATTCTTGCCTTAACAATTCACCAAGGTTATTTGAGGAGTAGTAAAAGTAAAGAAATGCCTATTTTCAGGAGTGGTTTTACTTTCAACTTCCAATTTAGGTGTCGTGGACGGAGGCGACTATAAATTTCTTTTATTAACCATTAAATAAAATCCAAGGCTTAAGTCGGGGAATCGAACCCAGTAGCACAATGCATATTAGTTTCGCAGGTCTCGCCTCTAACCGCTCGGCTACCGTGGCGCCTAACGGCCTAATAATAATGAGAATTATATTCCCAATATTGCGGATTGGAAGCGACTCGGTGGACCGGATGTGTGAATCTCTTAAACGATTTCATCTTAGGTTTCGTACATCGTTTACCTAGACAAAAACGTATCGCATTTGTTTGAAATTCTTTTCCTGAAAATTAAGGAAGTCTTATGAGACATCTTGCTCCCCTCAAAATATCGAAGTTTGAAGAAAACCTGGCGAGTTGTAGTAAGAGAATGTAAAGTTGTTTTTATTAGAATTTTATTTTAACTATACCACTAAGTATCACATTAAATAATTTAACACAATTTAAACGCTCTTTTGTGACATAAAATACGTATTCTTAAAATGAATCATAATACTGAGATAAGGGAAAATTCCATTAAAAATTTTACCTAAGTATAAAGCAATATCTTGCAAGAATGAGATTTAATGCTAGTGCATACATTATGAACATCTTTATATAAGGCGTAATCAACTGTGGTCCGTACATATATGGATCTATGTGTCTAAATTCTGTTATCATGTATAGATTTGATTCACATATTTTTCACTTGTTGATAACAAATATCCCAGACCACTTATCACAAAAGTAATAATTCCGATGATAACATTTTAAACTAACATATTAAACTTAAAAGTATTATTTATAATTTTCACTGAGCGTATTCCTTGTTTTCAGAGATGTTGTACGCCTCAAAATTTTACTTGGCTACTTTGATTCCTACAGGATGATTAATATGAACCAAGTTATGAGCTTAAGTAATTTTTTTCCTCTTCATTCCAAGGGTAAATCACTTATTTGATTACACTTAAAATTATCACATGTGTTGATTTGGATTCAGCATTTAAGACGTTCAATAAATTGGCACCATGTCATCAAAGCAAGTATAATTTGTAATAAAGTGTAAAAAAGTAATATTCAGTAAAATACTTAATTAACTAAAAAAGATGGCATTTTGAAGGCAGACATTCCATGCAGGCTTTTAGTGCACTAATCTAACATGTTTTGAATTATTTTAGTTGTGTCTTTTAATTTTAAATGATAAAATTTATATTAATTTCAATTGCAAAATTGTATTCAACTGTGATTATTATTTTTTACACAAATATTTAATAAAGTGTTATGTATATATAAATATATTCGGTCTGTGAGTCAAAGCCCGTCAGATACTAGCTTGATTTTAGCTCTTATTATCTACCATAGGAGTGGCCCTGACTACGCAGTACTGTAGTAAATTTAATTCCATTTGTTAATATTTTTGCATTCAGTTTTATGTAATTTTGTTCCTGTATATTTTTATCGTAGAATTACATTACCAAAAATATGAGGCAAAAGATTTGAATTTTCAAAGTTTTCTGAGGACAGTTTGGTTATGTTTATTATTTTTATAGGAACAGAAACTACAGAAGCACAAAATTGTGGTGAATTTAATTCTCGACCTTTTTTTGCATATACACAATGGCTCTTAAGGTCAAAAGGCTGAGTCTATCCAAAATGTTTTTTGAAAAGAGAAAACTTTGCTTTTATCAGTCTTTCATAATACAAATATTTCATGTTAAAAAAGCAAATTCCACTGAAAAACATCATGAAAAATGTGCTCGACGAATAAACCAAGTCTGAACGCTCAATATACCAGAGGCTGGCGATTTTCGAGCCTTGTTAAGTTTTCATTCCAGTTGTGATTCCTAGAAGATAACCTTGGGGTCCAAAAGCTAGTAAGTTGAAGGAGAGATGAGCGTACTTTTATCAAACTGTCATTTTGAGATATTAAGTTATTGAATTTAATAATAATATTGAATAACACCGTCCGGTTACCAGACAAAAAAATTCAATCTATCACCTGTTTGTTAATGTGTAATTGTTGTTTATGTGAGAATTACAGGCTGCCTGACAGCGATCTTTGATTTAATTGAAAACGAAAATTAAACAGATACGACTTTCTTCGCTCAATACATAAAATTGAAACTAAAAGATCTGCTAATAATCACTCTCCACCTTTGCAACTAATTTTTAAAAACAAATACGTGTGTATTTCAGCTAAGAAGTTTGAAAAATGTTCTTTTCCTTCCTTTGCTAAATTAAAATATACCCCCGGTTTGCCCACAGTGAGGCTACTCACATGTTCTCATGGTCTGTATTTTGCGACGATGAAATAAAACCTGTATTTCGATACAGGTAAGTTCGATATTCGGAGGAGTTGGTTGGAGAAAGGTTTTACTGATATTTATTAGTAAAGCTTCATCCCGGCTAAAACCTACTCAAATAAAGTAATCACGCTACTCTATGTATAATTACCATTGTAGAATTAACATTATTCAAGATACAAACTGCAAATTTGATCATTTAAAACTAAAGTTAGCTTAGGTTTATTCTTTATTATTTATTTCCCTTAGGAGTGGTCCCAACTGCGCAGACAATACATTGTAGCAGGCAAATATCATTTCCTAATAATTCTATTCCTAAACATCGGTAACGAAGGAGTGAATTAATTAGCTAAGATTCGAGAACAAATATGTTGCACTTCTTTACCATATTTTGGTTCTTCATACAGAAATATAATGCCAATACTGATTTCTCAATGGGATCAAGGTAGGATTTGACATAAAATGGTTTTAAGTTTTTAATTTAGTTTATTATTTTCTATTTTTAAGAAACAAATTTTACAATTTAGCTTTTTCTTAGTAAGAATGTCATTACTGTTATGGATGCTACCTTTCGTAGATGTTACCTGTTGTAGATTACACCCTGCGAAGTTGCTTCAAAGAAGGTGGCAGGTTTTGAGATTACTACACAACTATTGTTCGTTCTCTTGCAAGTAACGCTACTAATTTGCATTACAACATGAACACAAGCATGAAGAATTACGCGGAAAACAAACACTATTTGGCTCAGATATAAGGCTGAATGTTCAAGAATTAAGTCGATATTTTTCAATAATGAGATTAAAACTAACAGAAAAAACCGAAATCACAAAAAAAAAAAACAAATTTGGGAAAAATTTTGGGTCGGAAAATGTTCAGTGATTTAAAGAAAAGCTAGATGTGACAGCCAAAATGTGATTTAAGGTTTGATTATTTTATAAGTCGACCAAGCAAAACATTATTATTCCTAATAATTTTCTGTTATTATTACCCAAAGATATGAGTTAAGAAAGCGTTTTTAAAAGCTAGTAAAGTCAATATCTACTCCGAGCTGTTTCATCAATACGGTATATAACTTTTAGTTTTAACATTTAAAATAGGTATTATTTTACGTATTCCATAGCTCTCCTCATCAGCGTGCGTCTGAAACAAAATAACTTCATAATAATAATAATAATAAAATAATTTCTCCAAAAAGCTCGAACAGTTTTCGTTTTCGCTAAATCTCGTGTACTACAAACTATGCTAAATAGCTATCACTTTTATTTAAAATGTTTTGCTGTAGAATATTTATTTTCAAAGAGATCTCATAGAACCTTTAAGCACCCCATCTTATTTGAGAATAAAAAACACTTCAACTGCCGACGGATTTTTAACTAGTATTAAAAGTAATTGCTTACAAATTTAAAGGAAAGCGTCTCACTGATATTTATGGAAGTGAACAGATTAGCGATTAGGTTTATAGGTTCTTTAATTTTTTCTTTTTACATTTTGGAATGCCACTGATTTGTGAAATTAACAATTAATTTTTTTAACAATGTCCAGAGTAAGTGATTAATTTTTGAATTTTACTAATCACAGACAGACAGACCATTTTCTCGTTTTCATGACCTCAAAACAAATATATCCACTAAAATCTCAAAATTGAAAATCTGTACGATTGCAATATTTCCTGTACAAGAGGTAAGAGCGAGTAGAAATTGATGAGATCTATACTGATGTATAATCCATTACCAGTTGTTCCATTATGGACAATGAAATAGCATTTATGAGATTCCTTCCAAAGCGAAATTGATTTTTATGAAACAGGGCAGCCAACATTCTTTACCTCAGTAATACCAATGTAGGTACAAGGGAAATCGATGAACTAGTCGTAAAAGATGTACGTACAAACAGAATATACTAGAGCTACAATACTCCTGTTTATTCTAGCTTAACTGTCCCTCATTCGCCATATTAGTGTAAGTTTAAATTCCACAGGTAATAAATGTTTAGTGGCTCGTCCTAAGCACGAAAGCATAACTGAAAAACGTCAACATAACAATAAGTCTTAATTAGACATTTTGCATAAAGCTAAAGTTTTATTGTTTATTTATTTTATAAATTTATATTGTAATCACATTAAATTTGCTTGCAACAATAAAGAGGACGTTGCAAAAAAAAAAAAATCAGAGGTCCCCAGAATACGGAAACGTAGTGTGTCTGCATGTGTTTGATCGAAAAACTGAATATGGTGATGCGCCACCGTGGGAGCTAACAAGGCTTTTCGCCACTATAAGCTTCCGTAAGAGCCAATCTTTAATAAATTCATTATTTTTTCAGTTTTGGGGAATTATCTCGCAAACGGCTCCAACAAGTACACAGATGATGCGATTTTTGATCAATGTCCAACTACCAAATTATCTGTCGGAAACGGAGGCGACTAGCGATCATACTTTACTATAAATTCATATCATATATCATATTATCATATCATAATAACCATTAAAAAAAATCCATGGCTTAGAGTGGGGACTCGTACCACTATATGTATATTACATATCAGCATTAATATACCGTGCAATTGTTAGACCAATGTTACTATATGCCTGCCCTGCATGGAACTTGACCTGTAACACCAACTACAAAAAGCTCCAAATAATTCAAAACAAATTCTTAAGACTGGCCACTGACTCACCCAGATACACATACATCGAGACGCTCCACAAGAATACTGACTCCACTTACATCAAGGACATAGTAAGAAATAGCACACACAGATTTTTCACCAAACTCCATGACACTGACATACCTATTTACAGCCAGACAGGAACATATGACATCAACATCCAGTACAAACATAACAGAGTCAAGCACATACTTAGCATATAATTTAAAACCATAATTAGACTTCAATATTTTATTTTTCCTTTTTGGAGGTTTTTATTTATTTTCCCTCTAATCAAATTTTGACTCTATTACTATCTTGTGCATATATGAGATAACTGTGCAGGAGTTAGAATACACATCATTGGTACTCCTGTAAATATTTTGTACATATTCTGTAAATAAATAAATAAATAAAAAAAAACAAAAACAAAAACATCAGCATTGCGGGCCTCACCTCCAAACGCTCGGCTACAGTGGCACCTCGGTTGGTTAATCATAACTAGTTAGGTATACTAATTGGCTACGCGCAGATTTATAAACATTTTACCCAGAAAAATTGATCGAAGAGAGCTTTGTTCTAGAGAATTCTAGACTCAATAATTTGTTCAATTAATGGGTACGAGTATCAAATGACTGGCCAAAAGGCTAAGTTGGAAGTATGTCAGTTCTCTAGGATAGATAGATAGAAAATCTTTATTATAAATATGTACAATAAATAAATACATGAAGTGCTAATGAACAATTCATTATAACATTCATAACAATGGTATGCAGAAAGCTTAAGGTGTGAAGTAATCAGAATGGTGGAAAAAAGGAAGGAAAAAACTGCAGTTAATAGGGAGCGCGGAAGGGCTTTTTCCAAAGCCTTGAAAATTGGTCCTTTTTTAAAAACACAAATTTGAAAAAAATTTACTTTCCCAAACTGTGAAAGGTAAAATTCAAGTGAGTATTCACTTTAGATATATTATGTCTCTTAGTCTGCTGCAGTGAGAGGAGGTGACATTGAAGAACAAACACCGGCAGTTTCACTAGGGCGCTAACAAAGGGTTGCAGAATAAGGGTTTGGCAAAATAGATCGACCGAAAGTAGAACCTTTCTAAATCAGATTTTCACGGCTATTCCAAAAACAGCTCCACCAAATTTCTTTAAACTTGGTATTCTAAGTGCAGAATTCATGCAGGTCTATAAGAACATTTTTCAGATTGCTTAAAGGCAGGAGGATTGTTTCTAAAAACGGTTAGATCCTCTGCCATTACTGATATTGCACTGAATAACGACAAGAATCAAATGTGAGTCTGGATTTCTGGATTTGAAGTAAATCGCTTGGCCGGAATGCCCCTTAACCGAATGGATCTTTTCCACTTTATGAGGTTTTCTCGCCAACAGCTGCCACGATTTTACTCAAACTTTGGATAGTGATTACAAACACATAAATCACTGGAAACATCCAAAAATTCGACTGAAGGTAATTTTGAGAGAGAGGGTTGTTAGTCCCCTCAAAAGTGTTTTAGAATTAGATATTAACATTTCCAGAGTTTTAGAAAAAACTTTGTGAATTAGAACCTTGAGAATGGCACTAAGAGTAAGTCGAGTGAGTGTTCACAGCAGAATTTTTGAATTGCTTAGGTGACTGTACATCTAGTTAATTTACGAATGAAGCTTGTTTGTGCAGTAATGTATGAGAAATAATTCTTATCAACGCGTTTGTAAGCAATTAATGGACAGTAAATAAATATACTGCCGCTGATAACTACATGTTACATTAATCGAAATTTAATTGAATACAGAATCTGCAAGTGTGTCGCAGTGAAGTGTTGCGATAAGTTCATTTATTTTAAATTGATGATCCATTACTTTGTTGCAATATTTAGGCCCGGATTAGAGGGATTGTAAAGGAAGTAGAATTTAAATGCTATGCTGACTTGCGCTCTTACTGAAATGAAATAGTGGCCCGAGTACCACCATTTCTCTGATAGGCACGCGTCAATCTTTCAGACCAAACACATTTTTTTTTTGTCTGGAGAAAAATCGCCAGTTCTTCTAACAGCTAGTCCACCTTGAAGACCTTAGAGGCGTACTTGTCTGATTAGAGATTATTATCGAATGGGGTCCATGGCAATCCATCAAAGCCTGTAGCTTAGCTGGGTGACCCGCGATTTTCAAGTACACGACAATGGAGAGGTGAAGGAGGACCTGACGGTATCTGTCCACAGCGAACCTTTTGGCGACATCTTGCAAAAAGGGGCCATAGAGGCCCACATCAAAGCAGACTTGTACAACGCCACACCTAACTCTAACCCTTTATGTCCGAGTTTAAATGAAACATTTTTGTGGATGTTTAGAACTCGAAAAACAATCGAGTGACATTCTTGCAACTCGGAAATTTCAGTAGGACAGTATTTTTTGTTGTTGTTTGTATTTAAGGCGTGTCAACGTCTGAGGCGCTCAGAGAGGTGGCAACCGGAAAGCACTCATTAAGCAAAACACGCCTAACCATTAGTTTTTCAGATTTTGCAGACTTTACTGGCTCTGGTTCCGAGGAAGAAATAAGGACCTATCTTAGATGGCAAGGTCTTCTGCGACGGGTGAAAGAATAACTCGGAGTATATAATTTGCGATAAAACTGATCGGTTTCTTTCCATCCATTTCAATATGACACTATTTCAATATGACACTATTTCAATATGACACTATTTCAATATGACACTATTTCAATATGACACTATTTCAATATGACACTATTTCAATATGACACTATTTCAATATGACACTATTTCAATATGACACTATTTCAATATGACACTATTTCAATATGACACTATTTCAATATGACACTATTTCAATATGACACTATTTCAATATGACACTATTTCAATATGACACTATTTCAATATGACACTATTTCAATATGACACTATTTCAATATGACACTATTTCAATATGACACTATTTCAATATGACACTATTTCAATATGACACTATTTCAATATGACACTATTTCAATATGACACTATTTCAATATGACACTATTTCAATATGACACTATTTCAATATGACACTATTTCAATATGACACTATTTCAATATGACACTATTTCAATATGACACTATTTCAATATGACACTATTTCAATATGACACTATTTCAATATGACACTATTTCAATATGACACTATTTCAATATGACACTATTTCAATATGACACTATTTCAATATGACACTATTTCAATATGACACTATTTCAATATGACACTATTTCAATATGACACTATTTCAATATGACACTATTTCAATATGACACTATTTCAATATGACACTATTTCAATATGACACTATTTCAATATGACACTATTTCAATATGACACTATTTCAATATGACACTATTTCAATATGACACTATTTCAATATGACACTATTTCAATATGACACTATTTCAATATGACACTATTTCAATATGACACTATTTCAATATGACACTATTTCAATATGACACTATTTCAATATGACACTATTTCAATATGACACTATTTCAATATGACACTATTTCAATATGACACTATTTCAATATGACACTATTTCAATATGACACTATTTCAATATGACACTATTTCAATATGACACTATTTCAATATGACACTATTTCAATATGACACTATTTCAATATGACACTATTTCAATATGACACTATTTCCATATGACACTATTTCAATATGACACTATTTCAATATGACACTATTTCAATATGACACTATTTCAATATGACCATTTCATTATGTAGTTTTTCAGTTTCTGAAAAAATTTATGGTTAAATTTCATTAATAAAATAAATTAAAACATATTTAAGCAATAACGCCATATTCTCTTAGAGCGATTTACGTAATTGAAATTTCTTGAATTTAGAAGTTGAATTTATTATTGTACATGTTTATTAATAGAACGATTATATTCAAGGGAGCGTGACGTCACAGCTCTTCTAAAATCAATATTTTCTAAACAGAAGTTTCAAACTTAAAGTGATCGGCCTTACAAACGTTATGTCAAAATTCAAAAGGAAACTGTTCAAAATGGGGTTAGATCCGCAGTGCTGGATATCAAAGATGAAAAGGAAACCTGCGTACTACCTACAAAAACTACACAAAACATGGGAAAGGCCGTATCGTTATTCTGGAATACTAATATTCTACCAACTCAGTATTTTAACTACTCATAAATATTGTACAGGTGTTAAAAGCTACAATATTCTGTAATATAACTTCAGACGAGAGTTTGACATCACCTCTCCCTACTTTCTTGGTCGAATGTTTTGAATAAAAGTAATGGTGATACGTGCATAGATTTGTACTGTAGTGTGCAGTCTAAAGAAATAGTTGAAAGCATTTGAAAAAAAGGAGTCTGTCAGCAAATTGGGCCTTCCGGTTGTCTCACTTTCCGGAATTTTGGTTTCACATTTAATTCATATTAGTATAACACTGGTGATGAGAATGTACAGTATACATAAACAGCGCATGAGAGGAAAGCACACCTCAACCCTTCCCCAAAGGTATTGTATTTCGCTTCAAATATAAGTTATAGATGGACATAGTTATCAGAATACCCAGTTTCAAGGGAATTATCGGAGCTGTTTTGGTGTAAACCAGCAAAATACTGGAAAATCGTGTCAGTGAAGTGACGCTTTCGGTTAATTTTTTAAAAAAAGTTATTGCAATTTTTCGTTTTTGAATTATGCCGACTCAAATATAGTATATTATACTGAACAGTCCCACTTGTACTCATGACACTTTCATACTAACTAACTAACACTAAAACACTTACTCAAGGAAGCTCAAAATGGATATTTTCAATAAACATTCAAAATTAGAACGATTGCAATACTTCTCCTAACGTGCGGTGGGGAGTAAGTAAAAAAAAAGCCTACTTTTGGGTGTATTGTTTGGAGAAGAGGACTATCAAAATTTGAAGTTATTATTGCAAAAAAGTTAGCAAGTTACAAATGTAAGTGAGTTAGTGAGAAGACTTACCATACTCCTCGTAAGGAAGTAAGCCAACAGAAGGAAGGTTACATCTCCGGGGGTTGCTATGGAGCATTGCGCTCGACTACTTCCCAACTTGTTCATTTCTATTTTTTACTTTTTTTTATCTATAATTTTTCTCTCTCTTGTATTTTCAGTTGATTTTGTTTTGTGAGAAGAGACTGAGTTAAGGGGCGTGGTCCTTCGTCAGGTGTTGGATGGGAAATAGTGGGGATTGAAGTTTCGGAGACGTAGAGGAGGTAGCCGGCATTAGAGCGCCAAGTTCCCCTACTACAGTTTTGTGCAGTGTAACGAAATCCCCTCCCGCGTTTTAGGGCTTGGATTTGTCCCCAATAGAGAGACCATCTCCCTATTTGGGATTGGTCCGAGCCCGTGTTGTCTTGGTTACTGGACTGCCATTGGCTCAAAAGCTCCGAACTGCATAGCCCCCCTTAATAATCCCCCACCCGAGTGTTCAGGGCTCAGAGTGGGGTGTTTTCAAGTATTTCCCTTCTGGAATGATTTTTTTTTTGCTTTTATTTTGATCTTCTTTTCTTATTTTATTTTTCCGCTTCCCCTCTCTATACCCCTCCGCAGTTTGGATGGAGCAAGAGAGAGCAACGAGAGTGCCCAAGGAGGGTAGACTGCTATCCCCACTAAAGGCACCCACTGGCTTTTACTTTACTATATGCTTGTAACATCCAGCATTTGCGTTTATTCGTGGTACAGTCACCAGTGTAGTTCGTGTTTATAGTGTGGAGGATTCAATTTTGTTTTTAAGTAAAAAGCCCGGGTTAAATAAATATAAACAAACTAAGTATTTTAATTACTTAACAATGGATTCACTTTGAGAAAACAAAACGTTTGTGATATTTTATTTTAAATGTTTTCTTTATTATTACTGTTGATGTTATTGCTATTATTATTATTATTATTTTTTTCGGATTAGTTTACTTATTTATGCTTTTTGAATGAAATTAATAGAAACTTCTTTGAGCAGTAAAAGTGCGACTTCTCTCTCGTGAACATTTACAGCGTAGTCCGTGTGTGGATAGTTACTTTTTAGAGCAAAAGGAAAAAACTAGTAAAAAAGTGTGAGTTAGTTTTTATTATAAAAATATTTTTAGTATGACTATGTTATCTCAAAAACTATATTCAGATACGGTTGGCAGTGCAATGACAAATGTTAATATGAGTCCAACAATGACATCTACCTATAATATAAACTCAATGCCTTGTGTATCTATGAATTCTTCACCACAGGCTGGTAGTTTTAGCACGAATATGCTTGGACCACATACGGGCATGGGAAGTATGTCAGCTATGAATGGTAACTGCATGAGCTCCAGCTCTATGGGCTATGGAAATATGAATACGGTTAGCAACTGTATGAACATTAATGCATATCAAATGTCTACTGGGTTGCAGAACAGAGAAGCCATTGGCGAGACTGTTTCTCCGAGTTCTGTAGCCGCTTTGCAGAGGGCCAGGACGGATAAATCTTACAGGCGTAGCTACACGCATGCAAAACCACCCTACAGTTACATCTCTTTAATCACCATGGCCATCCAGAATTCACCGACAAAAATGCTAACTCTGTCCGAAATCTATCAATTCATCATGGACCTATTTCCGTTCTATCGTCAAAACCAGCAGAGATGGCAGAATTCTATCAGGCATTCCCTTTCCTTCAACGATTGTTTTGTTAAAGTACCACGTACACCGGACAAACCGGGCAAAGGAAGTTTTTGGACATTGCATCCAGATTCTGGTAATATGTTTGAAAATGGTTGCTATCTAAGAAGACAAAAACGATTTAAAGATGACAAGAAAGAAGCGCAACGGCAGTCGCATAAGAGTGTATCACCACACACCCACCATCACCATCATAGTCTGCAGCATCATGGTGGCCACCATGAAGATAACAAAAAACCAGAGAAACTGGATAAAAATGATCTAAATTTACAAACAGATCCAATGGCTTCACTGTTGCACCAAAGTGGTTCTGATCTGTGCATACAGCCACAAGAAGATCTACTTGGTAGTCGATGGCATTCACATCTAGCTTTAACCGACTATAGTAGTCACCACAATCTGAAACAAGAATATACAGCCGCTTCGCATCCGTTCTCTATAACAAGACTACTACCGACTGAATCCAAAACCGAGATCAAAATGTATGAAATGGCTTCACAGTATGGCAACTACCAGGACAGCTACTATCAATCTTCGCTGTACCACACACCGCCAGGGACAACAGCTTTGTGACAGTACCCGCTCACTGGGTAAGATCAAAAATAAACAAAAAATAAAATTAAAAAGTTGGACAAAACTAAATAAATATATTAATAAAAATAATTTAAGACTTTCGGGCATTTGTAAATAATATAATGTTATTACTATTATATTTTTAATTTTAATTCTGGCAGCTTTGTCAAGGCGGGCTTTTCAAAAAATAATAGTAACCCAAAACCCTCATAAACCCCAAAAATTCAATGAATCTCTACCTCAATTAATTCATTCAAACAACTTTACCCCGCAAAAATTAAAACTAATTTCGCTTAACAAAATCAAAAATAGTACAGTAATTACATTTTTTGGAAGGCCCCTTCAGTAAAAATTACAAGAAATAAGAAATAATCCTGCCCAATAAAATTATGTCTTTGCAATTGTACTGTGGATATTTTTTGTTTGTTTAGTGATGAATACCTACATGTTTTCCCCTCAAAAACAATTTTCTATTTAATTTTTTTGGTTTAAGAATGAAGCATTTTTCAGTCAAATAAAAGCTGGTGTTTTTTATTTAATTATAAATTTCAATCAAATATTTAAAATGTTTTTTTTTTTTTAAAAAAAGCATACCTTTTTTTGGGTAAATTTAAGGAATTAATTTAAAAGAAACTTTAGCGAACATTTTTCAAAAGCATTTTTAGCGAGAACCTGGATGTACCAATCTTTTTGGGGATGGATGAATTAGTCTCACTGAAACCGGTTTCAATCAAAGAAAGCATGCATATGAATAGAAATTGTCCAGCATTGTGGTTTCAAATTGTGAGTTTAATCAATTTATACCAAATTATTTGAAACTAGAACTTTCTTTTCAATTTCTTCATATTTCAATTAAATTAAACCTTTTTCACAGCCAGTTCTTTAGTTTCAAACAGCTCTTTATTTACACCGATATAAATAAATTTAAATCTGTTATATATTTTTTTACACATCAACTAAGTTGTTTTCAATTAATTTCAACAAATACCAATAAAAATAATCGGTTGACCAAATCTAAAATTGAAACAAAACACAAAATTTACTATTTTCTATTTATTTCTAAATTGAATGCACTTTAATATTTTCATTAAATTCTTATAAACCTAAATTAATTTCTTTTTCGCGAAGGATTTCTCTCAACTAATACCAAAATTAAAATCAAAAATTTTACGATTTATATCTGTATTATAATAAATTGAAAAATAATTCCTGCACATTTCATTGAAATGTAATATTGTTTCTTAATTTCAATAAAAGTGTTTTTTATTTAAATAATTTATAGTCGTTTCACTTAATTTCATTCTTATACGGTATTCAACAACTAACTATTTCAATCAAATAAAATAGTCTTTGTTCCCTAAAATTATTAGTTGTTTTCAGTCATCTTTTTGTGTTATTAGACGTGTTAGCGTTTTCTATTTCAAAGTCAGTAAGGGGTTTTGATTTTTACAGCGCCAGAGTTATAGGCTCCTAACTGGCGATGGAGAGAATTGTTTAAAATTGGTCTTAAAAATTAGATAAAAGAAAAAATTGAAACATCGCCATTTATATATATATATGGTTTGTTTTAATTTTGATTAGATTCTGTTATTTTCATTCGGCTTCAAATCAGTCAGGTTTCTGAGGAGGATCTAGAGGGTTTCACAACTGCAGGCTTCGCTTTTACACACCTAATCTCTCGATACCGTTCAGAATTCAAGCAAAAAGACATGTTTTGGAAGATAAAATCAACTACGAGTATATTATCCCGCAGTTCGGACATGAACCAATTTATTCAACAGTTTCTAAGTAATATAATTTTCATTATTGATTTCTTATTTTTCTTCTTAAAAAAACAAACCGAGCTTCTTGGTAAGGCTAACTTTAATTGATGTTAATCTTCATGAACAAAATAATTTCGCTTTATTCAATGAAACTAAACCCTTTTTAAGTAAACAAAATTTAACACTTCAAACAGCGTAAAATATTCAAGTGCGCTTAAAAATTTCAATCTAAGTTTAAGTTTGTATTTCAAGTAAATTCATTATTAAATCATTTTGCATCAATCAAATTCCATTTATTAAAACCTTTCGAAACAAATTTCATATGGATTATTCTAAAAACATTATCAATAGAATAATCTATTTAAAAAACTAATTAAACTTTGTAATAAGAAAAACAATTTTTCAACTTAATTATTACTTTAAAAAAACTTTTTACGAGATAGCATGCTATAATTTTTGTAATTTTGAATATCGGTTCTGGATTTTCATCTGAGAGAATTCGTTTGATAGATATGTTTGCATTTACTCAAGTTTGTGTTGTAGTTCGATACGCGAGAGAAATGCGTAAGAAATTTTTCTTTAAAAAGAAAAACAAAATATATGTAAAAAACACAAAAATTTTATTGAGTTGAAATTAAATAATTTTTTGAATTTAAATAACTTTTTTTTTTGCAAAATTAAACAATTAACAAAATCTGGTTATAATTCTTATCTGCAAGTTTTAAATGTTTTTTTCCGATGATTTATATTTTTATCAGACTACCTGAATTTTGTGAATGTGTGCATTAGTTTAGCCATTTTCCATTCAGATGATTCCTTTGTTCGGTGAAATTAAATTGTTTTAATACAAAATTGAATTCTTTTTCAACAAATGAAATATTTTTCCAATCAAATTAAACTTTGTTTTTCTTCTTAAATATTTTCCAGAGAAATTAACGTTTTCCTATAAAATTAAACGTTTTTAAATCAAATTAAACTGTTTACAAACAAATCGAACCTTTTCATAATAAATTAAACATGTTCTGTCCATGTATATATTTTTTCAAAGCAGAATAAATATTTTTTAATCAATTAAGTATTTATCAGTCAAGATAAACCTTTCTTTAATTGACTGATACATTCTTAAATTCATTATATTTTTTCCCAATCAATTTATAATTTTTTTACTAGCCAAAAGAAACATTCTCAAACATTTTGTTAGTTAAATTAAACCTGCTTTTTTTTTGGTCAATAAATTTTCCACCTTTTCTGATTCAAATATAACAAAGGAATAGCTTGAATTTGGATTTAAAAGGAAGTTCAGTTTGGTTTAAGTTGATCGCAAGATTTCTAGCATATTTTTTTTGAACCTAATTTAATTCTGGTACGGCCAAATTTTAATAAAATTTTCTGTCTATAATTAAGTGCAATAATAACAATTTTCAAACCATTTTATAACTTTTTCAACAAGTTGAACAAAACCTTTCACAGTTTAAGAATTAATCGAACTTTGTACGAATTTCAACTCCTTTTTTTTTGGAATAGATTGATTTTTTAAAAAATATTTCAGACCTGTAGGGATTGCAACGCTGGATTTTAACGCTGATTGGTTCCGTCCTATTCAGCAAACTTAATTCTAATACCAGTTTCAAGTTTAAAGAAATAACAAGCATGCTGTTATGAATAGTAAACAATTAACCTTAGAGCGTTTAGCGGTGAGGTCCACACAGCTAAAATTTATTATTATTATCGATTCCGGTTTATGCCTTGGATTTTTATTGATATTTAAGATGAGGAGTTTAGTAAAGTAGTAGGTTAGCTAGATACCTCCGTCCACAATACCTAATTTGATAAGTGGACGTAAGGTCCACCCAACCAACTGGGTACTATTTTTCAATACTTTAAGAATTACTTTTTTTTAGATATTTTTTTTTTGTTCTAAATATTTTTCAATCAAATTTAGGCTCCATAGTTTTCATGCCAGCCACCAGTGATATGAAGTCGATGCTATGTGCAGTTTTCTTAATAGCAGAAACGAAAATGCACTCTATTTGTCTTTTGGCCAGAAATCTATTTCTTATTGGACTGAAATTCAAAAACTTTGTCCAAACGCTGGCGGTTTTCGCACATCAACTTTGTTTCAATTACTGCATAAATTTATTATGCCATACATCAATATCGAATAAATTTTACCCTTGACTTTTATTCGTTCATAGCGCGTTGTTTTTTCTGTCAAGAAGTCGACAAATTTTGTTTCCAGCTGTACACCAATATGAAAGCTTACGCTTTTGATTTTTTAAAAATTAAACTTTTTCTCTTTCTATCGCTAAATGATTCTAATCGTGCTTCACTCTAGCCGCGGCTGCATTCACATTGGACAACCTGCCTTGCTTAATATGGCCACCAGATCTGGTCCTCCATAAAGTGCTCACTGACCGTTGCGTTCACTGGTGCCTTCCATCCTGCGCGGGACTCTTATTCTCACCATGACATTTGATCACACTTTAGAGGGTATATTTCCATTAACCTAATAACTTTTCTCTTTTTTCTTTGTGACGCTTTATCACTCTGATTGCGGGATTTGCTGTTAGAGATGATTGCTCATCAGTCTCACCCTCAATCGGCTCGGACGTTTTCACCTCATGATGCCAATTTTATCCTCGAATGTACTTTCTTCTGTTTTCCTCAAGTTCTCCGAAGGCTCCCACGAATTTAATCTTTCTGCTCAATTTCTTCGTTGTGAACTCTTTCATACCTTTTTCTAGTGCAGTGAGAACAACGTTGCCCGTCAAGATCTCATTGAACAATGTACAAACAGCTCGTCCCCTTTTTTGTAGTCGATTAGTCGCTGATGGTCCTTTATCAGGAGCCGTATATATGATCATCACTTTGAGTTAGCTGCAGTCATCCTATTAATGTTAATTAACTCCCTGAGGAACCCCCATGTTGCCTCATTATGCTGAGTATTGTGGTGGATGCTGTGAATAACTTGCGTTTCTAGTCGAAGATTTTATAATGTGACACACTCCCGACATCCGCTAAACTCTTTCTAAGGGTTAAATTTAAGAATATTGGCGGACCTAACATTCCCTTATAAGAAGTTAATGGCAGTGATAAATCCTTCATTATTCATATTTACATAAAACAAATACAGAAACAAAATAAATATCCTTCTAAATAATGTTCAAAGTAAAAAATATAGAAATAAATTTAAAATGAAATAGACCTTTGGTATGATACTGGAATTTTAAAGACTTATGCAGAACCAGTGGTTCCTTGAATTGGCAGTTTGCTGTCTTCTCCTCCAATTCTTTGCTCTTGTGCTAACGGGAGCGGTACTGATTCCTTGAGGCCACATAGAATCCTGTTCCTTCCTAACTTAGTTCTACCATCTTCTGAATGTAACAGGGAGACCACTCTGTGATATCTCTCTAAACTCTAAGCGAAGTCTCCTTAGTACCATTGCTTTGTTCCTTCCTATTATACTGCCCTCTGTACGCTTTTTTGTCACACTTGCATTCTGGTTTTTGTGATTTATTATTAACTTTTGGCAACCATAGCTTAGAGCACCAAGAATGTAACCTTCCTTCTTTATCTACTTTAGTTTCATTCACCGACCAAAACGTTTGCAAAGAGGGAGCACTATTTCTTCGAGTTAGACAGCCATAAAAAAGCAAAGCTTCATCAAGTTATTGCATTGCTTCTTCAGCGATCATTCCTCTTATAATAAGGCACTCTCAACTTTCTAAAAAATTCTCAATGGAGGTGATTGTTTTCATATTGCATGGTCAATTTTTGTCCAACTTAGATTTCTTTCTAAATGTTTTCGTGCTTTTAACATTAAACAAGTTCACGCAAATAATACAATTTGGACTCAACTCTCCCTTACAACCTCCGCCTAAAGCAAAACAAAGAAAAGTCAACTGAGTGAATTTTCCTAGAAAATTAATTTTCAAATATAAGAATGTTAGACTTACATATACTTGTGTGTACGTCGTAGGAAAATAGATATTGAATAGCTTTTCTCAGGCGGATAGCTTTATGTTTTTATTACTTAAACGGTACTAAAAACTAGAACCATCCCTTATAAAAAGTATTCAAATTATATCTCGGAAAAATTTCTTCGATAGATAAATATAAATAAATTGAAGCGGTTTAAATTAAAAAATATATATACTAATTATGATCAATTAATTAAAAAAATTAGTGAGTCTTTTGTTTTGTGCGCCATTAATGGGGCTTCAGTGTCTCGTACTTAAAGAGTAAACCTCTGCTCGGATTGTGCAATAATGCATAATTTTAACGGGTGCACTTCTTACAAGTCTCCGTATCCTCAGGTTTCCAAAATTTTTGTGTCAAACAGTAAAGAACGATTTCATTATTTCTTAAGCCAAATTACTTTGCGAATCCATCTAAATCTTATTTTGAGATTTTCTGTAAGTAGTGAATGATGTCAACCGGTTTCCATGAAAATGCGCCTAAAAGATATTTTAAATACAAGGACAAACCAACCAACTTCTAGCAAACTTACTATAGTGGCCTTAATACATTTCATTCCACATTGAAGCGTCTGTAAACAAATGTAGGAAAAATGTTATTGTTTTTATGTATTCGCGCATAACTTAGATCTTGACTGATTTCGATATTTATGCTCTTACTCAAGTTATGAGCGGTTGCAGTTTTCTAAAGCTTTCTGCCCCGTATTCTGAACTTTCTAATGTTCCAAGTTTCCGCCAGATAGTCTTATCTCAAAGAGAGATAATCTGCAAAAACTTAAAACCTTTCTCCAGCGCAAATTGGCATCTATTTCTCTTATATTCCACTGTAAATGCAAATTTCTTTAAATGTTTGTGTTATTTTCTCTTACCACTGGATTCTCCAAAAAGCATTCACCGGATATTCACGATTTCTGGTCCTCTGAGTTAGGAAAAAACAATTTTTGTCAAATATAATGGTCTGTCTGTGTGCACGTGTATTACAATAATTTGAACACAAACTAACGTGAAAGCACTCAGTGTTTCCCTTTTTGCTTTTAATTGAACACTTTTCTAGGAAAATCTACATTGAGCTTTTCATTATGAAGCCCAGTTTACTAAAGTTTCACAAAGGGTACATTGTTAGTAGCAAACATATTTATGAAATTCGCCATTTGGAGGATCGCTCAATTTAGAGTTGCGAGGAAAGTCGAGTGAGATCACGCTCAAGATTCTTAAGGTTCGCTTTTCTAGGAAAAGATAGGATTTCTAAATTTTTTCGAATCACTAATTTCATTTTTTGTCAACCAACGATATTTCATTGGCCATTTCGTCCATTCGACGTCATCCAATCAGGTGAATCGGCTTTAACCTGAAATAACGACTGGAAAGGACATTTTTCCCTCCTGCAGTGCCGCTAGCGAGGGTATACTCACCACTTGCAAATGCTTTTTCAGGTAATCATGTCCAGTGGCCATTGCGCAGTCAACTCGTGTAGGGGGCTACACGAAATCAACCTGGAAATCTCTTATGGGAATTCTTCATGCATTTCATTCAAGTCAAGTCCTTTTTTCAACGCTTTTAATTTGGCCTTTCAACCAGTAAGTCTCTCTGGTCATATCTGTCTAATTACATAGCGTCAAATGGTGTCATCCTACTCCTTGCGGTGCAGTCCAAGGAATCTTGCCATCCTTCGCTAGTAGTTCCCATTTTCCACCCCTTTTACTTGTACTTGTCTAGCCATGTTTTTCTTGTTGCGACATAACAAGTCAACTCTCTTCCGGCAAGGTGACGTCTACACACTGCTCAGAAGTTAGCTGGCAGAACCACTTTCTACTCATTCGATGTGCTCAGATAATTGAGGCAAGATGAACCGCGTACATTTTAGCACATCAAGCTGAAAGGGGAATGTGAATAATTACTTGCTAGATTCATACTGCCACCGCCCGATTCATCGATCATCGATATTCACTTGCTGGGTTATCATCTAGTTCAAGTCAACTTCGCTACTGCTGATTTTTACCTTTGACGCCATGCAGTAGCTCAAGTCTTCCTTAGGCCATTCTCAGGTTCTCGAAGATGTCACCATTTTCAGTATCCCTTTTTCTCATATCCTGTGTTTGAGTAATTTACTTGCTTGTCGTCTAGGATCCACTCTACACCAAGTTCCTGCCCTGCTTTTAAAACCGTCGGCTGTATCCTTGCAATGAGCTATAATGCTTCTCATTTAGTGTTAAAACGCGAAATAACCGTAAGGAAGCTCCCCGAAGAAAGTGAAGCTGCATTGTACGTGTAGCTGTAGGACCAACGGGCAATATCTTCCCTAATTCACTCTAAAATTTGGTATTTTCCCAAGTAAGGTCGCTTAAGGCATTGCCTTCAAAATCATAAACATGTAAAGGGTGACAATTCGTCTGATTTAGTCAGAGACAGTACAGTTTGTGAAGAAGTGTTAAAAAATGTGCTCAAATTTTCTAAGTAATCGCTGAATATTCAATAATATTCTGTAAGAGTCGAAATTAAAAAGAAAACCAGTATGCTTGTCAATTACAATTCAATGAACTTATCTATCAATGAGTTCCAAACCATATAATTCAACAAATGAATCCTTTGCAATCTTTCTCTTCTAATGGTTCAGAACTTTATTTATTCTAAATTTGTAACTCAAATGCTCAAGGCAACATTACCCTCGAAACACGTACCATTTAAAACGTTTTTATCTAATCACATTTTTCTGTTTTTGAGGCGTTATGCAGTGGCGCATTCTGCATGGAAAGCCTGAGTATTCCATTTTGTGCTATATGTAGTAGAAATTAATATGGAATTCCACTTTAACCTTTAATTTAAGCTGAACCCTGAACCCTATTTGAGGACCTTCGGTTGTTGTACATAAAATTCTCTGAAGGGGCACCAAAAATACCGGCCAGATGAAATAATAATCTTTCAATTATTAGGTAAAAAAATTAACGTGAAAAGTTCCCATTCAGTCTCCTTATTAGGTGTAGATCTCTTACTTTTAATTTTTACCCCATCACCTGAGTAAGTAAAAAAAAAATGACTCTAATGAAATTCTGATTAAAATTTCGTTTTTCAAAATAATATCTAATTTATTAGATATAGCCAAATTATATACTTATTCAATAAGAATAATTTTGTATTTCGCCTTCCTGGCTTTTAACCCTGAACACCCACACACTTTCAAAAATTAAACCCAAATGCAATAGGAAAGCAAAATTTAATCCACATTGCTGAAATTGACGCACGAACCTTTCGACCCAAAATACTCTCGTATTTTGCAATACAACGTGAGGTTACTTCATTTAAAATAACTTGGTGATAGTCTCTAGTGAGACGCCTCACCTTTCCGAATACTTCCGAGGGTTAACATTCGTAACCTTGTTTTTTGTTTTTGTTCCTTCTTAAAGACCAAAAAAAAAAGTATTCTGTATTCTTAGACATGTTTTAATGTTAGGCCACAGGGCCAGCAGTGGATGCAGAACTTACAGTTGGGTGGTAGAAGTCGAATCTGTTGAAAGTAGGATGCCTGGTGGTCAATATTATTACCAATATCTATTAATTTTGAAGTGAACTTACAACTACTGATAAATAGACGGCACTGTACTATATAATCGAATGAATACCAAATTTGTTCTCTACTTTAAGGCGCGACAACATCTGAGTTAAATAATTGACACTATTGACAATAAATTTGATTCCGTAGGCTAGAACATAAACGGAATGAATTGCAACCACTAATAACGCATTTACCAGCTAGAATAAAGATTCTTTACTGTCCACATTAAGCACATGATTCTGGGTAAATAAATCGGTCTTAATTGAGTAGACCGGGTCACACAGCGTCGGCCAGTGCAAAAAGAGAAAAATTGAATTTAGTTTCCTTCTTTCTGGCAGAGAATACATGACTACATTTATGTAGATGCCACCTGTCTGACCGTTTAAATACAAATATAATCTTTACAATGTTCACTAAATAAACTTTTAAATATCGTAATGAATGCAAAGCAGACATTTCTCAAAAATTGCCTGCATTAACTTGTACATAAAATTGGCTTTTCGTATCATAAACATTATAACAGCAATTTAACGAAACATTTTGGAGTTTCTAGGTGCTCTCAAGTGAGCAGTTCTATTTCTTAAGATGAAATTCTCTTTGACAATTTTTTTATTATATTAGAAAATAGAATATCCCTGTTAAAAAAGAATTGAAAACGAAAATATTTTGATTGAGAAAAATTAACAAAAAAAAGAAAAAGAAAAGCTAATTTGACTGAAAAAATGGTTATTAATTAATTGTAAATATTTTAAACGAAAAGGAAGAAATCTCTCATATTTTTTGTCCCGTCTTAAATTAAAAGTTAATATTAACTAAACAAATAAATGACTATGTAGAAGTTTTTCATTTGAGTTGGTTGCAATTTTTTAGTACATGTACCGCCGAAGCGAGTACTTTCTAGTTGGTGAGAAGTGAGTGGAATCCATAATTTTTTTAAAAAAGGTATATTTTGTACAAAAAAATTCTCAAGTTTCCAAAAAATTTAATGATAAAAATAATTGAAAAACAAAAATATGTTATTTCCAAAAAAATAAAATAAATAAAGTAAAAATAGTCGGCTAGCTGTTGTTCTTAAAACCAGAAGTGAAAAATAGGAAAGTAAGGATAAATGAATTATTTATTTTTTTCTAAACTTTCTCTAACTAAACCAATTCAGTTTTTTTCATTTAAATTTAGCTATTGTATAAAAATAATTTTAAGGCTTTGAACAATGGCTATTTGACAATTATTATTTTTTATTTTTAATTTATTTTATTTTTATATTAAATTAAGGAGTGTATAAATTGTAAAAATGTTGAACACTTCCTTAATATTATCTTTTTAAACAAAATTCAGTCCATTTAAAATTCATTAAGCACAAAGCCTAGGCTAGAGGGTACAAAGGCAAGAAACACCGAATTTAAGCTCGACTTTTCAAACAGAAGAGACTTCAATTTTTGATTATTTTTTTTTAGTCAATCAGAAAAAATAAGGAGATAAACTCCAATAATTATCCTTGTATAATTTGTAAATTTCTATATAATATGCTATATAAATATATAAATAAATTTGTTTTATTTTATTTTTTGTAGGGTAAAAGAAAGAAATATATCTGCATAAACAAATAGTTTGGAATAAGTAAAATAAAAAAGTGGGAGGTTAGACAAGAAGTTACGGTAATGGATTTGGCAAACTTAGAGGCTCACGGGTTGTGTGTATTTCATTTTTTTTAGTTTTCAGATTTTAGATAAATGCAATCGCATTAAAATTGGTTCTCAACCTAAATGGGTTAAAAAAACACAATTCGAAAAAGGTGAAACAACGCAGAGAATATAATTTTATTACAATATTATGTAAATAATGTGATAAATATTCAATGAAAATGAAGTACTCAAATTATTTCTTTAATCTTATGCGGCAAATGGAAAAATGGCGATTACTTTTAGTTCACATTTGTGACATGAAGTGATAGTTTCTTGATTTACTATAACTAGCGCTGTATCATTTAGTCATTTTTTTTTTCAAAGAATTCGTATTTAGAACAATTTTTGACATATTTTCTAATACATAGAAAATATCGCTTATTTTATTCGACGTAGCGCGCATATTTTTTGTATTTCTGATCAGTTTCGAAGTTTCTACCATCAGCAGAGGTTAATGAATCACTTTGGTGTAGAGATTTTGGCTCCAACAAATATCCCTCACACACTACACTCTATTTCCATTGTGTATCTGCCATAAACTACATTGTAAGCACATATTGAGTTGGAAGTTATCTTAATTAAACTTAAATTCTTTACAACAAACTGATTATTCCACCTCTGACGTATACAAATATGGTTCAGAATGGCTTAGGGTTTTCATTCATCGTCTATACATATAAAATCAGTTATATTATCCAGCACAGCGGATCTATACACATTTTCAATATATAAAATACACGAATAGTTTCAATTTATTAATTTTATAATTTTTAATTATTAAAAAGGTATTAATAATTGAAAAATACACGAATGATTTCTAATTAATGAAGTCTTCCGAAGCCTCCATAATATAGGAGGTTATATCAAAGTTGCAGGTTATTGCTCGCTGCGCTTGCGTCATACACTCACACGACTTTCTCTTACTACAATTTTTGACAATTGAGAGAGAGAAATTTTGTTTATTAAGCTCCCCTCTAAACGTACACCTGTAGAACTGTTTGGAGTTCCAAAATCATTGCGTGGATTTAAATAGAGAATGGATTAAGCGGAAACTTTACAAAATGGTTTTGTTAAATGGAAAACAGCTGCATCGGTTTTATAGCTTTGAATTTTCCAGAAAAGTTTGTGCTATGTGGGTTCTGGACGGTGCATTGCACATGAGGTATTCTAAAAGGAATTAGAATGTGTATATTTCCCAAATTTCAAAAATATTATGCGTTGAAGATGATAGGAATTAGTTAAAAATCCGATCATACTTTTCCTTCTTATCGACCACTGATTAGGGCACACATCATTGAATAAGTTTTTGCCCTAACATAGGTGTAATAGAAACCTAACTCTATTTTCTAGACAGGGTAGGCAACTTTTTGGCCAGCGGGCAGAACGAACTCATCACAGACCGAAATAGATTGAACGAAAAAACAAATCAGTACCTGATAAGAACTGTCATTTGGAATGAACTTTCTTTTGGTTCTGCCAAGATAGTCAATGCAGAAAGCAAAAATTTATTGAGAGGAATTCAATTTGAAATGCTACAGATTCAAACTGTGCCACATCCTTCTGTAAATTATACAGATTTAACGAGGCATAACAGTTTTATTAATTTTTTTATAGCAAATTGAATGTCCAATATTAGATTTGATTGGAACTTTATCAGTTCCAACGGGTAGATGGCTGTGCATCATTGACCTTCAAACTGAATAGTACGCTTACTAAAGACAAATCTTTAAAAATTTTCTGCAAATCATCAAATCTTATAAATTCACTAAACAATGCCATTTGTTATGGCCTCTATTTATTAAAATCAGCACATTTCAAGTTTTTTATCTCTTTTTTCTAAGATTTAAAGTGAGTCGTTCAATTTGGAATTATTGCGAAATTAACGCGAGTCTCCTAAAGACAAGACAATGGATTTTCTATATTCATGGATTTACGGAGCTGGCCGGATTCCACATTTCGTCTGTCCCTGTTCTGTTCCCCACTACTTCTTCGGCCACCATCACAGAGGCGTAATAGATAAACTAACTTTTCCAACGTTCGCTACAACGTTTCCTAATGTCTGAGATATTTGTTTGTTTTTCGTGTGTCTATGAAGTCCGAAATAACACCTGCTTGCTAGCGCTATAATTCTTTATATTTCAAATCTGAAAGCCATCCACTTTGAAAAAACGTGATTCCAGAACCTGACTTTTACCCTGACTGCAGCATAACTAGACTAACATGATCATAAAGATTAGTCAATTATGAGAGCATGGAATGACTAACTCTGTTTTATTACCTCGTATTCTCATTTTTATCGAAAAAACTCTGAAGCTTTCATTGGATTATTTCTAACCATTTGCGTGCAACTATTTTAAAGTACCCATCGCGAACGTGACAATTTTTTCTTAATCAGTTCTGGCCAGACATGAAGTATTATTGAGGTTCCCAGAAGACGAAATTTTCTTCAGATTTAATTACTCACTTTTCTAAGTGGAAAATTGATTTTCTTGAGAGGATTTCCAATTGGTATCTTCTAAAGGTTCATCAGTGAACTGGTGCTAAAGCTTCAAGTATAGTTATTAAACTTTGAATACTATTTATTACGTAATACCAATTGCGGGAAAATTGGTTCGAGTTCCGGAAGATTTACATTTGACTCTCAAGATTGAAATCCTATGCTGGTGGCGTCGAATCTGGCTAGAAGCATAACTAGACATATTCATTTACTTCCTTTGAGTAATTTATGGCAGTTCCTCTCTTCTAGATACTTCCAAGAAACACTATCGTGTAGTCCTGGAAAGTCTGTGTGGCTTAGTAGCTGGATTTTTCGATGGCCCTGAGTTCTGATCTAAGTGATGTTTACGTTCAGATATCCTTCCCGCTACGTGCTATGCCCCCATTTTTGTCACCATTTAACTACATTTACGAGCTAACTATCTGTGAATATCTCAATTTTGAATAAAAATGTTTGTCTACTATAATTAGATTAAGACGGCTGACGAAGGATGGGGCAGCTGAGTGGTATAGAAAGCTGGACTGGCGTGTCACAAGTGCTGGGTTCGAGCCCAGCCAGGGCTATTTTTAGAACACTATCATGAGATGGGAAGAAGAAAGTGAGCGCCGGAAACGTCAGACGTTGAAGCGTGAAACTCACGTAGCTTTCATTTAATACGCAATAATTTCATTTAATTGTCAATCTTTTTTGTAACATTGAATTTCCGCTTTTCATAACGTGATGTATGGGCGTGCCTTAAATGACAGACTTAAAACATCAAATCAAGAGAAGAATGCTTTCAGTTATAGGGTTAAGTATATGAACATCTCAGAACCCCCAAGGAATCAATTTTTCCGAAAGAAATTGGAGCACTTTTCGAGGAAATTAAAACCTACTTTCCCAAGTTAACCGATTATCTTCAAATTTAAAACTATAAAAATTATGAAAACATCCTTTAACTTTATATAAATAGTAAAACAGTACATTATTATGAATGAGGGATATGATGATTTCCACGCGGAGGTCCTGGGTTCGAATCCAGCTGCTGGCCCTTAGATTTTCTCTTCCTAGAAGGTTCTTGCTGCTCACTGTCTGGTGGTGGACAGTGTTGTCTGTAACGAGAGAAGACTGTCCAGATGCCGACAGTGCACTGAAATAAGCTCCGGGCGCCAATAACCTCAGATGTTGACGCGCCTTAAATCATTTAAAAAAAGGAATGATTTTAGACGAGTTTAAAAGTCAGTTCCTTGAAAACAAAGTGCTAGACATTCAGGTGGGTACGTTAGAAAGGATACGTTAATAGTATAAACCTAGTTTAAAAACAAAATTTGAAAACCTATTTCGAGAACTTAAAAAGTAATACAACTGAAAAATCGCTTCAGTAAAATCGTACTTCCGTTTTTGGAAATTTAGCCGGCCTAAAATTGAGACTGGATTAAATAAAGCTGAAATTTGCGAGTTAAACTCACGAATTTTCGGACACTAAGCATTGAAATTATAACATATTAGTCTCCTTTTCTGTTCGTATAATAGTCACATTATACGCTGACAAGTATTGAATAAGTAGTTGTAAAGGTCTAGATACATGAGTACTTTCTAATTTGAAATTTCTCAAGAAAACTGTTTGTTTGCACCTTTTCATATATTTTTACACTCACGGGAGAACCAAATCTGTTGTTGACTAAAATAACAAATATTCCTTGGTAAACTTTACAAATTAGGTGGTAGTGTACATTTGGAAGCACGAATGGCCACACTCAAAAACCGAAAAAATCATTACTTTAATTACTGCTTAATTGCAAATAATATTGCAGGTTTTAACCTATGCAAATAGAAAGTATGGGAGCTTTTTGAATGATTAAAAAGTAAGAAAACTGCAATCAACGTAGGTTTTTGAGACAAATAAAGTTTATAGTTAACATTAAATGAATTTGTTTATGCAGATTTCTTTTTAATGAAAAAAAAGTAAAAATAAATGACTTGTAAATATTTATGATACTTTAGTTGATTCACAAAAAAAAAAAAAATTATAAATAATGCTACAAGGGAAAAGAGAAAAAGAACTATGTATGTAATCTAAAATTAATCGGATTTTTTTGTCAAAGAAAAAATCAAAGAGTTACCTAAAGAAAACAATGAAATTTTCAGTAAAAATGTCTAATTGTTTTTATTGTAATTATGTTCAATTTATTTTTACATTATTATCATTTTTAATATTTTTTATTCATTTATTTATTTATCAACAATTTCCCATTCTGTTCCATTCCAAAGCATCCTTTCTCTCTCATGTCCATGGTTAAAGAAAAATAGCTACTGTGCAGAAACTGAGCAAGGAAAAACTCAACTGTAAAGAAATCACAAGGTTTGCTGGTAAAGCGATATTATTTCCTTTCCTAATTGTATTTTCAGTTTTAAATTTCATAAAGTATTACTACATTTCCTGCGCAGCATGAGAAATGATGGTCGCTTAAGCAAAATTTAAAGCGAGGCGTTAGTACTCGTAAGTGAGCCCGCGCTACTTTGGAACGCTGCCTTTTAAATTTCTTCTTTCTTTCTCTCTTAGTTTTGTGTTTTGTAATCAAATATATCGTCAACTGTAGCGCTGACGTCTTGAGAATGACGTCACTTAGCTCCGCTCCTGAGGTCTCATAACTGTCTCCTTTTTCATCTCTCTCACCTATCCAATTTTAATAATTTTTTTTCTTTTATCATTCAATAACAATTCAACTTCATTTTGATGATTTCACTGTTCCAGCAACAGGGAAGTAGAACTGTTGATAAAACTAAGGATTTAGCCGTTCTATTTCCCTTTGTCTTTGCTTTCAAACCCTCCAGCAACCACCTAAGTAACGGAGTGTTAAATGCTGGCGAATCTCTCATCAGCTTCATACTGTCTGCGACCCTTCCGCAGATTAACGGTTCAACGGTTTCGTGGGCCCATTTGATTTTGATTATTCAAAGCATTAACTCCCGAGGGTTTTCCTAATAAAGAAAATGCTCTTTACCACGACATGAGTTATTTTAAAAGAAGCGGGCTTTGCACAGTTCTGTTTTCAGCTGCATTTAGAACATTTTCTCATCCGCATGGATAAACTATCTGTGGCTGATACTGCCCTCTATTTCGCCATTTCACATAACACTACATTATGAAGACTAGAATGCTTACTGCACCTCAGTCTGTACACCCTTACCCGAGTCATTTAAAACATGGCCTCCTACGATGGCTCACAAATTGGTTGTAGTCGTAGAAAAATGATTAATAACGGCCTATATTTTAAGAATAGGCTTAGTAGGTGAGTAAAACCAATAATTTTTAAATAGGAAGTTATAGAACAAATGCTGATTATTACGATTTGATAATTTCTGTGAAAGGTGTGCTAATAGCAATGCGGCACATCATTTTGGCGCTCTCCAGAAATACAACAGTATGGCCAACAAATCAGGCTGATTTTGATTTTCAGGCTGATATTTGGAACTTTTTTCTGGGATATTCAATTGAGTGGGTTTTATGGGAAAGTCAGTGAAGTGACCTGAGTGTTGCGCAGCTGATGTATCCAGGCGTACTGGTGTCTTTCTCTTAGTAGAAGATGTTCCGTTATGTTTAAAATGTCTTGAAGTTTTTTCTTCTTTCTTTCGACATTTTTAAAATGGTGATCGTGTTAAATATAGAAATACACGTTCTGTGTTCTCAAGTGAGAAGAAGTCGTTTTATTGGCCAAATCTATAAGAATGTGTTTTTGTAGATCCGTCGAAGACCCATTTCTATGAAAGTATTTACCAGGTATATGTGATTCTTCTTGAATATCGTTTCAGTGTACTATGCAGCTCTTACTTGTGTAAAAAAAAAAAAAAAAAAATGTATATATAGCAAAAATTTTACCTTTACCGGAAGATGCGACTTCATTGGACAATGTTTTGTTTTCAGTTTTTGGTTATTTCCTGGAATACGTAACCAATTGAGTTTCTTTTAACTAACCTTGGTTAGTTATTTTGCCGAACTTTCGACCTAAGGACTAGGTCATCTTCAGGGCTGTGGAACATATTTACAGTAATTATATTAAAATGAATTTGTATAAAGTAATAATGTATACAAAGATGTTTACCTTTAGTGTGATGTGCTTTCTCAGTGATTTACAGAATATAAAATTTAGTGAGTAACTGAAATTCCGAGTTTGAAGACCAAGGCGTCTCCGAAAGTGCGTAATAAATGAATGGTCTATTTTTAGCAACATTTTTTTAAATTTAGTATGGAAACGTCGCAGTTGATCGTAGAAATATTTGAGCCGAAATTTTAGTATTGGAAGTGGCATCAGTATCAGAACGGAAACAGTTTTAATCGCACCACTAGGCCCTAATTTCCGCAATTTCTTCGTGTATTCGCACTTCTAATTTTAAATAAGGGCGACTCAGGTGACTCTGTTTGTACACTCAAGTTTTAGGATTTTTTCAGCGGAAATTACCCTTTGATCGTACTAACTGGGCTTGAATTACAACTTCCTCTCGTCTGGCACTTCTACTCCCAAATAAAAAGCTAATCAAACAGTGGTTAGCGCAAACTGGATCCCAATGTGGGGATCCCGAGTTCGAATCCAGCTGCTGTCCCTTAGATTTTCTCTTCCAAGAAGTTCCTCATGTCCGGTGATGGATAGTGTCGTATGTAACGGGAGAACACTGTCCGGAAGCAGGCAGTACATGAAAAAAGCCCCGCAGCTGATGACCTCAGATGTTGACGCGCTATAATTTAAAAGAAGAAGAAAAATTAAACAATATCATAAAATTAAAGAGATCATAACTCAAAAAAAGGAAAGATCGCAGGAATTCCTACTTTTAACATTTTTGAGTCAAAATTTTAAAATAATCATTTAATCGCTTAATTGTATAAACTTACGGGTACGGCCTTTAAAAGGAATTTTCCTGAAAAACCTTTTAAAGAAAGGTTACAGGACCTTCACAGTTAAAAGAAAATCGGAACAACCAAGAAGTAATCTTAAATAACTAAAAAGACATTCATTCATTAAAAATTATATTTTCGCATTGGCAAAAATTTGGTTTTTGGAAGCTTATTGCCGAGCATAAAGGTATACCTAAGCCCAATATCAAATTTGAACTTACTTCGTTTTTTTGCACTTTTGAGTTATACGCGCACACAGACCCTTTTGCAAAATATCATTGCGCTAAGAGAATTCTGAAAAAGGATATTTCTAGTGAAATTTAAAAAAAAAAAAGTGTACGTTTACATTAACTTGCTTCTAGTGTTACAGTAAGGGAAATGAAGAAACGGATGTTTGGAGCAATCTTGAGTAAGAAAAAGCCGTGTAAGTGTCCATATCAGATTAATTTCTCTTACAATGAAAACTTAAAAAGCAAATAAAACCGAGCAAAATGGAGAATTCAAAGTGTAAATATTTGAACTAACGTTCAAACACTCGTGAACAGCAGCGCTCGCCTTACTCTTCACGTAATCGCTCTCGTTTTTAATGATTTATTTATTTATATTTATTTATTTAATGTATTTATATACTTCACACAGAAATGAATTATATAGTGACAAAATACTTAATAAATTATAGCGATGATATACTTCCATTGTTTTGCTAATTAGGGCAGTGCAACATTTTAATTTAGGCGTTCAGACTCACACGACCTCTTTTTAAACGCGATAAAGCATTGCTTCTCTTGACACTTTGAATTCGCACTAAACCAGTGATGGCGAACCTTTTGAGCTCGGTGTGTCAAAATTTTGAAAAATCCAAACATAATTTTCGTGGCGTGTCATCCACATCACAAAAGTAAAGACTAAAAAAAATAGAAATATTTATAATGTTTTTGAGTTACTTATTTGTTTAATGCCATTTAAAATAGAAAAACCCAAATTATGAAACCAATGATTTACATTTAGAGACTTGTTCTACATATTTCATTGACACTTAACATAGAAAATCAAGTAATATATATATATATATGTATATATATTTGAACCAAAACAGAAAAAAATATAAAATTTGTATGAAAAATTAGTGACTTTTTTGGTGCCGAAGATTGTCTGCTAAATCTTTTGCTAAATGTACATGGTTTCATAATTAAATTATTAACGTAAGTAATAATATTATTATTAATAACCAACTCTGGCCGTTATGAGAGACAAATATTTGAATTATGAAATTTTTTATCTTCGAAGATGCGTGTCGGCACTGACACGCGTGTCATAGGTTCGCCATCACTGCACTAAACGGTTAGTTGGCTTCTGTTTAATAGTATAAGAAACCTGATCTCAGGCTCCAACAGTTCTTTAATTCATTTCCACTTACTTCAACCACGTTTCGAACAATGTTCATTTTTAATCCTCAATAATTTTTGAATATTTTTTTTTTACGTGATGTATTTTGAAACACCTGATTCAAGACCAAACATACTCTAGAGTAATTGATGGATAAGATGCAAAAAACGAATTGCTGTATAATGTGAATGTTTTTCAATATTGCTACAAATTCCATGTCTTGGAGCAAATTTCTACTTTTCTACTTTTCGTTGTTTAAACATATGCTTAGGCAACAATTTTGACTGATAATTCACTTTTATTTTTATTATCCCCGTCTCAAGGGGAAATGGTTGGAATAATGTGGGAGGCAATTTGGGAATATGAGGAAGTCAATACTGGGGACTTTTATTAAAGGACGTTCAAGTCCTGCAAGGTTCTTTACTTCATAGAAAGAAAGAAGATTCCTGGCCATTGTTTTGCAAAACTTAGTCCTTCAGGACTTCAATAGCCAAAGATTTCATATGGGAAACCAGCAATTGCAACGCAACATGTAGGAGTGAAAGAAGATACAAAGTCTAAATTAAACACTCACGTCTTTCTCTTACTGCTTGAGCTTGTCATTACTAGCAGCTAAGTAAAACATTCGTACTAACTGAAAGTACCAGCACCAACGTCAAAGAATTGTTTTCCGGAAAATTGATGGAACAGAAATAGTTGTTTATTTTGTAAAAAGTAGCATTCCAAATTTAATTAATATTATACAGTATAGTGCATGACAGAAGCGCAGTGGAAACCAAATTCTACATACCAAACTAAAAATTCAACTTCTGTTTATAGGTGAAAAACGAAAACAAATCAAAAATAGAGAAGAAAAGAGGTTTGCTAGTAAGCGATATTATCGGCAACTGCGGACCCAATACATTTTATATAATAAATAGTTATCGTTGATGACATTTCTTGAGAAATTAAAAAACAGAAACTTGTTCTCTACTCATTCTACCTGGTAATCTGATTTTCTTGAAATTTTAAATTCAGTAAGGGAGTTCTACTGAAATACCAAAGCAAAATATACTATAGTACACAATAATATTATTCTCCTTATAATTTAATGTTTTGTAACCGATAAATTTGTTCTCAAGAGACAAAAGAGTGCCGATTATTGCCCAAAGAACTCCCCAAACAATTTTTCTTCAAATAAAAGAGATGTACCTTTGTGTTTATTAGCTATATAAAGATTTTTAATAAAATCATTAGTCCATTTTGTAGGGAATGTTGAAAAATGTAAAAAAAACCTCAATGAATTCGTATTTCCGGTTAAAAAGCGATTTTGTATCTGGTGACAATTGTACCATCATGATTTAATATCAAATTTAAAGTTTTCGGCAACTTCTCGTTTCGGAGATATTCCGTTTAGTCACACTGACCATGCGCCTAAAAAACATTTTTTCATGTTAAGGTATTTTAAAATATATAAATATTTCAATTGGAAAATCAATATTGAAAATTTGCCTCGACCGCAATAATTCCTGCCACTATAAATGAGGAAAACCAAAATTTATTTCAGCAAAAAAGATTCACAAGTTTTGTCAAACGAACTAGGACCAGAAATCATGCACGGTCGAGCCAATGAGCCAATATTTGCTGTTGTTGAGAGGTAAGTGAATGAATGAGAAATATAAAAAGACTTGTAAATAACAAGTATAATATTTACAAATAAAGATAGAATTAAAAATAAAATATTTACAATGTAAATAGGTAAATATTGTTCAATCAAATTTAGTTCAGTATGGTGAGTCGAGTGTAGCGACTACTTGTTTGTGCTTATTTAATTTCCCCTTCACAATTTTAGTTTATTATTAATTTTTCAAGCTTGGGGTTATCATGATACCCTTCCTTAATGTTATACATGTGGTAGAACCGTACGTAATTGTAGTCAATTTCTTTTACCATATTTTAAAAATGAAAATGTCTTCGAACCTGGGAATGTTCTCTGATAGCCGAAGTGTTTGCTGGGACCTGACACTATGTGCGTCTACTAATAGACACTATGTGCGTCTACTAATAGACACTATGTGCGTCTACTAATAGACACTATGTGCGTCTACTAATAGACACTATGTCAAATCGACTTTCATATTTTAAAATACTTCCACAGATGGAAAATTGAAATTAATTTAGAAAAAAACCTTAAGCAAAACTGTTTACAAAAAAAGACCCAATATAAGCCTCAAAATCATATTTATAAACAATTCTGTGAAATGGGCTCTCGCGGTCAAGTGCCTGGGAGTCAAACTAAATCTCTTAAATTCACTTCCTGTATTGACGCTATAGCACTAAAGTGTAAGGGTCTGATAGTTTAACTGTTTCCACTCCTAAATAGTTACTCCTCACTGAGTGTTGCCAATAAAATATTGCTATACAAGGTCTTGGCTAGACCTGTATTGACTTAAGCAGCTTCTTGTTGGAGTACGACATGCGAGACTAACTTAGAGGTTGCAAAGGGTGCAAAACAAGACCTTTAAAGTTTGCCATTGATTCTCCCGAGATATAACCTATTACAAGCGTGCAATATGTGAGAGACTTATTGAAGGTGATTTGTTTTTAAAAATGCCACACTTGGTGTAAATCCACTAATTAGTAATAATAGCTAACTATGAAGTAAATGGGCCCCAAAATAATAGACGTATTAAACATTTATTTTGTTCACCAATATAATTTGATACAATTAGAGCTGGGTTTTTGTATTTGTTCTCATCAGTAAAACTAAACCTCAAGAAAAATGCAATAAATAGCCAACTGGAAGAGGTCTAGGATGAATAGTTAATACTCCTCACTGAGTGTTGCTAAACTTCTAAATATAGAATATAGAATCTAAATATAGAAGTATATAAATAAATAAAATATTGCTATACAAGGTCTTGGTTAGACCTGTATTGACTTATGTAGCTTCTTGATGGAGACTAACTTAGAGATTGCAAAGGGTGCAAAACAAGTCCTTTAAGGTAACTTTGAAGTTAAATAAATTTTATTATTTTTATTTTGGGATGTCTTAGGTGAAATTTTAGGTCTACTTTGCACTCCCTAAGTCAGAAACTTGCAAATATTTTAGCCACAATCAGACAAATTGATATGATTAAGATAGACAACTAGTTACATTTTTAAACCGGCATTAGTAAGCCACGAAATGCGTCGATAATCAACGCAACAGCAAGATTGAAAGGAATGGTTGCATGGATTTGCTTCGAAGTGAAGAACGCCCGTTTGTGATGAGGAAAAAAGGCAGAAAGATTGTGCGTGGGGCGGTGCCTCAGCGTTGCTACGTTATTTCTATAATTTATGAAGTGTTATCATTGGAACGAGTGGTATAAAGTGTTCAACTTTATGCCGGTGGATAGACGCTGTCCTCAAAACTGGTCCCTACCTTCATATCTCTCCGGCGAGATTAGATAACAAGTCACATATTCTATCCACTAACCTCCGTGAATCATTTCCTATTTCGTACACTTTTTTTTTAAATAAACGTTATACACCTTGTTACAAACAAAGTGAAGCATACACCATCTTCTCTCAACAAAAATTTTCAAGGATCTATTTTTTTTAAACTAAGCATTTTTACTGAATTTAAGTTTACTCATTACTTTAGAGATCATGCAGAAAGTGACTCCGAAACAAAAACAATTTTAAACAAAGCGCTAGTCTTTTATTTAAACAAAAGTGAATTTAGGAGTATTAAATTTAAAGAAAATTTGTTAAACAATTTTAAAGAATTTTGTTAAAAACTGAAAAATTTGATGTGAAAACCACTCTTATTCTCAGGATACTAATTTGCAAATTTTCGTTTGCAACACCGTGATTATACTGGATCGGTATTCTTGCAACCTTACAACCAAGGTTGAACCAAACGCTCCCCGACAACTACTCTAAAACGATTTATTCTAGAAAATGTTTAATGTAAAAGTTATCAACAAATACACTAAAAAAAGGCATTAAGAAAATAAATTGATTTATAAAACTGAATAAAAGGAAATATTTTCTGTGGTTGAGTGAAAGTGCTTTTTTAATAAACAAAAATCCAAAAATGTAAATAACAAAATATTTACAAATTAGGAAAGAATTTAAAAATAAAATATTTATAATGTAAATAGGTAAATATTGTTTAATCAAATTTAGATTGCGACTGTGTTACAGTGTTATGAAAGTAAATTTGCTAATTTTATTGCATACAGTTCAAGTTGCCTTTATTCGCGTGCGATTGGTTCGCGTTTAGGAACTCCTTTTAACAAGTTTCTGACGTCGTGAACGATCCAGAAAACCTTACAGCTTCGATTCCGTGAGAGACGTGCAGAAAGCCTAAGCCTCCATAGCCAAAAGGTTTGGCAACAACCCAAAGCACCTGTTCAGTAGCCATAGGAGTTTGGCGAAGAGTTACTGGACAGTCAGTTGTGCAACAGGATCCGATCCTATTTTCCAACGTTTCTAACTGGCTGAAATTAAAAGCTGAAGTATGTAAAAAAGGTTGGGTATTTGCTGATTTGTGTACCTTTTGTCAGTTAATTAATCCTTGTACTTAACTTTTTCAACTAAAGGTTTTTGTTAAGAATATAACATAAATCTGTTATCTTCTGCAGCTAAAGAGCTGCATTTTAGATAAGAGCTTGACCCCTCCCTGTGCACATTAAATACAGTTTCCTGGAATTATATTACCAATAAAAGTCAGTAAAAGTTAAGTCGGTGTTCAAAGTTTAATGGAAAATATGGGTAGTTATTTTCAAAAAAAATCGTCCAATGCTTAATTGGCACTTCTAGTCGACTTGCAGAAGTTTTAGCTACATATTTAATTCCTAACTTATACAGTTGATGAGACCGTACATCACACTGAAAAGGCATGTTAGGGGAAGCCTGCCTCCAGCCCAATCCCCAAAATGCCCTTCTTTTTTTTCCAGAGAAATGTTAGTTCTCTATGTATGCAATCGGTATAGTTTAGGGCACTGACATTATACCAAGCAGCCATTTACACAGCCGAACTAACTATCCTTCACTCATTCGCCCACAAATATAACCTACCTCATTCATGCCAGTTCGGCAATAAATACAAGCACATTGTAATATTCATCATTTATCTTAACAGTTGGGGTGGAGTGCTCCACATTCCGCAACCAAAATCAGTAAGAATAAATCGTTGATGCTATTTCCGAAACAAGAAAATTGCAAATCTTCAAATTTAATTCTAGTAAAGTTGGACTCCAGGTTGGCTGGCTTTGTTACAAATGCGTAGTACCACGACCAACTGGATCTGCTACGTTTTGGAGTTGTATCCACGCACATAAAGTCAGACTAACTGACCGACTTAAATTTAGACCAATTTGTAAACACTATTTTTATTTACTCTGGAGAGAAGATGGACAATCTGCACGACGGCGATAGTTCCTATTAAAAGAGTGGGGGAATGTTTCATCCCCAAAATTTCTTTTTAGACGGGCGCATTAATGAGGTATGAGAAAGTTGTCTGGGTTCCTTTCTGCCGCAGAAAATAAGTTTGCTCTGAAGCTTCTGTATCCAACTCCTTGCTCAGAACGAATTAATTTTATACTCTAACTTGGTTTCACAAAAGTTTTACTTTTAATTAGATATTAATTAAGTTTGGGCATGAGAAAGTGGTAGAGCATCCCTCAGCCAAGCCCAACTTTTTACCAGCCTGGGACACAGCCGCAATTATTTGGTCGTCAGAGAAATAGCAATTGTAAACTCTTGAGCAATTATTAATCAGGTGCGAGCAAATGGCTTCTCTCCAAGTCCCTGGCGAAAAGTCTGCTTCCAGAAGTTCCCGTAAGCCATGTTTTGCTCGTAATCCCGAATGAAACCATTTTATTTTAAGTATGCAGTGGTCTACCCTCAATTTTGATCCAAAACAATCGTATACTCGATTTTCCCAAAATAAATGTTTCATAGAAAAATAATAAAAATAAAAATTTGAAGATCTACGTTAACGTATGTACGAAGTTTATAGAACTAGATCAAGTAATAATTTTAAAAAAATCTCTAATAAGCGTCTGTTGAGGAAGTGGTGCTAACTGTAGTATCGTTAAAGCTGGAATGTCACACACTTAAGTACCTCTCCTTAAACGCCCACTACTTTTCTACCTTTTACTCCTAATTTTTCTTTATCCTTCATGTTCGTTCTATTAATGGCTTCCACACACTTATGGAGAGAAGAGTGGTAGCATTCTGGTGGAACTAGAAGGCAATTCCGTGTTTTCCCCTCGGTTTGTAATTTTAGTTTCGAAATAAGGACAACCCTTTATGTTCCTGCCAATACATGTTGTGCAAGCGCATTAATTAACATTTTAACTTCAAATATCTCGAAAACTACTCGATAGTTTTTGTTTATATTTTATTAAAACTGTCCGGTAGGACAGTTGTATAAGGGTTGATCGACAAAAAGTGCACGAAAAAGCGTAACGTTGAAAAACACCCAACTTTGACAATTTTTTTCTCTTTTTCTACAAAAGATAAAATTCCCACATTTTCTTTAAAATAAAGGACAAACCCTCCTTTATAGATGTAATTTTTTTGCAACAACCCAGATCTAATAGTTTTCGAGAAAAAAGTTGCCGAAAATGAGCAAAAACGGCTTTTTCAAAAAATGTTCTTGTTCTTGTTCTTGTTCTTGTTCTTCTTGTTCTTGTTACCTTTTTTGTAAACAACGTAACGCCTAAACGCGTGAACCGATTTTCATGAATGAGGTGTCATTCGATTCGGAATTTTATGTAGATGTGCCTTTTGGGAGTCTCGACCCTGCACATCGAATGGGAGAGGAGTTAGCCCCCTTAATGTAAGGCCCCCTCCAAAATTATTATTACTAATTACTCTGTAAATCTTGGCCCGATTTTGATAAAATTTGGTAGGATGATAGGGTTAGGGCTGCCCTACGTAACATTAAAGCGGCGATCAGCTCTTACACTGGTTAAGGGGAAGTATAGCAATCGTTTCAAATTATCGACACGTGAACCGATTTTCATAAATGAAGTGTCATTCGAATTGAAATTTTTTACAGATTTACACTTTAAAAGTCTCGACGCAGTGTCTCATAAGGAGGGGAGTTCGCCCCACCCAAATAAGGCCCTTTTTAAAACTATTATTACCAATATTTCTATAACGCTTAGCCCGATTTTGAATAATTCAGCTCGAATAAGTGGTTAAAGCTCCTCTACGTTGCTGTGAAGTGCTATCATGCTCTTGCATCTACTAAGAGGAAGTACTGCAATCGTTTAAATTATCAATGAGTGAACCGATTTAAATCAATGAATTGTCGATTAAAAAATCTTTGCCTCTTTGCCTTTTAGGGAGAAGTACTGCAATCGCTATTTATTTTTCTTACTCCTTTTAAAAGGAAGTACTGAAATCGCAGTTTAATTTTGCTATTTACGTACAAATACCTTCCTATATTATTCAAAACGCTTTTTCAAAAAAATTGTTATTGTTTGGGGCACCGCAACTATAATCAATCTTTAAAAAGATCTCTCCAGTGGTAGTTATGGTTCCGACTTAACACCTTATCAGGTTATAATGATAGAATTGCTTATTCCAAATTTTAAAAAAATCTGTAAAGCACATATGTAACATTCCAAATAGACAAAAAGGAAAATCTATCCAAAAGGTACAAAAATCTTCTTAACAAAAACTTACAGTTTAAAATGTTAAGTATAAGGGTTGATTAAACGCCAAAAGGTACACAAATCCGCGAGTACCCAACATTTCATTAATATTTAAGTAATTCTACTGCATTAATTTTCATTAATAAGTTATTTTTTAGAATTTATTAGATGTCACAGACCCATATGCTGGCCATTTTCGTCTACAAAATATATGTTCAAGTAGCACTGTAGATTGACTGTAATATCTAGTTATTTATAATAATCAAACTACTAATTACAGGTTAAAAAGAAAAACGTTATAAAAAAAATATGAGGCTAAAAAATTCAAAACCTTTTTTAGAAAATGCTTACACCAACATACATCAATGATTTTGTTTATTTTATTTATTTATTTTTATTTTTAAATAAAAATCGTCGGTTTAAGTTCATTCTTCGATTAAAGTAATTGTTACTTTATGAAGTAGTCAAACGTTTATAATAATAGGTAATTATCTGGCTTTATCGCAAATAATGTAGTTTTCTTCAATTACATACTCAATGTAGGTATTCATCCCACAATGTTGTATATATGTAATATAAAGTAAATAAGATATGCATATTTTTAGGACAGCTAATTATTCCAGTATTTTACTATAAGTAAAATTAGGGAGACTAAATTAAATTACAATTGAGAAATGAATAATTGTTGTTGGATAATCTACTTGTTATTAACTGTGTGTTATTTGTGCTCACGAATATTTCGGTAAGACGAATTCAAGACAGTAGCCTACTCTAACTTTGTCTTTTTCTACTTTAACATGCATGTACGTATATGTGATTTATCATAATTATAACAAAAAAATATTATGAATGAAGTGGCCAGCATAAGGGTCTGTGACATCTAATAAATTCTAAAAAATAACTTATTAATGAAAATTAATGCAGTAGAATTACTTAAATATTAATGAAATGTTGGGTACTCGCTGATTTGTGTCACTTTTGGCGTTTAATCAACCCTTATACTTAACATTTTAAACTGTAAGTTTTTGTTAAGGATCAGTATATGGAGATTGCTTTTTCTATAATTGTGTAAAATTTAGTAAAAATCTATCGAGCAGAAAACGAGATATTTAGGGTTAAAGTTTAGCTCCGTTCTTTAAAGTGAAAAATTTAACTTCAAATATCTCGAAAACTACTCGATAGATTTCGTTATTATTTTATCTGTATATGGAGACTACTATTATCTATATATGTGTAAAATTTAGTAAAAATCTATCGGGCAGAAAATGAGATATATAGGGTTAAAGTATGGTTCCGTTCATTAAAGTGAAAAGTTTAACATCAAATATCTCGAAAACTGCTCGATAGATTTCGTTTATAATTTATGTGTACATGGAGTCTACCATTGTCTATAATTGTGTAAAATTGAGTAAAAATCTATCGTACAGAAAACGAGA
Organism: Rhodnius prolixus; assembly: GCF_049639745.1. Lineage (NCBI taxonomy): Eukaryota > Metazoa > Arthropoda > Insecta > Hemiptera > Reduviidae > Rhodnius > Rhodnius prolixus. The sequence continues at coordinate 15,970,048 of NW_027411625.1, read as the reverse complement.
TATTTAGTGTTAAAATTGGTTTCTGTTCTAGAAATTGAAAAATTTAACTTCAAATATCTCGAAAACTACTCGATAGATTTCGTTTATATTTTATCTGTATATGGAGACTACTATTATCTATATATGTGTAAAATTTAGTAAAAATCTATCTTGCAGAAAACGAGATATTTAGGGTAAAAGTTTGATTCCGTTCTATAAAGTGAAAAGTTTAACTTCAAATATCACGAAAAGTACTCGATAGAATCTGTTTATAATTTATGTGTACATAGAGTCTACTATTGTCTATAATTGTGTAAAATTTAGTAAAAATCTATCGAGCAGAAAACGAGATATTTAGGGTTAAAGTTTGGTTCCGTTCTATAAAGTGAAAACTTTAACTTCAAAAATGTTTAAAACTATTCGATAGATTTTGTTAATATTTTAGCAGTATATGGAGATTACTATTGTCTATAATTGTGTAAAATTTAGTAAAAATCTATCGCGCAAAAAACGAGATATTTATTGTTAAAATTGGTTTCTGTTCTAGACAGTGAAAATTTTAACTTCAAATATCTCGAAAAATACTCAATAGATTTTGTTAATATTTTAACAGTGTATGGAGACTATTATTGTCTATAATTGTGTAAAATTTAGTAGAAATCTATATTGCAGAAAACGAGATATTTAGGGTTAATGTTTGGTTCCGTCCATTAAAGTGAAAGGTTTAACTTCAAATATCTCGAAAACTACTCGATACATTTTGATTATAATTTATGTGTACACGGAGTCTACTATTATCTATAATTGTGTAAAATTTAGTAAAAATCTATCGAGCAGAAAACGAGATATTTAGGGTTAAATTTTGGTTCCGTTCTTTAAAGTGAACAATTTAACTTCAAATATATTGAAAACTACTCGGTAGATTTTGTTTATATTTTATCTGTATATGGAGATTACTATTGTCTATAATTGTGTAAAACGTAGTAAAAATCTATGGAGCATAAAACGAGATATTTAGTGTTAAAACTGGTTTCTGTTCTAGAAATTGAAAAGTTTAACTTCAAATATCTCGAAAACTACTCGATAGATTTTGTTTATATTTTATCTGTATATGGAGATTACTATTGTCTATAATTGTGTAAAACGTAGTAAAAATCGATCGAGCAGAAAACGAGATATTTAGGGTTAAAGTTTGGTTCCGTTCTTTAAAGTGAAAAGTTTAACTTCAAATATCTCGAAAACTACTTAATAGATTTTGTTTATATTTTATCTGTATATGGAGATTACTATTGTCTATAATTGTGTAAAACGTAGTAAAAATCTATGGAGCAGAAAACGAGATATATAGGGTTAAAGTATGGTTCCGTTCATTAAAGTGAAAAGTTTAACATCAAATATCTCGAAAACTGCTCGATAGATTTCGTTTATATTTTATGTGTACATGGAGTCTACCATTGTCTATAATTGTGTAAAATTGAGTAAAAATCTATCGTACAGAAAACGAGATATTTAGTGTTAAAATTTGGTTCCGTTCTAGACAGTGAAAATTTTAACTTTAAAAATCTCGAAAACTAATCAATGGATTCTGTTTATAATTTATGCGTACATGGAGATGACTATTGTCTATATATGTGTAAAATTTAGTAAAAATCTATATTGCAGAAAACGAGATATTTAGGGTTAATGTTTGGTTCCGTTCTTTAAAGTGAAAGGTTTAACTTCAAATATCTCGAAAACTACTCGATAGATTTTGTTTATATTTTATCTGTATATGGAAATTACTATTGTCTATAATTGCCTAAAATTTAGTAAAAATGTATAAAGCAGAAAGCGAGATATTTAGGGTTAAAGTTTAGTTCCTTTCTTTAATTAGAAAACTAGATATTTAAGAAGATATTTAACTTCAAATATCTCGAAAAATACTCAATAGATTTTGTTAATATTTTAACAGTGTATGGAGACTATTATTGTCTTTAATTGTGTAAAATTTAGTAAAAATCTATCGAGCAGAAAACGAGTTATTTAGGAATGAAATTTGTTTCCGTTCTATAAAGTGAAAACTTTAACTTCAAATAACTCGAAAAATACTAAATAGATTTTGTTATTATTTTATCAGTGTATGGAGACTACTATTGTCTATAATTGTGTAAAATTTAGTAAAAATCTATATTGCAGAAAACGAGATATTTAGGGTTAAAGTTTGGTTCCGTTCTTTAAAGTGAAAGGTTTAACTTCAAATATCTCGAAAACTACTCGATAGATTTTGTTTATATTTTATCTGTATATGGAAATTACTATTGTCTATAATTGTGTAAAATTTAGTAAAAATCTATCGAGCAGAAAACGAGATATTTAGTGTTATAATTGGTTTCTGTTCTAGAAAGTGAAAAGATTAACTTCAAATATCTCCAAAACTACTTAATAGATTTTGTTAATAATATACCAGTATACGGAGACTACTATTGTCTATAATTGCCTAAAATTTAGTAAAAATCTATAAAGCAGAAAGCGAGATATTTAGGGTTAAAGTTTAGTTCCTTTCTTTAAGGAGAAAATTTAACTTCAAATATCTCGAAAAATACTCAATAGATTTGGTTAATATTTTAACAGTGTATGGAGACTATTATTGTCTATAATTGTGTAAAATTTAGTAGAAATCTATATTGCAGAAAACGAGATATTTAGGGTTAATGTTTGGTTCCGTTCATTAAAGTGAAAGGTTTAACTTCAAATATCTCGAAAACTACTCGATACATTCTGATTATAATTTATGTGTACACGGAGTCTACTATTATCTATAGTTGTGTAATATTTAGTAAAAATCTATCGAGCAGAAAACGAGATATTTAGGGTTAAATTTTGGTTCCGTTCTTTAAAGTGAACAATTTAACTTCAAATATATTGAAAACTACTCGGTAGATTTTGTTTATATTTTATCTGTATATGGAGATTACTATTGTCTATAATTGTGTAAAACGTAGTAAAAATCTATGGAGCATAAAACGAGATATTTATTGTTAAAATTGGTTTCTGTTCTAGACAGTGAAAATTTTAACCTTAAAAATCTCTAAAACTAATCAATAGATTCTGTTTATAATTTATGTGTACATGGAGATGACTATTGTCTATATATGTGTAAAATTTAGTAAAAATCTATATTGCAGAAAACGAGATATTTAGGGTTAAAGTTTGGTTCCGTTCTTTAAAGTGAAAGGTTTAACTTCAAATATCTCGAAAACTACTCGATAGATTTTGTTTATATTTTATCTGTATATGGAAATTACTATTGTCTATAATTGTGTAAAATTTAGTAAAAATCTATCGAGCAGAAAACGAGATATTTAGTGTTATAATTGGTTTCTGTTCTAGAAAGTGAAAAGATTAACTTCAAATATCTCCAAAACTACTTAATAGATTTTGTTAATAATATACCAGTATACGGAGACTACTATTGTCTATAATTGCCTAAAATTTAGTAAAAATCTATAAAGCAGAAAGCGAGATATTTAGGGTTAAAGTTTAGTTCCTTTCTTTAAGGAGAAAATTTAACTTCAAATATCTCGAAAAATACTCAATAGATTTGGTTAATATTTTAACAGTGTATGGAGACTATTATTGTCTATAATTGTGTAAAATTTAGTAGAAATCTATATTGCAGAAAACGAGATATTTAGGGTTAATGTTTGGTTCCGTTCATTAAAGTGAAAGGTTTAACTTCAAATATCTCGAAAACTACTCGATACATTCTGATTATAATTTATGTGTACACGGAGTCTACTATTATCTATAGTTGTGTAATATTTAGTAAAAATCTATCGAGCAGAAAACGAGATATTTAGGGTTAAATTTTGGTTCCGTTCTTTAAAGTGAACAATTTAACTTCAAATATATTGAAAACTACTCGGTAGATTTTGTTTATATTTTATCTGTATATGGAGATTACTATTGTCTATAATTGTGTAAAACGTAGTAAAAATCTATGGAGCATAAAACGAGATATTTATTGTTAAAATTGGTTTCTGTTCTAGACAGTGAAAATTTTAACCTTAAAAATCTCTAAAACTAATCAATAGATTCTGTTTATAATTTATGTGTACATGGAGATGACTATTGTCTATATATGTGTAAAATTTAGTAAAAATCTATATTGCAGAAAACGAGATATTTAGGGTTAAAGTTTGGTTCCGTTCTTTAAAGTGAAAGGTTTAACTTCAAATATCTCGAAAACTACTCGATAGATTTTGTTTATATTTTATCTGTATATGGAAATTACTATTGTCTATAATTGTGTAAAATTTAGTAAAAATCTATCGAGCAGAAAAAGAGATATTTAGTGTTATAATTGGTTTCTGTTCTAGAAAGTGAAAAGATTAACTTCAAATATCTCCAAAACTACTCAATAGATTTTGTTAATAATATACCAGTATACGGAGACTACTATTGTCTATAATTGCCTAAAATTTAGTAAAAATCTATAAAGCAGAAAGCGAGATATTTAGGGTTAAAGTTTAGTTCCTTTCTTTAAGGAGAAAATTTAACTTCAAATATCTCGAAAAATACTCAATAGATTTTGTTAATATTTTCACAGTGTATGGAGACTATTATTGTCTATAATTGTGTAAAATTTAGTAAAAATCTATCGAGCAGAAAACGAGTTATTTAGGAATGAAATTTGTTTCCGTTCTATAAAGTGAAAACTTTAACTTCAAATAACTCGAAAAATACTAAATAGATTTTGTTATTATTTTATCAGTGTATGGAGACTACTATTGTCTATAATTGTGTAAAACCTAGTAAAAATCTATCGAGCAGAAAACGAGATATTTAGGGTTAAAGTTTGGTTCCGTTCTTTAAAGTGAAAAGTTTAACTTCAAATATCTCGAAAACTGCTTGATAGATTTTTTTTATATTTTATCTGTATATGGAAATTACTATTGTCTATAATTGTGTAAAATTTAGTAAAAATCTATCGAGCAGAAAACGAGATATTTAGTGTTATAATTGGTTTCTGTTCTAGAAAGTGAAAAGATTAACTTCAAATATCTCCAAAGCTACTCAATAGATTTTGTTAATACGGAGACTACTATTGTCTATAATTGCCTAAAATTTAGTAAAAATCTATCGAGCAGAAAACGAGATATTTAGGGTTAAAGTTTGGTTCCGTTCTATAAAGTGAAAACTTTAACTTCAAAAATGTTTAAAACTATTCGATAGATTTTGTTAATATTTTAGCAGTATATGGAGATTACTATTGTCTATAATTGTGTAAAATTTAGTAAAAATCTATCGCGCAAAAAACGAGATATTTATTGTTAAAATTGGTTTCTGTTCTAGACAGTGAAAATTTTAACTTCAAATATCTCGAAAAATACTCAATAGATTTTGTTAATATTTTAACAGTGTATGGAGACTATTATTGTCTATAATTGTGTAAAATTTAGAAGAAATCTATATTGCAGAAAACGAGATATTTAGGGTTAATGTTTGGTTCCGTCCATTAAAGTGAAAGGTTTAACTTCAAATATCTCGAAAACTACTCGATACATTTTGATTATAATTTATGTGTACACGGAGTCTACTATTATCTATAATTGTGTAAAATTTAGTAAAAATCTATCGAGCAGAAAACGAGATATTTAGGGTTAAATTTTGGTTCCGTTCTTTAAAGTGAACAATTTAACTTCAAATATATTGAAAACTACTCGGTAGATTTTGTTTATATTTTATCTGTATATGGAGATTACTATTGTCTATAATTGTGTAAAACGTAGTAAAAATCTATGGAGCATAAAACGAGATATTTAGTGTTAAAACTGGTTTCTGTTCTAGAAATTGAAAAGTTTAACTTCAAATATCTCGAAAACTACTCGATAGATTTTGTTTATATTTTATCTGTATATGGAGATTACTATTGTCTATAATTGTGTAAAACGTAGTAAAAATCGATCGAGCAGAAAACGAGATATTTAGGGTTAAAGTTTGGTTCCGTTCTTTAAAGTGAAAAGTTTAACTTCAAATATCTCGAAAACTACTTAATAGATTTTGTTTATATTTTATCTGTATATGGAGATTACTATTGTCTATAATTGTGTAAAACGTAGTAAAAATCTATGGAGCAGAAAACGAGATATATAGGGTTAAAGTATGGTTCCGTTCATTAAAGTGAAAAGTTTAACATCAAATATCTCGAAAACTGCTCGATAGATTTCGTTTATATTTTATGTGTACATGGAGTCTACCATTGTCTATAATTGTGTAAAATTGAGTAAAAATCTATCGTACAGAAAACGAGATATTTAGTGTTAAAATTTGGTTCCGTTCTAGACAGTGAAAATTTTAACTTTAAAAATCTCGAAAACTAATCAATGGATTCTGTTTATAATTTATGCGTACATGGAGATGACTATTGTCTATATATGTGTAAAATTTAGTAAAAATCTATATTGCAGAAAACGAGATATTTAGGGTTAATGTTTGGTTCCGTTCTTTAAAGTGAAAGGTTTAACTTCAAATATCTCGAAAACTACTCGATAGATTTTGTTTATATTTTATCTGTATATGGAAATTACTATTGTCTATAATTGCCTAAAATTTAGTAAAAATGTATAAAGCAGAAAGCGAGATATTTAGGGTTAAAGTTTAGTTCCTTTCTTTAAGTAGAAAACTAGATATTTAAGAAGATATTTAACTTCAAATATCTCGAAAAATACTCAATAGATTTTGTTAATATTTTAACAGTGTATGGAGACTATTATTGTCTTTAATTGTGTAAAATTTAGTAAAAATCTATCGAGCAGAAAACGAGTTATTTAGGAATGAAATTTGTTTCCGTTCTATAAAGTGAAAACTTTAACTTCAAATAACTCGAAAAATACTAAATAGATTTTGTTATTATTTTATCAGTGTATGGAGACTACTATTGTCTATAATTGTGTAAAATTTAGTAAAAATCTATATTGCAGAAAACGAGATATTTAGGGTTAAAGTTTGGTTCCGTTCTTTAAAGTGAAAGGTTTAACTTCAAATATCTCGAAAACTACTCGATAGATTTTGTTTATATTTTATCTGTATATGGAAATTACTATTGTCTATAATTGTGTAAAATTTAGTAAAAATCTATCGAGCAGAAAACGAGATATTTAGTGTTATAATTGGTTTCTGTTCTAGAAAGTGAAAAGATTAACTTCAAATATCTCCAAAACTACTTAATAGATTTTGTTAATAATATACCAGTATACGGAGACTACTATTGTCTATAATTGCCTAAAATTTAGTAAAAATCTATAAAGCAGAAAGCGAGATATTTAGGGTTAAAGTTTAGTTCCTTTCTTTAAGGAGAAAATTTAACTTCAAATATCTCGAAAAATACTCAATAGATTTGGTTAATATTTTAACAGTGTATGGAGACTATTATTGTCTATAATTGTGTAAAATTTAGTAGAAATCTATATTGCAGAAAACGAGATATTTAGGGTTAATGTTTGGTTCCGTTCATTAAAGTGAAAGGTTTAACTTCAAATATCTCGAAAACTACTCGATACATTCTGATTATAATTTATGTGTACACGGAGTCTACTATTATCTATAGTTGTGTAATATTTAGTAAAAATCTATCGAGCAGAAAACGAGATATTTAGGGTTAAATTTTGGTTCCGTTCTTTAAAGTGAACAATTTAACTTCAAATATATTGAAAACTACTCGGTAGATTTTGTTTATATTTTATCTGTATATGGAGATTACTATTGTCTATAATTGTGTAAAACGTAGTAAAAATCTATGGAGCATAAAACGAGATATTTATTGTTAAAATTGGTTTCTGTTCTAGACAGTGAAAATTTTAACCTTAAAAATCTCTAAAACTAATCAATAGATTCTGTTTATAATTTATGTGTACATGGAGATGACTATTGTCTATATATGTGTAAAATTTAGTAAAAATCTATATTGCAGAAAACGAGATATTTAGGGTTAAAGTTTGGTTCCGTTCTTTAAAGTGAAAGGTTTAACTTCAAATATCTCGAAAACTACTCGATAGATTTTGTTTATATTTTATCTGTATATGGAAATTACTATTGTCTATAATTGTGTAAAATTTAGTAAAAATCTATCGAGCAGAAAACGAGATATTTAGTGTTATAATTGGTTTCTGTTCTAGAAAGTGAAAAGATTAACTTCAAATATCTCCAAAACTACTTAATAGATTTTGTTAATAATATACCAGTATACGGAGACTACTATTGTCTATAATTGCCTAAAATTTAGTAAAAATCTATAAAGCAGAAAGCGAGATATTTAGGGTTAAAGTTTAGTTCCTTTCTTTAAGGAGAAAATTTAACTTCAAATATCTCGAAAAATACTCAATAGATTTGGTTAATATTTTAACAGTGTATGGAGACTATTATTGTCTATAATTGTGTAAAATTTAGTAGAAATCTATATTGCAGAAAACGAGATATTTAGGGTTAATGTTTGGTTCCGTTCATTAAAGTGAAAGGTTTAACTTCAAATATCTCGAAAACTACTCGATACATTCTGATTATAATTTATGTGTACACGGAGTCTACTATTATCTATAGTTGTGTAATATTTAGTAAAAATCTATCGAGCAGAAAACGAGATATTTAGGGTTAAATTTTGGTTCCGTTCTTTAAAGTGAACAATTTAACTTCAAATATATTGAAAACTACTCGGTAGATTTTGTTTATATTTTATCTGTATATGGAGATTACTATTGTCTATAATTGTGTAAAACGTAGTAAAAATCTATGGAGCATAAAACGAGATATTTATTGTTAAAATTGGTTTCTGTTCTAGACAGTGAAAATTTTAACCTTAAAAATCTCTAAAACTAATCAATAGATTCTGTTTATAATTTATGTGTACATGGAGATGACTATTGTCTATATATGTGTAAAATTTAGTAAAAATCTATATTGCAGAAAACGAGATATTTAGGGTTAAAGTTTGGTTCCGTTCTTTAAAGTGAAAGGTTTAACTTCAAATATCTCGAAAACTACTCGATAGATTTTGTTTATATTTTATCTGTATATGGAAATTACTATTGTCTATAATTGTGTAAAATTTAGTAAAAATCTATCGAGCAGAAAAAGAGATATTTAGTGTTATAATTGGTTTCTGTTCTAGAAAGTGAAAAGATTAACTTCAAATATCTCCAAAACTACTCAATAGATTTTGTTAATAATATACCAGTATACGGAGACTACTATTGTCTATAATTGCCTAAAATTTAGTAAAAATCTATAAAGCAGAAAGCGAGATATTTAGGGTTAAAGTTTAGTTCCTTTCTTTAAGGAGAAAATTTAACTTCAAATATCTCGAAAAATACTCAATAGATTTTGTTAATATTTTCACAGTGTATGGAGACTATTATTGTCTATAATTGTGTAAAATTTAGTAAAAATCTATCGAGCAGAAAACGAGTTATTTAGGAATGAAATTTGTTTCCGTTCTATAAAGTGAAAACTTTAACTTCAAATAACTCGAAAAATACTAAATAGATTTTGTTATTATTTTATCAGTGTATGGAGACTACTATTGTCTATAATTGTGTAAAACCTAGTAAAAATCTATCGAGCAGAAAACGAGATATTTAGGGTTAAAGTTTGGTTCCGTTCTTTAAAGTGAAAAGTTTAACTTCAAATATCTCGAAAACTGCTTGATAGATTTTTTTTATATTTTATCTGTATATGGAAATTACTATTGTCTATAATTGTGTAAAATTTAGTAAAAATCTATCGAGCAGAAAACGAGATATTTAGTGTTATAATTGGTTTCTGTTCTAGAAAGTGAAAAGATTAACTTCAAATATCTCCAAAGCTACTCAATAGATTTTGTTAATACGGAGACTACTATTGTCTATAATTGCCTAAAATTTAGTAAAAATCTATAAAGCAGAAAGCGAGATATTTAGGGTTAAAGTTTAGTTCCTTTCTTTAAGGAGAAAACTAGATATTTAAGAAGATATTTAACTTCAAATATCTCGAAAAATACTCAATAGATTTTGTTATTATTTTATCAGTGTATGGAGACTACTATTGTCTATAATTGTGTAAAACCTAGTAAAAATCTATCGAGCAGAAAACGAGATATTTAGGGTTAAAGTTTGGTTCCGTTCTTTAAAGTGAAAAGTTTAACTTCAAATATCTCGAAAACTGCTTGATAGATTTTGTTTATATTTTATCTGTATATGGAAATTACTATTGTCTATAATTGTGTAAAATTTAGTAAAAATCTATCGAGCAGAAAACGAGATATTTAGTGTTATAATTGGTTTCTGTTCTAGAAAGTGAAAAGATTAACTTCAAATATCTCCAAAGCTACTCAATAGATTTTGTTAATACGGAGACTACTATTGTCTATAATTGCCTAAAATTTAGTAAAAATCTATAAAGCAGAAAGCGAGATATTTAGGGTTAAAGTTTAGTTCCTTTCTTTAAGGAGAAAACTAGATATTTAAGAAGATATTTAACTTCAAATATCTCGAAAAATACTCAATAGATTTTGTTATTATTTTATCAGTGTATGGAGACTACTATTGTCTATAATTGTGTAAAACCTAGTAAAAATCTATCGAGCAGAAAACGAGATATTTAGGGTTAAAGTTTGGTTCCGTTCTTTAAAGTGAAAAGTTTAACTTCAAATATCTCGAAAACTGCTTGATAGATTTTGTTTATATTTTATCTGTATATGGAAATTACTATTGTCTATAATTGTGTAAAATTTAGTAAAAATCTATCGAGCAGAAAACGAGATATTTAGTGTTATAATTGGTTTCTGTTCTAGAAAGTGAAAAGATTAACTTCAAATATCTCCAAAGCTACTCAATAGATTTTGTTAATACGGAGACTACTATTGTCTATAATTGCCTAAAATTTAGTAAAAATCTATAAAGCAGAAAGCGAGATATTTAGGGTTAAAGTTTAGTTCCTTTCTTTAAGGAGAAAACTAGATATTTAAGAAGATATTTAACTTCAAATATCTCGAAAAATACTCAATAGATTTTGTTATTATTTTAACAGTGTATGGAGACTATTATTGTCTATAATTGTGTAAAATTTAGTAAAAATCTATCGAGCAGAAAACGAGTTATTTAGGAATGAAATTTGTTTCCGTTCTATAAAGTGAAAACTTTAACTTCAAATAACTCGAAAAATACTAAATAGATTTTGTTATTATTTTAACAGTGTATGGAGACTACTATTGTCTATAATTGTGTAAAATTTAGTAAAAATCTATCGAGCAGAAAACGAGATATTTATTGTTAAAATTGGTTTCTGTTCTAGACAGTGAAAATTTTAACTTTAAAAATCTCGAAAACTAATCAATGGATTCTGTTTATAATTTATGTGTACATGGAGATGACTATTGTCTATATATGTGTAAAATTTAGTAAAAATCTATATTGCAGAAAACGAGATATTTAGGGTTAAAGTTTGGTTCCGTTCTTTAAAGTGAAAGGTTTAACTTCAAATATCTCGAAAACTACTCGATAGATTTTGTTTATATTTTATCTGTATATGGAAAGTACTATTGTCTATAATTGTGTAAAATTTAGTAAAAATCTATCGAGCAGAAAACGAGATATTTAGGGTTAAAATTTAGTTCCGTTCATTAAAGTGAAAATTTTAACTTCAAATATTTCGAAAACTACTCAATAGATTTTGTTAATATTTTATCAGTGTATGGAGACTACTATTGTCTATAATTGTGTAAATTTTGATATAAATCTATCTAGCATAAAACGAGATATTTAGGGTTGAAGTTTGTTTCCGTTCTATAAAGTGAAAGCTTTAACTTTAAATATCTCGAAAACTATTCGATACATTTTGTTTATATTTTATCTGTATATGGAGATTACTATTGTCTATAATTGTGTAAATTTTGATATAAATCTATCTAGCATAAAACGAGATATTTAGGGTTGAAGTTTGTTTCCGTTCTATAAAGTGAAAGCTTTAACTTTAAATATCTCGAAAACTATTCGATACATTTTGTTTATATTTTATCTGTATATGGAGATTACTATTGTCTATAATTGTGTAAAACGTAGTAAAAATCTATCGAGCAGAAAACGAGATATTTAGTGTTATAATTGGTTTCTGTTCTAGAAAGTGAAAAGATTAACTTCAAATATCTCGAAAACTACTCAATATATTTTGTTAATAATATACCAGTATACGGAGACTACTATTGTCTATAATTGCCTAAAATTTAGTAAAAATCTATAAAGCAGAAAGCGAGATATTTAGGGTTAAAGTTTAGTTCCTTTCTTTAAGGAGAAAATTTAACTTCAAATATCTCGAAAAATACTCAATAGATTTTGTTAATATTTTAACAGTGTATGGAGACTATTATTGTCTATAATTGTGTAAAATTTAGTAAATATCTATCGAGCAGAAAACGAGTTATTTAGGGATGAAATTAGTTTCCGTTCTATAAAGTGAAAATTTTAACTTCAAATAACGCCAAAACTACTCGATAGATTCTGTTTATAATTTATATGTACATGGAGTATACTATTGTCTATAATTTTGTAAAATTTAGTAAAAATCCATCAAGCAGAAAACGAGATATTTAGGGTTGAAATTTGTTTCCGTTCTATAAAGTGAAAACTTTAACTTCAAATAACTCGAAAAATACTAAATAGATTTTGTTATTATTTTATCAGTGTATGGAGACTACTATTGTCTATAATTGTGTAAAATTTAGTAAAAATCTATCGAGCAGAAAACGAGATATTTATTGTTAAAATTGGTTTCTGTTCTAGACAGTGAAAATTTTAACCTTAAAAATCTCGAAAACTAATCAATAGATTCTGTTTATAATTTATGTGTACATGGAGATGACTATTGTCTATATATGTGTAAAATTTAGTAAAAATCTATATTGCAGAAAACGAGATATTTAGGGTTAAAGTTTGGTTCCGTTCTTTAAAGTGAAAGGTTTAACTTCAAATATCTCGAAAACTACTCGATAGATTTTGTTTATATTTTATCTGTATATGGAAATTACTATTGTCTATAATTGTGTAAAATTTAGTAAAAATCTATCGAGCAGAAAACGAGATATTTACGGTTGAAATTTGTTTCCGTTCTATAAAGTGCAAAATTTAACTTTAAATATCTCGAAAACTATTCGATACATTCTGTTTATAATTTATCTGTATATGGAGACAACTATTGTCTATAATTGTTTAAAATTTAGTAAAAATCTATGGCGCAAAAAACGAGATATTTAGTGTTAAAATTGGTTTAGGTTCCAGAAAGAGAAAACTTTAACTTCAAATATCTCGAAAACTATTCGATACATTCTGATTATAATTTATGTGTACACGGAGTCTACTATTATCTATAATTGTGTAAAATTTAGTAAAAATCTATCGAGTAGAAAACGAGATATTTAGGGTTAAATTTTGGTTCCGTTCTTTAAAGTGAACAATTTAACTTCAAATATATTGAAAACTACTCGGTAGATTTTGTTTATATTTTATCTGTATATGGAGACTATTATTGTCTATGATTGTGTAAAATTTAGTAAATATCTATCGAGCAGAAAACGAGTTATTTAGGGATGAAATTAGTTTCCGTTCTATAAAGTGAAAATTTTAACTTCAAATAACGCCAAAACTACTCGATAGATTCTGTTTATAATTTATGTGTACATGGAGATGACTATTGTCTATATATGTGTAAAATTTAGTAAAAATCTATATTGCAGAAAACGAGATATTTAGGGTTAAAGTTTGTTTCCGTTCTATAAAGTGAAAACTTTAACTTCAAATAACTCGAAAAATACTAAATAGATTTTGTTATTATTTTATCAGTGTATGGAGACTACTATTGTCTATAATTGTGTAAAATTTAGTAAAAATCTATCGAGCAGAAAACGAGATATTTATTGTTAAAATTGGTTTCTGTTCTAGACAGTGAAAATTTTAACCTTAAAAATCTCGAAAACTAATCAATAGATTCTGTTTATAATTTATGTGTACATGGAGATGACTATTGTCTATATATGTGTAAAATTTAGTAAAAATCTATATTGCAGAAAACGAGATATTTAGGGTTAAAGTTTGGTTCCGTTCTTTAAAGTGAAAGGTTTAACTTCAAATATCTCGAAAACTACTCGATAGATTTTGTTTATATTTTATCTGTATATGGAAATTACTATTGTCTATAATTGTGTAAAATTTAGTAAAAATCTATCGAGCAGAAAACGAGATATTTAGGGTTAAAGTTTAGTTCCGTTCATTAAAGTGAAAATTTTAACTTCAAATATTTCGAAAACTACTCAATAGATTTTGTTAATATTTTATCAGTGTATGGAGACTACTATTGTCTATAATTGTGTAAATTTTGATATAAATCTATCTAGCATAAAACGAGATATTTAGGGTTGAAATTTGTTTCCGTTCTATAAAGTGCAAAATTTAACTTTAAATATCTCGAAAACTATTCGATACATTCTGTTTATAATTTATCTGTATATGGAGACAACTATTGTCTATAATTGTGTAAAATTTAGTAAAAATCTATCGAGTAGAAAACGAGATATTTTGGGTTAAATTTTGGTTCCGTTCTTTAAAGTGAACTATTTAACTTCAAATATATTGAAAACTACTCGGTAGATTTTGTTTATATTTTATCTGTATATGGAGATTACTATTGTCTATAATTGTGTAAAACGTAGTAAAAATCTATGGAGCAGAAAACGAGATATTTAGGGTTAAAATTTGGTTTCGTTCTTTAAAGTGAAAAGTTTAACTTCAAATATCTCGAAAACTACTTGATAGATTCTGTTTATAATTTATCTGTATATGGAGATTACTATTGTCTATAATTGTGTAAAATTTAGTAAAAATCTATCGAGCAGAAAACGAGTTATTTAGGGTCAAAATTTGCTCTCCTAAAATCGTGCGTATCTCAACTCTTTTATATTGTATATACTGTGTGTATGCGTAGGATTTGTCGAAACTTTTGGTGGTTTTTCAGCAGCTCAAATGCAACGAAAATTATTCTTTTCACTTTTGCCCGATTTTCAAAAGTGTCCAAGATATTTGCATTTTAACTTTTCCGTGGACATTTGCGTTTTATCTTTTATCCTCCAACAAATCTGCTTATTCGAAACAAATGAGCATTAAATTTCCTATAAACTTGTTCAATTCAGAGGACTCAAAACGTTTTTTATAGTAATAAACTTTTTACTTTAATGTCTAAAAAATTCGTCTCGGTTATTTTTGTTAAAATTTTCATCTGCATTTTTTCAATGATTAATGAATCAAGGAGTACCATAATTTCAGAAAAGTTGCGCATTTATTGTGCTTCAAGACCATGTGGATTTTTTTGGTTTTTAATAAAACCGTACCCCGAATAGAGGTACTTTGTGTTGGGGTGACTCCTAGATTCATTAATCATTGAAAAAATGCAGTTGAAAATTTTAACAGAAATCATCGAGACCGAATTTTTTTAGACATTAATGTAAAAATTTCATTGTTATAAGAAACGTTTTAAGGCTCGGTATTAAACAAATTTATAGCAAATTTAATCCTCTTTCGTTTGGAATAAGCAGATTTGTTATCGGATAAAGAATAGCAAAGTTACGGCCGTTTTTATGGTGAAAAACGCGAATATCGACGGAAAAGTTAAAAATGCAAATATCTTGGACACTATTGAGAATCAGGCCAAAGTGAATAGAATATTTTCTGTTGCATTTGAGCAGCTGAATCGCCTCCAGAAGTTTCGACCACTCCTCCGCATACACCCTGTATAATGGGTAAAAGGAAATACAGCAGTCGTGCCCAATTTTTACCAAAAATCTTCATTTTTAAGGTCTCCTTGGTCAAAAATATGTTTGCAACTAGTTGATCTAAGTTAATCTAAGTTAAATGGTGCGTTACTTGAACAAATATTTTGTAGATGAAAATGGCTAGCATATTTTGTGACATCTAATAAATTCTAAAAAGATGAAAATTAATGCAGCAAAGTTACTTAAATTATATCAATGAAGTATTGATGAAATGTTGGGTACTTGCTGATTTGTGTACCTTTTGTCGTTTAATCAACCCTCGTACGTAACATTTTAAACTGTAAGTTTTTGTTAAAGAGATTTTGTATATTTGTTCTCACAACTCTATTGTCACGATGTAAAGTCTTCTACAATGAATAAATAAGTGTAAGACTATTACGTTCATTTGAATCATTTTCATTTTTCAAGTAGAATTGTTTGGGAGGGGGATTTTTTTATTACTTGAGAAATCGGATTTTTCATTTTTCCTAAATTAAAACCACTTTAGTTGATGATGAATTCTGTTCGCAGAATATTTCCTTCGTAGTTCGACGACACAGATGAGTCACCAGTAGATTGTGAAGTTTATGAAAGAAAGAAATGGGAATTTGTAAGAGATATACATAAGGCATTAATCTTATCACGAGCCTTTCTAAAAGTGACTGCGCTCTAATCTCCACAATGTTTCAACAAATAATCTCTAAATAATTTTTTCATTTTTTTTTTATTATTATTACTAAAAAAATGTCTTTATTGACATTTGAAATAATTATTATATTTATTTAAATCTTAATAATAATAATAATTCTAAATACTTTGAAAACGTTTAAATTTTTATGTAAACAAATTTAGTTCAGTGTGTGTAAACACTCGTTACATGTGTGCATTTTCTCAAAGTAATTTAAATTGTAAATACACAATATTTACTTATGACATTTGAGATGTATAAACTACCAGCCAATTGCGGTGCGCCTCTCTGAGATCTGGTATCAAAACTATCAACTCGGATATGTGAACAGAAAAGCGAAAACGTCAAGGGTCTACTATGCGGTGACACACACATTCCATTACTATTATACGTTTCACATAGCTCACATTTTAAAATTTTTATCGACCTTTTTATAGATTAGTTCCGCAATAAACTTTCCTTAAAGGGTTGGCCTATCATCGCTAATAAAAAGGTGTATGGTGGCATCGGTAAAAGCATTTCTTGCACCCCTCTTAGGAGTCTCGGGAGGGTGAAGTATGAAGACGTCAGCGTTTTCCTTCTTCAAACACTCTAAACATACCCTAACCGCATGGGCCTGAAGATCAAGTTTACTGACAATCCTAACAAGGAATGGACACTGGTGGTTCGTTTGCGTCAGGTTGCATGACAAAACCTCTTCCATTTGGAAGGTAATAAACGTCATGCTACTGCACAAATTAGAGCGTGTCATTGTTAACAATTGAACCCATTTTGTGTCATTTTTAGTTCAGTACCCTTAGAAATTTATCTTCCTGGGAGCCGCTTGCAGTTCATTGTTCTGGTGGTGGAAGGATTCTCTCGATAGAACATTGTTCCTAGGCTGGCATTGCCCCTAGAAATGTTCCCGGAACCAATGACCGCTGATATTGAAAAAGAACCTTAACAACTTTAGCTAAAAAATAACCAGCAACTGGTGTAACGTAGATATTAAAACTACATATAGTTCTATTTACCTCTATTCGGTGTTCTCTCGTTGCAGCCAGCTCTGCCCATCAAAGAACTGAGAACAGAAAACATCCTTGGATGAGAAAATCGAAGGGCAACTATCTCGAATCCAGGATCTTCGCGTAGGAGCCCAGTGCACTACCCTTTGCTCAAGCAACAAAACGAATAGTACAAGACTGGAGAAGCCCGTAGGAGGGCAGTTTACTAGTTACTTCTTCAGAGATCTTTGCGTCTCTGTGGTCGATAGAGATCATTAGTTGTTCGGCTTGACCTCTTCACGTCCTCTGCTATTATGACGGAAGTGGTAAAAGCGCCCCTCAGGTAGCTTTGATGCCGAACTTTACAGCACTCACTTTAGGTATTTCGCTAGAACTTCGCCACCAAAATTTGACTCGATTCTTTTCACAGCAGTCTCTGCAGGATTCGGAGAAACGTCTGGAAGTGAGCCGTAATGAAGCCCAAGAGATTGATGGTACTATACAGTTCCACCTTGGGCCTCATAGCAAACACATTACAACCTCCAAGAAAATCGGATGAACGGAACCGCTACTTCACTAAAAATTCTCATTAAATTTTGTACAAATACTGACTAAATAAGTAGACCTGTAATGTTCATTCAAACCTTTTCATGAGGAAAAGGAATTTTAAAGAGGTTTTGGCGCTCATAATCATACTTATCTCATGCCAATTTCCTTCTTAGGCCGAGCAGCTAAGTTATATTGACGCCTAATAACATTTAGTGAAATTGTGGCAGTTTGAAGGGTTTTAGATCTTTGAGAATTGAAGAGAGTGGAAGTGGTGTTCAAAGCAGGTATTTTTATGCGAGCCTTGATGTCAGCCACAGCTCCAGACTGCAGCGAGTGTTGTCAGCTATAAATGAAGTCCAAAGTAGCCGCGGTTCGCTTCAGACGAAGGCAGCTCGCTGGGGCACGAGAGGGGTGGTCCCTCGCAATTGCGCCACACCAGTAACGCCTCTGTCTCCCCTCTCGACTGGATGCTTTCCTTTAATTGAATAGAGCAAATATGTAAAACCAAATCTCGTGTGAACACACGATTGTCTCCAACTGAATCCATACCGTTGTAATTGGGAGGAGGTGATTTAAGCAAATACATGAATACATGATTGCTGTAAGCAGTGCAATAAGTGTTACGAAAAATCTACTGTGAACACGTTTTAAAGTTGGAAATTGGAATTTTTCAAACAAAGATAGCTGACTGCGCGTTATCTATTTTCAGCATGCTGCTTGCATGACGACAGTTTCCTAGGGAAAAAGTTTAAAACCAAACTGATAGGCCTATACTTTATGGCCAAGCTGAATTGGGAAACTCTTTGCAGAGCAAAAGCCATTGCTCATACTCGACCGGCAGTCTGACATTCTACCAAACCAGAACTAGGATGGGCATTTTGTACTAAATATTTTATATTTTAGGTACTGCTATTGAAACAATGATGAACATTTTGTTCAGTGCAACTCACACGACTTTCTCCTACTGCTGCTCTCAAGAATAAAATAAAAGAAATCGCCTAATTTTTTCAGGCGGGGCTAAACATCCAACCAATTAGTTGTCGAGGATGGAAGCACATACTTTACTATAACATTTTTTCTAGCAAAAAAGTATGGTGAGTGAACACACCAGATTTTGTCTTGTATGAAAAAGATTTCAAAATGTTGGGAGTAGACACACAAACCGATTGGTAGTCCAGGTTGTAACTGAACAGTCTTTTGATTTCGAATAAAACCAACTATTATTATGAGTTTTTATAATTTTTCTGTACGTCAAGATAAGATATAAACTACAAAAACAACATCGGCTGTAAATTACTGTCGTGATGCACGGCCCATTTACATAACTTTATAGTGCTATTATTGCTTTGATAAAATGAAGATCAGAATGTGGCAATTCATCTTCGTATATCACGAACCAACAGCAGTCGAGTTGTAAAACTAGTACTTTGGGATTTCATTAGATATGTCTGTCAGAGCTCATTCTCCATGAATGCAAGGCGCTGCCTTCCTTCTAATTATTTTTGTTAAATTAATTAATAATTACTAAAATTAGTACTTATTTTGGAAATTTAAAATTAAAAATTTTCTCCACATTTATCTACAATCCGAATTTCATCAAATGGCAAATATTCAGCGCCATTTTGTTTAAAAGGCAAAAGGTCAGATTATATCGGCTAGGGCACATTGTCTGGTCCAGATCAAGACTCGAGGCCTGACACCGTGGGGCCGCTATGAGGTGCGTTGCATACTTTGAAGAATAGACTCGAGTAGAATGGATTTGTAAGTCGTCTGCTGCTTTTAAGTAACTAGCTTCGCAGGCGAAAAGCTTCAAAAGTCATAGATGGAGCTTGCTCTTCCGAACAACCATCAGTTCTTCGTGAAACGGTCAGAAGGCGTACGAACATCGCCCAGCTGGTCGCCTAACGACTCCAAGAACCCCCCTCCCACCGCGTTAGCCTAACTTTAGATAATAGTCATCATTAGAAAAAAAACAACTCTAAAACTAGTCCCTTTCGCGAACCCTACAGTCACGGAAATGAAGAGAGAAATTTGGACTTGTAGATATCTACCTGCACCCTTCTTGACTATTCTGCTGGACATCAGACTCCAAGCAGAACCAGGAGGAGCTTGGTAACTACAGTCATCTTCGAGCAACGAGAAAAGTAATCTTTTAGTCATTTCGGCGAAGTTAACACTGTGCGGAAATCGGTGGCCCATTTTCGGCATAACAGAGTTTTCACAATTTTTTGATGTTTGTTAAGTAGCTGTTATGTTATAAACACCCAAATAGTGAAATAAGTGGAAATAATGAAAGTTGAAAAAGGATTGTGTTCCAAAAGTTTTGAATTAGATAGGAGAATGGTAAAGTTGTAAAACAAATATGGAGACGATGAAATGAGCGAAATGTCTGGGAGAGGATAAGCCATGCGTAATGCGGTCCATAGCCTGAGATACTGGCTGACATTGCTTGATGAATTAGGAAAATCTGTCAACCTGAGCTGTGGGACGTTGCGTTAAATCAGCCACTACTCTGTCAGCACCTTATGTGTGATAGATACAGTTTCAGCCTTACACGGTCTAATCTCTTTCTACTTCAAAAAAATTCAATTTGTATTATTATTGAGTTTTTTAGAGCCTATCGCAGCCGGCAGTAAATTAACGACAATCACTTTTGCCACTCTAGGCGGATTCCATGGATTGTGCTGAAGCTCAATCAGTTTAAAGCTCATTCACATAATTTGGACGTTTACATCATAGTAATAGGATGTAACAAACTTCTTAGCGTCTTTTCCTTAATTTGGTTGAATGAACCAATATAGCGTTGATTTTGCACTTAGTTTGCTTAATATTGGTTACTGGGGAAGGTATTAGCTCTGTGGTTAGCGTACTGGGTTCCAAAGCGGAGATCACCGGTTCGAAGCCAGCTGAGCCATTCCAACCGCCTTGTGAGAAGTATTGCAAAGGCCCCTTTCATGTCCAGAAAGGCGCAAGTTTGGGATTAATTTAGAGTGTTGAATCAACCCCAATGGATTTTCACCTCAGCAAAAAGGCAAATTACAAATCTATAAAGCGAATTTTCATCTGAAGTGTATGTTGGATATACTTTACCAACCAAAGCTCTAAAAAGCAGTGGGTTACACCCTGCCAAAGTAGGAGCGTTTTTTTGTTTTGTATACTCATTAAAACTGTCCGGCAGGACAGTTGTATATTGGCAATTTTTTTCTCTTTTTCTATAAAAGATAAAATTCCCAAATTTTCTTTAAAATATAGGGCAAATCCTCCTTTATAACTGTAATTTTTTTGCAACAACACAGATGAAATAGATTTCGAGAAAAAAGTTGCCGAAAATGAGCAAAAACGGCTTTTTCAGAAATTGTTCTTGTTCTTGTTGTTGTTACCTTTTTTGTAAACAACGTAGCGCCTAAACGCGCGAACCGATTTTCATGAATGAGGTGTGATTCGATTCGGAATTTTATGTAGATGTGTCTTTTGGGGATCTCGACGCTGTATATCAAATGGGGGAGCAGTTAGCCCCATGTATATAAGGCCCCCTTCAACATTATTACTACTAATTACTCTGTAAATCTTGGCCAGATTTTTAAAAAAATTGGTAGGATGAAAGGGTTAGGACTCCTCTACGTAACATTAAAGCGACGATCTGCTCTTACACCTGTTAAGGGGAAGTACAGCAGTCGTTTCAAATTATCGACGCGTGAACCGATTTTCACGAATGAAATGTCATTCGAATCGAAATCTTGTACGGATTTGCACTTAAGTCTCGACGCTGTGCCACTTAAGAAGGGGAGTTTGCCCCCCGCAAGTAAGGCCCACTCTAAAAGTATTATTACTATTATTTCTATAACACTTAGTCCGGTTTGATAAAGTTTAGCACGAAGAAGTGGTAAAAGCTTCCATACGTGACTCTAAAGTGCTACTATGCTCTTACACCTACTAAGAGGAAGTATTGTAATCGTTTAAATTATCGACGCGTGAACTGATTTACGTCAATCGTCGAATTGTCATTCGATTCGATATTTTATGTGAATAATGCTTTTGTGGATCTCGAGTTTGCACCACTTAAGTAAGTCCCCTCTTAATAATCAATAACTACGACCAATTTTGATAAATTTTGTTATTTACTCACAAATACCTTCCACTTTTGATTGAAACGTTTACCGAAGAAAACTGTTGTTGCGGATTCTTTGGGGACCGCAACTCTAAGCATTCATTTAAAAGATCTCTCCAGTGGTAGTTACGGGTCTGACTTAACACCATATCAGGTTGTAATGAAACTATTGCTTATTCCAAATGTTAAGAAAATCTGTAAAGCAAAAAGGGAAATCTATCCAAAAGGTACAAAAATCTCTTTAACAAAAACTTACAGTTTAAAATGTTAAGTATAAGGGTTGATTAAACGCCAAAAGGTACACAAATCAGCAAGTACCCAACATTTCATTAATACTTCACTGATATCATTTAAGAAATTTTACTGCATTAACTTTTCATTGATATTTTTAGAATATATTAGATGTCACGGACCCTTATGCTGGCCATTTTCATCTACAAAATATTTGTTCAAGTGAC
The DNA here is from genome assembly GCF_049639745.1 of Rhodnius prolixus. NCBI lineage: Eukaryota > Metazoa > Arthropoda > Insecta > Hemiptera > Reduviidae > Rhodnius > Rhodnius prolixus. The sequence goes on along the minus strand of NW_027411625.1, from coordinate 15,947,478 downwards.
GCACCATTTCACTTAAACTGATTGACTGTAATATCTATTTATCTGTAATAATCAAACTATTAATCACAGGTAGAAAAGAAAAACGTTATATGTTTATTTTATTTATTTAGTTTTTAAACAAAAATCGTCGGTTTAAGTTCATTCCTCGATTAAAGTGATTATTACTTTATGTAGTCAAGGGTTAAAAATAATAGGTAATCATTAATCTGGGTTAATATTAAATAATATAGTTTTCTTCAACTACATTCTTAATCTAGGTGTTCTTCCTACAATCTTATATGTATATATGGAATATAAAATAGATAAGATTTGCACATATTTAGGACAGTTAATTATTAAAGTATATTACTGCAAGTACTCAATTAAAGGGACTGCATTAAATTACAACTGAGAAATGAATAATTTACTTGTTATTAACTGTGTGTTATTTGTGCTCTCAAATACTTCTGTTAGACGAATTGAAGATTCAAATTTTGTTTTAACTTCGTGATTCAAATTTAAATAGTAATTAGAACTACACTCAACTTTTATTTTATTTTAATGTGCATGTGTATGTGATTACACAGAATAAAGGGCATAATAGAGATAAGTCAGAAAAATAATGTGGAATAGAGTTAAAATAAGCTTCTATTTAGTTATGATGAAGAAATATACATTTTATTATTATTTTCACAAAAAAATTCTTATAAATGAAGTGGCCAGCATAAGGGTCCGTGAGATCTAATAAATTCTAAAATATCAATGAAAAGTTAATGCAGTAAAATTTCTTAAATGATATCAATGAAGTATTAATAAAATGTTGGGTACTTGCTGATTTGTGTACCTTTTGGCGTTTAATCAACCCTTATACTTACCATTTTAAACTGTAAGTTTTTGTTAAAGATTATATTCTGAGGTTGGCAAGGGTGGTTTAAACGTTCAGTTTAGTCTGTGCAGTGTGGAGTCTGTGTAATGTTCGAAAGAATTGTGGCGTAAATCACTGTTGTGAGTGTTCACACCATTTTGTGTACCTGTAACTGTTGAGGCAAAATTAATTCTGTTTTAAAAATGGATTCCACTTTTTGGGCATAAATCGTTTAATAATGCACGCTTGGCCTGAAGTCAGGCGTTACAGGTGCAATTAAAAATTCCAATTCAATTAACGGTACTGAATTATGGAATAAAAAAGCAATAAAAAAAAAGAGAATAAACAAGACTGCAGATCTGTGACACTGACAGATTAGTGCATTATTTCCGCTAAATGCAACAAGTCGCCGAATTCTGGCCATTGAATTCCAACTTTTTTATTCAATCAACTTTTGGCTAATTCAATTGTACTTGATTTTCTCACTGAAAGTGAATCATTACAATTTTAATCAGTTTCGTTTAACATTGGTTTCTTTGCGTATACGCATGAATATAATGGGGGTACATTCAGAGTGCATTGTGCATGTTTACTTCCTTTCATCCCTCATAAGTGAAAGCCGGAAATAGAGTGGTATTAAGGCCCACTGAGTACAAAAAGGGGTTTAACACATTGACCTTACGTGTGTTCAACATAACTCAAGAACGTAAAAATGCAAAATCTACCAATTCGATGTGTGGTTTAGGTTCTAAGATTGGATATCAATTTGAGAACAATTATAGACAAAGCAGCTATCTGAAAGTGCCACTTTATTCAATAGATTTTTCAATTGTTTTGGAGCATTTTATCCAAAATACGCTAGCCGAGCGGTTAGAGGCGAGACCTGTAAAGCTAATATGTATTGTGGTACTGGGTTCGATTCTGGACCTTGGATTTTATTTAATGGTTAAAACGAGAAATTTATAGTAAAGAAGTTTACTCGTTGCCTGCGTGCGCGATACCTTGTTTGGTAGATGGACGAAAAACCCGTCTGAAAACTTGACTACTTCCGTTTATTCTTGTATACACTACAGAAACAAATAGGTAAATGCTTTTCTTTCTTTTTTTCAATTTTTGTACTTTGTCTAAAGGGTTGTAGCTTGAAGTTGGGTGTAACGTTTGTTAGGCACATCGCTTTATTTTGAAATTCTTCAAGAATATTGCTTTTAGAGAGGTCCTGTTACACTTCTGCAACATAATCATTAAATCATTATATTTTAATAAATATGTAGATTATTGATGTTACAATATTTTTAGTACAAGTCCAAAGTTTGACGAAAACTTATTAGGTAACATTTGGTTCAGTAGGTGCAAGAAGCTGACGGCTCTAGTATCAGTAGTGACCTCGGCAGTACGAAGTTATAATGCTCCTTCAGGAAGACTGAAGCTAGCCTACCGAGGCTCAGATAGAAAAAAGTACAAGTATTATTGCAACAATTGGAGTAAGAAGTCATGAGAGTGGCCGCACCAGATTTTAAAAGGTGGGATTGGAAGATAAGCGCAATTACTCTGGGCCTATGTCGAGTAACCTAAAATAGAGCTATTTCATAATAGGCAACTATAGTAAGTCCAATATGTCTTTCATGAAATGATCCTAAATGATAATGTGGCGCAATAACGACAGACAGACACACTATTGTCCCAGCCCAACAAATTACATCTGTCTGTACAGTCATTCCTGGGGGGCCTGCGGGCAAACCATTCTGCTAATTGCCAGAGGATATGTTGACGCTCTATTCTTTCATTACGTCTCAATAAATATTTTTTGGAAAACGCGTGAGATTCTGGCATGAAACTAGATTTGTGTGTAAGTGTGTTTATGCAGCACTAATTTGCTACAACGATAACTATTGTCCGGTAATAGCCAATTTAGCAAACCACTCAATGCTTCAAAGTGTGGAGGGATAATTAAGCTGGACAAGCTAGACTCTATTTGGGTCATGTCAATAAAGGATGGGACCATTATTGTATACCCGAAAGAACTGATTCGACAATTTTTAACTTTCACTTAGGTAAGTTACGATCATGCTTAATTTTCAGAAACTGTGTTTTCAAGGTTAATGTATTTTTGAGGTTCGTCTGAGATTAAAGAAGTAGAAAAAGGAAGATTACTTTTCGAAAACTTACCATCAATTTTACAGCTTTTTCTTTTAATTTTCCTGCTCTTCCAGCGGAAGGGTCTGCATTCAAAAAATATGTTTCTGATTTTCATCTAGGCTTTCTTGTGATTTTTTGTGGTAAGTTATCCAGGTATGCAAAAAGAAAATTCTAAGAGCTGTTTTGTTTTTATTTTTAGTTCTTTAGATGCAGTTTAATAAGGTGTGGAAGAGTGGAGAGCAGGTTTTGGAAGGGAGATAACACTCTGTAAGTAGCGTGGGTTACCACGGATCAAAGAAATAGGCGATTCAAACTGGTGCTTAGAACGAAACCGTGTAACAGGTTGCAATGTTATAGGAGCGCGCCAGCACTTTTTTGTATCGAGTTAGAGCGAAATCGTTTTTAAGATGCCGTGTTATAGGAGGGTAACCTGTACCGATTTTCCCTTTTCGAGTTACACAAACACACACATTAATTTGTAAGAAAACTTTTTCATTTTAAGCGTACCATTTTATACACAGGGTGTCCGGGCTAAGTTGTCCACCCCCTTTTTCACCGTAATTATTGATGATGGGAAAAAAGTTCAAATCGTAACTTCCTTTATTTTTAGAGTAGTATCTAATGATATTATAAAAAACGAAATTCTGCTGCTGATATGCAGGTTAGAGATACAAACTTTTTTTTAAAAAATGGGAACCCCTATTTTTTATTATGATTTCTAAAAGTACTTCTTTTTTTTTTGTGAGAAAAACTGTTTTTGAAAAATTTAAATTTCTTTTGTAGTTCCCAATTTTTTACCGCTGCCTGCTGGCATTTTATTAAAAAACAATAAATGATTATGGATAAAGCAAAAGGGTCTGTGCAAAGAGCAAAAACAAAAATGCAAGATGAATGTTTACACAAATGCTCTCTTGTAAATCTTCAAGAAGCTTGGGATTCTGAGCTTGATGTATTACTGTATGTGCAAGAGAACTTCAGTTCGAAATGCGGCTAGAGCTCTGGGAATTAGTAAAACTGTCTAGTGGGAAATACTCCGGCGCTATCAAATGAAGCCATTTAGGAACCACATTGTTCAGAGGTTTCGTGAAGGGGATCAAGAGCGCCGACTTACTTTTTTGGCTCATATGAGTGCATTTTCGGAGGAAATTCCAGATCTTTTATCTTTTATTTTACGGACCGACGAGGCAAAATTTACCAACGGTGTTTTTAATAGGTGGAATTTCCGTTCGTGGGCTGACCAAAATCCCCATCTATCTTATCAGTCCCATCATCAAGTTGTTATAAGCATAAATGTATGGTGTGGATTGATTGATTATCGGCCCATACTTTTATGAACAAAATCTTAATGGAGAGAATTTTTTTAATTTTTTGTCAGAAACACTTCTCAAGCTTCTTGAAAATATATACACAATGACACCCTGTATATATATATCCGGTGCGAAAATTCAAATTCGAAAATCCGCATTATGAGTAAAATAAAAAAATGAAAAAGAGAAATCCAATCTAAGACGACGGAGTTTAAGAGGGATAAGAGTGAATCTTTTAAGTGTCATTGTGACGCAATTCAAAATCATAATGTACGCCAAAATAAATAAAGATTATTATTTATTTATTTATTCTGCTGTTTCGGATTTAACCTACTCAAAACAATTATTGTAGTCGGATATTGACTCTACTAAAATGTATTTGTGTGCAATTGGTACAAGAGGCTCTAATTGACTGATCGCATCGCAAAGCAATTACACATTGTTTAAATTAGAATTAAAATAATCTAATACGAACGCTCACACGATATTTTCTTTAATCACTTCTTCAAGTTTCTAATGTAGCGCATTATTTTGAATTATTTGCAATAGCGCGGTGAATAGATCGATAGATAAGGGAATGCAATGTGCTGGTGATGCAGATTATGTGGAACAGAGAGTTGAGAATTTATTTTATGGTGCAGAGATACGAGTATGTAAATGTAAGGTAGCGTCAGGTAAATTAAGGTTTGGAATCGTAATTAGTGACAAGTTTAGCTAGTTTAGACATTTTTAATCTTCAAAACGTTTTTCTGAATGAAATGATAATTTTTCTGTTAGTCTTCTTCTTATCCGGCGATATAGACCGAGGCGGTCAATGGCCTGCTTAATATACGAGTAGGCCGACCACTGGGCCCTTAACAAGGCCAAAGGGCACTAACTCCTGTCTTCCTTATGACAGCCCTTATATCTAGCATAACCCCTGAAGATGAAATAGTCCCTAGGTATGACTGATCTCTCTTTTCGATTTATGAATCAGAAAAAATAGTGCTGTAAAAAGTTATAATTTAGTTTTTAAATTCTGACTTTAAGAAGAGGTTCTGTGGCGTTGCTCTCCACCCTTCCATCCCATATTGAAGCAAATTAACTTTTAATACAAGCTCTAAATTAAATGTGAAATTTAAGAAATATAGTAAGAGAAAGTTATATAAGTGTTCACACTAGATCTTTAAGTTTGGGTACTTGAGGAACCTGAAGGTAGGACTTTCCTGTAAAGGTACCCCTAAAGTCAGTAATGTCGGTAATGCCTCTACAGTGTGACTTGATTTTTGATCGTAGCTAGACCGAGTAAACTATTTAAATTGATTTTAGAAATTTAGAGATAACTGGAAAAGAGATCAGTCTGTCGGATGATAATATGGTCCCCACTACCTGATAAACTGAGTAAACATGGTGTCTCGAGATAGTGTCTGTACGGTAGAAAGTCCATCTACTAATTTCACAATAGGCCACCGAATTATAATATAACATAATCTTAGAATTTGTCCAGTGAATCCAAAACACTAAGCTTATCTCCTCTCAACTGATAAGCAGATTATGCTTACGTAAGTAATTCTTCTTATGCTTTTATTTGCTTTTACCTCTAGTAACGTTTTTTACAGAATTCGAATGTGAGTATTCACCTGTAGAGGTAGTCCGTGATAAAAAAGTTAAAAAAAACGGACATTTTTGCCAAATTACTCTTATCCAACTCTTAAGTCTTACATCTGCTTCCTGAAGCTTCTTTTGGCGGTCTGCGCTAAGGCGAGATCATCCGGAAATACAAAGTGTAGAGTTTCCTAGATCTCACTCTCTAGTTTTCTTATTGCCTCCTTTATTGCAACAACCACCAATGGGCTTTCAATATTTCATATAAAGATTTTTCTTTTGTAAACGAAACCAGGTTAGAAGATCTAGCGTAAAGCAATGCCAGGAGATGACAAATTCATTCGGATTCTCTAGGAATGTTAGAGACAACGGTGAAAGATAAGTACAATAGCTAAAATATAGGAATATTAGCTACTATATGTATACTAGCCAGGATCTTCTTGGAAACCGAGGGTTTCGTGGATTTGGCAGTTAGGGATAACCACTTCCTGGTACCGAAGAGCCGGTGATATATCCCGGTTCAATACATAGAATCTGCCCAGGTTTTAAGGAAGCTACAGGTACAGAGGAAGCCTCAAGTAGAAAGGGAAGCTTCAGGTAGAGAGGGAAACCTCAGTTAGAGAGGGACGCTTCAGCTAGAGAGGAAATCTCAGCTAGAGAGGGAAGCTTCAGCTAGAGAGGGAATCCTCAGCTAGAATGGGAAGCCTCAGCTAGAGCGAGAAGCTTCAGGTAGAGAGGGAAACCTCAGTTAGCGAGGGACGCCTCAGCTAGAGAAGAAATCTCAGCTAGAGAGGGAAGCTTCAGCTAGAGAGGGAATCCTCAGCTAAAGATGGAAGGCTCTGTTAGAGAAGGCAGTCGGCAGTTTGGGATAACTACTCTTTAGTGATTAAAACAACTCTCCCCAAGAAAACATATGTCCTCTTCCTGTTTCTGGAATCCATCTAGGCTTTCTGAGAAAGCTGATAACTTTCTACTGAGCCCTCGATAGTCAGGAAAGTCTACTTATTCGAAGTGGGCGCCTAACGCCTTGGAGGTTCTGTTTTCGTCACAGTACCATCCATACTTGGGTTGGGTTGTCAGTATTGTGTGTTTATAAGCTGGGATACTTGCAGTTTGGACGCCAAGATTCTTGAAGAAGTGACTTTTCCCCTCGAGGTTCCAAAAAGTTGAAAATTCAGGAGATTTAAAAAAAAACTGAATCATTGACTATTTCTTCTGGTGGGGCTTTACCTCCGGTTCCAAGATAAGTGAGCTATGGGGAAGCTCTTTGCTAATAACTTTTTTCTCGAGGAACTGGGTTTGGTGTAACGGTCAGAAGTCCTAACCATTATACTAAACCCAAATTTATACTTTAATCTTTATTGATTCTAAGAAGCTTAGTTTACGCATTTACTTTGACAAGATGTCCAGAAATTGTCAACAAAAGCTTTTTAGATAACGGTAAAACGCTCTGTAGTATTCCACTGCTTCTCTCTTATTTTCTTAAACACAAATAAGTGGTTCTGTAAGCTCCTTTCTCTTCTCTAGCTAGATTTCTAGATAGTCTACTGGTCAATCTACAAAATAGGAAAATCAACAGCGAAATTCCTCGAGGAAACCAGTAACCGCGAGAATCGTAGCCTGAGGAGGTCGTTTGAGTGGATATATTCGTTTGACGCTATCTTTACTGTAGAGATATTATTAGAGATTCGGTACTGCAGAGAAGTGTACGCGACTAAGATTTGTAAAGCCATGGTGCCTCGCGGGATATCTTCAGCTATTTCACACCTCCAAGCTGCTAATTGGTTTCACCGTTATAGAATTTCTACTAATACACTCACCGAGAATTCATAAATATCTATCATTATGCAAGCGTCTTTATGTGTGTTGTCGTAAACAAACCAAAAATCTGAAGGATAATACATAAACCAGAAACTATTCTTCAAATTCATTTTGTTTCTTCAGTTTTTTCAAAATGTGAGAAAAGAAAATGTGAATACTCACATGACTTTCTCTTACTGCAGTTTGCAAGGTTCACTGCAGTGAAAGGGTTTTTGGGGAGAATATCACATCCCAGGACCCAAACCCGAAAATTAGTTTTCAATAAAGGAATTTTAAACAAGATTGATTTGGTTTTAGTGGGCAGCCTTTGATCACTGTAGACCGTTTGCGAACGCTTTCCTCTAATGTGCTATTTCTGGACGATTTATTACGTATTAAATGTTAACAAGGGAAACGAACGGAAATGTACGTGGTTACGATACTCCCTCTATCGATAGTAAGAGAAGGTATGCTATTGCGTTTCAGATTCCACTATCACGAGATTACTCCAGTATTCATGCGAGCGGCTCGTTTAAATAATTGCTAATCAATTATTGACGAACTGGCTCATTGTTTCGTGCTGTAAAAAATGAATAGATGTTTACGCAAGGGATAAATCGTTAATTAAATAAAAATTATCTCTAGCTAATTACATGCTGATTATGTTGGCGTGTTTACTCTGCAAAGCAAGGATTGTAAGAAACAATCGTTTCAAGAAATTAGATTTGGAAAAACATGAGAAGTTAGTTTTAGAAGAAAATTTGGAATGAGCGTACTAAAGAAAATCGCTGGGACTTCGTGCTTATTATGATCATTGTGTAGAAAATATCTAAATAAATGAAAGTAATTTCGAAGCTGAAACTTGGCATTTAGGTTTGGCCGCACCAGGGAAGCTGGTTAATTGAAGAATTGTTCTAGGAAAATTCAGTTTAGTCATTCGGAGTTTGGAAAAATGTGGAAATTCGGAGAAACTGTAGTAAAAGAAAAGGCGAGTGTGTGTGCAAAGCAGACTCATGTTTTGGCTTCTATTTGTGCTAAGTTGGCTTGTCGTGGATGTTATGTCTGTAGCATTGTCCTATTTGATCTGCACGCTGAGCCAACTCCTTGCTCGGAGGGTATGTAACCACTGCATACAAAACATTATTGATTAGTTGACTTACTTCCATCCGACATTAGTTCATGTCCACGGTACACGACTTTTTAGGAGTTAGAATCAAATAACTTCGACCAAGTTACGTATTAAAGTCTTTGGAATAGTTCCAGCATTGACGGTCCAAGCACCTTGTCAGTCAATTCAGAGAATTGCTATTGAATGGAAAGCCTGATTGTGCAACAGAATCAGCTGTGGCTTCTAAGATAATATTAGCACGTTTAGAGACCCCAGACTTGAAGCTGTGATGAATGGACTAGCGAAGCGAGGTGCTATAAAGCCATGAATTGGTGAGAATGATAGTTCTCGGGCCTACATTAGGATGGAAGTTCTAATGGACCGCCGCTGCAGCCTGCAACGGTTTTTATGGTACATTTAGCACTTTGGTACACACATACTAATTACGGGTTAATAGTTGCACTCATAAAACATATTCAGAGGCACGTACCATATTAAAAACTGTGCGGCAATTTTAACAATGGTCATAAAAATCCACACACTTTACATTGAACTTACGAATCTCCTATCTTGGTACATATTCTTCCTGTTTATTTCATCTCAACAATAAGTAGATTTACAATAATAATAGTATGTAATCAAACAGTTGTACGGAACAAAGTTTACCAGATTTAACCAGCCGTAGTAAAGGTGACGGTTTTTCACAAACCTGGTCCAATTCTTCCTCCTTTTCCAGAAAAGGGCGATTTCGTGATGCCTCATAATTGTTTACCTTCTCTCACAAAGGAGAATAATATTGCAATCATGTCGAATTGTCGAAACTAAGATTTCACCGGATATCCGCCTTGAAGGTAGCTGAGACAGTGGTTGTGACAAAATGGTGTGTTTACAAAAAAGGAAGCTGAAACATATTTATATTCTAATTTGATTCCATCAGGAGACCTAACTGTAGCATAGCGAAATATTAGCTGTACACTTAACAGTTTATAACTTTTATTTGAATAATTACTGCTCTCTAGTGAATAATTAATGGATTAAACGGTTTCACGGTTTTAGAAACTATTTTTAAACATATTTAGAAATTGCGAGTTATCATTTGATGGTATAACAAATTTTTACGTTCTTCATTGAATTCCTATAAACAACAAAAAATAATTAGAAATATTGTTTAAAAAATTTGATGTAAACACACGACTTTTTCCAAATAATATTCTCAAAGTTTTGACTCAAAATTTTCTTCAATTTCCTAACGTTGGAGTCATTATTTAATGCTTACCACTTAAGACTCACACTCTTTCTCACAATTTCTTTAGAAATGTTTCCAGTTTCTAATCATCACACAAAGTTTAATTAAATCATATAAGCTTTTCGTGAGAAAAATGGCGGATTTATAAGTGAAAAATATTGCCCAGTTTAATTTTAATTTTTCAATAAAATATTTAATATTTCCTAACTTTCCTATTCCACTTCCATTAGTAACACAAGACAAAGAATATTAAGCAAGAAATAATTCTATTTTTTGTGTAATTTAAATTATTTATTGTTATTGCAAATTCTGATAATTCATCAAATACCTCCTGGTGAAAAATTGCTTTAATTTTAAGATGTATTTTAATGATAAATTATGGGTAATAAATAATTGACAAATCAGAATGAAGGAAGAAAGATATAAAGATATGTAGGCGGGTCGAGGAGCCAATAAGAAGCCTCGTAGCGCTTGCCTGGCTACGCCCACATTAAACTTGCCATACCTCATCCAATGAAATTTTCTTCGGTCTACCTACATAAAATAGTGGTCTACATGTAATTTTTGCATTCTTAGTTTGTAGTTTCTATTATTTTTGCGCCAAGATATAATGTAAAAATAAGTGATAAATTGTAGTTTTGGCTTTATTCCGGTTTATTCTTTTTAGGGCCAATAGAATATAAATTAAAAAAGGAAAAAGATTGGAATACTGAAAAAAACAAAAACGAAATCAATTTAGCTGAAAGATTCCTCTGTTAAACAAGGTGTGACTTGTCGCTGGAGAAAAATTTTGATTGTCACACAACCAGTTCTCTTTCTTAAATGACAGCCATATGCAAATTGAAACCATATTCAATTTTTAAATGAAATATGACCGGAAGTGCCATTTAATGAATAAATTTTTTCAATTGGATTTTTTTAAAAAATGACTGCAATGATTTAATTTAAACTTTTCGCAGTGATCATAGTTATCAAAGTCTATAACAGCCACACACATTTTCGCAGGGAAATTCGGCGGGAACTTTTATGGCGATGAAAAGATTCCCTTTGAAGGGTCATTTTTATGTAAAGCACGGTCCTGTCTGTTATACTCATAAGAAGAGTTGAATGCTATTATGTAGAGTTTTATTGGGGGCATAATAAGGAGTATTGGTCATTTTTCGTGGGGTTTTGGAATCCCAAGGATTCGATTCAGTAAGGGGTGGAATGCTTACAGGAATAACTCACTTGTAATCCTTAGCTACATCCTTAGGTAGCAGCAAAATGTTGTACAAAGTAAGTTTGCTTTTTAACGTAAGCTTAAATCTTTTGTCGAGTAGTCTTGTAGCATGCGAAATCGTTTGTTAGTCTTCATTCTTTTAAGTGGGAGGATTCTGAGTTAGTCGTTTGTTCATTTGTAACCCCAGAGATAGTGTACTCTGCAAGAAGTAGGAAGCAACGTATCATTGAATTGGTTTCTAGGACAAGTAGAGAGTCGGAGAGCTAATGTAGTTGAATACATTATTGTTCATTCACCTTATTTTCCTCAAAAGAACAAGATCAGCATCTACACCGCGATAAAGTTGTTGAACAGTTGAGTGCATTTGTCTGAATCCAATTGATGGCATGGAAAGCTTCTTGAAGCTACAAGCATAGTAATTAAATGTTTAAGAATGAGTTTTCCAAGGATTTTGAACATATCCGGGAGTAGACATGCTGGCAGGTAGGAACAAGCAACTTGTAAATGTTTTCTCGGTTTTTCTAGAAAAAGGTTTTTTAATTAAAATTTCGAGTTTGAAGGAAATTCATCAATCTGAAGCACGTCTCTTCTGCAAAAATTGTTTAATTTTTTGAGAATATCTCAAAAATGGCTCCTAGGATTTTCTGCAATCTCGGTATATACATTACATACATTATACAATACATAAAATCATAAAGTATACACATTAAATCATTTTCCTGGAAAAAAATTTTTTAGAGCAGTTCTCGGGGAGGAGTCGAGGTAGGTTCCTTGTAAGGTTACAGTAAAATGTACGGTTTCACCAACTTTACTGTAAGAGTTAAATATGATTTAATGTTCGTTGTTTCAAGAAAATTGTTGGGTTTGAACTCTAAGGGTAAGAAAGATTCGTGCATGTGGGGCAATTCATGCAACAATTCCCTCAGAGCGCACTGGTATTCTTAAAAAATTATGATTGCTAAAGTTGTTGTGGTTATGTACTGCGATGTTCCAGTGTGAATACTCGTGTCTCTGTACGAACTGGAGTACTGCATTACCAATTCCATTGATGTATGATCGTCGACATAATTAATTGGTTTAGAGATGGAACAATGAAGGTAGGATGGCGATTATAAATGATATACTTACGTATTGAAGAGATTATGGATCAAAGGTGGGTTAAATAGTTGATGAGACGGTGTATGGCGCGGGGGCGTGAGAACTTCCGGACTGATCGCTGGTCGGGTGTCACTTCAACCTGTACACACTTCCTCCACTTCCTCACAAATTATACCACAACCCATGGGTTCACAACATTTATCACGCATCCTTTTCAAGATATAAATTATTCAGGTTTGGTATTAAAGCGGACTTTAAAGCAAGTATCCTTTTGAGTTAAAAAAAATTGTCAACTCTCGCGTTTTTCTGATTTTCTTTTTCTGAAATTCTCACAATTGTAACAATGTTCAGCGAAATCTCGTGTGAAATCTGAATTTTGTCATCATCATTGCGAAGATAACTAGCAAACAGTAATTCTCTCTCCCCAAACCCTCATAAAACCAATTTCCTTTCTTTCACTTTCTCCTAAGTTCGTAAGTAGAAGTACTGCATGCTTGCAGATCTTCGGATTTTGAGATTTCAGCCTTTTTCGAAATTGGCTTCATATTTTTCTCTAAATTTATTACACAAGTAGCTTTTCTATTTTTTCGTCAATTCTTGCCAAGGGCACATAACCGTTGATTACTCTACATTGTTTCAAGTAAATTTAACTGAAATAGAGAAAGTGGCGTAAGGGCTCTCAGTTTCTACATCGTCTCGTAGAACAAAATATACTAATGAAATAATGAAGTAGAAAAGAATTTAAATAATTATTACAAAGTTAGTAATTTTCATTAGAAGGTAACTGCGGGTGTGTTGTTTGATGGTATTAATTTATTCTGAGAGAAAGGTGACGTCAGAGTAATGTCAACAAGTCTATTGTGTTCAAAGCAAAACACCTGACATGTGCGCCTGTGTTCTCCAGTTGTCGTAGTTCGTTGAAGGACAATCTGCAGTGTCTCTAACCGCACTCCCCTCTCACCGCATGTCATAATAATTATTTTTTAAAAATAATTCAATTTAGAAGAGAAGGTTGTCAACAGCATCTTTTCAAACTGCATAACTCAAATAACTCGCTTAGTAGTCTTTTTACACCAAAGATCTCACTTTCAGCTGTACTTCTTTTTAGCCCGTATTATCTCCCTAAGGAGGAATCCAGGCCAAAACCTAAATCTTAGGGTTTATATTAATCAAAGGTATATTGCATGATATATTTATTATTGTATTATACATATTCTTGAAACTTTGTATTAGAATCACAGGAAATACATGTAAGAATATTATGATAATTAGTCCTGATAATAGCGACCAGACAGGTAGGAAGCAAGGAGAAATAATGTATTAAACTAACAGCGAAATTTTAGAAACCATTTAAAGGGTAATTGGAGTGATGAGAATGGCCGGAATGCAGAAGACATGGCGTTTGCCAAGTTACTTTTATTGGTTGTGGGGAGAAAGGAGAAAATTATGGTTGAAAGGTTTTTGCGGAAATAGTATTTTAGGGGGTTCTTCCATCAAGTGAGAATAGACAGCGAAGAATCACCAGGAAGGTTGGAGTTTTGCAGCACGATGTTTTAAAAACAAAGAGAAGAGCTCTGTCCAATGATGCAGAAGCAAAAATTCCGGGGGATAAAGCCAGGACGGGCTTTGCGAGCGTCAGTCCGGGGGCATGAAGAAAGACAATTTGATTGACAGACGTGCAATGTGCAGTAGGAAACGCACAGATTGGGGAGACGGGTAGGTTTACAGAAACAGCCTCACAGTACTATGGGCTACACTGAGCATTTCTATCCCCATATCCTCATGGATAGGGCAGCGCTAGAGGTGCTAATGTTTCCAAAACCTAAGCTGGAATTGTCGCAGTGTACTGGGCTAATGAACCCTTATGTGTCGGCGAGTTATTGTACTGTTTAAATGCTGTAACCACCCCCGCTTTGCTCCAAGGGAGGAACCCCCTTTATCCAATGTGGGGATTTGCAACTGAATTGCTGGCCATTATTCAACGGACACAGAGGTTACGGGCAGGGCGTTGAATGAGAGATTATCTCCTTTCTATGGAGGGTTCATGCTCACAGATTGATCCAATTACAATAGAAACAGGTGCCCTAATGCAGCCCGTATTTATGTGTAAAACTGGGGCCGCATGCTGCGCGTCCCCCAACAACAAACAGCTCAATTAAATCAAATCAAATGCTTGCTAATATTTTTAATCACAGGCTCTGCTATTATAAATTCCTTTAGTAAGGCTTTCAATGACGTTTGTTTTCTTAAATTCTCAACAAAAGGAAGTTACGCTTCATTTACTTGGAGGATCAGTTCCTTAGAATACTGTGTAAAGAAAAATCACAATTTGATCAGAAAACTGCGAAAAACTGTAATTAATTTCATTTAATTTAAATCAAATTGCTAAAATTAGAAAAGACAAACAAAAACATCTGTCCAATATGAAACAATACATTCTCTATTGTGTCACGTTTTGAAAATTGGGTTTTTACTCATAATTATAAAAAAATTAATCTGTAAAAATAAAACTTTCAGTTAGCCGATTTTCTTTACCCAGAAGCGCTCTGAAATGAAGGATCCTGTAAATAATACTTTTCAAAGAACTAGTTTCACAAGTGTGCAAAAAGTCTACCAGCCAAAGCATATTCAGGGTTTACTGGCACTACTGCACAACGGAATGTCAGATCTGAACTATCAGCGATTTTCCGTTTAGTCTTGCTGATCACAGTCTGGCACGCTATCCTTGTTTTTGGGCCATTCTTAAGAGACCCATATACTCAAAATGGAAATATTACATCATCGCAATATTTTCCCTAACAGTTGTAAAAGGAAGTAAAATAATGATCAAATATGTGTGCGCAGTATAAATTTTTAACATGCAAAAATCGAAATCATATTATAAAAAAAAAAATCATTAAATATGTAACAAATGTATAAATAAAAATATGAAACAAATGGCGTACAAATCGGAGGATAGCTATGTATTTTGTGTGAGGTGATGGCGCATAGAGGCAAACAAGGGTTCTATTAGTGTGCACATGCAATCAAAATGTACCTGACCAAAAATTAGTTACACTTAATCCAAAAAAATAAAAAGTATAAAAAATAAGAGTAACGAGAGTGATGTAGAGAGTAGGCAAGTCACTGACTGCAGAAACGCTTCAATACGGGTGTTTGCAGAATTAATCATGCAGTGTGGAAACAGAGCACCCCTCGTCCAGTCCACCATTGTCGGCAGCGCTATTTTCCTTTATTTTATATCTATTCTCCAAATATTGACACTTCCAAATGTAAATGCACAATTTAAATGCATGATCTTTACTTATAAATTCTAATCGCTTTACTCAGACCAAACATTTTTAGATTCCCGTACTGCCAATAAGCGTAAGTAATCTTTTCTTGTAGATTTTCAAATTTGAGTTGCTGGAAAAACAGGTTTTGGGGCCCCTAAATGCACCCCCACCCCAATAAAAAAACATGCGGCATGAACACACGGCCTTTACTACTGCGAATTTTCTTGAACCTTTCTACTGGTTATAAAACCAAGTTGACCACAAGGACGGCATGAAGAAAGGGATTTCCACGCGGAGATTCCACGCTGCTGGCCCTTAGATTCACTCTGCCTACAGCTCACCGTCCGATGATAGATCGTATGGTCTTGAACGAGAAAGTTCTGTCTAGAGTCCGGCACTAAAAAAAGGCTTCGGGCACAAATGCCTCATATGTTGACGCGCCTCAATTCAACACACAAAACAAACAAAGAACAGGCGCCATCTTACTCGGTCAATCTGACTGAAATGGGTTCACTGATCCAATCCGCTCTTTCCCACCTTGCACTATCATTGCTAGCGACATTATTTTCCTCCGCTGTTAGCAGATCCCAGTCATAACTCAAAATCCTTACGAGGAGTAAAAGAAAGTAAAATCTCTAGATTTCATACAAAAACAAAGTAGCATGTATTTATTTCAAAGGGGCCGAAATGTGAAGGTTGACATTAGGTTTTCCCACGAAATTACAAGCTTGATGAAAGATGGTTTAATCTAGGAGACCAACCTGGCGCAATTGTGTGGATAACCTGTTGTGGTAGATATAAGTGGGACGGAAGTAGGTTTGGCTGTGACAATGGACTAGTCCGGCAGATAGTGAAGCCAAGATAAGATAGTGCACCTACCGCCAGCGCCCCTCTTATAAATGTTCCCATTTTTTACTTTCTCTTACCTCAGTAAGTTACCCACCATTCACAATTCTAACTGAATATCCTTTCTACTTCTGATTCACTTTCTTTCTCTAAATACAATTCTTTTACTCGCCCCGGAGTTATAGAAGAATACAGATTGATTGCAATGTAGTCTGGCACTCAGTACCTGTATTTAAATGCGTTTATATGATAATAAAATATTTAGTTTTTGCCAATTGTGCCCATTTACAAATTGTAACTTTGGAAGTTGGAACAGTTCTTTGGCGAATATTTAACTCGGTACTCCTGTAAATGAGGACACGCTCCAAAGAGGAGCAGACCCTCTACCATATTGGCACAATTCCTTCTCTCTTCAGTTCGATTAATGTTGTAACTTAAATTAAGAAGTGCCAACCTAACAAAAATATAACTCTCATTAAATACAAATTATTATTTATCGATAAATATGATTACTTTCTAGAAATAAATTCAAATCTTTATATAATGAATGAAATGCAGAATTTTAAAATTTTCTAATAATTTATTTTCAAATTCTTCATTTAACTGAACAACAATCTTGTTTAACTAAACTATAATATAATTTCTTAAATAAAGACGAGTTACTTAAAAGCCAGAATTTATATGAAATATTGGCTCAGGATTCTTCCTGTATATGTCTTTTGGGAGAAGATTGGGGCAGACCTCTATCCAAGCTTCCATTGTAACGCAAGTTCTTATCAACTGAATAATCTAATTGGAGTGAAATGTGTAACCAAAGCTCCAAATTTGAAAAAATAGGAAGATCGAAAGTATTTTGAATACATTTCTTCAATATTTCAAAAATGATTTTAGTGATTTCACATGCAGCATGTTCTACGCTTCTAACATCAACATCAAACGTTTTGCAAAAGAACCGAGTTGGAAAATGCTTTATTTCTACACCACTTTTTCTTGGTTGGTTTGATTTTTTTTTATCACCGGGTTTAGCGTGCTTTCTTGATTGGCTTTCTTTAAAGAACCTTTTTTTAGCGTAAACGTGTATAATACTGAATTTAACTAATATTTAAGAACCAATTCTAGTTTCAAACAAAAATTAATTACATAAAATGGTTAATAAAATAAAGTCGTGTGAGTGTTCGCAGAAGATTTTTCCTTCATTATTTATTGACATAGATACATAATAGGAGCAGAATAGGTTGCAATGGTTGGTCTTAGATATATACACGCCTACCAACCAACATGTATAAAAATGAAAATAAAGAGTTTATGTATTATTGTGTGAACGGTTTTTAAGGCTGTCAATTGTTTGGCAGCACTAGCTGTAGGGGAGTTGCGCGAGCATATGATAGCCCTGAGGGCTATTGTGCTGCATTACAAGACATAAAGTGCGTGATTAATTCATAAGGCTGGTGTTTTGGGGCGCTGTAGGAGCTGCGGGGAGTCACGGCCAGAACTATCCCCCTATTTTTCAATACTCCAGCACTGCTTCTATACAACCCTCGACAGACCTGAAAGCTTCACTCTTTGTTACAATTAGACACGCTTAATGAAAGACCAAAAACTCTTGCCCTGTTCCACTGCTCGGCTATTCCAACTGATCGCCCGTAGATAATTCTATATCAAACTACACTTTACTAATACAAATACATCTTATTTAAGTAGTTAACTGCTATTCTCAATCAGTTAATTTAGTTTTAAAAGGCTCATATTCGTGGGATTAAGTCTTGTATTCGTGCCAGACGCAAGAATTAGACTACCACGGAAGTGATGGTATAAATTTATAAATAACCGGCAAAGTACGAAATGTATTTTATCTCATGTATTGTCAAATTGCTCTGCCGCTTTAGGCAGTTAATGCAAAATGTATCATTCTACATCTTTGGCCTATTGCGAAAAAGTAAGTTTATAAAACAGTAAATGGTATCTATTTTTTGGCCAATTTTACACTTTCAAATTAAAATAAAGTAATAGATACTTTTCTTAAAGAATGAAGAAAAACTATTATATTGAAAAATAAAACATCTCAAGTGTAAAATACATTAAAAATAAATGTAAATTAATTGTACTTTTACCAACTAATGGACTTATGAAGCCGAAACTGTGGGGCTCCGCGAAACTATCATCCAGAGAATGCAATCCTTCCAATCTGAAGTCCTTCGCATGTTTTCAACGCTCCCATGCCTTCAGCTTAATGCATCTTCAAACACTACATGCCGGAATGTTGCACTCATTAACTGGGCCCCTTCCTGGCATTTCATAACACCGCTAGTCATTATATTTATATAAAGGTAAATAATAACATTACGTTTGTAAGGGATGGCAACTATGTATCCACCCTCCCCCTCGTCGACTGAGTCGATGATGTAAGAGGGGATGTATGGAGGCATTGTTCGTTACCTGGAGCTCCACTAACCTTGCTGG
The DNA here is from genome assembly GCF_049639745.1 of Rhodnius prolixus. Classification (NCBI taxonomy): domain Eukaryota; kingdom Metazoa; phylum Arthropoda; class Insecta; order Hemiptera; family Reduviidae; genus Rhodnius; species Rhodnius prolixus. Next base: position 15,928,555 of record NW_027411625.1, on the reverse strand, counting down.
TCAAGGTTCAGCGTCGGATGCGTATGGGTCCCAAGTAGTGGAGTAATATGTTCGAGAAAGAACAGATATTAGAGGCGCTAATAACCTCAGCTGTTGATGCGCCCCCCCCCAAAAATAACATTACGTTTAATTCACACGAATAATGGATGCAGTAACTAGTAATTAGACAAATGGGTTTGATTTTATGAAGTAACCAGGCATTAGATAAAAGAAAAATTAATTATTTTCGATATAAGTTTAAAAATTAGCTTCATAAAAGAAAAGCCCTAAAAAGAAAAGCAAACCACTAGAATCCATCCTTAAAATCAATTTCTATCAAAAAAAATTTAAACAACCGCGATATCTTTATCTGAGTAACCGACATACTAAAGCTAAAAATGAATCTTCAGACTTTTCACAAAACTCATATTTCACAATTTTAACTACGTTTTTAATTCTTTCTGAGTTTAGAAGGACTATAGACTGAAATGATTAAATCCGATAAGGACTGGAATCCTTTGCAACTGTAAGTCCAGCGTGGTTGAATGACCGTCGTGCATATAAGTTTCTTTGTTTCCTGATGTAAGTTTGGAAGGTACAGAGAAGTTTTGTACCTCTCTCTTTGGATCCTCTCTCTTCAGGTATGGGTGTAAGTTTCAGGCAAACAGTCGATTTTCTAGAGTCAAGTCCAAGTTAGCGAACTCTCTCAATAGTTAATATTGCAGTCCTCTGGAGGAGGATACGTGGAGGGACTGCACTTCTGAAGATGGAGGTTATTATGCATTTGCTTTTAGCGAGATCTGATCTTTGATCTTCCAACTTGTAAGCTAGATTTTTAGACAATTTACGTGGGTTTGGATAGCGTTGGAAGCTATGAAAGAGTTTTGATTAGGTGCAACGACAAATATATCGACAGCTTAGAGTTGGAGGATTGGTTCTTGGTGGGATAACACATCTTTAGAATTTCCATTTATAGAAGAAGCGCAAAGACACTCTGTTTGAGAACTCTGGCGAGGATAATGGAGTAGAAAGAACCTGAGTGGCAGAAGAAGAGGTAGTTCAGAAAGGATTCCAGGATGAGGTAGTAAATGAAGGGAATGATTCCTTTGTGTTTCACTCACCTTGAGTGATGTCGAAGGAACTCATCCTGGCAAAACTCATTTCTTCAAGGGCGGACGGGACGGGAATAATGCGGAGGCGTTGGTAATTTGTGGAGTGAAAGGCACAGAAAATGAAGTTAGTTCTTCAAAGACGGAACAGATATTTAGGAAAAGAACTCGCTCCAATAACTTCACCATAATTGGAAGATAGGATGATGGAAGTGAGAGTTATTTTTAGTTTTCCGTATGAGAATGTCGGAAGCGAATTTCGACAGGGAGGGAATCTGGGTGGTTGAATTTTGCTGGAGAAAGGCCTTTTAGACAAGTGTTGCAAGTCTATAAGAGGCGTAACCACACATGACACCAAATTAGCCCTTTTGGGAAAAGCCTAACTACAATACTTGCCTCGCCTAGTAGTGTCATAATCGGATTCCCTCCAGAAAAATGTTTCAATAAAGATAATATGTATGTGTTGAGGGGGGATTCAACCATGGAGGTATTTTAGAGAAAAGTGGTGACACCTAAAGCTTCATCTTTTATGTTTTGCCTGACCAAAGACGGCAGACATTCTGGCATTTAGGGAAGCTCGAAACCAGTCGAAACTCGAAACAGAAAATCTGCACTGTGGCAATATTTCCTCTTAAAAAAAGATTAAAACATGAAAAAGAACAAAAACAAAGTTTGGTTACTTTTTATGAATTAATAAATATTGCCAAGCCTTTGCCAAGGTCCCATTCGGACAGGAAATCCCATCCAAGCTGACAGCTCATTCCCAGAACATATCTCCTCAAAAAACCATTACAATGTTTTGTCCGGAAAATGCTGTATAAAATTCTGAAGAGTTCTGTATAAACAGTTCGTATTTTGAATTTAACAAAAAACTTAGAAGCAGTTTTCTAATTTTGTTTGGTTGTTTTGTTTAGTTGCGTTTCTTGTTAACCGAATTTTTTCGACTCAAATTTGCGATTCCAGAAACAATTTTAATCCATTGATTAAATACATTAATTTTATTCATTGGTGAAAACTTCCAATCATTCTGACAGGCCATTTTGGAGGGAATAGTTACGGTTTGCGGCTCCAAATCTAAGATGTATTGTAATAATCGATCTCCGGTAATTGCCATGAATTTTATTTAATGTGATAACAGGAGAAATTGAAGAAAGGTATTGCTAGCTATTGGCTTAAGCCTTATACAAATTATTCACAAAGCAACAAATTAAATAACAATATACTGATTTATAAAAATTTAAATTGCAATAGATAAATAAATAATATCTTGATTATGGCATACATAATATACAATAATAAATGTTTAATAGAAATATTTGATAAATTTAATTGATATTTGTTAATCTAAACAGTTCATTTAGGTGAGCTATTGGATTTGTTTTGGGTGGATTATAGAAAAGACGAACTAACATTTCTTTTTTAAAGGGAGCGGACTGGTTGTCATGGCGGAGATCCAAGTTCAAATCCAGCTTAGGGTTCCTCTCTTAGCAGCTCTCCGTGTTTGTAAATGCGCTGAAAAAGCTCCTGGTGCCAATATGGGTGTTGTGCCATAATTAAAAATTTGCATTTATTTGCAGCAAGAAATTTGGCTCATCAGTGTTTGGCACATTTAGCAATGATGTTTTTTGTTATTTTGGAGATGATTAACTAACAGTAAGAGATAGGAAAAACCAACCACAAACGGTTTGAAGAATTACATATGTGATGACAAGGATGGTTGGACTATTTGAATCAATTAAGAGAGAAGGATAAGTGACAGATGGTTTGCAGTGAGTTGAAGGATTGATCTGTGCAAGATCAAACTGGTGGTGGTATGCCATTTGGAGGGTTCCCTGGAGGATTTAGCGTGTGTATACCAGCGTTGCTGCTGCTTCAGGCTGGCTGGTGCAGTTAAGTTTGCGGCTTCAAGCAACCGTACTTAACAATCACTACAAACCAGCTTCTGTCTACGCGCACCCTTGCTCAACCCCAGAGAGACTAACTGCTTCCCCTAGTGCACGCTTTGGTCTCAGTCGCACGGGGATTGGCCCAAACTTCAACCTTCCTTTTCTCCCCTTTACAGATCTTCACCCATACACTTGAACAGCGGACCGCTTCCAAGAGGTGAACACAATAGACAAATCTCACACTGACTCCATCATACTACTCTAGATGATATTTATTAAAAACCTATGGACTGTGCTATATCTTTCCAAGACCTTACCAAACACGATGAATCTGTTCTGTCTAGTCACGCTACTAGTTAACGAAATTTCCTTCGCCTTCTGCTTTGATTTAAGTGTATCTCGTTATTATCTAAACTTTACATCTATCACCGAATAGCATTTTAGGTAGACTCATCACAATATTTGTAAATCCAAATCTTCTATGAAAAACTGTCAAATAATAATAATAATAATAATTTGCTCGATCATGAAATATGTGAAATAATAAATACAAAAATGAATTTTTTATTTACCTATTAAGGAGCGGCCATATCTTTTTTTTGGGGGGGGGCTATAAAATGAAAACTCCCTACTTTTAACTTCGCTTACAAAACATGGAAGGTATTGCAATCATGTCCTAGTTTCGTAGAAATATTGTCTTCAAGTGCGAGAAGTGGATTTCAAAAAATAGTTACTAAATAGTAGTTAAACTATCAACTCTTAGCTAGACTTTCTGCGTGAGGTGGCTACTATCTAGGGCGCCGCTCATGACTGGGTGATGGTAGTCACGATGCGTTCAGCAGGCACTCTTCGGTGCACATGCGGGCAGTCCTAAACTTGGTGGATAGATGGTGCCGGGTAGTGGGATTTCCCACGGAACAACAAGGACTTCACCGAGGGGTGATTGTGTGGTCATGGGGCACCCAAGGTGCCCCCTGCAATGACTCAAATTTAGGAAGCACGTTACTTTTGTAATGAAGCAATTGACAATTAATAAAATTTTTGAAACATTTATGAATAAGAACCCAAAGAACTGCTGTAAGGGAAACTAAGGTGTTCGGCCGAGATTTTCTCAATAATGTTGAAGTGAATAATGGAATAATAGTGTTGGTAAAATCTCTAAAGGAGAAAATACATTAGTACTACGTTTTAAAGGTGCGGACAGGGGGGGGCCAACCGTGTTTGCCTGTCTGCCTATTTCCTGCAGGAGAAGGTCGAGTATCAAGTTTCATAAAGTCAATAGAATGCAAAACCTAAAAATAAGAAATAAAATCCATAAACTAAAAAATAATGAAAGGATAAAAAAATTAAAAATAAAAGAAGAGAAAAACTATTGGGAGAGTGGAGGGGCAACACCCTCCCCTCAAGTACATGTGCGTACTGTGTCAATATTTGTCGGGGGTACTCTGTCGTCAGCGGCACCGTTTTATCGCCATTACGACCTTTCTTTGGCTAGCCCACATCCAGTGCGTCAACAACAAAGTGGAAATACCTCGCTTCGGCAATATTCTAATAGCTTTCTAAAATATTACACACAATAGGCAAACACCCACACGACTTGCCCTCACTATTCCTAAGAGGAAGCAGTGAAATCGTAGAAAAGTTTAAATTATTTAATGATTTGGTTGGATAAAGCGTCTCATTTGATCTGATTAGCCAGCCTCCGTATCCTCTGGATTAAACACGCTAAAACCTATGAATTGCAGTTTATCACGAATTCAATACCTCGCAGCTCCAGTCAGCGAATCTTTTAACGATTAAAGCTAGGTACTTTAAAAAGTGAGTTCTAATGAATTCTTGAAATCCACCGTTTAAATTTAAGTAACTTATGAGGTCCTAATCTCAGTAAACATTTAGTTTCGAAATGAAAGCTCAGTGAGGTTTAACGAATCTCTCAGGGACGAAAAATTTGTTATTTCGCTTAGGTGCCGCCAGCGGAACCGACGGTGAAAATCCATCGACCGGAAATACCTTTTTAGAGAATCGATTTTTCAGTTTCCTCAAAATCTGCTCTTATTATTCTCTGAACTAGGCAACCTTATGCATTTGTTTGAAATATTTTGCCGGCAAAATGTGATTAGGGCACTCCTGACGAATTTAGTGGTTAGGCTTCTTTTCACCTACCATTTCAGTGCAACGGACGGACTGAACAGATATTACATTTTAAACAAGATTAAATATGTAACCAATACTCGAAATATGTAGAAAGTTGGCTTGCCGGACCTGCCACTTCACGAATAGAAACTTTATTTTTTAATCATGTTTATGTTTTCCTGCTTAGAAAGGAAAATATTGCGACTGAGGAAATTTCTTTGAAAATTTTCCATTGGGAATAGGTATTCGTTTTGAGGCACCTTGAGTGCGCAATACAGCTTAGCTCATCGTTTGAGTACTACTATGAAAACTTGACGGCCATCATTTTCCGACCGGAAATTATACACACAGTATACATTAGGAACTTTTTGCTTCTCAATATTTTTTTTAACAGTAGCTGCAAATTTTATTTAAAAGTAATGTACCTTCATTGTTGTCATTGTTTTTGCATAAAGAGCCCTTCTGAGGGAGGCTGAGTTCCCCGTAAAATGCCCTTTGAGTGCTTTGTATGGTTCTAACTTATGCGGCATTTAGAAAAAATTAAATATCTTGCTGAAATTCCAAGTGGCAGAAAATTCTTCAACGCAAGCAACACTTACTAATTGATCTTTTTACTTTTTGGAGAGTACTTTCAGTGAGCCGATTACTGAAGGATAGCCGATTCAGCGTAAACTGAAGACCTGAGAATTGCCTCCTAGTCGCACAATACTACTGATCTTAAACCACAGAGCGTACACGGCTCATAGTCGTAGTTCGTAAAGTAAGTGCTCCATAGCTGGGCACAAATTAACTCTCAAGACTACTCGTATTACTCAAAATGTACATTTCCGATAGTAAACTGAATTAGAAAACCCCGTTCTTCCTCCCTTCTAGACTAAGAGAGGTTAATTGGGTACTGCTGACCGGGGTGTAGTGCGTGATTAATAATTTCTTCTTTACAAGGACCATAAGGTTAACCCATATGTGTGGGGCGTAATTGGAGTGCGTGATTACAATCACCATATGCGATAGAGTCGGCAATGTGTTGTACATGGATTTACTGCAGAACAGAACATGCGACAGGTAAGATCAAATGTCAGGACAGGTGCATTGTAAGCTTCCAATACACTCATATTGGCACATACATCTAGATGACTCTACAGTGTTGCATTAATTATGACGTCACTCGTTATAACCTTACCATTTTGTAACAGTAATTAGATGGAGGACTACTACTTTTTACTTTCTGTTACTGCTTGTAAACAAAAATGTGTTCGTACGGATTGTCTTATGTGAATCCATCATCGCAAGTTTCGTTTGATGAAATTAAAACTCATCTTTGTTACGGAATTTAGACTCCTTCCAGTGGGGTAAATGGGAAGATTCTGAGAGGATCAGGCTTCTCAATCTGAATATGAAGAAAATATATTAAATTAACAGGTCGAAAATTGCATTAGAAAGTGGAAATGACTTATTGGCAGGATTATCCGCAGGAATCCGCACCTAGAAGGGAGTGAGAATTTCTTTAATACATTAGGCGTCAGAGCAAATCGCTAGGCAACGCCTGTTGTCAAGCTAACGATCAATTCGTGTGTTTTGCCGTCCAGTGGTCTAAACTCCAGATAGGTACTATTCAAGCGGATTCGGTTCGATAGAGCAACTAGGTTTCTCAAATTCCTTTGAATTTGCAACTTACGCGGACGAATTTTCTGAAGGCATACCTAACACAAAATCCCCATTAGACAAAATAACGAACTTGTTCCGCAAACGGAAACTAAACATGAACAGAAGACAAAGGTCAAAATCCAACCGAAACTTTAAGAATTAACAGCAGGGACGTACAGTGGATAAAGATGGATTAAAACCTTGACTAACTTAGCTTCTATAAAACCGTCTACAACTTGACACGAGGCTATCCTGGACTCCAGAATGAAATTAAGACAGACTTATCAAACTCTCTGGCAGCTCTATTCTCTAACCGGCGGACAACTTTGAATTCTTATAGCTTTAAACTCTTGTATTCATCTACAGAGTGACCAGAGTTGTATGCTCCACCCACTTTTTTTTTAAATGGCGGGAAATTATGAAAAAATAGAAAACACGTAATCATTTTTAGTCTAGTTTATTTTCAGTGATTGACTCATTTTTTTAGACTCCAATATCCCGAGATACAGCATCCAACTTTTTTTACAAATGGAACGTTATATTTTTTTTTGCATATTTCTATAGCACTTGAGCTCCTAAAAAACAAATAATTTTTTTTTAAATCGGTGAGGTTTTTCAAAAGTTATGGTAATTTAAAATATGAAAAACAAATTTCTGTTTACTGTCAAAATTACCTTCTTTTTTTAAAGATGCTGTTCTAACTGGACACCATCAACGGATAGGCAAACCAAAACTCTGGACTCCCACGCTCTGTTTGTAGCAGCACTTATGATGGCACAGTCAAGATCTAGGAAGGCTAGAGTTATTCGACGTTTCAGATCATAGTCTGAAGCCACGGGATTAAGGTTACTGTACACTTTATTTTTTAGATATCCCCACAAAAAATAGTCCATTGGGGTTAAGTCCGGAGATTTAGGTGGCCATTGGATTGGACAATGAGTTCCTAAGCACTTTTCATGGAACTTTCTGCCCAGGTAACGACGAACAACTCTCGCATTATTTATCGGGCAATCAACTTGTTGAAGGTACATATCTAGCCGGCGTTTTAGAGGAACATCTTCAAGCAGAACTGGCAAAATGTCTCTTAAAAAAAAGTTAGATACCTTGCACCAGTTAAGTTCTCTCTGTAGAAGTATGGGCCGATTAGTTGATTTCCTAAAACTCCACACCAAACGTTTGTAGAAAAAACAACCTGAACGTCGAATAACTCTAGCCTGCGGATTGTGGATTTTAGAAAATTGCGAATGTGCGCGCTCTTGTTATCTTAAAAGAAAAAAATCACACGCAATTCAAACTCTACAATACGCTTGGAGTCCCGATTGTAACCAGAAATCACCAACTCCTTTACCGGTAGAACCATTTTACTTTTCTGAGATTTGTCTGCACATGGGAACTGGACTATTTGGTGCACACTATCTGTTTCTTTTTATTCCAAACGGTCAAGAGGAGAATGCAAAAGAAGGTATTTCTGGGGATGTGGTTAATTATGCAACTCTGAAGTGCAATTTCAATATAATGTAATTTTCTTTGTCTCATAAGTTTTATTAAGTAGGTTTAAGTAGGAATTTCCACTACACTGCATGGATTCACTTTCCACAGATTTCCACTTTCACAGATTATTTCAAAAATGGCAGAAAACAGCAAATTTACTCTAAACTTCGTATTTTCCCAAATGGAGAGCTATTAATTTTTATTTGTCTGATGTTTCTAGAAAAAATGGTTTTACAGACGTTTTGGGGGGAGACAGAGGAAGTCTTCCCTCGAAAAAGTGCCATTTCTGTATAATATGTGGTTGCACCAATAGTAAAATAATTTACTGTAAGGATTAATGACGAGTAGAAATTCGGAGTTTGAAGACTATTAATGAGTTAGAACTTGAGAATGGTACCAAGAGAAAGTCGTGCGAGTGTTCATAGGAGAACTTTTTCTTGCTTTAAACAGATAATGCTTAGAGAGCACGGTGAAAGGCGACTCGTGCAGGTCTGTGTACATGGTTCCTAATTAAGTGGTTTTCTTACTAAGTCGGCAGAGTTAATACACATGCATGTGTACATTGTGTTAATGCCGAAGGATTAATTTAATAATTGGAATTAAGTATGTGGGAAGTGGATGATACTAAAGGCGGTGTAATTAGGCAACACTGTAAGCTAAGATGGCGCGCTAATCTACGTCATATCCCGCATTAAACTCCACCACAATCGATTGCTTACATAAAAGGGCCATATAATTTAGTTAATTCTCTAATTATTAGCGCTCATTAACTTTCGGGGTATTTGAGAAGTAGAGGGGAGGGTAATACCTGCGGACAGCGGTCTAAGGAGGGTCCACCCTGAGCTCCTAACATCCTCCTAATGGTGGCTCTCTGCAGGGAGTGGTTATAAATCCAAATCCATTGCTTCGTAAAGGACCTACTGTGGCTTCCTGGCAAGTTTCAAGAGTTTATACATTGTACGATTTGAGCAGGGTGCCCACCCTTTAGATTTTCTGCGTTACATGTAGAAGAAGGACCGCGCTCAGTTGAGAAGCTAGAAAACTAACGCAACTTTCCTTCACTGAATTAAATTAAACTAAACTTTGAATGTAGCTTGGAAAATGTGGCGCAGAACATGCGTTGTGATAAAGATGGAAAGGGCTGCCAACAGCAGTTCAGGTTCGGAAACACTGACTTAGGCTGATTCCTCGGAAGCTTGCAGTCGGATTTTAGGGAGTCTTTGGATGGATTGGGTCCGTCAGAATACATGCCCTAGACCTCTCTCTTATTGTTTCTTCGGGAGTGAGTACCATTCCGTCCAAGGTTTCTATTAGAGTAATGCACTGTTCCTTTTACTCGGTAGTGGTAAAAGACTGATATTGGGATTATGTGTTTAGGTGCACGCAGATTATGGAGAAGATGCCTGATCTAGACTACCATTGGTTGAGCTCCCAGTCTGTCCAAGGAGAGCTTCAAATTGAGGAAGAAGTCAAGCCAAAGCTTCACACTCAAGATCTCTCCACGCCCTCACGCAGCTATGGCCAGGCGAAGCTCTGAACCTGAATATTTTTTTTCAATGTACAAGATCAAAATTGACTTTGCCCTGATGTTTTCTAGCATTTCCCATCCAAAATATAGCTCTCCTTAAAACAATCATAGAGGTGGACAAACATTAAAACGACAAATACGAAGAGCGGTTTAAGTTGGGAAAACTTTACCACAATTCAATAGTTTATGTTGAATGAGTATTTTTTATCCATGTCTACTCCTGAAGAAGATATTAAGGACCAAAGTCAAATATTAGCTTCAATGAACTCTTTATAAACACATTTTAGCTCATATCTTAGTTAATATTAATTTTAATGTAAAAATGTACCGGAATAAAATTGTTAAGAATTAAATTTACGACGATTTTTATTCTGTGCAGTTTTTAACCAGGATTATTCATAAGGGAGTTATTTAACAGTGAATATCTCAGTTTGATTTCAATATTTGCAAAGGAGTTTGATTTGTTTATTTATATTGTAAATGTAAATAGGTTATATATATATATATATAAAGAAGGAATTAAATAAATAAATAATATTTAAGGTTGTTAATGTTTAAAGATTGTTAATATTGATATAATGTATTATATATATATATATATATATGTATGTATATAGTGTGTGTGTATTGGGCAAGGAAGATGGGTCGAGAGGAGATACTCGGTTTGAGGCAGCGCTGGATCGATGACAGGCCCGGCGCATGAGCTATACACGCCAGATATGGCCATGTTTACCTAATGATTCACCCTACTTCTTATCGGACCGGCGACCTCCCATTAGCTCGCCCTGCCTCCGCTCTGTATATTTGAGAAGTGACTTTTAATGTATACTCTATGCTCGTTAAAAAAAAGAAAAAAAGTAGTAAATAATAATTAAAATAAAAAATACAAATTATGTTTCTTATTGAAATTTAATTTTTTTATAAGCAAGTTATATCAATGTTTAGAAGCAGTTTAGAAGAAATGCGGCTGCAAGAGTATTTTGCCCACATTGTCCTGGTCTTCGCACCAGGCCTAAAACAGGAGTGGTTCTTTTTATCGATTATCAGAGTGTCATTCAATCCCTAACTGCCTTAGACTCCATTATTAAAAGCCTTCAAGATTCCTGCTTGTAAGCCATTAATGAATTTATAAATAGGTAAGCGGATAACAATGGATGCCTGGCCAGTGTGGAGTTCGTGGCAATGAACAGGCTAGTTACACGGAACATCCTGACTTACCCATCATCTTGAGAAATATTAAGGTATCAATGACATGATACACTTAGTCAGGATCTTAATTATTACAAAATATACACAAATGACTGAAACCAAATATACAACCATATCATCAACTAAATCAAGATGGCAGGGCAACAGGCCGCCATTGCAATAATCTGATAATCACCTCTTCAAAGTACAACTTCCATTAATAAGTGAATAATAATAAAGCCACTGTAGAAGGCCCACATCCGTCCCGAATATTTACGCCGCTTAAAAAAATACGTTCTGCAATATAAATTCAGCCACAAATAAAATAAGTAAAAAAAATAATTTTGAACTAGCTTTAGTACACTTACGTTTCCACATTAGAGTCACAAATGCTTTAAAATTTCTTCAGAATATGAATAAAAAACTGTGGAAATTGATTAAATGTTGTTCTGTGGTTTCGAACCGACATCATAATATTTAAAATTGTCATTTCTTCGAGGTTGCCTTTAGATCAGCGCTCTTGCGGATGGACATAGCGTACAATGTAAACAAATATATATATTTAGTTTAGGCTTGTCAGGTTCGAACATTCCTCATGGAAACTGGGGATTGCAGTTGGATATCCTCAGGGATGGCATTGAACCGAACAGAAGAATTTCCCAAACAGATTAGCCTATCTCTTCTTCTGCTACTTCTGCTAAATTTACATTATTAACACACGCACTGAATCTCAAAACTTGAATACTTTTTCTAGAAGAACCACAAGTTAAAAGATTGTGGTAGTGTGGGAGACGAGAGAGACTCCCTGCTTAAGTGGCACTTCCCATTAAACGAATTTACAAACTGTTAAATAATAAATATGTCTCTCAAATTCGGAGTTTGAAAGTAAAATGTTTAAGTTAGAACGTTGAAAAATAGTCGAATTGTATCAAAATATATTGTTGCAAGAAATAAACCCATTTAGGGTCCCACTACATTTTACGATTGAATGCACGAATATTCATTGAAACCATCAACCAATAAAGCAGAGGTCACAACACAGAAAGGGAAATGAAGAGATCAATGACTTAAATACCTTTAAAAGAGATCATTTCTTCCATTTCATGTAAAATTGTGTTACTTTGCAATCACGCAAATATCTGAATTTGAATCTCAGAAAATACGTGTTCTTTAATGAAGTTATGATGCAATGTTCTGTGATGAGTTCATAAGTTTGAATGAACTTAAGAAAGTTATTGGTAGTAGTCGCCTAGGAATAACTGGCTGTTATTATGTGGCATTCAACTGCTTTACAGCTGATTTGGAATATTTCCCGCTTAACTTCCCATTCAGTCAGGCTTGGAGGGAACTTTGAGGCAAGGAATGTATCTGGGCTATTAGATAGCATGACAGTGTCATCAGCGTGAGTGTGGCACAGGATAGTATCAGTTTGCTGGGTGATATCTGCTGTGTAAAGAGAGTGCAGAAGTAAACCAAGAATACTTCCTCATGGAATGCCAGCTGCCTAGAATATTGTGGCGAGTGGGTTGGTCGCTGGCGAACCCGCAGGAATCTATCTGAGAAGTAGGAGACGTGGATAAGATAGAACATATCAAGGATTCTTATAGGGAGAAATGGATTAGCCACTTAATCAGGGATCTTGGCACCCCTGCGGGTATCCCAGCCAATCAACACAAACACATTACCCGCACTCTTATCACTCACAAAATGATGAATGATACAGATAATATGGGTAACAGTTTATATTTAAAGAACTCACGGGCAAACTCCAGCTCAGCCTAATCCAAGCTAACATGAAGGGTGGGAGGCACAAAGGTGGTTGTTTCAAGAACGGAGCATCCAAAGCATCAGCCATACACTTGTAGTAAGTTTTTCTTCTTAGAAGAGGTTTTCCGGCTCCAAGGAGTGATTATCCCAATCTGGCTGCTTCCTGATCCTGGGATCATTCTGAAGGCCTGGCAACTTGGACGAAGTACTATCTTGCTTAAAATATTCTTGGGAAGTCTTCATCTGAATATTTATCCAGAACATTGCAGGAAAGGGGTAGTTTGCACCAATGAGTGGTTACCTCTACTTGCCAGCTCCTACTTCTCTTCCTAGAAGCTGCATGGTGAGGAAAGATGCCCTTGAGTACCCACAGAAAACCATGGTACTAATCCTAATCGAAAATCTGGGCTATGCCGAGAGTACTCTTTCTGGAGAAGATGGGTTGCTAAAGCGGGCGAGAATACAAAATATTCTACAATTCTTCCTTTAACGGGAGAGACAAAAGAGAAAGAAAATTGCGAGTAATTAGAGGTAGAAGATAATGAAAGACCCAGGGTTATTGAGGATACGGGAGTAGGGGGAGTACTTAGCGAGGATTAAAAGATGAAAATCCCAGGCCAGTTAATATAGTCCGGCCCTGGCAGTTAATATTGGCACAGAAGGAAGTTGTAGGCTTGTAAACAATCTCTGATAATCATATTAAATAAATTTCATTGGGCATTGAGAGAGAGTGCGCCCTGGCGGCCCTGAAGGCGCGGGATGTAGAGGGGCACCCCGCGCCCAGTCTGTACTCCCTTGCCGGTCGCCCAGCACACACAGACATCTTCCCCTCTACATCAGAGAGCACCAGCAATACTCGATAATGAATTCTGTAAGCTTCCATCCCCCAGGGGATGTCCGCTTCCCACACACACAGAGCCTTTCCCGCCTGTTTGCACCCTTCCCGCGCTACTTCCACGTATTTTCCGACACAGACCGGAAACAGAACAAAAAAAGTTCTGCCAACCCCCATGGCGCTGGCTATGTTTGTATGTTGTTATATCCCAACATCGCTGTCCGAAATCTCCCTAAATCTAATTACTTATAAATACAAAAAACTGTATTTCAATAAAAAAAAGACGTAAACATTTCACGGACTTTTTCCTACAGAACTAACTCATAAATTTACTTCAAATATTGAATTTTTGGAACATTAAAATTTTCACTGATAATATTAAGGTGGATAAGATCTTGCTCAAGAATGTCACTTAAGAAGGACTTCAACAGTAACTTCGCCCCTGAAAACATTTTAAAACAAATTTTCCTAGAAGTAAGGTTTCAAACAAGGTATATCCTGTTTTGTGAGTAATTAGCGAGTACCACGATCTTGAAGACTAAGAACCTCTCTCCAGGTTGATTGATTTTCGAGAAAATTGTGGAAAACTGAAAGAGCTCTTCTGGAAATTCCTACTTACGGCAACGCCCTTTCCCTCTAACTCAGAGTCATCTTCTTCTCTTCACAAGGTAGGGTTGATTGACCTGGAGTGCCTGTGTTGCCTATATCAGGAAGATGGCCTAAGTCAGAAAACGGCTTCTTATAACTATTTGATTTTTGGCACACTGCTGCTAGACGAAATCATGTAGTAACAACAACGACAATAAGAGATCGAGAAAGGGGAGATTTCTTCATAAGACGTTTAGCGGAATGGTTAACAAGACTTGGTTAAAGAACCGGACTCGCACGCTGCCCCAATGCATCTCTCTAAACATTGTTATAGCAAGGCTTAGCCCCTCCCTCCACCAGAACTGAACACCAATCCCAGGTACTGGACTTCTGTACATATTCCACGAATGCACCCTACAGTCTGTCTCGACATATCTCTTTGTTCTACCAACATGCGTTACCTTATTTACAAGAAACATCGCTTCCCTATCGAGTCCATTCAGCAATTGAGCTTTAAAAATTTGGAAAGTAAAGGGACGAACTAGGAAAAAGCAGGTGATTCTGAGTGTTAGATTGAACCTGTCAGCTGGGACATTGGGTGCTGCTGGAACACTCACTGAGGGCAACATATGACCTGTACATTACTGAATTGCCGAGACCAAGCCGCTGGGTGGTTCACAGTTGGATGGCAGAGAGAATGCTTACACGCGCTATTACCGTTAGAGAAAATCCCAGTACTTAGCCAATAAATAAGGCCAGTCAGTGCAGTCGCATATGGCAAGCAGGACTTAGTGTGGAGAGCTCATTCCTGCGCACGGTACTATGAGCAATGCTGAAGTGGCTCTGCTGGCCCCGAGACGGGCTGTTCAGCTGCTCACACTCTACAACCCCGGTCTCTTGCTCACTTCACCATCATAAACAACTGACTTCAATCAATTCTATTTTTCAATACAACGCCTGACAAGTTTAAACATTCACACTTCTCTCACTCCAATTATTACTTCCTTCTTAACATGAAATTTTTTATCAGACATATTTTTTTGAGTTTGTGTTCAAAAATAAGTAGCGCAGTATACCTTCCTTTAACAGAGACTGTAGCGATAATAAAAGCAATATTCGTGTAAATCTAGTCATAAAAAAGTAGCTATATCTACGATACAAACGCTCTGGTAAAATAAGTCCCTCACCTCACATTTAAGAATACAAGTTAATATAAAAAATTTAAACTAAGAATAAAAGGTGATATCTAAAACTGTAACGTTCCGTAAAGACCATTTTTTTTTTTTTTTTAATAGAATGAAAATTATACGGCAATGCGAATATTATTCTGATAGCAAGGGTAAAATTCTGTAGAGATAAAATCCACTAGTAGACTTGAAACCAAGGTTTCCATACCTAAATTTAACAAGAAACGTTAGAGTTATTAACGGAATCAGTTTCAATCATGGACACTGTGTGAAGCATATGTGGACAAATTAGATGATAATGTGCCAAGGGGCCAAACGTGCTATAAACGTGAGGATTGGGAGCACCTTCTAATGGAATGTAGAAATTATAGAAAAACATTGCTTAGCTCTCTCCTTCAAGTAGCACCAACATAATCAACATTCTAACCAGCCAATCTAACCAGTGATAAATTAATAGAATTTATTAACTTTTTTTTTTTTAAATTCTCAACTGCGTAATACAATCACGCAACAAGCTAATTTGAATTCGGTAAAGAATTTTTTAAAATGGGAACAATACGTTGATTTATATAGAGGTTTGATATTTATGAAGCTTCTGTATCTCATTAACTATTATTACTAAAACATTGCAATTTAGACCTGTACAAAGTAATTGCCTATTTTTCAAGTGTGCTTTACGTCCAACTACCAATTTGGTGTCTTGGATGGAGGCGACTAGCAAACATACTTTACTCTAAATATCTTCTAGTATCCATTAAATATAATCCAAGGCCTAAGACCGGGAATCGAACCCAGTACCACGATACATATTAGCTTAATAGGACTCGCCTCTAACCGCCGCTACCGTGGCGGCTAATTTATACCAAATGTAATAACTTTTATGAAATATGAATGACATGTTAATGCAGTAAAATTACTTAGATGATGTATTAATAAATTTATAGTATTTGTTGATTTGTGAAGCTTTTGTCATTTAATTAACCCTCGTTCTTCACTTTTTAATTTGTAAGTTTTGTTTGGGAGATTTTTGCACCTTTTGGATAGATTTCCTTATTTTCTATTCTGCAAAGTAATAGATCTGCTATACAGATTTTCTTAACAATTGGAATAACCAATACTTTAATTATAACCTGTTATGGTGTTAAGTAAGTTACTACCACTGAAGAGATCTTTTAAAAGAATGCTTAGAGTTGCCGTACCCGAAGTACCCACAAAAACATTTTTTTTAAAAAAAACGTTTCGAATTAAATATGGAGGCAAATTAAACTGCGATTTCAGTACTTACAGGAGTAAGAAAATTAGAATTGTGTTTTCAGTACTTTTAAAAGAGAAATTAAACGTCAAATACGTACGATTTCAATGTTCCCCTTCAGTAACTGTAAGTGCAGGATGGCAATTTAATGACGCGCAGTAAAGTTTGAGCAACTTCTTCCTGCCAAATTTTATCAAAATTGGTCGTAGTTATGGTTTATTAAGAGGGGACTTACTTAAGTGGTGCAAACTCCGTTTCTAATGTTGAAGACGTCGAGATCCACAAATGCTATATTCTCATTAATTTCGAGATGATTGACAATTCATTGACGTATATCTGTACAGCGTCGATTGTTGGGATGATTGCAGTACTTCCTCTTAGTAGGTGTAAGAACGTGATGGCACATTAGAGTCAAGTAGCGAAGCTTCAACCAGTTCTTCGTGCTAAAATTTATCAAAATCGGACCAAGCGTTATAGAAATATTAGTAATAATAGTTATAGAGAGGGACTTACTTGTGTGGGGCACAACGTCGAGACTTCTAGAATGCAAATCTGAACAAAATTACGATTCGAGTGACACTTCATTCATGAAAATCGGTTCGCGCGTTTAGGCACTACGTTGTTTACAAAAAAGATAACAAGAACAACAACAAGAAGAACAAGAACATTTTCTGAAAATGCCGTTTTTGCTCATTTCCAGTAACTTTTTTTAAAAAATCTATTAGATCTGGATTGTTGCAAAAAAAAAATACACTTATAAAGGAGGGTTTGCCCTATATTATAAAAAAAAATTGGTAATTTTATCTTTTATAGAAAAAGAGAAAAAAATTATCAAAGTTTGGTGTTTTTGAAGGCAACACTTTTTCGTACAGTTTTTGACGATCAACCTTTATACAACTGTCCTACCGGAAGCCTCTAGTACAATCCGTCGTCAATCTTCATGGAGGATGGGCGAAAGTCCGAAACTGGCCAGAAATAAACATGATGCTAGGACGCATAAAATCACCCACATTGCCTAACTACATTTTATCTAACCACATTTTCAACTCTAATATAAAAAATTATTTTCGGGTACAGAAGTAATGTTGGCTAACACTTTATTGATGTGGTTATGATATCAATAAAAACATAATGGAGGAAGGAAAGATTATTGCTAATTTCAGTCATAATTTTGTCTATTTGTAATAATAACTTTTAGTTTTTAAGAAATTGTCTTTGCAAACTGACAAACGAAGCATTTTCTAAAAACCACATTTGTGAACTTAGATAATCTCAAAACAGATCGGAGAAAAATAGAAAATTTGTATGTTTGCACCTTCCAGAAAAGTATTTATTAAAAGAAAATAAAGAACAACAAGTAAAAATTCTGGCAACGCTTTTCCATTCAAACTCTTAATTTTAGAAACGCATTTTACTGTTTTATTGTTGTGAACCAAAATCGATGAAACCAAGTCACTATTAGGTATAAATAATAATTCTGCAGTGTGAATGAAACCATAAGAATTGTATTCAGTAGAACGGACAGGCATGAGAGTTCCCCTCTGATAAAGCCTGCAATCCCTTTTCTGTGCCCCAACTTTGAACATGGCTGTTTTTTAGATATGATTTTCAAGAAAGAAGGTGACCGGAAGTATTGGCTGGTATACAGTCTGCAGCGCTCAAGCATACATCACTGCTTGACAGAACGACTAGTGTTTAGGTAAATGTTATTTGTAAGCTATTGTGTGTTCTAGTACAAAACAGACAGAAATTGTGTCATCTACAAGAATGGTAGCTTCTGACACAATACGAAGACATCTGTCGTTGTACCTGTGTTTTGACCGTCCGAGTGTATAGGTCTAGCTTGGGTCATGAGGCGTGTTCGTGTAACTTCTTTCTTGTAAACACAATCCAATTTTCCCTAGGACTTTGCACTACCGGTATTCTATTCATACCACAGCGCAGCAAAGGTCTTAAGTTAATTGTTTGACTCTTCGGTGCGTACATCCTCGACAGAACATCCCAATGTCCATCACAATGTGCACAATGCCACTGTCCCAACAATCTTAAACGACCTTTTTATAATATCCTTTCTTATACAACAAATAACAGATTAGTGTCACAAATTTATTGATTACGTTCACAAACTTGCCCTGCGTTAAGAGTAAGTATTGTACTCATGCGGATTTAGGATTTTGGAGTTTAGGACCGGAAATGCAAAGCAAAAAAATCCGGTTTGATTACTCAAACGACTTCCACTTACAATTTATTATAATTTTAGATTATTAATGAATTTTACTCAGTCGTTTGGGAATGTTATAGATCACAAATAGGTAACTAATTTTACAAATCCCTAATCCAGATAAAAGTTGTAATAGAGCTTCGCGTAAACCATTTGCGCGGCCAGTTTAAAGGAAACGTCGGAGCTGCTTTCCAGGAAGTATTTTTAAAAAATGAAAGAAAAACGGTGAAGTGGCATTTACCGTTGACCGATTTTGACGGAAAATTCACCTGCAACACATCAAATTTGAACTTTCCACTTTTTCCAAAAGCGATATTTCCAGTGAAAACTGAAAATCTAAAATCAGCATGATTAGAATACTCTTAATAAAGTAGAGAAGGAGAAAGTAATAATCAGTTTCCCTAGATAACGTTTCCATAACAATTGATTGGCACTTAAGAGACACAATAGTCCCAAATATTTTAAGAAAACCCCAGGAGCATTTTTTTGAGAAGATGGTATAAAAATGAAAAAATGCATCAGTGCCGTCTCACTTTCGACAAAATTTGGCCAAAATTTTGGCTTCCAAAGCCAACGAGGTTACATGTTTGAGGATTCTAAGAATTACATTTACCAATTAAAATTAGGCCACTGAGAGCTTTACACATTGTATTACATATTCCAATTGGAGTTCTGTTCTTCAAAGGTCTTCTTGAAGCTGTCGGCTCGCCAAGGTGGTAATGAGATGTGGATGACAGTGTACGGAGGATGAGGAAGAAGTTGTTTGTTTAGTCATGCGAGTTTGAATGGCTTGAATGTCAAGTTCTGTGTGTTTTTGTGTGCTCTCAGTAAACCATGGCAATCCGTAGTCTAGTCTATTCATCAGTGTGATGCTAGTTGTAATCCAGACTGGGCAGGCTGGATGTTAAAAGAGGTCTAAGAAGCGTCTTGTAGAGCAGTACTGTGCAGCAGTGGTTCTGTTACTTAGTGGGCATAATTGTTTCAGTGGAGGGCATGCTGACCTCGAAACATCTATTTGCGGTAGAAACTTGATCTCTGAAATTCCCACGAATTGCTGGGGGAAATTGCAACATTAAGGTTGCTTCTAATAGCTTCTTCAACGCTATGTAAGTTGTCACTAAGTGCAGTAAATTTATGAATACTTCTAGTGAAATTGCAACTGTGAGGGTCCAATTGGATGCACCGAGACATATCTAATGATTTTTACTTTACAAAGATAAGAAGCGATTATATTTGCATTAACTGGGGATTAAGGGTGGAATAGTTGATGGGCAGATACGGGACGGTGCGAGTGTGCAGGCCGATAGGTCGCAGATGTGCGTGCCGCATCATATCCGACGAGGATCAGAGGCTCTCACTATCAGTTCTGCCGCCTCCACACCGCCCTCTGTCCTTCTTGCACCCAGAGTTGCTTTTTTATTTGGTGTAGAGCTCTTTTCAGCATGGTGCGCTAAGTACTGGTAATGACTCGCATGGCTGGGACTTAGCTCTCGAGTACTTCCCAACAAAAACACCCCGTCGGGCGTTATAAACCCGCGATTACATCCAACTCCCCAAGTCTTTAGCCATCCATTCTAACCACAAGCGATTGGGTTTTTCTTATTTTTACCTTCTCTTAATCCTCGCAAGAAGAAGTTTGGCAATTCTGCAGACTTCCAATTTTTAGTTTATAGCTGGAATACAAATTTTGATGTTCTCTGAACACGGCTATGAGATTTTTCCTTATTGGTCTGTGTAAGTGGTCCGAAGTTCTCTCTGTAGTAAGCCAAAGTTATTATCATTATTACTGGCGTGGATGCGGGGGTCTAGCGGTTGTAAGTTTGGCTTAGAAGGTGGCAGATCCCCACTTCGAATCTCGCTGTACCTACTTTTTATTTATTAGAAAAATGTTAGCGAAGTATGAGCTTCCATTCCCCGTCCACGACATCTGATTTGGTAGTTGGACATTAAACCCAGTTTAAAAAAATAAGGGATTACTTGACTTTATAATTGGCGTGGCACCTGAGCCAATGTGCTTCTTATTGCCCACCTCCTCTCTCCAAAAATCTGTAACTGTTCTGCCTGAGAAATAAGTCCCAGGTCTGCCTGCAACATCACTTGGTGTCTCCAAGTCTTACAAGCAAGCATGTTCCGAATACCCTGAATCTACATTGGCGAGCCGAGCACACTGAATACTCTCTGATAGTCTGCATTGAAGTCAGGGATTGAAGAAACGTAACGTGCCCTCCTGCTTAGTCGCCTTTCCAATCCTTTCAGCCAGGAGGTTACGCCCCTTTTACGTCTGCACCACAATATGTCTCTCTCCAACTTCTTCATTCTCCATTATTTGTCATAACATTGTTTCAAGACCGGTCCGGAACCAAAAAACGTTGATTCGATGAATCCACTCTAGCCTATTAGTCCGCTTTCCATTACCTTCTATTCCTGGCACTTCGACGGTCTGCTTTGCAGGTTTTGAAAGGGTGCTTACCAGTTGATTTAGGGATTGATACCATTTAGAAACGTTCTATTAAGACGATTAGAGTTACAATTGTACCTCATTATATAGAACTAAATATTCACGATGGGGAATTTAGATTTCGACTTGATATGACAAAAGTGAATAAAAGGCAGCGTGACCTTCCGGTTTTCCATAAAATAGATTTTTTTTCCAGAGGATGGCCAATCACGATTCAGTGTATAAGAGGACATATGTACTTCCTACCTGGATATAGACCAGTTAACGCTTAACCCAAGCGATTGGGTTTAAATAACAAAAACTTTTGCCGATGTGGCAGGGCAGAGCTGAATGAGTAAGACAAGTTGGTTTTCAGAACCTTATATCCAATAAATTTATTACGATATTTTGTGTGCCCTCAAATATAAGGCGTTTGTAAAGGACGCGTTGCACTTAGACGAATTAATGCTAATTAGTATAATTCTGCACACCTCTACTTCGAGGAGCAGAATAACTAGGTAGCTTAGGCTGAGCAGGTTAGGTTGCGTCATTATCTGAAACGATGTGCAGTTTGGAACAAGTGAAAATCTGCTCTTTTGGGGAAGCTTTTAAAATTAGACCTATCAATAAGGCTAGGGTGAAGCTTAGATTTGGGAGGACTGTCGATGTAGAACCTAATCGTAAATATTATACAATTACCACTTTAAAGATGCTCGTAAAAAAGAAGCAATCAACACAAGTGGAAGAAAGGTTTAGCGAGATCCATCCCTTTATTTGAAAAACAGGAGGGGAATTGTAACAAATAGATTTTGGATTTCTTATTTGGCAGTTTGAGACAACGAGGGTGCGCCAGTGGGATTGCATGCTGGCAAAACAAATGCACGTGCCCGTTGCAGAGCGTTTCATGAACTGGCCACATGTAGCGTCAGCAACGGCGCGCGGACAGCGACCATTCTAGGAAAGCGTTCGCCACTTTTAATATAGAGAGACACACGTGGGAGTTTGTCAGGACGTCGGTTCGCCACGTGGCTCAGTCCAGGGGCATTACAGCTGGCATTATCTACCACTGCCGCAACTATAATACCTAATTAATTCCCCATCACCCACACTCAGAACACTCCCGAGTCATAATTAGAACGCACTTTTTTAAAAGAAATAACAGAATGTGATACCTCATTTTCACTTCTTCCTAAGAGTAGGTATGGGGCCATGGTAAAACAAAAGTAAATACCGAACTAATACAAGTTTGCCCCCAAAAGCCAAAGGCCTCCTGCCAAAAAATACTTTGATATTAAGGTCACAGACAGGCTTGTCATTGTCCCTTTTTGAAGGTACGCTTCCGGCCAGTGTATCAGTTTGTCCCTGTTATTTGATAAAGATCGGAAAGTGGCAAAAGCTGTAGCAAAATTTTGTAAAATATGAACTACAAAATGCATTACCGGCCTGCCAGGTAATCGTACCCGCTGAAACGACCTTCTCGATAGTGTACATGTGAAAAATGAAACAGTGAACGCTTTATTGCGCTGTAGACAAAGTATCAACTAAGTGGAACTGATTTGTTCGATTCAATAACACACAGAATAAAGAAAAAAGGTTCATTTTACTGATAAAATCAACCACTTTTTGGTACTATCAACATGTTATGTGCAGTTAAAAGAACTATTTTTTAATTAGAAAACTACCTTTAATAATCCAGGCTGGTTGTTTCAGCATTAAAAAATGCAATATGATTAGAGCAAACTATATAATACACAAAACGTTAATTTCAAATTATCACTGGCTGTTGGCAAGTCGGAAGGTGACTGTAGTCTAGGCTTTAGCCGCCATCTGTCTTCTCTTTGAGTCGGCGGAGTTGTCCCTCAACACTTAATAACCAAAATGATACTACTAAATGGTATTGTTGTACCACTGAAATAATTATCATTCTTAAACTTAAACTGTAATTCCCTATACCAACGGAATGAATCAAAATTCAAAATCTTATTGGCATACTGCTCCTGAAAATAATTGGTAATGTGTTTTCTAATCGACTTGCACAATGGTGTTTATGTGGATTTGTTCATGCCGTATGAATCACGGCGCTCCAAGACGATGTGCAGTATTTTGTTTTGGGAAACTTGCAGCTTATTCATAACAGTCTTACCATACGCCCATCCATACGCGGCAAGCGTAAGTCAGAAGACGTCTAAGAATATATTTATACAAGAGTGTAGACCAATAAAGTTACCGTCGAATAATTAGAGGACTGTCAGAGAGTTTGGGGGACCTGCCTTAATTTCACCTGTAGTCCAGGTTAGTCTAAAATCCAGTTTAAAAGTAACTACAAATTATTTTTGGTAACTAGTCTGTTATTTACTGAGCCTTACGGCTATAATTAAAATTTTAATTGGCAAATTTTCTTTAAACATGGAATTCTGGTGAACATAACCATTTGGTGCAGCACTAAATCAGGTATAAGTGAAAGTGTCTGCCGTGAACAAATTTGTTTGACGGTTTTCAGCTAAATTTTCAGAGTCAGGAGCAAAGACGCAATAGAAAACCACGGTTTGAGCTTTCTACAGTTTTTATTTTTTGAGATATTCTGCTTTTCAATGCACACTCATACACAAATGCACAAACTGTACAAAAAATTGTTTGTGTTCAGGTAGACCTCTACTTTCGGTGAAAACAAACTTTCGAAAATATGAAACAACCGCATTTCCGCTTTCTAGGAGTATGGGAAAGCAGGAAAAACAAAAGTATGCTTTTGGATGAGAGGAAGAAAGGTTAGGAGGCAAATATTTGAAGATTAAAGTCTAATGAGTGTATTGTGGAGAATGGATACAGAGTCGGTAATGGCGGACTGGAGGCGGGCCGGGTATTGATTGTGCGAGCCGGTCTGCGACTATCGCGACCCTCGTATCTAGGAGCTCTCTCGAAGCGTCTTCCAAATCTCTGCATCCGCACGAGCTCCTCTTGTTCGTCCACCTTGGAAATCTCCAGATGTACCAAATAATTCATTTAAATGGCATGAAAACAGATTTTTTGGTACTTTTACTCCAATTATTGCTGTTCTAATTGACTAATTGCTTTAAAACGTTAATATCTCTAAACTAAACATTAGAGAGGGTTTCCTAGCCTGTTTTTTTTTTTTAATATGCTTTTATTATTATTATGAAGGAGGAAATGCATTATGCACCTTCGAGTGCACTATCATTCTTCGGTGTGCATTCACCCACTAAAAAAGCATCGCTACAGGCAAGAAAACCCACCACGGGACCGCTTACCGCATTACACCAGGACGATGCCTCTTATTATTCATTTTCGGGCTCCTAAACTTGTTTTTTTAAAATAGCAGGTGCGCTAGTTTAGCTCCTACTTTCCACTTTTAAGGGCAATCTCGTGAAAGTGAAGTGGCCGAGTGACCGAAGAGCATTCACCAATCATTTCCTTCTTGCGAAATTTTCGTGACCTGTAGGTACTGGGTGTTAGAAACAAAATTGGGAATTTGGTAACCAAGATTTGGTTATTTTTGGCATGGATTTTTTGGAAAACTTCGCTAATTTATAGATTGATACCTCTTATTGCAGTCAGTGTAAGTTAAAATGGCCAGCATAAGGGTCTGTGACAGCTAATAAATTCTAAAAAATATTAATGAAAATTTAATGCAGTAAAATTATTTAAATGATATCAATTAAGCATGAATGAAATGTTGGGTACCTGCTAATTTGTGTACCTTTTGGCGTTTAATCTACCCTTATACTTAACTGTTTCTGTTAGGGAGATTTTTATTTTGTGTAATACATTTCCTCGACAATGTTATTTGTATTGTGAAAAACGCCATATCACTCTCTCTGTCTTTCTTGTAGCCTTGATGAGTCATTAAATGTAATCAAAACGTTGGCCTAAAGATGTTTTTTCTTCTCTTAAAACTAATGTCCAATTTACTCAAGCAACCTTCAATGTAAGGTATAAAATAAAAAGTCATATTGGAAGTCATTTTTAAGTACATATATTTGCCAGATAAATACCAAAATAATGGAATATTTGCCAATACATTATATCCTCATTATATGAAGATTATTTTACTATTTAAGAAGTTTACATATCGATTTATTCACATATTGTTACATTATTAATTGGGCTACATTACTTAATGGCTATTGACATTGGCTGACTTGTTTGCTAGTTACTCGTACCACTTGGAACCTCTAGTGTAGCAGTGAAATTGGCTTTCCACAGAAAATCTGGTGTCCAGAGCTGGAAGACCATCTTTCCCTCTCCCAAAACTAATCTTTATTTGATAGATTTGATAAAATTAAGTAAAAAATGCCTTCACTGGCATGCATTTAATAATTGTAACACGCTTTTCTGTTTTCAACTGTCTTAAACAGTTTCGTGGATTCATGGCACATCTTCATGCTACACAAAGAGTCAGCGTGATTTTGCACAGCATCGTGTGCTTAGAATAATAGAACTCTTCATTAACGCCAGTATTAGGCTGAACTTTTATTTGTTCTATATCCTGCTCGAGTAGTATAGATCAAATTATCATCAATTTTATCCATATAATTGTAAATATCAAATCTTTAGTCCAGGACATCCTATTCTCCTCGTAGTTTTGTGTCTCTTAGATGAATATTCTTTATTCGCCACTGCTGTGTATTTTAAAAAACGTTAACGTAAAAGCAAAATCCGAAAAAAATTAACTGAAATTTTCAGTAGACTCAAGGAAAAGTGGACAGATGACGTCCTGAGCCTCCTCGGTTACAGACTGAGAGAAGAGAATATCCGGGATAGATCCAGTTGGAAGCTGAAATTAAAAGAAATATTTGGTAGAGGAAAAGCTGAGTATTGAGAAGCACCTGGGAAGTTGAGGATGGCTGTAAGAGCAGGTATAGGGGCAATGCTTCTTACTTGCAGGAGTAAGGCAAACATAGCTGGCCGATGAAGGCACTTTAGGAGAGCCAGATGTACACAGTAGTATCCCGTTACATGTAGCCGCTCGTTTATCGCAGATGCAACTGGAATTCCCAGGGCCCGAAGCCCAAGTTTCTCCCTGGTGGCAACTAACCTCAATCCTCTAAATTTAAAATTTATAAAACTTTTTTTTCACACATGGAAAATGATTAAATGTTTGTGAGTGTCAGTATTACATTGGTACATTGCAATCAGGCTCTAATTATGAGTTTATCGTATTGAGTCCCCCTTCCAAGACTAGATCTCCTAAAAGATGCTTTCCCCCAAACTGATCAATCTCCACCTATTGCCACTTAAGCACCTTGTATGCGACTCATTGTGTATCTTCTTGTTAACGAAGAATTCCGCATTGCGCTCTGTTAAAAGCTTTGCAGAGAAAGTGAACAAAGGAGATACTATACATTTAGGGAATTTTTTCCAAAACTTGATTTTAACACATTCTAACCTTGCTAACAGTGCAGAAGACATAGAACAGCGCATTACACAAAAATGGCACTTCAGGGTGAATTTAGCCACCCCTTTTTCCAAAACCAACGATAACTTATCTCAAATTTCTTGGAAAAAATGTTTCAAATAAAAGTTCTAGATCTGTGCATTATCTACTCTCAGTGCACCAAACTGAAGTAACGCATTTTTTTCTGGCGGACTTTACACCCAACCTTTGCCAGCCTAGACTCTAACCACTCGGCTAGCGTGGCACCTCACCTTAAACAAAACCTTATTGCTTTATCCTGTGTTGCACCTCAGCGAAATATCTAATTCGAACTTTGGATTAGTAACTCCTCCCATTTCCTCTTTATAAAGTTTAATTCCCCGTGAGTAGTAACAAGTAATTATAAAAGATGAAAAGCTTTCTGAGGAAGTTACGGAAAACTAAGAACAATCTCACTTGCTGCCTTTCCATTTCCTTAAATTCGAAATTTTAGCGGCAATTTTAGACCATGTTATTACAAGAGTAAAAAGAAACCCCACGTTCCAATAAATGCCACTTGTAATATAACAGGTTTTATAAAGTATTTAAACAAAATAAAAGGAAAGTCAGCTATAACCACCCTTTTATCACAGAATTTTAATCTAAGTTTATTGGGAAAATGCAAATATAAGTTGAAGACCTTTGTGTGTGTATAAATATATTAAATGGAATAGAAAGAATGCTCTATTACCTTGACAAGAATAACACTTTCGATTTGATATTTCACTTTCAGTCTAAATTGCTTAATCGCTATCATTGTTTTCAACACAATTCGTGCTTTATAACTTAACATTTATAAATTAGAAACTCAAAAAAATTCATTTAGAAATCACATTCAGCTCTATTTTCAGAAAGGGTGACATGATTGTGGAACCAGCGTCTCCAGCCCCCTACCATTCAACAGAGAGATCAAGTTTGCTTGGGAGACCCTCCTGCACCCCGTTTGGACAGACGTCTAAAAGTGATACAGATGTTAAGAGTGCTGTGCAATCCTAGAACATTTTTTTAATTTAAGGGTAGTTTTATGATGTGGTGATAATTTTTAAAAAATAATTCTCTTAATAATGTCAAAAAAACTGCAAGGGCACCAAAAATTTACTTCAACGAAAAGGGTAACTATTTAGTATTTGCAGCAAGTGCGATTATTTGAAAATGAAAGCTAACAGAAGCAACATGTTACAATTAGAATTTCAAATAGACAAATAATAGGTGCTTGTTGTCTATTTTTAGGAATACAACAGAAAAATATAAATAAGTACAAACTAAAACATTGGCTGAATTTAATGCAAATAAACAAATATTATAATGAAATAAAAAAGAGATGTATTCATTAATCCATTTCGTTAAGGATGGATAAATAAATAAAAAGTGTATGTATTTAAGTTGAAATATATATTAGGGTATTGGGGGAGGGGCAATGTGGGGAGTAAATAGATAGGTGATTAGGGGTGTGTGTGTATTAGTGGGACCGGCGCTCCAGCCATACTTACACAGCGCGCCTTGCGGGGAAGGGGTTCTGCCGTGGGGTTCAGGGTGTCTCCTAGCAACCGACACAACAGGTTTTATTGAACCTCGCCGACAGCCCTTGCTCCAAAACTTACCTCGCTGGAGCCAGTCCCAACCTGGCGTTATAACTTCACAACTCCCCAACTGTTTTTCTAGCTTCTTTCAAAAATTAACTAGTAAAAAAATTCAATTTTTCTTGTTCAGCAGGCTTCAATACGTGTACTTACCATGTAAGCACGATTACAATCTCGTTGTAAGAGAAAATAAAAAAAACTGGAGTAAACTTTCTCACTACGTAATGAAAGTTTCTTGATACTTGCAATTTTCACTAAAACGTAGGGATTCCAATTTCACTTTCAAGGTCATATAACAAATAGCTATTCAGTGAAATGGCACTTCTGGGCTGCGAATTTTCTTCTAATTTGGCAAATTAGTTTCATATTTAATCCTTAATGATATTTAATAGGTGATGGTTCCGTACTTGACACTAATGTGGGACGTTAGAGCAAAGTTCAAGCACCTCTCTCACCTTGAAGTGGCCATAATACAATTTCCAGGAGTTGGACTATGTTGCCCACCACTGGCATGCGGTACAGTTTCTTCAACACCGGGTTTTTTATCCTCCAGAAACTCTTGTTCTAACGACCCCGCACTGATCACTACAAAGCTTAATTCGGTGTTACAGATCTTTATTTTGACACCTTTCAATTAAAGCTATTGAGCTTTACACCTTAAAACCGTATATAGAACAACATAGAGTCTACTGGCTAGTCCTGCTCCTATTTCTATGGATATCTAGCTGTGATTACGCTTCCCAGTTGCTTGAACTGGCACTTCTTAAAAAGGCAGCCCTCCGTGCTCGTTACATTTTCTCTATAAACTTATATTTATAAATGAACGTCTATCTATCTTTATATCTATATAAATTGAGTAAAATGGCACTGTCAAAGAAACATAACATCAAAACTTCCTCAAAACCTCATTCAGTTATTGTTCTTGGACAAAATTTCAATCAAAAGTGAGACCTTAAGACTTGAAACCCTGCACAAAGCAGTGATGCACATGTTTATTTTGTTGAAGCACCTGCTAAAACTTTAAAGGTTATTGATAAGATGATGTATGATACCTTTGCTAAATATGTTCGAAATTAAAGGTCCAATCAGCTTAAATTTCAAAGCCTTTAAACTATATTAACAGTAATTTATTAAAATTATTTTCATTTTAGTTCTCGTTATTTGCTGGGATATTTGAGCAAAAGTTTCCTTAAAAATTTTGTTCTGGAAACGCCAACTCTTATATCTTCTTCTACTGTTTTTAATATCTGTCTATTCTTTAACATAACTCATTGCGGTAAAACATCATTCGCAAAAGCTTGAGTTGTTTCAATAGAAGTTGGTAAATTCCGTGTTATTAGAGCTAAAACGAATCGCATAAGAATGTTTAAGTAGCACGTTTGAGTTAATTGCAGTGTTGACATTTTTTAATTCAATAATTTATAGCTAAAAGATTTCGTATTCAATTTAAAGATTTCATGTCACGAGAAAGAAAATATTTTACAATATTTGATTGAAATAGTGCTGTGATTTGTAGTATTAAATCAATACAACCTATCTTGTTTGCATTGTTTGTTAATTAGAACACTTCGAACGCATTAGCTCTCTTCCAGTTCATTAATCTTTCTTAAAATGCGATGATTTATTTATTTATTTTAATTCCCTACAGAAAAGTAAGATATTTTCTTGAGTTCCCTTGATACCTTATATCAGCAAGAAAAGCCAATTTATAGCACCGAATCTCATTCGTTAAGAAAATCAGCTCATTCAGATTTCAGCAAAAAAAATCTTTTTACTTCTGATCAATATTAATATAACTAAAGCAAGCGACAATCACTTGATTTCCCTTGAATAATTGCTTGCTTAGAGTTTCCTTTGAGGCGAAGAGTATCTCAAACCAACTGGGTAGTAGCGGCTGCTTTTTATAAAAAATACCAGTTCATCAGGGTTGTGTGAGTTCGGATACTTTTCTTTTCACTCAGCAACATTTTGCTGCACACCTCAATTACCATTTCGACACTCATGCTGAAAAACGCTGCTCTTGACAAATAGTACAGAATATTTGGTTAGATTATTTGGTATGCGAGACGGAAACATAAGTGAAGTGGAAATTTCTACACCAAACTGTTTAATTTAACTCTGATGATGGGCGAATGTCTAAAACCGCTCTGGGATACAATGAGCATGCGTGCTGCCACGGATAAAATCAAAGAAATTGCAGATATTTGACAAACTCGCAAATGCTAAAGTCAACTCAGCGGACTGATATTCTTCCAACTCGTACCTTCGAAATTGAAGGATGCTGGAAGGTCTTTAGGATTAAGAGTGTTAAAGCACCCTAGGAAGTATTGGCGATGGAATGTAGAGTAAAGCGCCATGTATTCCGAAGATGTAACTTAGAAAACAATTCATTAGGCGATTTAGTTCATTAGTTAAGCACAGAGATGCTCCCATCAAACAAGAAAGTTAGGGAGAAAAATCAAGCCGGGAAGAGTGCGGAATTTTCGAAGAAGCAGGTTTAAGTCTGAGTAAAATATTCGGCTTCTTTTTCAAATAGGGTTTAACCCATCTATCAAATTAGGTGTCTAGGAGGCCGGAAACTAATATTTTTCTATTAACATTTTGCTAACAAAAAGTAGCATCACGCGGGACTGATATTAGGGATCTTCCACTTAATTCTTTGTTTACAACCACTACACTAAAAAAGGCCCCTGGAGGTGGTTCATTACACGAAAACGTGTATTTATAGTGAAATCACCAAGTTTGCGCAATTCTTGTACTTCCTTTTTACGAGAAGTAAGAGAATGTAAAAATGTATTACTTTTTTTAAATTAAAAAGTTCTTTGTATTTTTCACACATCCTAATGTTTTTGAACGTTCCGCAACGGGGATGTAAAAGGGTCGCACTTACATTAGTAGCAGCGAGAGCAAATATACACATAATAATTAAATTATTAGCCAAAAATAAATATTTGGAACAGAGATAATGTAAAAAAAGGAATAAAACACTCAAATAATAAATGCAAACAATGCAGGATCTGTTTGCCTGCCTCGTATCATAAATTACAGACATGTACTTTCATTTTAATTTATTTTATTTTTCCTACTTTATTTAGAGCGATACATTTTCATTAATTTATCCTTTATTTTAAAACGGTCTCCAACAGTTTTAAAACAAAAATGTGTGTACAGTCAAACACGAACGAATCTAAAATTCATACCTATCCATTCAAAGTTAAATTTAACGTTTTCTTTGACGTTCATTATTGACTATTCAAATGTTGCAGCTGTATAAACAGCACAGCTGGGCTTTCTATTTTTTGAAAAAATTAAATTTTTAAAGATAAAATAAAATAAACTAAGCTCTACATGCATGGCAATTCCGAGTTCAGAGTTTCTACCTCGAAAAACAAGTTTGTTGGACTGTCATTGCCTACTATTTTTGTAAATCTCACACTTTCCAACAATAAATGGAACTATGTACAAAAAATTAATTTTTCTGCCAGGAACCTGCTGCCCCAATGCGCTGGAATTGCTTAGAAACTACTATTTTCAGTCAACTTCGCTCAATTCTTTGCTAGACTATACAAACCTACTATTGTGTCTTAAACCGACAACAAAAAGCCAACTACATTGGAAGTCTTAAAGTTTTTAATGTGTCAAGACGAGATTGCGTATAAATGACTATTTGCAATTCTATATTGGTACGAGGGTCGTTTGAAAAGTCCGTGCAAAGTCAGAGAGATAGCACTACTGGCGCGTATCGAGGTTATGTTTAGTTAGTAGCATCTCTTGGAAGAACACACACCAAGTTTCAGCCAGATCGGTCTATTTCTTTGTGTTTGGCATTCGTTTGAATCGAGGAAGTCGAGTGATTTTCAAAAAATGGACGAAAAAGAATTTCGTGTGTTGATTAAACACTACTTTATGAAAGGCAAAACGCCTCAGGAGACTAAAGAGAAGCTTGATAAACATTATGGTGACTCTGCACCTTCGATTAGAACAATCTAAACAATGGGTTACCAAGGGGGAATCTGCGCCAAAAAAGGCGAAGACCGTTCCTTCGGCCGGAAAGATTATGGCGACTGTCTTTTGGGATTCGCAAGGAATAATCCTCATCGACTATCTGGAAAAGGGTAAAACTATTACAGGTGCATATTATTCATCGTTATTGGACCGTTTGAAAACCGAGCTGCAAGAAAAACGCCCACGATTGGCCCACAAAAAAGTTCTTTTCCATCACGACAACGCACCAGCTCACACCTCAGCAGTTGTGGTCGCAAAATTAATGGAAATAGGGTTCCAACTCGTTTCACATCCCCCCTATTCTCCAGACTTGGCTCCCTCGGACTACTATTTGTTCCCCAATATATAGAAATTGCTGGCGGGAAAAAGATTTTATTCAAACGAGGAGGTGATTGCAGAAACGAATGGCTATTTTTCAGACTTGGACAAATACTATTATTCGGAAGGGATCAACAAACTAGAGCAGCGTTGGACGAAGTGTATAAGCCTAAAAGGAGACTATGTTGAAAAATAAAAAAGGTTTACCCCAAAAAATTAAGTAGTTTTTATTTTTGCACGGACTTTTCAAACGACCCTCGTAAATCTCGTAGCTACTTATTTTTGGTGGTTGCGGAATTAGTCAGTTTATGTTTCTCGAAAATTTTGATGGTGGTTTTTTGTTGGAGTTAGTACATTTGTCGTAAGGCCAAAACCTGTTTTTTTTTTTAATAAATAACAAGGAGCCTTGTTTTAAGATTTAAATTTTCCATTGTTTGCCCTATGTTTCTATTTCTGTCAGGTGATTTTTGTCTTTTATGAGTGATTCTTTGAAGAATGGTAATCAAAGCGTGTTGCTGATACAGGTTTAAGCTAAGTGTTGACTGGTTGCATGAGCCAACACAGTATAGAGAGATTTAATCTGCTAGCGGCTCGATTCTTATAATATTTACCCCTAGTAAATACAAATAAGTTCCTTCGCCTATTTACCACCTATATTTAGCTAACAATCACAAATACATAATAGATATAATAGCGATGTAAATAGTATCCCAGTTGAACTGTGTCAATATTTTCAAATTGTTCGTGTACTAACGTTCTTTTTTTAAACAAACAGCTTGTGTGATTAGCTGTTGGCAGCGCTGGCGGGTGTTCCAGTATTTAGCTCTGCAGTCCACCAGACCCCCTTCAACTAACGCACACTGCCGCACACAACTCGTAATCTGGGTTTGAAACTACTCATATGATTTTTTTATTTTTTTTTACTGCAATGATTCAAAATCTTATTTTCCAACTACTAGTTCAGAATTTTCAAAAAACTAATATTAGTTGGGACTTGTTCTAGATTAGGGTGCAATACAGGACGATTCTGTTTTTTAGGTACTGCAGTGAGAAGTGGCAATAGGCAATCCTCGGTTCTGATTTTACACTAATCGGGCATAATATTCTTGCAATTTTTAATTCCTGACCAGCTATCTAGGATTTGTCGAGTTCTTTCAAAGCCATTGCTTAGAAGCTGTTCGCCTTGAGCAGGTGCTGGACCAGTAAACGTGGCGCAAGCGCCATTTCTGGCCACCTGATCAGCAACTTCATTACCTCTAATGCCAGCACTCAAGTACTACCTTATTGTGCTAGGAAAGCTGCCTCAGTACTGCCTACTTCCCCAAATAATGTATGAGGTCGTTTTGAAAGCTGCTAGCGCTTCAAGCACAGCCTGGTTGTTCGAGAAAATGAAAGAAGCTTACCTCTAAGGCCACTGCTCATTTTCTTCTCAACGAAGGTTTAGCGGGTTGGGTGGGTGTTGGTGAATTGGTGCGCATTTGGGATATGTAAGTGGGAGATCCCCAGGCTAAGTCACCTAGTTATGAAGGCAAGGTCGCCAAGATCAACTTGTTTCATTATTTAACCGTTACCTTGACTACTATATGCTTAGGTGCCATCTTTTACATCCCTCATTAGCTTATCTTTCCTAACATTGATAACAATTAAGGCGAAAGGTCATGGAGTTGAAGTTACCGTGTGGTCATCAATATTGCAGAAAAATTATCGAAATAGAATTTTATTGGCTACAAAGAGAAAGCCGTGATACTGTTCATACTGGACCTTTTAAACACGCCATTTAGTGTCAAGGAATACAAATTTTAGTAGGACCGAAAACAAATTTGTTTTACGCGAGCACCCAAGGCTTTCTCTTGAAGAAGCCCAATGGAGTGGGTCCCTCCCAAACTAGCGGGTCTAGTTTATTATATACCACATCTATTTAATAAATTTAGTTAATACATATTATGTACCCTTGTAGAGAAGGTGGTAGGGCAAGTTGGGATTGTAATGTATGAGGCTATAAAAGGTTTGTGTTTGCCGTCTTAAGGAGATAGTGCATGAAATATGAACACCGAGCCGGCTCTATCGATCCATAGCTAATTGCCAAAGTGCTCTCCGCCCAGACTGTGGAGTCGGCCCATCAAGTTCCGCACTACCAAGCCAACTACACCATTTCATGCCACTGTAAGAGCCGTCCTGTCACCATCATTCAGTTTCATTCTAAATATTTCAAAGACAAAAACTAGTTATTCGGGTTTTGCTCAAATAGATTCTCATGTTCAGGCTAACCAACAGAGGTGAGATCTTTTTGAAAGAATATTTTAGATTTTAACCGATTACCTCTAAACACTAATGATTTGTTACAATGCAAATGCAAGTATGGATAGCAATAGTATTTTTTTCCTGGCTGCCTGTACAGCTTGCATACACGGTCTGCAAACACGCTGTCTGCAGCGTGGGCAATCTGCGCATGCATTGCACCGAGAAGACTCCAGAAGCTAATTACCGTAATGATCACGGGTCATGAGCGACGGTCCTAATACAATAGACCATCTTGAATTTAGACACATGTTCGCCATAATATCAGCAATAAACATAGAAAATGCAGCAAAACTGGGAAATATTAGATAGAATGGCAAGAATAATATTTTATTTTCGCTCACTCAAAAGGATATCAGCTTAGTCATATCTCGATTTCAATAGTTCGAAATTCTACACATTTTTGTACAATTGTAGAAAATAACTATCCCCACAGTTGTGAGAGACATAAATATGAGAGATGCTGAGCTAAAGGAGATATTGGATGTTTCATTTTACCGACCTTTCACATTGCCAAAACATATGAAAATGTCCCAAATTTAGCTCAATGCAAACTTTATCTTTTTCATTTCCTGGAGGCGCATTGAACTGGAGTAATAATGTTGATAATAAAATCATTGAGGAGGTAACTGGTTGTAAGCGTTGATCCTAACACTAGGTTATGTTACCACTACTGTAAGAAATCCCTGAATGCCATAATTTCTTCTGTGAGCTAGAATGTTCACATGCCAACAAACAGACGATTTTTTAAAAAATTCTTTGTGGTAAGACAAATTTCGAAACTTGTATTTCGGGTCAAAACTCCATATGGAAAATAATTAGACACGTTCATTAAATACTTATTCTTAAAGGGGGTTGGGTTCTGAAGAGAGACCAGAGTCTTAATAGTGGAGGATGAGAATGTTAATTTAGATTGTTATAAATAGTCAAATATGAGGCTAAATGTATCTACATAAAAATGGCGAGGTTTTTTGGGGGGAGGGGCAGAACAGAGATAAGTGTCCATTAGCGGAGTTTAGTATGCAGATGGCTGCGGCACTCAGAGCTAACAGACCGACCATTAGAGCATCACTTTTTGCAACTCACCACACATTTGCATAAAGCCCACAAATACATGCACACAATTACACAGATAGGCAAGTTACAACACTCAGAACCTCTAGCATCATTTAGCATTTAGCTGCCCAGCTGACGAATTAGTAGCATATTATTTTGAAAATATGGTTAGGTTGGCAGTACTGGATAATATCTTTGATTTTATCCGCCGTAGCACGCATGTTTATTGTATCTCTGTCCGGTTTCGGACGTTCATCCACCATCAGAGGCAGATAAATCAATCTGGCGTTGAGTCACCGTCTCGCAGTTCTTAGAGGTGAGACCCCCACAATGTTCTGCACCCCAATTCAGCTCCTAGCGTTCTTGGTTTGTCCTCATGAGCCATGAGTTTGTTCAAAGGTTTTCTCTTAAAGGACCAAAAACCTTTCTGAGGACCTTCTTTTCCCAAAAGTTCCACAGCTTTTCATAATCTAAATTTAAGGTCCAAGTCTCCCTTCCGCGGACAACTATCGACCTTAAAATAGTTTTACACGCTACTACTGAGGTGCCCTTACTAAGAAAAAATTGGTTTTTACAAATATGTCTGTGAGTTTGTTGGGTGTCCACCGGAACTCAAAAACGGAAACTCACAGAATATTGGAATTTGATATTTCGCTTAGTTATTATAATAAGATTTTAGTCAAAATCGACCAATCAGGCAAAAGTACCACTTAACTACAATAGTTTGTTCTGTATTTTAATATTTTCTCTTAAACGACTTGTATGATTTTTATTACATTTGGTACAGCACACATCTCGATATATTCGCCATATCGTGAGAACTAAGCTCTGCATTTGCTTATATATAAAGCTGTGCTTTATCAATTTTCCACGCTAGCCCTTGGAGATTGGGCTTGCTAAAGCACTGTGCTCATATGGATTGGGAGAGAGAAAGGGGATTTGCCAATTTCATGCTCACCTATTTTAATCACTGAGAAACGGTGGCCCAAATAAAGGAAATGCTACAGTTCGACGGGGATTCTCTCTCTCTGAATAAGAAAGGGACGAGCATGAATGAATATAGAAAGGTTCATTTTATAAAACCTAAAAATTCAGCGTGACTACCTATGTAAACATGCATGTTTACAGTATCTGTTGACAAAAAAAGAAGATAAATACATTTGTGGTTTTACATTTGTGGATTAGAGCGGCCGTAGCTGGATTGAGTTGTTACACACACTAAGAAATAAGCGACCAGGTAAAAAACCAAGTTGGACTCCACCAAACTCTGGCAGAGTATTGTTTATTATTGTGCGAGTGAATGAACCTATTGTAGTGTAGCCTCTTGACTCGGGCTGGAGGACGGACCCTCTATGCCTCACATCTCCATGCTGTACAATATTTCCACTTCTACTCTCTACTCAATTTCCTAATTAATAATAGCTTTTAATTGTTTAAACATCTTTCTACTGCCCTTTCAGTAGATGAGTGGATCTAATGCGAACGTGTCAAATATTGCATTGTGAGTTTTTAAATCGACATCATTGTTTTTGATAAGAAACAGCCTCTGGTCATTGCATGCCCTTGGATCAAATTCGGGATACACCACTGGATATGAAGCTAAGGTGCAAGATATGCACCAAGAAAATGAGGGTATCTTGAAAACTGTATTCTTTTGTATGAAGAGGCCAATCTACAAAATTCAAGCTCTGCCTACGGTGGCCATCCCTACCATTTCTGGCGGGAATTCACAAATTTAAAAACGGAAGTCCGTGTTCCGATTCATATCCCATAATTGCGCCAACAAAACGGAAAGATAAAACTCACTACATAAACTTTCCTAATATTTCCGAAATTTTAGAATCACAAAGGGATAGCAGTGAATAGTTTTTTTAGTCTAGACAACCTAAGATTTCGGTAAAAATGGAAGGCTTCTTTGCGGACCCCAGCACTCTAGGGCGACTTAAAGTGGGAATTCCCCGTTTGTATTCATTCCTCACAGGTGATATCCCTATGTCAGGCCGAGAGATACTACTCCCATTTATAGATCCTTCACAGGCTCACTGCTGTCACGTCCGTACGATGTCTGTGTTTCGCCCGTGCACTGTAATGTATCGCGTGATGCATGAGAATTCCGATCATCCGAATGGCCACCACGTCTTGGTCATTAAAACATCTCCGATTGTGGTTGCCCGCGCTTTTAATAGATGTGTGGAAAGAAATTACCGGGAGGATCGATTCTTGAAATATACAAGTGAGTTGGGAACTAGAGTAAGAGCTGGTGAGAACTGCGGTGGTGAATGGGAATTTTAGTCGAAGAGAAGATGCTCTACACCGAATACAAGCGAAAGTTGGAATCTCGTTTTCCCAGGGTATATAGAAAGTTGCAGCACTGGACCAATCATCCTCCTAAAGTATGATACAAAGCATTGACGACTAAAAGTCGACCACATAGTGCACTTTTTATCTGGAAAAACACAATCACTGGTTGGTCTTGGACTTTTTACTTTCCTTTCGTTTAACAGGAAGTAAGAATTGGTTATCTCTTAAAGTCATGGTGTAGGGAATGGGCCGGATGAAGGGGCTGTGTGACCCCTAATTGTGGATTACACCGATAGTGAATTAATAAAGTAGCCTTGGATTTTATGCGGAAGATGAAGCTGCAATCCGTGCTCGGATCTGGTAATATTTGTGGAGTGGTAAAACCTGAAGAGGCAATGGGGGATTAGAGCTTTGGTTGTGTTTGAGCTGTTGGAATATTCCGCTGGCAAAGGATTTAATACTAAATATATTAAAGAGCGGGACGAAGAGAATGGTATAGCCGCGGGCTGAACAAAATGTAAGAAGGGAGCTTGCCAACGAATATATCCCCCAGCTTAAAAAGCTTTGAAGTTTAGCAAAGTTCGTTACAGTATTTCAACTTTATATATACTACTTGTAGCCGGCTGCGACGCCCCCAACCACGCACAATAACTTGGCCCTGTACTGCGCCTTACTCTATTCGCTTCAAATTTCTGCCAAAGTCTTTCCTTAGTATGGATTTTGTCCTACCCACACACTCAGTGCCCTCCCTTTTGTCTCGAGGACAGGACGCCTGGTGGATATCCTCCTTGTTTGTTCACAGGATCAAGAAGAACTGGGGGTAGGAGCACTGGCTCTTGCTCATCCAAACTACGAGCACATATTACCACGATTTGACTGCTCGAAAAGAACTTATCTCCTCAGTAAAACGCATATGCGCGGTTGCGAAATTACTTGCAAATGCAGTTAAGCAAAGCAGTTATCGTTTGCCGGAAGCACTCAAACTAAATATTCCCCAGCCTCAAAAATAAAAAATAAATAAAATAAAATTGCGTAAAGCACAAAGTTGGTTTTCTGTTCGGAAGTCTTTGTCGCTGCTGAGTTGCCTTTTTTGAAAGCGATTTTTCAGTGTTTCGCCTTTTTTTCGTTAAAATGACTCCCTGGGGAGTTTTCTAAAACTTTGTATGTTGTTAACGATAACTGCATTCAAAAGGAAGATTTTAAAATTTAAATTTCTAAATAAAACCAAAAAGGCAGGTTCGGATACAGAGCGAACCAAGGCAGTCACCGCCCCTAAAAACAGTGCAAAAAGTCCGAAAAAGTGGATTTCACAAATAGGCCGGTGCTCTTGTAAGTGCGCCGTAAATAAAAAGAAGAATCGCTGGAAGTTGGAGTTCAATATTTCCCACTGGTGCCACTAGAGAATGTCAGAATGAGGTGTTAGTCAAAATTGGTGTACCGAAACTACCATTTTACCAATTTTTTTTTTAATGTTCCTCAAAAAGATTTTTTATTTTAAAGTTAGCGTCCTAGTTGCATCTATGTTAATCTCTAACTTTATCTCAAGCATATTTCCTAGGAAGAACCTAGAGAATGGTACTAAGAGAAAGAGAAAGTGAGTGTGCAGCAGAGTTTTATTTATTTTCATTATTGATCCATGTTAACATTTTTTGGGAAAATGGAAAATATAACGATATTTTATTATAATTGAAAAGAAATCTTTGCTGGTTTCCTTTTAACCCTCAAAGTTCAATATAAATAACCTTGTACCGTGACCGAGACCGAGACCGAGATCGAGACATTATATATATCTCGTCGAGAAATCTCGGTCTCGTCTCGGTTTTTCAAATATTAATTTTTAGCTACAAAATTATAAAATTGTGTTCTTTATTAATAAATAATCATTAAGGGCATTGAATTAATTATTAAAAGATACTATTTTATTATATATGTTCAATATTACTACATCTATTTGACATAAGTAAAGTAAGCAAAGTAAAGTAATCGCCTATTTTTTCAGGCGGGGCTTTACGTCCAACTACCAATTAGGTGTCGCGGACGGAGGCGACTAGCAAACATACTTTACTGTAAATTTCTCATATTAAATATTAAATAAAATCCAAGGCCTAGACCGGGAATCGAACCTAGTACCACAATACATATTAGCTTCGTAGGTCTCGCCTCTAACCGCTCGGCTACCGTGGCGCCCCCTTCGAATTACCTAATTTTTACATAAATTCACTAAATTTCACTATTCATATCATTCATTCATTCAATTTCATAAATTTCACTATTAATAATCTAATACTTTGAACTTAGATATTTTTTGAATTATATTTTAGAATTTTAGTATTAGTGAATTTGAAAAAGAAGATTATCTATGCATCTAAAAAATATTGCCACAAATATTCGTTTTTAAGATACTCTTTGCCCAAGCATTGATACATAAAAGAGCTTTTACTGAGTCAAAAGTTAGAGAAGATCTTCTATTGGTCATTATCATCGCAGCTTGCGAAAATAATCTTTCAGATGGCACTGAAGTTGCACAGATACTAAAAATATCTTTTGCTATTCTAGACAAATTTTTGAAGGAATTCTCAAGTGTTTTCCACCATTCTAAAATGTCAGCGTCTACTGGTGCTTGGTCTAATTTGGTATAATTAATTATTTCTGT
Source organism: Rhodnius prolixus (assembly GCF_049639745.1). Lineage (NCBI taxonomy): Eukaryota > Metazoa > Arthropoda > Insecta > Hemiptera > Reduviidae > Rhodnius > Rhodnius prolixus. Next base: position 15,887,668 of record NW_027411625.1, on the reverse strand, counting down.
CTTCCATGCTTCGGTGATATTTGCTGATTTTTGAGAAAATGGTGCAAAAATATTGATGCAGTCGTCGTTGTTGTCAAAAGGTGAATCATCAGATCCTTTATCTTCACCAACAGCCATAACTAATGGAGCGGGAAGTTTGTTGGGAGGTGTATTTTTTATTTCACGAATCGACTTGTTATATCTGGCAGATATGTTATTTGGGTCTTTCATTTGGCGCGTTTTTAACATCTTATTGAAATTATATAAAGATAATAGTAACAGATGATGCATTGAAGTGTTAGTAGTTGTCTTCTTTTACACACATTTTTTTTTTCTTTATATCAATACCAATATATAAATTAAAATAATTATTAGAAGATAATAACATTTTTTGAAAAGATGATTAATAGCAAACCATTTTTAATACTTAAACAAAAATTCAAAAAACCGTGATATCCTGACGAGACCGAGACCGAGATTTGAGCGACCGAGACCGAGACCGAGACTGCATAAAATCTCGCCTCGTCTCGGTCTCGTGCAGCACTACTCTTGCTACGCTAAGTAGAGGAAGATATTGCACTAGTACCAGAAATATCCCTTTGCAGGTATATCTGTATAATAAAAATAAAAATCAATTATTATGTTTTTCAATTAATTATTTTAAGGCGCGTCATCTTCTGAGGTCATTAGCGCCCGGAGTTTTTTCAGTGCACTGTCGGCCTCCGGACAGTGTCTCTTGCTACAGACAACACTGTCCATTACCGGACAGTGAGCGCTGGAAGCTCCTAGGAAGAGGACATCCAAGGGCCAATAGTTCAATTCGAACCCGGGATCTCCGAGTAGGAACCCTGTACACTAACCACTCAACTAATCTCTTCCCTCACATTTTATTGTAAGTTACTACATGCACTTGCATTTGTAAATTTCAATAAATTATTTTAGCCCCAAAAAATATTCAACTTACAATATTGCAGTTTGCGGAAGTGTTGCATGTGCGCACAGGGGGTTTTGTTCAGTTCGAGCTGAGTATGTTTGGTGGGCATTTAGTAATATTTAGCTCATGTACAGCCCAGGTTACGTAATATAGTGAATTCTGTTTGCTCAGTTTGTGTGGGTTTGAGTGGAGATGCGTACGTGCGTATGTTTAATATTAAGGTTTAAATCCATGGCTGTTAAATCCTCGTGCACACCCTTGTGCGTGTGTATGTTTCGGGTTTGCGAGGAATCCAGAAATGTGGACGGAGAGTGGATACATAATACAGTGTTGCCACAAACTAACTCGGCGGCCGTCCGCCCCTTGCCAACCAGCCATGGGTCTGGTACCCTATGTGAACCCCCCTAAAACCTCTAACCCATCCATATAAGCGACCCAGGGTTTTGCCTTTCCCAACCCAGTAAAGCGCTCTCTCGTAGAAGAGCCGACCTGACCGCATCCTGGATAGTCTAGGGAGTATATACATTTCATATAGACGTGGTGTGTGTTGTGGAGAGAGGGGAGAATTGCAGGGGTAAGGGGAGCTGCCAGTGAGTCTACGTGCTGCAGTGTGTACCCGCTCGGCTACAGTGTCTATATATATATAAAGTGCTAGCTCGATCGTACGCTGCCGCAATGCACTAGCCTGCACTACCCCCAGCGTTCTAATCAGTTATGTTGTGTTTACTTTTGAGTCCCTTTGTAATCTGCCGTCCAGGCTGCCACCCCCGTCCTGCCGTCTCCGCAGGGTGCTTACTGATAATTACCAATACCAAAGGTGCTGGGATATAAAGCTTGGTTATATTTCCAAGTACAGCAGCTAGATGCAGCTAGTCGAAGCCAGTCCGAGCAATCGCTCACATGTATTGCAATATGCTGTATCTTTAGACACTATACTGCATGTTTTTATAGAAAATACTATAATTTATATTTTATGAAAATAGAGACTTTTAAAATGTAAACGAACCTTTACTTAGTTACTTACGTCGATAACACTCTAACTTCAATTCTCCAGTTGTTTTGGTATAGGGTGCCGTTTGCACTGGGTTACCTCAGATCTTTGTCAAAGACAGACTCTCACCGTTACTCCACAAGTTCTTAATTCCAGCTTTGACACCCACTGCAGGCAATCTATTCAACCCCTTTCCAACAACTATTACTAATTGAATTTCCATAGGAAATGTTTCAAATCAAAATATTAGATTTCTATCTTTAATACTTTGTAAAAAGATTAAATAAAATCGTTGGCACCATTTTTGAGAAAATTTTCAGGTCAGTCAATTTTCTTAAATTTTGAATATTTAGTTATAGATTTGGTTCTCATTATATTTATACAGGTGGCAAGACTGGCCAGCATTGGCACTTTAGAGAGAAGCCAAGGCATTGCCCTTTTTTGAGAAGTGCCCTTAAGCAAAGTTCCCTAAAAAGTGTTACGTACAAATATCAGATGTACTAAACAGATTGAGGTGGTATTACGAAGCTCATCAAATCATTATTTTTTTGGCAACGTTAATACTGCTTGTTATATAGTCAGAATAGAGACTGAAAGAATTGAATTTAAGTACTTTGTTTTTGTTGATATTAAGGATTCAATTAGATAGGAATCGGTCCAGATCAGAAATGAACTCCAACTTTTTGCCAAGTTTTCTGTAACTCAACCAACCCGCATAGCCCTCCCTGAAACATTAAATTTGCCGAAACTTTGGCTAAAAGACGGAGTTGTTTTTTGTTCTGGACCGATTCCTCGCTAATTGAATCCTTAATAAAAATATTTTACGGTCACTAAAAGCTGATACAAATTCATTTTTGGTTGACTTTTTCCGAAACCTTATTATAACGTCTTCTGTCTGTACCTATGCCAAGTTTTTATTTTAAGTTACACTGTGTACATAAAAACAGACCAACACATTACCTACCAAAATATCAAAACAACTTTTACTTTCTCAGAGGTGCCAAAACGGATACAACCGGTGTAGACTGGGATTGGAACATCCGCACGATTACAATACAATCTCTTACTAGTGACGTAGCATAAAGTAAAAAACAGTAATCTCAAAAAAACAGTACGAATACAATATTGCGGGTGAGACTGACACGAATAGAATAGCAGACCACGTGTTTGTGCACGTGGCGTATCAAGTACTTTGCTTTTAACACCCAGTCCAGATTTGCTACACTGTTCGAGTGAACAATACATTGTGAAGTATTTCTTCTAACAACTTGCCAGCATTACTTTTCGTTGCCAAGTAACAAGATGCATTACGTCAGAAGCAGCGTTATAAAATCGAATATTCACAGCAAATACAAGTACTGAGGTAAACAGCTAGATTTGTAAGGGGCAAATTCCTTGTGAGCTAAAACATCTATTGTGACTCCTTTACGTCTCGGTATTTATTCACAAAATGTAGCCGTCTGTTTACAATTTGTAGATAAGAGTTACTGTATGCGTGGCCGCTAAACGCGTTCTATTTGGGAATATCTGTGTTCTAGATGACTGCGAGAAGTACGACGCATGCAGTGATGTGTTCTGACCCAATACAAACCTGTAGAAAGAAATGTCTGTTCTCTAAGGTGTGTGTGCACGTTGCGATCGTAAGGGTCGGACAACTTGTAATAATTGAAAGAATTAACAATTATTTATTGAGGGCGTGCCCAGGTCATTGGTGCCCGGACAGTGTCCTCTATCACTTTTTTCAATCGTCCAATGAAAAATAATTTTTTACAAGTTACTATACATTTACAAGTAAGTAAAGTAAGTAAAATGATGCCTATTTCTTCAGGCAGGCTTTACGTCTAATAACCGTGGTCGTGGTGTCGTGGACGGAGGCGACTAGCAAAAAACTTTAACATTAAATTCTCATATTAATCATTAAATAAAATCCAAGGCCCTAGGCAGGGAATCGAACCCACCAACCAATCTTTACATCGTAGCTTTGCAGGCCGCTCCTCTAACCGCTCGGCTACCATAGCTCCTTACAATCAGTAGTAGTTACTCTTAATACCCTAAAGCGTGGATGTCCAACTATGTTTAATTGCAAGTAACCGAACTTTCTAATCAGTCTAAAAGAATGTTTGGAGGCGAAGAACTCTCTCATGCATCAAGGATGGACTATACATGGCCAAAATTGGCTAGTCGGAACTACCATTTTAATAAATCAGTTTTTCAGTTTTATTTTTATTTTCCCGAAAAAGACTCCTCGGGTTTCCTTTAACTTGAGTAACCATTGTGCAGGTGTAGACCTATTGAGAAAACCTGGTCCATAATATTGTAGATTTCCAACCCTTTGAGAAAAAATAATTACTCACTGCCTGCAGCAATTGTATCTTTTTTTAGGCGCAGATACACTAATAACCTGGAAGATTTTTGCTTTTTTACAAATAAAACATATTTAAATATAAGTTCCACATTTGTTGTGAATTCTATCAATTCCTCTTGTAATTTATTATAGCTGTCTATCGACGAAAAACAATCCAAAATGTAACTAAGCATGCTTAATTTTAACATAACTTCTTCTTTTCGATTGAAGTCTTAATGGAAAGCACCTAAAATCTGGCAATCATTTAAATAGAAAAATAAATCAATTAATTAAAAAAAATTAATAAAAAAAACGACAACACTACTTGAGTCAATCAAACAAGCTCGAAAAGCATGACCTGAGAGCTGAGAACTCTTGCTCCGAATCGAAGATTCAAACAGGAACTTTTAGTCAGCCAACGGACTTCATTGGGAAGCAACAAACTCTTGAATTATGACAATTAACGGAAATGCTTTTGATTCCTTTGACCGCTTTAATGGCACGCTGTAATGATCAGTTAAGGCGTTCACTAGGGTTTTCAGCTAGGAAAGGTTTTTTAATTTTTGGTTTTTAAGAACCTTAATTTATAGCCTGGGACATTTGGGTATCACAAGATGTGGAAGTAATCAGAGACAATTGTAAAAACTTGGAGAGAATGGAGAATCACCTAATTGGTAAAGATGTGGATGCCGCAATTTCCAGCTCTTTTAATCCCCTCTATAGAACTTACAGTTTGCTAGCTGGTTGTGAAGGCTATTTAAAAGCAAAGTTCCATATAAATAAATTAAGAATTATTTCCCAACTACGTCTCTCTGGAAAGTACACAAACCGCTTAACTTATCAAAATTACTCTGCCAAATCCTGCCTTGATTCCGTTTGTCCACTATATAATCACGATTTAGATAACATTCTACATCTACTCTTCACATGTCCGGTCCTCAATCAACACAGAAACAAGTACATCACTAAGTATTTCTCTCTCCACCCTGTTAGTGATAATAGTGATCAAATTACCGATCTGTTGGCTATAGAAGATCAAGATAATGAGAAAGTCAATATCTTTCTATTTGTCACTAACAGTCTCAAATTTAGAACAATAGCTCTTCAATAAAACCTCCTTGCTCACCTTATCTCATACCATTTCTAAACTATCATATGTAATGTAACCATAATAGTAATTAAAAAATAAATAAACACAAATAAGAAACAAAACACAAAAATTAATAAAAAGAAAGCACTTTATTTCACTTTATATAACTGAATCTAAGCCCACCTCCGTCCTCTCTAAGTCGTTTCATTACCCATTTGAGAAAGTTGAAGTAAGCGAATGTTGTGTAAGATTAAAATTGTACAGTTTGTAAGTGCTGGATATTAAGTGGGTGTATATTGGAAGTAGAGGCAGGCTGGATGTGAGTCAGGGGCGGCACATTTTATTCGGTTGCCGCCTTCAGGATATTGCTCTGAAATTAGAAGAAAGGCGCGTGCCAAATTCAAGTGCCTACATCCGTCGCTGTCAATCAAAACTTTTATATAATAATGATAGGGGAAAATACACAGCAACTAGCTCCGAAGCTTCACTTGGAACTAAAGAAATCCGTCTGCCAGTGTGTTCGTTCAGGAGCAAAATGTCCCGGGCAAGAACATGACCTACGTAGCTGGCGTGTTTAGTCGAAGTTACTTACTTCGCAAGAAAGTAACCATTATTCCCAATTTACTGTTTACTCTTACATTATTAGTACAGTAAGCAAGGCATTAAGCGAGAAAAATCTTTTACTTTTTTATGTTGTTCTTAAGAAAAATGTTTATTGCATAATTTGATACTTCATTAAATACCTACGGAGAAAAATTTGTAAAAAATAATAACTTTTACTTTTCATAGAAATAATTAGCAATAAAGAATTGGCCAATTACAGTGAAGAATGGAAGTGTGAAAAGTAGGTTGGTTGAAAAGCCAATCAGAAGCGAGAACTGTTTATTAAACCACGCCTACCTTACATTTATGCCGCACCACGCCTCATTGGACCATAAAAAATTGAAGATCTGTATTTTTCTACTTTCTATTACTTTCGACAAACGAAAGTATTACCCAGATTTATTTAAATTATTTTTTTTTTTGTACAGAAGTTTATTAATAGTGTTTAATTGGAGGTTTTATTTGAGAATGAACGAAGGAATCTAGAGTAAGCACTCACTTAACTTTTCCTTCCTAATTGTCATGATTCTAACAATTTGTATCAAATTTCGAATAATATTTAATTATTACCAGCATTATACAGTTTGTAAAACCGTATAATTTATTTATTTTATTTTTTTAGCAGAAAGATAAATATAATGCTCCAATATTACCGTATTCGCTTTAATAAAATAATAGTGACGTTAAAGTTCCTTGTGAACACCACTAAACTGTATTCTGTAAAAATAAAAAGAAAAACACGTTTTGTTTAACCTTACACATGTTATTTTTGTGATCAAATGAAATCGTTTTGGCGACCTTCAAGAAAGTACAAAACACTGGTATAAGCTGTTTAGTATAGTGCGATCTTCTGGCACAATTTTTTGAAATATATTTTATGCACACAAATATTTAAACAAGTGTACTGTGCAATATGCATCATGCAAATGGCACTTTTTTGAAAAAGCTTGATTTCAAAAATCACAACAAATTTCGCTTGAATGATTTTTTTCTAGGAAAATGCAATTGACGTTTGCGAAATGACGTTTAAAGAAAACCTTAAGAGTCAGGACAAAAAATTAGTCAAGTGGAACTATCTCACTTCCAAAACCTTATGTTTACGACATCAGGCTTAAACCAAATAAAAAATGTTAACTTCCTGCAATTTTCCGCTTTTGTGTTATGGCGACTACACAGACCGATTTTTAAAAAACGTTTTTTGAATTCAAGGGGCCTTAAAAACGGATAGTTCTGGGGCAAAGTCAGTTTCGAAAATCTGCAGCTGTCTTACCTTCTTTTACGGGGCATATCTTCTCTTACTTAATAAAGGACGAAAAATTAAAAATGCATAAGGATAAGTGCAATAATGACAGCACTAAGAGTGCGCAGTCTTTCGCCACGGGCCGTGAATGGAATTGACTGCTCACTTTCCGGTGATAGATTGTGCTGCCTGTAACTAGAGAACAATGTCCGGTGGCCGGCAGTGCTCTGAAAAAGCTCCGGGCGACATGAAAAATACTTTAAAAAAAGTCGCGGTTGCTTATTTTGGGTAAGGAAAAAAAAAATAACTAAACCATTCTGTGGTAACCCAACGTTACCTTTAACGGGTCAAATCTTACTATTTCGGAAGCGAAAATTTTCAAAAAAAAAAAGTGAAAGCAATGAGCGAAAAATGGTTTTAAATTGACCGCCAAAAATCTAAGATTTATTCGCAACAGTGGGGACTAGGGGTCACACCTCAACTGGGAGGATATCCAGCTCACAGTGGACACAATACAACCTTTTGAAAAGAAAGTTTCATGGCGCAAACCCTGTAACTAGGCAGGAGCTAAATGAATCTAGCACTTAACTAAACTCCATTGAGCCGGACCTTTGTGAATAGATTGGAAGGGCAGGAGTTTAATAGACAATATTGTATCAATAGGTGAGCTCATTGTGTAGGCCTCACAATGGACTCGAATCGGTCAGAACTGGGAGTAAATCTATTGTATTTCCTGCATGTTTACTTATATTCTTAGCCTCTCTTTTCAGCCTGCCAGTTCTTAACAAATATGATATAAGAATCATGTGTAAAATACTGCATCCAGAAGTTCAGCTTCGAATCGCAAAATACCGGTGTACCACAAACAGGACCGCGCAATTACAATAATAAAAAAATTATTTCTTAAATTAATCACAAAATCAAAAAACTATATTTACACTGGAGCTCACACTCACTGGAATAACATCAAAACTAGCGTTTGCCCTCTCCAGTGGTGGGCAAAGTTCGCTAATGGAAGTCATGCTTTCTTTGTTCGCTGCAAACGGGTTTATTCCTGTTCCGATTCTCACCACCAGAAAGAACACTAATCAAAAGTGCACTATGAGAATACATTACTGTGCACTGATCAGTCGCTTACACAAGCATTATAGGTGGAAGGCCAATTCCCCTAAATCTATCTGTTGAATCAACCATCGCCTCTAATTATAGACAAAAATCCGAAGCCAGGCAGATAGAAAAAACCATGCCGTACTTTGATGTATAGAATCAACAAAAATACAAAACTATTTAAGGTAGAAAATTTGGCATAATCCTTACAGCTAACTCTAGTTCTAACTTTAGTAGAATCAGATATTTTAAAGGAATTAAACACCGAAGATTGAATTAAACACTTGGCCAATATTACAGTGGTAAATAAACGAATCTGTTTTATTTACTTCGCGCTAAACCATCATTTTCAAAATGCATTTCACTTTTATTACGGAATCTTTTGATTATGAATTCATTAGCGTTTCATTTTTACGTTTATTGAACGGATTATTCAAATTTTTGAAATTTTCTCCAGGTAAGTTTGAAAAAAGCTGCTCATGTTAACTTCGTAGATAGAGTTAACATCTAAAAATTTTACGTTCATAAAATTATCAACATAAAGTAATAAAAATTATTCCTGTAAATACCAGGAATTTTGCAGCAGTGTTAGGGGAGAGGTTGGCGTAGGCTTTCCTAAAAAGCTTTGATTTTGGTTTTCCAACATGTTTGTTAGTGAATTTATTGTGAGAAGGACCTGAATGACTCATCAGGTTTTTTTGCACCCCATTTTGTAAACTTTAGAAAAGCTAAAACTGCGTAATCAAAAAGTGTGTGAACTGCTTTGTAAATTACTCGCAAAATATCTCAGAACGATAAAAGTTAGATTGTGACAGAAGGTGCTAATGGAAAAACAAAGCAGTATTACAGCCTATCCAAAGAAAACAGGGGACCAAGAAATTGGACAGATGTAATATGCCGGAGACTAGGTCAGATGTAAAAACAAAGAGCCTGTTTATGGAAGTGATGCTGGGTTCGTTGATGGAAGACATATCCTAGCGCTGCTATGTATGTCTCGCCACCACTTCAACTCTGTGTGTTTTAGCTCTTCCCAAAACCACATGGCGCCTTCAGTCAGAATCGCACAGCTGGGACTACTTCGCACGGGAAACTAGAGTCGCCAATTAAAGGGTCTTTCGGCAAGTTAGCCCTGTCAACTATTCTACTGCAAATCTCATAGACGAACTTCCTTTTTGCAACCGGCTAATCAAACGATCAGGTGGGCCGGCAATCCTTCAATGATCTATTTCAACTCTACGTCAGTATTTCTTCAACTTTACATGATCTTTCCTACTCTCGAACACACTCGCAGTTAGTTGGTAAAAGCTGCAATTATTATAGCATTGATTGGAATTGCTGATGGAATGACTGCTTTACTATTAGGTTAGGTTAAAAGCTAATGTCAAATTAATAAACTGACAGTTAGGCCCACTAAGTAACCGAAACACTACTGCACAGTACTGCTCTACAAGACGCTCCTTAGACCTCTTTTAACATCCAGCCTGTCCAGTCTGGATTACACACTGACGAACAGACTAGACTACGAATTGCCATGGTTTACTGGGAGCACACAAATACGCACAGAACTTGACAATCAAGTCATTCACACTAACTTTTTTTGTCAGTATAACGTTTTTTCATGAAGAAAAATACTTTTAATTTTCCAGCCAGTTTTTCTGCCGTACAAAATACAATAGAATTAAAACTGTCCGGTAGGACAGTTGTATAAGGGTTGATCGTCAAAAACTGCACGAAAAAGCGTAATGTAAATATAAGGTATACAGTTATTAGTGGCTGTATTTTTAGTTTGAAAGCACTTACTGCTGCAGTTTGGGTTTTAGCCGTTGACTTGGTGTTTGGAAATGTTGTTTGGACTTGTCAGACAAGGTTTACAATGTGAAGGTTGCAGTATGAACTTCCATAAGAGATGTGTGGTTAAAATACCGTATAAATATATAAAATACCCCTCTACGAGGGGGCGTGCTCATCCAGCCTCTGTAGCACATATAGTTTCCAGAAATACGTGTGTTGTGCAGTCCATAAGGTCTTCTGTGGTGCATACAACTAATTCTTTGCAGTTTTATCACCATGCATACAGTACAAGTGTAAGTCCTAACTTACTTTCCTAAAAGTCTGAGATACAAGAACAATGAGAACTCAGCGGAGTACACCGATTAATAAGAGGATAAAGCTGCCAGAGAGTTACCTAACTGTCTTAACTTCAAAGTAATCTGTTGAGTCCAGGTTAGACTCTGTCCAGTTTAAGAGAAACTAAAATTTATTACGAAACTTTAGTCTTTTGGAAACTAGTCCGCTATGAGGCATTCTCAATTATGGCACATAGCGTAAGAGGCGTTACTTTCTGTTTCGAATAAACTTTCGAAATGGTCTCTGTAAGAGAAAAAATATTATATTTTATTTACTTATAATCTTAATAAATATTATATTTTATTAATATTATTTATAAATATTATTTTATTAATAAATATTATATTTTAATATTTATTTTATTGCTCACGTACATATTTAATATGGTAACTCTATTCTAGGACAGAGATTTAGTTGGGTAAACTACGATAAGACAAAGTCGTGTGGGTGTTGTAATCAAATTTTTCCTCCAAAAACGTTTTTAAAAGGATTGTGGTTAAAACCGGAAGTCGAACAATTTTAAGGCTGTAGTATGATGTTATAGTTCGCCCTGACGAACTGTTTGGTAATATTACTAGTGTTCAGCAAGAACTGAATGTGTTGCAGAGTGGGCACTCCGGTAGCGAGTGTAGTGAATGTGGACCTCATTAGGAATGCCCCCGGTAGTTGGCCGTACTCTTGTTGTGGGAACATCGTTTTAATGAAGAAGACACCTGCATGAACGAGGCCGCCTGTCTGGTTGCCTACATTTCGGCCATTGTTGCCTCGAACAAACAATTAAATTAGACAGCGTACACGTGAGTCCACTTCCCGTCACACGCGTGGCCTTTCTATTACTCTTAATTTCGCTGTTTCATCAATAAAATTATTCCTTAAATACAATCAGGCTATTAATATTTTATTGCTCACGTACACAATTAATGGAGGCGCCACACTCCCTCACTTCCTCCCCGACTCGCAATCGTGCAGTTGTTCAATTTTAAGTTTAAACCGGAACCACTCGTTTTGCGCTCCTTGAACACGAAAAAGTGGTTTTCACAAGTTGGTCTGTGTGTTGTCTGTCTGACTAACCATGGCTGGCGTCAACAACTTTAAAACCAAAAAGGGCAGATTATTCAAATTTTGTTGAGAGAAAACTAAAGAAACAAACAAAAAAGTAAACGCTTGGTTAATTTTGTTCCAAAACTTCCCTGCTAGCACCCAAAGAAATTATGAAATTTGACCTCTTCGATGTTTTCTTGGGGGGGGGGGAGGGTATTGGCTTTTCACCATACAGTCAACTTCAAAGTTCATTCCTTCCCAGAATATTTGATTTTAACTATGTAACTTCCTAACCACAAGTTAATCAACTCTTCAACAGGTTTCTGGGCATAGACATTATTATGAAAGAGAAGTTGATGCAGAATCAGTAGGCGATGCCGGTGCAACAATAAACCGTAAACTTACAAAATACCATGATAGTGTTTTTTCATCAATTGCAATCAAATTAAAAATATATCAACCTACTGAAAGAACTTAATATCTAAAGAGGTATTGGACAACCTGGCCAAAAGTACCAACTCATGGGAGTACTTATCAATCCGACTGCTGTTCCAGTCAAGCATGACTTGCTAGTTGTTGCCGAGGATCCCCTTGTCGACCAACATCCTGGGGGTCCCCTCCATAACTCTCTGGAATTCAATTAATATCCCTCTACATTACCAGTTCGTCAAAACAACTATTTGCCATTCGTATCCAAACTTTGAACTGCCGGAAATGCATCGCCAAGTTCGGGAACCAAAATCGCATCTCTTATTAAAATATTTTCCTTAAACATGGTATTCTCTGAATATTTTATATGCAACTAATGCATTAAAAAAACAGGATTTTGCATACACTAGTGAATTTTATTTCCATTTCAAAAAATCTACACTTAGTATGACTTGTAAGATATTTAGCGTTAAAGGTAAATGGTTCGATGCTATTAAATAAGTTTAAAACTTCCATCAAAACCCAATGAAAATTTTGTTTTTAGAAGTATATTTTATTAGGAAAAACAACTTGTTTTCTGAATATGCTTGTCACACCATCGGTCTAATCGCGTAATGATTTTATGCTGAATCATGTGCATAATGTTCACAAAACATCTTTTGTGAATACTCTTGCTATAATTCTTAAGGTTCCAATTGGTACATTGTTTCAAACTCCAAATTTGAAAGCATTAACTCTCTTATTAACATTATTTATTTACAACAACAGACAGCTACAAAGCCCAAGTGGTTTAAACCATAAATAGATTCAATAATTACACACACACACGCATACAAAACTGGACAATTACAAGTGATGAGAACGCACAGTTTTTTGCCTTTTTACAAAAAAGCTAATCTTCTTATCTGATATCGGAACATGACCCGCTCTTTGGACATGGAATTGTTCAAGCTTCTTCAGCGCCTGTTTACCACTTTTCTATCTGGCTGAATGTGCGCTGCAGAAATGAGGAATGTTCAACATTGCGGAGTGTCTGAGTCTAACCAGCAGAACATGAATTCTCTCGCTAGGTAAGCTTTCAGTCTACCTCATTTTTTAGAATCTTGAAAACAATACGCAGATCATACCTCAGCCGTCTATCATTAAGAGAATCCTAATTCACCTCGTCAATGCACAGTCTCGCATATTTGAGGAAGTGGACAGATTTCTTTTGCTCCTTTCCTAACCGCTTTATTTCGATTCCAAATAATGGAGGAGTACTCAAGTTCAGACCTGACGCGTTGGTAATGAGTGGATTTCCGAGCTTTGGAATCCTTGAATCCGTGCAATGTCTAACCATACTCCCACAGATGTAGCCGCACACTTCATAAACAATTCATCGATGTGTTCTTTGAATATTAAATATTCTGCTCTTTAACTCCGCCGTTCACCACCAGAGATGGGCTTAATGAATTTCCCCATCAAAATGTTGTTATCTTCATAGGTATACTATGATTGCAATGAGAGTGTACAAAGCTTAAAGCAAATTGCCAGAACCATTTTCAAGTCAAAGTAATTCAACTTCCTTTTAGTAAATTGTTACTTCCAATTTGTGGATTTTAACCGGTAAGTTGTGGCCAAAGTTAATCATGCAATCACTATGTATAGTAAAGCATGGTGACGCCCTTTCTATACAATTAAGGAGAATTAATTGTGTAGCTGAAACTATCAGTTTCCTGTACAATTCTCATATGAAAGTACTCTTTTCGCTACTTTGCGTAGTTTCGAAATCGGCTTCTAAGATTTTCTCTAATTGCCCTTTGCATATTTTACACTCGTAGATAAATAATTTTTTTAGGAAAATTAGAGAGTTCTGGATGAGAGACTGGGATAAGTTTCTCTCTTAGTTGTCATTTCAGGGTAGAGCGGAAGGTTTTGCAAAATTTAGAACTTTGAAAATTTGGTAAGAAAAGTCGTGTTAGAGTTGGTACATCTCCAAAGAAAACTTGAAATAAAAATGTTTGAGTCAGAACTTGTTGAATATTTAATCTAGGTAGTGTTTGGGAGGCACTTCCTGTCGAAGAAGAATAATACTGTCCAGCGACAAGACCTCATTGGCCGGCACCCAAAATAAAAGTAGAAGGAAACTGCTAGCTCGAGATATTTATTCAAGAACTCCTCTGTCTGTTTACCGGGCCATGACTCCATTCTATTCACCTTTCTTAACAGTTGGATTTTTTGTTTTTGTTTGGCGCAGTGTTGTTGTTGGTATCTCACCACTTAGGGACCACCCAGGCAGTCTGGAGAGCACCTTCGCCCAGTAAATAAATACATACAAAAACTATATCTACCTCTTTATTGTAGCCCTCGTACTGCATCACCTTTCATTAGCATTGTCTTGCCCGCTGCATAAAACTGCGTTTTCCATCCCCACCTCTTTCTGCCGGACACTCACACGACCTCCTTTCTCAAGAATCCAACTAATGAATTTCTTCACATTCTGAACATTTGAGTCCTATTAAATTATTACCACAATTAAACAGAATGTAATTCTATTGAAGGCACATCGCACTGAAATTTTAGGTTTTTATCCCCTACTCTGTGTTTATAAAATTGTTAAAGCCATTTTTGAGAAAATCGCCTATTTAAAAATATTTTGACTACAGTGGTACTTCCGGTCAGCCTAATTCTGTTAATTGGGAGATTAGACCCCAATTTTGATTCCTAATAACGAGGTGATGAGACAGTAATCAATAATGGAATTTTAAAGGTATTTCTGTCCATCCTCCCTTCCAGAAATGTTTGTGATAAAAATGTTTCCAATTCAAGTTATAGATCGGCAATTATCTACAGATTTTAGATCTATAGTCTGTAGATATATGCAACTAGTACACCGAGTTTAGAGGATATCTGTATGAGTCTTTCAATAAAAGGCTAAATTTATTCAGAGAAGTAGTGTCTGGTTGGCGGGTTTAGCCTAAACCTGATTTTAATACTTGATTGTTACTCAACTGACGTAAAAACCTGCACGATTACAAAGCCTTCTCTTACAAAAGTAAGAGAAGGTACAAAAAAAATAAAACATCACTTTTAGTTTCCAAACACTGGGTATAATTGGGGCGCGTTAACAGGGAGAAACAAATTCTCTGATTGTGGAATTCCGAGTAGCCGAGATCTGTGCAGCTTGAGACACTATACAGCTGAGATTAAATCTACACTTAGCTAGCCAGTTTTATTTTTATCATTTATTTTTTATAGAAATTCCTCAATTCTGAGGTTTTCCAAATATTTCATTTAATTTCAACTTCCAACTGGATCAATCCCGGATATCCTCTTCTCTCAGTCCTTAAGCGAGGAGCCTTTCTCGGACGCCGCCTAACCACTTTTCCTTGGGTCTGTTTCTCCTTCTTCCTTAGGTTTCCCAGTCTAGGATTTCCTTATCCATTCTTCCATCACCCTTCTCTTAATATTAGTTTTACTTTCTTTGCGAAATTTTCTGTAAAAATGAACAACAAGCTTAAAAATGAACCGAGATATCTTTAAGTTTTTAAAATGTTAATGTTAGTTGTTTCTTCGCGACGGTAGTTATGGCAGTGATCGGACCAGATTTTTACCATTAGCACAATCACATGAACCAATTTGTCGCTTACATAGTCTTGGCTTTGTTATTTACGCTCCAGAAGACTACATCTACAGAATACAGTCGGTAAGATGGTACCGTGGTTGCGTGGGGGGAGTGTACCCCTTCTGTACACAATTAACAAGAGTCTGTCAATATTTATTCTGGGCCGGATAGGAGCATTAATCGAATTACTCGCCAGTACAAGCCCCTACATGAGCGGGGCTACATCTGTCCCTTAACTTCCTAACTCTAATTGACTGCTCAGTTTTTCGCCTTTTTTCATATATACCTACATTTGCCTAGTTTCATTGAAGAGTACCCACGATAGGTCCTCTTCGTAGGTACATCTGGACCCAGCAATGTGGAGTTCTAGATCAATTCCATTATAACAGATATGGCGTCCGTGAAGTTAGTCTACATTGTTGTAAACACATAAAATTCTTTTAAAAGCCACTCACGTAATTAAAATTGTCTTTGTTAGACTGTAAAGATTCTTAATTTTTCTTATCTCTCTTAGAGGGAGTATTGCAATCTTCAAATATATGAATGAATGAATAGAATAGTTTATTTACAGAAACAAAAGACCTTAATTGATACATTTAATCATATTGCCTAAACTACGTAGAGCATTGGTTAAGCAATCTTCAAATGTATTTAAAATATGTTTTGAGTTAAGCGGAATACTTTCTATGTTACATATATCTGTATGTCTGTACCTGTTTTACATTCTAAAACGGACCTGAAAATAAACTTTTGGACAAAATTAGGAGGTGAATGAAATTAGACCTAAATTACACTCAAATCATCTGACACGTTTAAAGAAAGTTGTGGTTTCAAGAAAAATGTTGGGTTCTTGCTGATTTGTGTACCTTTTGTCCTCTATTTATCCCTTATACTGAACTTTTTGAACTGTAAGTTTTTGTTTAGGAGATTTTTGTACCTTTACTCAGATATATATATTTGGCGATTATCTGTTTATGAATTATGGTGTACTCACATTAAACTCACATTATTTGTAAAAATTTCTTCATCTGACTTTAGGAATTCCAAATCGTCCATTTCTAATGAAAACTCTAAATTACCGAGTGGTATGCGAAAACCAAAATTGGGGTAAGTAAAGTGATAAGTATATTATTCATGGAAATAGAATGATAAATGTAGAATACTTATTGAAAAAGTCTTTTAGGAAGGATGGAATAAACGCGGAAGGGGTAGGAAACCAGTGTAGCCAACATTGAACAAAGTAGTAATCATATTTAGAGCACAAGATGGCGGAATGTGCAAACATTGGCCAGGGTCTGTGCTGTATGTATATAACTTTAATCAACGTGCATGAGTGTACCGGCCACGCATGCATTATGTAGCGACTAAAACCCCTCCGCCACTCGATCGTGCACGACTCTGGGCCATGCATAGTTGGTAAGCATGAAGTTCGCATTCCCAATGGCTGGTTAATTTCCACTTATCTATACTTTATTGGCAACACTGGGCCGCCGGTTGGTAGAACTGGGTACTATGAATACATTACTCTCTCTGGTTTGTTTGCTAGTCAAAGCAGTGTAGCCTAGCTCATTCTGTTACATGCACATCGTTTAGCCGCATGTTTACAATTCTCCATCAACCATATTCTCAATCATTCATAATTCATAATTAGCCACTTTTTATTGCTTTCTCGTGAATATGAGGATTCGGAGAAATGCCCTTTGGATCAGACAAATAAAAAACTTATGAAATCTATGTTCTCGAAAAGAGGGAAGCGCAATAACCCTGTAGCGTCCTGGCGTTTTCCAATGTAGGTTAAGTCCAAGAAATATTTAAAAAACAAAAGGTAACATTACTCTCGTTAACTTTTCATACTATTATTCTGCAACTTTTGTCGTAAGTCATAATTTTGTATTGTCTGTTCTAAGTATAAATGAAGTCCAAATTTACGCGAAAAACGCGGAAGACTATGAATGGTTTTAGCCTCACGTGTAGTTCTTCTCTCGAGGGAAACTAGCTACTTGACCAGAATGTGGGCACGAAAGTCTGAGAAAACAAAGGAACAACGAGAACATGTGGTATTTTGAACAGAAAACCTTCACTAATCTAGTGCTTTTTACGGAAAAGTATAAGCGAGAATTGTGGTAATGCTTATCGTTGTTTTCTTGCTGAAATAATGTATTTTGTTTGTTTTTTAATAATATTTTAAATAATTTGCATGAGTTATTATGTGCCATAGATTGCACCTTTATTTTAAAACGATCACTGCACAGATGTTTAGATAAAATCTCTGTTATTTCACTCCCTCAGTTGTGAGGGAAACTGCAACTTAGGACCATCAGATCTTCTCTTTTTCTTACTGTAAGCAAGATAGGCAATTTACATGTAATTTCCACAGTTTCCTAAGTAGTACAATCAGGAATTTGAAAAATAGAATGAAAATTCAATTTAGTCTTAACTGGCATAGAACTATCACTTTTTTTCGGAAATACTGATGTTGGGTGAGGTTCTAGGGGAACTGTGACGTGACTCTTCCTTAAACAAAATCATTTTAATAAATTAAAAATAATATTGGAATCGTATTTTCTTCTTTTGGTACCAATTTTAGGTTTCAAGAAGATTCAATTTCGTAGATCAGCAAGAAAAAAGTCAGGGTGTTAAGACATCAGTGATATACTCGATTAGAAAGAGCAATCTGTAAGCAATAATATTTTGACAGTTATAAAGTAACTGTTGAATGGTTTCAAGATTTGGCAAGTGGTTAGTTTAATATTTGCCAATTTATTAGCAAGAATACATGGGTGGTCGGACAAATTGGCTATCCAGTCCTAGCAGGTACATCGGGGTATTAATAAAGCAACTAGCAAGCTCTTTAGAGTTTATTAAATGAAACATAGTGTAAACAAGCTCGGGTAAATGTTTAGCAGAGAGGAAGGTATTGTTACGTTTAGCGAGAACGAGAGGTTAGTTTCATGACAAGACTGGGTGGGAAGGTTTCAAGTAAGGTTTTAATTGTTAAATAGTGGAAGATTTGTATAAGAGAGTCCTGGAGATGTGCCCTCCACCACTAGGGACTCAGGCGACAGTAGACATTCCAAGACTGCGCAAACAGAGCGTCAACCATTAGTAGCGCGCTGACGACAGCAAGCAAATAGCGGGCCGGTCTCCGAGCAAACAGTCGGCCTTATTAGTGCACCTTTCCAGTCTGCCGAGCTCATTAGATGGCGCAAATACATTCGCCTCGCAAATTCTACTATTTCACTAATATTACTACGTGGAGAAAAATTTAAGGAATAGCTTTCCAATCAGTTGCTGTTCCTGGTAATTATGAAAACTGGCGTTTTGGGCAAAGTGTGGAACGATTAGTATTCCCCACTTTGTCGAGCCAATGCTAATAGGACAACTGGCAAATTATTAAGTTGTCTTGCTACACGGTTTCTAATGCAACGTGACACATCTGATTGCCAACGGCCGTCTATCGCAGAGAATGCCCTATTTGCATTTTTGTCGACTCGGAAATGGCGACATGCTCTTTTCTTTGTGACGAGGTGTTCTGCTCTGCGACTAAATAGATCTGTAAACCATAACCCATATTGGGTGGGAACCATGGAACTCACAAAATGGCACGTGATGCATAGTTGGTATACTTGCTTGCTTTCAAGAAAGACAGAAAATCCTCTCTTCGCATAGTCTTCCAAGCTATCCAAACTCAGAATTTTAGCTCCTCGATTAACTGTTTTGATGCTATGTGAGCGGTAGGACATTATACGTTTTTTTTAAACGGCACTTTAGAGCTAAGTATAACCACCATTCTCCACCAAAATAAAAATTTTCCGAAAGAAATGTTTCAAAAAAAAGTTTATACACTTTTTTTCTTATGGCAGCCGATTTTCCTTTTCCTATTTGGTTTAAAGCTTCATTGATAATGAAATCAGAATTGCCTCTCCAGTCTCTCTATTTCTTTAGTTACGATTTGAATGTTAGCTAGTGCACGTAATGCTGAATGAATATTCCAACGATTTTTACAATTTATGTTAAATAAAAGAGCAAAGTTGTAAAAAAATCTTTTGTGGACTCCTTCACCTTTTAAGCATTAGCTATTCGGCTATTAAGCCGAAACGTAACCAAACAAAACAAATAGAGGAGATGTTGAGCCTTTCTAGTTTTATTAAATTATTAAACTTTAATTCAAGAAATTACATACTCAACATGTCAATAGTTAAGAAGTCGTTGCGGCCTTTTCGAGAAATTCTCAACAAAGGGGAAATCAAATCCAGTAAAGGGGCACTTTCGTGGAGGAATTTCGTTCGCTAAGTTGCAGTCGGCATTCTTGGTGGAAGCTAAACTTAATATGGACTTTTCTGCAATTTGTAGTTTTTATGATAATTTGTCTTTAGACTCAAGAAGATAATAAGAAGGCAACGCAAGTTCACATCCGTCCATAAATAAAAAATAAAATTTCCCTTCTGTGATCAGTTAGATCGCCCGCGACTTAGCATATTAAGGGATGAAAAATAAGAACTAGACCTATAAACTCTGTCCCACTCGCTAGTATGGGTTTAAACATTTTTTGAAATTCAGATGAGTCTCAATCATGTATTTCACTTGAAATCTAAATTTAAAGAAATTGACGATATAGTCACGATCGCATATTTGCTGTAAAAGGGGTAAGAAAATAAAAAAGATACATTATTTGAGCAAAGATTATTTAAAGTAATTTTGTAAAGTGTGGGAGGGGCGAAAGTATGTTTGTATTGTCCGGTGCTCTGTTTGGGCTAAGTATTGTCTAGTTACGCACTGGTGTGGTATTCAAATGGTTGCCAGCCTACAGTGTGTGGGCAAGTGCCGTCTCTCTTCAGAGTACACTTTAGTCTGCCCATTCTCCGGCACTTGTCCAAGCGCCCGCTTATCTGTCATTCGGCCATAACCCCGCGCGCGCCGGTTAGTGCCTATCAGTGTTGCCAAACCCGCTCTTCGTCCAGTTACCGTATATATAGCGTTTCCTCACTCTGTCTCTGTATAGCTTCAAACTCAAACCCTACAGTTCTACCAACCTCACACACACACACTAAACTCCCCTTATAGTACAGTGGCGGCTCTACCCAACCAAAAGCCCTTGCCTATTGCCAAACAAGGCTCCATTGCCCACCTCCCTTAACTAGAGCAGGACGGAGAGGGGAAGGTTTCCTCCGCCTCCAAACTGTGCCCAGTCCATCACTCTTTTCTGTTTGAATTATGAAGCAGACCAACATAGAAGCCGGCCTGGGCGAAGCGCGGCAGTACGTGCAACGCTTTGATAAATATTGACTCAGTCCACAGTTTGCCCACTCGAAATTAAAAGCATACACGCAAAATAGAGTAGTTTGCGCTCTCTCGCTGTTTCACGTTTTCGTCCTATCTCGCACTGTGACGCCGGCGTTTAAACTCGCTCGCGACTACAATAAAACTAGCTAAATAAACGAAAAATAGAAATATTCCACAATAAATTCTAAATACAGATTACTCAAGAAAACATTTACAGTGAAATAAAACTATCTTTTGCCAAAAATGCACGATTTGCTCATACTTACCAAAGTTTTCCTTCAACTTTATTGTTATTTTAATGTTTAATGGTATTCAGTGACGCTGATTGCATGGTTGCGAATTCCGATCCGTCTTTGCATCTAGTGCCCTTCACACTAGTGAAATAGTGTCTAACGAAACGGCTACTAAAAGTTAACGCTTAAAAAAGTAAAGCCATTTCGTATGCACTTCGCCATGTTCCTCTATGGAACCATAATACCGACTGTGGACAAAGTAAGATACTTAGAACTGTACTTGGGCCAACGTCTAACATGGATCCGCCATGACTGAAAAAAACCAATCGAAGCTACAAATTTCTTTAGCAACTACGTGACAGACGCTCAAAACTTTTTCTAAGCAACAAAAAGACCTGCTCAAAATCACCAACGCTCCATATTATGTTTCTAATATTACTCTCTATTCTGATCCGAAATATTCAAATTCATTTTGAATCCTAATTAAGCAAATGCCGTTTCCGCGAGTCTTTCTTCGTCCATCCTAATCCGTTCGTTCAAATAACTACACTGCCCCAGGCGACCTTCAACACCGTTGGCACAGCAAATATCTCACAGATTAGACTCTGTGCGCAGCGGCACTGGAACATACTTCCCTGATACCTACACACCGTATTACCTTCATTTACAGCATATTTAGTTGTTATGTGTATACACAGTTGAGAATTCCCGTCACAATTAATAAATAAAAGGATTCAATATAGGTTGGTAGTAATAAAAGGGATTTTGAAGATGGAAACGTCCTCAGCATTTTGGTTGAAAAATATTGCATGCAAAAGGTTGTTTATCCAAGCAGAGGGGTTATGAATGTTAACAGAAATCGTTCAAGGTTCTCAGACTTCCGGACAAAGCAATTTTTTTTCAGATCGGAATGTTTGCCTCTAACATCTCACAAATGGGGTTGTACTGAACATTTCCGTGAAATGGCTCGTGAGGGGAGAAACCTACCCCAAATCTTCTCCTGAACGCCTGTTGTCCCTAGGTATTTGATAAATGTGCAATGAAAAGTATTCATAAAAAATGTTTATTTTAAGGAAGTTTCTCGTCATTAACACTGTGGTTGGCGCTTTGCATTGTAGAATTAGTGATTCATTAGCATTGGGTTTGATTGAAAATGAGCGATGTTGTCGTAGTAATTAAGTCACAAACAATCAGCAGAGGCAGCGAGTTATTCAAGAAGCTAATCCCACTTCGTCATTCATGGATTTCTTACTTTTGACTTAAAATTTACTTCATGTGTATTACCTAATGAGTGCTTAAAATGTAAAGAGGGTTTTTTCCCTGAAACTTTCAATATTCTATCCATTCAGAGTGAGAATTCCATTAGTAAGGTGTACGTAGTTTAGTACGCCAGCAATATACACATAGTTCATGAAGAGAAAGGGCTATAAATCCAGTTTTTTCTTATGATTTAAGGCGCGTCAACATCTAAGGTTATTGGCGCCCGGAGCTTATTTCAGTGCACTGCCGGCCTCCGGGCAGTGTTCTCTTGTTACAGACAACACTGTCCATCACCGGGCAGTGAGCTGTAAGAAGTTCCTAGGAAGAGAAAATCTAAGGGTCAGCAGCTGGATTCGAACCCAGGACCTCCGCGTGGGGGTCCAGTACGCTAACCGCATAGCTAATTCCTCCCCTATAAATCTAGTTGTGGGTTACAATAAATGAAATTTAGTTAAATGTTTATGTGGTTATTTTAGACAGATACCAAATTGGGCTAATTAAAAAAATCTCCTAGTCAAAATCCTTACATTTTTTCAATTAGAAACGTTTCGGTCTTTCTTGGACCCGTCATCAGTCTGGTAAAGTGAAATTATTAAGCCTGCATCTGGCTCTCTTATGATTTGTAGTAGTGTTTTTTCCATTTTTTATTTTATTAAGGAACATTCTGTTTCAAACAATCTTTGGAGCACAATTTACTGAATAACATGTACATTTAGGGAAGAGATTAGCTATGAGGTTAGCATACTGGACTCCCACGCGGAGGTCCCGGGTTCGAATCCAGCTGCTGACCCTTAGATTTTCTCTTCCTAGGAGCTTCTTACAGCTCACTGTCCGGTGATGGACAGTGTTGTCTGTAACAAGAGAACACTGTCCGGAGGCCGGCAGTGCACTGGAAAAAGCTCCGGGCGCCAATAACCTTAGATGTTGACGCGCCTTAAATCATTAAAAAAAAAACAAAAAAAAAACGTACATTAAATAAGTAGGTTGGATGGAAAAAGAGCAGTAAGCTCTACAACAGTGGTCGGCAACCTATTTTGGGCACCTAGTGACCCACTGGGAAAATATTAGACCCAATAAACAAATCTTAATTACGACGATCGGTAGGTATTCTTGCCTACGAATTAAAGTGTGTTGGAGATGTGTAGCAAAATGCGATGAAATTCTATTATGTAGCGAGTACACGTTTCAACATGTACTTTTCTGCTAACACTTTATGATTTTTTTCAAGTTAAATTAAGGATTTGATAATTTTTTTAAAAAATTAATTGTGTAATTTACAATCTGCATACATGGATACAATCAGTATATACGGAGAGAGTGATGAACTGGTGCGGGAGGAGAGCAGGAGGAGAGAAGCTACCCAGCGATAGCACTCTCTATAGGAGAGAGGAGAATGTGAGGAGGAGAGAGGAGAGATAGGAGAATAATGGCGTTTAGGCCTTTAGACTACAAGGAAGTCGCGGGGCCACTGGCGATTCAGTCGGCGAGGAATATTAGGGATATCAGAGGAAGCGAGAGACAGTACTAGAGGATTAGAGCTAGTCGAGAGAATAGTATGGAATTTTTGGTATTTAGTCTTGGCGAGTTGGTCTATACAGGGAATGTTGAGGTCGGTGTGAAGAGTGAGGTTAGTCACGTAGAAAGGAGGGTCAGCTATCTGTCGGAGGAGTTTTGACTAAAATGTTTGTACTGTCCGTATGTTTGTAGGTTTGACTGAACCCCACAGCTCTAGTCCGTAAGTCCACATAGGTTTGAGAATAGTGTTGTACTCGTACATTAAGCGTTTAAGTTCAATGGGTAATTTGGAGCGTCGTCCAAGAAGTCTGTAAAGCAGTTTCGCACGTTTTGTCATTGCTTGTCTTTTAAGTCTAGTGTGTGGGTTCCACGTGAGTCGTTTGTCTATGTAGAGCCCAAGGTAGCGTACAAGGAAGAGGATTGCTGTTGAAGAGGACAGGTGGACAGGAGCCCCGCCGGAGAGTAAACGTGGCATGCTGGCATTTCTGTGAGTTCATTTTAATCCGCCACTTCTTTGCCCAGGATTCTATTTTATGTAAGTGTGTCTGTATGATAATAAATTTTTAATCATCTATTTAAGATATATTGGATTATCCCATCTGTAATTGTTTTTTTTTTTTATTTCTATACTCTGAGATAATATGTAATCTGAAATAGAAGTGATGTGACCCACCAGCAAAACGTTTTGTGAAAAAAATCGAAAACTTGTAAGAAACGATGCCGACTACTGCTCTCTAATATTGTTTATAATTAATATTTATTGTCGGTTCTCCACGGATATTGTTTCTCCATCATATGGCACTGGAGTCAATTGGTTTGTGTTAAGGATTTCGGATAGAATTTTTTTTGAAAAGAATAAACAAAATTTAAAAAAATTATAACGCTGACAAAGTCACAAGCTGTCTTAATAATTTAGCTTTGCACACAGATGATGGTTACAATGGAAAAATATAAGGATTGCGAATTAGAAGAATTCTTATTCAATTAAAAGTTAAACCTATTTAAAAAAGTGTAGAAGAACTAAAGTTTCTTGAGTAAAATGCCTGCAAAGTACATGACTGCAAGCCAGGTCAAAATTCAGGGTACACCACTGGAAGAAGGAATTAAAGAGATGTTTCGGACTTCTCAAGAGACCCTTTGATCCGCCACTAATAAATAACTAACTATGCCCAGGTCATTATGAACAACTTTAGCAGAACTGTGATGCGTCCCCAAACATTCCTTCCAATCCAAAGTCCTCAAACAGCCCCACTACCGCACTCCCTTCACCATCTCAGAATTCCTTTCGTTAATGAAGTAATCCATTCTGATTCCAACCCCGCTAATCCTCAACGACGCTTAAAACGTAAGGGCCTTGAGACCTTCGTCTCCAATCTGCTAGTGAATTATAGCAATTGATTGTCATCATCTTCAACTCACTGCTGAGTCTTGGCCTCCTCAACCAGTTTCCGCCAGCCAGTCCTGCTTGTGCTGCCGCTCTCCAGTTGGCGATATTCAATATCGAGCAATTGATTGTACCATCTAATAATTTTACTGCAAAGATACATATTGACAGTAAGATATTTTCACCCATAGTGTACATAGTATTCAGCTTCACTCGTATCAGTAAGACCGTCTAGAACTGTCATGTGCAACCTTCTTAACCCAAAGGGTCACATGCCATTTTTTTCGAATCTTGACGGGCTGCACACTCGTTTCCCCAACTACGAAAAATAAGTTTTCAATTAGAATAGTTAGAATTGCCAGCAAATTAGTGAACTAGTCCCTGAGCACCAAAATATGCTGCACAGCTAGACTATACAGATGGGTTGCCTTAATTTGGGAACAAAAATCCAATAACAAAGAAAAACTGGGAGAAATTACCTAGAATGGCGCGCAAATAGTTAATCCTCAACCACCGATATCTACATTTAGCTGAGAAAGATTATACAAATAGGGCATTCTAATTTAAGGCACAGACATCAAAAGCGTAGGGAAAATTTAAAAAAATCTTAAATCTCCAGCAAATGACTATGTAAGGTAATATATCAATTCCAGTAGTACCTAACTATGTATTTAGAAACTCTTTTAGACATCATCTATCTTCAAAATTGAGAAACATAGAAATTGTAGATGCAATACCATAGAGGACATCGGCAGATAAACTTAAGAAATCTATCATATTACTTAAACTTTAAATTGTAATATCTCGATTTCTATCATTCAGAATGCTAACTACTCTGGTATGCCAGATGTAGATTATGATCTACATCAATTTCTAAAATTGAGAGTAATATGAAAATAAGACATGCAATACTAAATTTGATGCAGGAAGATTAATTATACTAATTTTTCATATATTACCTAGAGCTTCAGTCGTGATTAGTAAATTTAGATGAGTAAACATAAAAAAATATTGAATTATTAGTAAATAAATTAAATAATAAGCTGTGTTCATATTTCTTGATATAGAGATAAGTTATAGCTTATAATTTTACCAAAATACGTAGCATTCAGAAAGATAGAAATCGACACATAATGATTCAAAGTTTAGGTAATTTGAAACTGGCATTATTCTTTTCTTCCTAGTGGATTAAGGAATCGTCACCAAAAACAATGAACAGTAATTTGAAAGTTTATTCAATTTATCTTCCAATACCTGCTACATCTCTAAAATTCATATTTCTCTCATCTGTGGAGAGAGTTGTCCATATTTGTACCAAAATACATTGCATTCAGAAGATAGGTATCGGAATATTACGACAATAAATTTAGGTAATCACAGTACATCGAATTACGTAAGATAGAAACCGACGAATTAAAATGCAATGCTACGCTGGCTTTGCTATAGATATTGGTGGTTGGTACCCAAATAAACTAATTTGCTGGATGTTCTGGCTACTATTTCCTAATTATTCCTTCGTTTTGTTTTTCTTAATGCATTTCTCCATTGTTTCGATGTACTATTTCTAAATTAGGGCGACGAAATAGGTACTACATTCTAGTTCTGCTGTAGACTAGCAGGTGGTCAGAGTCAAAGTTCACTCATGTGCTGGTTATTCCGGCTGATTTCCTAATTACTCCATCGATTTTAATGTTCACTGCCCAAATTGTGGCGAATATATATGAATATTCCAGCACTGATATCAAAACTACACTAATAAGGATAAAGTTCTGGTGAAAAAAAATACACTTTTGACTACTGCATCAGGCCACTCAGACCAAGGAAGGAATAGCAAAATACTACTACCTAATGAAGGACTTTGTTTTTAAATTTTGTGTATACGTCATCTTCCTATTCAATTATTCCATTTATAAAAATTTAATACATCAGTCTCATTTAACTTTGTAGGAGGTGGGTCAAAAAATGAAATGGGGTACTCCATAATAGAAAACAATACTTCCTCTTTCATGAGTAAGAGAAAGTTGAAATATTAATGGATTTTAATTAACCAGTTATGCAATAATTTTGTGCATCAGTTAATTTCTTATTTTTAATGTTTATTCACTCACTGTCAAATCTGCTAGATACTATTTTGAATAAAAGGAACAAAAAATATCACACTTCCTTAGATAATTCTGTTTTATTTTATTTATTTTTTTTCCTTTTTTAAATTTATACAACAGTCTTAAAAGGTAGTGATGCCTTACATGTAGTAGCTACATTTTTTTTTTCTTTTTTTTTTTTTTTTAACTTTTTTACAGTTTTTTTTAAATTTATTTTGTTTTTATTATTTATTATTATTATTTTTTTTGCAAGATCACAGGAGCATTGTTTGTTTTGTAAGTTAATTGTACAAGTAATCTTATCAAATAGAATTTAAAATTTAATTTATTTATATATATATATGTATATATTGTACACTTTTCAATTTTAAAAAATAAAACAGAGAAAATAAAAAACAGTTTCCTTTTCATAAAAAGAGTTTATATTGTTATCTTATTTTGATTCATCCCAAAACTTTATGATACAGGAGCTTAGTAGTAGTCTACACTAGGTACCACTCATAGACAATTGGCTTTTTAGCTTTTTTTTTTTTTGCTTAAAAAAAGAAAGAAATAGAAAAAATTACATGTACAAAGCATTTTTATTTTATTTTCCCTTGAAATTTCAAAATTTGAACAAATCTTATTTTTATATATATTTACAAATTATACACAAATTTATTTATTTTCTTTTTTACTTATTTAGGTATTTTTTAATTTTTTTTTTTTATTTTTCAAAAAGAAAATTAAAACGGGCAAATTATTGGTCCGGAAATCCAATGAAGCAGTGTTCCAGAGATTTAAGAACTGAGGCGCTATCTGCGAGTTTCTTTAATTAAAAATAGTTGACTACAATATAGAAAATACTATAGGAGTAGGCTAGCCACTTTTTCTAGGAGCTCAGCGTTCCTGTGTGTATCGCAGAC
Organism: Rhodnius prolixus; assembly: GCF_049639745.1. Lineage (NCBI taxonomy): Eukaryota > Metazoa > Arthropoda > Insecta > Hemiptera > Reduviidae > Rhodnius > Rhodnius prolixus. Next base: position 15,859,497 of record NW_027411625.1, on the reverse strand, counting down.
TGGGTCAAAACTCAACAAATAGTTGAACTCTAGTAAATATAATCACTCGGGCTTATAAATTCCTTTAAATTTCTTATCTCTTTTACTTCTTAGCATAGGAAAGTGTTGCAATCGTGCAAATTTCTTTATTGTGAGTATAAAAAGGTAGATTTACGTATTACTCAATATGAGTATTTCTGTCAACATATCAATGTGTACGTATCCATCATGATATCTCAAAAAATGAAAAATCGCAGTAAGGCTGTTGCTTTTATTTGTCACATTTTTACTGAGAAAATAAATTTTAGACGGGCTTCTGATGTAGCAGTGAAATTAGGCTCTTCTTTGTGGCGGCGATTCAGGATGTTAGTGTGTTCTAACTCCATCATTAATAAGAATCAAATTCTTGGTATATTTTTCAGGAACGCTTTTTGCGAAAACGGCTAAAATAATTTAATTTATACTTTTCACACCTACTTCATCATGTAGGTAGGTCTATCAGTTTAATAAGAAATTTCACTATAGTGGTTGCAGGGGATGAGGATATCACGTTTCCGTTGCAGTAACACTATTACAAACCAATTTTAATTTAATTTTTGTTTTATTATGCCTATTCAGTCTCAATTTTTTCTTTTTTCCAATGTTCTTTCCTCACTGCCTTCAGGCACCAGAAAGACACGAAAGGGTCTGTAGAAGACCAGAGCTTTTAGTGTAACTGCCGAACAAAATAACGTGTTTGGAATTACTTAAAGCCCTGTCCAAGAAAATAGGACATACTGGGTGAGAAAAGGAGAAAACTTTAAGATCGCTACAAAGAGGAAGGTTTAGTGACTAATATGATCAATGGAGCATTGTTTAGAGGGGGTGTAACTTACTCATATTTAACTTGTTTCAAAATATATTATTTAAGAGCACCCGGAAAGAAAAGTCTGTCAGTAAACTCCATTTATGAGGGCTCCAGTACTAAAGGACGATCTGAATAATGTAAGTATCAGATAGTGACAAAAGCAAGCAAAATAATTCTTCAAGCAAACGCTGAGATTCTTCACGGACCACTAGGAGCTAGGAGAAAAACTAACACATTCTTCCACAGATGTTGAAGGATGTACTAGCGGCTTATAATAAGCTGCCCATTTAACTACACGAGAACTTCATTTTTATACACGCATGCCAGCCCCTTTGGTCACAATTAACCGACCGTTGAAAAAAAAAAGTCCCTAAACTTCTAAAATATGACAACAACAATCCACCGCACTTATCACAACTCCATTTATTTTTCGGTCAGCCACTTCACTTTCCATTAAACAAAAAAAATAAAATAAAAAATAAAAAATTAATAAAAAAAATGTCACACTTCAAGACATGTTCAGTATTGAATTATTATTAATTTTTTGTCTTCGTTGGATTTTTAAAAAGTTTCAATAAAAAATACAATTATAATTAAATAAAAATATACTATTTACAATCCAAAAGAATTATTAGAATTTTTTAAGTAATATGATTTTCATTATTACCATTATTATTTTTGTTTTAACTTAAATTTGAGATTGTCACATTATCTCAGTAAATTTGTAAATACTAGGTTTCGAACACTAATGTTCTTTGCAGTCGTGCCCCAGAGGTGAAAAGAAGGAAAAAAAAGGCAACTGTATATACGAGATGAGGCAGTGAAATGTAGAGCTATGCCTAATAAGTATTCAACCGATCTTAAGGAATAGTAAAACGCCGAACAGATTCGGCTAGGGGCTAGGGGGGGAAATTTATAAAAAGGATGAATCCACAGAACACACACGTGGAAAATCGGTTGCAATTTAAAAAGGCTCTAACACCAAAGTAATCCAGTTGGAAAGGTTATTGCTATCGCTGCTTTCGATCAAACGAGTTCCTCGGGAAGTCCACGCGATGGAAGAAAAAAATTGGTTCGTAATAACTAACGAGATAGATTTGAAAAAAAAAATCTGGCTAATTCAGCTAAGTCTCAATCATAGGTACATCTTACTAGATACGAACTTCTCCAGATTATTTTTCAATTTTTTGCTAAACTTTGAAGTTAATATAAAAATAATTAAATGAATAATAAAAATTTGAGAATTCTTTTATATCACTAAGTTTTGAATACTATTTTTGTATTGCCAGTTGAAACATTAATCAACTTGAAATGCTGTTAAAATTTAAAAAGACAAAATGGCCGTTCTAATTTGGGTTTTTAAAAAATGATTTTCTAAACGTTTGAGGAGTGTTTCCAAGCGATCTTATTAGAAAAAGGCCGATCTGTGTAATGTTATAGGGAGAGACAGAAATAACAACCAGAAGTCCAGTATCAGACACGAGAGAGAATAACGAATAAATTCCAATATTTTTCTTAAAGCCAATGGATTCAGTACACTGTATGACTTGCACTTCTGGGACAGAGCAACAACGGAGAAAGTCCTTTCTCATTCTACCTTCAGTACTGCGAAAGAGTCTGGAAAAAAGGCCAAGAGGAAATTTGCCCGCTGCACTATTCTTCTTTGGCAACCCTTGGATGATACGGCAACTCTTCTCCATCCAAAAGTTCCCTTTATCTTTCAGTAAGACGATTTGGCTGGCGGGTACAAGTTTGCAAGAAATAAAAAAGAGATTTCAATTGGGCAAACAATGAAAGAAAGAGACAGACTGTCGAACCTAGAGAAAGCGAAGGAGAGAGATGGATTGAGAGAGAATTGTAACAGAAATTTTCTCCCAAAAGAAGGGAATCCATTACCGGATGATTTAGCTGGAAGCTCACGAAAACAATAGTCCAGTCAACAAGTTGCCGAAACAACTAGAAAAAGCAAATCTCTCCGAGAATAAAAAATTTAAACTGCAATTAATTAGAGTTAGTTTATCTATGTGAAGAAAATGATTATTTAAGAAAAATAACTTTTGTCTAGGCAAATAGCATCTTCATCTTAAATTTGTTTGAGTTTTTGTTGATCTGTTGGGTGCTACCTTTTGTATTTTAAACAAAAAACAAAACAAAAAAATTATAGAGTGTATTTAGCTACGTTCTGAAGAAAATAAGGCAAAGAATCGCAACCTGTATATCATATCGGTTATTAGGTGGTTCCCGAAAGATCAGAGCACGTCTTTTGAAGTGAGAAGATGCAAGGGATAGGGTACGATGGAGACACGGTATTGAACAATAATTGGCCTGGTATAGTGAGTTTGTTTTTATTATATGGATTATCCTTATTTTCAATGTTTTGTATTTTATATTTATTCATATTATTTGTTTATGTATTATTTATATAGCTTCTATTAATGTTAGTTTGTAGTACATGAAAGCATTTGGTCAGAGGGACCCTCGTACTTGAGGAAAACCCTGTGCATTTACTTTAGACTAAACAGTTAAAGGTGCAAAACGCCACAGTTGTAAATTAAGACGGAGAACTGGATACATACACGCTTGAATCATAGCCATTCCTTTCTTTATTTGATGAATTGGATCATTAATAAAAAAATTCTCCTCAATTTCACTATAAAATTGTTGCGAAGATAGTTTTTATGGTTGATATATCCGGCCATTTAAATATCTGAAAATGCTCTGCAAGGACTTGCACAACTCTTAACCAAAAAGTTCTATTCCATTCGATCATTTCGCTAAGTTTTTTTTGGGGGGGGGCATTAGCAAAGAAAAATTCAACTCTCATTCCGACACCAAATTCTACTTGCTCAAAATGACATTAAAGAAAAAGTACATTAGGTTTCAGAAGGGGTAACTAAATGTAGCAAGGTGAAAATGGACTAAATGTTATTCAGTAAGCCTCGCTCAATTTAAATTGATTATTTTGATGATGAGGTACCGATGGATCTCATTGAAATGCAATAGTGTATACCTCGTGGGTATATGTCCAAAAAAAAAAAAAAATCCACTTTATGTTAGAGTTATCAATAATCGGAAGCACTTGAGTCATTTTATTTTGCCTTACTTTTTTATTTAATTTTAACAATATAAATTTTCTCAACAGTTATATAAATATTTTACACTAGTGATATTTACCCCACAAAACTTAATTCCGTCTGAGCCCTATGTAGATTTAACGTGGTAGCTCTCAGAAGCAGATCGTATTGCGACCTCTGTTCTACACTACACTACCCTTTACTACTATAATTTTGACCCCCTCCAACAAATTGAGTTGCGTTTACTACTTTTAAAGGAATAATGTATACACATATAGGCAGCTACAGCTAATTGGAATGAAAATGGAAGGGGCAAAATGCACCCCAGTATTACTTATTGTAATATAATTGCTTCATGCAATGACAAGATTATCAAAACACAAGTAAAATCCGAAGAACAAAAACAAGCTGTTGCACTATTTAGTATCTGTGAATGATGAGCAACGGATATTTCCAGTGGATACATGGCTCAAACGGACAGTGCTACGGATTTCACAACGCCCGCCTAGGCCACGTCAGGTAGGCCATAGCCTACTAATAAACATCTTCTCTTTATATGGTTGTAAATTTCTGCAAACCTTGGGTCAAAATTAGGGTAGATGCTATTTTCGCCTACACAAAAATCTTGTTCTTTACCTTAAAATAATCATTTACAACCTATTCGCACGTTTAAAAATTTCTTGTAGTATTTTCATTCCTTAAGTACATCATTTTTTGTTTTTTGGCTTACTTTCCAGAATTTCCGTACTTTTTTTTATTTTATTTTAAATTATTTATAAATTTAATTTACAGATATTACCTATTACTTTTTATTTTTATGTTTTGTTTTGTATTACTTAAAATGTAACAAAAATATATTTCCAATCACATATAATAAAACAATTGATATTACTGAAATACAGCTAATGTTTTTTGTATTTTTCATTAAAACGTTACGTCAAATAAATTTGTTTAAATATTTATTATTATTATTATAACTCGTGTTCGTATTTTTTTTTTTTTTTAATATATTTATTTTTTGTCAACTGTATATACAAGAAACATACAAAAATTTGTTTTTGTTACATATTACAATCGCCGTATTACATCTTTCCAAATTTATTTTAAATTTAACAGTAATACTAAACGCAAAACAAAAATAAATAAAAAATATATTTAAAGAAAAATGCAACAACTCGTGCATATAAATTACATAATACATAAGAGGCAGTATTTTAATTTCTTTCTTTCTTTTACATATATTAACTTTATGGAATAATTTTTATACTTTTAGGAAGAACTAAAAATTTAAAAAAACTTTCTTTTTTTTTACATAAATATTACATTTAAAACATTTATATAAACATTTTTTGTGACACCAAAAACACTGCGAGGGGGCAAAGCAAACATTATACAGAGGATGCAATTTCTTGGATTTTACTTCACCAAAATAGCTGTAGTGACCACACAATCCTCTCTAATAGATATAACAGAAATTTGCTCATTTTTTTTACAAAATCTCATTCTCTATTAGGGCTATGCCTTTAAAATCTATTCTAAAAATGTTGGGATGAGTGTGGCTGGATTCGTTTTTACCGGGTAATATAGTTCGCAAAATGGAGTTTTTCTTTTTTCATTCTGCTTGATTTATGATTTTCCTTTAATTTTATTTAAAGAATAAACTCATCTAATTTAGTGCAAATGGTCGAACTAAGACTTAAAACTGGAGTGAGAATCAATAAGGTTCATTTTCATTTGAAAAAGAGTCTTCTGTGATTGAACTGGTTTAATAAAGGTTAAAAACTGGATTAAGAAATTCAAGAGTTAACTAATATTAGATAACAATTCTATTTTCTTTGAACCATTTAAACTTATTAAATAAAGGTTGAAATAAAAAGTTTTTATTGATTGAACTAGTTTGAGATTGGAGAACAGAAGTTGAAAAAAAGCTATCTTTGAGTGAATTAGTTTTAAGGGTTTAAGAAAGGAGAGAGATCCTCCCATAAAGGAATTATTTTAACTAGTTGAAAAAAATTACCTTTGATTAAACTAGCTAACTGGCTTTAATTGATCAATTTAAGCTAATTGGTGAAAACATAATTGGATTGAACTAGTTTAAATTGGTCGATCGGCAATAAAATAAAAGTAAGCCTTCTTGATTGAACTAGTTTACCCACTGATTGGAAACTGAAAAGAAAAAAGCGGTTTGGAACTTATCCAAATGGATTATGGCCATAATTTCATCAGTGAATCAATATATCTTCAGGAAACTTCTAACTGAAGAGTGTGGTTGGTTTTTAAAGCAATATATTTACATTCGTTTTAAGTATATCATTAAAAAAAAAGAATAATAATAGAAAAAAATCAATTAACTATTTATGAGTAAAAGAGTCTTTAAAGGCCAAGAAACTGCACCTCAGTATTCATTATAATTTTTATTCTTTCACTTCTTTTAAGTAAACAATTTCTTTTTCCACATCTAACGACACTGAATATAAATATTAGGTGCAGTTTAAAGTTTGCTTTATATATATATAAAAGGTTTCGGCCAGAATTAACCAATAGGCAAGATCTTCAGTTTAAGTGATCAAAAATGGATCGTAAACATCGACTGAAAGCGTAAATGGGTTCTTGATAATAAAAAAAAAATGTTCTAACTGCGGGGGATCTGATCATTTCTCTCAGGAAACAAATCGAACAGATTATCAAACAAAATATAAGAACTTTGAGCTCTGTACAACTTGGGCAAATAATATTTAAGTTTTTCATTCAACTTAAAGAAATTTAATTCAACTTTTAGAAACATAAATTTTAAACCATCGTAAGCAGCCCTTAAAATGTGGATGAAGGGTGAAATTCTTATGTAAGTAGCAATCATTACGCTATTTATGCTGATCATTGGAAGTTCTTTGTTTATTTTGGCCTTAATTATTCATTATTATTATTTGTAAACCCAAAACAGTGTTTCATAATGTTTTTCGCAAGTTGTGGGTAATATTGTGGAAAGGCACCGTGATTTCTTTTCGACTAACATAAAAGATAAAATGGTGTTATCCCAAAGTTACCCCTTGAAAACACAGAGCGAAAATTGTGAAAAGAGTCATATTGGGCACTATGCAATACACATGCTTGAGCACACATATATTAAACCTGTGCCCTACAGACAAATAACTATTTGAAGTTGCTGTTTCCCAAATTTGACTGGTATTGGTATCAGTACAGATATATTTTCCAAGTGAATTTTTCAAACTCCGAAGAACATTAAGAAACGCAGTGTATACTTTATCCAATAAAAATATATAATGAATTTTAGCACGTTTTACATGAGCTGTTACACCAACTTCATACGAGTCGTTTTGAAACGCGCGTTAGCAAAATAATAATAGACAAAATGACATGACTTGACATGGCCGAAGCGTCTTTACGATATGATAGAGGCCCAAAAACTTATATGCTGATTTTAAAGTAAAAAGCCCTACCTCGAGCACTATTTTTTGTTTTTCTTAACCCCTTCGGAAAAAGCATAGCTGACATTTTTGCCCTTTAATCCTGGCGCACCCTTTATAAGTACACTGAAACACAAAACATCCTGAACACAAATAACGAAAAACAAAGTAAATAAATTTGAAGTGCCTCCTAAGAAATAATGGCCGTGTATCGATCGATTAAAAAGAAAAGAAAAGAAAAAAAAATTATTAAACATTAAAACAAGTTCCAAAAAAGTTTAATTTTTTTAACATTCACTATAGGGCTGATGATGCAAGGTAGTCCGGGATGTATAATCTGGTTGCAGATGACAGACAACAGTCTCGCCATCCAGTACGGCCACGGTGCCCTGATGGGGTGCTACAACTGTAGCGTGATGGTGTCCCACAGCGGCGGCCGCTTGCTCCTTCAGCCTTTGCCTAAATGCTGCATCAAAAGCTGCATGGAAATTACGATCAGTAGCTACAGATGCCGGAGTATAGGGTATTAAGGGCCTATGGTCACCATAACTCCTGGAAGATTGGCGCGACATGTCTGATACTCGTCTACCATCTTCGTCCGACATATCGGACACCTGTAGTACTTCTGTACAGGCGGCTCTTTCACGTTCACGTTCAATTTCTTCGTATACTGGATCATCGTCTGGCAGGCCTGGCCCGTTGTTGACCGGAACTGCGCTGCCTGTGATGCCACTTCCGGTTGCACCACTTCCACCAGCAACACGCCTTTCACGTATCTCTGTGTATGTATGATTCCAAGGTGATGTGGCCCTCAGGCTGCCATTAGCTCTCTTAGCTCTAGCGCCAAGTGTGACAGCTCCATGGCTCCCGCTGCTGCCGTAACCTCCATAGCCACCCTTGTCTTTATGCCTCAGCAGACTGTTACTAGTGAGTACGGTTGTCTGCCCTTTTGGAGATTCTTCCTGTTCAGACCCACCATGGCCTGAGTCCCGGCTAAATGACTTAAAAGAAATGTTCTGTATAGACAAAAACAGAAAACAATAAAAATAAATCATACAAAAATGGAATGTTGACTATGTCAAATGAGAGACGTCCTAATGGTAAAGGACACATTGAAAAAAAAACATTATCCGGACTCGTTCTGCAGAAAAAATCGCTCTTGTGGGTAGTAATAGTTTTTTTTCAGGCCAATCTTTGGAAATAATTGAATGCTGCTACCTGCTGGAGGATTGGCAGGGAGAAGTAGAAAGGTGAGTATATTTTTGGACAACCAAACCGCGTCGGACTGTCTTTGAGCCTACCTTGTTGGAGTCTCATATTAGAGGTAGAATGTTGTAAGGAATTGTGGAAACGATGTAAAACAGCAAACCTAAGTGTGCCTGCTTGGCCAACATTAAGGTTTAATTTTTCAAGAAAGCAATAAGTGTTATCATGAGAATGCATGCTTTGAGATATTTTACGATTTTGTTGCTAGACTGAATGGATGCTTTAGAGAGAAAACAGTTTTTTAAAAAAAAAAGTTGAGGATTTTTTCGATACTTTCCGCAAATTTTCTGATATTACCCTTACAAATAATATATGTAACCTCAAATATTTGTGCCTGGGTTATTTTAACTGCAAGATCTTAATGGATAACTTATCGAAATTTCAGTGATAATGCAACAAAAATTTCAGTTAACCCACTGTGTGCAGTCTCAATCTGTACGTCCTATTGCCTACACCAGTGGTCTTCAATCAGTCGTTAGAATGAAATTATTTCCGGTCTGCAAAAACATGCACCCGAATAAATCGCTTCGCATTTCGACGAATTGCTGCTATTGAGACGAGATAGACATCAGCACAGCCTCAGACCTTCCACACAGAGAATGCAAACCAAAGTCGCGCAAACAAGCTCGTGCCTGTATAAAACGCTATGCTTCGTATATGGAATGGAGGACCTATTTAACCTTCTAAACGTACTTAATATTTCTCTTCAGGGGGTTTGTAAAAATATTTTAACCCTAAAAAATCAAATGGATACATTTGAAAATGATTCTTTGAAATAGTTATATATAAGAGAAAGATATATACATTTTTACAATTTTAGGATAATTTTTAAATTCTGCCGATATAAATCAGAAAGCCGAATTCAACATAGTAACTCAACATTTAGGATCAAACCTTTAAAAAGTATTTCCCTGAAAATAAAAATCAAATTACGGGTAACTTTTAAATTAATAAACCTTTTTTCTGAAAGAAATAAAATCTTACACACTTGATCCTGTGAAAATAAAAAGCTGACCAAAAAGTATGTGACTTTTTTTTAATGAACAATTTTGTTAATGGCAATATGCATCATAATAGTTATTATATCGTTTCGACAAATTGGTTGCTTTTCTCAAGACAGTTATTTAATATTATTCTTGAAATAAAAAAAAAAGAAGCCAATAATTTTTTTCTTTTAGTCAATACTAGTTTTCATCAAAGCATCTTCAGCGAAATCGAAAGGGAAGACGTCATTGCTTTAACAATTCCATAATAATAACACTTTTTCGCAAAAAAATAAAAAATAAAAAAAGGTTCAGGGCGGCCAGCAGACTTAGATGATACAAAGGCTTTAAGGGAAGCTAGACGAGTCATATCGAACTACAAATACTCCTTAAACTTCCTAGAGGACCGAGAAACCGTTAGCTTCCTTTCCCGTAATATAAACAAAAGAAGGAGTAAGTTAGAGGCGAATTCCACCTCAACCGTTCTCCGCAAAGCTACCAACTTTTCTTATGGATTTACTCATGAAATCATAAGATATGAATCATAAGGTTGTAAAGCGTCATTTCTTATTAGAGAAAGAAGCCATTTGGAAAAAATGTCATTGTTATACATTTTCTGGGAATTATGAAGTTATAATTGATCACGAATTCGTTCCCAATTGGGATCTTTTTTATCTGAATCGGACTTGGCATAATTCCGATTGGCCTCGTTTTTACTTGTCAACAACTATATAAAAAATAATAATAAAAAATGAATCTAGCGTTATCGAGCTTGAGTTAATCGCGAAAAGGTTTTGGTTCAGCCAGATAAAACCTGGCATCGCAACTTCCGTCAGACTAAGGTAATAAATGAACTTATGAAACTGTACTTCTTTTGCTGCCACCTTACAGTCCAGACTTAGCTACTAAGCACTATTAGCAATTTATAAAAACAAATCATATTCATTTTTTATTTAAATAAAAAAGTGCCTTTTTTTAAAGATTCCTAAATTTGGATAATACTTTAGGCCAAAACTCTCTATTCTATCTTAAAAGATCCACTCTTTAAAGTCATGAGTCACATATACATAGTTTTAAAAATCTTTATCGTGCCATTCAATACCGCACCCAAAGTACTTTTACCACGAACTTTCACTTGATATAAAAACCCTCCTTAAAATTATAAATAAATAAAAATCCTTAAATATATCACAAAATTTGGGACAATAAAAACAAACAAAAAATATCATGCATGCGAAGTTTGGCGTTATTAAGCTTGGAAAAACTTAATTTACATGTATAAACAAATTGGTCAAGGGAAACTGAAGAAAAATTCTTTCAGGGTGTTTCATTTTTGGAGGGGATAGAATGGCCAAAAAGTAGAACCTATTTGCAAAAGGATTTTAGGGTGGGATTAGGATCGACGTTCATTCTAAGATCTCAGTTTTTTACATTTTTTCAAATAATTTAAACAATAGTTAGAAACAATACCATGATTTAGATTCAAAATTAGTTTCAGCAAAAGAAAAATGTTGGGTATTTCTGTTATGTCTCAGTTGCAAAAGGTTCTTCATTCAGTTAAGTTTCTGTGAACGTTACATCATTTCTTGTGAATAAACATATTCAACAGTTTCGCCATCTTCTGTAGAATTACGATCACATGCTCGTTCATACACAAAATTAGTTAGTTGTTGTTCATTCTTTTTGGTGACTGATTCATAGTTTCAATAGGATGAAAAAATAATTGCCATTCAGTCGAGTAAAATTTATTTTGCAGAGCTTTCGACCTAGGGACTAGGTCATCTTCAGGGCTAGTTTAGCAAGTAATACTATTACATTTCAGGGTTGGTGTGTCTTCTGTCTTGTCTGTTCATGGACTGAGTGTGATCGGTCTATGTGTAATGATCACACTGAGTCCATGAACAGACAAGACAGAAGACACACCAACCCTGAAATGTAATAGTATTACTTTCTAAACTAGCCCTGAAGATGACCTAGTCCCTAGGTCGAAAGCTAGGCAAAATAAATTTTACTCGACTGAAATGGCAATTATTTTTTCATCCTATAGAAAATGAGTTAGGTTTTGACGGAGTAGCGGTTTGAGCTAAAGGTAAAGGCGGTTGTTTTTGGTGCCTATAGGTGTAGTGACGATATGCATGCGACTCCGGTTAGGCGCTAATTTCAGTTACCGCAGCTAGTATCCACCTTGTGTAGAGTTCTGTAAGGGAATCCTTCTTATAACACGTTCTTTCTAACCTGTAATGGTTGGTTGAATTTCATTCGTCCTACATAGCACCTCTTAATTTTTATTTTTATTTTTCACCTTTATATTTATTGGGACTACATTTTTTTTTTATCTTAAATTTTAAATTTGTACAGCTTTGTTTCAAGTACTATCGACATGAGTAACTACGCTTGTAACGGCAAACTGTCCCTTGGAGTGATCCTGATTTGCAGAAGTGCACAGTCATGTCTTAATTGTTGGCTTTTGCCAGTTTTTTGTTTTTTTTTAATTTATTTCAATTTGGCTTCATATGAACCCTTTAAATTTTGGATAGTGAAGGACTGCTCTTTAATAATTTAAACTCCATTCTTTAACAAATGTGTCATTTTCACCGTTAATTTTCATTCAGGTCCTTGAAAGAGGGCCATTACATTAACAGATAAAAAAAAAACACTAACGGTACTAAAGCGGTTAAATAACATGTAAGAAACTTAAGTCGGCAAGATGTTTATGGAATATCACCGCAGGAAAAATTTTGGGAATTCCAATTATTAGAATTACATATTTACCAACTACCAAATCAATGAAACAACATATTATATTTTTTTTACGATAAGAAGTCATCTTTTAAATTTTTTATTTTTATAATAATATAGAACTATTTATTCTTTTTTCGTTTAATTTATATTTAAATATTTCTCTCGCTTGTAGTACATTAACTCATAACGTATCAATGCTATTGTTATATAATCTGTGATCAAAGTAAATCATTAGTACTTATTTTTTTCATCCCATTAATTCCATTTACTCGAAAACTTGGTGTTAATTTTATCTTTATTTACCTTTAGTATGATGGTATCACTAAATTTAATATATAGATTTAAAGTTCAAGACAACACGTCCAGTCGCCTTCTAGAATAAATCTCTGTCAACAGTTTACTTCAGTAAAAAAAAAAAATTACTAGGTTTCTTGGCTGCAAAGAACTTTTAGTGTTTGTTTACTCAGTATTTTAAATTTCTGCGTGCATTTTTCAGAACTCAACAAATGATTTTTCATTTTAGACCGATTTCTGGGGAGTTAAAAAAAATCCCTTTTTCTTCATCGTTTTTTCAAGAAAATTTATGACCATCTTCAACGAGTAACATGAGTAACAATGAGTACAAACAATTGTTCTATCTGCACCTAGGATTTATATAAAAAAAATCCTACAAATTTTCACAAGCTAACATATCATTTTACAACGTTTCGTATTTCTTCGTGATTATAATAATAAATTATAAAGATTTTTTACTGGTGACAGTTGCAAATGAACAAATGAATATGAATTACAATGGATACACACGAATCGTGTTATCATGATCACTGGATTGAGACAGTGATTTGGAAGTCGATCCTAAAATAGAAGCTAAAATCTCTTGAATATAATGCATATGAACGACGGTCGTAATTCCACCCTTTCTTCTATAACGACAATTACATATTTCACACATCATTAATTCATTGAAAGTTAAAACATTAAAAAAATACTATGTCTATCTAAAAAATCATTATTAAGAATAAAAAAAAAAAAAAAAAGGTTCAGTCAAGGGCCTGAATGTAGTATAACATGTGTCTAAACCTAATTTCTGGCCATATGTTTGAGAAAATCACTGATAAGAAATTTCATCTAAAAATATAAGTAAGGGACACTATCACCAATTGATGCAGTGATATAACTGGATAATAATAATAATAATAATAATGAAAAAAAGTTTTTTGTGTACATACCCAGCCCAGCCCCAATTGTATTAGGGTTAGTCAAAAGTTTATATAAATAAATAAATATATAAATATATAAATAAATAAATAAATTGGATAAAAAAGGAAGAAAGAAAGATGTTCAGATTCAAATACCTTCTCATTCTGAAAACACAAATCAACATAACCAATAATAAAAACCAATATCGATTAACATGGTACTCGGGTAATATAATCTGACCGTAGTTATGAATATGGTAACAAAATGTAAAAAATAAAAATTTTCAAAATCGAGGCGTACTACCTATAACATAAATATACATTTTGAAGTTACTTTGAAGTAAGGAAAAGTAATCTTTACTTTTTATTAAATTATCGAAGTCGAGTTTTCACCAAACACGGTTTCCACGCAGAGATCATTTGAATAACTGAATGATGCTGCCTGTAGGAGTGATAGGGCGATTTTAATGAGGAAAAACTATTTTCGGTTAATCAGAGTGCGCTCAATGCTTTTGTAGCAATGTCGGCCACTCCAAATTTGTGGGAGAACATAGGACAGACAAGACTCAATGGCCTTGTTCAGAGAAGCCATCTCCGGTCACTGGAGTAGAAGGTAATGAGTGTATGGACGAAATGGATTTTGATGGAATCTTTGACAACGTTCTGTGGTCCCGAGCCAGAGGTTACCATCACGAAGAAAAAAAAGGTTTTCTCCAGCCTAATAGAATTAAGAAAGGAATTAGGCAGGGAAAGGCAAAGAAGTTTCTTCTCTCTCGAAGTAGCATGAAATTATTCGTTTTAGCAAGTCCTGTGAACAAGAATTATGATGAGATACTAGGAGAAACCATGTATATTACCTAGAATAGAGTAACTGATTTGCCAATTCATCTATAACCGCCAGACAAGATTTTAAAGAAAACTTGGAACTTAGAATTGTCGCGATTACAGACAAAGTCATGCGAAAGTTTATTCACATTTCAATGCAGATAAGGTGTCCCTAGAATTTGCACTATAAAACATACAGACTCCAAAATGATGTAATAAAAACAAACAAAAAGACAAAAAAAATAGCGGTTATGTTGATTCATGCTTCCAGAGAGAGTAAGAATTCAATATCTGACATTAAAAAGAAAAATAATAACGGAATTATTTTTCACGGCCCCATTTTTTCATTATTTTTTATTTGATTTAATTTATTTTATTTTTATTTTCTTTATTTTCTTTTATTTTATTTTTTGAGAACCTACACCAAAGTAGCGGGCCAGACGAAGTCACATACCTTGGTGATCGGGACTGGGCATGGGGGAGATAGGCAATCTATGAGATGGTCTACCCACGCTAGTTCCGTGGTGGTTCGTTGGACCCGGATGGTGGCCAGGCGGGTGATGTGACGATGAACTTATGCCGACTGGACCGGCAATTCCGGACGAACCCCCTGAAGTGGATTCCGTGGAGTGTGCATGACCCGTGTACAAAGATGTCCGGCGTTCCTTGGATTCTCCGCTACCGGAACCACTGGACCCAGCGCCACTGCTGCGCTCTTCGCATCCCACACATCGTGACAACCACGAATGGCGTCGAACAATTTTACGATACTCCTTCTGTACCTGTTGAAAAACAAATATCAATAAATGAGGCTGACAACTTTGTCTAGTTAAAAACAGCACTGGCTTTTTTCTGTTTTACTACCTTTATTTTTAGTGACCAAGTCATATTGAGTATACTAGATGAAAGGTTTACAAACTTTTATGAGTCTGGGACTCACTGTTATAACAATCTAGTTTTCGCGACCAACTTGTATAGAAGAATTATTAATGGTAGCTTCTCCCTTCTTTTACGAGTAGTTCTTCTGGTCAAAGCTCTTCCAATTTGATTATAATTTTTTTTTTTAATATCATACTATTAGTAAGGATACAATTTCACATTCCTCACACCCAAAAAGCTTTCTGAACTAATGGTACCCAAAAGGTAAAGAAATGATTAAGAAATTTATCTTCAAAAATACCCACTCGCCATTGCTGATAAAAACTTCTCATTAACTTTTTTTATTCCCTCGGAAATGATTGTGCTCCATCTATTTTTGTTTTTTCCTCAGCTGACCATAGTTATAAAATATTGTATTGACCAGAAGTTCCACCTCTGGCCGACACTGATCCCTCACACTTGATTCATACACACTTAAATTTATCCAAATTAATTTATACCCCTAACACAACTTATAAATGATACGTTGATTGTGCTCCATAGTACCGAATGTAGCACTTTTATGACTTTTATTGGCTACCCCTCAAGATTTTTATTGTATATACCTCTAGGCCACCTGAAGTCAAATCCCCAACTTTTATTTAACGGCCAGAGTAAGTTAACTAATTCACGAATCGTACTGTTTCCATTTCCACACCTCATCACGCATCACATCATATCCTGTCGACATACCTTCCTCTCTTGTTGAAATTCATGTTCAATGCATGTCGATCGGATGAAATAATCTTCAATCAGTACACACACTCCTTTACAAAGGAATGCACCAAGAATAAAGAGAAGTAAGAAAATATATAAATAAATGTATATACTAATTCAAAGTACTTAATCCTCAAAAGAAATTATTGTATGTCTCTATATATTTATTTACTGTTGAAGCAAAATTAAAATTTAAACCTGTAAAAGTGATAAATTTTTGTGGTAATTTTTAAAAAAGTCAAAATATTTGTGTCGAGTGTGGAACAGAACGTATCAAAATCAGTTACAAGAAGAAATAAAATTAAATTCTAATTGAAAAAGCCCCAAAAAACATCTAGAATATAGATGAAGTTGTGCATGGCGCAGGTTGCCAGAACTATATGTTTTTTTTAGGTCAAGATGAGCGTGAGGCATTAAAAACTGCTTCAACTCATTAAATACTGTTAGATGTATTAAAAATGATATAATTATCTCACGACCCACACTTAAAATAATTACTAAAATAGTACCTTATCATTCTGTACACAATGAAATACAAAGATGAATAGTCCTTGCAACGTATTTAGGACGGTGAATACATATGCCATTATAACGGATTCTCTGTTCAGATAGAGTAATCCAAATGTCCAAGTTAGACCTAGTAGGAATACCAATACTATAGCTCCACGCAGCCAGGCTCTGCAAAATAATAATTTAATAATTATTAAAAAGAATTTGAACTTTTAAAATAAACTATAAATTACCAATATACTATAAATTAAGTGTGTGCATCTGATTCTTGTGCAAATTCTATTTTTAAACAAAACACAAAATGGTTCGGACCCTGTGTGTACCCTCTTCAATAAATTTGTTGTATGTTATGCTGTGTGTGTAGGTCGCGCACAGTAAAGGATTGCCTACCACACCCCTCCATTAGAACAGCCATAAAATAATTAACTAATGTTGAAATAAAGTTGTAAATCTATCTTCCTGAGAGAAATGAGTGTAAGTACAAAGTTTAAAGAAAATCGTTGAAACTATTATTGGGAAATCAAAAACATTAAAAATCCTTTAGTGAACTGCTAATTCCACCAGAGGGCTTTTGTCCATTGCTAAAACAAGGGTAGGGTCCTATTTTTGGGGGGTTTAAAGCACAGCGAGCAGTATAGGAGTTGTTGCCTACCTGATGAAGCCATCATCCTCGGCCAATAGAAATATCTGAGAAACCATGGACTCTGGGAGGGTTATATCTTCCTGTTGCTTTCAAATCTTTGAATGATAGCATCGCAGTAAGTTAGGTGTATTGGAATCTTCCTCAATTATCCACAGAATCTTCAGAAACTATCTTCACCTTCTAGACCCAGTTTTGTTCAGGTTTCCTCTGAGTCGAACATGGCCTGTGATCCCGGTTGTAATAAAAGCTTGTTGGTTTCTATGATGATAGTGTCCAAAAGAAATACTGAGTCTGGGCTTCTTGCGTTTTTTTTTTTTTTTTTTTTTTGAGCCTTGAGTTATTTTGTTGATACATATATACGTACGTACATATATACAAACACACACACACACACACGCCTTCTTTGGAAAACACTTTTTTGTTTGCATTGAATCTCAAAATTTTCCGGTGAAAACTCGATATTGGAATTTTGATATGAACGCATTTAGTTTTCTCACTTGTTATAGGAAAACATAATTAAAACCATGATTTTTTTTGCTGCGAAGGTAAGGAGCCTTTAAGAATCATGTAATGTTGTACCTATCAATCTATGTTGAAACTGAATCCCACTAAGTTACTTACTAAATGTATTTGAAATACTACAGGAGAGCTTAAATTTCGTGCCTTGTGGGTCAATACTCCAGATACGCCACTGACTTATTCAGAGCAAATGTTAATCACTACTTAAGGAATAAGGAGTAAGGCATTTCCTGCAAGGTAAGCTGTGATCAATACAAACACTAGCCTAAATGCTAAAGCAATAGAAAACCTCCATTGGAAGCTTGAAAAAAGAACCTTCCAATTTAGCATTCGATATCCTGTCAAATTTAAATTCAGAGAGAGAAAGAGGGGGTGAGAGAGAGAGAGAAAAATATCTGTAGAGAAACAAAAATTAAAAGGAATTAAAAGGTTGATTTAATAAACTCTAAATGGAGGTGTACATGCAACAGCCAATTTGGGCAAGGTTCAGTTTATTTAAATACCAATAAAACCTTACAGTTTTGATTGAAATTTCAGATGCAGGCGAACGTCCTCCCCTCCTCTTTGCGACATGCAAATACAGAGAAAGAAAAACAAAAGAAAATAATAAACAAAGAAATGGATAATTTTGAAAAGATTTTTAGAATTCAATTAAATTTTAAAAAAGACCAGTGTTGCGTGAAAGGTCAACTAGGTGCACAAGTGAATTAAAAAAACAAACAAATTAAATCAATCCATAAAATTCTGCTGAGAATAGATTTTCACACGACTTTTATCTACATTCGTTACAAATCTTATTTGGTTTTCAAACTTGCCACTTGGACTAGATTAAAGTTTAGATATAACTATCTACCGGGTTATTAAAAATTTATTGGGTATAGAGTCTATTTCAGGATGTAAAAAAATTCAAAACACTGGCACAATTGTCTTGGATCACAGTTCTTAAAATCTTTACAGAACAATTTTCTTCACTTAATCTGTAGACTTGCAATTTTTACAACATATTCAATTCCCACTTAGAAGGTAAAAACCACAGAATATATACTTTGTAAAATTTAGATAAACTTAAGACTTAGTTAAGGAAGGCGCCACGGTAGCCGAGCGATTAGAGGCAAGACTTGTAAAGCTAATATGTATTGTGGTACTGGGTTCGATTCCCCGACTTAAGCCTTGGATTTTATTTAATGGTTAATAAAAGAAATTTATAGTCGCCTCCGTTCACGACACCTAATTGGTAGTTGGAAGTAAAACCCCTCCTGAAAATAGGCATTACTTTACTTTTACTTTACTATTTAAAAAAGTTGTTTAAATATGAGGTCCTCCGATTGTACAAAATACGTTCAGTATTGTATTAGATCCGAGTTGCTGGTAATGAGAACCAAGTTGGTCAAAAAATGGTTCACTTTGTGAGAATAGTGTACCTAGTTGCTCATAAGAGAGGTAAATCAATTTAGGATTTAGGATTATTTCCTCAATGAGTAGGGGTGATCTATCGGTCCTAGGTAAAGTGGCAACTCTGAAAGCTGAATCACCCGAAAAATCAGATTCTCGCTGTCAGTGCCCTAAGCCACAAAGTTACTTCCGAGGTTAGTTTACGATCTTTCTGAGAAAGAGAGGTCGGTTTTTACATTTTACAGATTGACGGAGACGGCTAATTCTTTGGCTCTGACTTAAGTTGGATAAGGATTATTAAAGCAAGCTAACCTTTTTTAATTAACCAAAATCCAGCTATACTATAGCAGTGGAGGTCAGGCCCATGTTAGAAATGCTTATACAGGTTTCGGTCGCTTGAGAGAACAGTTAACCAACAACGCTAAATTAAAAAACTCCGCTAAATGGAAGCATGGAACTTGAAACGAATGAAGTAGCACCGGAGATTGTTAAAAAATATTTTGAAGGCAAACAAAAAAGATCAGACTATCTAAAAGTGGGTATTTCACGATTAAACGTTTTCAAGATATTATTTCGGATAGCTTCTCGCCCAAGTCAATGCACCAGTTGGGTAGTAGGTTAGATCGCTCATACTTAAAGAAGTTGACCCGATCTAGTGGACCAAACTTCTCTCTTGGAGGAACGTTACTACTCCTCAAATAACCTTGGTGAATTGTTAAGGCAAGAATCGTTGACCACATAAACCACAAATAAAAAAATAAACATGTAAAGCTCAAGCGCACAATTAATGTCTTAAAATAGCAAAAATAGATTTGGATAACCCTTGTGTTTCGTCTAAAAGACTGTTTATTTGTGCTCAGAACATGCTACTCTAAACTTAAAATGTTTGTGCCATAGTAGTAAAATCATAGTATAAAGTCATAAAATAGTATAAAATCATAAAATCAAGCGCTAAACTTTATAAAAATATATAATATTGGAAGTTAAAGAAATTAGGAATAAGAGAATAACTTAATCAAAAATAATAAGTGAGGAAGTAAGGGGCTTTCACAAAGGAAGAAGCTGTTGCTAAAAAGTAATTATCGGCAATTTTTTTATTGCACCTTAAACTACCTACTACAGTTTCAACTCTTCCATCAGAATTAGATGGTATTTATAATTTATAAAACACATAATTAAGAAAAAATTGATTTTAATAACCAAATTAATAGAGTATCCTAAGCGAAATAGGTTTCCCCTTAAAAACTGGAGGATTACAATGAAACTTTTGAAGCTATGCAGATTGGGCGATTCCGAACCTTCGGACCCTGTAGAAAGCTTTTGGGCGGGATAGGTAGATACTTGCAGTTATGCAGGAGGCTAGCCTGTGACATACAAGCCCACCCTACTAACCTCTGTTGGTCAGGGCAATCGGCCTGCTAGAGAATCCGCCAATATGGCCTCGGTCTCCATTCTTACCAAGCCTATGCCGACTTGATCTAGTTGTATTTTGTTTACAATACACTGTGGTATTAAATATCTACTGAGACACAGAATGACTCTATCAGTGAGAAAGTGTCTCTCCAGCCCTGGTGCAGACATTACGTTGCAATCAGTTGTATGCAATATGAGATCTCTGACATTTGGTGGCCAGAGGGAATAATATGCAAAAATTTTAAGAGGTACAACCTTGAAGCTGGTAAAAAGGAGAGATTTTCCGTACCAGAACAACATGGGCTCGTCATAATAAGCCTCTTTCAACTGCATTGTTGCGGAACCATTCCAATGTTCTAATCTAATCACATTTAGCTATTATAACTTAACAAACGAATCTTTCGCACTGAAAGCTCAGATATGAGAGAGGAGAAGTCCGAATGTTGCTCTTTGATTTGATAAGTAAATAAAAAGGGTCCACGAAATGTTCTAAATTGCTTTAAATCTAAAAAACTTTAAATAAGTCATTTTTATGTATAGAAATAAATAATGCAAATATAAGAAATTACCTGTCGGGCATTGCTCGTACATAACAAAATAAGAATAATAAAGTATTAGAGACGGAGTCTAAAAGTTTTTATAAATGGCGTTGTAATCATCGACCATTCTACTAATACTGAATTTTAAAAGTATTTAGTTATTCTTAAAAACTAAGTAATGTGAGTCTACATTACACTTGCTATAAAATACATGTTGCTTCGTTTACGATAGAAAAAGTTCTGTGGTGACGTTACGTACTCAAGCAGCAATTCAATAGTATGATCACAATTTTACTCAAAAGGGGTGACTGATGCAAGCAGTCACAAGGGGAGCAACGACTCCACGGAGTCATTTGGAGTAACCAAATTCAGAATACCCCAGCTCAAATGCAACTAAGGGTTACGTTTTTAGAAGACTGTCCTAGAAGGTACATCTGGTTTACCCGTTTATATTATATTTTGCCTAAGCATATAAAAATCTGAGATATGTATGCTAACCACACTCCACAGAATCACATACACAAACAGTCTAATTTATAAAATCCACTCCTTTGGAATCAGGAACCATAAGAAATTATAAAATTACGAATACGATAAGAAAGTGAAAGCAAGGTATTATTAGGTATACGTTTGTCTTTTTCCAAGTGGCTGAAATTATGAGCTGAAATTTGAATAAAATGTTAAGTACTTGCTGATTTGTGAACTCATACTAAACTTTATAAACTGAGTTTTTTTTTTTATTTCTGAGATTTTCGCGCATTTTGGATAGATTTTTTTTTTGTTCCATGATTTCAAAGCATTAAATATTAGGATTTTTAGAATAATTAGGCTGATGCAATTATTTCCCTATCACTTTTTCTTCCGCCAAATTTTATTAAAATATAGCGAAGAATTACAGAACTATTGTTTAATAATAGTTTAAGAGGGAACTTTCTTACGTGGCGTGGAGGCAAACTCTCTTCCAAAAGTATGTGCCATCGAGACCCCAAAAAGCAATATCTACATAAAATTTCGTATGGAATTACAATTCATTTACGAAACTCAATTCACGCGTCGATATGAACAATTGCAGTACTTCCCCATAGTTGGAAGAGGAGGATGACACTTTATTGTCACGTAGGGGAGATCCAACCCCATCATCCAGCCAAATTTTATCGAAATTAGGATAAGATTCACAGTGCTATCAGTAATAAATATTTAAGAGTGGAAGCCAAACATAAATGGGGCTAACTCCTCTCTCATAATCATAGGAAGACTGCATCCAGACCCCCAAAAGGCACATCTACATGAAATTCCAAATCGAATGACATCTCAATCATAAAAATTGTTTATAAAAAAGGTAACAACAAAAAAACTTTTCGAAAAAGCCGTTTTTTTTCAATGTTTGGCAACTTTTTCTGGAAATATATTTCTGGAAATCTGGGTTGCTGCGGAAAAGTTATAGTTATAAAGGAGGATTTGCCCTATATTACAAAGAAAATTCGGGAATTTTATCTTTAATAGAAAAAGAGAAAAAAATGGTTAAATTTGAGTTTTCTTCAACGTTACGTTTTTTCGTGCACATTTTTGACAATCAACGTTATACAACTGTCCTATCGGGCAGGTTTAATAAATCCATGCCTGATTGTAGAACTAAAATCTATCTAAAAGAATTCGAAAACTATGTGATGAGTTATACGGTAAAAAAAAACAAAAAACAATTGGAACAATTATCATAAAAATCGAAAAATCTATTCTATAAAATGGCACTTTTCGAGACTTAATTTTCTTTGAATTCGGAATTTAATTCTCAATGTTATTGTAGAAGGTGATAATACTATTCTTTAAACTGAAATGAAACTTCAGAAGGAAATATACCACCATTTATCCGAAGTGCCCTAAATGAAATTACCTTGGAAAATGTTTCAAATAAAAGTATTTACAATTAGTATCTAAGTATAAAGAAAATCATCCCAACAGTTACAGAAAAATGCAACATACTGAAAAATAGATTGAGTTTTTTTTTTTTTTTTTTTAACTGCATCAGATTTTAAACTAATAACTAATAACTCTGAACGAACAACAAGGATTTTCGAGTGACCACTCAACACACGCAACAATTTGTGAAACTACTTTTTATTCTTGGACTTTAGAACGTGTATTTTCGATGAAAGCTCAGGATCGGAAAACAGCACGATCTCATTACTTCTAACGAGTGGTAATAGAAAGTAAAATAGGCACTGAGAAGCCTACACGCGGCTATTACGTCAGTGGTCATTGTTCATATTTTTTCAATTTTGAAAATTTGACTCAAAGAACACCATTTATAAGTGAGGAGAGAGAGTTAAGTATTTCTTAAAAATAGATGTTTAGCATGCTTATAGACTCGGTCTCTAAAATTGATAAAATAATAATGAGAATTAAAGTACAATAATAATGATAATTAAAAAAAAATGTCTCACCTGGCTGAAGCAAGGCGAGACTGCTCCTTGCTCTTCATAGCTACTGACGCATTTGCATGTCTACACATCATGTATATGGCCATACTTAAAAAGACTAGATTAGCCTGCAACGAAAAGCAAAGCGTAGTTCTGTCAGAAATCAAAGAATGCCACAGTAAATTAAAATATTATAATTGTGTGCAAAAAAAAGTGACCGTTTCTTAAGAAATTCCTTGACTTAAAATAAATAAATGATAATAATAACAACAACAATAATAAAAATAATAATAATAATGCTTCACTTCTTTTTTTCAACATGTTATTTTATTATTCATTAGACGAGTGGAACATAAATAAAAAAGCACATCTCTGAAGCAAGAAAGGTTCTGGGCAACTATCGCCCGTGACGTTAATGAGGATATTCGGGAAACTGTTCTAGTTAAATAAAAAAAAAAGTAATTATTATTCCTATTATTTCAAGAGAGCACAATTTTTAAATACCAAACAGGTGTCGTGAACAGAGACATATGGTACTTTACCATGATTTTTTTATTTAAAAACAATAAATAAATTCTAAGGCCGAACGGTAATCAAACCAAGTACCACAATGCATCTCAACTTTGCGTGGCGATAGTCAAATGTACCTTAAGAGTTCGTGCAATTGCTGCAGAACTAGCATAATCTGGGGTCCCGAATAATAATTAAAATACCATCAAATAAAATACGAGGGTCGTTTGAAAAGTCCGTGCAAAGTCAGAGAGATAGCACTACTGGCGCGTATCGAGGTTATGTTTAGTTAGTAGCATCTCTTGGAAGAACACACACCAAGTTTCAGCCAGATCGGTCTATTTCTTTGTGTTTGGCATTCGTTTGAATCGAGGAAGTCGAGTGATTTTCAAAAAATGGACGAAAAAGAATTTCGTGTGTTGATTAAACACAACTTTATGAAAGGCAAAACGCCTCAGGAGACTAAAGAGAAGCTTGATAAACATTATGGTGACTCTGCACCTTCGATTAGAACAGTTTATAAGTGGTTTCAAAATTTTTGGAGTGGCCATATGGGCACAAGTGACGCTAAACGTTCTGGACGCCCTGTTGAGGTTACTACTCCAGAAATCATTGATAAAATCCATGATATGGTGATAGATGACAGAAGAGTGAAGGTGCGTGAGATTGCTAGTGCTGTGGGCATCTCGAATGAACGGGTACATAATATTTTGCATCAACATTTGGACATGACAAAGCTATCCGCAAGATGGGTGCCGCGATTGCTCACGCTTGACCAAAAACGAAATCGTGTGAAGTGTTGCAAGAACGGTTTGCAGCTGTTCCAGAAGAATCCGCAGGACTTTAAGCGTCGTTTCGTCACTGTGGATGAAACATGGATACATCACTACACTCCTGAGACCAAAGAACAATCTAAACAATTTTACCAAGGGGTTACCAAGGGGGAATCTGCGCCAAAAAAGGCGAAGACCGTTCCTTCGGCCGGAAAGATTATGGCGACTGTCTTTTGGGATTCGCAAGAAATAATCCTCATCGACTACCTGGAAAAGGGTAAAACTATTACAGGTGCATATTATTCATCGTTATTGGACCGTTTGAAAACCGAGCTGCAAGAAAAACGCCCACGATTGGCCCACAAAAAAGTCCTTTTCCATCACGACAACGCACCAGCTCACACCTCAGCAGTTGTGGTCGCAAAATTAATGGAAATAGGGTTCCAACTCGTTTCACATCCCCCCTATTCTCCAGACTTGGTTCCCTCGGACTACTATTTGTTCCCCAATATGAAGAAATGGCTGGCGGGAAAAAGATTTTATTCAAACGAGGAGGTGATTGCAGAAACAAATGGCTATTTTTCAGACTTGGACAAATCCTATTATTCGGAAGGGATCAACAAACTAGAGCAGCGTTGGACGAAGTGTATAAGCCTAAAAGGAGACTATGTTGAAAAATAAAAAAGGTTTACCCCAAAAAATTAAGTAGTTTTTATTTTTGCACGGACTTTTCAAACGACCCTCGTAATTGTCTTTTCTATGGTTATTTTTATAAAACGAGAAAGGCAGAGATATAGGTTAGTGGCCAACTCAGCAAACCGCCACCAGAATTGAATTTGTCAAAGCTCTTTTAAAAATCCATCTGACAACCTCTTCTCGCAATATTAATTAAATTAAATTACAATTAACAGATAATAGAATTAACTGGCAAAATCCAGTGAAAATTGTCAAAGATCAGAATGTTTTCAAACAGCGTTTCCTGTTGGTACAAAAGAGAAAAGAACATAGAAATGTTGTGCATCGTTTGGAACTGCAAACGTAGTAATACTACATAAATTCGTTCCATGAAAGTATCATTGATGTATTCCGACCATTACTGGCAACAACTATATAGAATGCAATAAATAGCTGCTTTGGTCAATCGTGGCCAGAAAGAAAGACTGGGCTACATCTTCTATATTACATCAAATTCATATAAACTAATAAGAAATGACATAGAAATTATTTGAAACGGAAAACTGTTATTTTTTTTAAGTAAGTAATTCGGTTTAAAATTACGGTTGTCAAGGATAAGGAGATAATAAGAAATCTTACAAGTATCACAGCAATAACGGGGCCAACAAAGCTGAATATGAAGAAATTATCAGCTCGCAGCCAGCAGTATCGGTCAGTGCCATAGCTGAGAGGGTCGACCAGCGAGGATACAGAGACTATCACTAGTGGCGCTCCGTAACCAAATAGGTAGTACCATCTTACTCGAGACTTCTCCGCTTCAAATACTTCGATCAGCATTACATACAGCTGAAAACCTAAATTTGGAGAGGGAACAGAAATAAATAATTACATTTTGAGCTTGAAATATTTTGAGGAAATTTATCGACTTCATAATAAAATCTATTCTAAAAATAATTTGTTGGGTAAGAGACTCTGGATAGCTAGAGACATTCAGGATAAACAGAAGTCTACAATTTCAGCCAGAAACTTACTGTTAATTTATTTTAATGCAATTCATTTTGTGAAGGATTAATTTCCAAAGGACTGAGTGATTAATTACTAAGAAGAAATTTAAAAAAGACATCATTCTATCTTGATTAATAGTAGTACTTCTCTCACTAATTTCATGGCATAATCGTTCCACGTTACAAATAAAGAATTTTTAACATACCTTCCAGGAACATCCAAGCAAAGGCGCAGAGAAAGAAAAAATGTAACAGGCCGGCTACAACAGCACAAATAATAGCCTGATCAGTCTGCCCAATACCCGCCAGAAATAATATCTCTGCGATTAGGAGACAACCACACAAATTTTTGTGAATGGTTGTTCTGTCCGACTGAAACACAATAAAAAATGAAATGATTTATTTCTGAAAAATAAACCTTTATTTCTACTAGTTTAGTTTAATAATTTCTTTCTATTTTAATTTATATTTATTTCTTAAGATAGTTCCGGCCTTATAAAGAAGGGAAAAGAGTAAATGAAATGAAAAAAAAGGAAAAGAATAAACTAAAATCAGTAGAAAATAAGGGGTTTTCGCTAAAAATTATTGACAAAATATATGTGTAAAAAAAAAAAATAAATAAATAAAAATAAAATGTGAAAAATATAGTAATTAAACATTGCCTTAACAATAAGATTAAAATCTGCAATTTTCAGTGGGGTAATCTTCTTGAACATAAATACTCTGAACGCCTCGACCTTTATCTTATTTTAACTTTAATAATTGTGGAGGAAATTAGCATATTAGTAATTCATAGAGCGCGTTCCAATTTACTTCCTCATATTACGATTAGGAACGTTAATAAGAAAGTTATAAACATCGTCGAGCCATGTCATTGGATATCAAAGACGCATAAAGTCGAATGGTAATAAGCAAGCACAATATTGATAACTGTCACGAAGATAGCAATATAATTCTGCTTTTGATTTGCCCAATCTGCCATCCTTCGTCACAGGTAAAGATTAAGGAGAAAAACAACCCCTAAAACAGATATGACGAGATTTTTCATTACTTTTTGATGAAAACAAAGTGGACAAAATGGATTAGGCAATGTAAATAAGTTCACGTCTTTTTTCCACTTGCTTAGTTGATTTATTTGTTCGAAATTCCGGTCACGCATAACTTTGCTTTCTAGCTGGATTAGTGGGTAATTTTTTTTAGGTATTTGATTCATTTTCAAGAATCTGGTTACAGAGTACAGGGTGACCAGAGTTATATGCTCCATCCACTTTTTTTTTTAACGGCAGTAAATTTCGAAAAAATAGAAAACACGTATTTAATCATTTTTAGTCTAGTTTATTTTCAGTGATTGACCCATTTTTTTAAACCCCAATATCCCGAGATATAGCATCCCACTTTTTTTTTCAAACGGAACGTTATATTTTTTTTTTGCATATTTCTATAGTACTAGAGCTCCTAAAAAAAATATATATTTTTTTTTTAATCGATGAGGTTTTTCAAAATTTATGGTAATTTAAAATATGAAAAACAAATTTCAGTTTAATGTCAAAATTACCTTATTTTTTTTTTTTAAAGAAGCGGTTCAAACTGGGCACAATTAACGGATAGGCTAGCCAAAGCTCTGGACTACCACGCTCTGTTTGTAGCAGCACTTATGGTGGCGAAGTCAAGATCTAGGCAGGCTAGAGTTATTCGACGTTCAGGTTGTTTTTTCTACAAACGTTTGGTGTGGAGTTTTAGGAAATCAACTAATCGGCCCAAACTTCTACAGAGAGAACTTAACTGGTGAAAGGTTCAACGTTTTTAAGAGACATATTGCCAGATCTGCTGGAAGATGTTCCTCTACAACGTCGGCTAGATATGTATTTTCAACAAGATGGTTGCCCGGCACATAATGCGAGAGTTGGTCGACGTTACCTGGACAGAAATTTCCATGAAAAGTGCTTAGGAATTCATTGTCCGATCCAATGGTTACCTCGACCTCCGGACTTAACCCCAATGGACTATTTTTTGTGGGGATATCTAAAAAAATAAAGTGTACAGTAATCTTAATCCCGTGTCTTCAGTCGAAAATCTGGAACGTCGAATAACTCTAACCTGCCTAGATCTTGAGTTCGACATCATAAGTGCTGCTACAAAACAGAGCGTGGTAGTCCAGAGCTTTGGCTTGCCTATCGATTGATGATACCCAGTTTAAACAGCTTCTTAAAATAATTAAGGTAATTTTTACATTAAACTGAAATTTGTTTTTCATATTTTAAATTACCATAACTTTTGAAAAACCTAACCGATTTAAAAAACGATTTACTTGTTTTTTTTAGAGGAGCTCAAGTGCTATAGAAATATGCAAAAAAAAATACAATGTTCCATTTGAAAAAAAAAGTTGGATGCTGTATCTCGGGATATTAGGGTTTAAAAAAAATGGGTCAATCACTGAAAATAAACTAGACTAAAAATGATTAAATACATGTTTTCTATTTTTTCGAAATTTCCCGCCGTTTAAAAAAAAATTGGTTGGAGCATATAATTCTGGTCACCCGGTATATGTCATATAAAAAAGGTGGAAACGTGTCCACTAGAACTCAATGTTTGGACAGTTACGAACGGATATAGGCTATCCAAATAAAAGAAGCTTTGCAATTATTTGTATTTAGTTTATTTGTATTGAAATATGTATGGTTACAATATATCCGGTTAAAGTATAAATCAGAAATGTTAAAAACTATTTATAAGCTAAAACTTCTTAGGCAAAAAGTTTGCTTAAATAAATTTCCATGACTTTTGTGGTCCCGCCAGAAGTAAATTTAGTAATAAATAAGACTTACCTTAAGTCCCCTAAACAAATGGAATGTTGCGATAGCCAGAATAAGACATATTATCGAGACTATGCAGCCTATATAGGTTATAATCTGCAGAGCAAGCTCATGAGCTGGTGGTAGGTAAGTTTGCTGTACGTCCATTAGTACAGCAAAATTTGTTAGGTGGTCACAAACGCAGATTGTATGTGTGGCGTTTGTTGACTCCTTTCTGCAACCTTCCTCTGACCATGAGCTGCAATATATTTTATAGGTATTAAATAAGGTCATTAAACATTTAGTGAGATAAAGAAATTATACATAATATTGATAATAATAATATTCCGGGTTCGAGACGTCACGGTAGCTAAGCAGTTAGAGGCGAGGCCCGCGAAGCTGAGTACCACGGGTTTGATTACCGGTTTAGGCCTTGGATTTTATTTAATGGTTAAAACAAGAAAAATTGACATTTTAAATTTAAAAAATAATAATAACACAGCATACCTCATAGTGTAATCCCAAAATACACATGTAGGATTAGTAACATTCTCTGTCCTAATATGTTTTAAACATATTGTCACAGGATACGATAACTGTATGTGCCTTCCTTGGCCAAGTGAAGCAGAAATTACCTGTGAATGATGAAATTTTAAATAGATTACACGTCAATACAATCACGTCAAAAACACAGTTTTTTTTAATACAGGTGAAATAACTTTATCTGAATATGATTTTTTTAAACTCCTACTTCAAGGTACACTAACTATTTACAACTAAACTTGACTTGATTTATCCTTTATCTGTTGGTTTGAAGTTTTTATTTATTAATTTTTTTTTTTTTAATGAAAAATAATATCTTAGAAAATTATGACTCTATTTTCCAAACACAATTGACTCAATTCTCAACGGCAATTAAAGAGTGAGTGGCGTTTAATCTCCAGATGATATGGAGAAGGCTTGGAGAGAGAGACATTTGTCCCATAGTCTCTTTTCCAGTATCTCAAATAGGTTCGGTGTTCCATTTTTGTATTAAAAATACGATATAACAAGTAAATATCAATTAAAAATAATAATTACCTTAGAATTAACAACTCTTGAAGTATTGCCAGGCCGCAATATCTCTTCAAGACGATCGAACGACGCATAAACTAAACGTACCAAACTGCCTTCGCTATTATCTACAAGAGCTCGTTTCTCGAGACGCAACCATGATTCGCCACCACCGCCACCGCTTCCGACGCTGCCAACGCTGCCACCACTTAATCCGCCATTACTGCCCCAATCTTCGTCTGATCCACTTCTTGTACTGTGGCTGCGAAATTCTTCTGTTTCAACGTTTGAAACTTCAACCACTCGTACAGCCAAAACTGTATTGCAATTAAAAAATAAATAAATACAACACTGATAACATTTTAAAAAATTGAATTTGTAAACACTTGAGGGAAAATGTAAGAGCATTAACTATTTATGGCAATATTAATCTTGGCACAATATTTTTGACCAGAGCAACATAAATACAGGTTCCTTTCAATAAATTTTTACACTCAAAAAATTTAAAGAATACTTACATATATTTTTTTCCGTATGCGTAACTGTTTTTTCCCTCACAACTGTATTAGCTAATAGAAACGAATTTTCCTCAATGCCCACTAACAACGAAGTAGCCACCCGCATCTGCTCTCGATGCGACAGATCACGCCAAGAAGAAAGCTGGCCAGCTTCTAATAGATTACTTCCAGTCCTAACAACGCCGTGTAACAATTCTGTAACAATGGCTTCACGCTGGCGAGGATCGGGGAAAGTTTGTATATCAATTTGCATCTTCTTTGACATACGTTTCATGATTTTCGTCGTAGTCATCATATCTCCACCATAAAGTGTCTTACTATTAGTTACCTGGAAAAGAAAAAAAAAAATATGAGTAGGGTTGTGAAAACAGTTCTGAAAATTTAACGTATCGCTTATCATTAACCTGGAACACTAAAACTTAGTCCAAGCAATTTAAAGTTAAAACGATCATAATTCTTAAAAAAACATTTAAAAAATGAATTCTTTTCCCAGAACAAATATTCAAATAAAAATAACTTTTTTTTCGTATACTAACTCGCAAGTGCTCCGATAAAGAAAAAAATTTCATCTTCAGCATAGGATAGCCATAATATACTTTTCTACCTTCTCTTAAAGTTAGTTGTGTGAGTCTGGTTTTTTTTGTAATAATTTTTTTACTTCGGATTTTTTTACGGACTAATTACATTTAGTAAACAATTTGGAGTTTTCCTACACATTTAAAATCGTTCTGATGGTGGCTTAGAGTCGACTTCAGAAGTCGACTCTAAAAACCGAATAAAGTCAAGGTAAGGGTAATGAATATTTTTTTGCAGGAATGTCATTGCACAACATTCAATTAGTCGAAACATCTTAACATTAAAATACTGTTCCAAATATTCTTCTGAAATAGAGACTCTTTTAACCAAAGAAAAATCCTAGTGTACAAACTTTAAATAAAATTGAAGCAAGTTTTGGAGAAAAATACTCAAAAATGATTCGATATAGTTTCAATTCCACCTAATTAATTTTGTACAAATTTTGAATCGCAGAATAGCTATTGACGTTCTTTGCCATTATGGAGATTATGTACTGAAAAATTGATCTGAAGAAGCACTTTAGAGGGAAGTTTGAAAGTTTAAAAACAGTTTTCAATAAATGAGATTGGTAAACATAAGTAGGAAAATAATATGCGGAAGTAAAAGACAATTGTTTCATTTACATAAGCAAGAGTCATTTTGAAAGATCGGAAAATCGCATTAATTAAGTCACATTTCTGAATGACAGCTTAGTATAAAAAGCAACAGTAGACAAAGAACGGAATATTAAGCCTAATTTCCGAGTCCCCTTTAAAGCACATACACCCAAGGGGTTTAAAAATATTACGTTACATCAGGCGTAAACTCAAAAAGGAAAAATGAACGAAGAAAATTACAAACCTGGGAAAGATCATTGGCTATATTTATAATGGAATCCTCTTCTGATATTCTGGCGTCCAAAGAAGTCAACCAAACACTGCGACACTCACTCAGATCAGGAGTTGGAGTGGCACGGCGTGGCGGCGGTCCGGAGACACACCGCCAGCGTGCCACTCCAGTCGCGCCGCCCGGACATGGCTGGGCGCCTACTTCGCCGGCACGCGTCCAGTTCCACGTAAGCCCACGCGCCGTTGATGGAGGACAGATATCGTTCTCATCTAAATTCAATCCTGAAATACGAAGTTGATTTGCAATAAAAAAGTGAAATAGAATTAAAAAAAATAAAAAAATAATTTTAATTTTATTTAAATAATGACAGCTTTAAAAACAAATTATTTTTCTAAGAAGCTTTTTGCCATTTTCACATACAGTTAACCGTTGGTTGTAAGGATCATCTTTGACGTGGCACAAATATAGTTCCACATCAAGAGCACGAATAGTATTGCACTCGCAGCTTTGGCTACGGTAAACGTTTTTTCAGTATAACGTAAAATTACTATCATAAAACAGTTATAGATTTTAATTAAAAAGCTCAAAAATTGAACTGGCTGAAGTAGATATGTTTTGGACAAGGGATGCTCTACATAGCCTAAAGATCCGAGTTTGTAATCATCAAACGTAGGTATATGAGTTATTAAGTTCTAGGACCTTCTTTAATTTTGAAACTCTACATTACTTACAGGCAATATACGTAGCTTCCTATTAGCTCAGTCTATCTAAAAAATTATGTATACTCATTTGATTGAGTAAAAATTAATAATAAAATAGAAAGATCTAAACCGAATTTTTCTTAAAAATTTGAACTATTTCTCTTTGAAAATTTCTTATGTATTTTTGCCGGGAAATTTAAAAATGACTAGATGGGCCCTCTCTCCTGAGGTAACCTTCAGGAGACGTAATTGTTTAACTGTTAGAAAGTCCCTTTGATTCTGACTGCGCTACTGGTTGTACGTGGTGAGAAGGCATATGCAGCACATGGAACCAAATAGGCTAGTAGATCTAAGCCTAAAACATCCATCATAAATGAATGGAAGTAAGAACTTACGCGTGGCATGCAGTGATCCTGGAGGCTGTGTAGTGGAGGGCTGCGTTGGCTGGGTGGGCGGCGGATCAGTCAGTCTTGCTGGAGGCGGAGTACCTGGTGGCGCGGTGCTGCTAGGCACGGTCGGCTGGTCGGTGGGCAAGCTGGTGGTCAGAGCAGCATGCACCGTGGATGCCGTGGACGGCCTATTGGTCGGTTCAGCGGCCACGTTCTTGCCAGTGGTCACGCCGAGCACAGACCTCGCCGTTGTCGGTCCAGGAACGTGAAGAGGTGGAGGGCCTGGTGCTGGAGTTCCACCAACTGGCCCCCTTATGGTAACCACCTTCGCCGTACTCCAGACGCTCGGCTGTGATGTGATCAGCCAAGGTGGACTGGGCCTCGAAGTTGTTGTGGTCAGTGCAGCTGTAACATTACCATGCTTACAATTCTAATTTAATAACGATTGAAAAACTAAACACAGAGGTGTCAACACTAACATTACTTTTCCTTCCAATAATGGCAAGAATGAAAAGTCAAATTATAAGAGAAAATGTAATTATAAGAAATGTGTTTGGGAGAATGCATGATCAAAAGGGAGATTGAATTTCGCTACGTAAAAGAAGTAAACACAATACTTACACGTACAACTCTCACACTGAGGCTACTTAGGCAGATGTGGGCAACGATTTAGGTTTTGCAAACCGAAGGCAAACTCTAGCTCATCACACACTATAACATTCTAGTGCACTTTACGGAAGCTTACATTCAATGATAAACATTGGCTCTTAAGAGAACCACAATAGATTTTTTAGATTTAAGTAGATTTTGTTTTTTAAGCCAATTACTCTACAATCAACAATCTCAGTTGATTCTAAATGACTCGATCTGAACTGATAAATTACTGATCTAGTAAATTACATTCAGGTACTGACTGACTGAAAATGTGAGTGTGAGAAAAATGAGCTAGAGTAGCTATGGTGCCCACTACAAGCAGCGCCACCAAACTCGAAAAATATGGTTTATTTTTGAAAGAGACCAAAGTTAGACATGGAATGTATTAAGAAGAACCAACTTAGCAGCACCGGACACGTTGCTAAAAAGGGGTATGAAAGAAAGTCTGTGAATCAATAGCGGAAAGAAGCCACGGCCGACCAAGAACCTGTGACAAAGAAGTGAAGGTGAGAAATTTAAAGGGGGAGAAGTGAACAGAAATAAAAAAGTAACAGAGACACATTAAATAGGTACAGAACTGGAATAATGACGTTCGGACTCCTTTCGTACGTATTCTAAAAAAAAGATACAAGAAAAAGAAGGAAATGAAGCGGTAGAAAGCCTCACAGGCAATAAAAATGCTAAAGAGAAGAACCATGTTTAATTGAATACATAGTGCTAGTTTAAAGGCAAAACAAGCGATTATAGTTGCAGTAAATACGTTCCGCCAGATCATTCAAAAACCAATTGGTTACTGTCATACAGCAAACCTAACTAAATGAATACAAGTCGCTTGGGAATTAACTTACGTGGTATGCACTGATAGTGCGCTTCCAAGTACTTCAAAGTCCCGGCGCAAGGTTCTCCAAACAAAGTTGTGCTTGCCTGAATGCTACAGTTTTGTTGTTGGCTACACCTGCAAACAAATACTGAAATTAAAATTAGAACATAAATCGAACAAAGTCTAGTGTAAACAGTCACACGACTTCCACCTGCAACAATTATTATTATTAATCCAATTACTAAAAATATAGCCCATAATGTTCTACAGTAGATAACAATCTTCGATGATCAGATGGTCAACGGATACCACTTCTTAGTTTTAGAAGCTAAGGATTCTTGAAATTCTGCTGTGATTCCCTCTAAATTGTCGAATCACCAGGCCCGAAAGACTGGTTTTTAAAAAATGCATCTATTTTTCCACTTCATCCCCTTTTAGTCCATGCACTTTGTTCAACGTTTTTCCAATTAATAAATTCCATCCATGCAGTGCGATTCTGAAGGTTTGCAAAATATACCTCTCCGTTTTTTAGTGACACATTTCTTTAGTTTTGGAAAGCGATGAAAGTCAGAGGGTGCCGAATTTTGTGTCTACGGTGAATATTTCATAAATTCATTCTTCAGGTCTTTCAATTTTCGCTGCGGTTTTAGAGTTTTTTTTTTCTTTTTTAGTTCGGTACTCTTCTCTGGTATATTTTTGTCCAGTTAGGCCAGAAGACTTGCGTAGGCTTTGCATTATCCTTTGCAACGTAATGAATAAAAATAATCCCTTTTTGCACATTTCGAAACAAAGGCCATTTCTTTTTCCGGCAGATGAAGTCGATTTCGCTTTTTCTGGTGCAGAGCCACAGGCTTCCACTCACTGCTTTGACTGCTGCTTCGTTTTATGCAGCGAACAAAATCAGTTGGGAGTTTTACGCAATGGTAAAATTTGTTTTTAGTCAGCATTTAAGAAATGTGGCGCCCATCATTCACAAAGCTTTCTCAAATTATTAACTGCAATATTTCTTCTTATAAGAATAATTCAGTGTCAATTATCTCATTCAGATTTAGTCACCAGCTGAGCAAACCGGCATTAACATCTTCTCGGTTTTCATCTGTGGTTGCAGTTTGGGCAGTCATTCGCATGGACTATATTCAAGAGAGCTAAAAAAAAGTTTAAATTCTTCTTCCCATTTCTACTCTATTGAAAATGAAGAAGCAGACTTCTTATAATCCTCTACAAACTGTCTGGACTGAAAAATTTTATGAAAGCACAATATTGCAGTTTGTCCATTTCTACAAAATACACCGAACAAATTAAAGCCGTCCGATCAAATTGACCATTATATCTTCTTTCTTCGTCAATGTCACTACATACTATCTTCGTCCGTTATCTTCCTTGGTAACTTCAACCAGCCCTAAGTTTTAATGTTACCTAGCGGTGTAAACAGTTCACTAGGATTAAATTGTACATTAAAATAGAAAATTGTAATCGCACTTCCGAATGACGTATTTTAGCAAAAACCTTAGTGTTGTAATTGAAAATTACCCAAAACATAATTACTATTACTGTTCATTGTTTCTGGCGATTGATTCATCAATCTAGTAAAAAGAAAAAATGCCAATTTCAGGCATGATTTTTTATTTTGCCGAGCATTCGACCTCTGGACTAAGTGGTCTTCAGGGTTTATGGACAATAGAATATATTACCTTATTATAAGGTTGGTGTACCTTCTGTCCTGCCACCTTATGAACTCAGAATTACCATGTTTGAGCTTTTTGCGCCTTTTTTTTGTTCACTCAAATAACGATGCACAAAAAACTTAATGTTACCACAGCAGTAACTTTTTCTTCTTTTTGTTATTAATATTATGATATAGTAAAATTTACTTAAATGTTATTTTATAGGAATGGTTAACTTCAACCCTTTCCTAAAACCTCCAATTAATGAATTTCCTCCCCCAAAAAATATTCTAAATAAAACTGATAAGTTCTGCAAGTATGTTATTTGTAGAATATACAAAGAAAATTGTTGGCGTCGTTTTTTAGAAAATAAAAATAAAAACCCAGTAAAAAGCGGTACTTTAAAGTTGGTTGATTTTTGCCCTCTAAAGTGAAGGTGACTCCGATTTCCTGTAGGGGGATATAAAAAATCTGTACAACATGTAATGTCTCCCTCTTATGAGTAGTTAAAGAATGTAAAGAATGATGTGAAACCAAATTACCTGGCATGCAATACTCGAAGCGACTTGGGAGACATGCAGTTGACTGACCACTCGGTGTTGCCGTGATCGTTGCAGATGGTAATTGAAAATCTTCCGTAATTGGCTCGGATCAGGTTGATGAGCTCGCCATCTTTACATTCAATCTGCAGTGTCTTGCCCTCGCAGGCGTACGCAGTGTCGTATCGTGGATGTTCTGCAACAAAAACAACAGACCATCAATTAAAAACATCTAGGAGGTGAGGTCATGTTGGATTCTACACTGTCCTCTGTCCTTCCTCTGTCCACTTCCTCTTTTATGAACTTGTAGATAAGCGAAGGACGCGGGCTCTGGGACCCAGTAGAGGCTTACTGGGCCGCACCCTACTAATTCTGCTTGGAAAACCTTTCATTTTTATGGAGTCCAAGGTGAGTTACCTTTTCTGGTCTTCAACTGCTAGAAGTTCATATTATAAACTAGCTATTACAGCGCAATCAAATAGAATATAAGACAAATATTTTTATTTATTCCCAAAACCAAAACACAGTTGTTACAGAATAGTGTAAAAACAATTCTACACCATGCAAAAATATACCATGTAAGTACATTTATATAAATATATGCATACAGGGTGACCAGAGTTATATGATTAAATACGTGTTTTTTATTTTTTCGAAATTTCCCGCCGTTTAAAAAAAAAAGTGGGTGGAGCATATAACTCTGGTCACCCTGTATATGCAAATAAATCAAACTAAAATTTCCCTTTTGAGATACTCAAGAATAGAAACATTTTTGAAGTGTACTTCTATGTACTTTTAACTTTAACAATATACTCTTTTACAAAAAGGGAAATAAACATTTACTATCAAACTTTGGAGGAATATCTTTTTGCTAACACGATAAGCAAAATATACTAAGGTTTATTATTAAACAGAATAGTTGAGTAGGCAAATAGTAACGGAATAATAAGGGAATTCCAGGCCGGGTTTCGACAGAGTTATTTTGCTGTAGATAACACATTCTAATTTAGTCAATTTAGTTAAATTAAAACTTAAGATGAAAAAGCAAAAAGTCTACGCGTTTTTTGCTGATCTTACATCGGCATTTGGCAGCATAGATAGTCTTGCACTTATTTATTAACTGTGAATTAGGCCTTAGCCTTACTGCAAAAATCTTGAAATCTATTAAAAATTTATTTTTTAAATCGACAGCAAGATTGGGATTATCACCAAGTTTTTCTACTGAAACAGGTGTCCAACCGGGTTGCATTCTCAGCCCAACTTCATTTTCCCTACATATAAACGATTTGGAAGTTCATTTAGATGGAGGCATTTGTTCAGCGAGAAAAACTAATTACTGTGACTTTGATTTCTTCGTTGTCAAGTGATACTCCCTGCTGTATTTGGACATCAGATTAAGTACATTACTGCTTATTCAAAACACTCTGCAACTGATCCTCTCCAACGAAGCGAAGAAAGCGATGTCATTTGTAATAAATCTGCATTTCCCGTATTATTTACGCAAAACACGAAAAGGAGTAGTCCTAAAGGGGCTGTCTGAAAGCTCGCTGTCCGTACTTGGATAAAACCATCCCCTATGGGACACCAGGTGCAGGTGTCTTCTACCGTGGAAAAGGCATTTGGCAAGATTGGTCCGTACAAGCATTCGGATTGATGCACGAATAAGAACCTTTTTCAGCTACCATCGCTAAGTGGCTTGCTATTGCCCAACACAATTTCTGGGATAGGACCTGTTGTCCTCACATGATATAGGTAGAGAAGTTAATTATTCAGTTTACTGTATATCACTATTCTATTTTGGTAAGTACAAGGACAACAAAGCAGGTCAAATGCCGGAGCCTTCTTAGAGCAGTCACTTGAGTAGATGTTGGTGATACTAACAAATTTTACAATTTATATTTTGTATTGTTATAAAAATAATATTAATATTTTATAATAATTAATAAATTATTTAATATAAATAATTTTATTATAATAATAATAATAATTAATATTAATATTTTTTATACTCTCACAATCACACACAACACACAAACAATTTAGTCTGTCTCTAATTTTTTTAATTTTATTATGCACGTTTCAGTCTGACATTACGTTTTTTGTATTTATACTCTAAAGTGCCAATTTAATATTTGATACGGGTCTAAAACTTATATAATATTCATAAATTTTAACCATGTTACTGAAATTGTAATTTCTTTCACCTGCATGTCCGTACATCAATAAAAGCTTAATAAAGAAATTAAAAATAAAAATAAATAAAAGTAAATTTAGGGAATTAGAGTGAGTGAGGTCTGTAGAAAGAACAGCGTGATTTTTAGCGTGCAAACTCAACGCTAATCGATGCATGATCTTATCACAGCCAGAGGGCCCGATTTGATCGCCACAATAATACACACTCTCGCTCTTACTAACACAACAATAGAAAACATTCTGTCGGCCATTTTTATTCGTTTTATTATTCGCAGCCAATATAAAAAAAAATAATAACGTTAAAAGGTCAGACGAGTATTGTAGGTATAATTCCACCGTTATACCACTCTTAATGACGCACTACTTTACCTTCCCCTACTCACCAAATCACAAAATACTATACCATGAACCATGCACAAACTTTACTTCCACTAAATTTTGGAAATATATTGTTTTAAATTTTCTTCAAAGAGTTTCTTACAAGGAAAAAATAAGTTTTGATGCTTCCTGAATATGATAAAGGAAATCTGGAGTGGACATTCACACAACTCTTACTGCAGTTCCCAAAATAGTAGCTGACAAACTTTCTAAGAATTCAAACTCAAGAGAAAAAAGTTGCTCCTGTTAAGAGCTGAAGAAAACGCTAGAAGTTTTAGAAAAAATCCTAGCACACTGGAGAATATCTGCATGAAATTTACAATTCCGAACGCGCTTTTTTACATTTCTATGAATTTTTTTCTCAACTTATTACTCTTGAACTCCTAGAGTAGCGCGGGACATCCCAATAAAAGCGCCTAAACAATTCCCGCTCTCCAAACTTCCCTAACAGAAATTCCCATGGAAAATATATAAATTTAAGTTTTAGACACAAAGATATGTTATAAATATGCGTAATTAGAAGAAAATTGTAAGGAAAATATGGGAAACAGGAAGAAAAACTAAAAGAAGTCTTACTTCCGGTAACCTCTTTTTCCTTTACAAAAATTCCATAAATAATTTAATTCTCTTTCATTTGAGGGAATGAACATACATTGCAACACTCCTCAATTACCCGAAAACGAAATTTCCTCGGGCAGAGATTAAAAAGTAATAGTCATTCGTTCTAAATGCGAGCAATTAGAATAGCAAGTTGAAAGGAAATTTCTGTGAACTTTTGGAGAACCAAAAAACCTCGCCTCCGAAAAAGTATAAAATCTATTGGGTACAATCACTAGGGTTTCCAAGTTTTACCCTGTCGCATCATTCTAGGAAAAATTGTTTGCACTTGACAGATGTTCCATAAATGGGATGGTATTCCAACTTGGTTTCAAACAATTTGTTGCTGAATTGCATCTCTTTCAGTATTGAATACTTTTATTCTAAACTGAAAACTGTTCCGGGCCAGCAAGTCATTTAAAAAAACTACGTTTTTCGACAAGCGTTAAAGAGTGTGATGTTTACGCAAACACTTGTTTAGATATTGTACTTGATTAGTCTTGCCACAACTAAAGATCGATCAACTTGCTCAGGAATCGCACATCCCCTATCGAAGAGCATGCTAAACTAAAGATTTAAAACCTTAATCTGCATGGCATTGTGTGTGCAAGCGGAGACACCTGAAGAAACAAACTTCAGCATTATAATTAGCAACTGAACCGAAATGTACCGTGTACATAATAAAAGTGAGATGAACGAATACAATGAATGAATGAACAGCAAACCTTTAGGACGCCATTGTAGCCAAGCGATTAAAGTTACAGGCGAGGCCCCGCTAAGATGCATTGTGCTGTTATTCTAGGACTTGGATTTAATTTAATGGTTAATTTAAGAAAAATATAGTGTGAAATATTTTTCGCCTTCGTCCGCGACACCTAATTTTGTAGTTGGATGATTGAACGATTTGGCCAGCCAGTACGGCCTGCCTCTGTATAGTTTCATTTCTGGATATTACATCTCCCTCTTTCCTGGACAGGAAAATGTTTTGATGAAAAGTCCAAGTTTGAAGGAAATCGCTAGTCCGAAAGTGCGTATTTCCTTAAAAGCTTCCTCAGTTTTACCGCTATTTTCTTAAAGACTTGCGCACTGTATACTTGAATCAGATTAAGCAACGCTTTAACTTTTTTAAAAATTTCTTAGGAAAAAATTCTTTTATAGAGGAGGGAGAGTTTACTTTAATCTTTCCCTCGGCGTGCTATTTCACTTCACTGTGGGTTTTCAAACCTATTAGTACGAGTTAAATATGTGCTGTAAGTCGAAGTTTGAAAAGAAAATAAGTTAGAAGTTTGAACTTTATATTATATTTAAAAAAGAATCATACGAGTGTCACGGTTCAGCGAGGGATTCAGAAGATAACAGAAAGATTACTAGCTAAACTAAATCACGATTAGGTGTATAATTCGTACGTTAATATAATATATTATAATGCAGAAAAGGAAATAACTTATCGATTATTTTATTGAAAAAATGCCATATAAACATCTTTATTTAGGAGTAAAATCAGTTTTTTGTTTCAGGTCTTTATCACTATTACATGTCTAATGGCCTGAAGTGTGCAGTATCGATTATGAGTCAATGTTTAGAGAATTTATTATAATGGAAACTAAATTTGACCAGTGTGTTAGGGAGCTCTGATGGAGCGGTAACATGGCATTGCATTGATCTTCTAATCCCGTACAACTGTCCAGCTGTCCTTATCAAACTTAACCCTCTAATATTTATGTAACCCAAACACATTACTTCACACTATAATCCTAAAATAATATCCCTTGTCTGATTTATTACTTTCTCTTACTCATAATCAGTAATGCGATTAAATAGAGGGAGAAAAGGTTTTCTCATTTACAAATAAATTTAATCAAAATTCTTTCAATACGAGAAAATTATTTGTTTATTTTGTTTTCTCAAGGGCAATTAATTTTATAAAGTTCTGAAAACCCAACAATTAGGTTCCCATTATTAAGTATCTTGGGGCCTCGATTGAGCAAAAGCTGTAATACCCTGGAGGGCTTCTTGGACACCTTTTAAGCACTTGACCGAGTTTGGCGGGAACTCAAAGACATCCATCTATCCACCTCAGTCTCAAATCTAACCTTGTTGTTACTTTATGTTTTGCAAGGCACCTTCATATTTTTTGTTCTCGCCGGCGTCCAGCAAGGAAGCATCCAGGGTCTTCTTCTTTACACGTTATTCACCACTAACTTCCCATAACATCCAAACAACCTTACCTTCACTTTCATCATACACCCTAATAATGATCCCGTCATATCAACTCGCCAGTGGAAATCAATCAACACAAATTCGATCACATAGCTTTCACCTTAAACCGTAAAACCCTTTTTTCCCTACACTTTAACCTAACGTTAAAAAATGTCGAAACCTTGGACTAAATTTCGACAACGGAATCCTTGTCATCTCAAATTCCATTCCCAACCATCTTATCACACAAATTCATTAATCTAAGCCGCTATTCTATTCTCCCTCTAATTCACCTGGCGACTAAAGCTTTTTCGACTCCCAGCTGTAAAAGCACTTATGCCTGCTTTCGCTGAATGGGATACCGTTTTCGTATTATCAAGTCGATATATGTTAGCTTCAACAAACCCGCGCACTCACCAATGTTCTAAAAGTCACACATAAAAATCGAGGCTTTTTGCTCAGTGTCAGAACTAAATCTGAGAATAGCCTCCTGACGGTATATCGCTCCGCTATATCACCAGTCTTCACAAAAGATAAGGATCTTCGGCTCTTACAGACAACAGCAAAGGTTGTATCAATGCAAATGAACTGAATTTTTAAGAACAGTTCAAAAGAACACTTCGCGGGCTAGCTTAATGGCAGTCTTAGAAATCATCGAAAGAGGGCAACTTAGAAGAGTTGGACACGTGAAACAAATGGTTGAAACCAGGGCACTCCCTACAGCGTTTTTTAAGGCACGAGTTTTGATTAGAAGAGCTAAAAGAAGAAGAGGATAGCCTGGGAGGCAAACCTCTTAAAGTGAATACGAAGGTTTTAGAATAGAAAAGAATGGCAGGCCATCAGTAAATCATTAACACTTTCGGGTAGAGAAGGAGACAAACAAGAAGACGAAAGCTCTAGGAAAATGTACGACGTAAAATTCCAAGTATACTTATGTTTTGAAAGATGAGGCGAGCAGAGAGTAAGAGAGAGAAAGCAATAGAACGTACTACAAACAGTATAGATAACGCACCAGAT
Source organism: Rhodnius prolixus (assembly GCF_049639745.1). Taxonomy (NCBI): domain Eukaryota; kingdom Metazoa; phylum Arthropoda; class Insecta; order Hemiptera; family Reduviidae; genus Rhodnius; species Rhodnius prolixus. The sequence continues at coordinate 15,816,209 of NW_027411625.1, read as the reverse complement.
TCTAGGATAACTGAGCTAACTATCTCAACAGATGAACTGGCAATCCATTCCTAGAAATGATCATTTCTGAAGGCTCAGCATTCAGGCGACAATCAAACTGCATCACTCTTGTATGCGAAGTTGGTTTTAATGTTAGTGTCTTAAGCGCAATAAACCAAATGGGAACAAGTTCCAGTTTTCTACCAACTCTTCTTATTGAAACCTCTTGTTGCTTGGGCGAAGTAAGCTAAACGTCAACAAGTGCGCACAAATTATTTTTATACTCAATCAGATAAATAACCAAGACATACCGACATCTAACCAAGTTGGGTAACCTGGATTGTAGACTACTAGGAACCCACACAGTGGACTGAACGTAAAAGAAGTGTACAGGATCTGCAGTCTTCTAAATAGTCTTCGCTCCTTGCACCGACCTCCACAGTTAACACACATGCAAAACTGACCATTTACAATTCACTTTAATAACCTATATGGACATACCGGGCGGAAATATGGGGTTCTAAGCATCCAGTGTGTACAGTCTGAAGTCCCCAGACGGTTCTTCAATGCTCTTTTCTAAGTTTATCCAATGACATCCTCATTAAAACCTCAACATTCCATTTATTTCAGAATTTATCTGCTCTCGTTTCTTCACGGCCCTAGCAATGGCTGTGGTACCGTGATCTCCTTATTGATCAAGTCTATCCATGATTCCCGGAGAGTTCCAGCTACGACTGACATCTCTCGACCATAAAGTTAGCAAATGAAAGTGAGAGAACGATATCCTGTGATAAACTCACGCACACGGCCTTTGACTGCGCGGACACCACTTTGCTGAGCTAATATTTCAAAAGAAAGGGATAAGCCTTTTCTAATACCAGAATGGGATAGAACTCTGAGTGTTTTAACTTATCATAATCTTCAACTACTGGGTACCAACCAAGTTAAGCCAAAGTTCTTTGTTAGCTACTTCTCGTCCAGTATTTTATTTTGCTTCTTAAAATGCAACTTTGTGATTTAGGTGAAAACTTAAAACGACTTTTGATTAATCCCAATAATTACTATCTAATTAATCATCGCAACTACTACAATACAATAGTGAATTGTTTTATAAGAAATTGGTTTTATACAATAAATTTGTGTTTTTGGAATTTCTTTTTATAAAAAGAAAAGCCTGCACGGTTTTGCGTTTTATTTTCTCTTGCTGAGTTAGGTGAGAAATAGTGATATTTGTCGTTTTAGTTGTGCAGCCATAACAAAGGAGTACTGTTTATAAAAATACAAAAAAATAATGAAAACTATTTCGTACAATATTAATTACGAGGCATGTTCCCAACTTCATACTTCATGATATCATTTATGTAATTTTACTGCATTAACTTTTCATTAATTTTTTTAGAATGTATTAGTTAGATGTCACAGCTGGCCTTTTTATTTAAATAATCTTTTAATATAATAATGATAAAATGTACACTACATCTTCATAAATAAATTGGTACTTGATTTTAACTCTATACCAAATTATTTTTCTGATTGATCTCTACTATGCTCTTTATTCTGAGTAATCGCTTACACATGTACATTCAAACAGAAAAATACTAAGTAAGAGTTGGTTTCTGTTGAAATATGATTCACGGATTTAAAACAAAATTTGAATCTTCAATTCGTCAAACAGAAGTATTCGAGAGAACAAATAACACAGTTAATAACAAGTAAATTATTCAACAATAATTATTGATTTCTTTATTGTAATATACTGTAGTCCCTTTAATTGAGTAGTTGTAGTAAAATACTTTAATAATTTATTGGCAGTTCTAAAAATATGCATATCTTTATGTACTTTATATTACATTTATACAACATTGTGGAAGAAACACCTAAATTAAGAATGAATGAATGAAGATGTATATTTAATATTTTATACAAAATACATGAAACGATATGTACTTTTAAACAGAATAATGTCCGATTACGGATTAAAACCAATTAAACACAAACTAAATAATGAACAATGCATTACAATAGAAAATAAAAATGTGCTAACAAAAAATTCAAAGTAACTTTTCAAATAAAACAATATTTCGCGTCTTAGACAATAGGCCGGCTGTCGAGTAGTTCTGTTTCTGTTTATAAATATGATTAGTTCGGAAATGAATGATCATGTCAACCTGGTGCAACTGCAGTTTCTAAACTATAAGAGAAATCTATTTCCAATATGTATAACACAAGCGATGAGCAGAAACAAAGGAACAGAAATAAAAATATTTGAAATAAATTTAACATTTCACAACAATTAAGAACAATTTAGATTAAGAATGTAAATGAAGAAAACTATTATAAGATACTATTAGAGCTTGACTTCTACAGTACATAAAGTAAAGCAATAACCAATTTAATCAAAAAATGAGCTTTAACCGACGATGTTTATTTAAACAAAAATAAATAAATAAAATAAACAAAATCATTGAAGTATGTTGGTGTAAGCATTTTTTTTGTTTTAAGATTTTGAATTTTTTAGCCTCACATTTTTTTTTTAAATTTTTATAACGTTTTTCTTTTTAACATGTGATTAATGGTTTATTATAGATTAATAGATATTGCAGTCAATCTAGTTAAATGGTGTGCTACTAGAACAAATACTTTGTAGATGAAAGTGGCCAGCATAAGGGTCTGTGTCGTCTAATAAATTCTAAAAAATATTAATGTTAAGTTGATGCAGTAAAATTACTCAAATGATATCAATGAAATGATGGGTACTCGCTGATTTGTGTACTTTTTAGCGTTTAATCAACCCTTAAACTTAACGTCTTAAACTGTAGGTTTTTGTTAAAAGAGATTTTTTGTACCTTTTGGATAGTTTTTGTTTTTTGTCTATTCTGCAAAGTTACTTATCTGATTTACAGATTTTCTTAACATTTGAAATAAGCAATACTTTCATTATAACCTGAGGTGGTGTTAAGTTGAAACCGTACCTACCTCTGGAGAGATCTATCAAAAGAATCTTAGAATTGCAGTCCCCCAAAATAACCATAAAAACTATTTTTGGGGGAAAAGTTTCGAATTAAATATGGAGGCAAAATTAAACTGCGATTTTAGTACTTACAGGAGTAAGGAAAGTAAAGTGCGTTAACAGTACTTCTCCATAAAAATAAAAGAGAAATTAAACGTCAAATACGCACGATTGCAATACTTCCTTTTAGTAGCTGCGACAGTAAGATGGCCCATTAATGTAACGCAGTAAAACTCGAACCTCTTCTTCCTCACAAACTTAATCAAAATATGGAGAAGATTATTGATAATAGTTTAAGAGGGGCCTTACTTAAAGTGGGGCAAACTCCCTTTCTAATGTTGTAGACATCAAGATACACAAAAACTATATCTACCTAAAATTTCGAATCGAATTCATTTATGTAATTCGGTTCACGCGTCGATAATTTGAAACGATTGCAATACATCCCTTTACGTGTGAGAAGGATGTCGCTTTAACGTTATGTAGGGCAGGGGTAGGGACGACTTCTACGTCGTGCAAAATTTTATCAAAATCGGGCTAAATTTGCAGAGTTATTGGTAAATAATAGTTTTAAAGGGAGCCTTACATAAATGGGGCTAACTCCTCTCTCGTACAGTAAAATCACTCAAATGATATCAATGAAATATTAATGAAATGATGGGTACTTGGTCTCTTGTACCTCTCTCATTGGTGGCACAGCGTCGAGACTCCCAAAAGGCACATCTACCTAACATTCTGAATCAAACGGCACCTCATTCATGAAAACCGGTTCGCGCGTTTGGGCGCTACGTTGTTTACAAAAAGGTAACAAGAACAATTTTTGAAATTGTCGTTTTTGCTCATTTTCGGCAACTTTTATCTGGTAATCTGCGTTGTTGCAAAAAAATTACTGTTATAAAGGAGGATTTCCTTATATTATCAAGGAAATTTGGGAATTTCATCTTTTATAGAAAAAGAGAAAAAAATTGTCAAAGTTGGGTGTTTTTCAACGTTACGCTTTTTCGTGCTTTTTTTTGACGATCAACCCTTATACAACTGTCCTACCGGAGAGTTTTAATAGACCTAAACATATAAGCAAAGGACTAAGAGTAGATATTCGAAGGCCTAAATTCTTTTTAGAACTAAAGGGAACTTTACATGCGCCAACTGCAGCAAGGGAGAGCGCTGAACTAATGTGACTGTTATCTCTCCCAGCTCCAAAAAACGCTTATCTTCCCTCTACGAGCAGTAAACCCCATCTAGAAAGTTTTATAAAAATTCTAAGATATCTCTGAGCTCCAAATTTCGCAAGCATTCCTTGAGATTGTAGCTTTCCCTAACCTGTACTTACGAGCTGGCAAAACGGGCACACGACCAGAATGGTGCTTCACCGTTTAACCAATCCCCTTATCTTAATAATTGTTATCTCGTGAGAATTAGATTCAGAGATAGGAGAAAATTCGGGACTCCCAGACCGATCCCTCGAGATACATTCTCTCTCCACTGCTTCGCCGACCTTTAATCTCCCTTTCAAAAGATTGTTTCGAGCGGCAAATGCTGGGTAAATACCAGACGTCAGCGTCTATTATCTCGCACCCTATACAGCTCGTCCGCTACCTCATTGCCTACTAAAGCAAGCATAGCCAAGTACCAAACAAGGCTTTTCCTACATTCGCCCACTAATTTACACCTCCAACATGCATTTTCCAAAACTTAGAGGACAGCCTCACTATCCGAAAGTATTGAAAGCCTGATTATTATTAAAATCTTACTTTTCTAGAAGGCAGCAACATTAAATTCTCTCGGCCTGGAAGATCGCCACAATCCCAAAAAACGTCTGTTCAGCAGTGGTAGAAATGGCAGATTCGAGCAGATTTTTGATTTTGAATTTTTACGGTAAACTGACAATTTAAAAAAGAGCCGTTGGGTTTGGTAAATATGATTTTTAAAACTGGTCTAAATGTGTGTCTCAACTTCCAATAAAATATCTCCAGTTAATTAAACCTTCCAATTTCAAAATGTATTTGACTCTCACTCCAACACCATTACAATGACCAAATTGGGAACACGCGTTTCTAAAATTACCCCCAAAACAAATCCTATTAGACAAATTTTAAATTCATAAAGTTACAGATTTCCTTGCATGAAATTTAAAAAATGAAAGCAGAAAAACAAGTTTTTTCGAGAAACCCCAAAAACTAAACCGATTTAGTTGGCACTTGCATTTGGCAGATTTTATTCCAAAGCTTATGGTCGTGTCTGCTAGTGAATTGCAAAGTAAACAGCAAATTTAAAGCCTTCACGGATTTGCTTTTTTGAGATTTGCTGCACACCCATTGTACAACATAAAGGGGATTCCAAAACTTAATTAAGTTTTAATAATAATATTTCTTAGCAGAAAATTCAAATTCAAAGTGTGTAAAGGTTCCAGGATCCCCTCAATTACTTATAAATTGAATCTATCCGAGCAATACATCTAGTGTGCTTCGCAACATTGAAACTCACTTTATTTGGACTAACACACTATGAACTAGGCAATGCAAAATAAACATGCAACAGTTAACAACACAAAACAGTGCAGCTGCTATAATGCTCAATGTTGCAAATAATAAACTTCATTAAGTTGTGATTGTGTCCAACAATTAATAATGGAGTTAGTTATGCAGTTGCAGCATGCGAGCCTCTGCACTTGCATACACACGCGCACGCGCACCCACATACCAAACACATGCACAGGCCGCCTACACCATACACAAACCCGATCAATATGTTCCTTTTAAATTTAGCCATAAACCTATTTTGAATATTTAATATGGAAAATGCAAGTAAATAATTAAACATCCCATCTTTTAGAATCACTTAATATTAACCCCACGATAAATAAAATCTGCAACCAACACTAACGTGATTTTCTCATGGCGCTGTATGCATAATTAAATTTTCACAAAATTTGGAATTTGTTGCGAATATTACTGTTAAAGCAATCGTGACGTCAGCGCTTGAATCAGGGCCACTGTGTGCCGGGCCCAGGGCAGTTCCAAAAATGGGGGCTCCTTAACTTGAAAATGTAGTTTGATTAGAGGTAAACTTGTACATAATTCTTAAATAATATCAGTTATCAGATGGAATTCATTTTGTTTACACAACTTTTTGCTTTCTTATTTTTTAATTAAAGTTAGCCATTAAAGATTTATGATATAAGTGCTGCATTAAACGACCATTCCAGAACTCCGATCCAAACCAGATTATACATTTCAATATTTTATGGGTATTTCGAAAATGAGAAACCATTCTTAGCTCCATAAATTCCTTTTTATTATTTATCCGACGAGTTTCTTATTCATCCTCAAATCCTGTTCTAAACATATTTTTTTAAAACAACGGATAAATAATAAAAACAAAAATTTGTACACATTTTTCCCCTATTTTGGAAATTATTATACATTCTTTTTCTTAATTTAAGGCACGTCAACGGTGCCCGGAGCTTTTATCACTGCAAACAGCTTTCTTTGAGCTAATCCAGCTATGGCCACGTTCTGGAATAAAATACGAAAATATCTACTTTTTAATATTTAAAATAAAATACGGTTAAGAAAAACCATAAATAAAATGAATAAACTTTAACTAGGACGTCTGGTTAAATCAATTGAGCAGAGACGCTTTGGAATGATATTTGCAGATATCCAACTCTGGATATCACTTTCTTCGAGTAAATATTTTGGTTGTGGCACTGGATTTCTAAAATTCAGTTAGAGAGCTATATTTGGAAAATCAAAATTGAAGTTAGTAAAGTAAATACATTAATACTCAATTTTCTGTAAGTAATGTACATAATTTGTAATACAGTTTGTATCTATCTACACTCATGTTTCTTTTGCAATGCCTCAAGCTCTTTTGTTTACTACTGCCGCTTTCAGAAATTGGGAATCCCATTTTCCCAATCAGCTTCTAATTTTTCTTGAAATTCATCTAATTTTTTTCCTTTAATATAAATTTATACTTGCTTTTACTCGAGCAAAATTATTAAATATTCTTGACGTAATGTCGTGCATAGAAAGTCGATGTTTAGCTTCTAAACCTGTGCTTCTGGATTTCAAATCCAGGCAAGCTACCCTTAATGTGTTTCTTCCTAGCGAACCTGTGGAGCTCATTGTTCGGTGGTAAACAGTGTTATCCGTAGCTAGTGAGAAATCTTCTTTTTCATACTTGTAAATTCAAAGTACTGTGAGCCAATAATTCACAATTCTTGTAAGGACTAGATATTGAATAGGTGATAAGGCTGAACAGTAAACTGATCGCATTTAAGAAGAAAACCTGTCATCCCAGAAGTGGTCCTTCCCTTGGTAGAGGGTACAAATACTGTACTATCGATTCAGTAAAATGGCGCCAGAGGACAGTTTATGATCACACCTTAACTCCTATTTTCTTAATATTAGTATCAATAATAATATTAGATAAAGTTAACATACTTCTAACAATTCATAGAAAGAACATTTAAAGAATTTACTACAATTTATAATCGGAACATTTTTTTTTTTTTGCTTGGATTATTCATAGGAGCGGAGATAAGGTCAGTGTCGTACAGTAAGAGAATTTCAAAAATAATTAATTAATTAAGAAATAATTTAAAATTATAGAAACTGTGTAAAGTTGTAGTAAATTAAAAAAGGAAAGTGAGGAGTTGAGAGCGGAAGTAGGTTAAGGGCGGGAAGAATGCAGAAGGCGCCCTTCACGAAGTTCCCCTCTAGCCTCTCAGATACCTAGTTGATTCATATCTGCCTCACATGCTAACGGCGCACTTTCGTTAATTTCATGCACGGTATCTAAATTTCGCTCGAGTAAGGTGACCAAGAAATACGGGCAAACTAGCGAATGTTTTTTGGAAACCTTGAAAACGGCAGTTTCGTGAACCGTACGTGATCTGTATTCCATGCCAAACAGTCAAATATTCACTTGCTGATTTGGAAAGCGAATCATTCCACGAATAGATGACAATGTTATCCCAGACAGAGTTTTAATAAAGCCAAAATTAAATTCTCACCCCTAGTATGCTAAAATTGTAGGCACCTTGCAAGTTAGCCACTTCCCCTAGCCCACCTGTCTGAACCATTCAGTCAATCCAAAGCTTTTCAAACTCTAGGTAACTGCATTTTAGAAATGGAGAGTGGTGATGCTTCCAGAGTGTCACGCATGCATGGATCTATCACTTGTATAAGATTAATGAAGTTTAAATGAGTTGAAGGAATTGCGACCCTGAAGACCGTAAGGCTGGATTCAACTTTTCCGCGAAGTTCTCTAAAATCACTTAAGGTGATGTACTTTAAGTTAGTACATTAGTAACTCATCTGTGAGGCTTCTGTTTTGTACTTATTTCCAGCATTATTCATTTAAAGAGCAGCTCTTAGGAAGGGATAAGGCAGACTAATGTGCCATTTTACAGTATTACCATCTAATTAAACTCGTTATTAAAGTTCTGAGATCGAAGCTAATCGAAAATCTCTCGAACTCACTTCTGGCTTTGTTTAGCTTCTTTTAAATTAGCCCCATTACAACAAAATAATTAGGCAAAATGAGTTCTTATTGTGGTCTTGGGTTCGACTCCTGATTTAGACCTACAATTTTATGTGATGAGTCCTCGACACCTGATCGCTAGTTGGACGTAAAGAAATAATAGACATTACTTTATATTACTCGACTTATAATTAACTAAAATTGGGTAAAATTCTTTGAGAATTTTTCTAAAACAAAAGAAAGATTCTTCTTGTTTTAATATAAGATTATTATCGAAGCTCCAAATGCCTTCAAAACTACAGAAGAAAATACATGGTTTACTTTTGATGTCCAGTTATAGTTGTAGCACTACGAGTAATTCAAGCAACTATAATGAGTAACGTATGGTCTGTAGAATGCAATAGAATGGTTTAATCAACAACAGTAAAAAAGCTTTTTTGCGCTCAAACTCAACCGTGTTCTGAGTTTTTCTAAATTTTTCGACGCATAAAAAAAAATCATTTACTAAAAAGTTCATACAAGTTATTTAGTCAACAACTTTTTAATAACATGTTTAAAGTTACTTTAAGTGCGTACTTCCAGCTCTCCTGAGGAACAAGCATAAGGCGATTCCAAGGTGATAGGTAGCACTTTACTTAGTGCTACTGGTCTCCATCAACATGGGGCAAGCGTAAGTCATTAAAGAGCTGAGTAAAGAGGAACAGACGAGACAAAACTGGGCAATGAGGTTCCAGAGGCGTCCGTCGATTAATTAAAAAGCTGTCTGAGAGTTTGGAAGACCTATCTTAATAGTCATGGGTGCAATACATGTCTCGTGTCTCAAAAGTAACTCATTACCACCAAAATTTGCTTTTAGGTACTCCGTTACAAGGTCTTTTCAATTATAGCCTTACAATAAGTAGAAGGCATTCATTTCTGTTTCGAACTAAATCTCGAAATCGTCCCGGTTTGAGAAAGAAATGTGAAAACATACTTCGATTAAAAGAAAGTGGACGCAGTTGCAACTGTCCTGGCTGTTAGAAATTCTGGTTTAATTAAATTAAATTAATAGCTAACCAAATATTGAAAGTATTTCCGGCGGATATGAACAGATTATTAAATGAATTTTTTACTTGGCTAGAATGTAGAATACAGCCTGACGTCACAACAGAATAATTGGCGATTAATTCGTTATGAGCTCCATATGTCATAGATTGCTTCTAGGAAATTTATTACTAACTCAGTATGACATATATCTAGTCGGGTGGGCGTGGAACATTACGAGATATTAGTCGGAGAGTCCGTCATTGAGGGCCCAAATGACTCTGATTACTGTATTTATTTGCTGATGTAATGATTCATCAGCTGGAATCCTAAATTAAACCAAAAATGTTACATCTTAATTTTCACTGAATAATTATACTATATTGCGATGTCTAGTAAGTGCAAAAAAAGTGGTTTTTAGAAATTCGAATCTCTGTATGAGAAAGCTAACCGCATATTCTGATTTGGACATTCATTTTTTACCTTTTTTATTTAACAATTACAACTTAATTGGTAAATTTTGTAATAAAATTGAATGTTGCAGAAGTTGGCTTCGAGTGAAAGTATAGCGCCAGCCAGCAAACATCAAATCATCTGTAAGCCAGGGATTAAATGTAAGATGTAACTATGTCCTGCAAAGGAATTAACAGGGCAATTCTAGAATCTGCAATTGATCTGGCTGATCGATATATTCTTAAGAGATACTGATCACATTCCTTCCTTTGAATAAATAAATATTGCCACAAACCCTAAATTAGGAAAACTCAAGGCAATATTGTGAAACTGCTGCTGCACTTTATCTCTTTATTCTCAATTTTCTTGAAACCGTTTTGTACTACAAACTTACGAGTATAAGAGAAGACAAGTTAAGCAGTTTATTGTCGCTTTCATCTAACCTCTCATCTATTTAAAAATCCATATCTTACTTGGATATTTTCGAGAGGGCTGTTCTGTGTATAAGATCTAACAATCCCTAATTGCTGGCTCCCCCTGATATCTCTAAATAGCCTGGGGTAATTACATAGTATTATTAATTACAGTATCCTACCAACTTCTTCATTTGGAGCGCGTTTCCGGGGAGGGGCACTAAGGGATGGCTCTCCTGAATGCCAGCTTCCTTTCTTCATAGAAATCATCTGAAGTACCTGGTCCTTATTTTAGGGAAAATTTTGAAGGCTTTTAGAGGGAACGTAAGTTGCACCAAGTTATCTACCACAGCCTACTTTCTACCGAGGCTTATCTGGAGAAGCCTGGTTAGTTATCAGGATTTTGAGGGAAATATACCCTAATTGCCATCCTCGAACTTTGTAATTTGCGGGATTCTTCAGAATATCATGGAAGAGCATGATGGGAGTGGTAACTGGCTGCCACTGCTCTGCTTAGAAGCTCTTAGTAGGTGAATTTGCACTATCGTCCCCCTTCATTCCAGAAGCCGTGATGGTCGCTCTACTTTCTAATCGAATGATGAGCTTGGATGACCCTAGCTCCTTTAATTGCTTTTAGACAGGTACAAAACTCATTTAAAACTTTAATTGCACTTCCCACGGATTTGAGCAACTGTTCAATATTTAAAACACTTTCATATTGTTTTGCATTTAAAGAAATTCCTAAAAAAACGTTTGCATACAAATCGATCTCTACATCCGGTTTCCTTATGGTCTTTCTAGGCTTCATTTAACCATGCCTTTCTTCTTCTTGGAGGAACCAATTTCACAATCCTGAGTAATCTAACTTGCTCACACCATGTCCAACAGTTTCTTTTTTTATATAAAATGTATGTTCCATCGTTGTACATCTTTCCCTCATAGCAATATTTCTTCCTTAGTCGATAAGCTCGCATAGCGTCGTAAAAAATATCCTCAGCTACCATTCCTTAACTTAATCCTTTAATTTTGACAGAAGTGTCCTAATTTCGGACCACATAACATGGTACTTTTTTTACCACAGTTTGAACATACTTGGTTTCTAAACACCAGTTACCTGCTTATACCAAAACTTCTTTTTTTTTAGTCCTGTGTTTTACCAGAACCTGATTTATCACACCTACTACTAAGTTGTAATGTTTAAATTTACTTAAAGCTCCAAGTTGCTCAAATTAAACTGTTTCTTAACTATGTACTAGTTATCATCATAATGCTGAGCTATCAACTGGTTATCGGCGTATTGTAAGGATTAAAGGTACCGCTTTCTAAAGCTACTCATAAGTTTTCTTTAAATGAAATGTTCGGAAGTACAGCGTCCAACAACCACAACGAACAGTTCATTTTTCATTCTTTTTTTTATATTTAGTTTTTCCTTTTATTATACACTACAGATGCCAGAAAGTGTATTTGTTCAGGCGAAAGGGGATTTTCTTTACATCAGCAAACTATACTACTACTCCAGTAGAATAGTTTAATATAATCCGGATTAATAGAAATGTGACGAAAAATTGTAATAAACAAGGAAATTGCTAACATATTCAAATTACTTTGCGACCAATGAAATTCTTCAGTAATCCACCGGTTGGCACCTGTACAGGCAAAACGTTTTACCCCGAATTCATGCCGGCCTAACCATATTTTCATCAGGGATAAGTGTTCACGAAACAGACTTCCCAGTCAAAACGTGGAAAAAACTCATTATCAGCCCACAAGCCCGGAGATCTTCGCTCGCTTAACGCCTGCTTCTCTAGATTGTTGTGATTCTGAAGACTCAAGCGTGACGCCTACTTCGCAAAAAGGATTTAGTTTTTTAAGAGGGGATTTGGCGTCATTTCTTTTCCCATTAACATGCCACCGCGCCCAAAATAGTTTTTTCGTTTTAAAAAAAATAACAATCTTTTGTTTTCGATACTTTCTGTCCAGCTTAAACTTGTCTCATGGTACCCACGTACCTGATTCTTGTCCCAAACACTCTAGCCTCGAGCCTGCTATAGTTGATACTATTGTTCTAAAATGGAACTTTAAACGGTTACCTATGGTTTCTAGTGCCTGAAAGCCTCCTCGAATCTATCCGAAATATACCATAATCCGTCCTGCTATTTTCGAGAACCGGGCGAAACACTGAACAATTCAAACCAATTTTGCTCAATCGGAAAATCGAATGCTAGTTTTCCGCGACTTTTCCGTTTTCAAGTTAATCGTCGATAAGCTAAGAATGTAATATGAAAATAACATCACTTTTCTTCAGATATGAAAAACTATTTCAATGTTCTATTCAAAGCGCTTACTGCAAAATATTTGTTTCCTTATGTTCGTATGTTTAGTTATTTGGGATACTTTTCTTGATGGAAATGGTAAAAAAGTATTATCCTTATTGTGCGGTTCCAAAGTATGAAGGAAGTATGTAATCGTAACTGAACACTTGAAATAATAAAAATCGCCCAGTTGTATAAATATTTAACTATTAAATATGTCATAATCACAGATCTGCTATAGAGTGGTTTTATCGACTTTAAAAATATTGTAACAGCAAAAAATAATAAATGGATTAAAGAACACTCAGCCTCCAGAGATGGCAACTTTCAAGTCACTTGGGATCGTTTACAAAATAGATTGAAACAAATAACCGTTGAAGAAAAGTGAAAGCAGCAAGTTGGCAACATTTAGGGAGCCCCTGGCAGATTTCAGATAGACGAGATTCCCTTTAGGGTCGGAAAAGAACACCAGAAAAGTTCCTAACGAGGCTTCACGAAGCTTTGCTAGGTCTGGGTGGGGATTGACCACAATTGCTAATGATGTTCGGGTGTTTGGTGTCGAAGCAGATCACATCGAAATACTCCGAGCGTTATTTTAACGAGCTTGACAGAAAAATAAGAAATTTAACAAAAGTAAATGCAAACTAAGAATGTCTGTTCTGACTTATTTAGATCAAGTAATAAGTAAGAATTGCATGAAAACAATTCAAGGGAAATTGCAGCGATTGAAAACATGATGAAGCCTGCAAACAAAGAAGAGGGTAGAAGATTTTTAGATAGAAAAATGTTTGGTACTCCGCTGCGAAAACCTCTAGATTTCAGCAGCCGGGAAATTGGGGTTGTTTCAGAAGCAATAAAAAGTTAGCAACGAATCTACTTATTGGCAATAATTAAGATGAAAATCTCGCTGCTGTGGTCACCCAGTTTGACCCACCCTTTGTGACGCAGTCATTAAGATTTTGTGCGAAAGTAAAGCAGATCCAAAGCACAAATGTGGGCACTTTTGAGAATTAGAAACATCTCGGAAAAGCAATCAAAGTAATGACTGAAGTTAACGAAAATGTTATAATTAGTTTTCTACTAAATGTCATGAAAAATTCTGTTTGACTTGGTATTGTTCCATTTCATTAGGTTAGAGAGTTTGTCAAGACATTCTAGAGATTGAAAACAAAAATTCATTGTTTCCACACTCGTCACTTCTTTGAATCAGTGATATTTTGTGCACACACCAAGCGCTAATTTTGAGTTGTGTTCCATTGGTCTTAAAATCAAAAAATTCTTGTCAAAACTCAATTAGAAAATTAGTGGAGTATTGCAGTAAGAGGATAAAGTGTGGGTTCACTCTAGATCTGTATACTAGCGTGAGTTCAATAGGTAATTAAGGGCAATTGTAGGGTTTCGTTTTGATGTGTGGCCAGGTTTGATAGCAGAGAACGCTGGTGTAGGAGCCGACTGTTGGCTGGTACAATGGACACAAAGGAGCAGTTAAAATGTACACTACGCAGGCCCGTCCCCAACTCGCAAATATCGATCCTCTAAGAGAACTTCTAGAAAACAGATATTTATTATTACTAATTCAAATATTTTATTTTTAACTTAACAAAACCGGGGACAAAATGTTATTAACTAACTCCACTTCTGCTGACTCCAAAAGTGCTAACTTGAATTTTTTTCAACTTTGAATTCTGACTAAATTTATTTCGCTACAATAAAACGTCCTCTTGGCGGCAGCGCATTCCCGCTTCGCAGAACCCCTTAAATTCAATTTTTTTTATAAAGCTCGGCAAATAAAAAATTATACACTTAATTAAAAATTATAAACTTTGTTAAAGCATGGATTCAGGGTTTGTCTGATACTAAAAAATAATAAATAAAATATTCTTTATACAAAACTGGTTTTAAAAGTTTGCTTCCTTTTAGTATATGTACCGCCGAAACGAATACCGAAGGGAGTGGATTAGCTAAGTGGTTAGCGTACTGGATTACCAAGAGGAGATCTCGGGTTCGAACTCAGCTGCTGGTCCTTAGATTTTCTAAGAAGAGCTTCTTACAGCTCACTGTCCGTAACTTGATGTGTTGTAACTACAGAACACCATCTGGAGTCGGCCGGCGGTGCATTTTCGCCGAGTGCTAAGAACATCAGTTCTTGACGCGCTTTTATTTAAATAAAACAAAATTAACTAAAAATATTTAACCAAAATTTTAAAACCAAAGATAAGTTACTCATTAAATGATGGAAGTTCTAAGGCACCTGAAGCATAATAAAGCTTGTTTAATTGCTTCTCAGAGGTAATGGTTAATAATTGTAATAAAATGGTGCATCTTCCGTAGGTATGTACCAATTAAAATGAAAGTAATTAAAATTATATTTTGTCTTAGACGTTACAGATATGGCGGAAAGTTATTTCTAAGCACTAGTTTACGCTTTTGTTATGAAAAAAAATGCAATTTTGCTGCCTACTGACGAAGTCTACTTTTAATTGATCCCATTTGAAAGGACGTGCAATCCATGACGGAATCGGTTCTTTATTAGGAGTTCAATCAGATGAAATGAATACAAAATTGGGCTCGCATTGTCCATCATCACGGGGCGGGGGTCTCCAGTTCAGATTTTGAGCTGTGGTACTCTGAAACTGACATTTTTTGTGACTACTATATGTTAATATATGTACATAAATAACCAGTAAGCACAGAACAGAGTAATTTAAAAGCCTACTTTTTATTTATTTTCGTCAAACAATTATATGGTGTTGAAAATGGTTAGGTCTGCATTAATTTGGGGTAACTGAACTACAGTTCATTAATAGCAGAAGTTTTTCGAATATATTTGTAACAATTGCAGCAAAAACAAGTCGTCACAACTTGTTTTACTCAGTTTGTACACGCTCGCAAACACGTGTGAGTGCACGCGCGTGTGGGTGTTAAAAGGAGAGTGCATTCCAAGCATACCTACCTATGTACCTGTCCCCTTAGCCCACGACATTACAACAGAAGCGCTGCATAACTGTAAGGAAAGTGCAGATGCTAGGGACTGTTGCAATTTCATTAAAATCACGAACTGTGCAAGCGATTTCTATTTTTTTGTATTGAGTTCAGTAGAGTGGAAATAATGAAGGCAATTAAACAAAAAATAAATGAATAAAATTCATAATCGTGACGACTAAGCCGTAAACACAGTTTTATTAGCTATCCTTAACATGAACTCCTAATTCTAACGAATGTACATCACATACTTAAATATATTTAAATATATCATTAAGAAGTATTCTTGAATGTTGGTTTCCATTTTACTGGCAGATGAACATGGTGACGCGTCGTTTAACTTGATTCATGGCGATACCTCAAGCGTTAACTCTAGCTTTCTATTACTGATTACAATTACAAACTAATTAAACAACTTTCTTTTAGCACAGCACTCTGATGAACGTCTAAATTGTCTTTAATAACTAGATGGTGAAGTAGGCCTGACATAAATTGCACTTCATGTACTAATTTGCCTGCCTGCCAAATGATATTGAAATTAAGTTGGAGTTTTAGACTTCCTCCTATTGCCTAGGATTCCCTTTGAACTCATTAAAATAAATATGCAATGCAATCTTAACTTAAAACTTTTATTTATCACATTAATTTAGAACGGTTATCAAAGAAAGACAATCTTTGATCATTCTCGTTGTAATATACTAGATATGGATAATTATGTTTTGGATTGATGAGAATGATATGGATTTTGTGAATAATTGAATTGGAAGACGTTAACCAAATATAATATTTGGAATATATTTAGGAAGTTATCCATAAATGTCGACTTCTTAATTATTAGATTAAGAAAATCAAAGAAAAAATCTGCGCCAAAATATGTGCCTACACGCGCGAAAATGCAAAAAGAACTTTGGCATGACAGACAAAATGAAATGTAGAATTTGAATTATCAAGGGTGGAAAAGGTAGAGAAAGCTGGTCAAGATTACACGGGGCAAATGAAATTCAAAATGCCATCATGTTCCTCAATTTAGTTTATACTTGAGATGTTTAGAACTGTGGTTTGCTGGCAGATTAGCCAAACACTTCGGCATAGATGTAAGTGGGAGGGATTGCCCGTATGATACGATACTAAGGTGCGCTTACGTCTACAGGAGCAATGATTAGAGGTTTACACTTCGTTGTGGTTAATGTGAGATTTCTGTAATGTAATGGCCGCTGTTGCCCACAGCCTCCTTGATTGTAAATTTTTTATGTGGTTACATATTTAGCTTAAGCTATTTTTGTCTCTTCCGTAATTAATTGTGGTAGAAACTTTGACTGTGTGTACCATTTTTAATATATTTAATTCGTTTTTGTTATTTCCTCTGCCCGGAATCTTACGGTTATGGTTGAACACATGACTAAGTAATGGGCTTCTCAATGCTAGGGAAAAGTTTTATTTCTGTTTATCTTGCCGCAGTTGTGTTGTCACTCTTTACTCCAAATGCTGCGAAATGTGCCCTAAGTAAATTATTTTACATTGGGGATTACTTATCGCGAATCAAACGTTGCTACAAACTTAAAATAATCTGTTGACCGCTTCGGTTTTGTGTAAACGATAGATGTGCATACATACGTTTTGTTAGGTCTGGCCTGCAGATGAGTGCGTTGTTTTGTAACTGCCATTTATTTGTTTATGCCATGTTCTCATAGGTCGCTCTACTTATGGTTTTAGATAATTAATAACTTGTCACAGAGATCCTACCGTTCTAGCACCCTGCCAGTAACTCTCCCCCTCAGAGTGTGACAGTTATTAATAAAGATACACAATTTATCGCTGATTACATCCATCTCGGCACGCGGTGTTTGGTATCCCTCATCCATTTCGGACTTTCTGAGTCAGAATGTGTAACTGAAGTCGAACTCTCTACACCAAACTATTATTCAACCTCTGACGAAGGATCAAAGTTCAAAACCGGTCAGAGATACAAATCACCTGCACGCTAAAACGGATAAAATTAGCGATTTTACCCAATACCACGGACTTAACCACATATACAATTCACTACAATTTATACTCAGTGGTACTATAAACAATAAATAAAATAAAATAAATAAATAAATACTCAGTGAGTGTGAGTAGAGATAATAAGGTCTAAAACCAAGGTAGCTTCAGAGAACTCTTTAACAACACATCCAACTTCATATCTTTGGTTAATATTGATGTAGGTTATTGGGTGGATTACTCCTTAGGGAGGTAATAAGGAATAAACCAAGAGATAGTCAATGGAACGCATAGCCCAAGTCTTCAACCTCATCTCTAGGTAAACTGAATTTCAGAGAAATTATTTTGATTTGGTATTATTAAGGTGGGAAAGTAAGGAAGCACGCACTATGTTTAGCAATAACCAGTGTCAAGAAGCTCTGATATTTGCCCACCTTTACACTTTTACACGTTCTGCTTACTTTGAACACATGTTTTAGCAAGCCGCAGTTTTAGAGATGATAGCAAGTAATTCATTACGGGTCGCCTCTTCTAACTACATCCCCTGATCGCCAACACCCTATTACCAACACCCTGATGGCTATGTAGGCCGTGAACTCCCTCTCTTTTCTTTGTACAATTCTTCATACGCCCCCATGATCACATCAACTCCACAAAGTCCGTCAACCATTTTTTTTGTTTTAATAATTTTTCTAAAAACTCCTTAAAACCTCTCCGTTCTGTAAAAACACTCAGGTTAAAGTTATGCGATTTCTTTAGAAACTTGAAATGTGTAGACAATTTTTAATGTCACTTTAATATTTTACATTGGGAGATTGTTACGTTATAAATGGCACATTCAAGGGAAAAATTAAATTATCAAATTTCCTTCCTGGGCCTTCAATAAATATAGCTTGGTTATGTGTAAATGTTTTCCGCAAGAGATAATGGATCAACCACGATGTGCAACTCCAGCCTAACAGTAAAAACCTCTTACCCGACTCAACTTTGGCCGATTCCATTTGAGCAAACCACTTAAATTCACTTTTTTAGGAAAAATGTTTGAATCAAAAGTGATAAACACTTAGGAGGGTAAAAAGGACAAGAATTTTGAAGAAAATATTCGCCCCAGTTTCGTTTAAAAAGGAAAAATTCTATTTATTAAACATATCATTTCGGTCTAGCCGATTCTCTGCAATCTTGGTACGCTCACCACGCTTTTAATGTTGTTTAACGATATACAACTGTAATTGTATTGTAACTGAGGAATGTGCACTGAAATTGCTAATTAAATGAGCGAGCTGAAATACAACAATTCACTGAAAACCCTCCAAAAAACAAGAACAAAAATCCGTTGGAAAAAGTATCAACCAGAAGTGTTAGGCCTACTGGTGTTCATGAAGAATACCAAGTTTAGGATTTCTGCATTTTTATTAATAGACACAACACTTCTTACGCTTCAAACTTTCTCTATCTAGAGGCAAACAGGCAATAATAAATGTATTGCTAAAAACTCCTAACAGAGCATTAAATGCCACATTAATGATGTCATGCAGGAAAACTCTAAAACATGCATGCTTAACAATAATATAATGAGTAATACATTCTGCTAAAACAAACCTAATTGTTGGTACAAATAATTTAATAATGTAAAATTATTCAGAAACTGTCACAATCAATACTGTGAATTCAAAACTGAAATGAGAAATAATGCGGCCATTTTGAGAGAAACATGATGCACCTCTAGAAATTCCCAATTCCAAAATTACTATTCCTTGAAAAACATCGCGAACACCAGTGATCAGGTTACATATGTGCAGTAAACGCAGTAAGTTCTTACAAAGTTTCTGTTTCGATCATTAAAATTTCTGAAAATTGAATTTAAAAAACGCTCAGGGATGTTGTAAATCTCGGCTGTCTGATAATCCTCATTACCCGAAATCCTAGCAGATTCAGATCTCACTCAGGATATAATCCAATCCTGGAATGTAACAAAGGTCAAGGACGTTCTCTATCCTTTGTAGCGGCGGCTGAGGTCCATCTTTGTATTCACATTTAATTAGGCAGGTGCCATCCGACCAAAATTGGCCAAAACCTGTCGAAACAGTTTACATCAACTTCCGCTTCAGCAGGCCGATTTGACTTCTGCGTAGAACCCTTCTTCAACACGAAAGTTGTTCCTTTTAATAAATGGTTAGTAAAAAATTAAAGGAATCGCCAATTTTTTTATTTTATTTTATTTTTTTCAGGCTGGTCTGAACTCCCACTACCTATTAGTTGCCGTAGACGGGGTCCGAAGCACATACTTTACTGTTGACATTTTTTCAAATAAATAAAAAAAAATAAAGTAGCTAAACACGGGATTCGAAATGGGGATTCTCCACTAACATATCCACGCTTCATAACCACTACAACTAGTCGGACTTATTTATATAAAAAATAATAAATAATCCTGAATATTATTTAAACAATTTGCAATTACTTCAGAATATCGCGCATATTGCTTCAGATTGGTAGTAAACTCTTTGAAGTCAGTCGAAATAGAGCAATCTTTAAAAAGAAACAACGTTTCGCACAAGTTGTGTCAAACGTCATCAGAGAAGGAGATTTGAATTTTGAGCTTTTTCCTCATCCAGGTTACAGCTCATGCCTCACAACTTCCACAACATCCTTACACTCTTCTGCTTCATGGCTCAGTGGTAAAAAAATTGCGAATGCGGTGGAAGTAGCCTATGCAACTGGAAGCGCACATTAATCTACTGTCACAGCTCAACACCTGTCAGTTTGATTGCACCTGGACCAAGCCTGAAGGCGTGTTTTGTTTCTGCCCCACGAGGGGACGACACTTTCAACAAATCCTTCCCACTGACACAGTGTAGTACAGTTTTCTTCTGTTTTTGAAAAATACCCATACGGACTTAAGCGATGCGTGTTTTCAGTCTACAGTGACTTGTATGATCGTGCCAATGGCCGACCTACATTGAAGAAACAATTTCATTGTAAACTTTGGCGAGTAACTAACAAAGAAATTTTCTGCCTGCCACAAAAGGGTTTTGCACCTGCTAACTCCTGCGACTTGCTGGTCACTCACGGTTTGATAGCTGCTCTTGTGGGGCATTTTATAAAGCAGTTCCTGGGAAAGCTCCAAAGGACCCTTCTTTCTGTGACAAAAAGGGTCTGTCGGCTCATGCCAAGAATTCTCGTCAGGATGTCCAAGAAGTCCCATGCTAGACTAGACAGCAGGGCTTTGTAATTAGTTATCCTGTCTTTATAATCCCAGCACAAACACTACCTCTGCCTCAAAGACTATGAGATCTTGGTGTTTCCGCGATCAGCAATGACGTATAGGGTGTCCGAAGATCCAGTCGTAGCTCCATAAAGTTACGCGTACTGCTTCAAACAGTTTTCTTAACCCTGGATTTTAAGTCCTTTTGAAAGCCTTCTCTGACAACGTGCAGTTACTCTACATATTGTTTCTTCCTGTTGGTGTACTTTTAATTTTGGCGCGCAGTTTACTTTTTTTTAAAAAAACTAGAAATGCATGCACAAAAAAGTAAAAAAATGAATCTCTTTCCAATGCAACAAAATACAATTTTGGACTAAATTTTGTATAAAAAAAAAAGTAGAAATAAAATTGAAAAGTAGAATACCTGCACAAGGTTCCCGGGGAGAACTACACCCGAAGCCTGCACCTGCGTACAACACAGAATTCACATATAAAGTGTGGCTCCTACATCACTATCATACAAAGAAATAACAGATACGTTTGTCTGTAATTGCATTCAAATATACCAATTTGAATTCGCTTGCAAGTCTGTAAAGCTTTGTTTATCATTAAAGCAACCCACATTCAAAAGATCTTGAGTAAACACACTTAATTTTCTCGTTGCAATAAATTACATTTCAAACGGACAGATTTCCGACTGAAGTTCACTGAATGTTCAGTTATCCTTAGTAGAGTAGTATTGCAGTAGGTTTTGGTTACGCTGGTAAAACTACTTCTAAGAGGCGTCTCAAAAGAAAAGTGGGTACTTCAAAAAGTAACCTTTTCCAATTTCCTAGTAAAATAAGTTGCTTGCAAGCTTTCACAATAGCAAGATATGTTATCTATCACTTTATCGCAATCTGTCCAATACTAAAAGAGTACGGCGTAAAGAGGTTTAAAAAAGCCATTCTTTCAAGAATGGAATTAATTAACTCTATAAATGGTACAGATTTTAAAGCTTCAATTAATTATTGTGAAATCCTAGTCCAGGAAATTAATTTTTGATACAAAACTAAAGCCTATGCCATCAATAACCCTTATATTAGTACCAACAAAATTACTACTAAGTATTTATGTAAACTAATCAAATAGTTTGCTTTGTAATTCTGTCACCTAATATTTTTGTTAAAGATAAAATAAAAATGTAACACCAGCAAAAGATAATGCCAACTTCCTTTGATGGTCTATACACCAAGAAGGCTTTTTTTAAAACTAATTTTCACGATTTGTTTGTGTTCTTCCAAAATTTGGCCTAATAAAGACAATATAATCATTAAGCTTCCTTAATGAAAGGTTGGGAATAGATCAGTCGGTTTTACCGTTCTCTTTTCCTCGCAAATTACTTGTGTGAAGAAGGACGGAGTTCCCATAAAAAAATTTCATTTTCAATTGAAGCCATCCTCTGATACGCATAGAGCTGCAGAAACCACACAACTAAGGAATTAACAACTAACAGCGCAAGAGAGCAACAAGAACATTCTGGATTTCTGAACATAGGTTTACCGGAGAAGCATTCGTGCCTAGGCTTCATTCTTATTCTTTAGCTAGCTATAGATCTCAGTGTGGACAAGATGACATACTCAGATATGAGCAAAACACTTTCAGATGAGGTCCTCAACTGATTTATTGATCGAAGCTAGAAGGTCCTCGAGAAATTCGCTTCAGTTTGTGTCTACATCAGACTGCTTTCAGTGCCAGTGATCAAACTAGCAAAGACGTCTGATCCTCTTTGGAAGTGGTGCTCATGGCATAAACAAGCTAGTCTGGAGATAGCTTCGTGGACGAACCCCTAAAAAAACGCTATAATCTGAAAGTTGCCCTGCATTGGACAGGACTCGTTCGCCCGTGCGACAGTTCCAGGTTGAGTATGTGAGTTGGAGGTACATAAAATTGGACCAAGCGCTCTGAAGCGCGTCGCCAAGTCGCTCAATTTTGGCCCACTCTGCACTACGAAGAATATCCACTTGTTGCCGCTTTCTTCAGCTTCAGGCAAAATTGGTTCCTTTTATTGAGCGGTTTTAAACCAAACATACGAGTAATATTTATGTGCGGCGAAATTCTGAATTAGAATATCTATCCGTGTCTAGTAAGCTTTTTCGAATTTTTGCAATAATAATAACTCTTCTTTTTCCAAAATGTGTGTCACAATGTACTTCACGTAGAAGAAAGTAAAATTATCTGTTTTTGCTGTTGATAAAATTCACTGCTGAACAGAGTCATTTAAACCATAATAAACACTTTCCATACATACAGATTTCACCGCTTTTATAAGAGCTCGCTTTTTTCACGTTTTTAATCTCGGTGGAATATTATTTTTAAATATATTTTGACACAAGTTCGAAACTCTATCTGTGTGAAGGTATTACGAAATAATTGGCGTTGCGTAGACGTCTCTTTGGGGCTGAACTGTACTTACCTCATTCATTCGGTTCGTCACGTGCTCCAAACTGCTCAGCTAATAAGACGCTGAATAAGGGTGAATGTTTGAAGCATTTTCAACGCTTGGCTTCTAATTTTCCCTTTACGCAAGACAGTCTATTACCAGCTCCTTAGAACTGGTGTCAAATGGTTTCATTTGATATAAATTTGTTTTATCAAAAAACTTACTTCAATATTTATCTCTAATTTTCATTATAAGATTTGCTACACACTTACACTCAGTGTAAATTAGCCATCACAAGTCCTATAAATTAAAGACACATTCCTGTAAATCAACTTCTCAGCGGCATTCGACCATCTATTACCATTAGTTGTACAATCTGGCGATGGCGACCAATTCTTAGAACAGTAGCTTTAAAATTTGTAAGAGACTGCATTAAAGAGAAAACTAGCAATTCAGATAATGCTGTAGAAAAGAAAACTCGCTTCTTCGAGCAACGTAATACTTCTAAATTTTCCATAATCAGGACAGAAAGGCTAATCAGGGAAAACAAGTATGCCAATAATTGGAATCACTTCTTGCCAAGAATAACTGCATTCTGATAAATCTTCTCCAACGAGTTGGTGTTTTCTGTTTGCAAGTGTTGGCAAGCTATTGTTGTTCTCCAGCATAGGGTTTCCAGACAGTCCCTGTTGTCCGGAGAGGAGTCAAGTCCCGAAAGGAAGAGTTCTCCAAATTCCATTTTTGAAATAAAAGAGCTCTCAACTTTTTGGCGAGTGCGGGGCCCCGTAGCTAAAATTTTGTAATTGTTCAACAATTTGATCAATTAAAATTGTAATAACGGAATAAGATCAGTTGTAAAGGGAATATGAAATGCTCATTGTAAGAATGCAATAAGTGCGACCTATTTCGAGGACCTTAAATGGGGCAAAGTGGAAAGAATTAGAACAGTAAGTCTGTAGTATAGATATTTTGGTATTTACCATAAAAAGTAAAAATGGGGAAAAAATTGAAGAGAAAATAAATGGTACAGAAAAACTAGGAATTACATAAAAGAGGTGAACGGACTTGACGTCGGAGTCTTGTACAATCTATGGTGGGGACAACGTAAAATAGCCGGACGATCTCGACCGAACCATGGCGACAACACACGGAGGCGATGTTGAGGAGCAGTACACTGTTGCCAAATCTGGCCGGCTCTGTGGCCTGCAACACCTTAGTGTGAGTGCGTAGGTACACACACAGCTGGAACACTGGCAGGCTAGACTCTGGTCCGCGGCATGCCTCATACATACTCCGGGCCACAACCACTCATCTGAACAATTCCATACTTACTATTCTAACGCACTTATCTAAGCATTTCTTCAATAAGTTCTTTGGAACATTGCAGCATTTTCACTTCATTTTTTAGACCTAAACTTTCATGTAGAAATGAAAAGTTATTTTTATTACAGATTCTCTCCGCAACGTAACAGTGTCTTGAGAGAGCGTTACGTTCTCAACCTTCTTAGAACAGCCCTTAAAATGAATTTTCTGTAAAAGAATTTAAAACAAAAGCGAGAGTTCTCTGACCTAGCAGACATGTAAGGATGCTAAAAGAAGTCTTTAAGAATGTGTGGACAGAAATGAAGGTAGCATGGCAACGATTGAATTTAAATTAAAAATAAAACACATGTTACTTGTAAGTTGTAAGTAGTAGAACAGAAATGACGTAAGCTTTGTTGTACAGAAATTCAAAAGTGTACACTAACTTAATTGATTCTCACTTAAAAGAGACAACTAAAATTAATATTTTAGGAATTACTGTAATTATAAGTGTACGAGTATATTCTATTATTTTTCCAAGATATGAACCTTTTAGGTGATTTAGAATAAAACAGTTTTCCTACTAATACGAGTATAGTAAACAAAAACAATAAATGGAGAAGTAATTTAAAAAATTTTAAGGATAAAAGCATACTCTTTGGAAGAATGGATCAGTCACGACTGTGCTTTACGATTTAGAAGATTTTTACTGATGTGTTTGATAAAGCGAATATCCTGGTGAACTGATGTTTCGATGATCGATGAGCAAATCGGCCAGTAAAAGGCGATGCAAAAAATTTGTCTAAGACTAGTTAGATCGATCACAAAGTGGGACAAACTGAAAGCAACTTATTTAAGGACTTCGGAAGAGCACAACTAGTAAAACACATTCGTAAAATGAAAATAAAAAGAGTTTAAAAAAAAATGAAAAGCAATAAGAAGACAGAGAGTGCATGAGAAAGAAAAGAAAGCAGTAGAATTCTGTCTGCGTGAAGAAACTGTCAGTCAAAGAGGAAAGCTACAAATTTAAGCAAGTTAAGAAAGGAAAGAAAGCAGTAGAATTCTGTCTGCGTGAAGAAACTGTCAGTCAAAGAGGAAAGCTACAAATTTAAGCAAGTTAAGAAAGGAAAGAAAGCAGTAGAATTCTGTCTGCGTGAAGAAACTGTCAGTCAAAGAGGAAAGCTACAAATTTAAGCAAGTTAAGAAAGGAAAGAAAGCAGTAGAATTCTGTCTGCGTGAAGAAACTGTCAGTCAAAGAGGAAAGCTACAAATTTAAGCAAGTTAAGAAAGGAAAGAAAGCAGTAGAATTCTGTCTGCGTGAAGAAACTGTCAGTCAAAGAGGAAAGCTACAAATTTAAGCAAGTTAAGAAAGGAAAGAAAGCAGTAGAATTCTGTCTGCGTGAAGAAACTGTCAGTCAAAGAGGAAAGCTACAAATTTAAGCAAGTTAAGAAAGGAAAGAAAGCAGTAGAATTCTGTCTGCGTGAAGAAACTGTCAGTCAAAGAGGAAAGCTACAAATTTAAGCAAGTTAAGAAAGGAAAGAAAGCAGTAGAATTCTGTCTGCGTGAAGAAACTGTCAGTCAAAGAGGAAAGCTACAAATTTAAGCAAGTTAAGAAAGGAAAGAAAGCAGTAGAATTCTGTCTGCGTGAAGAAACTGTCAGTCAAAGAGGAAAGCTACAAATTTAAGCAAGTTAAGAAAGGAAAGAAAGCAGTAGAATTCTGTCTGCGTGAAGAAACTGTCAGTCAAAGAGGAAAGCTACAAATTTAAGCAAGTTAAGAAAGGAAAGAAAGCAGTAGAATTCTGTCTGCGTGAAGAAACTGTCAGTCAAAGAGGAAAGCTACAAATTTAAGCAAGTTAAGAAAGGAAAGAAAGCAGTAGAATTCTGTCTGCGTGAAGAAACTGTCAGTCAAAGAGGAAAGCTACAAATTTAAGCAAGTTAAGAAAGGAAAGAAAGCAGTAGAATTCTGTCTGCGTGAAGAAACTGTCAGTCAAAGAGGAAAGCTACAAATTTAAGCAAGTTAAGAAAGGAAAGAAAGCAGTAGAATTCTGTCTGCGTGAAGAAACTGTCAGTCAAAGAGGAAAGCTAAAAAATTTAAGCAAGTTAAGAAAGGAAAGAAAGCAGTAGAATTCTGTCTGCGTGAAGAAACTGTCAGTCAAAGAGGAAAGCTAAAAAATTTAAGCAAGTTAAGAAAGGAAAGAAAGCAGTAGAATTCTGTCTGCGTGAAGAAACTGTCAGTCAAAGAGGAAAGCTAAAAAATTTAAGCAAGTTAAGAAAGGAAAGAAAGCAGTAGAATTCTGTCTGCGTGAAGAAACTGTCAGTCAAAGAGGAAAGCTAAAAAATTTAAGCAAGTTAAGAAAGGAAAGAAAGCAGTAGAATTCTGTCTGCGTGAAGAAACTGTCAGTCAAAGAGGAAAGCTACAAATTTAAGCAAGTTAAGAAAGGAAAGAAAGCAGTAGAATTCTGTCTGCGTGAAGAAACTGTCAGTCAAAGAGGAAAGCTACAAATTTAAGCAAGTTAAGAAAGGAAAGAAAGCAGTAGAATTCTGTCTGCGTGAAGAAACTGTCAGTCAAAGAGGAAAGCTACAAATTTAAGCAAGTTAAGAAAGGAAAGAAAGCAGTAGAATTCTGTCTGCGTGAAGAAACTGTCAGTCAAAGAGGAAAGCTACAAATTTAAGCAAGTTAAGAAAGGAAAGAAAGCAGTAGAATTCTGTCTGCGTGAAGAAACTGTCAGTCAAAGAGGAAAGCTACAAATTTAAGCAAGTTAAGAAAGGAAAGAAAGCAGTAGAATTCTGTCTGCGTGAAGAAACTGTCAGTCAAAGAGGAAAGCTACAAATTTAAGCAAGTTAAGAAAGGAAAGAAAGCAGTAGAATTCTGTCTGCGTGAAGAAACTGTCAGTCAAAGAGGAAAGCTACAAATTTAAGCAAGTTAAGAAAGGAAAGAAAGCAGTAGAATTCTGTCTGCGTGAAGAAACTGTCAGTCAAAGAGGAAAGCTACAAATTTAAGCAAGTTAAGAAAGGAAAGAAAGCAGTAGAATTCTGTCTGCGTGAAGAAACTGTCAGTCAAAGAGGAAAGCTACAAATTTAAGCAAGTTAAGAAAGGAAAGAAAGCAGTAGAATTCTGTCTGCGTGAAGAAACTGTCAGTCAAAGAGGAAAGCTAAAAAATTTAAGCAAGTTAAGAAAGGAAAGAAAGCAGTAGAATTCTGTCTGCGTGAAGAAACTGTCAGTCAAAGAGGAAAGCTACAAATTTAAGCAAGTTAAGAAAGGAAAGAAAGCAGTAGAATTCTGTCTGCGTGAAGAAACTGTCAGTCAAAGAGGAAAGCTACAAATTTAAGCAAGTTAAGAAAGGAAAGAAAGCAGTAGAATTCTGTCTGCGTGAAGAAACTGTCAGTCAAAGAGGAAAGCTACAAATTTAAGCAAGTTAAGAAAGGAAAGAAAGCAGTAGAATTCTGTCTGCGTGAAGAAACTGTCAGTCAAAGAGGAAAGCTACAAATTTAAGCAAGTTAAGAAAGGAAAGAAAGCAGTAGAATTCTGTCTGCGTGAAGAAACTGTCAGTCAAAGAGGAAAGCTACAAATTTAAGCAAGTTAAGAAAGGAAAGAAAGCAGTAGAATTCTGTCTGCGTGAAGAAACTGTCAGTCAAAGAGGAAAGCTACAAATTTAAGCAAGTTAAGAAAGGAAAGAAAGCAGTAGAATTCTGTCTGCGTGAAGAAACTGTCAGTCAAAGAGGAAAGCTACAAATTTAAGCAAGTTAAGAAAGGAAAGAAAGCAGTAGAATTCTGTCTGCGTGAAGAAACTGTCAGTCAAAGAGGAAAGCTAAAAAATTTAAGCAAGTTAAGAAAGGAAAGAAAGCAGTAGAATTCTGTCTGCGTGAAGAAACTGTCAGTCAAAGAGGAAAGCTAAAAAATTTAAGCAAGTTAAGAAAGGAAAGAAAGCAGTAGAATTCTGTCTGCGTGAAGAAACTGTCAGTCAAAGAGGAAAGCTAAAAAATTTAAGCAAGTTAAGAAAGGAAAGAAAGCAGTAGAATTCTGTCTGCGTGAAGAAACTGTCAGTCAAAGAGGAAAGCTACAAATTTAAGCAAGTTAAGAAAGGAAAGAAAGCAGTAGAATTCTGTCTGCGTGAAGAAACTGTCAGTCAAAGAGGAAAGCTACAAATTTAAGCAAGTTAAGAAAGGAAAGAAAGCAGTAGAATTCTGTCTGCGTGAAGAAACTGTCAGTCAAAGAGGAAAGCTACAAATTTAAGCAAGTTAAGAAAGGAAAGAAAGCAGTAGAATTCTGTCTGCGTGAAGAAACTGTCAGTCAAAGAGGAAAGCTACAAATTTAAGCAAGTTAAGAAAGGAAAGAAAGCAGTAGAATTCTGTCTGCGTGAAGAAACTGTCAG
This sequence comes from Rhodnius prolixus, assembly GCF_049639745.1. NCBI lineage: Eukaryota > Metazoa > Arthropoda > Insecta > Hemiptera > Reduviidae > Rhodnius > Rhodnius prolixus. The sequence goes on along the minus strand of NW_027411625.1, from coordinate 15,787,260 downwards.
TCAAAGAGGAAAGCTAAAAAATTTAAGCAAGTTAAGAAAGGAAAGAAAGCAGTAGAATTCTGTCTGCGTGAAGAAACTGTCAGTCAAAGAGGAAAGCTAAAAAATTTAAGCAAGTTAAGAAAGGAAAGAAAGCAGTAGAATTCTGTCTGCGTGAAGAAACTGTCAGTCAAAGAGGAAAGCTAAAAAATTTAAGCAAGTTAAGAAAGGAAAGAAAGCAGTAGAATTCTGTCTGCGTGAAGAAACTGTCAGTCAAAGAGGAAAGCTACAAATTTAAGCAAGTTAAGAAAGGAAAGAAAGCAGTAGAATTCTGTCTGCGTGAAGAAACTGTCAGTCAAAGAGGAAAGCTACAAATTTAAGCAAGTTAAGAAAGGAAAGAAAGCAGTAGAATTCTGTCTGCGTGAAGAAACTGTCAGTCAAAGAGGAAAGCTACAAATTTAAGCAAGTTAAGAAAGGAAAGAAAGCAGTAGAATTCTGTCTGCGTGAAGAAACTGTCAGTCAAAGAGGAAAGCTACAAATTTAAGCAAGTTAAGAAAGGAAAGAAAGCAGTAGAATTCTGTCTGCGTGAAGAAACTGTCAGTCAAAGAGGAAAGCTACAAATTTAAGCAAGTTAAGAAAGGAAAGAAAGCAGTAGAATTCTGTCTGCGTGAAGAAACTGTCAGTCAAAGAGGAAAGCTAAAAAATTTAAGCAAGTTAAGAAAGGAAAGAAAGCAGTAGAATTCTGTCTGCGTGAAGAAACTGTCAGTCAAAGAGGAAAGCTACAAATTTAAGCAAGTTAAGAAAGGAAAGAAAGCAGTAGAATTCTGTCTGCGTGAAGAAACTGTCAGTCAAAGAGGAAAGCTAAAAAATTTAAGCAAGTTAAGAAAGGAAAGAAAGCAGTAGAATTCTGTCTGCGTGAAGAAACTGTCAGTCAAAGAGGAAAGCTACAAATTTAAGCAAGTTAAGAAAGGAAAGAAAGCAGTAGAATTCTGTCTGCGTGAAGAAACTGTCAGTCAAAGAGGAAAGCTACAAATTTAAGCAAGTTAAGAAAGGAAAGAAAGCAGTAGAATTCTGTCTGCGTGAAGAAACTGTCAGTCAAAGAGGAAAGCTACAAATTTAAGCAAGTTAAGAAAGGAAAGAAAGCAGTAGAATTCTGTCTGCGTGAAGAAACTGTCAGTCAAAGAGGAAAGCTACAAATTTAAGCAAGTTAAGAAAGGAAAGAAAGCAGTAGAATTCTGTCTGCGTGAAGAAACTGTCAGTCAAAGAGGAAAGCTACAAATTTAAGCAAGTTAAGAAAGGAAAGAAAGCAGTAGAATTCTGTCTGCGTGAAGAAACTGTCAGTCAAAGAGGAAAGCTACAAATTTAAGCAAGTTAAGAAAGGAAAGAAAGCAGTAGAATTCTGTCTGCGTGAAGAAACTGTCAGTCAAAGAGGAAAGCTACAAATTTAAGCAAGTTAAGAAAGGAAAGAAAGCAGTAGAATTCTGTCTGCGTGAAGAAACTGTCAGTCAAAGAGGAAAGCTACAAATTTAAGCAAGTTAAGAAAGGAAAGAAAGCAGTAGAATTCTGTCTGCGTGAAGAAACTGTCAGTCAAAGAGGAAAGCTACAAATTTAAGCAAGTTAAGAAAGGAAAGAAACATTTAATATGAAAAGTTTGACGGTAAAATGAGAGCGAGAAAACTGAAGAAAACAACATTTTCAAACTAAATGAAGATAACGATAAGAAAGGTATAAAAAAAGATTGGACGTGAAGACACGAAAGCGATAAGAAAAAGAAATGTTCAGCTGAAGAAGGTGAATAGGAAGTTAGAGATGAAATAAACAACGTAAAAAACAACGTAAAGATTATAATAGAGACGAATTTAAAGAGACAGTACAACGTAGTGTATTATGGAAATATCCAAAGAAAAGACTTCAAAGGACCTAAAATTAAAGAGGAAAATCAAGATTTTGAAAGTGCATTAAAAGAAGCCGACAAGATTAACCTGGCGAACAGGAGAAAGTCGATGATGATGAAGAAGATGCTGGTAATGGAAAAAATTGAAAGATTTATTGAAAATAGCACGAAAAGCAAGAGGATGAAACTGATACCAAAATTACTGGTAGTGAAAAGGTAATGATGATGAAGAACTTTAGCTTGAGAATGAACCCGAACGTTTTGGAAGGCGAAGAATCAATCCTTCTTGTAATTAAAGAATAAGAGAAAATAGTGGTTAGAGAGTACGATAGGATGGAGGAGAAAGATAGGAACGAGTTATCGAGTAGTAGACAAAGATGGAAGGAACAGAAGTCGGCAGCAGGATATTCGAAATATGTGAATTCAGGAGGACACAAATGGGTAATTATGAACATTTCTGAGTCGATGGTCTTACTTTTATTGCTAGTTCAACTGAATTGTTTGCTAAATTAGACCAGCCTCAAACAAATGCTAAAATATCTGATGAAAAGTGTTACGACTTTCAAGATATATTACTAGCAAGGCAAAAAACTGAAAACTGTTGTGGAGTAACAAACCCGAAGAAGAAGACAACGCCATCCTATGGAGAGAAAGGACACTCATTCTGAGATGGGTAAAACAGCTGTAGAAGAGGTAAAAGAGGGTACTTAACAGCCCGGAAGTTGATATGTCAACGTTTAAATTTAAATTCAAATAAAATTTAAGTTAATTCTCTACCTGAACTGTCAAGTTGTTCAGATATTCTAAGCATACTTTAACTGAATCGATTAAATCATATTTAACAAGAGATTCTAACTTCCGTTGCAGACATCATTCTTGCTTTTTAACTCTGATTTCTAGTAACAAGTTGAATTCTGTTACTAAATAGCACCCTTGAAATCAGTGAAATGACAGTTTGGGCTCTGGAGCCGAACACTGAGAACCCAGAACTGCCCTAAAATATATTTTTTTGAGAAACTGACACAAGATCTATTTGAATTTAATCAGCTTAACCAGTTTAAAAAAAAAAAAATCGATACAGCTAGAAAACTGCATTTAACTGAAAAATGTAACTACACTTGCAGTTTTTCAATTATCCAAAACCTTACTACACCTGGCGGAATCTAAACAAAATATCTAAATACGAACCAATTTTGACGTTCTGCTTTTTAATTGCGTCAGATAGTTACTACTTAGCAAAATAAAACTCTTATCGTTTTCAAGGAACCGCAAAAACATGATTCCCGGTGAACACACAGATGCACAATAGCAATAAGAAGGGCGGGAAGAAGTAAGAATCCAATATGGACACCCAAGACATCCTTCTACAAGTTCATTGTGAAACCTGCTCTCCTAGCTAATGGTGGTACATAGCAGCCAATCCCTCTTCCACAAAGTAAATTATCTGGGGATAAGTTGCAAATCAAATTAATAGAACCATATTGGATACAAAGAGTGTAAATCCGAAAGAATGCCGTGGCAGCGACTTCTAGGATAAGTGCAAAAGAAATCGTTTCAGTAAAGGTCAGGTTGAGAGATTTCTAAACCTTAGTTGTCATCAGGGACCCCAACGAGGAGTGGACTACCCAAGTTTTTAGGAATCTTGGCATCCCAGTCTAAACTTCAACAAAACTACTTTTTCAATCCGCATCTCTGCCATTAAATGTTTGTAATTCTGATCAACAGCTTTGATTTTAGCACAGAGATCAAGCAGATTAGCACCGCTTCAGTCCTTTTTTACCCCGATAACATTTATTTAATTCTTAACAACATTATGCAATTAATGTTCTGGGTAATTTCTAGTCAGGGCTACTGCCAAGGGAAAAACTAAAATCAAACAAGCTTCAGAGAACTTTTTAAAAGACATTCTGAGATATTTCTGGTTAATAATAATGCTTGATGATAGAACAAAGGTTAATGTCTACATAAATATATCATTTCAATTGTAAGTTTTATTAACTGTATTATGTAGGCATCGAAAAATTTCAGGAATTCCAACTTTAAAGTCATTCTGTAAATTAGAACCTTTGGAATTGTAGCAACAGAAAGTGGTGTGAGTGTCCACAGCGCTTTTTTTTACATGTTTATATTGAGAACAGTGCAGCCAACATTGCAAATCATTGCAATCAAGAAATAACTGACCATGTGCAAACTGGTTCCATGTTGACGTCACCTTTATAACAGAACACAATACGGGCTACTACGCCTCTAATTACGCAAAACAGAATCTTAGATAGTACTAATGCTACGATAAAAATATATATGAACAAAATATTAGAGAATTAAATTCACTTCAATTTATGTTCTGCATCCAGGTGTACTCCAAAAGCTACCACCAGAGTACCCAAAGAATACACATTGCTAGTTCATATTTTAGTTAATATTAAAAATTTTAGAGTTGCTAGAAAAATTATATAAAATACAAATTTTAGAGGATTAAATTTAATACGATTTATGTTTTATTTAGGTTCACTGCTAAGGGGGAGGCAATGAGGGATAGAAGGAAGCTGGCGCCAGAGAACTCTTACATTAACAGCTTTGGTAAGAAACTGCAGATTGTAGGACTTTAGGTGGGTAGAATGAGGATATTGCTGCAGCTGAACGGTTTGAGTGAGCGGAACATCGAGTTCATTAGAGATGAAGAATTCTAACCAAACTCACTGGAGGCCTCGCAGTGAGTGCTTGAATCCGTTCATTGCCCTGTATTTAGACATTGGACACACACCTGCCCGGCAATGCGGAGCGCCAGTTTCAACTACAGCCAGGACCTATCGCACCACTTTCTGCAGAAAACGGATTTCAATCTCCTTTAACCTGAGGATTTGACTGGAAATTAAGGATTTAATAATATTCACTTCACTACATTCAAACTCATGCTGTTGAAGAAGCGTTAATTAATTATCTCCTAGAGCCTTCAAAAACACACATTACACTTATAAAATATACCAAAGGCTCAAATTTAACCCTTTGGCGAGCCTTGCGATAATCAGAGCTTCTTAACACCCGCCTTCTGCTAAGCGACCCTCTCAGGAGTTCTTTCATTGTAACCAACTCAATGTATTACTGTAATATATGTAGTTCAAACAACCATCATTAAAATTGGAACTTAAAAGTAAGCCTCAAGAAGCTGCAAGAACACTCTGGTGACACCAGATTTCTAACTTTCTCTTACTCCTGGTAATGAGAGTTATTACCATCATGCCAAATTTTCAACATGGTTTTCACCAGAAATAAACGTCTTCAAGAAGGCGCCACAGTAGCCGAGCGGTTAGGGGCAAGGCCAGCAAAGCTGGTGTGAATTGTGGTTCGATTCCCAGTCTAGGCCTTGGATTTTATCTAATTTAATATGAGAATTATACAAGCTATTATTATTATTATTATTATTTTCTCTGTTTGCTTATTTGGAGTACCTTTCTTTTATCTACTCGTTTGTATTAATTTTTGTTTAAATGGTTTATGTCTATCTTATTGAATTGATATGTTTTTTATCGTATTAAATCTATGTAATGTGTAATGTATGAGATGGCCGACTCCCCCTTTGGTTGATGACCAGGAGGCAGTCTTTATTCTAATAAAGGCTATTATTATTAATTAATTATACAAGCTAGTCGTCTTTGTCCACGACACCTAATTTATTAGCTGGGCGAAGAGCCTGCCTGAAAAAATAGGCATTACTTTACTTTTTTACTGAAATTTTCTTACTTTAAACATTTTAAGGCTAAACACAGCGTGCGTGTAACTTAGGCAACAAAGTACGAATCTAATTAATGAAGACTTTAAGTTGGTTAAATTTTCTCAAGATTTGAAACTTTTTCTAAAAGGTGTACATTAAGGATCACTTCCTGCTACGATTCAAATGAAACCAAGACGTTTCTCCGGATTAGATGTCTAACAGATTAGAGAAATGAAATGTTTGCATAGTGCCTTCTGAAACTCCTGTTGAAGACAGAGAATGGGCTGACTTAGACACTGCTCGATTCCCGCCCCATCTAGTACGAAGATCACTCACTAGACTTTCACCAATTTTACCATGAATACCGTGTCCAATATTCTTCCTATTAAATATTCTTCACAAGTGAATCCCTAAGATCGTCCGACATCCTCGACTCCTCCCTTTTAAACCCTCTGAGCATTCCCGACATACCCTTTTTCGTCCTTCTGACCTTTACATTCCTTCCCACTGGACAGCGGCCCGCACTTCATTATCCGAACATAATTCTTTTGGAACCTTGAACCGGTTTACAACCGACACACTCTGTTAATTTACTGCAACTATTAAAACCCGTACATTGCACAGAATTGGCACATTAGAGGAATACTTACGATTTCACTTCCCTGAGAACAGAGAACACCATTTTCTGGAAAAATGCCACGAACGTACGAAGTAAAAAGGAAAACTGTTCAATTTGGAGAACCTCCTGGAATGAGGCCACCATCGCGACTTCCAGCCGGAAATCAGTTTCTGAGAGAGCCACTTTTTCCTACTGAGTGAACCTCAAGTGCATTACAGGACAAAAATTATTGTTTATCCAGCTTAAAATCTTCTTTTTTTTTATTTCCTCCTCTTCAGGATCTTCTTTGGCATTATTTTTGCCAACTTCTTTTTTCTTTTTCTTTTTTTGATGATTTAAGGCGCGTTAACATCTAGGGTTATTGGCGCCCGGAGCTTTTTTCAGTGCACTGCCGGTCTCCGGACAGTGTTCTCTCGTTACAGGCAACACTGTCCATCACCGGACGGTGAGCTGTAAGAAGCTCCTAGGAAGAGAAAATCTAAGGGTCAATAGCTGGATTCGAACCCGGGACCTCCGCGTGGGAGTCCAGTACGCTAGCCGCATAGCTAATCCCTTCTCTGCCAACTTCTTTTTCACCTACTTCTTTCTCCTTGTATCTTAATCATCTGTATTTGTCTTCACTTCTTGAATTTTTAAAGCTGAGCTTCATTTTGATAATGGTGATTTCCATGAAAAATGATTTCCAAGTTTCAAAGAAACCGTTGAGGGTCATTACGAAAAAATCACGAAACACTAGCGGATGAAGCTTGCACAAAAAACTAATACTTTTGAAGGGTAATCGATTTGCGTCAAAGTTTGACATCTACAACAAAGAATTTAATGTACGTTTTTAATATTAAATTCGCGCTAAGAACCTTATATTGTACTCACGTGGCTCTTCAGAGCGGGGAAGCTGAGCATTGGAATTCTAGCAATGCATTTAATAGAGCCCTTGTATTGCGTAGTTAATAGAACCGTACATTGTGTTGAAATAGTACTTTAGAAAGGAATGTGTAATGCTTGAGTTATCCCAAGAAATTGTCCTTGAAATGAATTTTCTTTAAAAACGTTTTTAATGAAAACGTTTAAAATAAAATTCCAATGTGAACCCCCATGCGGCTTCTTCTTGCAGCCATGATTCCCAATCTTTGGAAGGAAATGGCAGTCTTCCAAATCAGAGTTTCGTGTCAGCAACTTTGGTGGCGTCACAGTTAGGTTTGGGATGACTGCTACCTAAATTTAAGCCGATGTACAGGGCTCTGTACCACAAGACCTGTAAGAACGTCGTTAGGCATACCTAGCGAGGACAATCTCTAATTAACCCGATGATATTCTGAAGGACACCCGTATATTGAGTTTTTAACCCAAACAATACGTTTGGAGGTTTTCTGAATCCAAAAAGTGATTTTTAGAAAATACTGTGAATGTATAAAGAGCAGTCCAGTTCAAAAACCCCAAACAGCAGGATGCTCTTTGTATGTCGGTTAGGTACCGCAATGGGACCCGACCGTCAACCTAGCGAACAAATCCTTCCACTAGAAGAAGGGATTTTACATGTTTTAAAATCTTCAATTATTATTATTATTTTACTTTGCGTCACAAATAACATTTTTTGCAGTCAGAGGACCTTCCAAAACGTGTATTTCTGGAGGAAAATTAATATTGAAAACCGATCACGAATAGATAAAATTATAACTTTGATCATAAATATCTCGACTATATTAGGCATATCGAAACGAGGTTAACGGCATTTTTTTTTAACATATTTTTATGTTGAAATTATTTTACTCAATATTCAAGGGAATGTGTGGTTGAGGTGTACTTTGCAATGGTCATTAGACTCAGGTCAATTCTAACCCCACCAGCTTGCATTTATGGTCGCTAAGAGCAACCAAACCTGTGAAAATTTACCATTTTATCATTTACAACTGTAATAAATACCGAAAAAGAAAGCAGGATGGAGCCAGGGTTCAGGTAAAATTGTCTCAGGCCGTCTTTGCCCTACAGTTAGGGTTTTTCTACACCATAAATAAGGTTATAATTCTGTCGCAGTTTTGAAATCAAGTACTCGCCAGATGTAAATGTTTTGAAGCCCCTCAGGCAATAAAAGGTCCTCCTATGACTTCCCTATCCATTACACAACGCGAACTGGCAAACTTTCTACCCAACTTGATATGTAAATAGCTTTCGTTCGCTCCAAGAGGCAGCCCTGCAGCTTTTCCGCAAATTAGACGCTTCCACGTCTCCTCGGAAAACACTCTCATGACCTTCTCTTACTCCAATTCATCGCAACAATAATCCTATCTTCCGGTATATTACAATATTCCAATAATACATCTTACTAGAGTGACAATCACTTCTTTTTTCCTCACAGAAACAGTGTGAAATGAAGTTCTTTCCAATTTTGAACATCACGATTCCATACTCGTGATGTTATTTAACATTACTTTTTCGTTTCTCGATTAGTTTTCATTAATTAGTTTTTGTTTATCGATCCTTTATACAACTGTCCTACCGGACAGTTTCAATACTATCTCTTATAATAATAGCTAAAATGATATTATCATCTTATGAAGAACTGAATGTCTAACGCTTGATGTCAAATTTTGTGGAAGAATAACCGGTACTGGTCTAATGGTTATGAAGCGTGGCTTTGTAAGTGGGAGATCCCCAGTTCGAATTCCGCCCGTTCACCGGTTTTGGATTGGTTAGCAAGCAGTATGAGCTTCCATTCCCCATCCTCGAGACCTATCGGTAATTGGAAGTGAAGCAATAAAAGAGGCGATTACTTTACTAGAAGAACAACTCTAAGGCGCATTGTTAATAGGGAAAAAGTTTTGGCACATTAAAATGATTCAATTGCAGCTTTCTACAATATGGTTGAGAATGGGACCATGATCTTAACTTTAAGGCGAAAAAGGGTGTAGAACCACGTTATTTACTATGGCCAGTCAAACTTTATACACACTGTATACATTTCTGCGAGATGGGTATTTGTCAAGAAAAATTATCCAAGCGTTACTATTTTACTTAGTGACTATTGTAACTATTGTGCAAGTATTCTACTCTCAATAGAAACCAAATTCTGCAATCTAGGGTGAATGTAGTCCTCTAACTCAAATTGACTTCCTCCACCTGCAGTTTGTCAGTTTGAATTAACTAGTAAACAATAGACGTCAACTGCACACAGCTATTGAAACGCCTGCTACTGAAGGGCTAGTTTTTCTATTGAAATTATGCGATAGGAAGGGGCTAAATAAAGTGGCGTCGCATTGATTTTCACATACGTGAAAATTTATTTATTTTCTCGTTTCGCAGTATTTAAATTTTCTAGAAGCCTAGAATTAGTACTCAATAGAAAATTATTCAACATTAACTTTAATGAAAAGATTCTGACGAAGCAAACGTGAATTTCAGCTTCATCACAACTCTATTACAACCATTAAAAAAATAAAGTTTCTTCAATGAACGCTATCACTGGTCTCCTTTTATTGTACGGCATTTAAGAGGGACGCATGCCCCACTCTTCTCACGAGAACTCCTCACAAATAGAATTCCCAAGTTTTCCCGTATGTAATATGCCTGCACAGAGATTTAAGAAATCCCAGCTGTTTTCCAATGTTACGCCCAAAAGCTGAAAACTTGATTCAGTTAAACGACCCAACTTCGATGGAGAAATTTACGATATCCGTATTACCCAGGACCTTCTAAGTACATCGTGAGAATAAAGTGGTTTCTGGTAGCTGACCTCCAGGCAGTCTTGCTCTTCGGTCACTAAAGCGGGTTGAGCTTGAGACAATCTCTAAAAATAGCATTAGTAGTATGTTAAGAAAGCGATGGTAGTTTCGTTATCAGGCCTTAGCGGGATCTACGGTAATGAGAGACTGACCGCCTGGCTGGAGAGGCTTCAGGAGATGAGCAACTAGATCCAGCCGCTCATTTAAGGAATTTAAATGGCACGAGATTCTTCTAAGGAAAGAATAGCCAGAGAAGAGAGGGAAATGGGAGTACTGCGATAACAGGAACCACGACCAGCGAAAAACGACTAGATTTTGATTAATTATCCGAATTAATTAATCCTAAACTAAATTTTTCCTGTTGACCAACCATGACCTACTGTAGAAGCACTGACACGCGCAGAAGGATCCTCATTGTCCGTTATGTAGTTATGAAAACACGACTCAAGAGAAATTACTTTTCTTCCCCAAATTGAGGGACGTGCTCATTTATTCCCCCACATCATTGTACATACAGGGCGACAAGAGTTAATATGCTCCACCCACTATTTTTAAACGGCGGTAAATTTCGAAAAAATAGAAAACACGTATTTAATCATTTTTAGTCTAGTTTATTTTCAGTGATTGACCCATTTTTTTAAACCCCAACATCCCGAGATACAGCATCCAACTTTTATTTTCAAACGGAACGTTATATTTTTTTTTTGCATATTTCTATAGCACTTGAGCTCTAAGAAAATCAAATAATTTTTTTTTAACTCGGTTAGATTTTTTAAAAGTTATGGTAATTTAAAATATGAAAAACAAATTTCAGTTTAATGTCAAAATTACCTTATTTTTGTTTTAAGAAGCTGTTCAAACTGGTCACCGTCAACGGATAGGCAAGCCAGAGTTATTCGACTGAAGCCACGGGATTAAGATTACTGTACACTTTATTTTTTTAGATATCCCCACAAAAATAGTCCTTTGGGGTTAAGTCCGGAGATCGAGGCGGCCAATGGATCGGACAATGAGTTCCTAAGCAGTCCAGGTAACGTTGAACAACTCTCGCATTATGTGCTGGGCAACCATCTTGTTGGAAATACATATCTAGCCGACGTTGTAGAGGAACAAAATGTATCTTAAAAAAGTTAGATCAGTTAAGTTCTCTCTGTAGAAGTATGGGCCGATTAGTTGATTTCCTAAAACTCCACACCAAACGTTTGTAGAAAAAACAACCTGAACGTCGAATAACTCTAGCCTGCCTAGATCTTGACTTTGCCACCATAAGTGCTGCTACAAGCAAAGCGTGGGAGTCCAGAGTTTTGGCTTGCCTATCTGTTGATTGTGCCCAATTTGAACAGCATCTTTAAAAAAAGAAGGTAATTTTGACATTAAACTGATTTTTTTTTCATATTTTAAATTACCATAACTTTTGAAAAACCTCACCGATTTGAAAAAAAAATTATTTGTTTTTTTAGGAGCTCAAGTGCTATAGAAATATGCAAAAAAAATATAACGTTCCATTTGTAAAAAAAGTTGGATGCTGTATCTCGGGATATTAGGGTTTAAAAAAATGGGTCAATCACTGAAAATAAACTAGACTAAAAATGATTAAATACGTGTTTTCTATTTTTTCGAAATTTCCCGCCGGTTAAAAAAAAAGTGGGTGGAGCATATAACTCTGGTCAGCCTGTATATATTTGCAAATGCACACGGTGCAAGTAAACAAAATGGCAAAGATAAGGGGGGTAAACTAGAAATTTGAATTATTTAATGAGATGGTCTCTAGGCCACTTGCGCTGCAAGCGACGCCTAGGGTTTTTAGCGAGAGTGGTAGTTGACAATGAGGATGCTAGGGGATTGGCAAGGGTGAGGAGTCTGGAGTAGAATGTGCTACTTCCAGATGTAACCAGGTCAGAAACGAAAGGTATTGCGGTCATAAAGGATGTTAAGACATAAATAGATATAGTCTGTGATTCGGCGGAGGATTCGGAATTGGGATGACTGGATGCCCCATAAATTGAAAGGTCTGGTTGAATCTACAGTTCGACTCCGTAAGTCCAGATAGGTCAAACAATTAGAACAAAGTAGATCAGTCTTTTTTGTTTTGCACAATTAGTTTGGAGTGTTTCCCTAGTAAATGGTGTAATAGTTCGTGTTTGTAACGGCTAACGTGTCTTCTGAGTCTGATGAGGAGATCCGCAGGTATCTTGGTTTATCCGCGATTGGGATTAGGTTGAAGTAGATGGGGCCACTCTTCTTGAAGTTAATGAGTTGAAGTTGCTTTTGGTTTCCTTCACTTTAATGAAACCATGAGCGGTCAGCTTCAATTCGAGTATGAGGAACGAGTCTTGGGAACATCAAAACACCTAGTTAGTCAGCGAGTAAAAGCAGAATAGATGTAGCGACCGCTAAAGGGGGTACTCACCTTGATTCTTGGCGGAGGAGTAACTGGAGACCAGGCAGAAGATGAGCAGTGTGTGTAAGTATTGGCCGCTCTGAAGCATAGCTCTTCTGCCTGCAACACAAGACATTTTGCTCAGCATCTTCGCTATTCACTCAAACAAAAGAAAATAATCTGGAACACTGCACTTTCCTTCCAATTCTAATACTCTATTTCTTGAGTTAGTTCTATTTTAACCGAGTAGTGCAGTAAATTTAGGATTTATTTATTAGAATTTGTTCATTTTACGTTTTAGTAGCGTCAATTATTTGTAATCTTTTAGCTTGAGTGTGTCACTCAAGAGTAACTCAAATCATGGTTAATTGGCTTCTCTGTAGGTTCTATGATAAAAAAAACCCGTAAGAAGTGGATTAGCTACTTCTTTAGAGATCTTGGCATTTCTGCAAGGACCCTTGCCTTACAACACTACTGATATCTCCAACACACTAAATATACACAATTGCCTGCAACATACCTAGGCTCCACCCTACCTTGCGCAAGGTGTAGAATGTGGAAGCCAGAAGGTTCCGTGCCGACCCAGCTCGAGTGGCCAAAAGATGAGAGGAGCACAAAATGAGTAGGGCGCTAATGACCTCAGCAGTCGATGCGCCAAAAAAAAATAGCCTGCATAGAGAGCTTACATATGCAACTATTAGACGAATTTACATATATATCTGTGACCCGTGCCGAAGAAGGGATGGCACAAAGAATGGTCGAGAAAAGGAGTCTCCAGGCCGGAGGAATTAGCGTTAACTCGGGCTTAGGTGAACATGAACCTCTCTATGAAGCCTGTCACCAGCTACTACTGGAGGAGAATAGAATCTCTCTTGGGAACGCAGGATTGTTTAGCCGCTAATTGGGAGCGGTTATCACTAATTGCCGGCTTCTGAATCCCTTGAAGTTTCCCCTACCAGAGAGGGGTGCATTACCACCTCCCTAGAAGCCTACCAACTCCTTAACTAGGGGTGACGTCTTGGAATATCAGGAGAGGACTTTGCTAACAGATTTGCACTGGGAACCAGGGAGAAAATGTTTATATCTGCCTACCAACTTCCATCTTTATCTAGGACTCCTTTGGACTGTCTGTTACCATCCTTAATGGTGAGCATTGGGAGGAAGTTGCGCCAAGGAGTGTTTATCCCTAACTGCCGACACCAACTACCTACAGACACTGAATGAGTTGAACCTCGGGTTCTGATGTGATCACACACGGCACTAGCAGGAGGCATAACAGATTTTGTTAGTGGCAGAATACCCCTTCTGAGAGAATGGCGACGTATCGGGACCCCTCCTGAAAATCGATTTTCACGAGCAAAAAATTGAACAAAGAGTTCTAGTAGAGTTGGAGGTGGCCGAAAGATTCTAGAGTTTCTGAACAAGGGATGGAGAGCCATACGTTGTAAAAGTCCATCCGGCTGGCTGTGGGGCTTTACAAGGTTGTGAACCTTGCCGACTTAATCTGGCCTCAAGCCACTCTACAAGACGCAGAAACCATTCCAGAAGGTGGCACTCCAGTGATGATGGTGCCAGAGAAGAAGGAAACTGCATTGAAATCCTTGGATTGCTCCTGACACCTCCAAAGTGCCATTTCATTCACGCACGTCTTTACCCCACTAGCAATTTAACATCCAACTACCAATCAGGTATCGTGGACGGCAGCCCAATTACATACTTTACTATTAACATTTTTTCTAACAAATAAAAACTAGCTTCCGGGGTTGCCCACTTACAAAGCCCAGCTCCACACAGCAGCACCCCCTACCGACTATTTAGTATTAACCAGGATTCAATATATTGCTAAACCCTAGGTATGAAGAAAAAGGCGTTACCAGAATAAAGGATTTTTTGGACTTTGTTTCAACTGATCTCTTCAAATTTTGAAAAAAAAAATTAAATTTTAAAGATTGATAACGTTTTTAGCAACTTCACGCCCACGTGGGGAGCCACAGCTGATTTTATATTTGCTTACTTTTTTTATTTTCAATTTCAACAATTCAACAGCTAGATTTTCAAATTAGTATTTGTAAGCGAATACTTAATTAATGGCTTAATACATATACATTATACTTTGGCAACGCAAGCCCAGTTTGTATGGCTAAGAACTACGAAGAGACATGAGTTTCCTATGAGTTTCGAGACTTACTTTTCGTGTTCTGCGACTTTTATGGTTCAAAAACCTCAAAGTTGCTTGTTCCCCACCCAAAATGGAGGGAGTTCCGCAACACTCTGTGTGCGTTAACGAAGCCGCAATGATAATAATTCGAATAAAATTGTGGCAGATTATTAGTCCCTCCCTTGTCTATAGAACGCGTCATAGACATGGATTAACCAGGCTGGAGAATGATTCACCACTGAAGGGTGTCTACCAATCTGATTAAGCCAGGAATGGTCACCCTAAACATTACGTTGACTTTGAAATCATTTCTCTAACCTATAACAACTAATATTTACAGCGCCACGGTAGCCGAGCGGTTAGAGGCGAGACTGCAAAGCTAGTGTATATTGTGGTACTGGTTCCATTCCCGGTCTAGGCCTTGGATTTTATTTAATATTTAATAAAAGAAATTTACAGTAAAGTATGTTTGCTAGTCGCCTCCGTCCACGACACCTAATTGGTAGTTGGACGTAAAGCCCGCCTGAAAAATAGGCGATTACTTTACATCCTTTACAAATTCTAAAGCTCACGCTACCTTCCAGTTTTAGCTTACCAAGAAACGTGAGAACAATAGATACACATCTCAAAAATAATTGTCAAGCCACTTCTGTTTAGGTTTCTGATTATTATTCTGCGGCAGTAAAGACGCCAAATCGGGACAAACCATCTGCTTTGTCGCGTTCAGATTGCTAAAGAGACACTCGAGGCTGATACTTCACTTTATGGCTTCTTTGACGGAGGCGGATAGTGGTAATTACCACTAGCACGATGTAACTAATGTAAAATTTAAAATATCAAATTTTATTCCGGCGATTTTCGCAAAAACTCTTGTATTGGCTGATCAGTTTTATTTAAAATTTTGTTCATCAAAATGGATTTTAGGAGGGTTTCTAGCGAAGAAGGTACTTGGGCTCCCCTCTAAAACATCATTTCAGGGAATTTCACTACTTTACCGCCCATATTACTTTGAATTAGATTTGTAAAAATTTCAAATTTGCAGAATATTGTCATTTGAACTGTGAGACTGAGGTAAAAGCAAAATTATAAATACAAATGGCTAAATCTGCGAACATACGTGTAAATACAGAAATTTAAAAAAAAATAGAAATAATGAGCCGGATCTGTAAGTATGCATGTAAAATAAGCGTGGATATGGCCAAAAACTTTGTTGAACCCCAGATCAGAGAAGAGGTTCTGTGTAAAGAAGGGGAGGAAGCAAAATGGGTTTAGTTATCGACCAGCGGCTGAAAAGCGCTGGAAAGAGGGTCCCAGCCAATGGAAAAGCAGAGAGGCTCTCAGTACAGAATAGTGGGGTGAAATAGGCAGGTTGTTGTAGGGGAAGTATGAACCCCCCATAGTTGCCATTGGAGGGGTGAATGGCAAGGTGAAGTAGGTAAAAATTGTTTTAAGAGTCCAAGAGAGAGAACAAGAAAGAGATAGATCTCACAAACACAAAGCTCAGGAACTCAACGAAAACGCAACGTTGCCACGTTTCAAAATACCACAGTCAAAAGGAATGAAGCTGAATATATAGAATAGGACAGATAGATACAAGAGAGAACTTTAAAAAGTGTAGTGGGGATGACGGAGAGATTGTGTGTGTGAGACAGAATGTAAGAACAAGGAACATGATCTTCAAAGTCAGAAAAAAAATGTATACCTATCCACCTTTCCAAAAAAGAAAAAAACTAATGAATCTTGCTCATCAATGAAATCAAGCAAGATTTGATGAAAAAATAATTCTTAGCAATACTACAGTTCAAAACTCTAAAAAATAAAAAACATGCCGGCAGACGTTCAAAATAAAAAACAACTCCGAGGTGTGGTCGTTTAACAACTTAGGTGGTCCAAACAATCTTTTACCTTCATTACACCATAACTAATAATTATCTTAACACCGCCTTCAATTTAAAAAACAAAATAAAATATAAAATAATTCATGATAGAGTGGTTGTTACATTTATTTAAAAAATAAAATATTAAAAGTTAATAATTATACAAAATCCTAATCTCCCAGGCTCAAATTCCAAAATTTTAATCACGGAAGAATAGGTTTTTTATTAATCTTAAATATTAGAGGAACGTACATTTTACAAGAAAAAGAACTTTTTTAATCTTTACGTTCCATACTTTTTTTTCAAGACGATAATTATTTAAAAAAAACTAACTCAATAAAAAATTACTCAAATAATAATAAACATTATTATGGAGGGATATAACGAAGATGTGACGATCTCTACTTTATAAAGAATAACAAAACGAAATAAATTGATAAGTAAAAGAAGTGTTGCATTTAAAGGTTTGTCATTTTTTTTTTTTGTTAACTCCTCAATTTTTTATTTTTTGAAAAGTATTGCATTATAAAAATAAATATTCAAGAGATATTGTGCTCCCCCGGCCAAATCTTCAACTCTCCTTAACTTCCCATAAAAAAAACTACGAAAAACAAAATGAAATCCCTTCCAAAAATTGCAGAAACCAACATTTATATTAATATCATATTATTAAATAAATTATCTAATATATATAAAGTATATATAGATATATACTTTTTTGTTTCTCACCTTTTAAAACACATAACTTTATAAGAAAACCAAAATCTAAAATAGCGACTCCGAAATCATCCACTTTTCTCTCGACCTGAGCCACGGATTTTAGTAGCACATGAACAATCTTTTCTTCCTTGTAGAGTTTTCACAACACATTTTTAATAAAAAAGAAATGAAAAATAAATAAATAAAAAATTCAATGAACACTATGACTGCATTTCTCTTGTTTAAATAAAGCAAATATCTAAACCCGAATAGGCACTTCTCGTATTATGATGATACTTCTTCTCTTCTTAAATTTCTTTTCTCAATTATTTTTTAATATAACACTGTTTAGAAAACGTATTTTCTTTTGTTTGAAAAGAAAAACATTAATTAATGAAAACATGTGTTCTAAGTTTAAATTAAAAAAAAAATACACAAACACACGCACATAAACAAAACGTATTAATTTGTAAAACAAAGAACCAATCAGATTTAGTTCCCTATTAACCCTAGTATTTAAGAAGCTACGACACGAACTCACGAGCAGACTCATAACCAAAGCCAGCTAGCAAGTCAGTGTGACCAACTTAAGTGCAAACAATGTAACCAACATAATAATATAATAGTTCCCTATTGAAAAAAAAAATACTTTCTTTATGGATTTCTAAAACAAGCCAAAAAATAATTTTGTTTATTCTCAGCTTAATTTAAAAAATTCATACAATTAAAATTGATAAAATTTCAATCAATTTGAAGTAAAAAAAAGGGGGGACGACGAAGAATATGAGGCGATTTTTTGAACAAAGGGGCCCGCTTAACCAAGAAATTACTTTTATAATTAATAGTTTTAATAGTATGAGGAATTATGGCTCTCGTCTCAAGTTTGTAATGCGTTATCATCAGAATTGCAAATTTAGAGGTTCGCTGAATCAATATGAGTTCAGTGGGATACTGAATAAATGATGTGCTTAACGTGATCAAAACGTTGGCAAAGAAACAGAAAAGGATCCATCTATGTGTTGTGTGACACAGATGATAAAATTTGTAATCTTCCATATCTAAGATTTGATTTAGACGTACGTGAATTTTCTGTCGACCGAGTTTACTTTTCTTTATGAATCAAAGAAGGTTATTTATCATTCAAAACGGAATTATAGTTTTAGCTTAGCAGATTTCGTTATATATATATATATATGTATGTAATGATAAAGAAATAGCTAATCGTATTAAAAAGAAAAAAGTTCTTAACTGCAGTTACCAAACACAACTTTTCTATGTTTACACGTAACAGCTAGCATGTTTAACCAAACCCGTGTACCTTGGTGTTCAGTAGTAAGTTGTAACCCTTAACAAACATTTGAAAGAGTGCTCCCTTTACTTTGTTGGTGGGCGAACAGCAGAGTGATTTTGTATTTTTATTCCTATGCTTCAATATTCTTATTGTTGTGTTTATTTTTAATATCCAGGCCCTGTAGAAGACAATAATAATGTCGAAACGTCGGCGATAAAACAGATTTTTTTCAAGACCGAATCCTCGCTACTTCAGTCCTAATTATTAATCGTTTACGGTCACAAAAAGCTGATAAAAATTTTCTACCTAGGTTTATTTTCTTATTGGCCGGGGCGTGGTCTATTTGAAGACGGAGAGACCACTTAAAAATCCCGGCTTTCTATTGGTCCAACAGACCGCCTACGTGTCACTATTTACGCGTTACTGTCATTGGTCAATTCTTTATTTTATTATATTTTGTTTTATGATTTAAGGAGCGTCAACATCTGCGGTTATTGGCGCCCTGAGCTTATTTCAGTGCACTGCCAGCCTCCGGACAGTGTTCTCTCGTCAATCACCGGGCAGTGAGCTGTAAGAAGCTCCTAGGAAGAGAAAATTTAAGGGTCAGCAGGTGCATTTGAAACAGAGATCCCAACGTGAGAATCCAATACGCGAACCTCATAGCTAATCCCCTCCCTGAATTATTTATTGCAAATTATTTCCGTGAAAAGTATTACAATTTTTGTACCCTATATTAAATGTATAGTATGAATTCATTCTTTATATATATATTTATATATATATATATATAGAGAGAGAGAGAGAGAGAGAGCGAGAGAGAGAAAAAGAGAAGAATAGAATAGGAGAAGATGAAGAGGAAGAAAGTATGTTAGGTTGAGAAATTCGCTTGAGTTAAGCAGTGATTATCAAGTTATACAGGTTGAAGACGTTCTTTTGTTTTAAGCAGTGGTACGCAGTTGTTTAAAGGAATTTTTCGAAGGTTGCTAGGCAACGGAGGTTATTTTGGCTTGGCTAATGGTGGTCGTTGCTGTAATATAATATTCATTACTTTAGAGAGTTCAGTGATTTTTGTTGTTTTTATAAAAGGTGTTTATGTGTTGTATTTATTGAATTTGTTTGATTGAGCTGTATTTTTAAAGCTGAATAAAGCAGTGATTTTTGTGAATTTATTTCAACTAAAAGCCTGCTTCTTTAACAGATCCCCTTCACTACTATATGCATATGTATATATATCATGTATATATAAGCTCTGCGTTTTCATTACAGTTTTAATGATAATTTGTCTTCTCCTTTTGTAGTAGAGGCATATAACCTAATCTGCTTTCCGCTGACGACGTCCATAGATCTAAATTTATTATAAGAAATTAACTTTTTAAAAAACATGTAAAAGAAATTCATATGATGAAAACTTATCAGTGAGCATACATTAATAGTAAAATTTTGTTAATCATATCCAAATGACTGGATACCTAGAGATGAATTTATTTATTCTGAATGAGTGCATAAGATGCCCATGAGTTAGGTACATACATATATGTTAGTTTAGATTGAAGTTTGAATGAAGAAGGAGTGCTTAACAAAGCTAAATCCTCTGCGAACGAAATGCTTACTCCCTAAAGAAGCAGTTTTTTAAAAATTCCGTCGTAGGAGAGTAAAGGGCATAATATACTCTCAAGCGCAATACTCTTTAAAAATGAAAATGATTTAGCTAGATGTTTAGCGACCAATTTTTTGTGAAGCTTCAGTAAATTTCAAACTGAAATTGATTTGAGCATATTAAAAGCTAATGTAGTATATATTTTTCTTATTAATTTTTAGAGATAAAAAATGTTCCAAGATTAACTTACTATTAATATCTAATTTTAATAAATTAAAAATATCGATTCTCAATAAAATGTTTTGAAAGTTGGGAAGGTAATGAAGGTTATCTATT
Source organism: Rhodnius prolixus (assembly GCF_049639745.1). NCBI lineage: Eukaryota > Metazoa > Arthropoda > Insecta > Hemiptera > Reduviidae > Rhodnius > Rhodnius prolixus. The sequence continues at coordinate 15,767,005 of NW_027411625.1, read as the reverse complement.
AAAAGAGAAATGTTAGGACAGAACCCATCACCGTTTTGTGATTTAATGTATTTATTTTCCTCGAATTAATATGAATTTTAATTTTAAAATAATTTATTAAATATATTGTACAATTATGGAAGCAATTGATTCATATACTCGTAATTGTATTAAAGTATCCGTAGCACAAATATGCCAGGTTATTGGTTGGACTTCTATTCAATCTACACCTTTAGAAATTTTAACAGATCTTCTACAAGAATATATTTTAAGTTTAGCACGGATGAGTAAAAATTATGCCAATCATTGTAAGTCATTTATGGTTTAGGTCTTTCGATTAATTTTTTTTTCATATAAGTGTGTTTCATTTAAGTCTTTTATAGACTGTCCTCCTTGATAAAATGAAAATCTTAGACGTTGACGCGCAATAAATTAAAAAATAGAAACATTGCTTTACAGATGGAATGAATACCCCAGGCTTACAACATGTTGGATTGTCACTTAAAACAATAGGTGTATCATTCCACGAGCTTGCTGAATATGTGTCTGCTGTGGAAGCACCGCCTGCTCTAGACACTCCTGCTTATCCACTGCCGCGAGAAAATCATCTAAACTTACTAAAACCTGGATCTAGAGAAGTTGTTACAAGACCAGTGCATATACATGAACATTTACCACCAGTTCATCCACATCTTCAAGGTGAGAGTTTAAGTTTCTTTTGTGTATGTTTGCATTTAAAAATGAAAATCGTTAACATATCGAGCTCCTATTTGTAAGGTTCTGTGTAATACTATATTGCAATATAACAAGATACATACTGTTCGACAAGACCACGTTTTTGAAATTGCGCGGCGCGCTTACCCAAGGCCGAGAGCTTACTGATAATGGAATAATGAGTCATATATACAAAAAGGAGTATTTTGTTTTTTCATCTCTCTTTCAAATTTTTCTTTTCCTGCAACTCATGCAGTTATCAGGCAGTAAAAAATCCTTTCGTGTTTTTGGTCTTAAACTTGTACACCAGAATTAGAAGTTGGCATACCTTCCTGACATTTAAAAAAACTAAATGTTAAAGTTTTATCTCTGCAAAAAAATGACTCTCACTTTCTACAGCTGTTTATTAGGGTTCATGATTCAAAAGAAAATTGCAGTGTTGGAAGAAAAAGCGACTGCTTTTCTAGATCAAGCACATTGTTAGGGGTTGACAGTTAAATAAAGAAATAACATGTATGTTTGTGGATCATTCTCACGATCCACTGGAGAAGGAAAGCAGTATTTGATCTTTTGTCAAAAAACACTCTGAGATAATATTACTTTCCACTTGGAAGTGATGGACAAATTTCAGATTTAAGTAAAACAACCTTGTGTGTGTCCTGCTTCTTTTGCAACTTCGCTAATTTCTGTATGGTGTGTATCTTGTCGTTTCAAAATAAATGCTGAGATTTAACTCTCCGCCGTCAATCTAGTTCAGACTTCCTACTATCTTTGCTGGACTTAGTAATTTTTGAACTCTTTTTGTCTGTTCTGACTTTTTCTAGGAAGGTCCTGTGTATACAGATACCAACTAATGTATATCGCCTGTATATTAAAGTATTTGTATAACTTTTATGAGTACCATGAATTATGAAAGACTTCCTTTTTTACAGGGACACAATTAGTAGATTTTAATTGCCATTAACATACTTCACTAAACAGGGAAGACTGTGCCTATTTTAGCATTTAAGGAATCCAAGTCTGCAAACAGTTTGAAAATCCTGAATAAGCAAATAGCAATTACCAATAAGATTCGGTCTAAGACTAGTATAGTTGGCCACGACTGTGTAGCGCAATGCTTCTCAATCGATGTGCTGTGTACCAAAGCTAAGTGTGCTGCTCCGTCCTAATCATAATAGCCGGTACTAATGTCCTTAGACCAGCGCTGCTCGTATGTGACCCACTTGTAAAATAAACAATTAATTCTAATAATAAAACCCTAATACAAATGTCCTACCGGACAGATTTAATTATACCAATAACAAATCAAATCATCAAAATGATGATGGAGTGCGGCTTTGAATTATTTTGAATTTGAAATAAAAAAATACTATCAGTGTACATCAACATTCTCAATAAAAGCACTAAAGATTTTGTACTGTTACGCAGTATTTTTTTTTTTAATTACTAAAACAAGCATTACACTTTCAGGCATCTCGTTCACACTGCTAACGCTCACCATTTAAATAGTAATTGGTTATATCGCTGAAGTGTGTAAAGTAAGTTCGTGAAAATAAGTGTTGCTGCACGCGAGCGACTTATAGCTTCCTTCTAATAGAGGAAAAAAGACCAAATTGCAGATTGTGTAATGAAAAATTAACAGTTGTCCACATTCTTAAAGAGTGTCAAGTTTTGCGAGATCAGAGAGAACGAGCTGGCTTGACGCTCAATCCACGCACAACGTTAAAAGAAGGATCTTCGCTTATAGAAGAGCTAATTTCATATTTAAAGAGCATCAATTTGTACAAGAAAATTTAGATTAAAACTTCTGTCAAAAGGAGAAGAATATCAAGTACTCTACTCATGAATGAGTGAAGTATGCATGTATGTGATTAGGTATAAATAAGGCATGATTAGTTTTAATAGTTGTGATTGTATTTATAAGCGAGATTGTGTTTATAAGTGTGATTGTGTTTATAAGCGTGATTGTATTTGTAGGCATGATTGTATTTATAGGTGTGATTGTATTTATAAGTGTGGTTGTATTTATAGGTATGATTGCATGTGTAATCATAAGTATTTATAAGTGTTGTATGTATTTATAGGTATGATTGTATTTATTGGGGTGACTGTATTTATGAGCGAGAATGCTAGAATAAATGTCTAAATTAGTATTTTAACTGGGGGTGTAAGAATATTTTATTCGAAGTACTTACCCCGCCTAAATATAATTATAGTAAAGCAGTTATAGATATAGTAATTATACTTTCGGTCAGATCTTAGAGAATGATTAGGTACACCCGTACCTAACATGTATTGAATAAACGAACTGAGGGAAAGTAGAACTGATCTAAGATTAATGAAAACAGATCTAAGATCTATATGGCTGCCGAATTAGATGGAAAAAGAAGATGAGGGATGGCATATGCTGCCTCCATTTCTCACACCCGTCGAATAGTTTCGATGGTCAAGTGAACGAGACTGACGGCTGAGGCTACCATTCTCGAGCTCCACCGACTTCGTAAAGTCGTGATGGATGTCCGTGTAAGATTTTAGTGCCATCCTATTCGCGGAGACTATCGTCGACAAGACGCTATGTTTAGTTTATAATTGATATGGTGTTTTTATTTTTATTAACGATTGTCAATAATTCTTGTTCTATTTATGTCGTGTAACTTGACGAGCCGTTATGTGCATGTACTAATAATTTGAAGGCAGAAAATTTATGTACAGTCTATTATTTGGATCCCTAATTGTATTAATTTTTAACTATCTTTCTTACCAAGTTTTGTTTGTCTGGTGTGGATTATATTGAAATAAAAAATTTGATTTTTTTTTAATGAAATTTTTAATGTTAAAATTTTAGATGATGACTGCAAGGAAAGCTTGCAAGTAGATGTGTCTCAGACTGAAGCTACCAGCCCGGCTCACAGTCCTAAAAGTTTGTTCAAAAAACCTGGTGATCCAGATTTATTAAGAAGGCAAAGGTTGGTTGCACTTTTGTTTAGTTTCTCTCTTTTCATTTCATTCAGGGATGCCCTCTTTTTAAGAAGTTAAAAGAAGGGCCATTTACCTTAAGAATTTAACTTTTTTCGTGGGTTTGCAACTTTATTCCGAGCAAAATTTTTCGATGATTAGATTATTAAAGCCCAAAGAGTAATTCCGACTTATTGATATTGGGAAGCCAATTTTTAATAATATTTAATTTCAGTTGCGAATATTAAATATTGGGGATTTATGGCAATACCAAATTTTTCATCAATTTGTGCCTTATTGTGATGGTGTCATGTGAAATTTATAAACCAATGTTTTACGATTATTATTTTGGATTTTATAGGGTTTTAAGCAGCGAAGGCATCCTAAATTTTTAGAAAACAGTTCCATAAAGTCAAGTGATATCTAGGAACCTATTTCTTATTTTTTAAGAGTGAAAACAAATCACTTACTAGCCTCACTTTGCATTAAAAATACCATTTTTTCACACAACATATCATTTGATTAGGGACGCTAATGACCTCGGTAGTCGATGCGCCAAAAAAAAAAAAAAAAATCATTCAAATATAAAATCTTATTACAAAAATAACGTTTTACAACCACTGACATCTGTTATTCAATTTTTTTTTTTTAAAGAGATGATTGCCAGGGGTTTCTAATTTCCAAGTTAAGCCAAAATTTATAATAAAATTATAGTGGAAAACATGACTTCAAGCCGAAACTAAATAAAAAAAGTTATTCTTTCATAACGAAATCTCATGAGCAAGAGCAAAAGATAAATAATGTGTGGAAAACAAAACTAACCTGTAAATTTACGTGCCGACGTGCGCTCTACAGTCTACACTAGTAACTACGGCGAAAGTTCTCCTGATCGAACAAAAATGAAATATCCCTAGATTTTTACAAAATTTTATTTATTTATTTATCGTAGGCAAACAGGCATTAATATTGCTAGGTTAACATGGTACATAATATATTACCGTTTTACATCAAGATTATTTATGTATTCTATTGTATTTACAAAATATATTTGTAACCTAGGGATATTTCTTTTTTTTTCGATCCGTTGAACTTTCGTCCTAACTACTACCTCAGCAGTCTACACTATTGCAACACAGATTACAGCGCGGTTGCAATTGTGTACGGCTCTCCACTTAGGCAGTCTACAGTTGCAACTCTGTCGGGCATGGCGCACGATTCAAAACTGAAGTCAGAGTAAGTCAATTATTTTTTAATAACCTGTTCCCTAAGGTTTCATAATTTTAAAAAACAGTTCGCGCGAACCGGTGTGAACTGGTAGGATGCCATCACTGGTTTTATGTATATAGAATGTATATTTTTATGTATATATTTATAGTACACCATCAGCAATGTTATCTGTCCAAATTTATATTGTTATCAATTACGGTTAAAGCGGTATTATCGAATTATTATTCGAAATTCGTAGGTTTACATGGGTCAATGGGAGGACAAAATGCCAAGGCCCTTCATTAAATCTTGTGTAACAATACTGGCCCTCAAACTTCAAAAGGTTGCGTACCTCTAAAGTAGATTGTCTAACATTATTTCCGCTTCAATAGTTGTTCAGTGGAGGTTTTTTCAAACCATGCCAGTGTCTTACTATATATTAGTAATATATTACTCTACTAATTTTTTTAGAACGCCCGCTGCTGAAGAAGAGGTACGTGCATTGCGTGAAATAACAAGCGTAATGATGACGACTTCTGGATATTTATCGCCAGCACGGGAAGGTAAGCTGCCCGAGGCCAGAACTCCTTCTACTAGTCAGGCGACAATGACTCCTTCACCACTAGTTACAGAGAAAGCCGAACCAGTCCTGCCGTACACATTCCCAACTAAAGATCGTAAGAAGAAAAAACATAAAGATGTTAAATCTAAGGATGACAAAACATGTGATCAAGACAAGATTAAAGTAAGTGTAGAAGTTGGCGTAATAAAATACTAATAGTAACCAGAAGGTATATGTGTTTATGCACATATTAATTAAATATAATAGTTCAAAATATAAAAGAACCTTTATATACCTTAATTTTGATTCACGCCCGAAAATTGCAAGCTCACTTTCGAACAAATGAGGATATATATATAATGAAAATTTGGGTTCGATTCCCGGACTTTAGGCCTTGGATTTTATTTAATGGTTAAATGAGAAATAGTAAAGTACGTTTGCTATTCGCCTCCGTCCACGACACCTAGTAAATGGTAGTTGGACGTTAAGCCCCGCCTGAAAAAATAGGCGATTACTTTACTTACTACTTTACTATATAATGGAAGCGCGGATCAGTAAGTGGAAGATACCCAGTTCAGTCCCGTGTGTAGCAACTTTTTATTTAACTAACAATATTAACGTATGAGTTTCCGCTCCATTTTCTTGACATCTAATTTGATAGTTGGATGATAAGATCCTCCTGAAAAAACAGGCGATTATTTTACTTTTTATATAATTTTCATTTGAATATTTACAATTGCTTTTCTCCAGCATGTTAATAAGTGTATTTACTTACAATTAGTGCTACGGTCCATAAATGTCTTTGTCTTTTCTAATAAAGCAGTACATTCCCTTCTATCCAAAGCTCCCTATCTCTTTCTTTATAACCAAGGATATCTCAGGTTTACTTTCCAATATATTAGCTGTTTGAAGATCCTTGATTCGACTATTCTCTTCGCATGATTGCTATTTTGATTTTGGTTTGCGTATAAATTATGCAACTTATTACTTTTCCATTCATTATTTACTGTTTTTTTTTTCAATTTCTCTCTCCCAAGTATTCAGTAGTCGCTCATCTTTCTTTTTTAGTTCTCAGGTCTCACAACCATAGGTTACTATCGTTAAAATAACAGATCCATAAACCAGATTTTAGCTAGTGGTGACATTGTTTTCAGCAGCGTGGCTTTACGTGAAGAGAAGTAGTGCAATTCGGACATAATCTTTATCTTTTTAAAATCTTTAATAGATTAAAAATTTCCGTAGTATCTTCTTCCCTTGGTGGCATTCGTTTCCAGTAAAAACAGATGCTATTGATCACAGAATTCTGAATTTGTTTTTAAGAAATATACCGCAAAGCAACGGCTAAAATTCCACATGAGAAGGCGTCACTGGAGATGAAAAGTAGGGATTATGGCATTGTGATATCAGTTCTCCTAAAATCTTAACATTAATATTGAAAGAAGTATTATAGCTAGAAGTACTTATAGATAGGCAGTGACTTATTCATTTAGATTTCACTATGATGTACTTATTTCAAAGAGCTTTAAAGAACTAACTGGGAAGGCCCAGTGTTCACAGTCGTGTTTAACTATAGAATTAAAGATATTTATTCACTTGTTAACATCGCTTTTTTGTTATGTTTTAGATGGGTAAAGATGGTAAACCAAAATTACCAAAAACTACTAAAGCAGTGGAGCGGTCACCATCGCCAATCCGTAAAGTTAATAGTAATACAATGACACCAGTCTGTACTTTGGTTAATAATAGTAACAGTAACAGTAATAATTATAACACTAACGTAAGTCTAAACAATTCCAACAAGAACAGCCAACGTAAGCAGCACGCCATACCAACGCCATCATTACAAGTACAAAATGCAAACCTAACGAAGTCCTCTCGGTCACCATTGCCCGAGAAATCATCTACCAAAGCTGAAACAATGGTCGAAGAAGTTAAACTGCCCGCTGAATTGGACAAGCACAAACTTAATATCTTCAAAAAAATATCGAAGGTAATGGGATGTGTTCCTTATGTATGTCTTTTCTTTTAGGTCTAGGTTTTGAAACTCGTCTCTCCTTATTTGCTAAACGTATCGAAAAAAATATGGCCCTTTAATATGATATGGAGATACACTATGTGAGAAGAGTGTGGTCCGTCTGATACCGTTTGACGTTAAATCATTGTGTACAAATGTTCACACTCATCAAAATAGTATAAACAGCAGATGGTACCTAATCAGGTACAACAGTGAAGAATTCAAACTGATATCGGGCTTACCAATGGTATCGTCAATTGCGCTCTGCTGGCTAGATTTTAATCCAAGCTCTTTTTAGGACAGAAGTAAGCTTCCCGACTGAATAACATTTTTAACATTTGTGTTGGTGCCCAACGTTTCGGAAAACTTGCTACATTATGCGGCAATATATTCAATATGTTTCAACTCTCTATATTTACTCCTTAACAAAAACTTACAGTTTAAAAAGTTAAGTATAAGGGTTGATTAAACGCCAAAAGGTACACAAATCAGCATGTATCCAACATTTCATTCAAGCTTAGTTGATATAATTTAAGTAATTTTGCTGCATTAACTTTTCCTTCACATTTTTTAGAATTTATTAGATGTCACAGACCCTTATGCTGGCCAGTTCGTTCATAATATTATTTGGTTATAATTATGATAAAGTGTATATTATATCTTCGTTTTTAAATAGGTACTTTATTTTAACTCTATTCCAAATTATTCTTCTGATTTATCTTTAATATGCCCTTTATTCTGAAGTTGTCACATCTTATACATGCATGTTAAAGTAGCAAAAGACAAAGTTAGAGTCGGCTACTGTTTAAATTTGAATCACGGAGGATTTAAAACAATATTTCAGACTTGAATTCGTCTTACCGAAATATTCGTGAGCACAAATAACACACAGTTAATAACAAGTAGATTATTCAACAACAATTATTCATTTCTCAATTGTAATTTAATTTTACTTATAGTAAAATACTGGAATAATTAGCTGTCCTAAAAGTATGCAATACTTATTTATTTTATATTACATAACATATATATAACATTGTGAGAAGAACAGCTACATTGAGAGTGTGATTGAAGAAAACTATATTATTTGCGATAGAGCCAGATAATTATTACCTATTATTATAAACGTTTGACTACTACATAAAATAACAATTACTTTAATCGAAGAATGAACTTAAACCGACGATTTTTATTAAAAATAAAATAATCGAAATCATTGATGTATGTTGGTGTAAGCATTTTTTTAAAAAAGTTTTTAAATTTTGTAGCCTCGTAATTTTTTTTATTTTTTATAACGTTTTCTTTTTAACCTGTAATTAATAGTTTGATTATTATAGATTAATAGATATTAAAGTCAATCTACAGTGCTACTTGAACAAATATTTTGTAGATGAAAATGGCCAGCATAAGGGTCTGTGACATCTAATAAATTCTAAAAAATGTGAAGGAAAAGTTAATGCAGCAAAATTACTTAAATTATATCAACTAAGCTTGAATGAAATGTTGGGTACATGCTGATTTGTGTACCTTTTGGCGTTTAATCAACCCTTATACTTAACTTTTTAAACTGTAAGTTTTTGTTAAGGAGATTTTTGTACCTTTTGGATAGATTTTCATTTTTGTGTATTTTGCTAAGTTACATATCTGCTTTACTGTTTTTTTTAAATTTGGAATAAGCAATTCTATCATTATAACCTGATAAGGTGTTAAGTAGGAACCGTAACTACCACTGGAGAGATCTTTTTAAAGAATGATTATAGTTGCGGTCCCCAAACCATCCTCAACAACAATTTTTTTGAGAAAGCCTTTTTATATAAAATAGGAAGGTATTTGTACGTAAAAAGCAAATTTAAACTGCGATTTCAGACCTTCCTTTTAAGAGGAGTAAGAAAAATAAACGGGCGATTACAGTACTTCTCCCTAAAAGGCAAAGAGGCAAAGATTTTGAATCGAACGACAATTCATTAATGTAAATAGGTTCACCCATTGATAATTTTAACGATTGCAGTACTTCCTCTTAGTAGGTGTAAGAGCATGATGGCACTTCACAGCCATGTAGAGGAGCTTTATTCACTTCTTCGTGCTAAATTTTATCAAAATCGGACAAAGCGTTATAGAAATATTGGTAATAATAGTTTTAGAAACGGCCTTACTTGGGTGGGGCAAACTCCCCTCCATATGAGGCATAGCGACGAGACTTTTAAAGTGCAAATCTGTACAAAATTTCGATTCGAATGACACTTCATTCATGAAAATCAGTTCACGTGTCGATAATTTGAAACGATTGCTATACTTCCCCTTAACTAGTGTAAGAGCAGATCGTCGCTTTAATGTTACATAGGGGAGCCCTAACCCCATCATCCTACCAAATTTTATCAAAATCGGGCTAAGATTTACAGAGTAATTAGTAATAATAATTTTGAAGGGGCCTTACATAAAGGGGGCTAACTCCTCTCCCATTCGGTGTACAGCGCCGAGACCCCCAAAAGGCACATCTACATAAAATTCCGAATCGAATGACACCTCATTCATGAAAATCGGTTCACGCGTTTAGGCGCTACGTAGTTTACAAAAAAGGTAACAACAACAACAACAAGAAGAAGAAGAAGAACAAGAAAAACAACAATTTCTGAAAATGCCGTTTTTGCTCATTTTCGGCAACTTTTTTCTCGAAATCTATTAGGTCTGGGTGGTTGCAAAAAAATTTCAGTTATAAAGGAGGGTTTGCTCTATATTTTAAAGAAAATTTGGGAATTTTATCTTTTATAGAAAAAGAGAAAAAAATTGTCAAAGTTGGGTGTTTTTTAACGTTACGCTTTTTCGTGCACTTTTTGACGATCAACCCTTATACAACTGTCCTACCGGACAGTTTTAACATGAAGTATAGAACAATCGACTAACATTCCTAGATTTTCTTATTATTATTGGAGAAAATTTTGGAACATTAAAATTGTCTTGGCGCACTGAGTTCTACAGCAAACAATTATTAAAAATAAATTTCTCATCACCTATTTATATGTAAGTTCTACAAAGCCTTGTACGATGATCAAAAACTGATAACACTGATGTAAGACGTAAACAACAAAACTTAATAAAAATAAATAACCAACATCACTATGAAAGTAAGAACAAGATCATCGAATCAACAGGTGCAGTGTTGACTCCCCAGCAGGCCAGATTGAACACAAAAGTACACGCCTGTTTTAAAAGGGCTGTCTGAAAAGAAAAGAAGCTTGAGACGAATGCAGAATGTAGTTTAGTTATTTCGAATACAGGTATAGACCCAAAAGCACGAAATGCTAAAGTCTCAAACTTCCACCCGATTTGATATCTTAAACCCGTTTCGATGGGATAAAGGAAAAAATTAATTGTGATCTCAAAAATTGCAGTAAAATATTGAGTGCAATTTATGAATTTTGTATTTTTGCTTAGGTTAAGGACGAGATTGATGTTGATGTAGACGTTAAGGAAGAGGAAAAATGGTCCGGATTGGATGAGGTAATTGATGCAGTCAGTCGTGGCAATGTGGACATTAAAGAGGAAGTTGCTGTACAACTGCCGGAAGTAACTTCTGTGAAAGAAGAACCTGAATTGCAAATTGATGTTGTATCAATACCCCATAAAGAACCTTTAGAAGAAACACGTAAGTTTGATCATAAGAAATTGTTAATGCCAGGTGTCAGTCCTTACTTTCTCTGGACTTGGGAATGATTTTTCTCTCTATCTCTCTCTCTCACACACACACACCACAAACTTGCAGTTTCCGCAGTCTAGAGGACCCCCAAACATTCCCGGTGAAAACTCTCCTAATTTCCATTTATTAGGAGGAATAATAGAAAGTTTAAAAAATTAAAAATTATTATTTTTTTATTAAACCTGTCCGGTAGTATAGTTGTGCTGATCGTCAAAATTGCACCAAAAAGCGCAAGTTAGAAAACAAATAACTTTGACAATTTTTTTCTCGGTCTATAAAAAATAAACTTCCCAAATTTTCTTTAAAATTAATTGCATACTCTCATCTTTAAGAATAACATTTTTACAACGCAGATCAAATAGGTTTTGCGAAAAACGTTAGCAAAAAGGGGGAAAACTAGAGTTTTCAGAAAAATATTGCTTGATTCTTTGTTATCTTTTTTTCTATAGTATATATTTTTGGCTAGCTGTACCCGGCCACGCGTTACTGTGACCCATTCTAGTTAAATGGAAAAAGAAAAGAAAAGAGAAAGCGCACTTTTTTAATATGTTATTTTTGATTTCACCGTGCTAGTGGGTGTACAATACTTTTTTTTGTTGTTCCATTGCTTGTGCAGATATAGAGATTGAATGTTTTTCCGAGTCTAGAACATGCAACATATAATTGTCCATATGAGAAGCAATCCGTGTCTAGATCTAAACCGCACAATTCTAAAGAATGGCCCTGTGCTTTGTTGGGAATTGCAATCTTAAATTGAAATGGCATATCCGTTGGAATCATCATTAATTTTTTTACCGCAAGCCGCATGTCGTTGCAAAGTTTTCGCTTTAACACGATAATTGGCACGCCGATTTTCAATTGCATTACATACGGTGGCATCCCTAGCAGATCGAGTGAATTTAAAAATTCTGTTGGATAATTAATGAATTACCTGCTTCCATAATAGTGTCGACAGACTTGTATGTGACCGCCTCTTTTTTAATGTTGGACTGAATAATATTATTAAGTTCGTAGACGTCTTTGTTCTTGGCTGAAAGAATAGCTCGTTCACTCTGCAATCGTGATTCTTATAATTGGTTTGAATATCGGGAAATACTTTTTCGACCAATTCTTGTTTTGAAGTCTCTAAATTGCAGAAGTATGAGGTAATGAAATTCGTCCTGAGGTCAGATCAACTGACACTTTTCCGTTCCCAATTTCCATCAATTGATGTGAGAATATCTCAGCTGATCGATCGTTTTGCAGCTGGACACGCATATTTGTAGATAATTTTATTGCTGGTTTAAATGATGAAAATGAGAGATATCGAAGTGTCAAGTTACCCCATGCCAAGTTTGAGCTATTGGAGATTTTTTGTTTTCCGACACAAAAAAATAATTACAAATCAACATGAATAGAGAAGTTTTGATTTTTGAGAATGTATATTTTCTTCATGAATTAACTTCATTTCTTCAACACATTAATGCTCTATTTCAGATTCGGTGGAAGTTTCACGGCCTTCAGAATGTAAGAAGAAGAAAAAGGACAAACAGAAGGAAGTCAAACATAATGTTGTCGAGCAGAATGTACCTCCTATTAGCAGTAGCAGTATGGAACAGAAATCTGTCAAACCATTTATGGCAGCTATTGAAGAACAGATAGCCAAAGCTAGCTTGTCCTTACCCACACACGATCTGTCACTTCACCAGGCTGCCAGCAGTATGCCTTCTTCTTTTCCATATTATCCATTTCCATCAGGGGTGCTTACACATCCGCTTATACCTCAGGTAAGAACCTATCCTCGGTTGTTTTGATTTTAAACCGGACAAATCTTTTTGAGCTATTCTTAATACTATTATTCGGTCAAATTCATCATTTTTGTTATTTGTATCTAATGAATACTTTTTCAAATAATTTACTGCCAATCCCGAGCATTTTATCGTCTTTATTTGACGTTTCTTTCAATTTAATCTTCAAGAAGAAAAGCATGTTCGATGGGCTATTTAGGAAGACATTTTATTTACGACGATATAATTTTGCTTCACCTCGTTAACAGTAAAAGAGACGACATTTCTCAATTATTGCATTTTGTGGTCATATTCACACTATTTCCAACCAGTTTATTAATTAATTCAATATGCTTTCAACTAATTTAGTACCTGCTCCAATACCAGTTAATGTGAGCATATAATGCAATCGTGAAAATGATGGTGTTATTTTTGGTGTAGTGTATGTGATAAACATTAATGCACATGAGATAAACACATGAGTGCCGGGCGCACTCAGCTTTGTGGCGCAAATGTAGGTTAAATGATTTGGTGGTAAATACACTAAATTAAAAATTGCTATTTTCAACAAAGACTAAAATAATTTTATTTTTTATTTTAATAGCGAAATATAGTGTTGCAGTTGAAGTTGGCACGATAAAGTTAAATTTAAATTAAGTGTATGTTTATAAATTAGTAAATTTTGAAGTAAATTTTCTATCAGCGTTTAAATATATTCATATCTGTTCAGATATAATATATATATATATATATATATATATATATATACATACAGGGTGAACCAGTAAGTATTGTCCATAGGCCTACAGTGTGTAGTACATCTAAAGTAGAGTTCAATGACGTAACTTCATATTTTCCTCTGTTCTTGAGTGACGTCACTTTAAAGTTTTTTTCTAAAATCATTACTTTTTTCCAATAAAAATGTTATTACTCAGAAAGTTTTAGTCCGAATTCGATTCTGAAGACACGGTTAGAAAGACAGATAAATTTTCTAAAAATTGATACCATTTTGAAGCATAAGTTATTCTCCAAACAGTCTCAATCTTCCTCCGGATGCTGGAAAAATAATAGTAATCGAAATTTTCAAGAAAACTCATTCGGCCCTTACGTGATCATTATCAGACCTAGGTGCTGGCACTTTTTATAAAAGATTGCTTGTTTAATGGGCTTTCAAACGGTGATTTATTTTCCATGATTCCTTTTATCTTCGTATGATAAATTACGTTTGTATTACCAGAAAACGTGTTCACGAGCACTCAACAGTGTTATGGTACGACAGAAAATTTTGAAACCAAGGTAACAGATAAGTGAAGTTTATTTGTAAGGCGCCTAGTTGTACTGGTTAATACCTAATTCAGATACAACGATTATCTGTTAGAGGGTTCAAAGGGTGGTTAAGGCTTATTTTCTTTTTCAACAGTGTATTGTGAGTGAAATTGTAATTTGGAGTAAATACAAACTATATGATTTTTTTTTTTTATAAAAATAGTACTTGTTTAAAATATTTCCTAACATTTTCTCAAATATTTCAGAATTTAGATTTTTTTTTTTATAGTGCAACTTTTAACTTTTGACTTCCTAATTTAAGGACAGTCTACATTAAAATTGACTACTGGTCCATCTAAAAGAGTTTTCAATGAATTAAACAACTTGATAAACTGTTGAGTGCTCGTGAACACGTTTTCTTGTAAAACAAACGTAATTTCTCATACGAAGATAAAAGGAATCCTGGAAAATGATATACCGTTTGAAAGCCCATTAAACAAGGAAACTTTTATAAAATGTGCCAGCACCTAGGTCTGATAATGATCACGTAAGGGCCGAATGAGTTTTCTTGAAAATTTCGATTACTATTATTTTTCCAGCATCCGGAGGAAGATTGAGGCTGTTTGGAGAATAACTTATGCTTCGAAATGGTATCAATTTTTAGAAAATTTATCTGTCTTTCTAACCGTGTCATCAGAATCGAATTCGGACTAAAACTTTCTGAGTAATAACATTTTTATTGGAAAAAAGTAATGATTTTAGAAAAAAAGTTTAAAGTGACGTCATTCAAGAACAGTGGAAAAAATGAAGTTGGCCAATACGTCATTTTGAACTCCATTTAGATGTACTACACCCAGTAGGCCTATGGACATTACTTACTGGTTCACCTTTGTATATAAACTGCTCCACAAAAAAAGTGGCGCACTTTGAAAAAAGCGTTTATTTTTTGTTTTATTACATTTTGGGGAAAGATTATTAGTTTTAATTGTTTTCATAAACTGTCAGGGAACAATTAATCGAATCAAGGCCCAAAGTTTCTTGTAAATAGAGAAGCAATTCCTCGTTTAATCCCCTTCGGTCTTTTTGTGTAAACAACAACATGAACTTTACCTCAACAGTAAATAAATTTATTGACCTCTACAGTTGCGTTTCGACTTTTTTCAAGCTGAAAGCATTGCAAACTCTCAATTACAGCAGAGCAAGTGGCCCGTATTATTGCATTAGTTGAGGATGAACGGAGTCAGCGGTACGCAGCACGAACGTTAGGGTTGCCTGAGAGCACCGTCCGTAGAGCCATCCATCGTTACCGGGAGACAGGCCTCTGCACTCGCAGACAAGGTTCGGGTCGACCAAGAGCCACAGAAGCACTTGATGACCGATTTATTAGAATTCACACTCAGAGAAATCGTACATCAACTGCTTCTGAAACCGCTCAAACACTGCTTACTGTTCGTGGAGTTTCAGTCAGTGCCGAAAATGTACGAAGAAGGCTCGCTGAAATGAATTTACGCTCTAGGAAGCAAGCCACAGGACCATTGCTCACCGTAGACCATCGGAGAGCCCGTCTAGAGTACGCTAGGGAACACCGCAACTGGTCTGAGAACGATTGGAGAAACGTTCTCTTTTCAGACGAGCCCCGTTTTGCTCTCTACGCACCTGATGGGAGGCGACGAGTTTACCGAAGGCCTGGGGAGCGCTACGCTCCGTGCAATATTTCTGGTAGACTACCATTCGGAGGTGGTTCAGTGATGGTGTGGGCTGGGATTTCTATGGGGGCTTATACTGAGCTCCATGTGTTCAACAGGGCAATCTTGAATGTAGATTTGTATGTGAGGGAAATTTTGCAGCAATATGTGATACCCTATGCACCATTTATTGGGGAAAATTTTATTTTTATGCAAGATAATGCCCGACCACACACTGCCGCCTGTGTTGTTCAATATCTCCACGATACTGGCATTCGTATTCTGAGATGACCAGCACGCAGCCCGGATTTAAATCCAATTGAACATCTTTGGGATGAGCTGGGTAGGCGATTAAGATGGAGAAATAATCCTCCCAGGAGCTTAGAAGAGTTGCGAGGTGCTCTGGTGGTGATATGGGAGGAATTAACACAAGATTTCGTGAGAAATTTAATAAGGAGTATGCCGAGGAGATTGGATGCAGTAATGCGAGCCATACACGTTACTAAAATTCTTTTTCTCTTTTTTTAATCGGAAGAAATACTTTTTTTTTCAAATTCATTTTTTGCCGAGAAGTACTTTTTCGTTAAATTAAAGGTTCTTATTTCTTTTAGATCATTTTTTATTTAATTTTAGCCCTCCCGTAACTTTATACTTCTTATATTTGCTAACTAAAATGAAATGTAGAATAAAAAAGTTACAGAGAAAAAAAAAATAACGCATTTTTAAAGTGCGCCACTTTTTTTGTGGAGCAGTATATATATATATATATATATATATATATATATATATATATATATATATATATATATGTATATATAATACATATTTGTATATTTTAGTGTCATTAAACCTGTTGTGAAAAAGGAGAATGATAAAAGTATATACTTTTATTTCTAATAACTATACTCCGGCTAGAAGAACAAGTATTACAGGGGTTGAAGGCTTAAAATTGATTGAAATATGCTACATTCAGATGTAAAATTGTGTTGCAGGTGCCTCCTGTGTTGGGACCTTATCCTGTACTACAGTCGACTATTCTGGAACCCCCATCTCAGCCAACACCCAATCAAGCTCCGCCAGTTCTACCCAGTACATCTTTTTCTCCACCGTCCATTCCTCAACCGTCGTTAATGTCCTCGCCAAAGGTAACAATGGCTATGATGCTTAAAATTTTATAGTAATTCAGTTGCGAAGAAAGTTTCAATTTAATATATCATTTATTTGCTACAATAAATCAAAAAGCGTACTGCTTCTCTATCAAAAATAAATAGAGTTTTAGTTCTCCAAACTAAAGGTAATCAGCACCCCAGAATACCCTGTTTTTGAATCTCCGTCTCGGCATTAAAAAAAGGATGTCCTGGACGATAAATTGAATAAAATGTCATGGATTTGTTCTTTCAAATAAATAGTAAATGTTAAAATTGATAAAAATTAGTTAAATTGAATTTTAAATGGTTTCTGAAGAATTCTCTTGCTTAATTTTTACTGTATGCCCATTGCTATACACAACGGCTTTTCTAAAGTGGCGGCGGTGGTTATATTAATTAACACGTCTAACATCATAATAATCGAGCTAGTACAAAGCTTTACTATTTTGTAACAAAAGCTACTTTTTAAATAGTACAGAGCTATTATAAAATGTAGTATTTTCTTTTGAGAATCATCCTTGACATACTCCAATAATAGCACAGACACTTCTGTTCACAAATTGTTTTTAGATGTTGATTGGAATGCAGTGTTCCATTGAAGGTTATATTTTCCTGATTATATAGCGGACGACAGGGTTAATGCAACTTCTTTGCGGTGTAGAAGCTTCCGTATTAAATTAAGGAGGGACTGCATTCGGTTATGGGCATCACTAACTTAGTTAAGCTTTCCTCTTCTCAGAAAATATTGACTTAAGGGTCTTTCAGAGAATCGTCTTCCTTCTTATGAACCGTGTTGTTATTTATAGTGAACCTACATAACACCGAATCCAACTACCAACATTAAAAATCCAAAGTTTAATAGAAAGTTGTAAATTAGAACTTTTAAGATTTAGTAATAGCAGATCTACTAGTCGTTGATATGATATTATTTCTAAGGAATCTTGAGTTTTGGTCAGTTTATAAATAAAAAATCTTTACGCCAACGTTTTGAACTATATTTGGTTCATCTTCACGGCTTAGAATTTTAATCTATAAACTTACAAAAACCTGCGATTCATCAAAAATAATATTTCAAGATTTAAAGTAATTGAAAGTATTGTGTGTCACACCAAATATTATATATTGGAAAATTTAGTTTTCTGTTTATGTTGTAGAAAAAGGAACATAAGAAGATTAAGAAACTTAAAGAGAAATTAAAAAAAAAGAAAGGCAAGAAAGAAAAGAATAAAGCGAAGATAAAGAGCGAGAAGAAACGACTTAAGTTAGAGAAGAAGGAGCGAGAAAAAGAAAAACTCAAGTCTAAAAAGGAGAAAAAAGAGAAGAAGAGGGACAAAGAGGTAATTTTTTCTGTACGGTTCCTATAGACCCCATCTCTGATATGTTGACTGACGCGCACTTGCCTTTGGTTCGAGAATTCCGCGTTTGAGTTCTTTATGGCCTTAAAAATAGTGTTCACATTGCAACATAAAACAAAAAGCAGCTATAGTTATTTATAGAGGCCAGAAATTATAAGTGACTACATCCAAGATACCATCACCTCCCAAAATTAATATCGCCGTCTGACAGGAAATTTTAGGGGGATTTTAGGAACTATTACCCTTCAAAGTGTCACATCTATACAATTAACGGTACTACCATCTAAATATATATTCAAGAGTAACTAAACTAATTGTAAACATATCAATTTTGAGGAAAATTTATCACACTAAATCAAAGGAAACTCAGATCTCTAAAAGCTCCAGGATTATTTGATAAAGGCAAATAGTTTTATGGGGAAATAACTAGACTGATACTATTCTATAAGAAGGTATTATTTTTTTACACAAGAATGTTCTAGTTTTTAATTTCATCTTTGTCGAATAGCTTCTTTGTCATATTTCATTGGTAAACGACAAATTACCAGTCATTTGGATCAGATAAAATTAATAACATTAAAATGGCGGTAACCATATATTTAGACTATGATTAACGCATAACCCTATGTTATCCTATCATATAATTTATTGCTTATTCTTTTCGGAAATGGCCGAAGGAGTTCTAAGTTTTAAGTGTGATCGATGGAGGAGGATTAGAAGATTTAATCACGGCACAAACTCATTACGATAGAACATAGAACTACACCATTTTGCTTCTAGATACCTTATTTTTTATTTACATTTTCCGAGAGACCCTAGCCATATCATAATTATAATTCATAATTAACGCAAGGAAGTGTACCCATGGTGAAATGCTAATTCTATGTTACTAAATTCTTTGAAATCTCATTTTATTTTTAGCCTTCAGAAGTTAAACCCGAAGTACAAAATGTACCAAAAATCACGTTTAAATTAAGCTCAGCTTCCCCACAAGATAGTCCATCAGAAACTTGTCATCGAAAAATGTAAGTTTTTTTTATTTTCAGATTTTACAACTAGCATGTCAACTTACAATTTTTCTTCAGAGATACAAATTACTAACATAATAATATATTTGTCTCATTATTTTTTTTTTACGCTTCATTATTCTTAAAGGAAAAGGTAAAATTTTGAAGTAAATTTTCTATCAATGTTTAAATGAATTCATATCTGTTCAGATATAACATATATATATAAATATTTGTATATTTTTAGTGTCATTAAACCTGTTGTGAAAAAGGAGGATGATAAGTTTGACTTGAACTGGTGTTCTTCATCAAACGTCGGCTCTGTAACCTCATCTGTATCTTCGAAATCTCATAAATCTCAGAAGAATTTTAGTAAGTTTTTGGCACGTCTTACACCCATTTTATTGTAAATCGAATTCCACTTAGGTCTTTTGACCTACGCCGATATCCCGATATCCTCTTTAACAGCTAATACCCTTCCAGAAAATTCAAGGCGTCGCCTGAAGCGTAAGTGGTTTACAGACCATCTATTGTAAGCAATATAAATATGTGTATTTTGTCAAATGACGCGTGTGTGTTTTACCTCTACGCTCATTTTTTTTTTGTTTGTTTTAATACGTTGCATAGATGTAAATAAATGCACGGGATAAAAAAAAGTCCCTGCATTCAAAAAGTAGTTTTCCTATGTCTGTGAGTGACTATTGCAAGGGACATAATAAACTGAGTGCCAGTCTAAAGATTTAATATAAATCTTTGAAATACAATTCTTATAATAACAATAATAACAACAATAATAACAACCTCAGAGGTTTTGTTTATTTACCTTAAATAATCAAATTTGAAATTCACAGAAGGTGGCCTAATGTCTACTTCTGCAAGTATGTTGGTTGAAGAGCCGAAAATTGTGCCTCCCAGTGTTGCCCATTCAATTCATACCATTCCATCGGTCTCTTCGGTTGCTTCGAGAATCGTATGTAATTTTCTCAGTTTGTTTAAAATTTTATGTACTTGATTTGTTAAATTTTGATATTTATTGTTTTTGCAGGAAGCGCAGAGTGAATACATCTGTCCAGCGTGCAATCGGCCAGACGACGGTAGTCCAATGATTGCATGCGATTCATGCGATTTATGGTTTCACTGGTATGTTTTTTGTCTTATGCCTCATGGAAGAAGTTTTGTAATCGTGCAGATTTTCGACTTTGAATTTTCACCGAATATAAACGTTTTGAGTTTCATGATTATGAAAACTTGGTTGTAAGAGAGTTGCTGAAATTCCGAGTTTGAAAAATTGCATGGCTACAAGTGACGATTTCCTAAAAGTTTTTTAAATTTTATTCTCTCTCCATTTACTCGTAAAACGCTAATTTTTTAAATTACAGGAAGATAAATTTCAGCCAAAGAGGAGAGCTTTTATTTCTAGCTGATTACCGTAGAATTTGGGTTTATTCGCAAAGTTTTTTTTTTATTCTTCGGGGTCAGTTCAGATGTTGACCTCATCCATCTTTTCTTTGTGCGTAGATCAGGAGTGGCCAACCCATGTGGCCCGCCTTGAACAATTTTATGGCATGCGAGATTCGTCCTAATTTTACAAAATTTGTTACTAGCAAACAAACTTTACTGTTAAATTCTCTTATTAAATAAACATGGAATTAAAATCCATGGCCTAGACCGGGAATCGAAGCCAGTACCACACACAATACATATTAGCTTTGCAGGTCTCGCCTCTAACCGCTCGGCTACCGTGGCGCCTATAATAAACTATAATACGTTTTTTAAATATCAGAATCAAAAATAAATTTTAATAACACTTGTCACAAAAGAAAAATTTTCTAATTTGAGAGAACTGTTACAAAAAGTTGTAAGCACAACTGGAACAAATACATCTGCGAATCGTTTTTTACGAAATTGAAATTTACCAAACATATAGGTACACATTAAACTCTCCGAAAATATGTACATATATAGTACTAATTTACTTTTTCAATTGTGCACAATTGCAACTTTCTAGCTCAATTTTTGAAAGAGATATTAGGTGATAAAGTTTGGGAGCTTATCAACACCTTCATATTTCTGATTGCTATATCTCCTGTCCTATTGGTGCACTCTGCGAAAATTTGCGACATTTATAGAACTCATTTACTAATACAATTGTGAGGAACGCATGCTTTCTAGCTCAATTTTTGATGGAGATATAAGGTAATAAATTGGTGCAACCTTGCTCAATTAATAGACATCCACGTCTGGTTTTCTTCAGAAACACGTAGCTTTGTTGAATTTACCTCATGAAAATCCCTTTCATACAACTCTATCGGCAAGTTATTAATTTTTAAATGATTGAGTTTCAAACTATTAACACTTACTTTACCACTTGGATTTGAGGAAGGTGCCCCACAGATTACCCATCCTAATCTAGTTTTCATAGCGAAAGATCTACTTGTTTTGACGTTAAAAATTAAAAATGCAAATACAAACGTACACACCGATTTTATTTTGCTTGTGTTTTTGACATCAGATTTAAGTAGAAGTTTAGCGCAGCAGAAGAAAGTAAAAATCGTTGGTTTAATTTCATTATTCAATTAAACTGATTGGTAGTTTACTTTATCTAGTAGTTACTCGTTAAAAATAACATGTAATTAATTGGTAATCTAGTTTATTAATATTCAATGTTCAATTCAATTAAATTCTTCATCTAGATGTTTTCCTCAACGTTATTCGAGTATATGTGTAATATAAAAAAGATAAAGATATGTATATTTTTATTTGGTTATTAAACTTCTTTACAACCAGTACTCAATTAAAGGGACCACATTAAATTAAATTTTGAAATATAAATGAATTCTAATTGCAAGTATTATTTATTTGTTATTAACTGTGTGTAATTTGTGCTCTCGTATTCTGCTATAAGAGGAATTCAAAACTGAAATTTGTTAAAACTGTTATTCATATCATGGCAGTAATAGACCAACTCTAACTTTCTCTTTTATTTTTAATATGTGAGTGAATGTGATGATTATTCAGAGTAAAGATAAATCACAAGAATACTTTGGCATAGAGTAAAAATGAAGTGCCTTTTTAATACTATGATGATGAGATACATCTTTTATTAATGTAACAGAAAAAATTAATGGATGAAAAAAGGCCAGCACAAGGGTCTAAAACACAATACATTTTTGTACATAGGTAAATAAATACATACGAATACTAACAATTATACTGGTATTTACATTTTATCTCTTTTCTGAATCCAAAACTAAAATACATTAACTAAATTAAACATACAAATCTGAGTACAATAATGTTTTTTGAAATTCAAATCCAGATGTAAGTTGCAATTACATCCGGTTACTTACTCCAACGCACTCTACGGTAGAAACTTATGTTCTGCACTAACAATTATTATCATGATTATTCATCTTATCATTGTTTTTAATCATTTTACCTATTTTTCAGGGTTTGTGTGGGAATTCAAGAGCCACCAGAAAGCGATTGGTATTGCAGAAAATGTACGGCAAAGATTGACGGGATTTCTTCTGAAAAACGGAAAAAGCATAAGAAGAAAAAGTCTGTATTTTAATCAGAGAAAAAAATATAAACGAAAATCTTGAACTTCGATTCCGGAGAAATCGTCAAGGCGCAAAAGACAAAGGACCTTAGATTTCTGAATTTGAAACTATATTGAAACATGGGATTCCTAAAACTTTCCAGCGAAATTCTGAAAAATTAATGCTGATAAGTAGGCTGTCATCGTAAAAATCCGAAAACAAAAGTAAGACAAATCAAATTTTTTGGGTAATAATAAAGAATAGTTTTAGAGTAAGGGCCTAAGACAGGATGGTTCGATGGCCCTCCACTTTTGTTCTATATTCCTCCTGACTCATTTAGTGCTCTCCCGACTTATTTAGTGCTTTTAGCATATTGACTAAATTGATCTAAATCTCACCTTTGCTGATGACTTCACTTTAGGGTGGAAGGGGGAAGTCAATACTACTGCTTCCAGTTGGGTGGTAACTTCTTTGGGTTAAATGCTAATATTATGTCAGCCATTGTATTACTGTTTATAATTATTAGAGTTATTTTCTGGCCTAGTTTCTTCATTAAAAAAATTTATTCTACATGACAGATATTATATTGATTGATTCAAAAATCACTCTGAAACGATCTTCAGTTTTCTTATTTGTTATATCCCAAATTAAAATATAGCCTCAGACTTTTAGGTTGATTCCGCAATGCTGCTCGTATTTTAGATCTAAACTTGAAAAATAAACTTTACTGAGTTTATCTTCTTTAACAAAAGGGTTATCTGTGGTCTTTTAAAAATTGCACTTTTTTGGCTGTCCATCTCTTTAGGTATAGCAAGTCGTCCTTTAACTCTCCTAATAATAGATCATTGATTATATATATATATATTTCCTGCAGTTTTTGATGATCAACCCTTATACAACTGTCCTACCGGACAGTTTTAATATATAAAACAACCACAGCAACAGTTTACCGACACAAGACAATCTACGTTGATTTCAATTAAGGCTCATCAATCAATAAGTACTCCATCAGTTAGGTACATTAAGTTCTCCATATTGAACACATGCGTAGTGTTGTCTGCTTAATATTAAAATGAATTTCTAATTTTAATTATTATTAATTTTAAAGTCAAATATATCATTTCACTACGTTTATCATTCTTTTAAACATCAGTTATCGTGTACTGAGTATGCTGTAGTTTGAATTACATTTGATTTAAAAACACTTGTTTTTGTAATTTATATTAAGGTTTGGCAACCACTGAAGTTAGCTGTATGCTCCCCATTGCAATTGAAGCATTTAGGCATCTGGCGACAGAAAGTGAAGTGATGATCTCCCGCACATTTTACATACTTAGGGTTGTTGTTGTATGTTGGCAGTTTGCGCTTTGGGGAATTCGGGATGAATTTCTTCTAGGTTCCACTGAGATTAGGGTTAGTAAAGGCGAATGAGCTGATATATAGGCCTTACTCTTTCTTTTTTCACTACGCTTAGTGATTTATGGACTGGAGGATCAAAGTTCTTACTGAGTAATCTTGTAATAGGAATTGCCGGATTCTTCTATTCCTAGCTTCTGCGAGTTCTAGTATTTCTTTGTCTTGAACGGAGTCAGGGATACCTACTGACAATTTTTTTCGGGATTTACTAAGGTAAAGTATTTTGGTGAGTACCGTCATAGAGCTTAATCATTTTCTGAAGCCTTAAGAGTTTTTTTTTTACAATTATTTTTAATTAATATCTAAGTAGTTGGGCTTCAAATGATGTGCCGATTGTCTTTTTAAGTTCCTCTTTAACTGCCTGATAATTGTCCGTGCCCATTCTAGTGTTGATTTGCGGTTCATCTTCCTAGATAAAGGTTCGAATGCCAGCATACTGTGAAGGGCAAATTCAGAGCATGAGACCACTTTATGCGCCTGATGCGTGTTGAATTATGTATTATATTTTGGCGTTGATGCGCCTGAAACATAAAATAAAATGTTTTTCTTCCAAACTTGATTCAAATAAGGCTTATCACTTTAATTATTATGTTTTTATTGTAAATTTACTTTAAAAAAACTAGTTTATCACACTAGTAACTAAAGTACTTAGGTGTGTAGCATTGAAGAGAAAGTATTGTAATCATGCAGATTTTCGATTTTAGGTTTTTCACAGGAATTATTCGTTCTGAAGTTCTCTGAGTCATAAAAAGTGATTTTTACAAATTGTATGAGTGTATACACTGTAACTCAAAAACGCGCAGAAAGTTCAAAGTTGATATTTCGCTTGGGTGCCTTAATTGAAAACGACACAAGGTTTTAGTCAAAATCGGTCAACCGAAAGTACCACCTTACTGAATAAATTTTTAACTTTTTTAAGATTTTCTCAAAAAAGACTCCAGCTATTTTCTTTGAACTTGTTTCACTAATTGTTTATATGTAGATCTGTTTTTGGTATGATGTACAATAAAATGGTAGTTTAAATTTTTAAACTTTACAGCAAGTGCCAATTTACTAAATAGATTTTTCAATTTTTCCCGAAACGGCTAGAAATATTTTAAACTAAACTGTGTATAATGTTTATAACAGATAAATCTACAACTTACGTATATGTAATAAATATTTTTTGGAAAAATTGAGGGTACATATGGGAAAGGGGGTGAGTAGATTCCTTTTAAAGTATTATTTTTCTGCAATGTACGGCCGTATCTCCGTTATTCTGTTAAGAGGGTGGGGGCTTAAATGTAAGAGAAGGTATTGCAATTGTGCAATTTATCGATTTTGAGTTTTCACCGAAAATACCTGTGTTGAGATCTCTTGAGTACGGAAAAGAAATTTTAACCAGTCATCAGTGTTGTATCTGTCTGTCGTATATATTTAGGTTTATAACTTTTATTTAAATCATATTTCTAGATAAATTCAAGAACTCATGGGAAAGGGAATGGTTAGGCCTATAAAGTGCAATTTTTATATATTGTACTGTCTTGCCACCCGTATAATAATAAAATGTGGATTTTTCTAATTTTAAATTAATTGGCACATTAAAAGAAATCCACTTAAGGATTAGGTTTTCATTATTTTTGGCATTTTCTCGAAAAGACTCATCTTTAATTTGTTATCTTAATTATATATAGTAGATTTGTACTTTTACTTGACACATTTTCAACGCAGTACCAATCCTACAAATTTAAGTCGTATTAATCTCGTTCGAGGATTGCTTTTAAACACATACATGAGCATATATTATAAAATTTTAATTTAATTTGTATAATGAAATTGTACAAATAGTGCGAAGCTTTCTTGTTCAAAATACTATGTTTTTAGTGTGGCATAGATTAAACCACGATAGGCTTATGAGATAGTTTTCACGACCATTGGTCGTTTTAGAGCAATAGAAGAGTAAATGATTAATGTTGCGTACCTCTCCACTCCCGCAATTAGAAGTTCGACAAATTTAGCCTTTAGTGCTCTATTTTAGTTATCCTCAATTTTATTTGAATCATTTTCCTGTTTAAATTATTATTTTGAAACTTTTGGAGGATCTCACAGATATCTAAAAGGCAACGGAGGAGATTTTAGAGTTGAGATAGTATGGAGATTGTAGAAGTTCAAGGAAAGAAGAAAAAGAGGGCTATCGTTATCTGACAGATCTAATTTATAAATCTTAGCCCATAACTTGTTAACTACTACACCTAACATCTGTGTTTATGTTGTGTTCATTTAGTTTTAAGAAAATTTGTAAATTTAGCATTATAATCATTGCAAGGATGAGAAAGGTGCGTACGTTGAACACTTAATAAAATCTAAGGTAATGATAATTGTGCCTGCCGGAGAGTTCTCTGCAAATCATTCAAGAAGAACTTGGTATATTTCCTAATTTAAAATCATGAAGAACGAGGCAATTGGATGTTGACTTACTTATATGTACAAATTTATAAAAAGGGTTAGTATTATTTTTTCAAAAATAATTTCGGTTCTATTTGCATATTTATTATGTCTGTATGATTGTAAAATATTTGTTTTTTATTTAATAAGTATAGAGTACAACATTTAATAATATGTTATGAGAGGAACTGATGTTTGTATTTAAAAGTAAAATGTATAAAGTATTGTAGTAATAAAAAATATGATATATAGTTGACAGTGATTCTGGAAATTTGACTTAGATTACATTAAGATTCTACTAAGGTTGACAACAAAAGGCCTATGCCACCGCAACCTATTGTGGCGCCCACAAAGTAGAGCGCCCCTTTTGCCCTGTCTGTTTGTCTAGACAAAAGTTTGGTTAGAGGCTCATGGACAAAGAAGGAAAATGTGGATTTTAGCCCTCCATACTGTGCTGTTTCAATTCTTCCTGGCAGAACCTAAGCAGGCAGTCTATTTCCAGGCCCTGCGACGCATGTGTTTAATAATAATAATAATAATAATAATAGTGTTTTATTGAACAAAAATAACATATTTACATTACGAACAGACGCATGTGTTTATTCAATCTACAATGGCCAGGGAAAAGGTCTACTATAATCATTCTTATAACCACCCGGCTTTGCTGAAATAAGTTAGATAACTTTTAATAAACTTTTTCTCCAGCTTCTGGTCAGAGGTTTCGAGGGACTTAAATTGGAGATCTCCCACTTACTGGTCCAAGTACATCAAACGCATACTCCACTGAGGGCAGAGTATCTTTCAGAACATTATGAATCCACCGAAGAGGGGACTCTAAGCTCAGTGGATAAGGGAAGTATGACGTTATTGTATGGAAAAGGAGGAAAAAGACAATAGAGAAACGTTTTGGCGATGAAAAAAGATAGTATCAGGCAAGTGCAGAACGAAGTAAAAAAATGGTTAAAAAAACTAGTTTTCTTCTGGCTTCTACCTATTGTTGCTCCTACTGCAGCTCCTCTTTCCTGATCCTGGCCACCTACTGAAGCTGTCTCTCTTAGCTTGCAATCTTGATGCGCGCTACTTGCTGTATTTTTTCATATTTTTAACTGACTATAAGATCTTCAAGCATTGGCCTGAAGAGATAAAAAAAAAAGAGAAAGGTCGATATATCTAATCGGTGTGTCAGTTGCGGACGCCAGCAATCTGGCGCGTTCTGAGACAAGTCGGACGTACAGGCCGTTCTGAAGTCTGCGTTTATTATATCTTTGTATTTAAGTTAGCTTTTTTGTCACGCTATTTGATTCGTGAAATTCAACATGTTGGCCTTATTTTTGGTTTTTAAAAGTGAATTTTCAAATTTATTAATATTTTTTTAAATTTATGACTCTGAAGTACGCCAACATCAACTGGAATATATCTCTCGTTCAATTTTTTGAAATGTGGGATATTTTGAACAATTGAAGAAATTTTAAGAAAAAGAACACTGCTTTATTGAGAAATTAACACATAATACTCCAAATTTGTATACCATCAAAAAGATGCATTTCAATGCCAACAAATAAAGTTAATGGAATTGAAAAATTTGTTTACATTTTGAAATATTATTTAGAAAATTACTAGCATATATTTGAGACCACTGCCAAACTTCCTGCAAAAACAAATTACAGATGGAATTCAGATTGTAAATAATTCCATTGATTATTATAATAATGAATTAATGGGTAGCTACAGATTTTTAATAAAGTTGCACAAGAAATAACAGGTACATCTAACAGGCTTATTTAGCATCGGACAGAAGAAATTTAACTGAAAAGAAAATTGAAGTTGTAACAGTCAGGTAATGAAGTAGAGAATGTGGCAACCAAGAAAAAAAAGTCCGAATGAAGAACAGAAGGCGACATGTGAAAAATGAATAGAAATGGAATGCACAGATGGATAAAAATGTGCAGCAATGAACGAATCAAGAACAATAGTTAGAAGAAAATCAAAATTTTAAATGTAGTGGGAAACAAATTGCTGATGAAATGGAAATAAATGGTTGTTGAAATTAAAAGTGATAATAAAAACAGAATACAGCAGACTACCGTACAGAATACATAATTCATACAGAACAGTTAAATAATTTTACTAGGAGAGAGAAAAATGAAAGAAGCCAAGAAGCAGAAATGAAAACCAAAAGAGACCATAATAAAAAGGAAATAGAGAAAACCTTTGAGAGAATATTCGAATTTATTAGCTAAATCAGCTATTAAGCTACGTCATATGCAAAAGCCATTGTTAGAACTATTCCAGCCTCTGATTCCCGAATTGGTGAGTGTTTCAACAGACTATCTTACAATGAATGAATGAACACAATGTTACAATGAAAGCAAATCATTGCGTTGTTTGTGGTAAATAAAATGGGTTTGGAAGATGAATTTGTGTTCCTGACAAACTCTTGCACTTCTCGAAAAAGCTTTTAATTATAAAGGAATCAGAAAACCTACACAGAGATGACACAACTCTTAAATCAAACAAAACGCCTATGACTCCCGTTATAAATTTAATTTTTTTGAACTTTAAGCATGAAGTGTTTGTAACTACCGTACAAAATAACTCAATATTTTTAGCCAAAAACTTGTAAAAAAATCACATTGAGTCCAAGATTTGAGGACTTACACTAAATACTTGCTCACATTTTTAGAAAAGAAAAATTTAAATAGCCACTGCTCATTTAAATTGAGAATTTCATACCTATTCTTCAGTTTTGTATTTTCCATTATAGTAGGGTAAATAATCCAGGACTAGCCTCCATTCTGTAGCGTAGCAAACTAGAGCAGTTGCAGAAAAACCGAATATGGTTAAATTTGGCACCCTACTCAAAGAAAAAGATTATACTTCAAAAAACATTGCATTAATTTATAGATAAGTAATAGAATAGAACAAAAAAGTAATTACCATTTAGAAGCTATTTCTATGTGCCTTTTTCCTAATCCAGATAATTTCATTTTGATTGATGCCCTGAAAATTTTTTAAAGTCCCTGAGCCAGCTGCTGCTATAACCTACTAACACTGACCTGGAACCTTCAGAAAGGTTTCACTAATTACAAAATTTTTACGAAATTAAAGAATGAAATATAATGATTTATCAACTGGTCGAAAAGGAAAATATCGAAAAAAAATCAATTTTTATCTATACATGTTTAAATTATAAGCTAAAAGTTTTCCTTGAGGAGGGGCTCACGGCTAAACGAAAATGCATAGCCCCCACAAAAATTAAAGCTAAAATAGAAACAGCATAGGTAAAACTCAAGTAGCAAGAGTATGACATATTCAGAATAGACAGAGAAGTTATTTGAAGGTTTATCGTAAAACGTGTACTTGAAATTGGATATTTGATACTTTAGGAGGGAAGTTTGCACCGCGTAGGCCCCTTCTAAAATTATTACTGATAATCACTCTGTAAATCTTAGTCCAATTTTGCTAAAATTTGGCAGAAATAAATGTTTAGAGCTTCCCTTCCTGACATTCAACTGCCATCCTGTCCTACTCCTATTAAAGGGAAATATTGCAATCGTGAACCAATGTTCATTAATAAAGCGCTAATTGATAAGAATGTAGATATGCTTCTGGGGGTTAATTTCTCTTATAACTTTTAAGAGGAACTATTATAATCATAATTTATCTTACCGCTCTTGCAGCAAATTACTGTATTCACATCCAATCTTTTACCTCTGTCTCCATCTTCTTCTTACCAAATAGGTACCACTCTCCTATAATTTTTATGAGTTTTATTATATTCTACATCTTCTTCTATTGCATCCCTAATGATCATATTTCTCACGATTGTAAAGATAGTGGTATTCTATTATTGTGCCAAAATACGTAGAAATCTAGATATTACGATTCAAAGTTTAGGTAATATGAAAGATTAGTATGGTTGTGTTTACATTTTTTAAAAATTGTTCTGAATTTTTTAGCGTCATATTTTTCCTCAAAGTTTATTAGTGTTTTTTTAAAAAAAACCTGTGCATCAATAGTTTGATACCGCTTATTACAATCAATCTAAGTTAAGTTAAGTGCTCGTCTCTTCACTCTTCTTCGAAAAGAAATATTTCTTCGATGAAAATGACAAGATTAGTATGTAATAAATTCTGAAAAATATTCATGAAAATTTTAATGTGTTTTTGATGTCTTTTGTAAAGATTCATGAAAACACTGTTCCAATCCTTAGTTAAAGTATTAGAAATTCCCAATATAAGTCAGAGAAATCAGGTTAGAAAGTGGGGAATAAATTAGATACAATTTTAAATAAAACCCATCTAAAACCATCATGGCTGAAATTACGACCTAAAATATTAATGAAATGTTTGGTACTAGCTGCTTTGTACCTTTTGGCGTTTAATCAACCCTTAAACTGAACTTTTTAATCTGTAAGTTTTTGTTAAGGAGATATTGTGGCTCACATTTCTATTATCTGTAGCATATCTAGAATGTACATATCTGGTTGCTCGAATTTGGAAAAATAAATTTAAAAACTAAGGAAAAAGTGGGAAATATTAGATTGAATGACTATCAAATTAGAAAAAAGAAGAAGAAAATAAATTTATTATTCTGGGACTATTGTCATATAATACACTTAGAGGCCCTGTTGGTTTGGCCTAACTTATAAATATTAATAAATAAAAATAAGTATTTACAAAAAAGAAAAACTAAAATTAATAAAATAAAAGAATACAATTATAGTTTCTTTTGGTTAGAAAGGAAATAATTGAACACAAGGGGTTTAAAGATGGAATGGGTAGGAGCATGAAGGACAGATGAAGATAAGGAGTTCCAAAAAGAGGTAGCGCGTATTAGGAAGGATTTGTCGAAGGATGAAGTACGGTGTGAGGGAATATAGAGATCGGAGGAACGAGATCTAGTATTACGGGAATGGATTGAGGATTTGAACTTAAGGAGTTGTAAAATATAAGATGGCCTTTCAGATTGGATAACTTAGGAAAGGAATGAAGCCAAAAAATACTGGTGGCGGTCGACAGGAAAAAGCCACTTCAACACATCGTAGCAGTGCGAAATGCGAGAGTCTCTGGAAATGCTGAAAATAAATCTTATGAAGTAGTTCATGAGGCGCTTGAGCTTAGCTTCAATATCACCAGAAAGACCGCCATGCACTAAGCAACCATAGTGGAAATGGGGGGAAATAAGAGTGGAGTTGCCGGGTCTTAACTGGAAACAGGTGACGGGAACTGTTAAACTGCTTTAGGATGTGGATGGAGCGGCGAGAGATTTGGGAAACACGGTTTATCCAGGAGAGGTTTTGGTCAAAAGTGAATTAGTGTATTTTGGTTTTTTTCCACAATATTGATAACTGAGTTATAATATAAATATTAGGCCGCTCAAATTTGTAAGAACGAATGTAAAAACGAAATAGAAAGTAGGACATATTAGGTGGAATAAACCGGAAATTAGGTCCCTTATTTCCTTTCTTCGGAAGTCCTTAATAAGTTCTTACTTCTGATATATTGCAAAGAAGGACGAGCAAATTAGTATTTTGTCTGTCAACGCTCATATCTACAGTAGAGATATTATGCGAAAGCTCCCTTGGGTTTGATGTCTCAAACGGAAACGAGTCAGAGATAGAGAAATCTGCGTGCTGCAACGGATAAAACTAACGATATTTATCCATCTATGGGCCAAAAACTGTGATACATGCAGGACTCTGCACAGCATACCACCTAGACTGACTTCCTATATTTTATATATTATGGCTCCAATAAGAGCCATAACATAGCCTTCCGATAATAATCGGAAGTCCGAAGTCTCCTTTACCAAACTAGGCTAAACACTTTTAAAGATTAAAGACCTTGCGCTATCTGTTGGAAGAATTCGGTACTACACTTTATAAAGCCATAATTAAAACTGTCCGGTAGGACAGTTGTATAAGGGTTGATCGTCAAAAAGTGCACGAAAAAGCGTAACGTTGAAAAACACCCAACTTTGACAATTTTTTTCTCTTTTTTCTTTAAAATCCTTAACAAAAACTTACAGTTTAAAAAGTTAAGTATAAGGGTTGATTAAACGCCAAAAGGTACACAAATCAGCAAGTACCCAACATTTCATTAATACTTCATTGATATTATTTAAGTAATTTTACCGCATTAATTTTCATTAATATTTTTTAAGAATTTATTAGATGTCACATACCCTTATGCTGGCCATTTTCATCTACAAAATATTTGTTCAAGTAGCACACCATTTAACTTAGATTGACTGTAATATCTATTTATCTATAATAATCAAACTATTAATCACTGGTGAAAAAGAAAACGTTATAAAAAATAAAAAAATATGAGGCTAAAAAATTCATAAACTTTTTTAAAAATTGCTTACACCAACTTACATCAATGATTTTATTTATTTTTATTTTTAAATAAAAATCGTCGGTTTAAGTTCATTCTTCGATAAAGTAATTGTTATTTTATGAAGTAGTCAATCTGGCTTTATCGTAAATAATATAGTTTTCTTCAATTACATTCTCCATCTAGGTGTTCTTCCCACAATGTTGTGTATATGTAATATAAAATAAATAAGATATGCATATTTTTAGGACAGCTAATTATTCCAGTATTTTACCATAAGTAAAATTAGGGGTACTAAATTAAATTACAATTGAGAAATGAATAATTGTTGTTGAATAATCTACTTGTTATTAACTGTGTGTTATTTGTCCTCACGAATATTTCGGTAAGACGAATTCAAGACTGAAATATTGCTTTAAATCCTCCGTGATTCAAATTTAAACAGTAGCCGGCTCTAAATTTGTCTTTTTCTAATTTAACATGCATGTATATGTGACAACTTCAGAATCAGAAGAATAATTTGGAATAGAGTTAAAATAAAGTACCTATTTATACGAAGATATAATATACATTTTATCACAATTATAACTATTATGAATGAACTGGCCAGCATAAGGGTATGTGACATCTAATAAATTCTTAAAAAATATTAATGAAAATTAATGCGGTAAAATTACTTAAATAATATCAATGAAGTATTAATGAAATGTTGGGTACTTGCTGATTTGTGTACCTTTTGGCGTTTAATCAACCCTTATACTTAACTTTTTAAACTGTAAGTTTTTGTTAAGGAGATTTTTGTACCTTTTGGACAGATTTTCCTTTTTGTCTATTAGCAAAGTTACATATCTGCTTTACAGATTGGATTTTTTTAAAATTTGGAATAAGCTATTCTATCATTATAACCTGATAAGGTGTTAAATCGGAACCGTAACTACCACTGGAGAGATCTTTTTAAAGAATGGTTATAGTTGCGGTCCCCAAACCATCCTCAATAACAATTTTTTTGAGAAAGCCTTTTTATATAAAATAGGAAGGTATTTGTACGTAAATAGCAAAATTAAACTGCGATTTCAGTACTTCCTTTTAAGAGGAGCAAGAAAAATAAACTGCGATTACAGTACTTCTCCCTAAAAGGCAAAGATTTTGAATCGAACGACAATTCATTGATGTAAATCGGTTCACTCATTGATAATTTTAACGATTGCAGTACTTCCTCTTAGTAGGTGTAAGAGCATGATGGCACTTCACAGCCACGTAGAGGAGCTTTAATCACTTCTTCGTGCTAAATTTTATCAAAATCGGACTAAGCTTTGTAGAAATATTAGTAATAATAGTTTTAGAAAGGGCCTTATTTGGGTGGGGCGAACTCCCCTCCTTATGAGGCATAGCGTCGAGACTTTTAAAGTACAAATCTGTACAAAATTTCGATTCGAATGACACTTCATTCATGAAAATCGGTTCACGTGTCGATAATTTGAAACGATTGCTATACTTCCCCTTAACAAGTGTAAGAGCAGATCGTCGCTTTATTGTTAGGTAGGGGAGCCCTAACCCTATCATCCTACCAAATTTTATCAAAATCGGGCCAAGATTTACAGAGTAATTAGTAATAATAATTTTGGAGGGGGCCTTACATAAAGGGGGCTAACTCCTCTCCCATTCGATGCACAGGGCCGAGACCCCCAAAAGGCACATCTACATAAAATTCCCAATCGAATGACACCTCATTCATGAAAATCGGTTCACGCTTTTAGGCGCTACGTTGTTTACAAAAAAGGTAACAACAAGAACAAGAACAACAAGAAGAAGAAGAAGAACAAGAACAAGAACATTTTTTGAAAAAGCGGTTTTTGCTCATTTTCGGCAACTTTTTTCTCGAAACCTATTAGATCTGGGTGGTTGCAAAAAAATTACAGTTATGAAGGAGGGTTTGGAGTAAGATTTAAAGAAAATTTGGGAATTTTATCTTTTATAGAAAAAGAGAAAAAAATTGTCAAAGTTGGGTGTTTTTCAACGTTACGCTTTTTCGTGCAGTTTTTGATGGTCAACCCTTATACAACTGTCCTACCGGACAGTTTTAATTATCGACACGTGAACCGATTTTCATGAATGAAGTGTCATTCGAATCGAAATTTTGTACAGATTTGCACTTTGAAAGTCTCGACGCTGTGCCTCATAAGGAGGGGAGTTTGCCCCACCCCAAGTAAGGCCCTTTCTTAAACTATTACTACCAATATTTCTGTAACCCTTAGTCCGATTTTGATAAAATTTAGCACGAAGAAGCAGTTAAAGCTCCTCTACGTGGCTGTGAAGTGCCATCATGCTCTTACTCCTACCAAGAGGAAGTACTGCAATCGTTAACATTATCAATGAGTGAACCGATTTACATCAATGAATTGTCGTTCGATTCAAAATCTTTGTCTGAACTTTTATGTTCTCATCCCACTATTTCAGACTATTCATTTCATAATGTTTGTTTTTATAGTATTTAACAATCCTAGATTTTTGAAGACTGTCTATCGCTTCTTCTGCTTTTAGATAATGGATTCCTTTGTTGCGTTTTTTTTTTTACTTTTTTCTTTACAAGGGATTGTTATTTTTCCACCTTCCTTTCTTAATCTCTTTTTGTCAGGGACGGTTCGTTTTGCAATGTGTATATTAAATTTATTAAAGTTCAGAGAGACTTTTCGTTTCATTGGGTTTATTTTCTGCGGCTTATAACGAAATAACTTCTATTGTTTTTGTTAGTCACTTTGTTCGCCGACTTCATCCTTCTTCCAATAAGTTACAGTCCCTTTTTTTATCTTCATTAGGTTTTTACTTCTTTAACTATCTGTTTTTTTAGTTGTATTTTTAATTGCTTCCTTTTCATTTTGTTTAGTTTTACATCAGCTCTTTTAGTAACATCTCTAGTTCCGTGACATTCTTCATTCATCTCCTGAGAATGTCAATATATATATATATATATATTTGCTATCTTCGTTGTGAAATATAAGTAATGAGAGTTCGTTCTGACAGTTTAGTAATAAAATAAACAATTTTTGTAGTGAAGGGTGATCATGAAGTGTTTGAACTTATTGGTTTATGTAATCCCAATGAGGACTGACAACCTCTCATCGTCTGTGGACTAGTATGATATTGTGTCAGTTATGGATAGCTTTAACAGTCCAATGAACTTTTTTGATGAGGAAAAAACCATTTGTTTTGAATCACCTCTTTAAATATGGCATGTCGATCACAGTTACAACATGAATCTCCTTTCACGAGGAATGATATGTTTTAGAAATCACAGAACTTCTCAAGCGAATGAGAGATGGGGTCACGTTGCTAACCTACCAGGCGTCTAAATGAATCTTACAGCCCACTTGTAACAAGCCACGTATTACTAGAATAAGACGTGATATCGCACTGTTGACCGGCAAACACTATAATTAGGCTTGCTCTCGCAATCTCTTAGTTGGAGCTTAATTTCGAATATTGTTACCATATTTACTTATTTATTTCAGTTTCGAGAAAAAAAATTGTAATTCTATTACGATACAAGTGTGAAGCAGTGGTCTATTCTGAATTTTGACCCAACGCATGCAGTATAAAATACTTCTTCATCATACTTTTTGCTTTGAAATTTTAATTTTTCTAAAATTTTTACATCAAATAATCAAATATACTCAACCATTAAAAAAAATCACATATTACTTTCTCTTATTAGGCAAGCCAAAAAAAAAAAGTTTACCAAATTTTAAAAATTGACTTTTCACCGAACAAATTCATTTTTAGGTCCACTGATTCAGGAAAAGTGGTTTTTAAAAAAATGGAGTGTGTGTGTTTACATAATGTAACGTAACAAAAACTAGTGGGTAACAACGTTTTTAAAAAACATTTTTCAGCGAAATTCAATTGTCACTTCTGAGAGTGGGGGAATAGGCTGCTCTCTGAAGTACTGTGTCGCACTTAGAGATAGTGAGATTGTTAAAATCTGCGTTTAAAACTAATTCAATGGCTTATACACAATATCATTTTAAAATTTATCTGGACGAACGGATAGAACTATGGATTTTTATCAAACGCTCCAATCTTCAAAGACTACACACCAAAATCCTGCTTACTGTCGTTATTAAGGTAAGGTGCTATAATATCCTAATAAAGCCAACTATGTCTCCCTTTCATTGTTGAACCAATTTCTGGTTTTCTGAGGTTATTACTTTTTCAGGCGGGCTTTACGTCCCATTACCAATGAGGTGTCGTGGACGGAGGCGACTAGCAAATATACTTTACTGTAAATTTCTTTTTTCTGCAACCATGTAGGAATGTTCTCATTATTCAATTAAAATCAGCTGTGTAATGCCCAACTTTACCTCACTAGTGGGGAAAATTCCCATTAGTGTCACTTTCCTCACTAGTGAGTGAAAAAACTTTATTGTGCTTCCTTGATATAAGAAGTTTTGTTATTAAATATTTTCTGTAAAACATTAATAAGCTTATTTAAATTTATTTTATCTAAATAATTAAAAAACGAATATTAAAAAAATAAAATAAAAATTGAAAGGAATATAGAAATAAAAATAATACTTTAATAAATAATTAGATATTTTTAATTATAACAGTTAAAAAGGTTATAGTGTTACCTTATAGAAATTTAAAATGGATTATAGTGATTCCTGTTTAGTTTTTTTTTTTTTTAGTTAATAACCCTAATGGTTGCAGAAAAAATATAATATTTAACTCGAGTGTATAGTATTTTCCTCACACTCGGCAATTTGCACTTGCACTCACTTCGCTTCGCTCGCTCGTGCGTGCAAACCCTTCCTATGTGAGGAAAAGTACTACTTTCCGCACTTGTTAAATAAATAACTATTATTAACCATTAAATAAAATCCAAGGCTTAAGACCGGGAATCGAACCCACAATACATATTAGCTTTACAGGTCTCGCCTCTAACCGCTCGGCTATCGCGGCGCCTTCTGAGAATATTAGCTGACTTATAAATTTGTTCAAATTGGGCTCCCATGTATTAAGACCGTCATTCGGAAATTTTGAGACTTGCAAAAACGCGTGTAGCTTTTGTTATTCATAAAACCATAGAAATTTTGCTGGGGCATGTCTTAAGCGATTGTTTTTTAGTAGCCTCCCCAGGAGTCTGAGGGTTTCAAGCTGTACCTCACATGTAAATGAATATAGCACTATTCTGCCTTCGCACTTAGTATGCAAATAATTAGCGCTATTGGATAGCAGATGGAATAATTCTTTAAAAAGGATCGTTTTAATTTCTATAACCCCAGATCAGTGCTGTGTACGACGTAAGACGTAACAGAGCTGGAGATGGTGTCAAATACTTCTAATTTGGATTCTAGAGGTGCTTTAGAATTTGCCAGTAATTTATTTCATTGACATGGAATCGCTGTCTCGCAATTGGGTTCAGCTAGTAGAAAATGGTGGTCTATATTCCAGTGAGTTTTAAGCGCTATAAGTGAGTGAGGCGACCATTATTGAACTGTAAGGTGGAAAACGCACTAAGAGCAGACGGTGGTGAGTTAATTTAAACATTTTGGCCCGGAGAAGTCTGCACTGCATTGTATTGATGACTAAGAAGGAACTGTTGGCTCACCTGAGCAGCGTGGTTGGATCCATTAGAGCCCGGCCACAATGCCTGAGCCGGCGTACCCTCCAGCCATCATTTGTTTCTGCACGTGCCAGATAATGCAGACGCCTGTTACCTTATCCCTACATCTTCCCTTTAATTAAATACTCTCCATTACCCTTATTTATAACTTCTTTTTCAAAATTCAACATTTCAGTTATTATTTTAATAGAAGCGCAGGGATAAACCGCATAATGTACAAAAGGGTCAGTAGGAGCAAGACGTTGTCCTAGTAGTGTATCATTCTAATTGGATTCAGGCTGCACATCAGGTTTTACTGCGGCTCGTGACCTGGCAGTACGCAACTTTAGGGCACATCCTAACCGGCCTACCATTTTCTAGCGAAACTGGTGCCGTATTTTTTAAAATAGATAATTTAATAAATGTTCTCCAAACTTTCTCTCAGCTTCCTAGGACCACTGTTGTGATTGCTTTTATATTACATTTAAATTGTAGCAAAAAGCAGTAAAATTCTTAATGAACGATAGTTAGAAACTAATATAGAGGCAATAAGAGGTGGCCACTTTGTCCTCTACACAGTATGCGAGGGCTTCAGAAAGGCTTTGGACAACGTACGGCTTGGTTCCTCCTCACAGATTATTAACAATAATGGTGTTAGGCCTATCGCTTTTGCTTGAGAATTTTGGAGAAGTTGTAACGCCA
The DNA here is from genome assembly GCF_049639745.1 of Rhodnius prolixus. Classification (NCBI taxonomy): domain Eukaryota; kingdom Metazoa; phylum Arthropoda; class Insecta; order Hemiptera; family Reduviidae; genus Rhodnius; species Rhodnius prolixus. Next base: position 15,727,627 of record NW_027411625.1, on the reverse strand, counting down.
CGCTTCCTTCATCAGTATTATTTTATTTCCTTTGAGATGTAAAACTTAGAATTCAAGTTCTAAGCTGAAAGAGAAGTGTGGAAAGAGAGGTGAAAGTGTTCACATCAAATTCATTCTGTTTGTACGAATAAATGATTAACGATGGCTTACTCAGCTAAACCTAGTCTGTATTTGAAGTTGACGAGAATACAGGTTAATGTCGCGATTAAGATCTAAATGTGGCTGTAAGCGGAGACGATGTCATGTCCGGGAGCAGTTAGAACGTTGTCTGGGGACAGCGGACACTGGTACAGACCTGACAGCACGCCAAGTCGGTCCAATTAGGGAACTTGATTAAATCTCTTCTAGGAGCGCAACCGCCAAAATCCATGAAATGTACAACACTTAGCCCTTCCCCACTGCCAGTTGCATTTCCTCCGTGACTTTTTGTCATGTATTCTATTAATATTGGCCGACATTAGAGTGTATTTATTCTGCAACGTTCACAATTTGAAAATAACATCTTCTTCGGCGGAACAGCTATTATATAATACGAACACTAATCTAATAAAAACGCCAACGTTCCGCGCAATGGTACACTTGAGATCTGAGGCGGCATCAAAGTGTAGACTACATCCAACGAACAGAAGCTGGGAAAATAGGCTGTAAAAAAAAAAGTGCCTATTTACGTGATTGGCTCCATATATTGGTGTGTTGGTGGGAATTGTCGGTTTTCAGTGATCCATTGATTAATTTTTGTTACCCTGTATCTTTAGTACTGATAGCTATTGTTCGTTTTCTGGTGACTATTTCATTAATCCAGTTAGAAGGAAAGAATCGTGACTGAAATTGGCATTGTTCTCTTCTTCCTACTTTGTACTAATAACTACAGGTGAATAATGAATTCACTCTAAATAAAAAATATATATGTATAAATTTCTTTAAGTCCTCAGGAGGCGAGTTTGCAATCGTACACTTTTAAGTCTCTCAAATAAGGAAGAACGTTTTTCCTCAAATTAGTTTGTATGCTGTGTTTATGTGACCAAGTTTTCGATTGCAATCACCAACAGAGATTCGGGGAAACTTTCAATTTAATATTTAGTTTACGTGACTTCATGGCACGACAATAAGCTTTTGGACAATTTTGATTTGCCGATAATGCTGCTTTACTGAATTAATATTATGGTTTTTGTTACTAAATAAAATTAATACAAAACCAAGGATTTCCTTTGATCGTGTAATACTAACCAGCTTAAGTGTAGGTATATTAAATATGTTGAAATTTTTTTTTGTTTGAAAAGCTTGATTTAAGTAGGGTTCTTGGGGAAAGGGTATGGTTAACCTTCCGTCTGAAGTGACGTTTTCGGTACCTTTTATTGTTCTACCACTTGCACAATACTTGTGACTAATGTGAGCCTATGAAACTTCACCGAACGACTTTTTCCCATTTTTTTATGCTGATTTAAGTGGGGTTCTGTTGAAACTGTAGCACTTCAAATACAAGAGTTTGATGGGCTCAAGTTGCAGAAAAATTGTGGTCTTCATTTGTAGCAGTAAGCTTGAAGGCGAATAAACAAAAAAGGAAATAGTACGGGGAATTACGAACAGACGCTTCTTAAACTCAAGGCTTTTAGAATCATTAGAATTCTTCATAATACGGATTTAAGATACTTCGAATCCAAACCTAAATCATATCCAGATTTGTGTAGAGCTTATAATATTTAGTGAAGAGAAAATTATTACTATTTTTGTTTTTTATTATTTTAATGAAGAGCTATAAATCGTGTTATCGCTTCTAATTACCTAGTCACACAAACACTCTCTCGCACATATTATAATACAAATATATGCATTACTTTACACATGAGCCGAACAGTTTGTGTAGAGTATAATAAACTAGGGAACTGTGTATGGCGGTGTTTGCGGTCTGTCATTAAGTCGGAACCGGAGTGTATTTAATTCTGGTGCATATAATCGACGCTAAAAGATATCTCTTCACCATAACGGTAAAAAAAAGAAGAAAATTAAATGTTTTAGAGGCTTGTTAGGCCTATTTTTGGTGCGAGGATTCAAACCATCAGTAGCGGCCTTAATTATCTCATGATTTATTTGACATTAATAATGCGTTACCTAGCTGTTAAAGATTGTTTCAACACCGAGAATGGCTTTCAGACCCATCCTATCACCACTGGACCTGGCTTCAAAGCTTTTTTTACATTAATAAACTCCTACTAAGTATGTACTTAAAATTCAATTAACTAATAATAAATGCAATATCTAATAATTCAACAAATTACATAATATAATCATGTAATCAGAACTTAGATCCTCATTAATTATATATTAATACAAACTTAGTTTACTCCTACCTACCTCACTACACAAATGAATTTTATTAAATTTAATTCTTCGCAGTTTGATTTACATAAATATTATATTACACGATTTATATTGGCCAACTTATCACCCAAAAATACGGCTAACAAAACATTCTCTTAAGGTAACTTAGTTTCAGTCCTTATTATCTCCCGTAAAAGTAATCCTGACTTAAAATTAGAAACAGCGTAAATTGAGATGTATTTAATTCTCTAAAATTCAATTTTTTTAATTAAAGATATGTTTATTTATTTTATATTTTAATAGAATTAAAATTAACCAAGTTATGAGTCGAGATGCGTGTTTATAAAAAAGACCTAGATTGTTTTGTTACTTTTTCTAGGTATAGAACCTACATAGAACATGCTTTTTATAAATTTATTATTTTAGGGCAACATTCCATGCTGTCACTTAAACAAAGAAGTGTAACTTCCGAGATAGGAGCAAAGTCCATGACCACATGTATAAATTTTCTCATGGGTTTTGGACGTTCTTCGCAATCTTTACTACTGCAGCGCATTTTGCTGTACTGCCTATATAAAAATTGAGAATAACTGAATGATGCAATAATTATGCCGCCAAGGTAGCCGAGCGGTTAGGGGCTAAACCAACAGAGCAAAGATAAAATGGTTATGTTTCCGAGGTTTTGTATCTAGATCAAAATTCAAACCTCTATATCTCTCGTTCTATATAAAAATCTGTAGAGTAGTTAACGAGATATTTAGAGTTAAATTTTCGTTCCGTTTAAAACAGTGAAATCTTTAACTTCAAATATCTCAAAAACTCCTCGATGGATTCTGTTTATATTTCACCTGAATAAGGAGACAACGTTGTTCTATAATTGTATAAAATTTCGTAAAAATCTGTGGAGTAGTTAACGAGATATTTAGAGTTAAAGGTTCGTTCCGTTTGAAACAGTGAAATTTTTAACTTCAAATATCTCAAAAACTACTCGATGGATTTTGTTTATATTCCACCTGTATATGGAGACAACTCATGTTTATAACTGCATAAAATTTCGTACAAATCTGTCGAGTAGTTAACAAGATATCTAGCGTAAATTTTCGTTTCGTTTGAAACAGTGAAATCTTTAACTTCAAATATCTCTAAAACTACCCGATGGATTTTGTTTATATTTCACCTGTATATGGAGACAACAATGTTCTATAAATGTTTAAAATTTCGTAAAAATCTGTCGAGTAGTTAACGAGATATTTATAGTTACATTTTCGTTTACTTTGAAACAGTGAAATCTTTAACTTCATATATCTCAAAAACTACTCGATTGATTTAGTTTATATTTCACCTGTATATGGAGACAACATTGTTCTATAATTGTATAAAATTTCGTAAAAATCTGTCGAGTAGTTAACGAGATATTTATAGTTACATTTTCGTTTACTTTGAAACAGTGAAATCTTTAACTTCATATATCTCAAAAACTACTCGATTGATTTAGTTTATATTTCAACGGTATATGGAGACAACATTGTTCTATAATTGTATAAAATTTCGTAAAAATCTGTCGAGTAGTTAACGAGATATTTAGAGTTAAATTTTTGTTTCGTTTGAAACAGTGAAAACTTTAACTTCAAATATCTCAAAAACTACTCGATGGATTTTGTTTATATTTCACCTGTATATGGAGACAACAATGTTCTATAAATGTTTAAAATTTCGTAAAAATCTGTCGAGTAGTTAAAAAGATATTTATAGTTACATTTTCGTTTACTTTGAAACAGTGAAATCTTTAACTTCATATATCTCAAAAACTACTCGATTGATTTAGTTTATATTTCAACGGTATATGGAGACAACATTGTTCTATAATTGTATAAAATTTCGTAAAAATCTGTCGAGTAGTTAACGAGATATTTAGAGTTACATTTTCGTTTACTTTGAAACAGTGAAATCTTTAACTTCATATATCTCAAAAACTACTCGATTGATTTAGTTTATATTGCACCTGTATATGGAGACAACATTGTTCTATAATTGTATAAAATTTCGTAAAAATCTGTCAAGTAGTTAACGAGATATTTATAGTTACATTTTCGTTTACTTTGAAACAGTGAAATCTTTAACTTCATATATCTCAAAAACTACTCGATTGATTTAGTTTATATTTCAACGGTATATGGAGACAACATTGTTCTATAATTGTATAAAATTTCGTAAAAATCTGTCGAGTAGTTAACGAGATATTTAGAGTTAAATTTTTGTTTCGTTTGAAACAGTGAAAACTTTAACTTCAAATATCTCAAAAACTACTCGATTGATTTAGTTTATATTTCAACGGTATATAGAGACAACATTGTTCTATAATTGTATAAAATTTCGTAAAAATCTGTCGAGTAGTTAACGAGATATTTAGAGTTAAATTTTTGTTTCGTTTGAAACAGTGAAAACTTTAACTTCAAATATCTCAAAAACTACTCGATGGATTTTGTTTATATTTCACCTGTATATGGAGACAACAATGTTCTATAAATGTTTAAAATTTCGTAAAAATCTGTCGAGTAGTTAACGAGATATTTATAGTTACATTTTCGTTTACTTTGAAACAGTGAAATCTTTAACTTCATATATCTCAAAAACTACTCGATTGATTTAGTTTATATTTCACCTGTATATGGAGACAACATTGTTCTATAATTGTATAAAATTTCGTAAAAATCTGTCGAGTAGTTAACGAGATATTTATAGTTACATTTTCGTTTACTTTGAAACAGTGAAATCTTTCACTTCATATATCTCAAAAACTACTCGATTGATTTAGTTTATATTTCAACGGTATATGGAGACAACATTGTTCTTTAATTGTATAAAATTTCGTAAAGATCTGTCGAGTAGTTAACGAGATATTTAGAGTTAAATTTTTGTTTCGTTTGAAACAGTGAAAACTTTAACTTCAAATATCTCAAAAACTACTCGATGGATTTTGTTTATATTTCACCTGTATATGGAGACAACAATGTTCTATAAATGTTTAAAATTTCGTAAAAATCTGTCGAGTAGTTAACAAGATATTTATAGTTACATTTTCGTTTACTTTGAAACAGTGAAATCTTTAACTTCATATATCTCAAAAACTACTCGATTGATTTAGTTTATATTTCAACGGTATATGGAGACAACATTGTTCTATAATTGTATAAAATTTCGTAAAAATCTGTCGAGTAGTTAACGAGATATTTAGAGTTACATTTTCGTTTACTTTGAAACAGTGAAATCTTTAACTTCAAATATCTCAAAAACTACTCGATTGATTTAGTTTATATTGCACCTGTATATGGAGACAACATTGTTCTATAATTGTATAAAATTCGTAAAAATCTGTCGAGTAGTTAACGAGATATTTATAGTTACATTTTCGTTTACTTTGAAACAGTGAAATCTTTAACTTCATATATCTCAAAAACTACTCGATTGATTTAGTTTATATTTCAACGGTATATGGAGACAACATTGTTCTATAATTGTATAAAATTTCGTAAAAATCTGTCGAGTAGTTAACGAAATATTTAGAGTTACATTTTCGTTTACTTTGAAACAGTGAAATCTTTAACTTCATATATCTCAAAAACTACTCGATTGATTTAGTTTATATTGCACCTGTATATGGAGACAACATTGTTCTATAATTGTATAAAATTTCGTAAAAATCTGTCGAGTAGTTAACGAGATATTTATAGTTACATTTTCGTTTACTTTGAAACAGTGAAATCTTTAACTTCATATATCTCAAAAACTACTCGATTGATTTAGTTTATATTTCAACGGTATATGGAGACAACATTGTTCTATAATTGTATAAAATTTCGTAAAAATCTGTCGAGTAGTTAACGAGATATTTAGAGTTAAATTTTTGTTTCGTTTGAAACAGTGAAAACTTTAACTTCAAATATCTCAAAAACTACTCGATTGATTTAGTTTATATTTCAACGGTATATGGAGACAACATTGTTCTATAATTGTATAAAATTTCGTAAAAATCTGTCGAGTAGTTAACGAGATATTTAGAGTTAAATTTTTGTTTCGTTTGAAACAGTGAAAACTTTAACTTCAAATATCTCAAAAACTACTCGATGGATTTTGTTTATATTTCACCTGTATATGGAGACAACAATGTTCTATAAATGTTTAAAATTTCGTAAAAATCTGTCGAGTAGTTAACGAGATATTTATAGTTACATTTTCGTTTACTTTGAAACAGTGAAATCTTTAACTTCATATATCTCAAAAACTACTCGATTGATTTAGTTTATATTTCACCTGTATATGGAGACAACATTGTTCTATAATTGTATAAAATTTCGTAAAAATCTGTCGAGTAGTTAACGAGATATTTATAGTTACATTTTCGTTTACTTTGAAACAGTGAAATCTTTAACTTCATATATCTCAAAAACTACTCGATTGATTTAGTTTATATTTCAACGGTATATGGAGACAACATTGTTCTATAATTGTATAAAATTTCGTAAAAATCTGTCGAGTAGTTAACGAGATATTTAGAGTTAAATTTTTGTTTCGTTTGAAACTGTGAAAACTTTAACTTCAAATATCTCAAAAACTACTCGATGGATTTAGTTTATATTTCAACGGTATATGGAGACAACATTGTTCTATAATTGTATAAAATTTCGTAAAAATCTGTCGAGTAGTTAACGAGATATTTAGAGTTAAATTTTTGTTTCGTTTGAAACAGTGAAAACTTTAACTTCAAATATCTCAAAAACTACTCGATTGATTTAGTTTATATTTCAACGGTATATAGAGACAACATTGTTCTATAATTGTATAAAATTTCGTAAAAATCTGTCGAGTAGTTAACGAGATATTTAGAGTTAAATTTTTGTTTCGTTTGAAACAGTGAAAACTTTAACTTCAAATATCTCAAAAACTACTCGATGGATTTTGTTTATATTTCACCTGTATATGGAGACAACATTGTTCTATAATTGTATAAAATTTCGTAAAAATCTGTCGAGTAGTTAACGAGATATTTATAGTTACATTTTCGTTTACTTTGAAACAGTGAAATCTTTCACTTCATATATCTCAAAAACTACTCGATTGATTTAGTTTATATTTCAACGGTATATGGAGACAACATTGTTCTTTAATTGTATAAAATTTCGTAAAGATGTGTCGAGTAGTTAACGAGATATTTAGAGTTAAATTTTTGTTTCGTTTGAAACAGTGAAAACTTTAACTTCAAATATCTCAAAAACTACTCGATGGATTTTGTTTATATTTCACCTGTATATGGAGACAACAATGTTCTATAAATGTTTAAAATTTCGTAAATATCTGTCGAGTAGTTAACAAGATATTTATAGTTACATTTTCGTTTACTTTGAAACAGTGAAATCTTTAACTTCATATATCTCAAAAACTACTCGATTGATTTAGTTTATATTTCAACGGTATATGGAGACAACATTGTTCTATAATTGTATGAAATTTCGTAAAAATCTGTCGAGTAGTTAACGAGATATTTAGAGTTACATTTTCGTTTACTTTGAAACAGTGAAATCTTTAACTTCAAATATCTCAAAAACTACTCGATTGATTTAGTTTATATTGCACCTGTATATGGAGACAACATTGTTCTATAATTGTATAAAATTTCGTAAAAATCTGTCGAGTAGTTAACGAGATATTTATAGTTACATTTTCGTTTACTTTGAAACAGTGAAATCTTTAACTTCATATATCTCAAAAACTACTCGATTGATTTAGTTTATATTTCAACGGTATATGGAGACAACATTGTTCTATAATTGTATAAAATTTCGTAAAAATCTGTCGAGTAGTTAACGAGATATTTAGAGTTACATTTTCGTTTACTTTGAAACAGTGAAATCTTTAACTTCATATATCTCAAAAACTACTCGATTGATTTAGTTTATATTGCACCTGTATATGGAGACAACATTGTTCTATAATTGTATAAAATTTCGTAAAAATCTGTCGAGTAGTTAACGAGATATTTATAGTTACATTTTCGTTTACTTTGAAACAGTGAAATCTTTAACTTCATATATCTCAAAAACTACTCGATTGATTTAGTTTATATTTCAACGGTATATGGAGACAACATTGTTCTATAATTGTATAAAATTTCGTAAAAATCTGTCGAGTAGTTAACGAGATATTTAGAGTTAAATTTTTGTTTCGTTTGAAACAGTGAAAACTTTAACTTCAAATATCTCAAAAACTACTCGATTGATTTAGTTTATATTTCAACGGTATATGGAGACAACATTGTTCTATAATTGTATAAAATTTCGTAAAAATCTGTCGAGTAGTTAACGAGATATTTAGAGTTAAATTTTTGTTTCGTTTGAAACAGTGAAAACTTTAACTTCAAATATCTCAAAAACTACTCGATGGATTTTGTTTATATTTCACCTGTATATGGAGACAACAATGTTCTATAAATGTTCAAAATTTCGTAAAAATCTGTCGAGTAGTTAACGAGATATTTATAGTTACATTTTCGTTTACTTTGAAACAGTGAAATCTTTAACTTCATATATCTCAAAAACTACTCGATTGATTTAGTTTATATTTCAACGGTATATGGAGACAACATTGTTCTATAATTGTATAAAATTTCGTAAAAATCTGTCGAGTAGTTAACGAGATATTTAGAGTTACATTTTCGTTTACTTTGAAACAGTGAAATCTTTAACTTCAAATATCTCAAAAACTACTCGATTGATTTAGTTTATATTGCACCTGTATATGGAGACAACATTGTTCTATAATTGTATAAAATTTCGTAAAAATCTGTCGAGTAGTTAACGAGATATTTATAGTTACATTTTCGTTTACTTTGAAACAGTGAAATCTTTAACTTCATATATCTCAAAAACTACTCGATTGATTTAGTTTATATTTCAACGGTATATGGAGACAACATTGTTCTATAATTGTATAAAATTTCGTAAAAATCTGTCGAGTAGTTAACGAGATATTTAGAGTTACATTTTCGTTTACTTTGAAACAGTGAAATCTTTAACTTCATATATCTCAAAAACTACTCGATTGATTTAGTTTATATTGCACCTGTATATGGAGACAACATTGTTCTATAATTGTATAAAATTTCGTAAAAATCTGTCGAGTAGTTAACGAGATATTTATAGTTACATTTTCGTTTACTTTGAAACAGTGAAATCTTTAACTTCATATATCTCAAAAACTACTCGATTGATTTAGTTTATATTTCAACGGTATATGGAGACAACATTGTTCTATAATTGTATAAAATTTCGTAAAAATCTGTCGAGTAGTTAACGAGATATTTAGAGTTAAATTTTTGTTTCGTTTGAAACAGTGAAAACTTTAACTTCAAATATCTCAAAAACTACTCGATTGATTTAGTTTATATTTCAACGGTATATGGAGACAACATTGTTCTATAAATGTTTAAAATTTCGTAAATATCTGTCGAGTAGTTAACAAGATATTTATAGTTACATTTTCGTTTACTTTGAAACAGTGAAATCTTTAACTTCATATATCTCAAAAACTACTCGATTGATTTAGTTTATATTTCAACGGTATATGGAGACAACATTGTTCTATAATTGTATAAAATTTCGTAAAAATCTGTCGAGTAGTTAACGAGATATTTAGAGTTACATTTTCGTTTACTTTGAAACAGTGAAATCTTTAACTTCAAATATCTCAAAAACTACTCGATTGATTTAGTTTATATTGCACCTGTATATGGAGACAACATTGTTCTATAATTGTATAAAATTTCGTAAAAATCTGTCGAGTAGTTAACGAGATATTTATAGTTACATTTTCGTTTACTTTGAAACAGTGAAATCTTTAACTTCATATATCTCAAAAACTACTCGATTGATTTAGTTTATATTTCAACGGTATATGGAGACAACATTGTTCTATAATTGTATAAAATTTCGTAAAAATCTGTCAAGTAGTTAACGAGATATTTAGAGTTACATTTTCGTTTACTTTGAAACAGTGAAATCTTTAACTTCATATATCTCAAAAACTACTCGATTGATTTAGTTTATATTGCACCTGTATATGGAGACAACATTGTTCTATAATTGTATAAAATTTCGTAAAAATCTGTCGAGTAGTTAACGAGATATTTATAGTTACATTTTCGTTTACTTTGAAACAGTGAAATCTTTAACTTCATATATCTCAAAAACTACTCGATTGATTTAGTTTATATTTCAACGGTATATGGAGACAACATTGTTCTATAATTGTATAAAATTTCGTAAAAATCTGTCGAGTAGTTAACGAGATATTTAGAGTTAAATTTTTGTTTCGTTTGAAACAGTGAAAACTTTAACTTCAAATATCTCAAAAACTACTCGATTGATTTAGTTTATATTTCAACGGTATATGGAGACAACATTGTTCTATAATTGTATAAAATTTCGTAAAAATCTGTCGAGTAGTTAACGAGATATTTAGAGTTAAATTTTTGTTTCGTTTGAAACAGTGAAAACTTTAACTTCAAATATCTCAAAAACTACTCGATGGATTTTGTTTATATTTCACCTGTATATGGAGACAACAATGTTCTATAAATGTTTAAAATTTCGTAAAAATCTGTCGAGTAGTTAACGAGATATTTATAGTTACATTTTCGTTTACTTTGAAACAGTGAAATCTTTAACTTCATATATCTCAAAAACTACTCGATTGATTTAGTTTATATTTCAACGGTATATGGAGACAACATTGTTCTATAATTGTATAAAATTTCGTAAAAATCTGTCGAGTAGTTAACGAGATAATTAGAGTTACATTTTCGTTTACTTTGAAACAGTGAAATCTTTAACTTCAAATATCTCAAAAACTACTCGATTGATTTAGTTTATATTGCACCTGTATATGGAGACAACATTGTTCTATAATTGTATAAAATTTCGTAAAAATCTGTCGAGTAGTTAACGAGATATTTATAGTTACATTTTCGTTTACTTTGAAACAGTGAAATCTTTAACTTCATATATCTCAAAAACTACTCGATTGATTTAGTTTATATTTCAACGGTATATGGAGACAACATTGTTCTATAATTGTATAAAATTTCGTAAAAATCTGTCGAGTAGTTAACGAGATATTTATAGTTACATTTTCGTTTACTTTGAAACAGTGAAATCTTTAACTTCATATATCTCAAAAACTACTCGATTGATTTAGTTTATATTGCACCTGTATATGGAGACAACATTGTTCTATAATTGTATAAAATTTCGTAAAAATCTGTCGAGTAGTTAACGAGATATTTATAGTTACATTTTCGTTTACTTTGAAACAGTGAAATCTTTAACTTCATATATCTCAAAAACTACTCGATTGATTTAGTTTATATTTCAACGGTATATGGAGACAACATTGTTCTATAATTGTATAAAATTTCGTAAAAATCTGTCGAGTAGTTAACGAGATATTTAGAGTTAAATTTTTGTTTCGTTTGAAACAGTGAAAACTTTAACTTCAAATATCTCAAAAACTACTCGATTGATTTAGTTTATATTTCAACGGTATATGGAGACAACATTGTTCTATAATTGTATAAAATTTCGTAAAAATCTGTCGAGTAGTTAACGAGATATTTAGAGTTAAATTTTTGTTTCGTTTGAAACAGTGAAAATATCTCAAAAACTACTCGATGGATTTTGTTTATATTTCACCTGTATATGGAGACAACAATGTTCTATAAATGTTTAAAATTTCGTAAAAATCTGTCGAGTAGTTAACGAGATATTTATAGTTACATTTTCGTTTACTTTGAAACAGTGAAATCTTTAACTTCATATATCTCAAAAACTACTCGATTGATTTAGTTTATATTTCACCTGTATATGGAGACAACATTGTTCTATAATTGTTTAAAATTTCGTAAAAATCTGTCGAGTAGTTAACGAGATATTTATAGTTACATTTTCGTTTACTTTGAAACAGTGAAATTTTTCACTTCATATATCTCAAAAACTACTCGATTGATTTAGTTTATATTTCACCTGTATATGGAGACAACATTGTTCTATAATTGTATAAAATTTCGTAAAAATCTGTCGAGTAGTTAACGAGATATTTATAGTTACATTTTCGTTTACTTTGAAACAGTGAAATCTTTAACTTCATATATCTCAAAAACTACTCGATTGATTTAGTTTATATTTCAACGGTATATGGAGACAACATTGTTCTATAATTGTATAAAATTTCGTAAAAATCTGTCGAGTAGTTAACGAGATATTTAGAGTTAAATTTTTGTTTCGTTTGAAACAGTGAAAACTTTAACTTCAAATATCTCAAAAACTACTCGATGGATTTTGTTTATATTTCACCTGTATATGGAGACAACAATGTTCTATAAATGTTTAAAATTTCGTAAAAATCTGTCGAGTAGTTAACAAGATATTCATAGTTACATTTTCGTTTACTTTGAAACAGTGAAATCTTTAACTTCATATATCTCAAAAACTACTCGATTGATTTAGTTTATATTTCACCTGTATATGGAGACAACATTGTTCTATAATTGTATAAAATTTCGTAAAAATCTGTCGAGTAGTTAACGAGATATTTATAGTTACATTTTCGTTTACTTTGAAACAGTGAAATCTTTAACTTCATATATCTCAAAAACTACTCGATTGATTTAGTTTATATTTCAACGGTATATGGAGACAACATTGTTCTATAATTGTATAAAATTTCGTAAAAATCTGTCGAGTAGTTAACGAGATATTTAGAGTTACATTTTCGTTTACTTTGAAACAGTGAAATCTTTAACTTCATATATCTCAAAAACTACTCGATTGATTTAGTTTATATTGCACCTGTATATGGAGACAACATTGTTCTATAATTGTATAAAATTTCGTAAACATCTGTCGAGTAGTTAACGAGATATTTATAGTTGCATTTTCGTTTACTTTGAAACAGTGAAATCTTTAACTTCATATATCTCAAAAACTACTCGATTGATTTAGTTTATATTTCAACGGTATATGGAGACAACATTGTTCTATAATTGTATAAAATTTCGTAAAAATCTGTCGAGTAGTTAACGAGATATTTAGAGTTAAATTTTTGTTTCGTTTGAAACAGTGAAAACTTTAACTTCAAATATCTCAAAAACTACTCGATGGATTTTGTTTATATTTCACCTGTATATGGAGACAACAATGTTCTATAAATGTTTAAAATTTCGTAAAAATCTGTCGAGTAGTTAACGAGATATTTATAGTTACATTTTCGTTTACTTTGAAACAGTGAAATCTTTAACTTCATATATCTCAAAAACTACTCGATTGATTTAGTTTATATTTCACCTGTATATGGAGACAACATTGTTCTATAATTGTATAAAATTTCGTAAAAATCTGTCGAGTAGTTAACGAGATATTTATAGTTACATTTTCGTTTACTTTGAAACAGTGAAATCTTTAACTTCATATATCTCAAAAACTACTCGATTGATTTAGTTTATATTTCAACGGTATATGGAGACAACATTGTTCTATAATTGTATAAAATTTCGTAAAAATCTGTCGAGTAGTTAACGAGATATTTAGAGTTAAATTTTTGTTTCGTTTGAAACAGTGAAAACTTTAACTTCAAATATCTCAAAAACTACTCGATTGATTTAGTTTATATTTCAACGGTATATGGAGACAACATTGTTCTATAAATGTTTAAAATTTCGTAAATATCTGTCGAGTAGTTAACAAGATATTTATAGTTACATTTTCGTTTACTTTGAAACAGTGAAATCTTTAACTTCATATATCTCAAAAACTACTCGATTGATTTAGTTTATATTTCAACGGTATATGGAGACAACATTGTTCTATAATTGTATAAAATTTCGTAAAAATCTGTCGAGTAGTTAACGAGATATTTAGAGTTACATTTTCGTTTACTTTGAAACAGTGAAATCTTTAACTTCAAATATCTCAAAAACTACTCGATTGATTTAGTTTATATTGCACCTGTATATGGAGACAACATTGTTCTATAATTGTATAAAATTTCGTAAAAATCTGTCGAGTAGTTAACGAGATATTTATAGTTACATTTTCGTTTACTTTGAAACAGTGAAATCTTTAACTTCATATATCTCAAAAACTACTCGATTGATTTAGTTTATATTTCAACGGTATATGGAGACAACATTGTTCTATAATTGTATAAAATTTCGTAAAAATCTGTCAAGTAGTTAACGAGATATTTAGAGTTACATTTTCGTTTACTTTGAAACAGTGAAATCTTTAACTTCATATATCTCAAAAACTACTCGATTGATTTAGTTTATATTGCACCTGTATATGGAGACAACATTGTTCTATAATTGTATAAAATTTCGTAAAAATCTGTCGAGTAGTTAACGAGATATTTATAGTTACATTTTCGTTTACTTTGAAACAGTGAAATCTTTAACTTCATATATCTCAAAAACTACTCGATTGATTTAGTTTATATTTCAACGGTATATGGAGACAACATTGTTCTATAATTGTATAAAATTTCGTAAAAATCTGTCGAGTAGTTAACGAGATATTTAGAGTTAAATTTTTGTTTCGTTTGAAACAGTGAAAACTTTAACTTCAAATATCTCAAAAACTACTCGATTGATTTAGTTTATATTTCAACGGTATATGGAGACAACATTGTTCTATAATTGTATAAAATTTCGTAAAAATCTGTCGAGTAGTTAACGAGATATTTAGAGTTAAATTTTTGTTTCGTTTGAAACAGTGAAAACTTTAACTTCAAATATCTCAAAAACTACTCGATGGATTTTGTTTATATTTCACCTGTATATGGAGACAACAATGTTCTATAAATGTTTAAAATTTCGTAAAAATCTGTCGAGTAGTTAACGAGATATTTATAGTTACATTTTCGTTTACTTTGAAACAGTGAAATCTTTAACTTCATATATCTCAAAAACTACTCGATTGATTTAGTTTATATTTCAACGGTATATGGAGACAACATTGTTCTATAATTGTATAAAATTTCGTAAAAATCTGTCGAGTAGTTAACGAGATAATTAGAGTTACATTTTCGTTTACTTTGAAACAGTGAAATCTTTAACTTCAAATATCTCAAAAACTACTCGATTGATTTAGTTTATATTGCACCTGTATATGGAGACAACATTGTTCTATAATTGTATAAAATTTCGTAAAAATCTGTCGAGTAGTTAACGAGATATTTATAGTTACATTTTCGTTTACTTTGAAACAGTGAAATCTTTAACTTCATATATCTCAAAAACTACTCGATTGATTTAGTTTATATTTCAACGGTATATGGAGACAACATTGTTCTATAATTGTATAAAATTTCGTAAAAATCTGTCGAGTAGTTAACGAGATATTTATAGTTACATTTTCGTTTACTTTGAAACAGTGAAATCTTTAACTTCATATATCTCAAAAACTACTCGATTGATTTAGTTTATATTGCACCTGTATATGGAGACAACATTGTTCTATAATTGTATAAAATTTCGTAAAAATCTGTCGAGTAGTTAACGAGATATTTATAGTTACATTTTCGTTTACTTTGAAACAGTGAAATCTTTAACTTCATATATCTCAAAAACTACTCGATTGATTTAGTTTATATTTCAACGGTATATGGAGACAACATTGTTCTATAATTGTATAAAATTTCGTAAAAATCTGTCGAGTAGTTAACGAGATATTTAGAGTTAAATTTTTGTTTCGTTTGAAACAGTGAAAACTTTAACTTCAAATATCTCAAAAACTACTCGATTGATTTAGTTTATATTTCAACGGTATATGGAGACAACATTGTTCTATAATTGTATAAAATTTCGTAAAAATCTGTCGAGTAGTTAACGAGATATTTAGAGTTAAATTTTTGTTTCGTTTGAAACAGTGAAAATATCTCAAAAACTACTCGATGGATTTTGTTTATATTTCACCTGTATATGGAGACAACAATGTTCTATAAATGTTTAAAATTTCGTAAAAATCTGTCGAGTAGTTAACGAGATATTTATAGTTACATTTTCGTTTACTTTGAAACAGTGAAATCTTTAACTTCATATATCTCAAAAACTACTCGATTGATTTAGTTTATATTTCACCTGTATATGGAGACAACATTGTTCTATAATTGTTTAAAATTTCGTAAAAATCTGTCGAGTAGTTAACGAGATATTTATAGTTACATTTTCGTTTACTTTGAAACAGTGAAATTTTTCACTTCATATATCTCAAAAACTACTCGATTGATTTAGTTTATATTTCACCTGTATATGGAGACAACATTGTTCTATAATTGTATAAAATTTCGTAAAAATCTGTCGAGTAGTTAACGAGATATTTATAGTTACATTTTCGTTTACTTTGAAACAGTGAAATCTTTAACTTCATATATCTCAAAAACTACTCGATTGATTTAGTTTATATTTCAACGGTATATGGAGACAACATTGTTCTATAATTGTATAAAATTTCGTAAAAATCTGTCGAGTAGTTAACGAGATATTTAGAGTTAAATTTTTGTTTCGTTTGAAACAGTGAAAACTTTAACTTCAAATATCTCAAAAACTACTCGATGGATTTTGTTTATATTTCACCTGTATATGGAGACAACAATGTTCTATAAATGTTTAAAATTTCGTAAAAATCTGTCGAGTAGTTAACAAGATATTCATAGTTACATTTTCGTTTACTTTGAAACAGTGAAATCTTTAACTTCATATATCTCAAAAACTACTCGATTGATTTAGTTTATATTTCACCTGTATATGGAGACAACATTGTTCTATAATTGTATAAAATTTCGTAAAAATCTGTCGAGTAGTTAACGAGATATTTATAGTTACATTTTCGTTTACTTTGAAACAGTGAAATCTTTAACTTCATATATCTCAAAAACTACTCGATTGATTTAGTTTATATTTCAACGGTATATGGAGACAACATTGTTCTATAATTGTATAAAATTTCGTAAAAATCTGTCGAGTAGTTAACGAGATATTTAGAGTTACATTTTCGTTTACTTTGAAACAGTGAAATCTTTAACTTCATATATCTCAAAAACTACTCGATTGATTTAGTTTATATTGCACCTGTATATGGAGACAACATTGTTCTATAATTGTATAAAATTTCGTAAACATCTGTCGAGTAGTTAACGAGATATTTATAGTTGCATTTTCGTTTACTTTGAAACAGTGAAATCTTTAACTTCATATATCTCAAAAACTACTCGATTGATTTAGTTTATATTTCAACGGTATATGGAGACAACATTGTTCTATAATTGTATAAAATTTCGTAAAAATCTGTCGAGTAGTTAACGAGATATTTAGAGTTAAATTTTTGTTTCGTTTGAAACAGTGAAAACTTTAACTTCAAATATCTCAAAAACTACTCGATGGATTTTGTTTATATTTCACCTGTATATGGAGACAACAATGTTCTATAAATGTTTAAAATTTCGTAAAAATCTGTCGAGTAGTTAACGAGATATTTATAGTTACATTTTCGTTTACTTTGAAACAGTGAAATCTTTAACTTCATATATCTCAAAAACTACTCGATTGATTTAGTTTATATTTCACCTGTATATGGAGACAACATTGTTCTATAATTGTATAAAATTTCGTAAAAATCTGTCGAGTAGTTAACGAGATATTTATAGTTACATTTTCGTTTACTTTGAAACAGTGAAATCTTTAACTTCATATATCTCAAAAACTACTCGATTGATTTAGTTTATATTTCAACGGTATATGGAGACAACATTGTTCTATAATTGTATAAAATTTCGTAAAAATCTGTCGAGTAGTTAACGAGATATTTAGAGTTACATTTTCGTTTACTTTGAAACAGTGAAATCTTTAACTTCATATATCTCAAAAACTACTCGATTGATTTAGTTTATATTGCACCTGTATATGGAGACAACATTGTTCTATAATTGTATAAAATTTCGTAAACATCTGTCGAGTAGTTAACGAGATATTTATAGTTACATTTTCGTTTACTTTGAAACAGTGAAATCTTTAACTTCATATATCTCAAAAACTACTCGATTGATTTAGTTTATATTTCAACGGTATATGGAGACAACATTGTTCTATAATTGTATAAAATTTCGTAAAAATCTGTCGAGTAGTTAACGAGATGTTTAGAGTTAAATTTTTGTTTCGTTTGAAACAGTGAAAACTTTAACTTCAAATATCTCAAAAACTACTCGATTGATTTAGTTTTTATTTCAACGGTATATGGAGACAACATTGTTCTATAATTGTATAAAATTTCGTAAAAATCTGTCGAGTAGTTAACGAGATATTTATAGTTACATTTTCGTTTACTTTGAAACAGTGAAATCTTTAACTTCATATATCTCAAAAACTACTCGATTGATTTAGTTTATATTTCACCTGTATATGGAGACAACATTGTTCTATAATTGTATAAAATTTCGTAAAAATCTGTCGAGTAGTTAACGAGATATTTATAGTTACATTTTCGTTTACTTTGAAACAGTGAAATCTTTAACTTCAAATATCTCTAAAACTACTCGATGGATTTTGTTTATATTTCACCTGTATATGCAGACAACTTTTGTCTATAATTGTATAATAGTTCGTAAAAATCAGTAGTTAACGAGGTATTTGGAGTTAAATTTTCGTTTCGTTTGAAACATTGATATCTTAAATTTTAAAAATCTCAAAAACTACTCAATGGATTTTGTTTATATTTCACCTGTATATTAAGACAACTTTTGTCTATAATTGTATAAACTTTCGTAAAAATCTGTCTAGTAGTTAACAAGATATTTATAGTTAAATTTTCGTTACCTTTGAAACAGTGAAATCTTTAACTTCAAATATTTCAAAAACTACTCGTTAGATTTTTTTTATATATCACCTGTATATGGAGACAACTCTTGTCTATAACTGAATAAAATTTCATAAAAATCCGTGGAGAAGGAAACGCGATAATTAGAGTTAAATTTTCGTTTCGTTTGAAACAGTGAAATCATTAACTTCAAATACTCAAAAACTACTCGATGGATTTTGTTTATATTCCATCTGTATATGGGGACAACTTTTGTCTATAATTGTATAAGATTTCGTAAAAATCTGTCGAGTAGTTAACGAGATATTTAGAGTTAAATTTTCGTTTCCTTTGAAACAGTGAAAACTTTAAAAATCTCAAAAACTACTAGACGGATTTGGTTTATATTTCACCTGTATATGGTGACAACTTTTGTTTATAATTGTATAATAATTCGAAAAATCTGTCCCACGATTGTTTTACAGGGATATTAAAGTTTAAATTTTAAAATAAAAGATATTCAAATAGGTTGAAATTTCAAACTCTCTATATCTCTCTTTGTATTTGTTGAATTTCAATTATTTCTTTCCCGAATAACAGAGAAACATTTTCTCTATTAGCAATATAAATTGTTCTTTTCTAGTACGAATTGTTACAGAGATATTGAAGGTTAAGTTGTACAGGTTTTCAGATGGGTTCAAATTTCAAACCTTCATATCTCTCTTTCTATTAATCCGATTTAGATGAATTCGTTACCGAATGATAGAGAAACTTTTTCTCTATATCCGACATAAATTACAATAGTTTCTGGCAGGGCCAGATTTTCCTATAGGCTAACTAGGCTTGAGCCTAGGGCCTCAAGATCAAGAGGGGCCTTCATTCAAATTGTTAGCAGCATTAAAATTACTCTATTTTAAAATCATAACATATTATATATTAACATTTAACATATTGATATATATCACAGTAGTGATTTTTTTTATTATTTCTCATGTACTTTACAAACTTAAAAATGGGTGGTGAAGGTGGAATAGCCTAGGGACTCTTTTCATCTAAATTCGGCCCTGATGTCTCTTAAGTATAGGCAACAACTTGTGGCTGAATTCAATTTTATTTAAGTTTCTATTTAGTTCTGTATTGTTGTAGCATAAGGTTTATATTAGACCAGAAAATGATTTTAAGTTATTTTATAGGAAAAAAATTATTTATATTTTTCTGTTTTCTAAAAAACTACCCCTCTCCACTGATGGTTTTATAGCAAGGGTATCTGCCCTTATGTATATTCATAAATAAAGACAGCTTATAATTTTTATTATTATTATTGTAAAATAATGAATTAGTAAAATGTAAACTTGTCTAATAAATAATATTTACTTATGTAAATACCCTAAATGAGAAATTAAAAAAAATTTCTAAATTTTTTTTATACGTGGTCAAATAAGTGAATATAAATTGGAAATGAATTTGAAATTTGAATTAATTTCAATTAGTTACAAAATCCACTTTCTTTGCTGAAATATTTTACTCCGTCTGTGTTTAAATTGGGCAAACACTTCTAATGATATATTTAGGTTTCAAATTTGCCAGGTTTCTATATTAAACAGTTCAGATCTCGCTTTTCTGCTCTGGAATATTTATTTATTCTTTATTAATTGTTAGTTGGCTGGATTTTTGGGAAATAATGTGTCACTTAGGAATTTTTATTTATTATTTTTTCTAAATCAGAAGATTAACCCTGAATACGGGACGGAATTGGAGCCGGCGCTAACTGATGCAAGCTTAAACTGAAAGGTGTGTGTAAAAAGGAACTTTTAGTAAATCCAGTTGGTAGGCAGCACAAAGCTCGCTTGTGGATTAAGAGAAACGGATAACGCTTTTGCTACACCCACATAATACAACGATGAGTAGTCAATTAAAATATTTTGTAAGTTTTATAGCGTGTTTATTCAATAAACTAGCTGTTTATTATACTTATAAAAACCAAACAAAACAAAATAAAAAATTAATAGGCGTTCACATTATTCTAGCATAATAGTTTATAGAACAAGGCGTAATTATGTGAGTGTAAAATGTGTGAACAAAAGTTGTAGTGTGTGGATGGCTGCAGGCAGTCTGGACAGACAGGCCTGCTTGAGTAGAACAGACGAGGAGCTCGCCTGGAGCGAGTCTAGGAGGTCCCATAGAATTAATAACTGGCCGGTGTTAGGAGCTCGGCACTACATCATCGCCTAATCAGCCCGCCCAGTCAACACCACATCTATATAATTGTTCCTTTAATGAGCTCCACGGTCTCTAGACCATCTCGAGCTTCACTGAAAATAAATATTAATAAATAATAATAAAAAAGTAAAACTACACCAACCAAAACTATTCACCTATTCAATTATAGTCGATTCATTTTTTTTTAAACCAACTACATAAACAATGAGGGTTATTTTCGTCAGACTTCGTATTTTATTTTTTTAACTGCGTAACAGTTATCTAGAAGTCCTGCTAAACATTCGCCAGATTGCAGGTAATCAATAAAATGGTCCATTTTGCTTCCTCGTTACGATCTCCTCATGCTGCCTTTATTTTTAGTTAACACGTTTAATTATGAAGTTAAAACTGAATTCCAAGTTGCAAGAAACTGCAAACTACGCCGAGAGAAAGTAACGAGAGAGTTGGTGCACCTGATATTCTCTCTCTGCTTACGATTGTTAGGGCAAATTCAAAGTCTTTCTAAGCTGCATGCGTAAATCTAGTCTGTGAAGATAGTTAAAACTAGCCAAGCCACCAGGACGCTATGGCGGATCTACCCTTGGAGACAGGTGAGTCTGGAGTATTGCCTAGATTGAGATGGGAACCGTTTCGACTCCTTAAGGAATATTATTTTCAATTAAGCGGTATACTATTTCAGACCTTACTGTGTATTTTTAGTAGTACGATTGTTTCCTGGCATTTCCTAAGTGTTTCAGAGAGCGGTTTACACAAAAGTTGGCTCGGTTATGTTTGTTTGGGACAGAATGCGACCACCTGGACGCCCCACAGCAGTCTTTCCTAAGTTACTTCTGTCTGTCTCTGGACTGCCGGTAAAATGTTATTCATCTGCTTTAAAAGTGAATTTTTTTAGGTTCTCAATCAAAAGTAATAAAATTCACTCACCTGACTTTCCGATTCCGCAGTTATATTTTAATAGAAATTCAAATTTGAGCTGAAAAGACTTTTGACCTCAATATTACTCCTTTTGATTACTCTAAAATGACACTGTTGCAGAAAGCGTGACGTCAACATCCCCAGAACCTCAAAAAACAACAACAACAACAACAACAACAATGTTTTCTGAAAAGGTTTTAATCCAAATTGTTAGCTCTAACCTCCATTATTGCGTTCAAGTTTGCACTTGGCAAGCAAGGAGTTGTACGTGTCACAAGTAACAGTAGTATTGCACAAAAAGTAAAAATAAAGAAGAAACTAACAAAATTAAACTATTATAGTGTAAGTAAAGTAATCGCCTATTTTTTCTACTAGTTAAGTCCTTTTCACAATCTTGAGAGGGGTTGGAATTTCCTGCTCGTTCTAACAGTGTACCGTGTCATTCTTTGTTTGAAAGATTTGCTAAAGAAAATTTTGAGGCGGTTTCCAAAGCTTTACCTCTACATGCTTTAGCTACTACAGTAACTTAATATAACCACAACTAGTACTTTCATGGACGATCTAGCACGCTTGGTGGTGAACTGGCTGCTTGACTCTACTCTAATTAAAGTCAATATAACGGGCATTGTTAATATTAAAAGCAGAGACCGGAAGTAGAAGATATCCGCTGCTTGATGGAAGCCAATCTTCCGGTTAGTTAATCAACTGGAACTTTGGGTAATCATCTTCCACGGACCATTGGTTTACATTAAAATTGTTTGTAGTGCGTGTTTGCTTTAGTTATTGAGGCTTAACGCTTCGTTATGGGCTTAACAATGAACGCTGGTCCAATTTTCTTGGTCTGTGCAGAGGTTAAAAAGAGAATTTTTACGCAAAGTTTATTTCTCTTTGACTTCCTCTTGCAGTAATTACTTGCCCCATAAGGGGTCACTCCTTCACGGATCTTGGCGGTATCCCGGCCTAAACACTCAACATTACACTAGCACCCAACATTCACAACGGTTCTATAACGTGCCTATAGAGCTAGTTTACCTGTAAATTATTTGGGGTTTACGAAATCTGCAGGCAAACTCTAGCTCATCATTACACAAATGAGTTCATTTGCCGCCCACTCACACCGCCTCATTCTCAAAGGGCCCTTCATATAAATTTCCTGCAAAAACCTGTTTGACCTAAAACTTATGAAGCTCCAGATACCAGCAATTACGTAACAACTCTCGAGAATATTTTCGTCCTTCTTCTTTCTTTGTTACAAATGCCAAAAGGATCAAAATTTATCAACGAATCAATTTTTAAAAAATTATATATACAGGGTGTTCATTTTAAGACGGCTCAAATGCATTTCATGCTTAAACGGTTAATCTGAGCAAAAAATGGTAGAGGAAAAATTTGTTGCCTGTCACCTCTAGTTTCAGAATATGTGACTTAATTTTAGATTCCTGCCCGCATACGCGGCTGATGCGCGACCAAAAGTAAGGGTTTGCAGTTGACCCCCATTTTTATATACACAGTTTTAAAGAGTATAAAATGTAATGAAAGAAACCGGAAACCGCAATTCGATATTTTCAAAATTAAAGGTGCTAGGCCATTTCAAAATCTGGTAGTTTTAATCATATTTCAATTTTTTTAACTTGTTATCAAAGAGAAAGAAGAGCACGCGATAGGTCATTTCTATGTATTTTTTCATCCCCTTTCTACTAAAAATATTGCCAAGGCCGTAAAGCTAGTATTTTTCTTAATATCGGGAAATAAGTCGTTTTCCGAGTGATTTTTCTAAGAAAAATCAAATGTTAAGAGCTTTAGATGTTCTCAAACATTCCCAAAATGGCTAAAAAATAATTTTACATCTGTTACAAACAAGAAGGTTTAATAATTATTTGGTAATTTTGGGAGAGTGGCGTTTTATTACCAAAAAAATTGGAAACCTCCTGCCACATATTTAAGTGATCAATATCTTCCATGTAATGGATCAATCTTATTCCTTAATTTATCAAATAATGCATTTTTGCAGCTTTTGCAGCATGAACTGTGTCTTGAAAGGTGCCTCCTCAGACTCGCAAGCCAGGTTAGCCAGGAGGTTATCAACTGCTCTCTGTGTCTGAAGAGGCACCTTTATAGGCACAGTACATGCTTCACAAGTTGAGTAAAGTGCATTATTTGATAAATTAAGGAATAAGATTGATCCATTACATGAAAGATATAAAGCACCTTTAATTTTGAAAATATCAAATTGCGGTTTCCGGTTTCTTTCATTACATTTTATACTCTTTAAAACTGTGTATATAAAAATGGGGGTCAACTGCAAACCCTTACTTTTGGTCGCGCGTCAGCCGCGTATGCGGGCAGAAATCTAAAATTAAGTCACATATTCTGAAACTAGAGGTGACGGGCAACAAATTTTTCCTCTACCATTTTTTGCTCATGAAATGCATTTGAGCCGTCTTAAAATGAACACCCTGTATATGTGTGTGAGTGTGAAACTTATTCTACAAACTTTCCTTTCGATTAATCGATTTTCTTAAAATTCGACTCAGGTCATCATCTGCCCAGGCCCTTACGATGCAATGACCCGTTAAAAGATCTACAATCATACGAAAGTACACCCTGCACTGTACACTGATACTAACGTTAGGCCAGTAGGTTTGCACCCTCTAGCGAGCGATTGTTATGTTCTATAATAGGGTTCGGACTCTGTAAAACTACCGAGAATCCTTTCTGAGCCAAGCGATCTACCGTCTAGTTATCTCATATCCCAAATATCCGAGATTCCAGAAAAACTCTCATGTTGGCTATAAATTTCAACGTATATTGCCTGAATAACGGTTGCTAGCCCACCGAGGACTACCGATATGACCAACCTAAGTTTAAACTGCAGTTTTCACTCCATCTGTCTACCTTGCAGCGGGTCAGTGTACTACTCAAAGTCACCTGACACTGGCGGTTCACGCTTCCAAACCTCTCTATCCAAAATAAGAACTTTGAATGCATTTCCGAGGCTTCAGTTAAGAACTGTCCTTTTTGAGGGGAGACCCAAAAGCAGGTTCTTCCTCCATCTCATAGCTTTTGAAGCTTCTGGATGTAGGTACGATGTGATAGGAGATTAAGAACTGTGGCCGTAGGGTTCCAATGGCACCCGTCATGCCTTTCAACGTAATATTTAGGTGAGTAATATACGAGTGTAATGAAAATGGCGCATTTTCAAAAAAAAACCTTGAAAAACTTAAAATGCCAGAAAGTCGCACTTTTGGTTGACTGATCGTGGCTAAAAACCTTTGTGTTTGAAGTGATAATAGAACCAATGCGGAATACCGAGTTCGAGTCGTTTACAACTTTATTTACTCAGATATTCCTTAAGAGTTGTAGCTGACAGTGAAAGTAGCTTAGCCTTTTGTAGCTGCCGGTGCTAAAGAGGTCAGTCTTACTTAAATACTGCTCCCAAGTCAAAGTATCAGCAGCGTCAATTGTATCGAAACGGGATCCTAAATCCGTAGTTTAAGAATTCTACCTTAAATCAACGTTAAAAGTGCTTGGTAGCGAATGTCGTGGAAACCATTCAAGTCATTCTTAGGCGGCCCAAGAACCAACTTGTATAATAGCCTCCCCTCCCCGTCGAATGAGGTATAAACTGCAGTTAAGGAGCTCCGAAGGTGATGATTGAAAAGAAGTTCACTTATCCTTATGTATTCAGAATAAAATAATAAATTAATAAATATCCAATAAATCAAAAAATAATAAGCTGTTGAGGCTGGAAAGTAATTATAGAGTGTGTTAGTAATCTAGTGAAGCACCGTGCTAGATGAGTGTGAGGAGGCCGGACTCTGCCGACATGGAGTGACACCGATGTTTTATTCATGTCGACATAAACTAAACTGAATCTACATTCGGCTGCAGGTTCATCGCCTTTCTCTTACACCAACTTACGTCACCAGATTTGAATCATTTTCGACAGTATTTTTAAAAATTAGTGCACAATCCAGGAACTTCGAAACATCGTACAGCATTGCTGTAATTTCTGTCTCGTTGCAAACTATTTTGGAAACGGTATTGATTATTCCTATTATAGTTGGATGCAGTTTAGGGCGTAGAGTTTTCGTTTTAAATTACATTTTTCATTCTCTTGATTAAAATCTTGATTGAAGCAATTGGTTTCGCTGCATGTCTTTGATCAAAATTTAGGATGACTGTGATTTTAGAATTTACAATACACAGGTTTCCTGAACTTGGTGTGTCTATGTTGGTTTTATTTTTATAAAAAATCGGAGTTTATTTTCTCAATTAATGTTGAACTCCCTAGCACTTATTTTTTGCAAAAGTTCTACGTTTAAAAGAATAATTATGAGTTAGAACTTTGAGATTTGCGGTTGAGAAAAATTTTGTGAGTTCCACTCCAAAGTTTGGCGATTGTCGCATTTATGGTTGTCTGGAGCGAGGCGCTGGGGATGCTTGTTTGGTAAAAGAATAAAAGAAACGGAAAAGATACAGTAATGGAAGGTGAGTAGATTCGCGCACCTGATCGATGCGCGTTGCTAAGCAACCTGCCAGCCAATGGAAATGCATCATGTTCACCTCTACTCTTTGCGTCTGGCCGCAAAATATATTTCCCAGCTTTTTATCAAATCATTATATAATCCCATTAAATTAAAAATATTCACAATTATGCTTTATGTGACCACCCTCACCGAGTCGAAAATATCAAATTTGAACTTTGCTTGATTTCCTGTTCAAGAGATATGCTGGTCGCAACGGAAAAGTATTAAGTTAAAAAAATAAAAATTCGGCTAGAGGGATCATCAGAATAGATATTTCCGTGCAAACACAAAATATAAAATTTGTACGATCTCAGTACTTTTTCTTACTGGGAGTAAGAGAATGTAAATGTAATTAAATTGGAAATTTGATATTTTTTAACGTTTTGCACAATTTTACCTCTAATTAATTTTAGAGCATTGTTTCTTTTCCAATTAAAAGGCCTATTTTAGGAAATGTCTGCGCCATGAAATGCTAACAGTGGTGTTACAGTCGTGGTGGTGGATGAAACAGTACTTTTCTCTTTTAATTTAAAGAGCGTCAACATGTGAGGTCACTGGGCTATCACTGGACAGTGAGCTGTAAGAAGTGGCTAGGGAGGAAAATCTAAGAGACAGAAGCTGGATGCGAGACAATGTATCGCTACCCCTTGCCATATTGCTGCCTGTATTCTCCAGTATTAGTTCAATAATTATAGTTTCAAGGAGGTTCGGATGGAAGGAAATGGCGCTAAAAGAGAATTAGAAAATAGTTTACAATTACTTTCACTTTTAAGATTTGAGGAACTATTCTAAGGTTCAAAATAATTTATTTTTTTGTAAGAACGTAACTTTTCTTTAGAGAAAGTCTTGAGAGTTTAGGTACTTTTCTTTTAATATTCGGATATCCTCAAAATCACGAGAAAATTCAATAGCGAAAATTGGACAGTGGCCGTACTAAGAGTTGGAGCAAGTCGTGTGGGTAGGCTTTCAGACTGTGCTAACCGATGCGGGTGAGGGAGACCAAG
The DNA here is from genome assembly GCF_049639745.1 of Rhodnius prolixus. Lineage (NCBI taxonomy): Eukaryota > Metazoa > Arthropoda > Insecta > Hemiptera > Reduviidae > Rhodnius > Rhodnius prolixus. The sequence continues at coordinate 15,699,745 of NW_027411625.1, read as the reverse complement.
CCGGGCATCCGAGTGAAGACAATGAGGTTAGAGCAGATGCGACTACATTAGAGATGTCGGTGATAAACTCGTTTCAGGTTACCTCGCACCCTATTTCATCCAGCTCATCTTTCAATTAACACTTAAATTAGATCCAATAACCACGGGTCAATTTAATAATATATACAAATATATTTTAAATGAGATAATTACAAAAATTTCAACTTGTTTAGTAAATGTTTATTAAAACTGTCCGGTTGGACTGTTGTATAAGGGTTGATCGTCAAAAACTGCACGAAAAAGCGTAAAGTTAAAAAACACCAACTTCGACAATGCTTTTTTCTTTTTCTACAAAAGATATTATTATTGTTGCTGAGTGGGGAGGGACTAGGTTGAAGATTAAATGCCGGGCCTGTGCTACTTGGGATTCACAGCGAACGAATCGGATGCAGCCCAAGAGGCTGCAACTTCAACCACAGAACATCCTAATGCTAGCCTCATTCACCCTAAACAATTCTTCACAAGAGCAATGGAATCTGCCTCCTTTACTGCACTACCGCTTCAAATTTTGTGGAAATGTAAACTTAATCCACATTGCCCAGTGTGGGAGCCTACCGTCTTACAATCGTCTCCCGGACGGGCCCTGAATTAAACATTTTTGATTCCCATGAGGGAGAATGGTGTAAGGCCGACCACTAATTAAACTTGTTCACTAAATTTTACTTGGCTTTATTATGCCTTACTAATTAAGACCCATTTTGCACGGAGCAGGACCTCCTAGCACACTTCTTTAACATTAATTTTCGTTAAAAAAGTTTTTAAAAAAGCGGCTGTCTATATTTGAGCAGATAGGTTGGTTTACGAACTAAAGCTGACCGGTAGGACAGTTGTACAATAAAGGTTGTTCATACAGGGTTGATCGTCAAAAAGTGCACGAAAAAGCGTGATATTGTAAAACACCCAACTTTGATAATATTGATAATGGTTTTAAAGGAGGCTCCCTTTATGTGTGGGGTTAACTCTTCTCCTAGAGGATGTTTAAGAGGGTTAATTAAGGTGCAATTTCTTCCTGTTGGACTTCTTTGTCGTAGAGCACAAAGATAGAGCGCTGAGTGCAAAATGCCCGAAAATGGTTGCGCAAAGAATTATGTCTGGCCGGCATATCAAGTAGCAAAGTAATGTGTTTAGAGGGACTTAGATAAAGTGTTGAGATAGCCGATGGAAGTACTCTGCAGAGAAGCACTTGACTGGGCCCTTTCAGGTAACTTCAAAACAATACCTACTCTTATGGACGAACCTTCCAGTATATTTTGGTAACACTAGAACACCTCGGTAACCATAGTTTCCAACAATAGCAGCACTCTTGTTTTGTATGATTTCTACTCTATTTGTGGGCGTTCCTTTATTTTTACCTTACTTGTTTCTTATCTGAGTTTGAGTAAATTAGACGGAGAGCTGTGGATACTTGATACGCTAGAGAACGCAGATTGGCCAGTTGGTCCATTTCTCCTTACAATGCGTCTAAAAACTTTTCATGCCCAAAAAAAATAACTATTATTACTCTATTGTTGTACAAATCCTAGTGTCGGATTCACGCACCGGAACTTCTTAGATCCACCATCTGGTCGGACTAGTAAATTTTGCTTATGTGATTGTTTACAAAGGAAAACAAATTATACAAGTTTACTAACTAGATAACGTTTTGGTCAACCATCGTTTTTCTAAATTTCAAATTTTGGATATAACAAAATTCTGATAGCTTTCATCTTTTCAGTAATGAAAACTTTTTATACACGTTATAATGATAAAGATTAAAGTATAAGTTGAATTAAAAAGTTATTTTATGACTTTTTTGCCCCTTGTGACTTAGAAAAGGTGACACTGCCGTCATTCGGACAGTTATTTCGTTACAGACAACGCTGTCCAACACCGGACAGTGAGCTGTAAGAAGCTCCTATGGAGAGGAAATCTAAGGGTCAGCAGCTAGATTCGAATCAGGGATCTCCGATTTGGAATACAGTATTCGTAAACAACTGGCCTAATCCCTTCCATTATTAAGGCTAGTGTTGTAATAAAGCTTTTCCAAAAATAGATGTTAACAAGCAATTTTGTAATGTAACTAGTAACAAAAACAATTCTCTTGTGGAACGCACTCAAATGATTTTTTCCGAATGTTGCTTTCAAGAATTTAGCAGAACTAGGAGGTGAGCCTGCTATAAATTAAGTCTTGTATAACTGAATGCATCTGGGTGTAAAGTTCATTCCTTGAACCTAAAATAATTTTTGGGTAACACCCCAGATGGACACAATAAACCAGCTCCTAATAGTAATCACTGTATGTGAGAGAGAAGTATGTTTTAACATTCTATCTTAAGGAAAACTGGCTCCAAAGATTTGAAACCAAATCAGAGAGAACTGAGAGCACCTCAGAACGTCCGCAAAAACTGAAGTTAGAAAATTTGTCTCGTTCACCAATCTCCCTTCAACTAGGATTCGCAGAAATTAACATAATTAGGCGATATTTCTAATCTAAAGACTGATTTCCAAAACCAAATCCAATAAAATGAGTCGGCTATCTAAAACAATTTTGAATACTAGATGGGCGGAAGGTTACATTTAAATTTCCTGTTGTATCCTTGTGCAGGTAGTATAAATCAGATAGTGTTGCCAACCCACAGGGCAGGTGTGTGTTTGCGTGTCTACCACTTAAACCAATTGAATATCAGGGTGGCAACACTTGCACAGATATTTGATAAAGATTTATAATAGTAATCGTTCTAATAGGGCAAACTAACCTGACGCCTATAAACCTAGTACTTATCCTTCATTAATTTAGCCTTTTCAACTATGAAATAGACACACTGCTGTGATTCACTCGGGAGAATTTGAAATGTTTTCAACGCCTGGATTGTATGAACATTATAGTCTCGAAGACGCTTTGATAGTTCAAAATTCACGTTCCCACAGACCAAAGGTTTCAGGGTTTTGCTAAGGATGGTTTTTCTTTTTTCCTTTCTCTTCCCCCTAATTATAGAAAGTTTGTAATCATGCAGGTTTCCGGTAATGAGTTTTAGCGGAAATATTCGTTTTTTGTTTATTTGTAAGAAAGAACTTTTGGACCAGCGTTCTGGGAACCGATTTTTACTTTCGGAAAGGGTACACAAATTCTCTCGGATGAACAAACAATTCGGCAGTAGTTGCAGGGGCCGGGCGAGTTTTAGCGGTGCTTGGAAAAATTTCCGTAAAAGCGCACGCGACGATCACTGCTCCGGGAGGGCACATTGCCCGATTTTCGGTGATTTTTTATTTTGGAGGGACAACGCTCTATCAAACAGCCTGTACTGCTCAGATATGGTTGAGAACAAAATCGAGCCCGAGCTGATAAAGAAATGTCCGAGATGGCTGCGGAAAGGCATGCTTCTTCTTCAAGACAAAGCTCGACTTCACATGGCACAACTGATGCTATTGGTAAAGTCGTTTAGAAGCTCCTACTTCATATTACTTAAAGCCCTGTCCTTGTCACTGCGGAGTTTCATCTATTTGGTCCGATGAAAGAAGCTTTGTGTGGCATCAGGATCAACTAAAAAGTATACAACTGGCTTTGTGATCAAAGTGGGACAAGTGCATAGAAGTTGGCGGGGATTACATGTAGAAATAAACAAAAAATTGTACTGATTTAATAAACAATTTTTTGCTGTACTGCTATTTGTCTGTTTAATACTTGAATGACCCTCGTAAATAAATTTTTGAACTGTACGGACTTTGATTATAAAAAAAAAAACCCGCGTTTCCGATTTATTCTGCGGTGCAAGCGGATTTGTTGTTATGTTCATTCGACTATTGTTCTAAGAGGTGAAGCTGGAGCAACTCTGACTTCAGTTTCAATTAAGAGAAATGAGTGTGTCTAACGAAGAACAGCAACATGCATGAAGGCGGAGTATGTAACGCGGTCCCCGTGTAGAGTAGTCTCTACAGTGAACCTGTCCGACGGAAACCTTAAAACATGATCCACCTGGAGTTGGACTGAAGCCCCAGAAAGAACGATTTCCTGTCCATGTACAGCCTTAATTAATTTAAAGTATCGATATTTAAAACAAGTCACGGGTGCATCGTTTAAGTTAGGAGGGTGTGCACCTGTTACAAGGTCTAATTACTTACTCTTACTGACGTAAGTGGGACTGGTGGGTTCTTGATTGGTCTTCAACAATTCAGTTTTTACCAGAAATATAAAAAATACCTTTAAAGAAAAGAAGGGGTTTATGTCAAAGTTGAAAGGAAATCTTGGTACGACCTCTCTTTACGCAGGTTACGTCATTAATCGCTGTAACAAAATGGTAGCAGTTGAATGAAGTGTGACGTAACACTTTTCTCAAAACCATACTGAATGTAAAAAATGTTTGAAACCGCACTGCGTCCAAGAACAAAGAAAATTACCGAGAGTTAAGCCTTGGAATTCATCTAGCGGACTGATGTTCAGTCAATTTGGAATTTTACACATTATACAGGCCCGCAAAGCTAGGATGTATCGCGGTACTCAGTTCGATTCTCTGTCTGGCCTTGAAATGTGATAACCAGAGTAAATTAAACATTAACTATGTCGGTCTTCCAGGAATGCTGATCAATAGTAAGTGGTTCCTGTCCAATTCTAAGGTTCCTTTCAGGTGGACAAGTAGTATGAGAGATCTGCTATTCTCTGTAGGTGCGCCGGCCTTAACAGTGGTTTCTTTGTGGTAAGTAGTAATTTTGTGAACATAAGGGAGGTAATACAATCATTAATGATATCAAAGAGCAGGCAGGGGATTATCCGCTAAGCGAACTGGATTGTTTAAGCAAGAATCTATAATTGCTCTTCTGTAACTAAAAGATTGCTGTACAAATTCTCAAATAAAATTAACTTTTGCTAGATTCAGCTTGCAAACTAATCACTCCATTGCTTTTTTCTTGTACAATTAAGCAAATGGCAGAACTCTGGGCAGATATGTAAATCTTAACTGTTTCAATTTTCAGCAGTTGAACAGAAAGTGATAAATTCTGTTAGATTCTTTTAAACCCTTTAATTGTCAAGTTCTCTTCTTAAAGAGACGGACATTTTTCATAAAATAATCATATATGCAATTAATTTTAATATTTGACGAGGCATCTAAAATGCAGATGCTCGTCTCCAAAATTTAGATGACTATATAAACCAAAAATGAACATTAAATTACAAAATCGATATCTCTGCTAATTAATCAAGATTGGAAAGCTATAATGAGATGAGGAAGTCGTCCTTACTGTTCCAACAGATTTGCCTTACCCATGAAAATAGCAATTCCTCACCCCAGCATTTCAGTTAAATGGTAAGCTAGCTCAAGTTGTCTAAGGTACATTAATGCAGGCGAAGAGTTACTGTTCATGTTCAATAGTTTTATTAGCCAATCTAACATACAAGTAAACATTTGCAATGCGAACATTACAAATCCGGAAACTACATAATCTGGGGTAACTCTGGAGTAGAAACTTAATCTAACATTTCACCTAGGTAGACCTGTACTCATCAGCGCATACTGCTCCTAAGTAAAGAAGTGCACTGTCCGTTAGAGAGTTAAATGGGTGGGCTTTTGGCAACCAAGAATCAGATTTGCTTCCCTTAAAAATATTGAGTACAGTAGCATCTCAACGCTTTTCGAAATTCAACAGTTTTTGATAAATCAACAAAAGAAGTATCTCATCTCAAAGTATCTCGAATCAATGGCATTGAAGAAGTATCTTAAAATCCAAAGTTTTATAAAATTGTGTTAGAAGTTTGAAAATTGTAGTAGAAGTTCTTGTGAGGGCTTAGTGGCAGGCAGCGCTCTCTGTCATCACTTGTTGTGATCTGTTTATTCAATTTAATACCACAAGTGTATTATAATCTACGAATAAATAATGAGGAAAGAGCTTTTGGAATAGTTGCCAATAAGATTTGTGTTCTATTGGGGAGTCAAACCGACATAATATATTTCAATTAATCGGGGTTGACAAGATGTAGTTTTGGAAGGCGCGTGCCCCCCGACCTTCCCTGGTCTGAACAATAGCAGACAAAATTACCGGGTCTGACAGTTTTCCCAAAATACAAAACAACACTTCTACTAGTATACAATAATAAAGAATTAGAGGAATCGGGTCGTCACGCTTCTTGGAGCATTATCAATGTGGCCTCGTTAGCTCCTTTTGGCACCCTCCAACATCTGCCTTTAACGACTTAATGCTGGGCAACTAGTCGGTGAACAAGTTTATAGTTTAGCTTAGGTACGTAACAATTTTGGAAGATTTTAATGTAACTATCTCACAAAAAAGGAATTAAAATAAACGTCTCGTGTGAACGCCGCTCACACGACATTCTTATATTCTCTAAAGTGTATTTATTTATTTATTTTTTCTTAAAACTTAGATTATTTACCAAAAATTAACTTTAGACAAAAATTGGAAGAAGAAAGGTGGTAAATCTTAACCTTTCGCCCTTCAGTAAAGGGCAAACACCTCGGCACTCATAATGAGAAATGTGAAAAATAAAGAAATCAATGAAATGAAATATTTCTTATAATTACAAAAACCTTTTGTGGGATTGTACCGTTAATACCTTTTTTGGCCAGTTTCTGTTGCCGGCAAGTAATTAAAATGTTATTTTATTTAGTTTTATTTTGAATATAATATAAGGAATCAAAGCCTGGGCGTAATACCATACAAATTTTATATCCATACATTTCAAGAATTAATTGCCATTACAGGGTTGCACAGTAAACGGCCATTTCAAGTCGAAATGTTTCTTTGAAAGAGTGAAATCTTGACTTTACCAGACTAATTTATGCTGAAATATTGCAAATCTTTGGAATAAAAAGTAATATAATTTAAATAATGGAACTTTGTGTGATAATTAATACATTGTAATTACAGCAATACCTTAGACTGGAATTTATACGTGATTAATCTGCGTATTTGCAAACCGTCTTTGATCAAAATTTCTATGAAATTAAAATACAGAACAACAGAGTTTCAAGTTTTGGGGGTCGAGGATACCACAAATAGAGAAAGGAGATACAGCTTGGCGGTTGAAGGTAAAATGTGATTGTTTCTGTGATATTTAAAATTAAGAACTTGTTTCGAAACGCCCTGAGGTCTGTCGCTGATTGAATTGGTCCTGAAACGAGGATTATGTTGTTCTTTACAAGTTCATACAAGCCATGGTCTGTTAGTTTTCAAGAAAACGAATTATTATTTTTAATTTTAATACTCTGCGATTTTTTTCCATGTAAGTGGCGTTAACTACTAGGTTATAGCTGTAACAAATGTAATCACACCAATGGATTGAACATTAAGTTTTCCATGAGGTGATGTCAATTATGTCAATTTTTAACACGAAATGGTAGCATATGGAAGTTGAAATTTAAACATCATAATAGTTTTTAAATTTGAAGTAAATTCAAGCCACATTTCTGTTTCTTCTTTGAGCAATAAGCTGTCTGTTTCATTCAAAATATTCTACAAGTAATTGCTATCAAAATCCACGAGCTCTTTTTTGTTTTGTTTCCAAAATAGCTCTACCAAGTGCTCTAACATATATGAAAAAACGTGAATTTTTTTCAAAGAGGTTTAAAATAAGGACTTCTTTTTAATTTTAATTATATTTAACTTCAATTTCCTTGCTTTTCTTTTTGTGCAGATATGAATGAAAAATATAAAAGGAAATAAATGAAATTTAAAAACAATCATATTTGAAAAAAAAATTATAACTTAATCTTTTACTTATTCACATTCTTAAGACTACCACGTTTTTGATATAATGATGCTCGTGTGATAAACATCTCTTAAAATAAATGCGAATAGAGTGCGTTTCAAGAGCATTCACTGTCGAAATTTGTAAGTGATTTGACAGTTTATTGCTTAGAATGTTACGGCGACAGTGGCCAGATATTAAGATCTTCGGTGGATGTTGAGTTAATGAAGTTTATAAAAATAATTTTATTTGAATCTTATTTTGATATCTAGCATTGTTTTTATTATTACTGTTATAGGTGGTAAAAGAGTGAATTGTTTTGAAAGAAACCCAACAGTTCCTCGAGAAACCCCGCAAACGATTTGAAAGAGTTTCTGCTTAGGAAAATTTTCAGATGGAAGCTGTAGACATTTAGTTGGTAAATAGTACGCAAAATTTAAGAACAATCGCTGCAGCGGTATTCTAGAAAAATTGGAAAATCACCTTCGTATCAAAAATGAAGAGCATGAAAAGTGAAATGTTTCTTATTTGAACAATACGCTGTCTCTTTCTTTCAAAATATTCTACAAGTCATTGTAGAAGGGAACTTAAAAAGGTTTATTTTCGAAAAACCAAGTTCGAGAATCCTACACGATTCTTCGGGCTCGAAATAAGTGGAAAATCATTTAAATACCGGCCCTTTGGAAACCCTAAGGGTTGTTGGCACTCTGTGTACCCCGAGAAAATGTCCGTCACACATGCTTACTGTATCATCCCCACCCCAATATATAATTATGCTAACTAGATAATAGCTGGCACGATAAAAAAAAAAGGAGGCAATTGAAGCAGATGTAATTTCTGGGTACAAGGTATGGAACTGCACAAGAGATGGGAGGTGTCACGAGGAGGGGGTAGGCACCGCCCCTTGACGAATCGTGGTGCACTGTGTGCGCAGCCCGCAGTAAAGCTCTCAGACAATGCGGCGCGTCCCCGTCTTCAGAAACAAGGAGTCCTTTCCTGCCACGATTTCTCACACTAGATCCAACTGCAGTTAGCAACTTTCTTCTCTTACCCCTTGTTAGAGAGAGAATTGCCATCTTGCAGATTTTCCTTCTAATTGCAGTTATGCCTGCAAATACAAGTGTGTCATCCAAGTACTTCTTGTTCCCCCCCCCTGTGACTCAAAAATTAAAATCGCAGAAAAATTAAACCCTTCACTATGTCGATTTTTCTACTATTTTTTTTAGATTTCCCAAAAAAAAGGTTTGTACCAAGTATTCAGTTCGGTACATGTAACTGTTATTAAAATATTTTTCCAAAATGAAATATTGTAGTGCATTTTATGGACTATTGGCTTAAATTTCCAAATTGAACTAGTAATGTGTTTGAAATGCGGGTATCATAGGATTCCCTTTATTTCAATTTACTGAAAAACCACTTCGGTTTACTTCTTTAAATTCTGTTTCAAACTCTACTCTTAATTTAAGAGGCAGTAAGTTTTGTTTGTAGCCTTCTCTAGGATAAATGTATATTGCAGTAGTGCTGGAAGAAAGAGAGCTGTAGATTTTTCTCTAAAGAGTAATTCAATTGCATTAAATATCACCACCTATATAATGTTAGAATTAAATAGGATGATCTTGAAGAATATCCACTTATAAATAGGTGGATCTGGAAGATTGAGTCTTTGGCAAGGTTTTCTTAGCATACCGTCTACTCAGAATGAAGGCTTAAAATTTTTGCTTAACATTTTTTCTAAGAAATTAGCCTTTAAAAAGGGAGCTACGCCATTTTGCTTCGTTCAAAAGCCTCTTGTAGTGAGAAGAGAGTAAAGCCAAGCAACATTTAGTAAAAATTCGAAGTTCAAACTAAACCTCGAAGAGAATGTCTTGAATTTTAATACGACCTTTTTTAGGTTTTCTAAACGATCGTGTAAAAATGGCTGACGTGTAAATTTTCTGCTTAGACCTTCTGTAGCGACCGCAATCACGCGCTTATTAAGAAATTATCTTGTGGATGACACTGTTGAGATGCCATTCAGTTTTGTTTTAACTGGTAAATGTTGCTCGTAACTCGTACTTTAAACAGTATTCATGTTTTGACATACTTTTGAATATGGCGTAGTCTGTTACTGTGAAGCTATAGTGTTTGAACTGTCCTCATTAAGTCGCGATATTTCCATAGTGCCTTCTTCTTCCAGCAGTAGGTACACCGTGCATTGTAGATCTATTTCTATTGCACACATAAAACTCACATGAACTGAGTGCATTTCGTAACCAACACAGACGCTTCAAACCCAGCCAAAAGGCTTACTGGCTAGTATTGTCTCCCACTTCAACGGCTATACCGTCAGCCAATCAGTTATTCCATTCCGATATTCTTCTGACCAGCTGATTGGTCGTAGATCGTAAAGCGATTTGCCATCTCAACAATTATTCACTTCCTCAAATTATTAATCTGCCTCTGTAATGTAGAGGGCCCGAAGTTTGGAAAGCTACTAAACTTTAACTTCTTTATCCATCGCCCGCATGTGATACAGTTTGGTGCCGCGTTCTTCTTTGTTGCAATAAGCTAGAGGTGCAATATTGAAAGTTTCAGTGATAATAGAAATTAAGAATGCTGACTTAAGAGAAGCTGTTGGGTACCATTTCTGTTTATATTATTTATTATTGTTTTTCTAAATTCTGTACGCTGTTTACACCTCACTCGATGTATCATCAAAGAGCGTGCATAAAAAAAATTGTTTTTGAAAAAGTTTTTGGGGGGAAATAAGCTGATTCTAAATTATCATCAGCTTTTGTAAATAAGAAGAAAAAAATGATATTTTATGGGTGAAATCGCGCGTGGTTTGGGTACCATTCTCCTGTGCTTCGAGTTCGCAGATCCTGGTTTGAGGAAGGTATTCAGCGCCGTCATGCTGAAACTGAATGTCCCTCGGAGTAAGTAAACAACACGAAGATAGTCGCAACCTAAAATGAGTTAAGAAGTGAGGTTTCTAAATGTGTCTACCGTTTTGGGTCGGATTGCATAAACGCCTTAATAAAACGACGCGAATAGCTTACCATCATATAGCGACGAGTGCTTGACTTCTACCTGCCATTTTGAAGGCTATCATTGGCATGACTTAAGGCAGCTAGGCTCCAGAAGTACAAAAAATACATCATATGGTCAGCCAGTCCAATCACATTATCACTAATCATATGTCCTGCTGTATTTGTGGTGAATTGATCAAAGACTGACGGTGGAAAGGTATTAGGGAGCAATGTTGAGCTCATAGCGACGATTCACAACAAAGAGTGCCATTGGAGTAGATATAGGTTACCTTTGGCCAATCAATTAAATCAATCTCCATCAACGAGATCTTACGAACAGTTTTGATACCCTTATCGAAAAATCAGGCCGGTGCCCTCACGACATTGCTCGACCTCATGTTGGAAGAATTTCTCCCACCTTTATTTCACCCCAATAAGCACGTGTGGTTATGATAATGTCCTACTCGGTGAACATCTGAGAGGAGATGGTTCTCCTCGCGGTAGCCGGGAGGTTAGGAAGCGAGACTCGCTTAGATGTGTTGTTGGTTTAGTGGGTTCCCTGTAAGCGAATTTCCACTTCCTTAAACTCAGAATTTCAGCAGCTCATTTAATATTATATAAGTGATATTATATAAGAATATTGTATAAGAAAAATGGGCCATTAGATATCTGCCTAACAACCCCCATCAACCTGGAGTTCCCTTAATTAAATTCTTCGAGGAAGATGTTCTAGATCTACTCTCTGTAACAGAATGCAGTTTATACATACAATATCAACTGGGTAAAAGAAATGATAAATTTTATAAAATTAGAGGAATATTGGGCAGTTAGATAAAAAGAAATGTATTCTTGTCCCCACCCGCCGGTAGATGCTCGTGTGAGTCCGTGCGGGCTCGTGGCGGGTCAGACAGACTGGGTTGGCACCCACGGAGGCCGTCTTGGTTCAGTGTGTGTGCGTCAAGCGCCCATGTCACGTCAGGAGTGTGTGTTCCAAGTCTACTCTTTATTTGCATAGTTTTGAATTTTTTTTTTTTTAATTTTAATAAGTAATTTAAAAAACTATTTATTTTTTATTTTTAGTTAATTTTTATTTATTATTTTTTTTATAATCATGTTGGGATCACATCATTCGCCGACGACGGGCGTTTTACCATCTTTCGGTTTCACCCAAGAACAAGTTGCGTGTGTGTGCGAAGTTCTACAACAGGCCGGCAATATGGATCGTTTAGGAAGATTCCTGTGGTCCTTGCCGGCTTGTGAGAAATTACACAATAATGAATCCGTGTTGAAAGCGAAAGCTATGGTTGCATTTCATAGGGGCAATTTTAAAGAATTATATAGAATACTAGAATCGCATCAGTTTTCACCGCACAATCACGCCAAATTGCAGGCACTTTGGTTGAAAGCACATTATGTCGAAGCGGAAAAACTGCGTGGTCGACCGTTGGGTGCTGTTGGCAAGTATAGGGTACGAAGAAAATTCCCATTGCCCAGAACCATATGGGATGGCGAGGAGACAAGTTACTGTTTTAAAGAGAAGTCACGTTCAGTGTTAAGAGACTGGTATGCTCATAACCCTTATCCGAGCCCGAGAGAGAAACGCGAACTGGCCGAAGCTACAGGATTAACGACAACCCAAGTGTCTAATTGGTTTAAAAACCGCCGACAAAGGGATAGAGCTGCAGAACACAAAGATGGGTGAGTACCCTGCCAATACTTAAATTTAAAGTAAAAGCGGATACGATATAACTAACTCTAAATGCCATTCTCATAGATCGGCTACTAGTGTGCTTAGCTTCTCCGAGAATCTTACAAAAGTAACATCATTAGCAAATAAAAGGTTCTGTGGTTCATTTAGATCAAATCAATGAGTTACATAGACTTACGCGACACTTTTTTCTCAATATCTTTGAAGAGTAACATATAGCTCTAACGTATAGTTTCTATTAGTTAGCTTTGACCGAGGTAATAATTATTATCGTAAGTTAATTAAGAAGGGACATTTGACGATCGCTCTGATTTTCAACACTTAAGGATTTGTTGGGTGTTACTTGGCGTGGATTGCGCCTAATTTACCAAAACGTTTTTCATGTTTTCCCCTTGTTCTCTTGCTGACACATCTGCCGAATCTAATGAACATAGGTTATGCGGGAAACCGCAGCAGCTCGTATCGCTCTCTCCAAATTTTATAAATCATATTTGAGTTGCTCAAATAGAAAAAGAGAATTTCTCTTTTACCTCTTCAATTTTAAAATCCGCTTTTGTTCAATTTAGAGTCTTTTTTTTTAAGTAGCGACGCAAATTTGCCTATACTCGGCTTCTTGTTTAAATTGTGCTTGTCTTAGCAAAAACTGATAGAAACATAAACTGAAAGGAAAAAATGGTATTTAATAAGGACCTCGCGCTTCATATGTTTGGTAAACAGTGCAAAGTTTGCTTGAGATTCAGTGAGATGAAAAAATAGAAGTCTCTTGTCATCTCTAACAAAGAAGTATGCAAAGCACTGGTGACCCCCTTGATGATGCGTGAAACCCCGCCAAAAGAAAGGAAAGTCGTTAGATTTAAAATTCTGTAATTTGTGGTTTTCCTAAAATATTCGTGAAAAACCTACAGAAACCACCTCAACAAAAGACTGCAGGGATTCACTAGGGAATATTAGTATTTATTTCATTGATTTTTCAATCTAAATTGATTCTGTAAAGATATTTTGCTCTTGGAATCCTTTATCAAGAAATTTCAGACAAATTGACTGACCTTGAATTGAAGCAATGAACACCAAATATTTAGATACTTTTGTCGAGAAAAGTTCAAAAACATTTTAGTAAAATATTGGGTTTATCGTCTCAATTGTGCACATTTTAAATCGGATGTGGTCAACTTCTTTGTTTCCTCCAGAGTGACGAGAGTCAGGGCTAAATAAGAATCAGATGTTTGGTTTCGGCGCCAGGAAATTTTAATAAGCATTCGATCAAAATCAACCCACCGGAAGTGCCACTTTCCTAAACAGTTCATCTCAAAAAGTAGCCGCTACGGTTTCCTTTAAGCTTAGTATGCACACTAAACTGCGTGAAAGTAAATATAACATTTCAGGCGAGCTTTCACATCAATCTTACAATCTGGTGCCGGCGGATAGCAAACACAAGATAGTTTTCTCATTTTAGATTGGAAATACAACCCACCGCCTCGATCGGGTATCGAACCCATTACCACCACAATACAACTTGGTTCCTCTAACCGCTTGGCTACCGTAGTAGCGCTAATAACTTTCAATTAGAGCATTATTTCAGGGAAATCCTACTGAAAGAACGTCTAAGGGAAACAGTTAGGTTTGCCTCTAAAGTTTCATCTTAGACTAATGTTCAAGATTTATCACTTATCTAATATTAAGAAGAGTTCACTGTTGCGAACATTCCGACTATGAATTAAATGGCATGCAATTTCCTTAAAATCCACTCCTTTAAACTTCACATATTAAAAGATTTATTCAACAATTGTTTCTTTCTTTTATCATTATTTTTTCTAGCATTCAAATCCTACGTATTTAATCAGATAAAGACCAGTCTTTTTTTTAATTATTGGACTTTCTTCTAGTGAAAATTGATTTTAGACTGAGCTCCCGGGAAGAAATCGCTTACAACTCCTTCTTGACTAAACCTACATCACATTGGCACCAATTCAGTAGAAATTCCATGTTTGAATAATACCTTAAAAACCAACTAGCAAGTGTTTTAACCAGATTTTTATTTAAAAGGTAAGCCTGCATAAGCCCGACAAAAGAAATTGGCGATATTATATGAAAATTGGAGTCAAACGCCATTCTATTTCGTTTTCCTTAAGCCATCATGACATTTCTTTGTCCAATTTCAAACTTTAAACCTCGTTTTCAGCGTTAGATTTATTTCCATTTTCTTCAATCTTGTGTTTTCTGTTTATGAAATTCGGTGTCTTGGGCGGAGGCGACTAGCAAACATACTGTGAATTTCTTTTATTAACAATTAAATAAAATCCAAGGCCTAGACAGGGAATCGAACTCAGTACCACAATGCATCTCAGTTTTGCGGGCGTCGCTTTTAACCGCTCGGCTACTGTAGCGCCTGTAAAGATACATATAATTGGCTATGTAAACATACAGAAAGTCGTTAGAGAAAAGTGCTGTTAGTTACAGGCGTCTATATTTTAGAGTGAAATGCTTAGGCATGTTTTTTTTTTAAATTAAGAAAAAATATAATTTTTCAAAGTATCCTAGAGATTGTCAAATCTCAGATAAACTTTTGGTGTTTTTGTACTTCTGATGAAGTCCACCCTACGATTAAAGAAATTGCACTTGCAAGGTGAAAAACGGGATTATAGAAAATAAATTCAGGAAGAGAAATGTCTCATCATTGATTTTAATGTGGTTGTATGTTAATGAGATTTGATGCAATAATTGCACACAATTCACTTCATTAGTCCTAACACCATCAATATAATTCATTATCATTTACGCTAGCTTGTTTTTCTAAATTGATGTTCCAAATTTTACAAGTCTACTTTCCTACTGAATTGTGAGAAAACGTTTTCTGATTTCACAACTTCTAGGACTGATTGTGTTACGAGTTGTTCCCAGAAAATTTGTATTTAAAATAGAAGAGATTGTTTCTTACACAATAGCATTCCAGCTTAATTAAATTTCGTTGGAATTATTTTCAAATGTAGTGTGACAATTTCAGAACCCGTATTCCGTACAGTAATTCCAAAGGTTAACTGATTTTTTCCCCCCGAATCGAATCGGAAATGTTAGTATTGCATTTTAGTGCAATTGATGTTATAAAGGCGGTGGAAGTGTACATTGTTCTGTAGTGGAGCTTGAGAGGGTTTACTCGTATTTTCAAAACTTGTAAAAACTTTTCCAGAATTGCTGATTTTATAAAAATGAACGCTCTTGAAATCCATACGCTCTTTTCACATTATGGTTATATCAAAAAAGTAATGTAAACATTAAAGTTATTGGAGTGTGATATAAGAAGATATTTACTTAGAATTATTTATTTTATTTAATTTTGCGTTCATCCTTACTCAAGAAATTATTTGCACATCTATTTACACTTATATTTTATGTTTTTACAATTTTTTTTTGTTATATAAGTAAAGGTACACTTGATTTACCCTTAAAGTGAAAAGAGCGTTTTGATTT
This sequence comes from Rhodnius prolixus, assembly GCF_049639745.1. NCBI lineage: Eukaryota > Metazoa > Arthropoda > Insecta > Hemiptera > Reduviidae > Rhodnius > Rhodnius prolixus. The sequence continues at coordinate 15,683,850 of NW_027411625.1, read as the reverse complement.
AACGAGCATTCATTTACAAAAATTTTAGTACATTTGACAGATATTTCTGAAACAGAAACAGAGACGCTGGTTATTTCAAATTTCCGAAGTTATGACATTTGTTTGATTTCATGTTGCCAATATTTGTTATAATAATAAAAAAACTCTTTAATGTCAAAAACATTTGATAATAATACATGTCCAACGTCAATAAAAGCAAAATTATTCATAACTTATTGCAATAATTTTAAATAAATAAACTGTTATATAAATTGTTTTATATCCAATCTAGTTATTATTCATAAGCCTTTTCTTATTTAAAAAAAAAATTGTAGTCGTTGAATAAACTCTTAAAATTGTTGAAAAGTCTAAAAGAAACTTTGGTGTGGGGTCTTTGTCAGTCGGTTATGGATGCAAAACACAAATGCAATCGCAGTGCATGGTTCGTTGTTAGCGAATGTTCTGTTTTGCAAAGTGCAGACAACTATGGGCAATAATAATCGGCATTGTCAGTACCTACAGATATTGGAGCAGCGGATGGCAGCTCGGACTCTGTGTCGTAGCCGTCATTACTCGCACAACTTTCTTCTGCATCCAAGCACCTTCTTGGCCTCGCTTGAAGAACCCCAGTAAAGCATCCCATACTTAGGACAATGAAGAACTGCTTTGACTTTGAAGAATAGATTTGACTTCCGTGAGGCTCATGGACCGTCTTTGTTTTTTTGGATAGACAATTCTTGAAAGAGATTGCTGTGTTCTATCCTCCAAGTAATCTTTAACTTATAGACATCATGCAGTTTCTTCAATCACACAATTCAACTTCTCAATTAGCATCTCATGTGAAACCAATCAAAAGGTTTAATTAGATCGATAAACATTAAGAATTCAATTGTGAAAATGAAAATGGGCAGTCAGGGAAGTAATTAAAATTACTTTGTAGATAAACATATAGTCATTTATGTACGGCCCATTTCTATCGATGGACATCGTTTATGTTGGATATATTGTAAAGAGTGCTTATGAGAAAGATGGTCAGGAGAGCAAACAGGAGAAGTCTGAAGAAATACTTTGGAATTACGAGTACTCCAAGAAATGAAGCCCAATCATTTTAAAGATGGTTTCAATATGTATTGAAAACGAAAAATTATACTGAGATGACACCTAAATCATTTGTAGGATCAAGCGGATGAATTAAGGTTTTGTTTATTAGTAGAATTGTTTATTCCTTGACCTTATCCTCTTACAAAGAGAAGGTTAAATGTTACTGAGGGAAACCAAGTCCAAAACTTTATTTAGAACATTACAGAGATTTTCTTGGTGCCCAAAAGCCGTATATTTATCTTCAATCATTTGATTCATTGGGTCAAGATTTGACTTTTTTCCCTGGTTGTCTTTCATCAACGAGTTATTCTCTAAATATCTATATATTTGTTTGTGCACGATATGTTTTAAAATCGGCGAAAGAGGCCAGCGAGACTACTCCTGAGGGATTAAGTTGCTCGAGAAATACTCCGTTTATCAAACTCAGATTAAAAAGTTGATGCAGCGGGCACAGAATTCCGTAGCTGCTTTGTTTTAAGTACCAACTCTCATAAATCATCACAGACAACTCCCAATCTCTTAGACCTCATAAATGTTCTTACTTTTGATGCTTTTAATTTTGCAAACTATTTATTAATTTGCCCTCTATTTTTTAAGTAAACGAAAACTTTTGCTATAATCTTTATTACCGAACTTAAGTAGTCTTTCCCATTCGCTAATTTTCACTTAGAGCGCACGCGCTGTTTTATGAGAAAGTTGCTTACTTCAGTGCTTTGTTAAATTCACTCAATTGGAATAAAGAGCATTCATTTGAACTTAAATTGAGAATCTGATCACGATTCAAGTGAGATTTATTTCGCTGAGTGTAACTTTAACGAAATATTTAATTTGAACTTTTTAAAATTGTCCTGCTGTAAGAAGAAGTGTAATAAAATCTTTAACTTCCTAAATTACGCTTGCAAAAAGCAGACTAAGTCTTTTATGGCTGCGGTGCCGTGGGGCACAGGTCCCTTTCTTAATCTATCTACGTACTTGCAAAAACTTGCACAATAATAAGTGAAAGTTTTTGAGAACAATCAAATTGCAATTGATGGGTAACCCAGAGGGAAACACAGGGTTGTTTTGAGGCGCACGCCCGAAGTGTTGCTAATCCAATCACCAAAAGTACACTTAGCGGTGACACGTTTTCCCCAGGGTGCCTATATTATATCGTCCGTAGTTATGTTATCTGATATCGCATTGAATATGATTTAATATCAACCACTATGATCACTCCAACTTGCATTCAACCCTCACAACTAGTAATAACAGTTAAAAATAAAGAAATGTCTTGGTAATAACTGCTAATAACGAACACATATCAGCGTGGACGCAAATTGTTGTAAATTTAATTTCCTTTGATTCGGTTCCTCAAAATTTATATTTTAATATTTTTAATGATATAAGCAATTTCTTTTTTTTTATAAACAAAAAGTTCTATGAGATTCTTAGTTTAATAGTATTATTTCTCTAATAGTTTTTCGAACTGGAAAAGCTTCAGAACATAATTCATAATAAAATTGTGTACAATTTCGTAATTATATATTTTAGAATTAATATATGATATGATAGAGGATATGATCTAAAATGTGTTTGTAATGATCTTTCTTAAGCTAGCCTGTTTTTTTTTGTTTTTATTATCTCGGCTTAAGAGCAGTTCTAGAAAATAAATAAACAAATGAATTTCTTTATATTAGGTGGTAAAATAACGATTTCCTTTTTGGGGGGGCAGTTGCGAAGGGGGAGAGTTCATTGCCAGTGCTATTTAGAGATGTATTTGTAGCTAATTATAGCTTCAGCTTGTAGCGCCGGTCAAGTATACTAAAGCTAGCATTCCTGCAAGATATTGGGCTACAGATAGCTTCGCCCTCTATAGCTCATTCATTTTGTAAATAAATTTATTGTGAACAGTCACAGCCCCTTACTGCACTTTCTCTTCTTCTAATATATACATTTTAAAATTAGAGATAATACTGAGGCAACAATCGTGGTAACAACAATAAACAAAATGACCGCTTTTCTCTTATAGAAACCCATCCGCACCCGTCTCACGTTTTCAAAATCCCAATTCTTAAATTATTAAATAAATAATGCCTCTTTCAAACAGTTCAATTGTGGAAGTTTTTAAAAAACCGTCTTCCTTACAATAATTTTGCGCGAGCTATGTATGAAATTTGCGGTAAAGATAGCCTTTATCAGCATACTTCCCGGGGTTGGTTTAAAAAATGCAGTGGTGATTTGACGGTTGAAAGAAAGATGGGCGAACGTTGAGCGAGGTTCACGGGGAACTGCCGAATCGAATCCAACCATTAATATTGTGTCCAGTTTCTTAATTCCATTTACCAACATCTCCGCACATTGTTTCCATAGTTCTTTTGTAGTTAGAATTCACTTCAATACAAATACGTGTGCCAATTGATGGCATGTTAGGGAGGTTTTACCCAGTGAAAATACTCCCCACTTACTCTGACGAATAGAGGATTGAGCGGAGGTGAGGAAATATCGGGGCCAGCGGTGTTTAAGTCTTCTGTGAGGATTGTCAGGTGTCAGATAGTTGGGTTAGGTTAGCTAGACGGAGGGTCCTGGAATTTGTTCAAATTTAGATTTCTTCTGCTGTGTATTTAAAGGGTTCCTATTGTGAAATCAGTATTTATAACCTATATCCAAGTCTGAGGCTTGAGAGTGAATCACAACCAGCTAAAGAGTACATACGAGGACCCTCGCCAAAACGGCAGATCTGTCAAGACCGAGTGGAGACACTGAAGGCTTAGAAGAAATTTAAACCTTCATGCCCTGGTTGATTTTGGTTATTGCAAGTTCTGTTTGGCTGAGGAAGTCATACCTCCGCATCCCCTTCATACTGGCAGAGATGAATTTGTATGCAAGACGGTGATGGTTAGGTGGTGGGGTTTTTCTCGGCCAGGTCTTTGCTATTGGCTTCCATCTGTAAAACTTCTCGATTTTCTGATTTTAGGCATCTGTTCACATTCATACTCACAGACCAACACTTACAGTAATGTCGCTTTATTGAATTAATCATTTTTGAATATTCCAATCAACCAAGTAAGTTAATAATGTAGTTATTCGGTTTTGTCGTTTCCTCCGATGAGACGTCAATCTCCTCGAGCTATGTCAACTTTTGGATATTGTAACTTTCAGAGGCCAATTCAATTTCAAAAGAAAATTTCCAAATTGGAAATTCGGTTTTGTGGAGAAAATATATTATTCAAGCCCACAGGCCGTATAATTTAATATCAAGATAGTAATTTGAAACCACAAGTAATCAACCAATGAAATCTGAAATCGAAACAAAATTAAAGATATTTTCTCATACTCCTAAGAAATAGATGTATTCCGATAGTGTCAAATCTATGTAAAGTTTAATTTTCTTCGAGAAACTGCATGTTTTGAAGACCCTTGAAAATAGTGTTGAAAGCTTGATTTGTATCTGTCTTTGTGTGAACAGAATATGTCAACAAAATAAACAAAAATTTGCTGAAGTGTTTCTCGAACATGGCTACAACGATTCGTTCCTTTTCATTTTCAAGAAATGCTCTCCAAAAACCCTTTTATTTGAAATAGTTGCCCAGTAGAGTTGCTATTTTTGGAAGTTTTCTGGGGAGTTAAGCTTGCCTCTACCGTGCCAAATTCAGAACAAATTACTTGTCATGGGGATTCATTATATCAAGTAAGCTGCATTGACTGCAGCAGGAGAGCAAATCAATCAAGGGGAAGTGCGATTTTAGAGAAGAGAATTTAATTTCTCTCACCCCTTACATGATTTCTAAGTGCAGTTGCTGAAATTTTGCGGGTTTTTAATTTTGATTTTTCGCGGTAAATAAACGTTTTGAAATCCATTAAACGCGAAAAAGGTGGTTTTTATAAGTCGATCTGTCTGTGCTTCAAAGAAGATAGTTTTCCTTTAGGTGCCACCAGCGGCCCGTATAATATTTATGTATTTATTTCACATAGGCGCCATATGGCATAGCAACTAGGCCAACGATAGGCCCTCATCCTACCCGATAGAAAACCACTTCATCGAACTCTATATTCAATCTTCACACTGGCTAAACCTTAAACCTCCAATCATATTAGTACCTTTTCAAATTCCCTTAAAGGCTAGTTTACATGTCTACGCTCATCCCTTCGAATCACATGCACTCCAAATATTCTTAGTACGCAGAGTATGGAGCGTGGGCGTTTGCCGAGGTAACTCTTTGGACTGTTCAGACCCACACTGTGCCTGCCGAATTTCGTTTACGTTGAAGAAGTGGCGATCCAGTGGTGCATGTGCGGCATTCAGCGCCACTAAGGTCATCACTGACTGCTACATTCAGTAATTTCAGGCTCATTACGCTTAAGTTCTGCATAAATCTATTCAACTTGACACAAGAATTCAGTTTGCGCCATATCCATCTCTAGTAATTCGAAATTTTTGATTATGGTAGCCTTACAGCTAGCTCACGGGTCTACGAAGGATTGATAATATACCACCTTTGCAATTCAGCTTTTTCGTTACTCTGGGTTCTTTGATGTCCAGGAACCTAAAAAAAGCTCACTATCCTTCTTGGAAATAGATTTCTGTGATAATTTTTTAGTCAAACACCAAAACCACTATTGCGTTAGTCAAGTTTTCAGTTTAAGAAATGACTATTGGAAAATGACTATTTTCTTTAACCTTCATTACTCTCTGCAGAAATGTTAACCTAAATTTTGTTGAAACATTTTGCTAGGAAAATATAATTTTGGGTGAACTTTTGACAGAGAGAGGCTTCACTCTAAAGTGACAGTACTGAGTGACAAGAGGCTGCGTGAGAGCCAATCTGTGATAATTTTTGCAAGTACATCTTCGTTTATCCGTAGAGCTCGTGGCTTAAATTCCCTCTCCCAACAAAGCGGAAATATTATAAAAGATAAATTTTCAATTTTTTCAAAACATTATATTTGGCAGGCTCAGATCAGTAGCCTAAAAGGAAATTACGCCCCTGAGTTACAATACGTGACAATTCATATGTTAATGAATGTAAGAAGTTGAAGAATGTTTGAGGACAGTAAGTGTTCTCATCAGTTTGGGCCAGAGAATTTGATTTCCACTCATGATGATTCTGTTAAGAACAACATTTTGCTGACCTCAAGAGGTCTGACTGTCCAGTTGGATACTTGGACACAGCAAATTTAGTTTGTGATCTCAAAAAAACTCATTAGCCAACCTCTGTTGCGGGACGATAATCAGTAACTGGTCAGCAGTATTGCCAACAGCCTTATTCTCCGTTTTGATGCACAATTCATCCAAGAGGAAAGTGAAACTACTGCTAATTTCAGTCTCAATTTCACTAAGCTTTCGACCATCACTTGTGCTGATCACTGGGTTTTCTTAACATTGTTTAGATTTCATAATTTTAGTTTTAACATTTTTATGCATAAATTTTCTTGACAATCCTAGAAATCACTAACAGTTAGTATTTGAGGTTAACAGACGGGTTTTAAATCAACTAGTACGCAATGAAATGTTAAAGCGCACTTCAAATACATAATCTAAACCAATATGGAATGTTGTTTTACCAGTATAAGCCCTAAAGATGACTTCGTCCGTAGGTCGTAGATCCGGGGACTTGACAAAAACCAAACTGAAAATAAGTCTGAAATTGGCAAACTTTACCTCTAATTTAAATCTATGGGGGTTAAAATCAAAGAAATTATCGATACCTCCGCAACATCCACACTTATTTCAGAGGGAATAATTGGGATTAAAGTTTTTTTTTTTTTTTTTTTTTTTTTTTTTTTTTTTTTTTTTTAATTTATTTCATTAGATTGTTTATTAATTTCATTAATTTAGAAAGTATCCTAAAATAAAGGCATTAACGCATTTGTCCCGGCGAGAATGAAAGTGGCGTAAGTCCATTTTTTATTGAAATCAAGGTAACGACAGCTTTATATTCTACAACTGTTTTGTTTAGAGTGACAATGCAGTAAGTTCTTAGTGCACCATCAGGAGAAGCATAAAGTTTTAGTACTTAATCAAAAGCTCATTCTGTTGAGAATGACGGTGGCGTAAGTCCACCAGATTGTTTGTTTCTTTAAGACTGTTTTCGTGGTGAAGTTTATTGTCGTGTGGTGTTAATTAGTAAATTGTTATATGGTTTTAGTTAACTGAAAATTAAAAATAAGCCTTAGTGTTGGGGTTATTAGTTAAATTTTAATTTGGATTATTTTTTTTACTTTATTTACTTTCACAGCTGCAATATATTTCTGCAATAAGTGAAGGTGATACATACAACATGATAATAGATAAGTACATGAATAGCATGAGGGGAGAATTCACCCATTTCCAAAGAAAACTCCCAAAGAGGAGTTCACTATTGTGCACTGGCACTTACTTCATTTAGAAGATATCGTGGCCACCTGCGCTTCAGCCGCCTTGGAGAATATTCAGGCAATGAGTAAGTTGGGATACTAGTGGATTAGAATGTGAGGTAATTGACGTGTGGAAGTTAATATAACGGGATCTTACAGCTTTTGAAACATAAGGAACAAGGAAATCTCGGTGCAAGGTAGAGTTAGGAACATAGTAAGGAGCATTTGCGATTCGACAGAGTTTTTGACTGGAAGGATTGGATTCTTGCTGAGCCCCAAAGTTCCATTCCGTAAGTCCAGGCAGGTTTCAGTATCATAGTGTAGATAAGTCAATTATTCTGTAGTAAGAGTTTTCATCGCTTGTTGAGAAGTCTAGAGAGAAGTATGAATCGTCTGTTCAGTTTATTGGGAGAGAGATGACTGTTGATTGAAGAGAATTGGTAGGATTAGTTGGGATCAGATTGTGTTGAAGACATTTTATTATAATTACAGTGCCCCCTATGGGCAGTATCATCAGGGTGATCAGTTCTGTGGATAGTGTAGTCGGTTATGTTGAAATAAGATCTGCTAGTAAAATGAGTCTCTGTGATGAGTCTTCTGCATTTTGCAGCATTGGTTTATGAAATAAAACCCTTAAAATTGGTTTTAATTTTTTTTTTCTTATCTACGCCACCCGTAAGTCACGGCAGTTCTGCCATCCGACGTCGGTTTTAAATGCCGCTTTGTTTAACCTTGCGCCAGATATGTTGAGATTGACAATGAAGTAAGTCACATTTTTGCATTTTCTAAAATAATTTAAAATCCCATTACATTCTAATATGCACCAAAAAATTACCAGCTATGTAATAATAATAAAAACAATAAAGCTATTTTTATTATCAGCATTTTTTTGCAGAGCAAAACACAAAACTTGTTTTAACTCAAAACTGCTCAAAATGGACTTACGCCACTTTCATTCTCACAGGTACATTTGCATATTTGCAATTTATTCCTGATAGCCAGGTTTTAGATGTGCTTTAGTGTGTAATAAATAAATGCATCATCATCAATAAAATCATTTTATTTAAATAAACCTATCATCAAAGTTAACCATCTCTACATATTTAATTAATCTTTTGAGTGTGTGTGAATTTTAAGTTTGGGAGAAAGTCGTGTCAGTGCGCGAGTCTTGTCTTTTATAAATGTTTAATAATTAAGGCTTTGTGTCTTCCAGCAATGACTGAATCGTGCTGAAAACTGAAAACAGCTGAACACGACTGAATCGCAGTAAGCCGTCCTTTACTAGTATATTTAAAATAACCCTTATATTTGGAGCACTGGTGACAGAGCGCTCTAAAAATACGAACAGGCCGCTCCCAACTGACTGTGAGCCTTGCTGTAACCTCCCGTCGTATTTATTGTCCACTAATTATAATATCCAATACATCACTTTCTCTCCCTCCATTCTCGCACTTCTGTCACACAGATTTCGATTAATGCTGAACAACTGATTACTCTTAAATTTGTAAACTGTACCGAAAATTGCATTAAAATGGCGGTTTAGAGAGAATGTTACCCCATAAGACTCTCCGAGAAAACGCAAAACATTAACTGCCTCTACATCTTTACCTTACATTTGCGACCTTTGTTAACTATTAGACACGATATCAGTTCATATAAATTTATAAAAAGTTCTCTGAGTCTAGCATGATTGTATTCCTTACTACCTTCTTTAGAAGCAATCCACGCTAAAATCTACATTAGCATAAATTGTACTAAATTTAATTCTCTATAATTTTGTTCATTTTCAGTTCCATCGTACAAAATTAAACAAACTAAGTGCTGAAATGGTTAAACACCTGAAGGAGCATTGTTGTTGCTTTATGAGAGGACAGAAAGTGGTTTGAAAGCAAGTGAAGTAGTTGAAGATAAGGGCTGAAGTATGCGCATCAAGTGGAGCCGTGAAGTGGTAGTTAATTAAGCAGCCAACACTTTCAGCGCTTAGAAAAGTTAGCTTTATGTTAGACAACGCTGATATTAGATAAATTTTCTCTTTCGCTTCCGGCTAACAAGATAAAGTATTGCGATCGGTTTAAATTTTCCTTATTGAGCATTACCGGAAATATATATTTTGAAGTAACAATCAAGCAAGCGGAAGTTTCACATTACTCAATCTACTTTTTAGTCTTTTGCCAGTTTCTTAAAAAAACACTAGAACTGTTTTCTTTTAATCCTAGTAAACTTTTAATGTTTGTATACCCTCTGAATAATGCAGACCTAAACAGTTTTTTAGAGGACTGCAGGCTAAAACTGGACTGCCAAGTTTAAAGGCAGGGAAAGTCGATTAACTGAAACTGCTTCACATACATCTTCATTCACAATATCTACAACAATATGTAAATGAAGAGTCAAATGAGTTGCAGCTCCTACCAGTACAATGTAACTAATAAAACTAGAAATATTACTGAAGGGAGCAAAGCAGCGTAGCTACACGGCAAGTCTAAGAGCCACTTCTATGTCGCAGTCAGTGCCCAAGTCATAGTTCCTCATATCTCTGCAATGGTCATTGTTATTCAGTCTACACACATCGAAAAACTTCTGCGTGGTAACTTTAAAACTTGTGCTAGTAGCAATTAGAAGATTTCCAATGCGCATGTTTCGGGGAGAAGAGATCACATTCTGGATCACCTGCAGCGAGGCGATGCTTGTTCGACAAGCCAAGCTTTAGGCATATAACAACATCGATGAATGCACTGTAGTATACAGGAATAGTTTATTTTATCAAGAGCCTCTGCAGAGCAACGGAAATAATGTGCGAATGGTCTGCTTTGTTTTGCCGATCGTGCTCCTTGTAAAGGTTAGCTTCTGATCGATAATCGCTCCCATTTACTTGACAGTGGGCGCCTAAGGTAGCAGTTGACTCCCGAAACTGACATGACGAATCAGCGCTGGCCTACGCCTGGCGAACAGAATAACCTCAGATTTGGACGGATTTATCTTAATTTTTCATCTACTTCAGAACCGTTCGATGTAGAACATAGCCAAGTTCAAGCGATTTACTATTATGTCCATTTTGCAGGAAGGGGCATAAATGGCGATGACGTCCGCATGTAAGGCCAGTTGAACGTCGTTAGGGATGCTGAAGGTTTCAATAAATAAGGGAAAAAACTGATCCTAAAATAGACCTTAGAGTAACTTCAACTATTACAGAAAACAATTTAACAGTAACAAAGTTTAAGAAGCACCTGTGGTAATTAAGAACGACGTTTAGCTTTTATAATTTATTAATTGGTGACAAATTTTATCGTGTTTAGAATAGCATTTTAAAAAATGAATAAGTGTAGGGACTTTCAAACCGTGGAAGGGGAGGCAACAAGTAAAAGAAAAGAAACAAGCAAATGCTTAAAGTGTGGTTTGAGACGAGTTAGTGTTGAGACGGTCACTTCTACAGTGGAATGTAGACTGTTAAAACACACGACGAGTCACCTTAACAGATTGAAAATACGGGCCCGAGATAAGCATCGAGTGTGAGGGACAAATTCATTGGGCCTGCTTGGCTCGCAGCGCGGCGACATGTTTATGTGCCGAGCTGGAGAGCAGCAACTCACGGGCCACCTACTGTTCCGGCCAGAGCCAAAAATCGGCTGCTTCCTCTTACCGCAATGATTACAGCTCTAATCGACTGGGTAAATAACCGAAGATGTCATTTTTACAGTTTTATTACCTCTGTTCGGCCATGAACTCGTGTATAGTTACAATAAATAAATATAAAAAACACAACGCTACCATATTAATCTCATCTTGTTCAATAAAACAATGACATACGATAGTTTAGTGTTTTCAAGACCCTGCAAGAAGAAGAGAAATGTAAAAGGAGAAGTGAACTATGCCCACTCAGAAAGTGGCTGCGACATCGTCCACCCTTATTTATTAATTAATTTATTTAAGTTTAAGGCTCGTCGACATCAGAGGTCCTAAAGCCCGGAGCATCAGAGCATTCCACCCAGGGCTCTCTCTTCGCAGATAACAATTTCCACAATGGGCTGAAAGAAGCTTCTAGCAGAAGGGCCAGCAGTTCAATTCGTACTTGGTAATCTACACCTGAGAATCCAATCCCTTTTTTCAAACATGATTGTTTTATTTATTTATTTTTGAACAAGAATTTTTTACACATTAAACTGACAGAAGCATAAAACTAACAATGAAGATTAGAAGGTTTCCAAGTGTTATAAGTGGGACACTAAATTAAAAAGTGGTATATGTCATACTTCTGTTTAAAGTTAAAAATTTTACTCTTTTTGTCAGTGCAGCAATAGTATCTATTACATTTGTGATAAACATCGAGATAGAAATCTTTTGTTAATTAGTCTATCTAAGCCACTAGTCTGATTTGATCAATATGAATTTTAGTTTTTTTCACTTAATTCTATCAAACTTAAGCCAACTACAAAGGCGGCAATCAATCAATCAGACTAACCGCGTAATTTTTAAAGAACTAAAAAAGGAAATGAAGACCTCTTTTAAGAGCAATCAAGTAAATACAACTCTAAAGGACGAAAACATCAGTTCAGTCAATGCATCCGAATCCTTCATATGAAGGAAGAGAATAATAGCAATGTCGTCAAGTTAAGCCAATTTGACCATCCGCGGAAGACGACCATCATTTATATTCAAGACGCTTATCAGCCACTCCTGCATCTTCACTCCTGACAAATACTTTTTATTTTAACTCGTCAACAAACACAAAAACCGAGAGAAATTGTGATCTTCCAGGGTGAGAAATGGTGAATTAAGGGTTTGACTGCACGGAGTGAAGGTAAAACATTCTTCCTGCAGGAGCCAGGAACTGTTCACAGTTATGGTGATATACTCGTAGCTCTACATTAAACTTCACAAACTTCTTTTTTATAATACCCTGAAGAAGGTAGTAAAAGTTACCGAAACGTTGGTATAAAGCAAAAAAGTTGTTTTTATTTAAGACCGCAACTCGATATTCACCAAAAATCATCCATCAACAACGGTCGAAAAAACCATAACCATCAATAATAATTATTATTATCAGTTATTATTTGAACATCATTAGGTCTGAATGGTGCCATTACTAGATCCGAAGAATGTGCACTCACATTGAAACGTCAAATTTTGTTAAATATTGATTGCCAAGTATATTGGCGTAATTTATAAATAAATAAAAGTTTATAACAGCGGCTTTTACATTTAGCACATTATTAGTCAATGAATTCAATTATCGCTTCTTTTGACATTTCACTTCCTCTTGCAACTTAGGCATTTGTACCTCTTCAAGTTACAAAATATTATCACAAGCTGTGGGCATAGTTTTGCCTGTAGTAAATTGCGTTCAGTTCTTAATGTTTGAGTTAAACTTTTTGTTCTCAGTTTAATCTTATTTTGTTGCCAACTCAAACCACTGACGGCTGTTTTCGCGCAGTCTCCTATTTCGTCTATTGTTAAGTATTAAAATTGACTTTAAAGAAAAGAAAGCGGACCTTAGATTTTTGCAAATATCATCTATACATTAGATGAACATAGGGTTAAACTTATTATTTTATCATTGAATTTGTTCACTTTAGGCAATCCGGAGAGTATATAAATATGACTCAAATATTCCAAATAAGAAGAAATTTGTGAGTTAGAACCTTGATGACGTAGTCGTGCGAGTGTTCTCACCAGATTGTTATTTGAAGGAATTAAAAGTTTCATGGAAATCGACCAATTACATTTGAAATATTTGCAGCAAGAGGAAATCGTGCCAGTATAAACATTAAATACATTTTTATGTATCGCTTATATAGATGGGTTTAGAAGCATGTGCAGTTAGCTTACTGTGAGTATGCAGGCGGCTGGTATTCATTTGGAACTCTTTTATAATTAAACCTGCGTAAATATTATATTACCCGAAAAACGGCGAGCCATCTGTCTCGTGGCTAAATGCTGCCGACTGGACCTGAAAAAATTTAGGCTGACAATTTGAATCAGTAAACATTACTCAGAAATGTGATATAGCGCTTAATTAAATGTTTTTAAACCTGTAATTAAAAGTCGAACATCCGTAATTAATACTTTAATCCAATTGCTTTTTTTTTGAAAAAAAGAAGTTGTTGTTAGCACTCAACTACTCAAATTACATACTTAAATTTTCTTGAAACTCAAATTTTTGCTAAAGAAAGCGTAGTAAACGATAGTATACCTGTTCACTATAATGAAATGTTAGTGTTGAAGACGTGATGAAATGTTGGAAATGTGACGATCATAACTCCACCATCTTCTTTAAATTCTAGTAAGCCAATGTAATGTTTGGCAGTAGTGAAGATAAAATTCTCATAGTCTAAGTGATAAACCAATCTGTGGTGCTGGTTGCAATAGATCAAGGCATGTACTGAGCCTGAATCTTCTTCAGTATATTTGGCGAAATTAGTGAACATAGCAGCAGTCCCTCATTCACAGTTCATAAAAAGATCGACGTTGAGCGTTGTTGCGATTCTCTAGAGCAGCGGTATCGTGAATAAAAGTTAAAAGCGCGGGGAAATTGTCTGTATTCTCGCAATTTCAATAATTATAATAATTTGAAAAGAAAGCAGGCCAATACAGGCGCCTATTTGTGGAATAATGCCTCAGATTGATTGTTTTATTTCCGAAATGGACGCCCATAGACTATGCACGCGCTACTTGAGCTTCCTAGGGTCTCCACTATTGTTTATTTATTATCTTCTGGAAGAATTTGTCACTACCTGTTATAATAGTCCGTACCCTAGCAATCATTGTAAATTATAATATAAGTTCTCTTAGCTATAAAAAATATAAACATAAGCGCTTTAAATATATTTTGTCACAACTGCCGATATCAAGCTACGGTTTTTTGTTAGTTTTTTCCTTAATATGTACATATATATGTTCTCTTTAATCTGTACTAATATTTATCTGATGAGTGTCTATAGGCACCAAGCTTGAAACCTCAATTTTCTTTAATTTATTTTTATGTTTTGTGAAGAAGTTTTGTCCACTTTTAGGAAGTATTCATTCATGTGTACGATTTTGGACTTTTTTTTTTCTCCGTTCTTATGCATGTTGTGCGAATACTGCTTATTAGGAAAGATACGATCTTTATCTATGTAACATGTGATGAATCTGTCTTTATGATGGAAGATATTTATTGGAGAAAGCATTTCGAATTCGCACCTGGGGTGCAAATTTGATTATAAACGTTCTTTCTCCATTTACCTCCAGAGTTTGAAATGTATAATTTTTTTTTTTTTGAGAAGTTGTTTGTACTTAAGAACGTCCGCATTGTTTAGGTTAGGTTAGGTTATATTCGCCAATCTAATAAATTATTAGGGTATTATATGAACTTGAAAGCAATGAAGTGAAACCTTGTGAGAGAAAAGTTAGTAAATTATCCGATTAACCTACGTCAATCCAGCAGTCAAAATCCAGAGTGAAGCATTGTTGAAAATTCGAAACCTGTCAGGATTAAGGGAAACACAGGCGCTATGATGATGAAACGAGACATATAGCCATATCTATAGGAGATGTCAGAGAGGGTTCCGGGCTTTAAACTCCACTCTTAAATATAAACAAATTAAATGGGAAAAGGAATTAGAAAAGATGACTTCTTGCAACCATAAAATAAGTGGCAGTCCATGTGGTCATTTTTAATTAATTTAAACTGACTGAGATTCTTGGACGGCTCCAGATCAGAATAAGGAAAGCTGGGGTGTCTGAGGTATCTCGGAAAGTCTCGGAAAGCCAAGGAAAACTTGTTTTTCACACAATGCTAGTTGCAAGACAGTTGTGCCGCTGAGCTTAAAAGAGAAGGATAATGAATCCCAGTCTGGTGAATTCCTCAGGAGTCCAGGTGGCTCTACTAGTTGTCAAGTCTTACGAAGTTAATTCAAGGAGAATAGAGTGTCTCAATATTCTGATGTGTATTGTTACATACTGTCCGGGTTTGCGAGCATTCAGGGAAAAAGCTTATTGAGACCACATTATTTAGGGCGAAAGAAATTCCGCAGTAGTTAGTTAGTTATTATTAATATTATTGTTGTATTTAACATCTTATTGGCGCCCGGAGCTTTTTTCAGTACACTTTCGGTTTTGGACAGTGTTCTCTCGTTACAGACAACACTGTTCATCACCGGACAGTGAGCTGTAAGAAGCTCATAGGAAGAGAAAATCTAATGGTTAGAAGCTGGATTCGAATCCGGGACCTCCGCGTGGGAACGTGGAATGATTCAATTAAAGAAATTGTGAGCACGTATGTGTAAGGTTCATAAAGTGATGTGCTGAACGCAGCCGGTCGTGGGTCAATAGAATGAACTACTCGTATATTTCCTTTATCTAGGATGCGATCAAACTTATTGTCAATATTATTGCATCAATAGTACAACATTATTTAGGTTTCCACTGGATGGTATTGATCAAACTACCATCAATTTCTCGTCAATATTGTAGTAGCAAAGGATATCAGCAATAGCATTAAGTTTTACCTTGTAGAGTTCGCCGTTGCTTGGATTATATACTACTCCCTCCCTCCTCATGATTGGGTTCTGACTTATTAGAATCGCCATTGACCACAGTCACGGAAACAACGTGAAAAATTTGGGTGCGGAAAGAATTAGAGATAGTTAACTTCCCCGTCTGTGAAAGAGTTGAGTCAATAATTCATAAATACAAAAAATAATTATTTAAAAAAAAGTCGAACTGCGGGACGCAGAGAGAACATTATAGCTAAGGCCCAGTTTGCCGAGGGAACTGTACGCGATACAAGGGGTCTGTCAGAGGTCTATGTCTGTAACTCGATATCAAGTATACTCCGGGGCCACCTCGACAACTCCTTCCTACAGCCTAGCTCTTCGTTCCTACAACATTACAAAAAGAAAAAAAAATTGTATATATACTTTGTACGAGCGTGTTTATGTATTAGTAATGTTTTTGTGTGTGCGTGTAAGTATAAGTTTACAGGTAACCCGATACTTGTTGGATAATATAAGCCCCTGTCCTCAGACCGCATGATTTCACATTAAATACTACTCTAACTTTCCCAGAATGCAATATCTATTATAATTTATTATTAAATTATTATATTAGACTCTTAAATTATTTAAAATAGAATGTGAAACAATCACATGGACTCTTCTATTGCAATAATTCTCATAAAACTAATGGGCAAATTTACCACTGCTTACTACTTGGGTTAGCATTTACTACAAAGTTTAGTTCTTGTAACTCCCACGAGATGGCGACATAGTACAGTATACCCAGACCACGATTTGCGTCGTTAGATTGGGACCAGAGAAAGACTACGCAAATCCAAACCAGTATTTCCATATATTTCTGCAGGTTAGGTTTTTTTTTTTAATTATTGCATGCAAAATCCAAATTATTACGATTATTAGGAATAACAACACATATATTTAATGTAAAAAAAGAGTTTAATTCATAATAAGATAAAGAATATATAATAAATAATTCAATGTATTCAACAGAAATTATAATTTTTGCATTTGATATTTAATTTTTCTTATTCCAAACTTGTAGATTCTACCACTAGTGTTGACTAATTTGGTTGTCGTCTTGATTTTGTTAAAAAATTATTAAATGTTTGTTGGATTTTTACCGCTTTTTTTTTTAAATAGATTTTTGTTTAACAATTTATAGCAACAGCTACGGAACTTGTCACTTCGATTTTCGTCAGGATCATTACCTGAAAACATCTCCATTGTCTGTGAAATGAGTTGCATCGTTTCTGACATATGTCTCGTCGTTAGCTTTTTTCTTCTCTAAACCATATCGGGTGCTTCATTACTGAGCTCTTCATCTTGTGATACCAATAGCTCATTAATATCATCCTCCTCCATACCTTCAAAGTTTGCTTCTCAGCAAGTTCTTTACGAATAATTGGTACAGCACTAACGTCTTCTTTATCCCACGAACGCATTCTGGCCATATTTCATGCCATACTCCGTTCATACATGTTTTTTAAAATTTTCTTCCATGATAAGTTGATATTTTCGATAGCCATCGTAATGGTAGATACAGAATGGTAGATAAGAAAAGGCTTAAATCTATAACCAACTTTATATCCATGAAAAGTTATGACCGTCGCTATTTGGAAACAACCGAACTTTGCAGCGGTGGCTAATTTTCAAGCGTAAAAGGAAAAACTAAACAAAAACAAACTGAAGCGACGCAAATCGAAACGACGCAAATTGGAACGACGCAAATCGGGGTCTAGTATGCTAGGTTTTAAGGTACTGGTGATTAATTACAATTGTTTCCCGTTGTTATTAAATTTTCATGAAACATAAAAAATGTTTAAGAAAACGTTTTCTTCATTATTATAATCATTTTTTCATTGAGGTAATGTACAAATCCCAACGCTACCCAAAAACTTCACATTGCTACCCCAAAGATTAGCAAGTGAACTTAGAATAAAAATCCAAACCCACATTCAAGCAAGCTAAGATTCCAGCAGTGCGAACAAGTCGGACAGTAACCTTGAGCAGGTCAGCATGGTTGCTTAGCTTGCTATGCCGCTGATACGAATTCGGCATGCCTTATAAATACGTATTTTATTATTTGTTTAAGTGGTGGAAAAGGAGTTCAATTTGATGCTATTAGTTTCGTTTTCAAAAAAGCTTGTAACAGAATCTCTCATAATATTCAGTAAGTTTCAAGCAGTAGCGATAAAGGGCCCACTGGGTTTCTATCATGAGAGCAGACCGCAGGTGATAGAATGTAAATTGAAGAATCCTGACCGATGTGGATCATTAGCAGTGTCCTCCAAGTATCGTAATAACACCTCAGCGCGGTTTCTCAATTAAATGAACGACTGACTGGCTAACCTAGAGGGCTTTTAGCCTAAAGGTAATCATAAAACTTTCCTATGATTTTTATTGTTAAAAACAAAATTTAAAATCATTGACACAGGTGCAAATATAAAATGAGTTTTACTGGGTAGTATTTTGCAGGATTGTTAATCGTTATAATTTGTACGTGAATAATTATCAAAGTTGTAAAGTTATAATAAGTTGTGTAATGAAGTTGCGTGTAAAAAGGGTGGCAGATAATAGAAGGTTTTCTATAAATATCATTGCAGACAGGCCGGAGTATTTAATTTGATTGTATCTATGAAATTATGGACTGAGAGTTAGGTAATTTCAGGTGAAATGAGCAGAACCTTAGAAAAAGGAGATCGGGACAATTTTGAAATGGTTCAGGTAGACTTTCACTGGTTGATTTAGATGCCCTGACCGAAGTTATAGAGTAGGCAATAGAGCAAAATTACCCATGAACTTTCAGCTGTACTAAGGCTGACCTTTTGCCTAAAGCGGCACTTCCACTCATACATTTCTTATCGTAATTTAAATAATTAATTTTTACTAGCTAGAACGTATCTACGCAGCTTTGACTCAGAAATACTAGATTTCAATGAACCGAAAAGAAATACGCTCCAACAGTTTTAATGGTCCCTTCATTGAAATTAACTTAGCAATAAATTCAAGAACTTGACGGTACTAACGCTGCCGGATGGAAATTCTTTCGTGTCCGTCTTCTGAATGGAGCCACGATCGGTAGATTTCTGAGGATTATGCGTCTATTGTTGCACTGTCCAAGTTGACAAACTGAAGTAATGCTATTCAGTGCTGAATGAGGTGTTCACGGTCAAACCAGCCGAATGACATGATCTTCAAGAGCTTTTCCAATCCAATTGCTTACCTGCATACCTGGAACATGAAATGAACCAGGCAAAAGAGATAGTATTATCACATACAAAAAGAAATTTTGAAATAAAATAACAAGATATACTTAGATACATTAGCCGTTGGCTCAAATAATCAATTGAAGAGAACTATTCATTTTTTATGGTGAATGGTTATCCAAGGAAGAGACATTGTTGCAAATTTCAGTCATATTTTAACTCCAACCTAAGGTTTTGGTCATCTTCAGGACTGTGAAAAATATTTATTTTACCCCTACAAACGCAGCTTTTATCCAATCTACAGTTCTGAATTAAATGCTCTACGAATTTTAACATTGACATGCACACGATAGGCTAAGAATTGTCTGATCGTCCAGCTCAAGCAAGGAAACTCTAGTCTGGAAGACTAGCCTTTGAAAAGAAAAATGATCACAATGCTCAAACTCGTCATTTTGAACATATGTTATAATTCTTAAAAACGGTGTTTATTTTCGCTTATTGAAAGAGCTAGTACGTTACTTCTGGTCTTGCTTGTTTGCTTGCCGTATAAGTGTGTATATTTTTGTTTTTATCAGCTTTGGTTCAAGTTTAAGTCAATTAGGCAATGAAACTCATTCGTGAAGAATTATTTGTTCATTATATGTCTTTAATTGAAAACTGAAGAAGGAAGTATGATTTGATGGAATCTTCGCCTTTTAGATGTGACATTTAGTTGTGAAGAAAACGTAAGAGTTAAAAATATGATGTGAAGAAAAAGTGGAAATGAAATCTAGAAGATCAATAGCTAATCTTTCTGTAATAAGCTTCATTGATTTGTGAACATTTTTATTAAGATGTGTCCGAGAGTTGAAAGACGTACGAGCATCTAAAAACAGACAATCCAATGGGTGGGAGCCTGCGGTTCAGCACCACATAAAAGAAGGATGTCGATTACATCTGCCGTAAAAGATTTGACCAGTGTTTTCTGGAATGCAAAAAAGATTCCCCTTCATTGATAACTTGCAAAAACCAAGACTATAACGGGGTGGGGGTCCTAAGTTGGTCTTCTGAGGAAAATAGATGAAAATATCCTTGAAGAAAAGCCTTAATTGCAAACAAAAATTCATATATCATTTTTTTAGAAAGCTGCATCTGCCTAAGAAGCTTTCCTATTGCCAAAATCTGAAAAAATTTGGGCAGTAAAACGCTTTAAGACCACTAAAGAGGTGATAAATGCACACCTTCCAAGAATCGCCTTTCAAGGTTGAATCTATTAATCGCAAAAAGTCTGGAAAAATTATAGCAAACTTTTTTCCTAAAACTCTACCAATCGTTCACAGCCTGGTGTAGAAATTTCCCCCTTGCTTTGCAGTAAGAGCTGCTGAAGATCAGCTTAACCACGCTACACTGCTGCCTGGTTCAGTATCAGAGAATCTCAAAAGAAATATTCCCAGTAAAATACCACTTTGAAGAGATAGTTATTATGTTTTCTATCAGTAAAGGTGTAGTGAAAGAAGTTAATCGCTGAGTTAAAGAATTATTACAAAGAGGAGTACAGAAATTTAGCCAGGTGTGTATTGAGTGAAGACGGTAATTTAACATTTTCAGAACGGATAGTGCAGCGCGCAGTTTGTTTGTGGTAACCCGATATGTGTATCTTGTTCTCATTTCAAGCCGGCCGCTACATACCCCTGTCCGCTGCTGAAGCGCCCTTGTGTTCGCCACACAATATGGCTCCAAACTCTATAAATAGCTGGGTAAATAACTACTAACTCCTGCGAACACCCACACGACGTGCGCTTATTCTCAAGGTTATGTACTTTCTTCCAGTTTGGAATTTTTAATTAGTTGGCTTCAGTGTAGATTCATTTTGAGGAAGCGCTACTCTCACTTGAGCCCAGCTTCCTTTTTCATAATCATTTCCATAAAAAGAATTTCTAACAAAAGTAGCTTATACAAGAGTCACAAAACAAACCGAAGTCACCGACCTCCCCTGAAACTTAAAGACTTACATTTTTATCAATGTATACCAAGAGTATACATTTCAATATTTATAGGTGTTTCTCAAAATGAAAAACCGTTCCTGCTTTCACATAATCCTTTTATTATTATGTAAAATGGTTTTAACTGCTAATAGACTATACTTTTATCGACTGAACATTTTTAATGTGGTAAACTTTGACTTTTTTGCAGGTAGCTAGTAGTATTTTTGAACATGTTACTGATTTAGAAAGACCGATGCATAGTCGAAATGCCATTGTGTACAAATAACACGAAGTTTACTTACATATTACAAAATAGATTAACTCCGGTGCTTCAACCTACTTTGCTGTGCAAGGAAGCATACGTGGGAGTCACGCAGGTTAAGATCTACTATCCTTCTAGGTTGGAAAAGGCAGCAAACATATTATATGTTCACAAAATTATTATTTTTACTATGCACTGTTAGGGTCCAGAGCATTTATAATGCAGGTTGTGCAGAGTTATTATGTAAGTTAATTACTAAATTTGAAGCACGTCGGTTGACTGGAACTAAACTTGAATTTTGAAAGTTTTCCAGTTTTTAGCGATTTGTTTGCAAATCAATGATCTAGCTTTGTGTTGATTGTAGATTCATTCATTGTGTAGATTGCAGTTTATGAAGTCTGTTTCTTTATTTGACACATTTTTTATGCGTGATTGTTAGAGAGGGGTAAATTTAAGCCCTACTCCAAAGTATCGCTTAGGTAGATTGTATGGTTTCAACATAGTATGTAATTCAGAAGCATGTTCAGCGAGGAGATGGTCAACGGAGTGTATAGCTGACGGAATTTATATAAATATACTGTACAGGCTTGCGTTTACAGATTATTTCTAATTAATGAATTTAATTTTTAAGTAAATAAATCAACAGTTTTAAAAAATTCGTTAGTTCTCCAATGGTCTAAATTTGTACGACATATTTAGTTAGTGAAAACATAGTGACATTGGTAGTTGGGACGTTAAACCTCGCCTGAATAAAAAGGAAAAAAAAAGATTACTTTACTTTTTAGTAAAAACAAATAACGTTTACACTAGTGTATAATAATAAAAATGAAACTAATGCATAGGTTACTGTGAGGCGCCACGGTAGCCGAGCGGTTAGAGGCGAGGCCCGCAAAGCTATGAAGTATTGTGGTACTGGGTTCGATTCTCAATCTAGGCCTTGGATTTTATTTCATGATTAATATGAGAATTTAATTGTCAAGTATGCACGCTAGTCGTCTCCGTCCACGACACCTAATTTGGTAGTTGGACGTAAAGCCTGCCTTTAAAAATGGGTATTACTTTATACTTTTTATGTTACTACGAAAGACCGAAATTAGTGAATATCGACTTTCTTTGGTGGATATCAACACATACTAGATACGTCGTTGAAAGACCGAATATTTGGGTATATTCTTATACATTCAGACCATCACCAGTGTATGTCAACAGTCACAGATATGCTTTGGAGGAGGTCGAAAAAAGAAACCGATGTCGACAGAGAATCTTTTGTCTTGCCGTGATTGAGGGCACGTGGCATTTACAGGTATTTCTTATTCTCTAGGACGCTGTTGTTTGACAGTTTTATGCAAGGTTTCTTAAATTTTATTTTTTGATCAGATACCCTAATTTATATTGAGCGGATACTGCGTGATCTTTTTTTCTTCTTTTTTTTTGAAAAGTTACGCGCATTAATTGCAAGTACCCCATAGGGGGAAGTGGATTAGCCACTTCTTCAGGGTACTTGGCGTCCCTGCGGGTGTCCCAGCCTAATAATATGAACATGAGTAACACACACTGTAACATCCCAATACATTTACACAGTACACATAGGACATAGTGGTGGTATACCCAACTGCTAATCCTTGCTTCTACCCCTTCTTTGTCTCTTTTTCTTCTGTCCCTTTCCTAACCCCCTGGATCCCTACCCAAGCTGAGATGGGGACTCTTGCGGAGGCTGATTGCTTAAAGGGTAGCAAAACATATGTGCGGTAACGATCACCTTGGGGCACCGAGCGAAATCCCATTTTAATGTAGCCTTCCTGTGGTAGTGTGGGTCTGCCGCAAGTGACCGTTGATCCCCCCACCTCACGATGGAAATAACGACTGCCAGGAAATGCCCTCAGAGGGGTCCTATCTCCGCTTCTGTGGTGCATGTTCGCAGACGACATACTTGAGATGCTAGACCTTCGTGAGTTTTCGGTCCTAGGCCCTTAAAACCTGGGAATCGCCAAGGATTCAGTTCGTGTGGCTCCCAGAGACTGGATCAGGAGAGAGCATGAAAAGAACTGGGTGATGTGTCCTGGGGTCAAACACAATAAGAGTATGATGCTGTGGTTGTGTAAACTAAGAACAAAAGAGACTCTATGCTTGGGCAGAAATCAGATTGCTCTGATCACGGGGCATGGTAGGTTCAGGAAGCATCGGTACAAGATGGGGCTTATTAACTCGGATCCGTTGTGCAGATTGTTTCAGGAAGAGGAGGAAACGGCCTCTCACTTTTTGTTATTGAGAGTGAATGATTGCGCAATGAAACCTTTAGATCTTTGAGACCAAAGGAGATAGTGGCACATAAAGAACTTGTAGGGAAAGTCCTCAACTTCTTTAGTAGGAGGGGAGGTTTCGTCTGCTAGATCCATAGAAGGAAGGCACAATAAGCCTCTGTTGGCTGCGGTGCCGATGGGCATAGGTCCCGCTCCGTAATCTGAATTGCGAATAAACAAGAAGACAATTGTTTTCATTTTTCTCTAAAAATAGAGAAATACTTTCTGAAGTGATTTCTGTTAGTATCATTAATATCATTAATATCTTTGATATTATTATTTTTCTTTCTTATTTAAAGGTACTTTTCGTATTAAGTTCAACAGTTTATTTACATGTGCTGTTACTTAAGCTTTCTCCTATTTTGACGTATATCAAAATATGTTTTAATAATAAAGAATGATTAAAAAACGTAAATAAAATCTTTTTATTCAACCGTTACTATCAGCGCATGGTGATGAAAGTCAGAAATAAGGAGCTTTTGCAAATATTTCGTACATACACCAAGCGACTTTGTGAATCTCAACATTCACCAAGTGAATTTTGACATTCTCCAATTTCGGTCTTTTGTGGTAACATATACGAGTACACTAATATGTTCATGAACGAACTATTTCATGTACATTTAAGTATTATTGATTGTAAGATTAATAAATCTGCCATTTTCAAGGCTTTATTTAAATATAAAAATCATGATTCCTATTTAAACGGAGTATTGAGATACTTGGCTTCCTTTGTAAAACGGCGGGTTAAGATGTTTAATAAAGGAAACAATAGAATAGAAGTGAATTTACGTATTAGAGCCTAACCTAACTAAACCGACCCTCAACCCAAAAACTCTACATGGAATTTTTTTTTTTCTTTCCAACTGTTACGATCAATACCAATAATTCTTGGTGGCTAGACTTTAAATATAATTTTAGACAAATGTGAAAAGACATTCATTTTTTTTCGGAACTTTGTCACAAGTTGTCATGGTTTTTTTTTAAGTATCACTTCAAAAAAAGACATAAATTAAAACTGTCCGGAGGACAGTTGTATAAGGATTGATCATCAAAAAGAGCACGAAAAAGCGTAACGTTGAAAAACACCCAAATTTGACAATTTTTATCTCTTTTTCTATAAAAGATAAAATTCCCAAATTTTCTTTAAAATATAGGGCAAACCCTCCTTAATGACTGAATTTTTTTCGCAACAACATGGATGAAATAGATTTCGAGAAATAAGTTGCCGAATATGAGCAAAAACGGCATTTACAGAAATTGTTGTTGTTGTTGCTACCTTTTTTGTAAACTGCGTAGCGCCTAAACGCTTAAACCGATTTTCAGAAGTGAGGTGTCATTCGATTCGGAATTTTATGTAGGTTCGCCTTTTGGAGGTCTCGACGCTGTATATCAAATGGGGGAGGATTAGCTCCATGTATATAAGGCCCTCTTCAACATTATTATTACTAATTACTCTGTAAATCTTGGCCCGATTTTAATAAAAATTGGTAGGATGAAAGGGTTAGGATTCCTCTACATAACATTAAAGCGACGATCTGCTCTTACACCTGTTAAGGGGAAGTACAGCAATCGTTTCAAATTATCGACGCGTGAACCGATTTTCATGAATGAAATGTCATTCGAATCAAAATTTTGTACAGATTTGTACTTTAAAAGTATCGACACTGTCACTTAAGAAGAAGAGTTTGCCCCACTTAAGTAAGGCCCGCATTAATAATAAATATCTACGATCAATTTTGATAAATTTTGGCAGGAAGAAGTTGTCCGAGTTTTACAGCGTGATATTAAGGTGACATCCTACTCTTACAGCTACTAAAGGGAAGTATTACAATCGGGCATATTTGAAGTTTAGTTTCTCTTTGCCTTTTAGGGAGAAGTATTGTAAACGCATTATAATTTTTTTTACTCCTCTTAAAAGGAAGTACAGAAATAGCAGTTTTGATACCTTCCAATTTTAATCGAAACGTTTACCGAAGAAAACTATTGTTGTGGATTCTTTGGGGACCGCAAATCTAAGCATTCATTTAAAAGATCTCTTCAGTGGTAGTTAGGGTTCCAACTTAATACCATATCAGGTTATAATGAAACTATTGCTTATTAGAAATGTTAAGAAAATCTGTAAAGCAAAAAGGGAAATCTATCCAAAAGGTACAAAAATCTCTTTAACAAAAACTTACAGTTTAAAATGTTAAGTATAAGGGTGGATTAAACGACATAGGTACACAAATTAGCAAGTACCCATCATTTCATTAATATGTACTGCATTTATATCATTGAAGTCATTTTATTGCATTAATTTTCATTAACATTTTTTAGAATTTATTAGATAACACAGACCCTTATCCTTGCCATTTTCATCTACAAAATATTTGTTCAAGTAACGTACCATTTAACTTAGATTAACTGTAATAACTATTAATCTGTAATAATCAAACTATTAATCACAGGTAGAAAAGAAAAACGTTATATGTTTATTTTATTTATTTAGTTTTTAAATAAAAATCGTCGGTTTAAGTTCGATTAAAGTGACTGATACATTATGTAATAATCAAACGTTAAAAATAATAGGTAATCATTAATCTGGGTTAATATTAAACAAAATAGATTTATTCAACTACATTCTTAATCTAGGTGTTCCCACAATCTTATATGTATATATGGAATATAAAATAGTTAAGATATGCACATTTTTAGGACAGTTAATTATTAAAGTATTTTACTGCATGTACTCAATTAAAGGGTCTTCATTAACTTACAACTGAGAAGTAAATAATTTACATGTCATTAACTGTGTGTTATTTGTGCTCTCAAATACTCCTGTAAGACGAATTGAAGATTCGAATTTTGCTCTAACTTCTTGGTTCAAATTTAAATAGTAATAATTGTATACAATTTCGTAAAAATCTATCGAGCAGAAAACGAGTTATTTAGGGTTAAAGTTTGCTTTCGTTTTACAAACTGAAACATTTTAAATTCAAATATCTAGTAAACTACTCGATAGATTTTGTTTGTATTTCACCTGTATATGGAGACAACTTTAGTATATGATTGTATATAATTTCGTAAAAATCTATCGAGCAGAAAACGAGATATTTAGGGTTAAAATTTGCTTTCGTTTCACAAACTGAAAATTTTATATTCAAATATCTTATAAACTACTCGATAGATTTTGTTTGTATCTCACCTGTATATAGAGCCAAATTTATTACATAATTGTATAAAATTTCGTAAAACTCTATCAAACAGAAAACGAGATATTTAGGGTTAAAGTTTGCTTTCGTTTTACAAACTGAAACATTTTAAATTCATATATCTAGTAAACTACTCGATAATGTTGTTTATATTTTACCTGTATATGGAGACAACTTTAGTATATAATTGTATATAATTTCGTAAAAATCCATCGAGAAGAAAACGAGATATTTAGGGTTAAAGTTTGCTTTCGTTTCACAAACTGAAAACTTTATATTCAAATATCTTGTAAACTACTCGATAGATTTTGTTTGTATTTCACCTGTATATAGAAACAAATTTAGTACATAATTGTATAAAATTTCGTACAACTCTATCAAACAGAAAACGAGATATTTAGGGTTAAAGTTTGCTTTCGTTTTACAAACTGAAACATTTTAAATTCATATATCTAGTAAACTACTCGATAGATGTTGTTTATATTTTACCTGTATATGGAGACAATTTTAGTACATAATTGTATATAATTTCGTAAAAATCTATCGAGCAGAAAACGAGATACTTAGGGTTAAAGTTTGCTTTCGTTTCACAAACTGAAAATTTTATATATAAATATCTTGTAAACTCCTCGATAGATTTTGTTTGTATTTCACCTGTATATGGAGACAACTTTAGTATATGATTGTATATAATTTCGTAAAAATCTATCGAGCAGAATACGAGATATTTAGGGTTAAAGTTTGCTTTCGTTTCACAAACTGAAAATTTTATATTCAAATATCTTGTAAACTACTCGATAGATTTTGTTTGTATTTCACCTGTATATAGAAACAAATTTAGTACATAATTGTATAAAATTTCGTACAACTCTATCAAACAGAAAACGAGATATTTAGGGTTAAAGTTTGCTTTCGTTTCACAAACTGAAAATTTTATATATAAATATCTTGTAAACTCCTCGATAGATTTTGTTTGTATTTCACCTGTATATGGAGACAACTTTAGTATATGATTGTATATAATTTCGTAAAAATCTATCGAGCAGAATACGAGATATTTAGGGTTAAAGTTTGCTTTCGTTTCACAAACTGAAAATTTTATATTCAAATATCTTGTAAACTACTCGATAGATTTTGTTTGTATTTCACCTGTATATAGAAACAAATTTAGTACATAATTGTATAAAATTTCGTACAACTCTATCAAACAGAAAACGAGATATTTAGGGTTAAAGTTTGCTTTCGTTTTACAAACTGAAACATTTTAAATTCAAATGTCTAGTAAACTACTCGATAGATGTTGTTTATATTTTACCTGTATATGGAGACAGCTTTAGTATAAAATTGTAACACCTAGATGATGAATGTTGTTGAAAAAATCTGTATTGTTTAATATTAACTTAGATTAATTATTACCTATTATTTTTAACGTTTGATTATTACATAAAGTAATACGTTTTTCTTTTCAACCTGTGATTAATAGTTTGATTATTACAGATTAATAGATATTACAGTTTATCTAAGTTAAATGGAGCGTTTCTTGAACAAATATTTTGTAGATGAAAATGGCCAGCATTAGGGTGTGTGACATCTAATAAATTCTGAAAAATGTTAATGAAAATTAATGCAGTAAAATGACTTAAATGATATCAATGCAGTAACATATTAATGAAATGATTGGTACTTGCTGATTTGTGTACCTATTGTTGTTTAATCAACCCTTATACTTAACATTTTAAACTAAGTTTTTGTTAAAGAGATTAACTATAAAACTCCAACACATAACTAAATGCTTATTAAAGTCCCAGTTACGACTTTCTTAGAATTGCTGCGTCACTTATTTAACTTTAACCTAAAAGTCAATGAATCAATAACTTTAAATATTCGTTTGTTCTCTAATTGTCGCATTGTACTTCTTGAGGTTTCGCTTTTAGAGGTAGCCTACAATACTTCCTTTCAGCGTTATACTTTTTTGCTGCCTTCTTTTTTGGCTTTGAGAGAAAGGCTTATCACCTATTGGACTTATTAGTCCCCTTTTGTTTCTCCTTTTGATTCGCCTGAGGATAAAATAATATTTACTTCTTGTCCATTTTAGAGGAGCAGGTGGAGCCAGTCCTACACAAGGTGTCGGCAGCAATAGCAAGGTCCTGGTGGCTGGGACCTCAACCTCGGCCCTGGACTCCAGCTCCTGCGAATCGCTGGACACACCCGATCTACCGCATAAGAATTCTACATCGCAAATGCAACATGTTAGTAAAAATTAATGAATCAAATCCTATATTTTTGTTGTACAAATATAATTATAAAATTAGATTCGTAGTTGGTACTCCCAACACTCTCGTTGATCAAGAACGCTGACCCAATACTAACAGCGTCTTATCATAAACCGTGTAACTATCCATGATATTTTAACTAAACCGAACTCAGGATTATGGTCATCGTGCAAATAATTTTGCGTCTTCTTTGTTAAAATAAATCCAATTAGGTCTTTCCCCTTTATCAACCTTATACTTATTGTAAGCGCACGAAGTGCCTTCACCCAGATGCAGAAAATAGGGAATTTTAACCCTGAACTGCGAGATTTTTACTTTTAAATTCGTGGAGTCAATGGAGAAGTACAGGAAATTTTAGAGAGGTTTAGTCTCTAGTGTCCTTAGTTCGTAAGCCTCACCACCTCGTCAAGGTTAGACCCATGTGGGGGTCAAGGCAGGACCTTAAAGAGGGCAAAAATAAGAACACCAAAGAGACAAAACCCAACACTGACGCAGAGAAAACACTGAAGATGAATATTGATGAATATTTAAAATATACAGGAAAGCGGTTATTGTTCCTTCTTATCACTATAGCAGACGACTGAACACACATTATTGCTGGTTTATAAGGTTCTGGTGTTAAGATTATTCAATTTAACTCTAGTATAGAAAAATTCTCTAAAAAAATTCTCAGAAAAGCTGACCTAAAGGTAAACCTATCAAGCACGCTCTATATTAAGGCTGAAAAAATAGAACTTTCCACCTCTCTATTAGGGAATTTGAGTCAGTTGTTTCAACACCTGAGGTTTAGCTTGGTCTCACAGCACACGGAGGTCACATTACTTTCTATTTGCATCTTGTTTTTCTTTTTCATTGGTTTATTCAAAGACATAAAATTAAATCAAAATTTAGGCACTATTGTCTTTTTTAGATCTCTTTTTTTAAAAAAGTTATATCGGCCAAAACAGTCTAAAGACAAAAAAAATGTTTATTCAGTTTTACTAACATGAAAATATTAAAACATTTGATGATTGTCCTTCTCTTGTCCAAGCCCTGCAATTTTTGTCCTAATGTATTGCTCAATTTAATTTATTCTCCTTTTATTTTGCTATAATATATTATTTCCTTTTCATTAAATTCTATTATTTTATGTTACAGAACAATTATGGAGGTCAGAGTTTAGGTTCGAGCGACTCATTACTGCATCATTACCACTCGTTGTGACAGTGGGCCCACAATCCAGCCCATTAAATTATATTATGGTCTCAACAAATTAAAAAATAAATTTTTACAATTCTAATGTATATATAGTCAAATTGAAATTAAAAAGTTATTAAATTAAAATCGCTGTACATAATGTTTTAAAAAAACGCAATGAATTGTAATAATTCGTTCTTGTTAGCACTATAGGCGAATCTTTTTGTAATTTTATTTCTTAATTACTGACTTGACAAGCAACTAATGGTTAGCTCTGATCAGATTATTATTTAAAAATGCTTAAATAGCTTTTTTACTTACACTCACTGAATATGAAAAAATACATTTAGCTCATAATCTACACAATTTGTTAATATTCTGTGATAGGCAGAGTGTTTCCCTTCACTTACAAGAATAAGAGAAAATAAAACAAAACCCTAGTCATTATCAGCATGAAAATGTTTAGGGATTTTTCAGTCAACTCAATAACCTAGTCAGAGAAAATAAAGTCATTTTCTGGGTAACGGGGTATGTCAGGTGAAAAGAAATGAGACGGCCTAGGAAGCAAGACAAGGCGCCAAATCCCTTCATGAATAGGGTCCGCTAAGCTATGTTCTGAACCAACTTCCCAGAACTGAGGCAGGTAAAGATTTCTCTAGAACTGGAACCAGAAAAGATTTGAGGCGTGCCTCGGTGTGTGTGAAAATAGGTTTCGCAAGCTGTCGGTGTTTTAATTAGCACTGCCACTCGCTGTACCCCTGAAGAAACTGGCCTGTAATGTATAGACTGCAGATTCTTGGGGCAGGTGGAGAGATTTCAATACACCTCCTGAATTGCGGAGCCGTCGGTTTAAAGAAGTTAAGATGCCTGGGTTTTCACCTCAGTATTCTACGGAATACACTCTCCTAGAATCCTCCCAGATTTTTATATTTCTCAGATATTTCAAATTGTAGGGAGTCATGAAAAGAAAGCAATCTCATTTGGCATCAGTAAAAGAAAACAATAGATCTACAAAGGCCCCAGTGCAGAAAAAAAAGAAATTACATTATTTACCCACCAAAATATCACTTTTATTTGAAACTTTTTCACAGTAAATTGTTTTTTGAAGGGTTCTCGAAGAAGTGTAGTATTATGTTTTTTTCTATCCTCCCCTTCTACCCTTCTGAACAAAGTACAGTTCCGCCCGCCCAAATGTGTTAATGCATTACTGGCATTCAAGGTTTGGGAAAAACGGTTATGCGGAAAGAGTAACTTTACTAAATAGTTCCTTAAACTTGGTATACTTTTTATCGACCACTATGACTCTCTTTCTTTAAACTTTCCCCCACCCCAAATAATGTTTTTACGGGGTTTGGGTTGTGAAGAATCTGGACATTGAGAATCTGATTTTAAAGTTCTTGATTTCCACTCAACAATCCAGTTACATGATCTTTATTTAAAACTGAAAAGGAACCATCTATTCTCAAAACCCGTCCATACTTATCTAAAGGAATTAAATTTTTTGTTAAGCAATATTTACAGTAGAAAAAACATTTTATTCCTGGTAAATTCAACCATCTAAATTAAACGAACAAAACATTTGGCAAAGTGAATATGACTTTCAAGAAAATTCATCAATTAAAACCATTAATTAAGGTACATCATGTATGAGTTATACCCCAGATTTATTAGATTTTAGTTTTTTTTTCTCTTTGGGTAGCCAAATACCTTGGTTGACAAGTCAGTTAATAAAGCCTTCCTTCAACTTGCAATACTTAGTAGGTAGTTAAATCACGTTCTCTGATTAAGATAAAATTCTCTTCATATATTTTTATTTATATTCTCTCTCAAGTTTATATAAAGTGAAGGCTTGTGACATAATTTTATATTATATGTATATTTTTTATTTAAATTTGTTCATAAATTTGTATCTAGGGTAAAAACAAAACAAAAAAGTGTGAATGTATATTGTAGCTTCGATTGCGTTGTAAATATGATAAAAATAAAATAATGGCGAATTTGAAAATAAATAATAATACAAAATCAGACATCTCACTTTTACACAGTAACTAGATAATATTAAATATTTACTTGGGTGTAAAGCAAGTTTTTCCCCATACATTTAAAAAATTGTTTGCTTACTCAGAAAAAAAGGAATAATTTTCTTTAACCTGAACTCATCTGTGAGCAATTTCATTATGTATCACTAATTTAATTATAAGGTCACAATGTGATTTATTTATTTTTTTTAAATTTCTTAAGCGTTTAAAACACCGCATTCTTTGAAAATTTTATGCTGAATTGAATCCTATTATTATACAATAAATTTGAGGCGAGCTTATTGATAAAGTTTATAACTTTCTTTTGACTACTGCCGTAGAATGTATTGTTCCGGAATATACTATATTATACCACCGCCTGTAAATTGAACTAAAATCGCTTTAAATTATGTTTTCCCAATACTTTTTTATGTTGCGAGAAGGTGATCCTAAATAAACTGAAGAAGACGTGGGTATGCCTATACGTGTTTTGCTTTGATTTAACTTGCTGCTATTCAAGTCACTGAACAGCTAGCTAATAACTTCAAAAGAACTATATAATATGGAATCAGGTATCATAGCAAAAAAATCAAATAAATAAATAACGCATCTATTTATTTAGATTTATTGCAAATTCTCCAAGAATGATCCCTTCTCAGAAACAAGTATGTTCTAGCTTTTGTTCATCAAATTTATTTATTATTGTGAAGTGTACGGCAAATATATAAGTTTGCACTGAATTGTACTCTTGAAATGGTACAACAGATCGAAATGGGGTAGAATGGATGCAATATTACTCGCCTCTCATCTTAGTCAGAGATACTGCCCATCGCATTAGATCGCTTGGGCCACGACTTTACTATCACATCTCTTACTATTCGAATTATCGCGAACTGCCTTAGCGTAAACGGTACAGATTGCAGTAAATATAACCAGAAGTACTTTTCTAGACAGACCAGCTTAAAAAAAATAATAAATTAATTTAAATTTAATTCCTCAAATTAGGGAACTTGCCCTATTTGTTTAGAGACAATTGTACTCAAATTTATACCAGGAAACAATGTATTAAAGCAAAAACCTTCAAACAAGCCACATTCATCTCCTGTATGAGTAATTTTTTGGTCAGGTAAAATGGGAGCCATGAAGCAGAAGAAGTGGGAATCAGAGGGCTTTACATCTGAGAAGAAAACTGAATTAAAAAGAAACTAATAAAGGGAAAAAAATGAAAGTCGGATTTAATTGCACAACTATGAGGGACTAACTCAAAATGAACGGCGCTCTCCTAGTTCCCCAGCTCCCACAGCATCTCACCATTTATTTTTTAATCTTTCTCCTCGTGAGAAGATTTGTTAGCCCCTAATTTATTGTTTCTTCTTGACCAACATATTCCATTAGAAGTAAATGCACAGCCGAAGTTAAAAAAAAAAAAAACAAAAAAAAAAAACAAAAAAAAAAAAACGCGTTGGTCCGAGCATTTTTCCGGGCTTTCTAAACTTTGTGCTGTAGACCTGGGCATCCTCCTGCATAAACAGAGCCTTCATACTCCACTTCATTATTTTCGTATGTTAAGTTTTTAATGTTTTAGCCTTTAATAAAATAGTAATGCAAAATTACAAGAATTTCTATATTTAACTCGATATTTTAATCACACCTACATACATTTATAAGCTGATACAAACATTAACCTAAAGTGAAAGAGATGGTTACTGAGTAACTTTTGGTAAAATAAACGCATGAGGTTTGTTGACCTTGGTTGTAAAATAAAAAAATAAAGTATACTTTCAATTTATTGATGGAGTTACCAAAAAGGTTTGTTTAAACCATTCCTGTGTGAAAAAATTAAAAATATTATCAAAACACCTGTACAGAATAAAACAAAAAACAAAAAAATGTAAGTAAATAAAGAAATTGAGTAAGTTAGTGTTGTTCAGCGAAATAAGAGATTTTTTATTTTATGTATATTTTTTTTTTCTTGTTTTGTTAATAATCACATATTCTGTACTAGTGTAAATATCAGGTAATTTATCTGGACAATTATAAGTTACGGGGTGTATAAAATAAAACTGATAATTTTTCAATACCAAATCAAGTTTTTATTACCTTTAATGAATTTTATTTATTTATTTTTAATAATAAAGTTAAACATTCAGATAGTACTGCTTGCTGATCCATTTCTTGAAAATGGAATAAAAAATGCACTGCTTCAACTTCGGGGAAGTGATTAAATTTTAAGTGTTAGTCGATTGGAACTAAGTGTGGACTGTATAATAGGTTTAAAAAAGTTCAATGTCATCAGGTTCTTCAATTTTTTTCTTCTTTATTTGCTGGAACAAAACTTTTCTTTTTTATTTTTTAATTTTAACTTTAAGCGATTTCTCTTTCTGCCGGATTATTCCATATTAAAAGTAAAAGTAAAGGGCGTAGTATGAAGGGAACCGATTCATCGAGTTGTATGTTAAGAGACAGTTGTTGTTCGGATAACATTTCCATTTTTAGAAACTTATGGTACTGTAAATACTTGTTTTTATCATTCAACTGTACTGAAAACTTTAATTCAACCTGGCAGCTTCCCATAAAGCCACTACAGTATTAATGAAAGCCTTCTTGCTTCTTTCTTTTTATTCTTAAGGTCGATACATCACTATTACATTTTTGGATTCAAATTAGGGCAGTAAGCCACCAAGGACATGTTTCTGCATTTTTGTTCCACATACAGCAGACGTTGCTTTCCAATTTTTCAATTAGTAAAGTAAAATTACTGATATTTTGTTATGTAAGAAAACTGACTTGTTTTCTGGAAATTCTCAATCGAGGAAAATTTCTTTTATTTATGTTTCTAACTCTGATTAATCAGATGTAGGCCTTGAAAACTGTCTCTAATTCCATAATTTAGCCACCTGTGTGCGTTCATTAGTGACACTGATATTAGATTAGATTAGATTCAACTAGGGCGGGCTCAAGGTCTACGCCACTGCGACCCCTTTGGTTCTATTATGGCTCCCCCACTCTAAAGCTCGCCCACCAGTCCCGTCCTTTTGATCAGACTCTTAATTCTGGTGAGCGACTCTTGGGTGAAGTTCACAGGCCTTGGTTTTTCCTCCCCGAGAAGTAACATCCTTAGCCACATGACCCCTCACACTGACACAACACGTGCAGTGCCGTTTCCTCCTCTTCCTGACAGAACCTACAAAGGCTATCATCTGCCAGGCCCATGCGATGCATGTGTTTTCTGAGCCTGCAGTGGCCAGTTAGTAGTCCGACAATTATTCTTATAGCCCCGTGGCCTTGACGGATTAATTCTGCAGTCAGCCTCGGCGAATAGCCTCTAATGAACAATGAACTCCTTCGCCTGCCTCTGCCCAGTGGTGGCAAGCCACCACTCTTGAAACCTTCTCTGCACCCATAGTTTAATGGCCGCAGACTTAACACACTTCGAAACCCCAAAACAGGGCTCCGGGCCAACGAAGTGTTCCGCAGAACCTTCCCAGGCCAATAAATCTGTCACTTCGTTTCCCTTATGTCCTGAATGACCAGGTACCCACACCAGAAAGACCTT
Source organism: Rhodnius prolixus (assembly GCF_049639745.1). Taxonomy (NCBI): domain Eukaryota; kingdom Metazoa; phylum Arthropoda; class Insecta; order Hemiptera; family Reduviidae; genus Rhodnius; species Rhodnius prolixus. The sequence goes on along the minus strand of NW_027411625.1, from coordinate 15,647,996 downwards.
ATTTTGGTCACTAATTTCCTTCAGGGCAGCCAGACAGTTCCAAACCAGCCTTGAATTGACCTGGTAGGAACTAATAGCTCGTAGAGCAGCCTAACTGTCTGAGAAAATTACAACCTTAGAATTAATAATTCCTCGTCCAACAATCTCGGCAGCACAGAACCTAATTGCAGCTAGCTCAGCCTAAAAAACTGTAACTAGTTTTCCTAGGCTAACCGAAAAGCTACATTTCGGCTTCATCCCGTACACTCCCGTTCCCACACCCTCCTCTGTCTTGGAGCCATCCGTGTACCACATCGAATCCCCCACAACTGGGGGTCCACACCTCCAAGCCTCCCGGTCACAAATACAGGACTCTGATATTACTCTGAAGGGTTCTACTTGAGAGATGTATGATCCGTGTAAAGTAATCCACTCTAGGAGTTATAATCAATTAACTGCAGTGACAGAGATTGGGTTTCTATCTAACGGGAATATACTAACAAATTTTTATATGAACAATTACTTTTTAAAAAAATGAATTATAGTTTTATAAATTGTAATATGTATTTTTATATTATAATCTAGTTAATTTTAATAATTTTTAATTGTAAGTTGTGTGTTTTACCTAACAAAAAATCATGTTCAATTGGTTTCGGGAAAAAAGAAAAAAAAAACTATAGAATTAAATCAAATTCTCTATTTATTTTATATTCTGCTGAGAGGCTAAGTATTTCTATTATTATATTGGCGAGAAGACAAAATTAAAAAACAATTAACAATATTGGTAATTAAAAAACTGGAGAAGTCAATAAAAACTCACAACACATGTGAAGGAACAAAAGAAAAATGCTTAAAAAATGAAAACAATTGAAAACTGAAAATAGATAGTAGAATACCAGGAATACCAGGTAGGGAACGGATTAGCTCAGTGGTTAGCGTATACTGGAATCCGACGCGGAGATCCCGGTTTCGAATCTTTGCTGGCCCCTTAGCTTTCCTGTTCGTAGGAGCTTCATACAGCTCACTTTCCGGTTGCAGACAATGTTGTCTGTCCTAAGACCGGCAGTGCACTGGAAATAGCACCGGGTGCTAAAAACCTTAGAAACTGACGCGCCTCAATAAAAAAAAAAAGTCATACTTATTTAACAGGCCAAAAACTGCCTAATGTGCATTTTTATGCTATCTATCGGCAAATTTAAAAACTAGAATTTAGTTTTAAAGACGCCACGTTTTATAGACAAACACTTTTTTTAATAAAATTATTTATGTAGTTCGGGCGCCACGGTAGCCGAGTGGTTAGAGGCGAGACCTGCGAAGCTAACGTGCATTGTGGAAATGGGTTAGATTCCCGGTCTTAGGCCTTGGATTTTATTTAATGGTTAATAAAAGAAATTTACAGTAAGTTTGCTAGTCGCCTCCGTCGACGATTCCTAATTGGTAGTTGGACGTTAAGCCCCGCCTGATTTATGTAGTTTATTCTCTTTCTCTTATTTTTTTTATTTTAAAAATTTATTGGCATAAAAAAAGTGGTCTGATTAATAGCAAACATTGTTAACATTGAAAGCACTACCCTTCTCTTCGTGGGACAAAAAAAGTAACAATAAGGCAAATATCACAACACACTCTCAGAAACACTTTAGCTCAAAAATGAAAAATCTTAGGTAGTTTAAGCTTTATATTTCGTTCACTTTTTAGTAAGTTGCGAAATATTTAGTTGGGATATCTTTTTATTATTTCAACTAAATGGAAATATCATCAATGTACCTGATATGGGCTGTTGGAGCTAGTGTGATGACGCTGGTGACCTGGTTTTCCAATTGTTTAAAACTATTATCAGTTTAATAATTATGGAATACTTGATTAGTTATCATGGTTTGTGGTAACAAAGATAAGGGCAAATCTCTTTTAGAATCTTTTTTTTAAGGTTTTTTCAAACTTTTACACAATACAAACTTGCCCGAACTCACTGGCCAGTGATGGACCCTATACTATCCTCCTGTGGCTCTAAAATTAATTCTGTTAAGGAAGTATTTCAATGAAAGTAACAGAACTAAGTAAATATGAAATTTAAAGAAAATCGTAAAGATATTTTCGAGAAAATCTCATGAAAGGAAAACATGAATTTAATTAATAGTAAGTGGTCGTTTTCTTTTAACGCGGTATTTTAGTATCCAATTTAACTCGTATTAATAATATATAAGAGGTAGGACAGCGAGTTAATAATAATAATAATAATAAATAAGAGGAGGAGGATAATAATAATATATAAGATAAGTAATTTATAAGAAGGAATAAAACATAAGAGGTGGGACTAATATGTAGGAATTTATTATACAGGGTGTACTCGGAGAAGTGGACGAAACTTTGGGAGGTGATTCTGGACATCTTTTGCAACAAAAAAATCTATATAAACTATGGCTCGATTCTGCTCCGTTTTATAGATATTTTTAATTTTATGTTTTTTTCAAGGTATTACTACTTTTTAGCAAAAGTTGTCTGTATTTCTCAAACTGTTATAGCTAAAACGATTTCAATAAGCTCATTAGAAAGAAGGTTAAATTTCCTTTTAAATAAGCTAATTAATATTTCAAAATAAAATATAAAGTGTTTCACTTTGTGGCCCAAACTTAAGAAATAGCAAGTTTCTAATTTTTTCCAAAAACTTTGACTTCATTTTTCTCAAATATATTATATAGGTTTATAACCTACACTCCTCATGAAAAATATCTACATACAAACACCTTTCGAAAGTCATACCATGAATAGTGGTTATTTTAAAAATTGTTGCAGAAAATTCTTATTAATTGCAAAAAATAGGGGTCAAAACATAATTAAACTGTTACATTCACGTCTCTAATTGGCGGTATTCTTACTCACAAAAACGTCTCAAAACCTCTTTATCTTACCTTATCACCTGGAAGGATTTTCCTGAAAACAAAGTATTTTATTGGGGGAGCCTCTTTGGCTTTGATTAAAGTTCATGCGTAATTTTCTTGTGTAACATTGCATTGATTCGTTTTGCAGATCCATTAACTTAATATTACCTTCCAATATAAATCGTTCGTTAGTATGTAGTTAAATATGAACTTTAAAGGGTGAAAGGGCCCACTTATAAAAAATATTAAGATATATGTATTATTTTTTCGCCACATCTAACTAGGACTAGTCCTGAATTAATGTTGATAAAAGGAATTATTTAATAACTGATTTATTATGAATATAAATCTACAGTTGTAACAGTTCATAGATGTTTTGTAATAAGTTATAACCTTCTCTGTGTTGAAAATGTAAACAAAAATGTGAACGGTTTTTGGTTTTATGCCTATTATTGTAGTTTTTTTAATTATATTTTGGAGAAGTAAAAGTAATGTTGCAAAATAAATTATTCAAAAGGTAAACATTTGCACAATTCTTGAATCAGTAATTATCTTTAAACAGTATGTTTTGGGGTAAATCCAAGATGACCTTGTCTTGTTCTTTAGATAATTCATACAATCACAATTTAACTTAAGCATAAAACTCTTAAAAATTAATATCTGTGTTTTTTATGGTTGAATGTATTATGTTAAAAACAAATACGTGTGGGTAACCAAAAATGATGTAAATTTTAAAAGTTTTATTGTTCTAGGTTTTATACTATTCGTATCTTAATGTATTCCAAGTAAGTTTGCGTATTTATGTAATCATAATCCTAATAAATTTTTAAGTCAGCTGTAACAATACTGGTTTACTATGGAAATTTTGAAAATTGGGTAATAAATAAGAATTATATTGTCTATCTCAACTTTAAGTAGATGCTGTGACCAAAAGAAAACAAGAAACATTTGAAGCTAGACACATTTTACTAGATATTATTTAAGACTATGCAGATCATTTTCATTTTTGCGTAAGCCTATTATGTTGAGCACTAGATGCTGAAGAATAATAATCTCGGCTCAGAATAGTGTTTCTATATTTATTCTGGCCCCTTCAGTAGACAGTTCAATTCTGTTTTTTTTTTTTAAGATTTAAGAACAAATACTGGTGAACCTGTGAATAGCTAACCATCGCCACACTAACGCAGAAAAGGACCTTAAAAGGTCGCCTCCTCCAAGAACTTGGAGTTGGGATGTTTCAGAAAACGGTTCAAGTCTGTGTTCTAGGTCATATGGGTATATTTTGGGAAACGAGGTTCCGTTTGTAGGCCCCGAGTCTGCTGTTGAAGTGACACATCTATAGGAATTGTTTTTGGTGGTTGAATATGATACGTTTGATACATCAACTACGAGTGATTATTTTCTAAAGATGTATTCTTTTTAGGTTGTGTAGTTTTACGAAACGTATCTAGATGTATTCCAAGTAAGTTTGCTTATTGATATAAACAATCCTTCTCGATGAATTTATATAATAGATTATTATTTAATTATTTTCTTTCCACTATTGAAATTAACTTTTGTTTCTGGACCGGGTAAGTCCTGTTCTTTAAAACAGCCTTTTTCACAGGAAGTGCTCGGGACATACTTCAGTTTTTAAAAATGTTAGCATTAGGCTGCCCAGGCAAAATACTAGGAAGAAGAAATAATCGGTTTGAAGATGAAAATTACTTGTTTTACTGCAGTCACTCGATTAATTATATTTTTTAATGAGATAATATTTTAAATTATTTGTAACCTTTGTTTACAGTAAAGAATTTTTTATTTATTCTGTCTATAAGCAAATATTGCTTTCATTAAAGACTTGATAGTATTCAACAATAAATTGTACACATATGGGAATGTATAAATAATTTGTTTATACTTAAAGATAAAACTTATCGCGCTAAACCCTCCAGAGATTTGTGTATCTAGGGTAGGGATAGACAAAACTACACAAACACACACCCCAAACTTTTTAGTTGTTCTGATAATTTTCTTCTAGCATTTTTACATTCTTCAATGTTATTTGAAGACTTGTGATTAGATTTTAATTTAGAATGTTGCAACTTATATTGGGTGTTTTTTTTTTTTTAATAGTCATATTAAATTTTAAAAAATGTTTCAATAAAAGGTAAGCTAAATTTACTTAGTACCATTTTTTTCCTGAAAAAATGTTAAATAAAAGACAACAAATAATTTCACTTCACCATCCGGTGTTCATTCTAAAATTCTATACAAATAAACTCTCAAATCAATTAAGGAATATTAAATTAATCAGATCTTCATTAAACTCGGGATTCAAGCAATACTTTAAGGTACTTTTAATGTAAGTGGTAGATCTCTAGATTGTACTATAGTAGAATTTTAGAGGGATGATTTTATGTTTTCGTTTTCTTTGAGGTACCGCTTCACTCAAAGTTAATTTTTATTTTGCGATTGAATAGAAAGCTCTAACTTGGTATGTGTGACTGTACTTTCGCGATTTTATAATTTTTTGTAATTTTCTAAAAAACAGCTCCAGATATTATGTTTTTATTTTTTATGCTATTTACCCACATAAATATCTATCATGTTTACTTTTTATACTATTTTTCCATAAAATTGATACATTGATATATATCTATAGATGGCTTAGAAAATGAAACTTTATGCACGCGAAAGTGTCACTTCATTTTAGTTGCACGATATCCATCATCTTTTTTAGTTTTAAGAGGCTATAAAGTATTGCTAGAATTCTAAATTTAAAAGAAATTTCTTAAAGTGCGAATTTGTAGGTTTCCCGATTTTTAAATGCTTCTGGAAAAAAACTTAAATAATTTTGATTAAACGTGGCATGCTGTTTGAAAGAACAGTCGCTTATATTTGAAAACGTTTTCTTTTCATCGGTAATTGAATTCATTGGATTTTAAGAGCGACAGATTTAACTTAAAAACGTTCTTCTGAATTTGTCGATGGCTAAAAGGTCGTTGATAGTGAAACTAGATCCAATAACTTACCTGCATATTTTACTTTGGTAGGCCCAACCAGCAACTTAGATAAGGATGACAAAAAATTTCAGTTGTATTTAGCACTAGAAAATTAAGATTGTAAGAAAAGTAAGATTAAAATTGTAATAATTGCAGTAAGAGAAAGTCGTACGAATGTAAATACTAATTTTTTTATTTTTAGTTTTTTTTTTATTTACAGAGCAAGTTAGAGGAAACATTAACCAGAACATGTGAGATGATTGGCATAATTTATGCGGAAGTGTAATGGTAGAGTGACCCAAAAGTTTTCTTTGACTTGTCCAATATGAGAAGTACGTATGGTAAGTGGGCATTCTGAATTATGTCAGAAAATAACTGTTGTAAATAAAAACTGAAATAAATACTTAGTAAACCAAAATACAAAATTATTACCAATCTTTGATCTTTGTCCATCTTTTTTTTTTTTTTTTTTTTTTACCTTATCTTTGACCCACGACTAAAGTGCAATGTCTTATTTTGCAAAGTAAACAACTTACTGCTCCCAAAAAAATTTCTTTCCCTGGCATTGCTGATGAAACTTTTTCAATACTAATGACTATTTAATTAATTATTATCACTACATATAAAGAAAATGATGAACATAAATTTTTGCATTTTATTTAATTTTAATAAGAAAAATATGTTAAAAAATCCTATAATTTTACTCAATATTGTTTTTGCAAGTATCAGATTATTCCTCTATATTTAAATAAAATATTTACAAATATTTATAAAAGTATTTATTTGACTCATTCATTGCTCGATTTGATTTGAAATATTTGACTATATAAGTATAAAATAGTATAAAGTAAAGTATACAATTTTAGGGTTAATTGGGTTCAAGCCTAGAATAAATAAATTTATTTTCTAAACTATTGAAATGATCGTAGAAAAAATTTAAAATCGGAAACTTGAGGTAGGTGTTTTCCCTCATTCGTTCCGTAGCGTGTACAATAAGTAGCAAATATAATTGTATCTATTTTCCCACCCAATCGTACCCATTAATATTTAATAGGCCCGTCTTTTGGGTCATTAATTTTATTTTATTAAATCAATTTTCATTGTTTGTGCTATTTCATTGTTTTTAATATCGATTGAATTTTGTTTCAGTGTTAGTTATTTTAACGCTATTTATCCCAAAGATACTCACGGATGACCAATGTTGTCCTTCAGGTGTTTATCTAGGAAAAGGTGCCTGTTCTGATGGAACAAATATTTCAATTGGCTGCGGTCGAGATAGCTACTTGGTCACTTCAGCAGATGGGGAACTGGAGGTTGAGGAAGGTATTCTGCATATTTTGGGTGAAGAAGACAACTTTACTATAGCAAAAAACAGGTAAAACTAAGCGGCAAGTCTAAATTTTTAACCTAATTTGTTAACATTTTTTGAACTTGGGAAGCCACACAACCTCAGCTATAGCATTTTGTTTGCGTGTGTGGGATGAGCTGCTACTTGCTTGTGAATGCACGATATTGGAAAGTGACTTAGGAAAAAGACGCAAAGAGCAAATCTCTCGTCTGCTTTTTCCGAAAATTTTGTCTCAATCTGGAGTCTGAAAGCAGTTATCGGAAGCACTTGTCCCCAACGAGGTAAAAAAATCTTTGGACTCTGCTTGTTTTGCAAAAAGCGCACGAGCTCTTGGTTAAAGGACGACATAGCATCTTCGCAAAAAGCCTTATCAGCGCCACATGCCTTATCAGTGCAGCGTTCACTGCTCTGAACTTGTTTTTCTTGTAGGAGAGTTCGCTTTATTTAGCTAAGTTCATATGCTTTTCCAGAAGATGCAGTTATTTCTATATTACTTAGTTATTTTATTTCTATATTACTTAGTTATTTTATTTCTTTATTACTTAGTTATTTGATACATAAACTAAAACTCAGATTACTCTTTACATATACATTAATTCATTACAACTCAAAACCACTAAAAGGGAGCAACCTGGCATCCATACCCTTCACGAAACAATGTGGCAAATCACTACCAATCCCAATCAAACCACTTTCAAGGTCTGATAACTAAAATAACACAGAAAACAACCATCAGAAGGTAGTCTCAACAAGTGAAAGTGCAACTCCGCTTCCGCTTTATCGATAACAAAATGTTTCTCAATAAAGGTTAACAAATCATTACGAGCCAGCAACAACGTTATTAACCGCATAAATGTCCAATTGACGACAATTTACACTAAAATCATTAACAGAACCCTCCGTACATAAACAGGCTAACTTGGTATTGAAGATTAACTGCATGGGCTACCCAACATGTGTACTAGTTTCTCTGTAAAAAAATAATAAAAATAAAAAATATTATTTTCAATTCGTCTCATTCTATATAATCTAAATGATGTAACATGGACAAATTAAGTGATCATTTTAGAGGCTGACGGATCTTATCCAAGCCATTGCAAATAATTTTTTTTTGTTTTAAGTAACTGAATTTGGTAAAGTACTATTTTGTATTTGTTAATCAAATCGCGACAAAATCTGATTTTATTGATCTCTGGAACATTTTTCAATGTACTAACTGCCTCGAGTCATAGTTCTCTCGTTGCAGACAGCACCTTCAGTGATGAAGGTATAAGTGGCTCCTAGGAAGGTCTTCCATTAGCACGCGATACAGTAGCGCATTGATGTAGGCTGTTAACAGTATGCGTTTTTAATTGGACCTTAAGTTTGAAGAAATATTTATTGAATTTGTTGACGGAGAAGGATCGTGTTTAAAGGTTGGGATGAAGGATTTTCATTTGTTAATTTAAAAAAATTCGCGCAATTATTTTTATCTTCTGTTAATTTATTAGTAGATAGCTTCCTTAACATTTTTGGCTGTTTCAATGTCTTAATGTTGCGCTACACCTTACTATTTATAATGTCCAAACTTTTTGACACGGTTAAATGGTACCGAAGAGTACTCGCAGCTTATAGCAACAAGAATTTTTTCTACATAATACTTTTTTTGATCGTAGTCGAAGAAACCTGCTCCTATAATTTTGAAGGTTTCCTAACCAGTATTAATTACTATTTTTCTTGATTTAGCTTCTGTATGGGAGTTGATGAATTTACCAAGAAGAGAGTTGCATTAGTTTGTTTTGAAGAAGATGCGAGCTATTTGGAGAAAGTTGGCTTTATGAAAATATATTCAATATGTCTGCTTATATCGGATTTATTTCTTGTGATTACATTGATTGTTTACATGGCTTTTCCAACATTAAGAGACTTGCAAGGAAAATCGTTGATGTCGTTTACAGCGTGTTTGTGCCTTGGATATTTTTTGCTGGCCATAATGCAACTGGAATATTTTGGATTTTACATATCAACGGAATTCTGCCTGATAATGGGTGAGTTGTATTTTTACATTGTCCTCAACTATCATCAATTATGTATGTTTGAGCTTAAATCTAGTTAAAGTGTACGTTGTAACACCCCTTATGGGAAGTTGATATGTTGATATGCGGGCAACCCTGTCTAACACAAGACAAACAACCCTCAATAATGAACACCTCCTCCCCGCAACTCTCACACAATTCACAAAGGTCTCCTATAGATGTAGTTAGGCGCAGTGTAACTATTTAGGCTAAACCGATCCACGGTCAAACTAGTTCAGCGCACATAGCTCAGTCCAAGGAGTCATACGACTCGTGATGAAGGATGGATGTCAAAGAAGTGGTTGTGTCAAGAACGGAGCCTACAAAACACCAGACATTCCCTAGACGTAGTCAGCCTTTTCTGACTAAAGGGCTTGGGAGGACGAATGTCTCCAGAAAGTCTGGGAATTTCCCAGATATTGTTGGATAAATTACACTTTCTTTGGTGGGAGTACTTGGGTATCAGAAATGGTAAGCACGATCTGCCGGCATCTTTTTCTCTTCCTTGGTTTTTCTTAAAAGCCTAGGTAGTTACCAAGTGTTGAAACGGGATAAATTCTACTTGGGGCTAACAGGAAGAGAAGGGGTGTGTAGCGCTAGGGAGTGTTTACTCCTGTTTGCCCTTTCCCTCACGATTTTCTCACATAATTTTTGAGCTTAAAAAAGTTGAGGGGTTTATATTTTTCGAGAATACTCCCATCTTTTGCCATCATTAGAATATCTGGGGATGGCGTTACATGAAGTGCATCTGTTGAACACCAGGGAGTTGTCCGTGACTATCAACTTTCTCTTCTTCATAGAATTTCTTGGAGAACCTGGTTCCCTGATTTGGGGTAGCTAAACTCTCAATATGGAAAAAAGAAGACTATTGTATACATTTTTATAAAATTAAAATTTGTTAGCTATAACCCTAATAATTAGAATAATAGAAAGTCGTGCAATAGTTTCGCCACTGATTTTGTTTAAACTTAGCGGTTTAGTGTATGCTCCATTCATGTAGTTCGATAACTTTTATTTTTTTGAACATTTATTTATTTATTTTATTTGTAGGATTTATTTTATATTATCTGTTGATGAGCTCATTTTTCTGGCTGAGCGTAATATCGTTTAATATTTGGAGGAGTGCGTCGTAAGTGAAAATTTTATTTATTTAGATTAGTATTGCAAGAAAGAAGAATACTTTTCTATGAATGAATACATTTCTATCAGAATTTTTATTTTGAGAGTAAGGGACGTGGCCTCAATCGCTGAGCGTGAACACATTGTAAAATTCGTCCTGCGGACAAACTAATACGAGTATATATTTCTGACAAGCAAAAATCAGCAAAAAGTTAAAATTGTAGTTTAAAACACTTAGCAGACGTAAGAGTACATCGTAACAAATATTTTAAGAAAGAGAATCCCATTTAGCTGCGTCCTTATCGCTTGTAATGCCCTTCGTATTTAAAAACCCATTTGTCTCTAACTTTAAGCTGAGACTAACCCGTTGGACTCACAGTTCTGCGCTTAATTCTGGGTTGCTTATATGAAGTCGATTGCCCGCATTCGCAATCCTCGCATCCTGAACTAATAGAAAGTGGACTAGGCTTTACTTACCGACCTGCCCTGCGGGGCGCGCCTAGAAATTAGGACCTCCTCATTATTTTCAACCACTAACTTCACTCGATTGCCCTTACTCATACAATTAACTTTGCTTAATAGATTTTTTTTTGTTCTCAACAACGCTCTAATTTTCTTTTATCTTGAGTGTAGTGATTGAATGTATGTTAAATCTTCAACTTTTATTTTTATCATTTTTCCTGGTAAATTCTATTAAGGGTACTTCTACAAGAGGGATTGGTTAAGCTTCCCTGAACATTACAGTTTCTGATTTTGTATGTCTTGCCGTATACGTAATATCAATTAGCACCAAATGTAGGAGTATATTTCCAAATTTGAAAGAAAATCGACTGAAAGAAAGAGCCATTTTTGAAATTTCCTTGATAAAGACTTTGTGTAGTGGTTAAAAACATATAAATTGATTTTCAATTGAAACATTTTCCAGGATAATGTGTTTAAGAGTACTTCCGAGATAGTGCCATTTTTGAGAAATGTATTTTTTATGAACTGTTTAGTGTTAAATATGTTGCTAAAATTCCTAGACTGAAGACTGAAGGTCTTTACTCAGTGAATTTTCCCCGTTATCTTTCCTGTACAGATTTCCTGTACACGGCTCCTAGGATTTTCTATACTTGACGTACACATAGATTTATAGCTTTCACTTTTATCATCCTCAGCTATTGATGCAAAAAAAAAAAAAACTTTTATCATATTTGTAAAAAAATCGTTTTAGGACAGTTCTCTGGAAGGAAGTGGGGTAGGCTTCCCTGTAGATATCATTTCAGGGTACTATATGGTTTTAAAAATTGTAAGATGTATGAATTAAATGTGACTTAATAGTTAGAACTTTGAGAATTGTAGTAAGGGAAAGTCGAGAAAGTGTTCATATAAGATGCTTACTTTTAACTTGAGAAGCTAATGACTATATGACTATCTTGACATGAGTCAGTACCAGGTTTTAGCAAAATCACAAAGCTACCAGTATTTAATATTAAACAATATAACTTATTGTTATGATTAGTTTTCAAAAACAACACTATTTCGAAATACGTTAATTACCATCATGGTTTTGTCAAAAATTAATTGCTGAAATTCTTGTTGTCCTCCTAATTGGCGCTACAACTGGCTTGCTCGAATCTTGGCCTCCTCTATCAAAGTTCACCAGCTATCCAGGTCCAAGGCCGCCACCGTCCAGTTTCGGACACCAAGGGTAGTCTCGCATACTCAGAAACACTATCACTTCATCGCGATCTCGGCCTGTCATATATATTTTCTTTAATTACCTTATATGGTATTTCCTCGAGATTCATTCTGCCTACGTGTCCTGCCCAACGAAGGTGTCCAGCTTTATCAAACTCATCACGTCGACGTCCCTGTACAAACTCCTCAGTTCCGCGTTACTTCTCCGTCTTCTTGTTTCGCCATCCAAAATGGCTCCTTCGCTTTCGAAGAATTTTCCTTTCGAACCTAATAGAACAAGCTCGTCGTTTCTGGTGGTGACCCAGCATTCTGAGGCGTATGTTAAGAAGGGTAGGATAAGGGTCTTGTAAAATCTTATCTTAGTCGACCTGAAGATTTACTGACTTTAAAAATGATCTTGCAAGCCGAAGTATGCCCTGTTAGCCAGCAGTATTCTTCTATTAATTTCACTGGGCACATTATTGTAGCGCCTAAACGCGTGAACCGATTTTCATGAATGAGGTGTCATTCGATTCGGAATTTTATGTAGATGTGCCTTTTGGGGGTCTCGATCCTGTACATTGAATGGGAGAGGAGTTAGCCCCCTTTATGTAAGGCCCCCTCCAAAATTATTATTACTAATTACTCTGTAAATCTTGGCCCGATTTTGATAAAATTTGGTAGGATGATAGGGTTAGGGCTCCCCTACGTAACATTAAAGCGACGATCTGCTCTTACACTTGTTAAGGGGAAGTATAGCAATCGTTGCAAATTATCGACACGTGAACCGATTTGCATGAATGAAGGGTCATTCGAATCGAAATTTTGTACAGATTTGCACTTTAAAAGTCTCGACGCCGTGCCTCATAAGGAGGGGAGTTTGCCCCACCCAAATAAGGCCCTTTCTAAAACTATTATTACCAATATTTCTATAACGCTTAGTCCGATTTTGATAAAATTCAGCTCGAATAAGTGGTTAAAGCTCCTCTACGTTGCTGATGCTCTTACACCTACTAAGAGGAAGTACTGCAATCATTTAAATTATCAATGAGTGAACCGATTTAAATCAATGAATTGTCGTTCGATTAAAAGATCTTTGCCTCTTTGCCTTTTAGGAAGAAGTACTGCAATCGTAGTTTATTTTTCTTACTCCTCTTAAAAGGAAGTACTGAAATCGCAGTTTAATTTTGCTATTTACGTACAAATACCTTCCTATGTTATTCAAAACGCTTTTTCAAAAAAATTTGTTATTGAGGATGGTTTGGGGGAACGCAACTATAATCATTCTTTAAAAAGATCTCTCCATTGGTAGTTACGGTTCCGACTTAACACCTTATCAGATTATAATGATAGAATTGTTTATTCCAAATTTTAAAAAAATCTGTAAAGAAGATATCGTCGCCTAAGAAGTGATACCTCGTAACTAGAAAATATCAACTTTACAGGAGAAGGAAAAAAACAGGATATAAAATTCATTTTAAGGCATACAGTAATTCTTCTTTCAATGTTAACTATTAGTGTGACTGTCGTCTTGAAAGTGCATGATTGAAAATAAATTTTTTTTCAACATTTATTATTTTTTTCAACATTTATATATAAAAATGTAATTTTCGTTGAAATTTTAGTTACGAGGTATCACTTCTTAGGCGACGATATGTAACTTTGTAAAATAAACAAAAAGGAAAATCTATCCAAAAGGTACAAAAATCTCCTTAACAAAAACTTACAGTTTAAAATGTTAAGTATAAGGGTTGATTAAACGCCAAAAGGTACACAAATCAGCGAGTACCCAACATTTCATTAATACTTCATTAATAGTTAAGTAATTCAACTGCATTAATTTTCATTAATAAGTTATTTTTTAGAATTTATTAGATGTTACAGACCCTTATGCTGGCCACTTCATTTATAATATTTTTTTGTCATAATTATGATAAATCACATAAATATGTACATGCATGTTAATGTAGAAAAAGACAAAGTTAGAGTAGGCTACTGTCTTGAATTCATCTTACCGAAATATTCGTGAGCACAAATAACACACAGTTAATAACAAGTAGATTATTCAACAACAATTATTCATTTCTCAATTGTAATTTAATTTAGGCCCCCTAATTTTACTTATAGTAAAATACTGGAATAATTAGCTGCCCTAAAAATATGCATATCTTATTTACTTTATATTACATATATACAACATTGTGGGATGAATACCTAGATTGAGAATGTAATTGAAGAAAACTATATTATTTGCGATAAAGCCAGATAATTATTACCTATTATTATAAACGTTTGACTACTACATAAAGTAACAATTACTTTAATCGAAGAAAGAACTTAAACCGACGATTTTTATTTAAAAATAAAAATAAATAAATAAAATAAACAAAATCATTGGTGTAAGTTTTTTATACAAAAAAAGTTTTTGAATTTTTTAGCCTCATAATTTTTTTTATTTTTTGTAACGTTTTTCTTTTTAACCTGTAATTAATAGTTTGATTATTATAGATAACTAGATATTACTGTCAATCTACAGTGCTACTTGAACATATATTTTGTAGACGAAAATGGCCAGCATAAGGGTCTGTGACATCTAATAAATTCTAAAAAATAACTTATTAATGAAAATTAATGCAGTAGAATTACTTAACTATTAATGAAGTATTAATGAAATGTTGGGTACTCGCTGATTTGTGTACCTTTTGGCGTTTAATCAACCCTTATACTTAACATTTTAAACTGTAAGTTTTTGTTAAGGTTTTGTAAGAGCTTTACCAATTCAGGACCTCCAGACTTGGAGCAGTTCAGAAGGAATGCCATCGTAGCAGGGGTTTTATTATTTTTTAGACTTAGAATTGCCTCAACAATTTCGTCCTCATCTGGTGGCTCGAGTTCTTCCTCTTCCGAGTATGGTTCCAACCCAATCCTATTGTCAACATCTTCTACAGCCAAGTTAAGCAATGAGAAGAAATGATTATTTCTCCGTCGTTCAAGAATTCCCTTCTTGTCACTTATAAGTGAACCGTCCTCAGCTTTACAAGAGCTTGTTCTTGGTTTAAAGTTTGCTCGACCTTCTTCACCATTTGATAAAATTTTCTCACATCATTTCCACTTCTTAATTATTCCAACATTTTCAATTTCTCTTTTTATTGAGCTTTCTTTTTATTCCTGTGAATTCTCTTTTTTTCCTGCCATAACCATCTGTGTTCTTCGACAGATGCTCGAGTGTGTCTCCTCTGTATCATTGTTCGATAAGCCACATTTTTCTTATTTGTGGCTTTGAATCAGCAAAATGTATAAGTCTTAGACCATTATTATTTGTCTCAAAATGAGCACTATATTGGCCGATGGTTGGTCGATAAATACATTCCTGGCCCACTTGTGCATTACAATCTCCGATCATCAGCTTTATATTACCTCTAGGGCAATCATCAAAACATTTTTCGAACTCTTCATAGAAAATATTTTTGTCTCCTCCTCAGATACTTCATGAACTGTAACCTGTAATTTCGAAATCTTCTTCTGAGCCGAAGATAACATATTTTTGCACTGATAGGTTTAAAGTCTAATACCATTTGTGACATCCTCTTTCCTACGGTGAATCCTATCCCAAACATATATATCACAACATATCGCAACTATAATAGATAGTGTGACCTCCTTTCTTGAAAATTCCTGTTGTAAAGAAAATAAGTCCCAAGTACGAATTTCCTGAAGAGTTTCTCAGTTTTCAGCGAATTTCTTGAAAACTGCTCTGACTGATGTCAAACTTAAAAATCGAACCACGAAATGCTATATCTTTTGATTCTAAGTTTTTCTCTGCAGAATTCATTTCAGTTTTTGGGGAGTATTTAGGGTAGAGTTCTCTCTTCGATGCCATTTCACTGAATTAGATCGTTCTACTATGTGATATTAGTGTGAAAGTATTTTAATAAAATTCCTTATTTAAGGAAAACCACTTGCTTAGAAGTGTGAATCTCAATTTTTTCTAGCTTTTTATTTGATAAATTTTAAAGAGGGTTTCTAAATGTTTCGCTTTTCTATAATATCCTTTTATTACAGTGAACCTATTGTGATGCTTACCAATAATTAGTAAAATTTTGAAGTTGGAGGAAATGTTTGAGAATTAAAGTTACATAAAGTGTAAGTCTTTATACCAGATTTTTTATGTTATAGTCACACTTATCTGATTTTTGTTGTCTAATAGGTGGCAGATAACTTGGAGCGACGCTCAATTAGGGATTGCATATAATGTTATAGGCTTTGGTTCTCCGGCTATATTCTTAATTGCTGCCATATTGGCTCATCACACACCTGGCAATCATATTAAACCAGATTTTTCTAAATCTTGCTGGTTTTCAGGTAATATTAGTATACTTTTCATTAAAGAATGTTTAGAGTGTAAAACAATTAGTTTTTGAGTTTTGCCTATTTTTTGTTTAGGTAAATCTGAAACTTGGGCATTTTTCTATGGACCAATTGGAATTTTATTATGCTTTAATATTGTGTTCTTTGCTCTTACTGTAATGCGCTTGTGGAAAGATTATAAAGATTCGAATCCGGGTTCTAGGATTCAAGTTTTAAGATTTAAGTAAGTCTGTTATCCTCGATCAAAATCTCCTAGTATTTGTTCAAGTTGCAGTAAAGACCAACGCCGTTATTCAGAAAAGATTTTTAGAGGCCTTAATAAACACTGACAAACAAAGAAATTGCTGGAATTTTCCACGATTAAGATCATTCGTGAACATTGCGTGAAAATCGTTGCTTGCGCTTGCCGTTTCTCTGGATGATAAGTGATAAGAGGACTAGTGGATCTTGAGTCCAGGATTAGAATGTCTGGATAGATTGTATGGAAGGTAAGGAGACGAACGGATTAGGGAAATATTTAAATTTCAATGGATTTTTCCGTTTAATGTACCGTTTTCTGTTTTGCTTCAAACATGTACAAGCTACATCAAGTTGTGTTAGTTCTTATATTCTTTTTATGCGCTGGTCTGGCCACGATTTCTACGAAGGGAAGAGAAGCTGCAATTGTTTGATTGCATTCCTTGACATCTCGTATCAATTATGCTAATATGATTTAACAATTTTTAGCCCTGTTTTACATTGTTGACATGTATATCCTTCGACTAGTTGTGTTCATGATTTTTTTAATTATAATGATAGCACATTATTATTATTATTATTATTTTTGGTTTTGTTTCAGGTGTCTTCTTTATTTGAAAGTATTTCTAACGATGGGCATTTCATGGATTTTTGAAATAGGCTCTTATATTTTTGAATTAGACATTTGGTAAATATAATTTTTGTTTTTCATGTAGAGCTAATCGAGTTTAAAACTTACCCTTCTGTGGGAGAAAGAGAATGGTCTCAAATATGGCTCAGTGGCTTGCTTACCGAGATATCAAACCTCGGATTAGCATCGGATTTCCAGGCTCTGTATTAGAAACGTCTATACCATTTTGACAGTCTACGCTGGCCATTTTTTTTTTTTTTTAATTATTATTGTAGCTATTAAGATCTTTATAAAGTCTCTACTACCTCTAGCTTCTCGTATATCAATTTTGCAGCCAATCGCAGTGCAGCACGTTTCCCGCTGAGAAATAGTTTAGACTGTGGAGGTGAAATATGGGGGCAAATTAAAAATGAAACTCTAAAGCTGCCAAGGAATGTGTGCACCTGTGAGCTCACCTATGCTAGGTGACTCCATCTAGCATATATAATAACGATCCAAGATTGTGAAAGGAGCCGGAGCTGGTGTTAATAGCTCATATCTAGATGGGTACGAGGGGGTACCCAAAAAAAACCGGAATTATTTTTTAAAAGCTATTTATTTACAAATTTTTTACAGAACAACCTTATCCCCTTCAAAATACTCTCCATTACAACTAATATATTTGTCCAACCGGTGCTTCCACTGTTCGAAACATTTTTTGTAGTCATCTTTAGAAATGGCTGACAGCTCCTTCTTCGTTTTTTTCTTGACCTCTTCAATGTTGTCAAATCGGTGACCTTTCATGCCCTTTTTCATGCGTGGAAATAAGAAAAAGTCGCACGGAGCCAGGTCAGGCGAGTAAGGTGCGTGGGGCAGCGGAACCATGCCATTTTTAGCCAAAAACTGTGTAACAGAGATGGCTGTGTGTGCAGGTGCATTGTCGTGGTGGAAGAACCAGTCTCCTGTTTGCCACAAATCGGGTCTTTTTTGGCGAACACTATTGCGCAATCTTTTCAAAACTTCCAAATACCAGGTTTGATTGACGGTCTGACCTGGGGGGACAAACTCTGAATGGACTACGCCTTTGGCATTAAAAAAGCAAATCAGCATTGTTTTGATGTCTGACTTGACTTGACGACATTTTTTTGGTCGGGGTGAAGATGACGTCTTCCATTGGCTCGACTGTTGCTTTGTTTCTGGGTCATAACCATAGCACCATGACTTATCACCAGTAATGACCTTTGACAGAAAGTCTGGATCAGTTTCAAGCTGTTGTTTCAAAGCACGACATGTTTCAACTCTTGATGTTTCAACACATGTTCTTTTTGATTGTCAGTCAGAACTCGAGGAACAAACTGGGCAGCAACCCTTTTCATCCCCAAATCTTCCGTTAAAATTCGCTGAACCGAGCTCCAAGATAACCCACTACTCTCTGACAGTTGATCAATTGTCTGTCGACGGTCTGTGAACACCAGCTCTCGAATTTTTTGAACATTTTCGTCGATTCGGGCAGTTGATGGACGTCCAGAACGAGGTTTGTCATCAATCGACATGTCGCCATTTTTAAACCGAGTAAACCACTCGTATACTTGAGTTTTTCCCATAGCGTCATCTTTGTAAGCTGTTTTCAACATTAAAACACGTTCAGCAGCATTTTTGCCGAGTAGAAAACAAAATTTCAGAGCTGCACGTTGTTCACTTAAACTTGCATCATAAAAAACGAAAAAAGAACAAAACAGCGCTGGTAAAAACAATCAGTGCAGATGAACAGAACAAGCCAGGCAGACAACACAGGCAGGACTGAACTGGCAAGGAATTGCGCTATACACGTCTAGCGGCAGAAATGCGTACTACATAAGCTCCATGCGCGGCAACGCAATTCCGGTTATTTTTGGGTACCCCCTCGTATAGGCTAATATTTCATTGCCTTCCAGCGGGTATTGTGACAATTACTTCTCGTTCTAAGGATGATTTTAAAATGTAATCCCTCGCCAGGACGAATGAATCAAATTAATTGACAATTAGTGAGTCAATTTGACTATTAAGTCGTATTTTAGGCAGCTTTTTGTTCTTTGTCAAGATAGACAGTTCCAATACGATGTACGGAAGCAGCTCAAACATCTATGGGAGTTAATTGTGAGCCTTGGGTTTGTGTATTGTCTATTAAGTTATTTGACGTGTTAACCTTAGTTGATCACAGCAAGTCCTTATGTCGCGGTCTATGTGAACTGTTTAGCCAATGAGTGTCTTAATCGCTCCAATTGCATGGTTTTTGTCTTCTAGATTACTATTTTTCTTTAAAGTAACCAATAATTGAGGACCAGTTTCTTTGTACAAGAAAACGCAAAATGTACGTTAGTGGTGTTTAAATAAGTTCTTTATACTGTTCACAGGCATGCAACAGATATAGTTAACTGTTTGCAAGGAGTCATCATATTCATTGTGATGGTTGCAACACGCAGGCGTGTAATTAGACTTATAGCCAGTAATGGATTGTTTAGTAATTGTTTTAATACAAATTGGCAAACAATCAAAGATGAAGAATCAGAAAATGACGTGCAAGCGGAACAGATTCAGCTTTCTTAATCTTATTGGATCTTTTATTTAAAAAAGTATATTTATTTTATATTTTTATTAGATTTGGTATTAGATAATAGGCTTATACATCGTATATTTGTTCCAACTGTTCTCAATATTATATAGCATTTCTGGCCTGAAACAAATAACAAAAAATCAACATTTTATTTTCGATTTCAAACTGTTTGGACGGTTCGAGAAGCTTTATAAAAATAAATGTAGGGTGAACAGTGGTAAAATACGACAAGTTAGAAATTTAAGATATGATGCAAATGAAAGAACAAGCTGTTGTTAATTACTCGGCGAGCACACAGAAATCTCTTTCTCAAATACTAGTCACTATTCAAAACAGCGTTCACATGAGCCACCTTATTTTCATTCCTTGAAGTTGAAGGACATCCTTAGCATCGTTGTCTTCAACCAGATTTTCTTAGCTTCCTGACGAACATGAATATGTAACGCTGCTCCTTACATAATGCGATGACTGTAGAAACGTAAAATTTCCAATTTTTGAATTACTTGAGAAAAAAAAGAAAAGATTTTTGATTGCCCCTCATAAAGTCCATTTCTAATGCTTTTAATTACTTTTATATTTTTTGTTTTATTTTTATTTTTTTGTAAGACGTAGCTTATTTTCATCTGACGCATATAATAGTATGCTCTCTAGTGCCTGGAAAATACTCTTTCCAAATTGAAGATAATGTTTTTCGCATTCTGATATGCGTTTATTATTATTATTATTATTATTTGTTGTTGTTGCTTCTTTATCTTACATCTCCTCTGATTTTGTATTTAGAACCTAATGTTATTCAATCAAATGAATATCATGCATACGATTTTAAAAACATAAATGTTAGTGAAGAGATGTTATACCTCCAAGTGGCTGTAGCTACCTGGTCATGTCTAAGAAGTGAGGAGGGTACATTGATAGAGCTGATGAATCAGAGATGGTTCTAAAGAGGGGCTGTTTGGGGAGAAAGAATCTCATGCAGTCAATAAGAAGTCGATATAACCGAATTTAGTACCTACAACACAACCTCACTCTCCAAACTGAAGGTTCGAAGCACTTTTAAATTAGAATATCACTTCTACCACCAAGTGTTTAAATACTGAATGAATATTCAGTAATTTTGGTAAATTTACGCGGCCACCCTATCTAGTTTCACTTCATATTTTAACATGTTTATAAAGAACCTAGGAGGTCTGCAAGGAGAGAATTGTGATGTAAGATGCTCCAATATCCTAGAAGTTTATACTTACAAGTTTATACTGCTTCAACACAGACTCACTGTTCAAGATGAAGATCGACACCCCAGCCACGTCTAGATTATTGAGTTTTTTCTAAATGATTCAGCTTTGCATATTTTATAAGCAAATTTCTAAAATTAGTAATTGTTGGGTCCGTATATACCATGGAATATGTGCTGGCCTGTACACTTAGTGTTCATACAGATCTGAAAGAATAGCTGCTCTTCCATGAGGTTAATAGTTTTGGGATATTAATAGTTGGCGGGTGTTGTTCTAGTGGTTATGTGCGTGGCTTTGTAATTGGGAGAACTCCCAGATCGAATCCCGCGTGTAAATACTTTTTATGTGTTAAAACAAAAAATGTTAATAGTAAAATGTGTGCTTCCGCCCTCATCCACGATACCTAATTTGGTAGTTGGACGTTAAGCCCCGCCTAGAAAAAATAGGCAATTACTGTACTTTTAGTTTTGAGATTGGCATGCAGTAAGCTTACTTTGCGTTATGAATTTAGAAAAATTAGTGTCCCACAGACAAGTTCATTTTATATGTATTTATTTGTGGCATGGCTATGGAAAGTGCACATACTGTGGAGCACACCAAGATAGAGTTCTATTATGACAAATTTATTTTGTACTTGGTCATATTTATTTATTTATTTTTTTTTTTTACTAAAAACTACTAACTAATCATGTACTTTTTCTTCTGATAGTTTTTAAATTTCTATTGTAATATTTTATATTATTTGTTGACAAAAAAAAATGTATTGGGTTAATATAGTGTTAATTTTTGTAATAAAACTGAACAAAAATGTTTTTGCAAAAATCATTACTGAAAGTGTAACTGATGGTTAACCTTACACGTCTTGGCTCCTTACAGTTACCCCAAATTTCACAAAGATAAAATCTCTTTTGAAACCTCTTTTGACACACGATATTTTGTCAGGGTTATTTCAAAACTAGCTCGTAGCAATCAAAAGTAGAAGCAAGAGATCAATGATCTGTGTAAGTTGCAGAACGTTATCACCACCGTTAAACTTCGACTATGGTGGGTACAGCATATGACCAGAATAGGCGATTCTGAAATGATGGAAAGAGTGATGGAAGAACGATTGTTTGGTGCAAGGCGAGTAGGATGACCGAAGTTAAGATGATCGTCAAATGGTGTGGTTAAAAATGCCAGAAGATAATTTGGTGCTGGACTTGTCGCAGCTACCAATCGAGAGACTGACACTTAAAATAGACACTTTATTCAAAAATATTTATAAATAACATACATATGTTATTGTACATACATTTCTTATTTTCGGAGTTTCTGTACACTATAATCTCCTAACTATTAGAGAGACTGACTGATGTTGGAAGATGCCAGGATCCAATGGCGGGTTATAGCACCATTTTAGCATAATTAGGAGCAGATAGCTACAGATTCTTTGCAATTGTACATTGTATATGGGAATGACAACAAATTCAAATCTACTGCCATCTAAAAGCTCTATTGTGGCTCCAGCAAGAATTAGTGTTTGTTCCTAAAATTTATGCGTCTAATCTGTTCAATTATGTGTGAAAGAGAATGTGTGTGATTGTCGTTGTTGATGTGATGTTTGCCTGCGTGTTTGCTAGAGCCTTGGTTGTAACCAGGTGGGGTAAGATATGCCCTTGCTGGGAGAGATGGAGGAGATGTGTCTCGCAACAGATGGTTATTTTATTTTGACGCCCCCCCAACCCCTGGGATTACCCCTGAGATCTGGGTGGTTCTCAGAATTCGAGGAGTATACCCTTCTTAAAACACATCATCTTTCCTAAACTGGAGTGCCATCTTTAGAACGGGAGGGCCGAGGAGGGGACTACCGGTTCCCATCTCTTCTTAGAACTTTCCTTTGAGAACCTGATTCCCTTGGACTTAGGGAGCCATTTTCAGAAAATCTGGGGACCATTAGGGATGGCGAGAGTAGTCAGCCTCTTAACTCTGACTATTTGGGGCATTCTTAAGCGTCTAAGTAGTAGTTAAGACTTGTTGGGAGAGAACATACCCTACCTAGAATCTTCTTGGACACTGTCTTAAGAATGTTTAGGGGAGAGAGAGTTGGCTCCATTTATTGATTACCCTTAATTACTTGCTTCTTATCTTTCTAGTACTCCCCTTAAAAGCCTGGGTGTTGTTTCGACTCCCTGGAGTGCTGTAGTATGAGTAGTGGTCTCACGCACCAGAGGGGGCACAATAGATCTGAATGAAAGTTTCAATTAAGAATACACTGTCATAAAAATGTAATACGCATACTTGTATTTTGTGTTTGTTACCTTAAAAGAATACCATTAAAATTAATCAATAAAATCGCCTTAACTGAAAAAAGTTATATGAATTTTATTCTATAAAGTAAAGTATAAACCAC
This sequence comes from Rhodnius prolixus, assembly GCF_049639745.1. Classification (NCBI taxonomy): domain Eukaryota; kingdom Metazoa; phylum Arthropoda; class Insecta; order Hemiptera; family Reduviidae; genus Rhodnius; species Rhodnius prolixus. The sequence goes on along the minus strand of NW_027411625.1, from coordinate 15,624,548 downwards.
TTAGCTTAATTGGCTCTCCCGGGCAAACTAACATGTAGTACCCACTATAAATTATTTTCTAGCATTCACTAATTTTATTCTCTCTTGGTTTATTGAAATTAACACGAAATTTTTGTGCCGTTGACTGAAACTTTAGACTATTTGTAACGTAGACTTAAAATTAAATATAACAAAAAAGAATTAATGAATAAAGCCGAAATAAACGAAATTATGAAATATAGTACAATTAACGTCCAAATTTAAAACTTTGTTTTTTGTTTTTCACTTTTTTATCATCAAAATCGTTAAATGATTAGCGCACTTGTATTTACATATCCTGTTCTGTTATCACATATATTAATCAATTTCTTTAGATAATCTAACTGGGAACGTCGACGATTGTAGGTAGCTGTTTATCAATTTTAATTTGAAAAAGCTGCGTTCTGCCGGTTTCATAGGAACTATTGTAATAAAATTCCCAAGCTCCGACTAAGATTTTTCAGAGGAATGATATAGTTCGCAAGAATGTGTGACTAATTAAGCAATGTTACGAAGTCCAAAAACCACAAGGGGAGTGTCCAGCGTACAAAATGATGCTGAAGGAAGAAAGAATATTACCAATTTCAGTCATTTTTTTATTTTTATTTTTGCCAAGCTTTCGACCTAGGGGCTAGATCATCTTTAGGACTTAGGCAGGACAATTATATTTTGTTATCATTATTTGAATGCGTGTGTCTTTTGTTCTGTCTGCTTATGTACTGCGTAATCCGCATATAAGTAGGCAGAACAGAAGACCACCAACCTTACATATAACCATGTAACATAATTGTAAATAGCATATGCCCTGAACATGACCTAGCCCTTTCCAAAAAAAAAAATCAAATTGGCAATTCTAGATAAATGAATCAGCCACCAGAAACGATGAACATTACTGTACTATACATAATAATGCTACGGTGAAACATCATTCTTATTAATATTAAGTGAAACTGGACCTTGTATTAAACCAACAATGAATTGTGAAAATTATGGTCCCCCCTTCAAAGTGTTTCTAAATAAAAAATCGATCTATAGAAAATATAATACTTTGTTAGGTAACCATATTTACAAAAAATTAAATCAAAAAAATATTGTTTTAAATTACTTTGATTGCTTGGAGCTGGTTACGTTAACAGTTGCATTTTTTTGGTCGTAAGAAGGTTAGTTCATTTTGCAACCTACTTCTAATAATATTCAAAACAATGCTTGTGTTGTTATTATTAATTTTCCTGGAAAATTCATACAGCCGTGAAGTGTTCGTCCAGAAATGTTGTGAAGATTATGAAATAATGGTTGACAATAAGTGTACATTTACAAATGAAACAAATCAAGAAAGTTGGACACCGGTATTTCAAGGGGTGCGTCAAGTATTAGTGTGTTTTTCGCTACTAATTGTGTGTTTAGTGGTGGTTTATAAAAAACCTTTTTTTTCCAACTTTTTAAGTTCTGGGGAGTTTGGTATTAAAGTACACAAATGTACGTCTGATTTTTACAGACAAGTAATCATTCTGTAAAGTGTTTCTATTAAAATTGTATGGTAAGTCAGGGAGTTGAAAAAACTGCATGAAAAAGTGTAATGTTGAAAATTGCCAACTTCAATTTTTTTTTCCCCCTATAAAAGGCAATAATTCCAAATTTTGTTCAAAAAATGAATATATTATCCTCGTTTATAAGTGTAGTTTTTTGCAAAACGCAGTTCATATATATATAAAGTCCCAACGTTTGGTAATCAATTCAGTTGTGTGAATCTGTAGAAAATCATGTTTGAGTATTAGGATATATTGCTAATTTTAAATCAGTTCCAGAAATAATTGAGAAAGAGTCTCATCAAATATTTTGTCCAGCGTTGATTTCATAAAAAGCTGGTATGATAGCGGTCATAATTTGTCGCTGTTGAGGCTTTACGGAAAGCTGTGTAATCAAATCCACCACAAGTACTTGTGCGATTGCTGCATACTGGCAGGTCTAAAGTCACAATGAGCGACTATCTCCTTACCGTGGGGAAGGTTAAAAGGAGAGTTTTTGTGAAATGGCATAGTTTGGTTAGTGGTAATGGGCTCGTATCTGAGTGGACCTCAGAAGGCTTGTGTGTGATCACTTCAATATAATTTTGTATTTGATGCAAAAATAATTAATGTAGGTCCTTTACATCTCCATCATGGGCAACTCTTTGGTAGATGGTCGTTAAGCCATCTGAACTTACTTTGTACTTTTTTTTTTTTTAATTATTAATTAGCATCAGGGCCAGGTTTTCTAGCGGGTGGGATCATTGATATTAAGATTTCATTATACTCCATTCAATCAAATTTCAGGTTGGTGCACACGTTCCTAAGTATCGGTTGGTGACTGGAATCCCCGTATGTGTTATGACCCAACAGTGGCCCATCTACCATAATTCTACCGATAGACTGGTTATGTTGGCCGACGGCACATTAAGACATTATACGCTTCAAGAGGCTGACATTTCTGATGAAGACTTGAGTGACGAGAATAATCTATCTAATGATTATAAACAAGGATTTTATTGCAGAGACAAGGTAGGTTTGGTGAGTTAAAGAAGTTTATTTGTAAGATGAAGAGGATTAGCTAATTCTTCTGGGATCTTGGCGACTTTGTGTGTGTCCCATTTTAACAACCCTAACAGCTGTCAATAATGAAACTCCCAACACTTGAACAATGCACTTAAGGCAGGCATGGCCAACATACGGCCCCGGCCCGGACTGATCCGGTCCGCGTAGTGAATTTATGCGGCCCGCGATTAATTTGTCTATATCAGCTGTTTAACTATTAGCTAAATACTTCTTTAAGAAATATTTAGTGATCTTCAGCTCAATTTATTTTTGCGAACTTATTCTTTAATGAATATAATGAAAGTACAAAATCAAGATTGAATGGTTTACATTTGGAGACTATGTTAGGATAGCTACTACAAGTTTAGAGCTAGATATTAAGAAAATAATAGGTGATGATTATTGATAACGTTCAATGACATGTGCGACTTTGTTTTATGAGTGTTATCCTGCGATCTAAGAAGGTGAGTATTTTCTGCCTAGAGGGAGTAAACGCGTTCTAGGTGTGAGAGTACAGTTTGGATGTAATCACACGACCGTCTGGAACTATTATAAAATGAATGTCACTCTCCTAGTCCACCTTACTTAGAGCTTCACTACTGAGAAAGGTTTCGGCTGGCTTGTCTAAATCTAGTCCATTGGTTTTGTTTGATAGAATTATCTAAATAATCTACTTTTTACCACAAATAGTGGTTGAAGAATAAGAAAATAATTTTTGAAAGGGTTTTTTTTAGTTAGTCGGTGTGTGGGGGTTGTTATGGCGTAAGTTGATATGAGAATGCTTCAGCAACTTCTGGAAACCATGTTGGTTATTTCTTAACCATGAAGTAGCCGTCTTCTAATTCACATTGATCTTCTGTGATAGTGCAAGGCGTAAGCTTCAGTTGGCTTAAGAAGTGCTGAATCCATTAAGGTTATTTCCCAACCTCATGTTACCCCGTTTGCGATTTTCAACCAACTTGGCTATTGTTTTGAAATCGTATAGACCTTTCCATAATTTCGTTCAGTTTCAATTGTTAGAAGAATGTTATTGTAGACAATAATAGTTAGAACTGACAATAATAACATTTGATCATTATTATTAAATATTATTTGCAGAAAGTGGACAGTCGGAGTGGTCAGGTACTTGATGTGGCTATAGTCTGTGTACCAAAAGTTGGAGGTGGATGGCACGATGCTGACTGGCGTATGAGAAAATTATTGGATCCAACTTTGCATTTCATTTGCATAGTTGCATATCTAACAGTATCCATTGTACATTTTGTACTGCCTCAGCTGAGAGATATGGTGGGCAATATAATGACAACGGTCTGCATTTGTCTTGCAGTCAGCCAAGCTGCCGATATCGTCTCCATCTTTACGGAACTTCACAGTCCAATGTCATTCATCACTGCCGGTATGTTAAAACAAAATTGTTTATTTTCTTAACCACTTCTATTTTTTTCTTTTAGTTTCTTAGGATATAAATATTTTTTTTTCCTAAACATTTTTATCATAGGATTAATATTAACCAAGATATTTGCTTAAGATGTGTTTAAAATTCACTGAAGCGAGTTTGATTATAGTCCTTATTATCTCCCCTAGAAATAGCCCTGGCTAGAAACTGACCTGTAGTGTTTATAATCTGCAATTTTGTTCTAAACTTCTTTTTAATTTTATATTTGTTTAGTTAAAGTAGTTCAATTTTGGGAAAAGTTATTTAATTTAGGAGCCTTTTTAAAATTTTATGTATTTCATTATTTTTTGTTATAATAGAATTTAAATATGTATATTTAATGTTATTATTGTTATACTTTTGTATACTTTTTTCAGATATAGTAATGTTTGTTAGCCTACTTGCTGCATTTTTATGGCTGAGCAGTTTAGGATTTTACATTTGGAAAACGTTTAGGTATGGGATATTCTAGGATATATGCATATTTATACTTATTCATTATGTTATCGTTGTTTAGGTAGACATATTCATTTATAATTATATAATTTTAGTTAACTTTATGTACCAAACAATATTATTTTAACTAATTTTTGGAGCCAATTCCTAATAGGCGCACGGTTCTCTTTGATTATGTCTTTGGAATTCGATTAGCTCATTCTTCAATTACTCTGAGAAATCTAAATAATATATAGGTTGGTTGCAAGTGTCTCAGACGTTTGTAATTGGTCTAAAGCATGTTCAATAGCAAGTAAGTGTTTTGGCAAGTTTCAGTAGCCAAATGGCTTCCGTCTCCAAAACTGATACTTTTATGACTGGAGTAAGATAAAGGGGTACAGATGTAAGTAGTAAGTCACATTCAGAGTCGGGTGCCTAAAAATCTTGTGTGAACGAACACTCACACGACTTCTATACTATACACTATAATATTATGCAGTTCATTGAAACGGACTACTCCTCCCCAGAACTGCCCTAATATGATATTTCCCGAGTATTATTCAAACAGTAGTTATAGCATATTATATGAGCAGAAATCAGCTGGAGGGGTTTTGAAAAAATTGTGAAAAATTGGAAAGCGAATCATGGCCCTATCAATTTTGCTCAGACAATTTTCTTCAAACTCTTTAATCCTCCTTAATAATAAAATGGCATTGGACCTATTTCATCTAAAATTGCCTTAAAACTTAATTTTCTTGGAACAGTTCGAAATTGAGTTTTTAATGCAATACATGTTTTGACTGTCCCCCCCCCAAATGTTTTCAACGCATGGTCCGTCTGCATAAATGGTTTTGAATAGATTTGAAACTTTTGCTCTTATTTGGGGCAACCAGCAGGGGGGCATTAGGAAATTACAATATAAAGCTTCCTTCTAAAAAGCTTTTTCAGAAACATTACCTCGTGGGTTATTTTTTAGTGTATTAGGTAGTTTCTGTCACGTTTGAAATAAAGAAGGTTTAAAGTCTTGTTGGAAATTCAAGTTCGAGGAAAATCGGTTAAGCTGAAGTGTAACATTACTGAATAGATTCTCTCGGAACGACGGATTTTTTAAAAATAACTTCGTGTTTTATACATACATCCTTATAAAAGCGCTTTACTTTATTTTTCAGTAATTTTCAGTCTTATTGAGTTCTGTACCTTATTTGGAAATGAGAATTGAGGGTGTCTGGTCCAGCTGCTGAGTCATTGAATATCGACTTTGTATTAGTGCCTAAATAAATTTACACTTCAACTCCACCACTTTTAAAGTTTGAAGAAAATTTGTTCTTTATAATATAACTGGATTTAGCGAAAGTTGCGAGTTTCCACGTATGATTTTTTGTGAACTGAGTATTGCCGCTAGCAGTGCAACAGACTTACACTAGTTATCTCGTTAGCATGTTTGGGATTTGCATTTGAGCGGAAGCTATACTGTTGAAATCAGTAGTAGCATTTGAATTCCAGAAGGTCTTTGCATTTTTGCTAAGGATATTTAATGATATGAAAATATTACAAAACTTTGCAAAAAAAAAAAAACTTGTTTGACGTTGCAGATCGCGGAATGTTTTCCTCCGAATAACGGATGGTCGCAAGTATTGCTATTATTCTTATGGAGTATGGTCATTGACAATCGTTATATCAATAATAGCCATCTTTGCACATTTTATCTTGGATATTCCTGCAACAAAGGCTGCAAGTGAACCAAGCGCTCAAGGAACTGCTATAGGTAATGTTCAATACTTGATAGTGTAATATTGATTCGTATTTTGGGGGGGGGAGGGCAAGGATGGGCATTTTTTTTTCTTCAACAAGCCGGATAAACATCTTATGAATGAAACAGGCCAAACAAAAGATTTTTTGTTTTAAATCTAGTGAGAATTTAACCTGTTGCTTACACGCTTGTATTTCTGGAACTACAATTTTTCATCTGGGAATTAAAAAAATAATCTGTTCTGCGAATCAATAAATTCGGCAAAAATTCTATAAAAACAATAATTTTTTATTGATTACTAGAAAAACAAAACAAAAAACTAGGGTTTCTCAAATGATTTGGATAAAATTATTGTAACGCTTTTTGAAAGATTAATAATAATGATTTTTGAAAAAGGTTTAAAACTTCTTATTTTGACTTTTAAGAATTTTTTAAGTTCGAGTAGTGTAGGAATAAGTAACATTTTTAACAGATGGTAAATAAGTCTTATGATAAGTTCTATGATTTATTTGACATCCTCTCACAAAGTACATACGTTTAAAATATTTATTTTAATTAAGAAATTAGAAGTTAATTTTTGATGTCAGTGATGAATTCAAAATTTGGAGTTAACTTGCTGATGATGATCGTTCTAAGCAGCTTCTAAATTTTATACTTGGTACTAAAATCCAGTGTGTATGGCAACTTGATAAAGATGCCTAAGCGGGCACCCCTCCCTGCCTTTTGTACACCCTGTGAGTGTTTCTGTATGAAATCGAAGGCAAAGGTATATGTGTTATAGTGGCTATGTGGTTGTAGACCACTTCTGAAAACGTTGATCCATTTTTATAGACAGGCTAAGAGCGGTCTTCACGAACACGTTAAGGCTTTACGGGAAAAATTCATTCATTCGAAAAAATGTGTGTGTTTAAAATAAGTTTTTGAAAGTAAAGCAAAGTAAGCCATCTATGCTGTTCTGAATCTGTTCTTTTATTTTCTAGGTTGGCTGGGAATTGCTATGTTTTTTTTGCCGATTGGATTTACAATTTTACTAAATACTTACTTTTGTTTATCAACCCTGCAAATAATGAGCAATATGGCTTCTTGTGGACGGATTCATCATAAGTTGAAATATTTGTAAGTTATATCGATTGAATACCTGAATATTGTCGGTTGATAAATTACATTATTATTAAAATCAGTAAAAAAAAGTAAGTTCATGGCATTGGATTAGGGAGGCTAGTAAAACTCTTTTCGAACCGTGAGTTAACCCAGTGTGACAGTGAGCATGAATTCATAATGCTAAAAATGTATTTTTACCGCTTCTAGGTGCTGGGGAGCGAACAAATGCCCCTAATAATGGCACTATAGCAGAACTTCAATTCAACCTCGTATTACGAACTTACTGTACAGACTCAGTATCAGTGGCGCACAAAAGGCACAGACTGTTCAAAAACTCAATAAAACTAGCTGCACCTTTACCTTGCCTACATTAACAGAACATATTTTGTAAATTAAGTGAAATTGTAATTAACTCCTGTTCACTCCTTGATCAATTAGATGAACTTAGATTAATGAGCAGTATGTTTAAATTTGGATCTTGATGAGCGATCTCGTTTAATATCAGAGCGTATGTAAAAACAAGAAATTTATAATATTTATGTAATGTAAGTTTAAAATGAACCAATACGTCTTTTTTTCAAATAAAACAGTCTTATATTGGTAGAGTAAAACTAGAGATTGATTAATTAAATAAAAAATCAAATGTTTCCTTTTTATACAGTTTCCAGATGTTTGTGAAGATGGCCATAATCCTGAGCATCGGCTGGCTGTCTCTGGTTGTGTCATGGTTGCCGTATGACAGTGTCTTCTACTGTCATATCATTATCAACGGTTTCCAAGGACCTTTAGTGCTTTACGTCACAGTCATCAGCCAACGTAGAGTACGCTACCTTTTACGAAGAGTTTGTTGCTCGGAAAAATGTATGTGCTCTTGTTTACGACCTGATCGTTCAACTGACGGCCCCGAATGGGGTGAGGAAATGATGGCAATGAATCAGTGAGATTGGTGGAACCCGGCACAGTACTTATTAATTTATAATTTTAACATAGTACAAAACTAAAAAGTATGAGGGTTGCTTAAATTATTTAAATATACCTAAAAGTAATGAGGAATAGTAAAGTAATCGCGTTTTTTTTTTCTGGCGGGGCTTAACATCTAATTACCGATTAGGTGTCAGATTCGATGAGGATATACGTATATATATATATATATATATATAATTATTTAAATATACCTAAAAGTAATATATATATATATATTAAGTATATTCAGGGTGATCCATTTAAAACGCACTAATCGCTAATAACTTTTTAGGAAAGCGGAATTTCGAAAATACCCACGAAGTAAACTATATGTTTTTTTAGGTTTAGTTTCCAAATTTTTCTCCCCTATGCTGTATCTTCATTTTTCGCGGAGTTACGGCTAAAAACCTAATTGGGGTTTCTTAAGGACCACTGATTTTGACAATGATTATGAAAACTACATTAAAAACTGTGAAATAAGACGTTGATCCCGTTTCGATATCCCTAATATTTGTCGAGATATTTTAGATCAAATTTACAATTTTTTCTATTCGTGAACAGTTTTCAGTATTAATTTTCCACCAGAAATACACGTTTTGGGAGGTCCTCTGAGTGCAAAAAATGTTATTGTGACGCAAATAACAAAAATAATAATAATTGAATATTTTAAAATATTTAGTGTAATGTAATGGTTATGGGTTAATCAGGATAAATTTGTTTTATTATCAAATAAAAGCAATCATCACATCATTTTAATGCACCCAGTATGCAAGACTTCTTGACCTATGATTACGGTAAGAATATCTTAGCAAAGTGTTGATCTAGTGGTCAAGAGCGTGGTTTTGTAAGTGGGAGATTCCCAGTTCGAATCTTGCGTATGCAGTCATTCTTATTACTTAAAAAATCATAATACTTTTTTAATAGTGTAGTCATGTGGGGATTCGAACTGGGAATCTCCCACTTACAAAACCACGCTCTTGACCACTAGATCAACACTTTGCTAAGATATTCTTACCGTAATCATAGGTCAAGAAGTCTTGCATACTGGGTACATTAACATGATGTGATGATTGCTTTTATTTGATGATAAAACAAATTTATCCTGATTCACCCACAACCATTATACTGTACTACACGTTTTAAAATCTTCAATTATTATTATTTTTTACTTTGCGTCACAAACAACATTTTTTGCAATCAGAGGACTACCCAAAACGTGTATTTCTGGTGGAAAATTAATATTGAAAACCGTTCACGAATAGAAAAAATTGTAACTTTGATCTTAAATATCTCGACAAATATTAGGTATATCAGAACAGGGTTAACGTTATTTTTCATACCTTTTTATGTAGTTTTCATAATCATGGTCAAAACCAGTGGTCCTTATGAAACCCCAATCAGGTTTTGGGCCGGAACTCCGCCTAAAATGAAGATACAACATCAGGGGTAAAAAATTTGAAAACTATACCGAAAAAAACATATAGTTTACTTCGTAGGTTTTTTCGAAATTCCACTTTCCTAAAAAGTTATTAGCGATTGGTGCGTTTTAAATGGATCACCCTGTATATATATATATATATACAGGGTGACCAAAGTTATATGCTCCACCCACTTTTTTTTTTTAACGGCGGGAAATTTCGAAAAAATAAAAAACACGTATTTAATCATTTTTAGTCTAGTTTATTTTCAGTGATTGACCCATTTTTGTAAACCCCTGAATCTCGAGATATAGCATCCAACTTTTGTTTTTCAAATGGAACGTTATATTTTTTTTTTGCATATTTTTATAGTATTTGAGCTCGTTTGTAGAAAAAACAACCTGAACGTCGAATAACTCTAGCCTTTCTAGATCTTGACTTCACCACCATAAGTGCTGCTACAAACAGAGCGTGCTTGTTCAAAGTTTTGGCTTGCCTATCCGTTGATGGTGCCCAGTTTGTACAGTTTCTTTAAAAAAAATAATGTAATTTTGACATTAAAATGAAATTTGTTTTTCATATTTTAAATTACCATAACTTTTGAAAAACCTAACCGATTTCAAAAAAAAATTTTTTGTTTTTTTTAGGAGCTCAAATACTATAAAAATGTGCAAAAAAAATATAACGTTCCATTTGAAAAACAAAAGTTGGATGCTGTAACTCGAGATACAGGGGTTTACAAAAATGGGTCAATCACGGAAAATAAACTAGACTAAAAATGATAAAATACGTGTTTTTTATTTTTTCGAAATTTCCCGCTGTTATAAAAAAAAAGTGGGTGGAGCATATAACTTTGGTCACCCTGTTTATTTTAATATCAACAAATAAGTTATTGACATTGTAACGTCTCTTTCTGTCAACAAGACTGCCTTAATTACATTTCTTGGACATTCGTTTAATCAATAAATATGGTAGTATTATAATAAATATAAATTTCAGCTTTAATGAAGTTACTTTTTACCAGAGAACTATTTTATAGAATGTTCTATCTAGTTAGCGTAAAGTTCAAACTATAAGTGAGTGCCGTTAAAGTAAAAAGAAATTTTAATGAGTGCCGCGATTAGTAGTTACAGGAGGTGCTCGTTCTTCCCCCTCTAGATGGCTGGAGTTGCTGCGGAATTGTAGTAAACATGCTGTAAAACTTTTTTCATGAACATATTTTAAAAGTTAAAACGGCTAAATATAGATTACTGCAAAATTACAGACTAGCAAAAGAGAAAAAAACCTTTCCGAATTACATTGCCTTTTGAGAACGTTAATCTGCCTTCTGGGGTGATGTCTGGCGGGCGGGTATCTGCAGCTTAATAGACCGTCTTCTAGATAGAATAAGCCTACTGATAAAATGAGAGCTTAACATTAGAAACTATTTCTGAGGGTACCCGATTACAAGTTGGTTCCATGTAAGCACCGATGAATCTGCCTCAGGAGATGTATGATCAGTGATATAAAAATGACCTTATGATTGATGCATTTCATTAGGTTAAAAAAGAAAAGCATCTTTTTAAAGTAAGCTTTAAAACACCCTCATACTATTCGAATGAAGTTCTAAAAGTTCTGAAGTGCCGTACTTATTTCGATAATAAGCTTTAATGTATTTTTAAAATATATTTAGCTATATAATAAGAAGTTAATTTGCTAGAAAACAGGAGAGCAACATCTAAGCGCGACAACCATTTTTCTATGTAACTAATATTTGAATTTAGAATAGAGAAATGTATTTGAAGCTAGATATGTTTGTTGTGATACATTTCCAAGACGTAATGCAAATAAAATGTTGAAACTATCCTGTAGGACAATTGTGTACGAGTTGATCGTCAAAAACTACTCAAAAAAGCGTTATGTTGAAAAACACTCAATATAGACAATTTTTTTCTTCCTCTTTTTCTTTAAAAGTTAACATTTTCAAATTTGCTTTAAAGTAAAGGACATTTCCTCGTTTTGTCAAATGTATGTGTGCATTAGCGTCTAGAACCACTAGCCATTGGTAGAAACATGCCACCCCTCTATACCTGGCGTAAATCAGCCTAATTATTCCTGATATCCGAATGTTCATTTATCATTATGTACATAATTTTGTTCCAATCAAGGAAACAAAAAAATCGATCCAAAAGGTACAAAAATCGTCTTAACAAAAACCTTTTTTTTAACGTTTAAAAATGTAAGTGTAAGGCTTGATTAAACGACAAAAGGTATCAAATCAGGAAGTACCTAACATTTCAGTTATATCACCCCATAATTTCAATCATTTAGAAACGTTCGAAAAAGCTTGTGTTTTATTCAAATTTTATAACAATTGATATTAATTCTAATTAAAATAGATAGTTTTTATGGCTTTTTCTTTAAGAAAATGAATAAAGAATGACTAATTTTTACCGCTTGTACCTCTTTCTAAATAATAGTGATCCAGTTTGAGAAATTACGATGTAAAACAGTGTCGACTTAATTTAGTAAAAAAATATCGTGATTTACTCAATCACATACTTTGGTAATATCAGTATAAATAGCGTCAACCCGAGGATTCGCAGCAAGGAAAAATAGAAGTAACATTTTGAAGAATTGAAAAATTTGAAGCAATGGATTGATTGGTCGGAAAGAAAAAAATTAGTCCTTTGTCGGATGAATGCAATACTACCTTCCTTTTTCGAGGTGTAACAAAAAGTAAAAGTGGCAGAAAGAGAAAGTCTAATGAGTATTCACATCAACTGTTTTTGAATTTATACAAAATTTTCATATCGTTATATTTTATCTATGATATTTTTTTTTATACCGTTGACACAATTAGGAAGGATTTTTGTTTGTAAATATTGTGTTGCTCTCTAGAATTTTGTGAATAAAATTACTCTATGCCTTCTAAAGCTATATTTACATTTTGTAAATAAATTAAAATTTTTATTTATTACACAAATTATTTATTTCAATTTTTTAATCAGCTTCTAAAAACATTAGCTTCATATTTTAAGGTTGTGTGTTTGTTTATTGTATTTTCAAGAACCCTTTTCCCAATTTTTGCAAAACGATTTAGATAGACAAACTGAAGCAGAATTGGTCTTACTGAATTTTCTTAGTTACGATGATTGCTTAAATAACAGTCTCATAACGAACTCTGTTATAGGTGTAATAACTACATTCAGTCCTCCAGAACTAAGCAAGTAAAGTTTGCATAGTGTTGTCATAAGTAACATACAAATTGCTTGTTTTGTTTTAAAGATGGAAAATAATAAGTGAAATTCCATCAATTAAGTTTTGTAAAGTACTTAAGTGCAGAGCATCAGATATCATTCCTGTCTTGTAAAAAACTGCAGGAACCTTGCCTTAAAACAGGCTAAGGTTTACTAGTGGAAGAAATCGAAGTGGGAAAACGGAAACCATTGGAGATGAGGGCAGCCCTGTTAAAACTTCTAAGATCGATTAAGGAGATAATTGAAGACAATAGTCGACAATTCGTGAGGTGGGCTGGGATCTCATTTATGTGATTAAGTCTTGGTAAACTTTCCGCAAGATAGATATACTATTTTGTTAGAAACAAATGATTAACAGAGTTGCGCATACTGTTCAATTTCTTAATCTACAATATTTGACATCTATCACGAATTATGGGGATGTCTTTACCAGTCTGAAACAGAAAATATGGACCACTCACCTTTTACACTCCCAGACGATGGATGAAGTGGTTATAAGGCTAAAAGGTGTTATCCTCCAGTCAGTCTCTAATAGGTTAACTTCATTTAGCCATGATGCGAAATAAAAGTATCCGAACAACCTCAGGATCCTAAAAACCACCATATGACCAATGCTGTTACAGTGCACAATGCCTATATTTCAAAATAATTGTTTATACTGTCAAAGTTAGTTATTCTTTATTAATTATGCTTATGCTGTTAGTATTGCTTTAAGTGACCTTACATTCCGCCGAATTTCGTATTTAAATTGCATTTATTAGGACAGGGTACTAGTCTAAGACAGGGGTCGGCAACCTATTTCAAGTAGAGAGCCATTTTTCTTTAAATAATTTTAATAAATCTTACCAAAAGCCGCAAGGATGATAGAGTAAAAAACTCTGTAGATCATTTGTATTTTCACAAATTATGATTTTATGATAATCAATAACATTTAAATGTTTTATACATTTATTTTTACATATTACATAGTAAATAAACAAATAAATAATAACTAAACCTGTGTTTGAATGAAAGTATTATATAATTACGTACTTTATTTTAATATAATTCTATTCAATTTCAAACCTATCACATTTAAAATTCTTTTTGAAAAAATATGTTTACTTTAATAAATGAAATTTTCGTTTGTTTCAATAAAATTATAATATATAATATATTTTGGACTGGCTGAAGAGCCATACAATTTGGATAAAAGAGCGCATGCGGCTCGCAAGCCGCGGGTTGCCGACCCCTGGTCTAAGAGATCCTAAGTTCTAAGAGGCTTACTGGCCTCAATTAGGTGGGCTAACTGCTCTGTAAGATACATGAAATGTATTTTCATAAATTTTGTACTTAAAAAATTCTGTAGTGAAAGGAGTTAATAAAGAGGAGTATTTAAAAATTCTGTTAATTTTTTTGTAAGTCCTTTAAGGTGGAAGCGTACTACAAGTATATGAAATTTCAATAAATTATTTTCTTAACTTACATAAAATGTTCCAATATGTCTGGAAAACGACTGAAGAAATTATACTTTCAGAATTCTTAGAAAATACCGCTTAACCGCCATTCAATCATTGTCCATCCGTCTCATATACCATCGGTAAATCTACTTGATCACGTGCCTCTATTTTTTATCGAAGCTTGTGCCTAGTATCCATTCTGTTGAGATGTAAGCCCATTTCCTTTTTACCTTTCCTACTGTGCGAAGACGTTTATTGGCACTACACTAGACACCACCAGCTCTGTTGCAAGTATTCAACATAAGTAGATTGTTAGAAGCGTTAGCAAATCCTGGCGAGTCCGAACAGCTCTGATCGATATCACGTCACATTGAAAAGTTGAGATTCTCAGTAAAAATTACCAAATTCGATAAGGTGAAAATTTACAGTTTCCAAGCAGTAATGTTACTATTTTGTAACTGCAATACCCACAGACTTTGTTACCATTTCGAAATCACGTGGGAAGCAACCAAGTAAATGCCGTTTAAGGGTTTTTTAATCATGCACTTAAACAGAATTTGTAGACTTGATTCCTTAAAAGAGTAAGCTCAATTTTTATGAAAAAAAAATACGATTTCCACATTTCTTTTTGCTGTATTTGAGAAAGAAAGGATTAAGAACCCAAAAAGGCAAAGAAAATAGCTTTTATAAACCACTTTGTACACAATATTATTTATAATTTGAAATATATACTAATTTTTCAAAGTGAGATTACAAACAAGTGTTTGTATGTTTAAACACATTCTTTATCTTTTATTAATTCATTAATTTTAACTTATAAAATGAATTAAAAACAAAAAAGAAACAAAACAAATTAATTTACATCTCAATTTTGCTTAAACATTTACAACATTTACAAAAATAAGGAGAATTTCTTCTTTTATTTTATTTTTAAGATTAAATATTTACGTGTAAACAGCAATTACAGTATTTATTCCGAAATTTGCTTTCACACTGTTTGCACATAAACAAATCCTCGATAATACAATTTAAAACTTTATTTACAATAAATTTACTACTTTATAAAAGTTATCTTTGTTTTTAACTTCTTAGAAAACAAATTTTTATTAGTTAATTTATTTGTTCTTAATTTATTTCTTGTTTCTTCAAACAAGAAATGTGATTTTTTTTTTTGTACACAGTAATAACTGTGGGCCGCATTCTTTTTATACTGACTGTGCTACTTGTTGCGATTCATAGCTGATAAATTCCCATGTTTCAGCCTTTCGTTCTCATAACTGTCCCTAAATGAATCCAAGTTAGAAACAATTTTTATTAATTTTCATAACAGTGCAAACAAATAAGTAGCTAATGATTTTTTTTAAACTGGTTTCCACCTTGTTCCTTAAAATTATTTGCTAGAAACTATTAATCTTCACCGTACCCCATTTGCATGTTTAGAGGATTTTAAAAAAGCAAGTATTCATGCAGAGTCATTACTGTATACGTATGTGTATATTTCAGAATCACTTTTAAACATTTTATTTGTTACTTTATTATTATTATTCGTTTTTTCTATCTTATAGTGACTTGAAAAATAATTTTTTTTGTTTGCCATCTTTAGGTTTTTCTATCGGATTTACTTAGTAATTTTATTTGTAAATTACTTAAAAGTAAGTTTCGAAAAATCATTGAAACAGAGGTTTAAAAAAATTACATTGATCCAAAAAATAGACAAGAGAAGACTGAAACAGGATAAAGTGGACTAATTTGTTGAATTGTAATGACCTAAACAGAAAGAATTTCTACTGTACATTTGAATTAACTTTAAGAAAATAACAAAACCTATTCGCTGAATTGACTATAAATCTAAACTGATGGCAACAGATTTTTCAGTTTGAAAAATAAACGGAGAAGCAGAGTCAAAATCCAAGAGTTTGAGACGACTCTTTAACTCACGTACTCATCAGATCTTTGATTAGAACTGTCTGAGCTAACTAACGCACACTCTAGAAATTAAGGTAGATTATAAATTATCGAAGAAGAGAAATGAATCAAGCGGCATGCCGTGAACCCTAAGGAGCTACCTAACTAACGTTAAAGAGGAACTTAGATTATATCTACTACTCCAATTATCAAAGCATGCCAAACCACTACCTGAGAGTTCTGCTTGTAGACTTTCAATAATCCGTCCTTGCAAGTTTTGAGAACCGGAAAGGTTTATCTACTTCATCTTTCAGGAATGAGTCTATTTACCTGCTTTGACTTGTTTGGCGAGAAAAGCATGTCTTTTTCCAGAGGAGCTCAGGAAGAAGGAGGAGGCCTACAGCGCTAAGCTTTGGAGTCACCGTTCGGAACTGAAGATCAGTCTGGACAATTACAGGTACAGATCACATGTGTTATCTCACGCAGTATTATCGATTCTGAGTGTACTCAAAAACATGCCAAAGCATGCAAAAGCTGCTTATTCTGTGGGGAGATAGAGGTTACTCCATGTCACCGGCGACTGCGTTGACATCATCCAAAAAACATTTGGAAGCCCGGGTTAAGGAGGAGGAAACACTTTACCGGGAACCCTTCCAAATATATCTCAATTTAGAGGAAGTGCTGAAAAGTGATAGTCTCGACAGAAGAGGGCATTGTAGGGATCTTTTGCAAGAGTTGTCATCTTTTTCCTATCTTTCCACGAATTTCCTGCGAATCTAGGACTTCAAGACTCGTCTCAGCAAGGCTTAGAAAAAATTTATTCACAACCTTTTAGGAATCAGTTTGTCGCCTTTTCATCGCTCAAATGCACTAGATCCTAGACTAAAGATGGCAGTGTATTTGTACAATTTACGTAGATGAGAGGCTGCATACCCAGAGTTGGCTTAGTTGACTTAGATTGGTAGACACTAGATTGACTTCGGTTTTCGTCGTATTATAGGAGATAATCCTTATGTTCCTCCTGTCATATAGATTCCTTTTTGAATCGTCGTCGCCCACAATAAGTAGTAGCCACAACCTTTGCTTGAAAAGCAGTGGCGTACTTGCTAAGGCCCTTCTTCCGTATACATCTCCTGATAGATTGAGTAGAAAAACTTCTAAGAAATTAGATTGCTATGGGTACAGGTGTCTTTACAAGGAAGATTTATGCTGAAATTACTAGGTTCAATCCTCGACAAGCTTGCCTCATAACTTGCTTTTCCTGCACCTTAATAGCGCAAGCATTTTAAGTTCTTTATTTATTTGAAATTTTTTTGTTCATGAAGGTAAGTGTAGTGTACAATAAAATCCATTCAAAACTGAAATAGCACTGAAGCACAAACATTGAAACAGTCAAAACTTTTTTTTTAATTAATTAATTTATTTTTTTTAACTTCGAATATTGTCTATTTTATACAACAAAATAATGTTAAAAATATCATATATATATATATTTAAAGGTGGACGGTGAATGGTGACGAAAATGATTTGATTCTAAATAAATTTAAAAATTTAATCAAATTTAAAATTTAAATCAATTAAAAAATTAATTTTGGGATTAACGGACGTTTCAGAAAAACACGTTGAAGGCATATTCCGATTGTGAAAAAAGTGTCGTGGAGTTTCTTTTCGTGAGAGACAAAAAAAACTATGTGTTTCCAGTAAAATATTTTATTGGTCCTGTTTGTAAACTATTAAAAACAATCTAGCCATAACTTAATGATAAATAGAAGAATCAAAGTATATTTTTAAAATACATGGTTATAAGTATAAGTTGTCTTTCTTTTCTGCTCTTGGGGAGAAAGGAAATGTTATACTACGATTTTGCTACATTCCTTATCATTGTGAAGAACGTATGGCACATAGCTGAGATTCAGCAATTTTCCGTTTAACTTTAGAAAACAACATATAAAAGTAAACTTTTAATATACCTCTTCCGGATACACCAATTCTAATATTTTCGAAACGGGCACACCGTCCTACATATTTCTCAAAATCCCTTCATCTAAATTCTTGCAGATAGGACTGACCGCCCTGCTTATTTGTGAAAATGACGTTCTCCTAAGCGTGCCCAGTCAGCACATTTACCAAAACTCTTAATTACTACATCCTACTCTGGAAGAAACAAATTTTTCGTCACCATGCCAGATCTTTTTCATGAATGGTGAGTCTGGAGGTACCCAAGCTTTTCTCTTCAATGTTTCTGCAAGCCTTCTTCTTCTTAATATTCCTGTCACAAAACTGATATGTGACGTAACCGCAGGTTCGGAACTTCAGAGCGAAGTTTTTGATCCCATCTTTGCCATCGCATTTTCTTGGTCATTGTCTATAATACCAGTATGTTCTGGTACCAGAAAAACTGTAGTAATCAAGTAGAAGAGCAACTTCATAAGCAAAAAGCCAATATAAGGTTAAAAATTGCATGCTTTAGGTAAAAATTCATGTCACGCCATTGTATAAAATTTCCAATTTAATAATTTTACCAGATTGAAACAAAAGAAAATAAAATTTATACTGGAATCACAAAGCTGTAATAAATTCTCTCACTTTTTTTTTTTAACACTACATTATTCCTCTCAAGGACATAACAAATTTTCTCTTGAACTTATTGTTTTTAAATAAGTTTTTTCCCCTATGTTTACTTATGAGTTTACTTTTTATTTTAGATCAATTCGCTATCGAATAACTGTTGTTATTTATTATTATTATTTTTTTTTAAATCCAGAATACATTTAGAAAATACATAATGTATTACACTTAAACTATAGTATAGTATATATATTAAAAGACAACATCTAAAATAGTTCGAAATATCACATCCTTGGAATACACTCACTTACCAACAACACTCACTTTCACACCACAACGATTTTTTTAAATATTTATTATTTTTTCATGTATACATAAATAAAAATAAATAAAAAAGACATTTTCATTGTCTCATATATATTTATTTATTTATTTTTATTTTGCCAATTAATCACTAATAATTTAAGTATTTATAACATTTTATTTTGTATAATTTAATGAGCACAACTTCTAGAATTAAAACAATTTAAATGATTAAAAAATAACTCCCTAACTTGTTTTATTACATTTCATACTCAGAAGTAAAAAATGGAATTATTATTTCATAATAATTCTGTTTACATCTAAATTTATTATAATTAATTTTTTATGTTTATTTATTTTGATTTTTTAATTTTGTTGCAAAAATATAGTACTTTAACATTTCAGCCATGAAAACAAATTTGACTTTTCAATTAAATACTTCATTTTCTAAAAATTGGAATGAATTTTTATTTAAACTTAACATACAGGATGCTTGGCTTTAAAGTTAGAATTAAAACGTAAAAACAGCAATAATAATAATTTCTTCCAAGAAACCTCTACAGCACACTGTTCGGTGATTAAGGTGTTCCTAATGAGCAAACACTGGCAGGAGGCTGGCAGTGCTCAGAAGTAACTCTGGGCGCCAATTACCTTAGATAATCTTCCTAATACACCTGTATTCTATAAGGCCTTAGATTCCTTTAAATGTACTACATTGCTCCAGCTCCTTTTACAGGTGGGGGAAGGTTCAAAATAACTCGGTGGGTTAATTCTGGTGTATCCTAATAGATATGAAATCCCTTAAAATCCTTCACATTGTTCCAGCTTTTGTTACTGGAACCACCCAGATCAGAATGGATCCGTAGGACTAGAAGGTCTACGTTCCCTTAAATCTTCCACATTTTATAACCAAACATCCTGATACAACCAAAGAAATAAAAGATCTAATGAGCACACAAAGTAGTATGGATAACATTGTTGACTGATATTAATCGGTCACACTGACATTTAACATTTTTATGGGGGCAACAACCTTTACCGAACTTTGAAAAATATATATTTAATTTGCTAAGCAATTGTTCAAGAAAATTCAAGGTGAGGGAGCAACTACAAACTCCATGTCCAAATTTCCCCTTATACTTCTGTGATGTTGGCTCACGAGGAGGTAGCAGGGACTAGTGTTTTGAGCAAGGAAGTTTGGGATGATTGCTACTTAAGTTTAAGCCGATGTGGATGGGCCTCTTAGACAGTCATTGGGCTTTACCTAGCCCAGGGGTTGGCAACCTATTTTAAGTAGAGAGCCATTTCTTCTTAAATAATTTTAATAAATCTTACCAAGAGCCGCAAGGATGACAGTGTACAAAACTCTGTAGATCATTTGTATTAACAATTTATTATTTTATGATATTCAATAACATTTAAATGTTTTATGTATTTATTTTCACTTATTGCTAAGTAAATAAACAAATAAAAAATAACTAAACCTGTGTTTGAATGAAAATGGCGGCAGTCCTATATATTACGTACTGTATTTTACTACAATTCTATTCAATTTCAAACCAATCACATTTAAAATTCTTTTTTGAAAAAATATATTTACTTTAATAAATGAAATTTTCATTTATTTCAATAAAATTGAAATATACTATTTATTTTGGACAGGCTGAAGAGCCACAAAATTTGGATAAAAGAGCCGCATGCGGCTCGCGAGCCGAGGGTTGCCGACCCCTGACCTAGCCGATTCCCTAGCTGCCCTAGTGTTGGAGAATCTCTGGGAGATAATCCTAGCCGTTCTGCTGGTCTAGGCAAATGACACATCTCTAAAAGGATTCGTTGGTAACTGTACTTTTGCTTTTTTTACAGAACACGGTACACTCTGACAATATCTCCTCAGAGTTAATTTGCGCCTCCGTGCAGATTGTGATAGGAGGAAATATAACGGCCTCTTATATCCTGATTAATTGCAATAGAGACCTTTAGCACTTTGAGACCACAGCAACGATAGCGCGAAAATCATAGGTGCGAAAAACTGTAGAGCTTAGAAAAGGGAAGTAATAGACTGCAAGAGGTCAGCACAATAAGCCTTCTTTGGCTGCGTTGTCTAGAAACCGGAATCCCATATCCGAATCTAACTTTCTAAGAGAAGATATACATATATGTATGTATATTTCTTCCTTTTTGCATAAGCTATGACGTATGTCCCAAAAATATAGATAGAAGATTTACAATTCTACATTTATAAAATAAAGTAAACAAAAAAATTAACGTGTAATTTTTTCAATTAAATTTAAATTTTGGTATATAAAATGACTTGCTTAAATTTTTTTCACTTATCAACAATTACGAAATTCTTAAGAAACTTATAGTCACATTAATTGCGCTCACGCTTTCAATTATTTATATTTAATTTTGTCTAAATATGACATTCACACTCGCTCGCATTGTGTACATGTGTACACACACAAACACATACTCACAAATGTACATATACATGTTTATTTTATATATTATGTACAAATAGGAATTTAGTATGTTATCTACACACATACAAACATATATATAGATTATGTGGTTATGTTTATGTATACATAAATAAAATTTCGTTCCATTATTCTTGTCTTAATGGTTTACGAATGGAGAGCGCTATATTCTTTTACATGTAAATAAAAATCGTTTATCTTAGTTGTGGTTATGTGTCGCTAATTTGCGGGATGAGGGTTCTCTACAGAAAAGGGCGGCTGTCTGCTAAGCAGGGACACATCTCGAAGATGTATTAGTCCAGTTTAGGAACTTGAACCGTGGAGGTTTAATTCACAACGATGAATTAGCAAAAAGACATCTTACGGATAACCTGATCTGCTACATGGAATAAAAAAAAAACTGAGTTGCATTCTCCGAAGAAAATTTAAAACTGGTGGCGTTAAAAATTAGTTCCATAGCCTTTAAAACTTATTGATGTGTCTTAAAAACTGCTTGGCGTGCTCTATATAAGAGTAAGATATACTTAATCAAAAATTGTCCGGCATTGGATTCAAAAATTGAACAGTGGTTATTTCTTAAGTGGAAGTGGATTCAGAGTCTTGGCATCCCTACTAGCACTTAGTATCCTAGATTAATAAAATTAAACAACAATACCGACATCCATAACACTCACACAATACACTTAGTTCCTGAGAGATGGCTGGATATGAGCAATTATTTGGATTTAGCGCTCCACACGCAAAATCTAGCTCAGCCCAATCAAAGTTGCCATGCACCAGGTCGTGGAAGAAATTGTATTCTTAGCGAGAGATATAACCTCCCTAGGGTATTGAGGTAGAGAGTGACTGCCTGACACCAGGGAGTAGTTATCCCATCTATGTCTCTCCGATCCCTGGAATTTTCCTAGAGTCTGTGTGGTTATCGAGCTTTGAGGTATATCTTCCTAAAACTCTCCCAACTTCTAAATGTGGGCTGCCATCTTTGGAATATCTGGAGAAAGCGTAGCGGGAAAGGGGTTCATGAAACCGAGGGTGTGCTAATCACTGACGATTGGCTCTCACCTCTCCTCTACCAGTCAATGGAGAGAAATGTATCCTATCTAGATTCATTTCTATTTTCTTCTATCTCTGGAAGAGCCTATTTTAAATTACTTGGGAAGGTCATTTGGGGTGGAGTATGCTGGCTCTAAGCAGACGTTGCTGGCTTAACTAACATTATGCAGGAGACCATCGAATCCTTACTGTTATGACGTCAAATTCCACATTAAACCTGGATAGCCTTTTATTTTAAAGCCTGCTTTTTCAAAATCCAAATTTATTTTTTATTATTTTATTTATTTATTTTTTATATATGTATGTATGTATGTATGTACGGAATTACAAGTTTATTATTTTGTTTTATAACATTTCCGTGATGGTCCATGGTTTTTCATTAGTCTGTCAGAATCTTGTGGCCGTAATAATGCCCATTCTTGAAGTACTAGAAGCACATCCGTGGTTCACATCGTCCGTAGTCAACTGGTAACACACATCAAAACAAAAGTTAGATATTAAACTTTGACAATTAGCACAATTTAAATAACTGTCTTATATTTTTGAGTCCTGGGATAAGTATATTTGAGAATGTAGGGGTGGTCACCGTTTAAGTGTATTTACTTCACTTAGGCGTCTTAGACCCAATTCACTTTTGCTGAAAAACAACCTATTGCTGAAAAAGAAAAAGGCTGGCAGAAAAGGAAGAATACTCTACTATAGGTGAATTGTAGGCTAAGTACTAGGTTCATAGGAGATATGAGAATGAATGTCATATTTATTAATATAAGTTAGAGAGGTTTAGAAACCTAACTAAGTTGATTACTATAGAGAGAGTAACCTTAAAAAAAAAAAAAAAAACTCAGGGAGAAAGCACAAAACGCCTTTTCAAATAGTTTTCATGTCACTAATGGCTTGAGAAAACGAAATCCATTAGTGATAGAACTTGTGCGGTTGAAAGCGCAATAACCTTCAACCTAAAATGGTAATTTATAGTAGAATGAAAGTCAGCTCGCTTAAGCGGACGATGTCTTAATTTCCGAACGAATGAAAATATCCTTATCAAAACGGCCTTATCAAAGGTTGATTTGTAAGAAAGGCAATAGCTCTTGGCGTGAGCATCCACTACAAATTGAATATGAATACTTTGAGGAGCTCGAAGCCTTTTAGGCAGGGGTATCTAGAAGAGGCATCGAACTTTGGACGTCTCGTTCTACTGCTTTCAGCTGAAACAGAAAGAGTTGCGCCCTTGCCTAACGTATCATACAAAATTATTGTGAACGAGAATGTTGCCAAGAATCGTCGCCGTTCACCCACAGTTCGGGGAAAGAACACTTTCATAGATAGGATTATTCATGGGCATCGGTACAGCAAGTTTAAGAGAGGTCAGAGAGTATCAAAATATGGTCCACTTATCCACCCATATTTCTGCCTTGGAACCCAACGTTTCTTCCTAAGAAAAGGTCATCCCTACATCTTAGTCGCCCTGGAAGGTATATTTTTTTTTTATATCCAGCTTACATAAAAAACATTTGAAAAAAAAATCGGGTAAATAAAATGATTATTTAATACTAACAAATATCTAAAATATTTAGGCCAAATCAATGTATCAAATATATTGAGACAATAAATTTACCTGTCTCGCCAAATCACTAAATTTCAAAATTACAAAATTAAAAACTGTGACTAGTTATAGTTTGTGGTGGCAGTACTATTCACTAAAACTAATTAAATACACTATTAAAATAAAAAATAATAATTAAAAGCTTTATCTTGCAAAAAAAAAAAAAGGTGAGACCACCCCCGACTTTTAATTCTAGTTTGCTTCAATAGAGCTTCACTGTAACCAAGGAGCTTTTTGAAGAAGACGGGGCGACCTAGGAACCCTCTTTATTTTATTTTCTTAATAAGAATGACAAACAAAAGCGTCTGGTCTCCAAGTAGACAGTTTACGAAAGCTAAAAAATAAAAATAATTAATCACGAGATACAAATTTCTGATGAAGCAATAGTCAAACTTGCAATTTTGAGAGCATTCTAAACTTGGTGCAGGTGTTCGATAGGTGTTACTATCGTAAAGCAGGGGAATTATATCCTTGGGGAACCATTTCCCAAAAAATGCTCTAAAATTAATTTTCCAGTAAACAAGTATCAAGCAATGTACATGGAAGTTACTATACCAAATTTAAAGGAATTAGCTAAAGAGGTTTTCAAGGAATACTGGAAAACTGAAAAAAAAGTACTTTTGCACTTCCAGTTTTGTTAATTTCTTCGAATTCAGCATTTTAGCGAATGTAATTCTCGCTGGTAAGTTTAACCTCATATTTTCTTCTGAAGAGCCACAACAGAATTTTTCTAGAAAAAATGTTTCTAATAAAAGTTATTGATTAACATACATGCAATAAGAGTACACGAAATTTGACAAAAAAATGTATTGCGTTTTCAGTTTATTCAGTAAAATGACAATTTAGTTAACCCGTATAAATGTTATCTATATTTGCAATTTTTTTAAACAAGTAAAAAATGGGCCATGAAGCGGAAAAGGGCTACTAAAAAGTGTGAGGATTGGGTTGTAAACTGGGTCTTTGGGAAGCACTTAATTCAAATCCTAATTACTGGACATTCGACGTGACGTGCGTGGCCTGTGTTTTCTTCTTTGAAAAATTGACTACTCATCTTCTATTAACTTTCTCTTCGATAGAAAGGAACAGATGGTCTCAACTAATCTATTGTTCGAAGGTCGAAATAAATCTTCTTTTTATAGCAAGTAGATAACATGTTATAGCAATAAACGAAAATCACACAGGTTGTGGAGGGTTTTGCAAAGTTCAAAGTCAGCGTACGGCTTTGCTGGGGAATAAAATGCTTCGGCTTCTTGTGGGAACCGTGTTTCTATTCTCAGCTGTCGGTTTATTACCCAACTCAGTTGATAGCTTTCCGCTACTACAGCAAGGGTCCGCTTGTACATCCTGCATCAGTAACACCAAATCTACGGAAAGAGGACAGCCTGCACCAAGTTTCTTTCCAGGCTCATATTATATATAAATATATTTTATATTTATACAAATAGAGACGTGAAATCGCCAGAATTCAACATATTTTTTTTTGAAATCGCGAAGATCTTTGCGTAAACTGATACAAGCTTGAAATGATTGTAAATGGGTGTCTAGTATAATAATAAATTGTAGTTAAAAAGTAATAATAGTGTTGAGAATTTAAAAACTCAAGCCTTTTGTTTCGGTCTAGTATTTTAGCTCATGAATTAGTTTTCAGGATATGAATTCTCATTAGCTTCCAGTAATGTTTGAAAAAGCATACAAATGTTAAAAATTCTAAGTAGCTTTGTTTTAAAAACAGTTTTTAAGTAATAATTTTATTTCAACAATTCAAAATTTATTCCTAACTTTTCAACCATGCATAAATGTACGAGCCATAAGTCTGCATTCTTTAAAACTAAATCTGGTTCAAAACATAACACCTTTTCTTGCTACAATTTTTTAAAAGTTTCCAGTACAAAAACTGTTTGAGACTTTTGACTCATCACGCATTAAACTGACTTATGTTTCGACTAAAATTCCTGAATGTTTACTATTTAATGCGGTTTAAGTACCTAACACAGGCATTGATAATAATTTTTTCAGAGATTTATTTCTTAATACGAAAAAACTGAAATGAACAAAAAAGAAAAAATATAAGTATATACAGGGTGTTCATTTTAAGACGGCTCAAATGCATTTCATGCTTAATCGGTTGATCTGAGCAAAAAATGGTAGAGGAAAAGTTTGTTGCACGTCACCTCTTTATACTCTTTAAAACTGTGTATACGAAAATGGGGGTCAACTGCGAACCCTTACTTTTGGTCGCGCGTCAGCCGCGTATGCGGGCAGGAATCTAAAATCAAGTCACATATTCTGAAACTTGAGGTGACGGGCAACAAATTTTTCCTCTACCATTTTTTGCTCAGATTAACCGTTTAAGCATGAAATGCATTTGAGCCGTCTTAAAATCCTGTATATATGTATATATAATATAAACAAATACTCTGCGAGCGCAAAAACATAAAACTTCCACCATTCAGAAGTTGTAAAATTTGAGCAATAGAAATGTTTGAATTAGTTTAAACTTTTGTACGAAGTACATGAATAAATTTTACATTTTAATAAACAATTTTTTTTTTTTACTTTCTTTTACCACTTGTAGCAAGAGATAATATTGCATCCGTGCAGTTTTCGATCTGGAGTTTTCAAAGAGAATCCACCCAAATTTTGAGGTCTTTTGCGTACAAATATGTGTTTTTTTACATATTTTCCTGCGCATATATGTCTGAATGTTAAGGGTAATTCTAAATTGGGAAATTACTGATAGTTCAAATTAGATATTTGGTTTAGGTACCACCAGAGGAGTTAGTAAATGTTTACTGTTACATTTTTTTTTGACTTTGGGCGGCTGCGTTTGGATGCACTTTCTTGAGAACGCCTCCCTCTTAAACAAAATATTTCTGGTAAAAAGTATGATATAAAAATGATTTACATTTAGTATGTGGCTCCGCAGCATTCGAAGTCTGAAGAAAATTATGACAGTAATTTTCCACACAAAACTGATAAATCGCTTCAAGTATAGCCGCATTTCGTTGTTTAATTTAAGTCAATATCTTAGATCAGAAGGAACAATAGTATTAAGATGGCAACCATCAGTGATTTTGTGTGTTCTATTCTCCCGACCCACATGGTTTAGACAAGCGCTGAATAAATTTTGTTCACGTTCATGGGATCTCAGAACATGTATTTCAGGTGAAAACATTAAAAAAAAAAATGCACGATTGCAATACTTCTTGTTATGAAGAAGAAAAAAGATGAAGCTTCACATTAATTAAACAGCGCAAAATTTCAACCCTACAACTTTACTTCTGGGTAGTGGATTCAGGTTTTTAATTTTGGCAGGCAGTGTACATAAAAGCTAAATAATTTAATGAAACGAAAAGGGCATGAAGGTAGTCACCTTGTGGTCATGCATATAAACATGCATCTAGAGCTTATACCGTGGTATGGTGAGTTAGGTGATGGTGGTTGGATGGCTCGATCTGCGCATACACTGTCGGCTCGTTAGAGGCATACACTACAGGCGTCATCTGGCACTTACCAGCTATGCTCAATTCAGCATATGTCACTTCGCCCTTCTTTTAAAAGGAAAAAATTAATAACTATAAGCAAAATCATTAGAAATAAAATTCTATATTGTTAAAATCATTGCAATTGTGAAAGTCTGTCTGTTTAGGAAGTTGTCAAACCCAGCTTCAGTTGTAGCCGAACCACTTGAACCAAGACTGCATATCCTTGACCAATGGGAACCATCGCATTATTTAGCGAAAATCTCTTCCGAGAGCTACAGCATGGGTTGGTATATAATTAGAGAGATGAGGTGATATTATATGGGTGTACACGGAGGAGAGGTCGAAACTTCGGGAGGTGATTCAGCAGCTCTAATGCAGCAAAAAATATTCTATTCACATTGGCCCGACTCTCAATAGTGTCCAAGATATTTGCATTTTTAACTTTTCCATCAATATTCGCGTTTTCCACCATAAAAACGGCCGTACAACAAATCTGCTGATCCCAAACGAAAGAGCATTAAATTTCCTATAAATCTGCTCAAAGAGCCTCAAAACGTTTCTTATTTCACGTTTCTTACTTTTCACTGATATCAACTTAATAATTTACTCGTATGTCAATTTTTGGAGAAGGAACAAAAAAAAATAACAATTTTAGTTTTAAACAATATAATTTAATAAAACAGAAGTAAAAAATACAGTAGGTAGTTGCCTACCTAAAATCGCTACAAACATTGTTCGAATTGCTCCCGAATTCGCGATGCCTAATTTATGACGAATCTACGTCTAATATTATTGACAATATTATCTTAAACTTGTCTTAATGACATACTGTAGTTTTTTTTTCATTAAAGTTAATTAATAATAATTCAAAACTAATCAATTTTTGAAGAAGGAACAAAAAGGAAATAACGATTTTATTTTTGAATTATCATTAATTAACTTTGATGAAAAACCTCCATTTGATCAGTTACACGAACAATTGTTGCCGAGAAACTAAAAATCTGCCACAATTCTTTCCCACTTCCTTGTTTGGATAATTCGAACAATTTTTGTAGCGATTATAGGTAGGCACCTGCCTATTGTATTTAATTACTACTGTGTTTTATTGCTACTGTATTTTTTACTTCCGTTTTATTAAATAATATTGTTCCAAACTAAAATTTTTACTTTTCTTTTTGTTCCTTCTCCAAAAATTGACAAATAAATTAAATTATTAATTTGATATCAGTGAAAAGTTCTCTGTAATTACACCCTTCTGTTTGGGGTAGGGTTTTATTTGAAGCTTATTAAATGTACAACTTTTTCTGTAATTGGGTTACTCCTTGATTCACTAATACAGTAGACAATTTTAACAAAAAGCACTGAGAACGAATTTTTTAGACATTAAAGTAAAAATTTCATGAATTATAAGATACGTTTTGAGACTTAGGAGTAAGCAGATTTATAGGAAATTTAATGCTCTTTCGTTTGGAATAAGCAGATTTGTTGTAGGATAAAGGCTAGTAAAGTTGCGACTGTTTTTATGGTGGAAAACGCGAATATCGGCGGAAAAGTTAAAGTGCAAATATCTTGGACCTATTGAGAATAGGGCCAGAGCGAATAGAACATTTTTTGTTGCAGTTGAGCTGCTGAATC
This sequence comes from Rhodnius prolixus, assembly GCF_049639745.1. Classification (NCBI taxonomy): domain Eukaryota; kingdom Metazoa; phylum Arthropoda; class Insecta; order Hemiptera; family Reduviidae; genus Rhodnius; species Rhodnius prolixus. The sequence continues at coordinate 15,595,148 of NW_027411625.1, read as the reverse complement.
ACCTCCCGAAGTTTCGACCTCTCTTCCGAGTACACTCTGTATGTGGGATGGTCGAAAGTAAAAATATAAATCACTAATTAAGGTAATTGACGTTAAACTCTATTCTAATGTATATCAAAGTTAAATTATGATATAATGAACAAATTGTGAATTACTTGAATAATGAGAAATGTAGATTTGAGTAAGTGTGAAGTCGTGGCTTGTATAATCGAGCGTAGTTAATATCTGGTGCTTTCCGTATGAACGCTTTGAATGAATGGAATTGAATGATAGCTGAATTGATTGCTCTAGTTATTATTTGTATTTTTTTGGCGGATGGAAAAAGGCCTTTTTTTACTTACCGTCACCTAATCTAGATTCTTACATCCCAAACAATTTCTCTCACACTTCTACATTTAAGCTAATAAAATATAAGCTGCCCACAAATTATAGAGCTATTGTATCATCCCTCTGCTACCAAATAGATCAATTCTGTGCTAGGTGAGATCACTTATACTACAGCATTCCCAAAAGGTGAAACTTGAGAAGAGTGGTAAGAGCCATCAGTTAAGGATAAACAGTCGCTGATGCCAACACACTCCTCCTCTTTGATGCCGTTCTTAGAAAATCTGCTAGTCACTCCTATAAGGAATGGTTATAATATATATCACTTCAACATCTAGAAACCCACTAGCCTCTCTAGGGAAGCCCCAGGAAGAAAGGGAAGCAGGTAGTTTGGGATCTCAGGTACCTAAATCCTTCCTCTCCCTGGAGAGGGTACTTACTCCTCCAACACCAACCTGATATATGTACCAATACTCTTCAGATTGTGTACGCAGTCGTATTTGATAGCCAATAAAGCTGTAGGGATGTCTGAGAAAACTCTGAAATAGATTATCCTTCTCTTATAGCCTGAAAGACAAATTTATTGCAACCCACTCTCTCAGAAAGACTTTGGTTAGTTTGCCTAGGCTTACTAGGTGATATCACTCCTCGAATTAGCCGTACAGTTTTCCTTATGTCTTGGTGGCGTCCGAGAATCTCGCAGATCACAAATTTTAGGTAAGAATTAATAATGACTACAAAATGATAATGCTTTATTTTATTACAGTTTAAAGAAATCATTTTTTCTATTATTTTGCAAACATATACTCAGAAATAATCTCACTAAGATAGAAATGGATCCTAAATGAGTAGCCTTTAGGTGAAAAAAGTAATGCATTTACTTCTCAAACCAAAACCACCTTGAAAAAATCTGTGTATGTTTCTGGTTATGTCCATTTTTTTGTGGCTTTGATGCAAAAAAAAAACTATTTTTGCCTTCACTTTTCCAAATTAAGTTCTCTATTCCTGCTAAAGCAATCTGTTCCGACCTTTAATGCTAATAACTAGATAGAATGACAGCACAAATGTACTGGCTCAGAGTTATCCAAACAAGTTTTGTTCCAGCAAGTTAACGTTCAGCCCCACATTTACATTCCGTCAGAATAAAGAAAAATCGAAGAACTTGAAGGCATTGAACTTCTTTTACATCATCACTGTAATCCAGACTTAGCTCCATACGACTATCATTTGTTTCAATGAATGGCGATTTTCTTTGCGCGAGTTAAGTTATTAATCACAACGAATTTGAAATGGAGTATAGTTTTTTGGATTACAAAGCCTTTAGAAAAGTATAACAGAAGAGTTCCAGAAGATAGTTTACAGTCAATTACGAGCTGCATTAAAATATTTTAAAGCGGTCATTCATTTTTTACACCCCGTTAATGACTAATAAAGTAGACACTTTAAATTTTCTTTACATGTATTTCCGATGAAAACTCAATTTTGAAAATTTGGCAGATCGTAATATTTCTTGTTACTAAGCGTAAGAGAGAGTAAAGGTATTCAATAAATAAAACAAAAATTAAGGAGAACAGACAGACAATCACATAGACAGGACACTACAAATATATATTTATATTTTGCATGCCCAAAAACAACGTTACACTATCTTGTAAGAGCAAAGTTGAAACTTAAAGCAAATAAATTAAGTTTTTGTGAATTCAAGATAAACCAATTTTCAATGGGGTTTTAGAGAAATTGTTAAAGGACTTGAGTTGTCAGACACAGAATAGCGCAAAACATGATTCTTTAGGATTCAAATGTAGCCTATTGAAGGCCAAATTTATTTCTCCTCTGACCTTCTTTCTGGAATTTAGAAAACTAAGGAATGTGTGTCCAGTCTATTTTACTTAAAAAATAAAAGGTTAAACAATGGTATAACTGTGTATTTCTGGGCAATACTTAATGCAAGGTAATGAACGGCAAATACTTTAGCTAAGGATGATAATCTCTTATAACATGCTGGCATGCCTGTTAGCTACAAGAGACACAGAGACATATTCTATGTTCTTAGAAGGAGTAATCGAAGACGCGAAAGAAAGTAGAGCATCAGGGAGGAACTAGAATACATTGCTGCAGAAGAAAATTACTTTCAAGCTGCCCAGTTGTCAATTTTCGCTGAGGATGAAAATGAAAAATTTTTAGAGAAAACGAAAATATTTCAAATTCGCTCCTTACTAAATAATGCAATTTTTCGGACACACTGTTCGTGTTTACAGAAATATTATTACTTACCAAAGGTTTCATACAATTTTCAATATTTACATCAGTTGGGTATAGACTTGTAGTTACTTTTTCTAACGCTTTCCCGTCAGGATCTTGATATTCTGTGTACAAAATATGCTGAAATTAGAATAGAGTTCCAATTTATACAAAGATTTTAGACCTTCCACTAGAAGCCCTAACAATTTAATGAATACTTCTGTAACAGACATTCTGAACCTTCACACAGTTACAATACGAACAAAACGCACAAACATTTTCGGTTATTTAGTTGAACTCGAACCCTGGACCAAGCTGGAGTTAGTTGTGTTTGTGGCAGTGTCTATGATATTTCCTGTTTATTAAGCGTCAATAATTTTACATCCTTTAAATCTAGCAGTGATGAAAGATATAACAAAACGTGCAGGCTACACAGTGGGTAGTGATTCATAAATTCAGACACTTGCCGCGCCTTACTGGAGTAAGTGTGACATCCAAGCGAGTGTGTGAATTAACCAACATTATAAAATATCACTTCTTCACTCACTTGTCAAAGAGATTAATCAATTCCAAATATTCAAGTTAGATTAGCAAACTGACCTGAACTTAATGGGATGATATCTGGATTGTTGTCCAGACTATCTGTACTGTGGTTTAGTGAGTGCTGTTTTACAGTGCTCATCTTGCTGGTCTCTTTGTTTCGCTTGTTTTTCTCCCGACACCGCAGCACAAAGACCACACAGATGGCGACCACAACCAGTGTAGCAACAAGGCCTGACAGCACACTCACCAGGGGTACCAGCTGTAGCATTGTCGGACTCATAGCTGCAATGTGAATAAGTGTGAGTGGATAAATAGGATTCATCGTTCAGACCATCTTTTAGTTTTTTTATTTCAATAGTATAAATTTACCTGTTCTCTTCATTGGTGATTTTAACGTTGAAGTCTGAATGACAGTTGTATCACTTTTGCCTTTTGAATTCACAGCATAGATTACGACTTCCAGGTCCAGTCCCGGAGGAAGCCCGTGCACGGTAAGCTGGGGAGATATTGAGGAAACGTTCGCCATAAGCACGTGTCTAGAAGTCTCGTACACTTCCATGACGAAATGCTGTGGCAGACCGCCGTCGAAACCTTCCGAACATTCTACACCGAGTGAGACTTCTGTTTGGTTAATCAGCGAACAATTAATCACCGAATCCGGGCGGCCTGAAAAGAAGACTAGATGTAAAACAAACAGAAGATTTTCTTCTACCACAAGTTACACAGCAAATTTCAAATTTGAATACAATTTTAACTATTATTAATATTATTATTATTATTAAAGGGTTTCCTTTGCTCAAAACCTTAAGCGTAGAGTGACTATCTTAAAATATTCTCCCTGCATTCCCAGCCACACTTCCAGCACCTGGCATCATTCAATTATTCCAATATCTCAGCGTGGAAGACCATTGACATCCTCCAAGCCACAAATGTTCATTTATGCAAAGCATGTAACCAAGTTCCGGGTCCAAACTAGGAAGTTTGTGACATTACTCAGAAAGCTTTCTACTTTTTCCAGGTGTTGGAGGAAGGATATATTCTTTTTTCGGAGAGGAGAGGTGTTTAGACACCAGTGAGTGGTTATCTAAATTTGTCAGCTACCCGCTGTACATTGAGATTCCCTGGAGAACCTAGTAGTTACCAGGTGTTGTAAAAGAATATAGCTATCTAGAATTAATATATCTATAATTATCCGGGCCTCTAATTTGAGAAAGTCCTAGACTCGGCCTTTATTTCTAGGGCATAGGGACCTAGAGAAGCTATGGATAGCCTAGAGCCATGATCCCTTCCACTCAGTCTAATATTTTAATGTTATCCAGGTGATTCTTGGGATAGTGATTAACCTAGTAAACCTGGTCTCATTTAATTTCTATTTATTATTATTTTTTCTGACGTTTCAGCCTTCCTGGGCCATCTTTAGAGGCTACTTCGATTAATATTAACTTATGTATGTATATCAGAATGCATTGTTGTGTTAATATAATACATATTAAAACTGTCATTTAATGTAAATACAGAATTTGAGCGCAATTACTAAATAAATAAAAAACAGCTGATAAATAGTAAATAGTTACTCACCTGCCGGAATAATATGGTACGGACATGGTTGTGTCATAGTGCCGAGTGAATTTTTAGCCCAACATAGAAGCGTGCCAAAATCATGTTCAGTGACTGGAATGTAAGTCGCCACGGAATGTCCTGGTTCAGCCGTATAGTGATTTGTTGACAAGGCCACACTATCACCAGTCTTATTGAATTTCCAGATGTATTCCGTTGCTGGAGGATTTGATTCAACTTCGCAGGATATTCTAGCTGCTTCACCCTTCCCAACGCCGATTACATTACTCTGGCCAGGTCTACAGACTGGTACAACTTAAATGGGCAAAATAAAAATTTTTTATTAGATAGATAGATAGATAAAATTCTGTATTTAAAGAAAATTTCTCATTACAGGGGTCCTACACATAATCATGGCATATAATATATATCTTTCTAAATAAACTGAAAAATGAAAAATAAAAATTTATGCAGGTAAAGAAACATAAATATGAGATTAAAAATTAAAATAGACAAGCCTGTAAATAAATTTTACTATAATCTTTTTTATTGTTATTACCATTATTATTGTCACTTGTTTATGGCGAACGATCTGATCTCGAGGGCCTCAACAATAAAAGAATACAAAGCATTTAATTTAACTATAGTCATCTTTTATCGACAAACTAATTTTAAGTCTATGATTAAATATTTAACTTTCGTGCAATCCTATAACACTGTGAGAATTATTCAATAAAAAGTAGTGACTAAATTAAGCAGAAAGTAAAGAAAGATATGATTACTCTTAGACACGTGTAAATGCACACTATTCTATTTAAACTACTAACTAAACCGATAACTAGAACGGGACATAAAGATTTTTTAAAAAAGGATACATAGTTATTAATCGTTCTATAGATTTTTACTCATGCTAAAATAAATCCTTGATGATAAATTCAAAAACTAACATTTGATATCTAGAAAAAGTGGGTTACTTTCGCCATCACCTTCCTGGTTGCTAGCTACGCAGGTGTACAAACCAGCTCTGGCTCGACTTACACTCTGCAGAACTAAACTCTGGTTCGCTAAAATGGTGCCGCTGTTCGGGTTATTGGTTACAGTCTTACCCTGTTGAAAATAAAAATAATAAAATAATTTTTTCAGTGTTATCCTGTTAGAAACTCAGCTTTTCTGCAGACTTTGAATCTAGCTTGCAGCTTCCAAGATCATTTCCTCATTTCGGAAAACGCAATTGCAACCCTAGAAGCTGTTTTTGTTCTTCGGCACATGCAAAGAAATTCTTATAAATGCCCAAACCGGAATAAGTAGAAGGTTACTAGCTGCTGTTGAGTTCACTTATTATTTTTCCAACTATCGTGAGAAGTAGCCATGAGGACAAAACCTTTTTCGTCACTGTAGAAAACTACAACTTTGCGAAGAGAAAAACTTCTAAATATCTCGATGCAGTGATCATTTAAAGTAAACGAGGAAAGACTTGATATCAAAGCCGGGATCATTACAGGATGTAAATGCTATTTTGCAGATAGAGTGTGTTAAAAAAACAGATGCTTTTTCGTTAAAGAAAAAGATGACAAGTGATGAGAAATAGATTTACTAACCGAAATACTGAGAGAGGTAATTAATGGTTTTGACCTATGTCAAACGGCAATTCCGACTTTCGGAGGGCAATTCGAGAAAAAAGTCGAAATGCGTTTTAGGAATCTATGAATCTGTAATTTATTTATCACAAATCCTTTACTATGTACTTTTCATCAATTCCGATCTCCTCCGCAAAAAATAAAAAAAACTAGAAAGAATTTTCTGAAAAATGGTCCTATGTTGAGCTATCGAAGTTGAGACCGGAGGCGGTTTGATTACAAACCAAAGGAAAGGTTTCAGCAAGGTCTCTAACAAAAAAACTTGTTTTATAATAGTCTTATTATGATGGACTTTTTTTTTTGCCTTATGCGCTTTTGAACTTATTTTGAACCTAAATGAAAAATTTATTTTTTCGTATTGAAAATATATATGTATTTTTTAAACTACCCATTAATTCAATTTAATGAAAAGTTCTTACGTTGTGCCTCCAACTGACTCGATACACCCATGGATTAGATTTGATGTTACATTCGAAATATACATCAACACCTTCTCGAATCCAACTTCCATTTAGATTACTTCCAAGTTCAAGACTCACGATCGGAACATCTGAAAAAAATTGTTATTAATAATGGAAAAGAATAAATATATTTGTTTAATTATTTAGAATTTGTTTTTATTCAATGTACGTTTGAAAATTGTTTTAATTTTGTGGTACTAAGAGAGAAAAACTTTATTAGTATAATTATGTTATCTGATGATGCTATCAATCGATGCATCGATGCTAAAACACAGCTTACTCATCAATCTTGCATGATAAGTAATAGAATAAATTCAATACGAATTGTATAAGTAAAAGAGATCTATGATCGAAGAGTTAGATGTATAGTGGCTAACAATAGTAAACGAGTCAACAATAATTTCCTCCTCAGCTTCAATAAAAAATCCTTTTCCCTCAGCTGATCTTGTAGGTATTGTCGCCATGGTGCCAAACTATACGCCAGAACTACAAAAGATCGTTTTCCTGACTGCTCTTAGTACTTCCCGGAGAAGTATGAAGTATTTTCTAAAAATTAAATTATATTGTTTTGTTTTTAATTAAAAGTCTAAAGTCATTGAAACTCAGACAGCGGGCTGTAAGATACTGCTACAGAAGATGAAAATTTAGGGCAGTCAACTGGAATCGAACCTAATCTCGTTTATTTTATTGTTTTTTTTTATGATTTAAGGCGCGTCAACATCTAAGGTTATTGGCGCCCGGAGCTTTTTTCAGTGCACTGCCGGCCTCCGGACAGTGTTCTCTCGTTACAGACAACACTGTCCATCACCGGACAGTGAGCTGTAAGAAGCTCCTAGGAAGAGAAAATCTAAGGGTCAGCAGCTGGATTCGAACCCGGGACCTCCGCGTGGGAGTCCAGTTTATTTTATTGTTATTATTTTTTTCATGTTTGCAGTAATTGTCCAAACAATATGTTTTTTTTTTGTGACACGACATCATCACCGAGTTACAACATACATTAATCAATTTACAAAATAAAAAGTTTTGTTATACGAAGAAGTATTCACCGTGGATATTGGCTCTTCAAAATATTCCCGGTGTTGTTGCCTTTGGGGGAGTGGGAATTCAGCGTAGATCCCACAATTATTATAGCTATAAAAATGTAATATGTAAAGGAAAAAACCATCTACGAAAAATTTATCCCATTTTACAAGACAAAATTTAGGGAGCAGTATGGTAACAGAAAATTTGCTATTTACTATCTTCGGTTGGAGCGAGAGGGACTATAACAAATATAACGAGAAGTTTCTTTGAGAAGATCCGGTATTGAACCAGCGGAACTTGTGGTTGGCTGAGGAACCCAATACTAATCTAGCAAACCAAAAACACTATATAACAAAAGGCAACAGACTGTGCTTTCAAAATTCAAAACAAACAACTTCAATGAACTGTTGCACAGGCAATTAAATACAAAAAACTTACGGTAAATATTTAATTTCCAACCGTCCTCTAGTCCTGAATCAGGTATCAAACTGTTGTCAGCTCTACATGAAAGAAATTTACCAGCATCTTCCATTGTGGGTACTAGACTCAGAATACTAGTAGTCTGATTTCCGTCTTCGCTTGTCTGAAACATGAGTATTAACACGTATTTAAATGAAGTTTTTCAATACCAAAAGATTTTATTTAGTTTTTGTTGACGAAAAATGTTGCACTGCGATCGAACAGTTCTATCCCCTCTCTTGTGAGACGAGACCACTTGACCTGCAGCATCCATCTAGGTTTCCCTACGGTAGTTCTAAAAATGGCGGTGGGAATAGGCAGCGCCCCCGCTAGATGTTACTAAAAAGACGGGCACAAGCTAAAGGCTTTAAGAATTTTAAGTAGGTGCTACAACGTCTGAAGCTCTAGGCAGAGCGGGAAGTCGGCAGATTGAGATAACCACAGCCTGCTGTAGAAATAACCCTCCCTTTGGCTTTTGGGGGTCTCGACGCTTTACATAGAATGGGAGAGGAGTAAGCCCCATGTATTTGAGGCCCCCTCCAAAAATTATTATTACTAATAACTCAGTAAAACTTAATCCAATTGTGATGAAATTTAGAGGGATGAAAGGTTTAGGGCTCCCCTACATAACATTAAAGCGACGTTCTGCTCTTACGCCTACTAGTGGAAGTTTTGCAATCATTTAAAATTATCGTTACGTGAACCTACTTTATTCAATGAAGCGTTATTTGGTTCAAAAAGTGTTGTAGAATTGCATTTTTAGAGGTCTCGACGCTGTATATCTTTTGGAGAGGAGTTTACCTCACGCAGGTCAGGCCCTCTCTAAAAGTATTATTAATATTTCTACAACGCTTAGTCCGATTTTGCTAAAATTTAGCACGAAGAAGCGGATAAAGCTACCCTACGTTACCCTAAAGTTCCACTATGCTCTTAGACCTACTAAGAGGAAGTTCTGCAATCGTTCAAATTATCGACGTATGAACTGGTTTTAATGAAAGAATTGTCCTTCAATTTGAAATTTTAGGTACGGTAGATACGGCTTTTGGGGGTCTCGCTGATGTACATAGGAGGGGAGTTTGCCCCACGCAAAAAAGCCCCCTTTTAAACGGTTATTAATAATAACTCTGAAATTCGCCCGTCTTTAACCAAATTAGGCAAGAAGAAGCATTTAGAATACGTGGCATTTAAGTGTCATCCTGCTCTTACCCTTACTAAGGGAAGTATTTGCCGTATTAAATTCGCAGTTTAAATTCTCTTTGCCTGTTTACGGAGAACTGTAATTGCAAATCAGTTTTCTTTCCCTCCTTTAGAAGTTATTGTGATCTCAACTTGATTTCTCTTACATCCCTTAAGAGGAAGTAGTGTTATCAAAATTTATCTTATTGCTCTTATTGCTACCGGTAATTGCAATTTGCTTCCATTATCCCTCTTAATGGGTTGTTCATCACTTAATTCCACAACATTTCTCCACTCTCCGTCTTCTTCTGACCAACTTGTTACCATTCCCCCATAACTTGTGTCAATTTTTTTTTTTCATCCTAGATCTTCCAACTAATTATTCCCATACCCATATATTTAAAAAATCATTGGATGTATAAATTTGTTTCAACCAAGGAACCAAAAGAAAAACCTATCCAAAAAGTATAAAAATCTCCTTAACAAAAACTTACAGTTTTAAAAGTTAAGTATAAGGATTGATTTAACGCCAAAAGGTACACACACAAATCAGCAAGTACCCAACATTTCATTCATACTTCTAGTATCATATTTTTTAGAATGTATTAGATGTCACAGACCCTTATGCTGGCCATTTTCATGCATCAAAAACTCAAACTTGGAAAAACGAGACTCGACCAATTATTGCAAGAAGTGTATCAAGTTACAAGTTTTTGAATCAAAGTCCAATCAAAGTTTCTGTAGAATCTGTAACTAAGAATTGCTAGAAAATAGTGTACCCCTTTCTCTAACATTAAGTTTAATGTGTTGGGTGAGATTTGTCAAGGAAGCTTGGAGAAGTTGGAGCGCAAGGAGATTTTAGGATGTTACAGGCAGACTGTCAAACTGCTTCTGGGAAAGATTGTCGCTTCAGGTACACGGACCCGATGATCCCGTCTAGTCTTCACGAAAACAATGAGCTTTTGGTTGCTAGAGATACTAAAGCAAAACTCTTACCCTCTCTTTTGTATTCCTGAGCTGGACAGATCCTTTCCACCAGGTAATCAACGGCTGAGGTCTAGCACCAACAACTTCGCAGCTGATTTCGTACGTGTTTTCACTAGATAGAGGCCGATTTTCGCCCAGGAGTTTAACCCAAACAGGTCTTACTGTAAAATTAAGACATCATTAAAAAAAATCTGATGTCTGCACTCACAAGACTTGCTTTTATCGCAATTTACATAGCAAACTGTTCTAGAAACTTATAATTATAATTTGTACTTAAAAAATACTTAACTTTATTATAATACTAAATTACAATCGTACACAACAGAAAAGCAATACTGCAAAAGAAGTGTTACGCCCTGCTCTTCCAAAACCCTACTTAAGTCAATACTCTTCGTGAAATAGTTCGAAACCAAACTGATATGCCCAACATTTTTTACATTCAAGTACAAATGTTGTCCTTTGTCAACTGCCTAGAAAATAACAGTTAAAAGTCATTCTGCACAGTTGCTCTTCCTACGGTGTCCACAAACGCCGAATTTTCACTATTAGGCATTTCATACTCATAAATGTTATACTTGTGTTAAGAGACGTACAATAAAAGGCACTTTAAAGAAAAACTCGATTAGGCTCTTTCTTCAGAACCCGCTTAGTTTTTCTTGAACAATAACGCAATTTAAAGAAATAGAACTACATGTAAGTAGAGTGTCTACAAAGTTCTTAGAAATTTATTGGAACTTTCTTAAATAAAAATAGCCAAAACATCAAGATAAACTAAAGATAAAATTAAAATTTTAGAGTAAAGAAAGTTCACACTTTCATCATCTTCTTTTTTTGTGGTAACTAATTCAGCAATCTAAAGCGGAAACAAATTATTGGCAATTTCAGTTTTTATTTGTATTAATGAAATCAATTTGCTTATCGAGCTTCAGTGCAATATTTTTTCTCAAAAAGCGAGACGAGAACCATAATTATGTTTAGGATTTCTACAGCTAACGCTTCAGTGGATTTCTTTTCCACCTTTTTACACAAATGTAACCTCCGTTCTGAAGGAGGTATCTTTTCAGGTTGAAAGTAAGAGGTGTAAAACTAAATTATTGTCCAAAAGCACATTGTCGAGTTCCCATCATGGCGCCTAAACTAAATATCACTGCGATTCCCTGTTTTTGGGTGTATAGGAATTCATACTTACATACACCACAGACTTATTTGCAAAGAGCTTTTCGTTAAAGAGCCCTCAAAACATATCATTCCAAGTCAAAACTCAAACTCCAAAGTATGCACCAAAACAAAATACTTCCTCTTCACAAAGGGCAGGAGAACATAATAGTGAAAAAGAAAATAAAGACAGGAATAAAAAAGATGTAAAGACAGAGAACTAGCTAACAATTAGGTGTAGAGATGGGCCCGCTATTAATGTTGTAGGCCGTGGAATATTTACTGCGAGGAGCTTGTAGCCCAGCAACCTGCTCCAACTTGCGGTAATGTTTCCCAAACACATATTAGCCCCAATAAATTCTCCACACCAGTTGACCACAAATATTATATCACAAACCCCCCGTCGGTCGTAGGCTCACCGATTTGGCCCCAAACTACAAATATATATCCTCGCTGCACTTTATGTGAGTACTTTCTACTTTATATATATATATATATATATATAATTTATTTGTTTTGATTCTAAACGCTCAGTAAAAACATTTAACGAAACAGCCATCATTTATAGCAGGACAAAATACTTATTTAATGGCTGACCAAGAAATGGGCAAGCCTCCTCCTATTCTAGGCATGGGTGAGTAGGAATCCCTGGCCTAGCCTACCTGGCGCGCCAAGAGTTGCAGGCAGTGGATCGGCTAGTTGCAGTGGTAGTTGTGAAATAAGCAGGCTACTAGGAAAAGGTGGCAAGTTATCAGCCATGCTCGGAGTTGCCGTTAAGTTTGTTACGTCGGTATAATGTGAATGCCATCGGGTTGTTAAATAATTTTTTTTATATAACTTTTTAAAGTAGTCGTGTTGTGTGTTTTTTTGATGAAATGTGTAAAATGGAAAATTGTGACTTCATAAAATCATCTTTGACGGTGTTACGGTGTGGAAATTCATCCAAAATGAATTTATAATGAAGTCCATCCTATTTTTTACTAGTTCAGAGAGGATGGCTGAAATGAAACATGGTCGCACGGAATGAAGACCCGAATGATTCGATGACATTTTTTTTCTTCAAAACATTTGTAGAATAGTTTGCTACCTTTTATCTTCGAGATCCCGAGGGTGGCGCACATCACCCAGTCATACCATTTAAACTGGCTCGTCCCAAAATTCCGCCCTCAATACTTTCTCGGAGCATCTCGGATGTCCCAGAATAAAATTGCAACCAAAAATAAAAAACTAAGAGTAGATACACCATGTGGTATTAGAAATCAGACAATAGGTTGAAGGTGTATGAGGCAAATCAGAAGAAAGAGTATGGTACATTTTGTATCAAAAGTTAAACATAAGGTAGATTATTGCAAGATAATTCTAATAATAATTAGTGTGAAACACTAACAAAAAACAATGCGAATTCGTATTTCGCAGCAAAGTCTGGAACGTTTAAAAGGGTCCAACTGATTTTTTACGCCAGTTTTTTTACTGCAGATGAGGCAAGTCTCCATTTCACATCAGTAGCAAAAATGTAAATAAAAGCAATGTTTGGTTCTGCACAAGAAATGGCTAAGTCGATTTCATCTTTTTTTAATAATAGGGATGAGTAACGAACTACCAGTTATCTTCAAAGATCCACACAATTTCCATTAAAATAATGCACTTATCCAAAAAGCAGGTTCGGTAAATGGAAAACTATAAACTTTTAAGTTCAAGTGATCGGCGTAAGCAAGCACTTTAGCATCAGATATTCAAGAGAAGGTCATTTATGATGATGAGGAAGAGCCATTGCTCGAGGTGAAAGCTCTGAGGAACTTCTGCTTAGACGTAATCTCCACACTAGTTATTCCGTGGAGATATTTCTTGAACTTACTGTTCTTGTAAAACAGTCAATCCTCACTGTGATCACTGAAGAGATGAAATCGCCAATGGGATTAGTGGGAAAATACCTTGGATCTTAGCAAAAGGATCATCCCATGTGCTGATCTAAAAAAAGGAACAAATGGATGAAAAAAAATAAAAATAAGTAGTCATGGTTGTGTTGTTTGGTATTTAAGAGATCTGTTACTGGAGTTAGTACAAGTATTTAAGCGCAAATAATACCATATTTGTGTGTACTGTATATCTAGAAGAGGTGAATTCTCGCTGAGATTTCCTCGCCTTGGACTGAAATAAACAAGCAAGGATAGTCGAGATGCTGGCCATAAGGGTGTTCCAAAGTTAAACACTGCCGAGCAGGCAACATTCGTAGGTGGAAGCCCTTATTATGAAACTTGTACTGCAATTGTTACAAACTTTTATTAGGTCCACTGAACCATGTTCTGGGCTCACCAATACCTTTTAGCCCCCCATTATTTTCTAACCTTCTTTTTGCTAACATTCTCTTACCTCTAGTAAGCGGAAGGAGTTTGAGTATATTTCAAAAACACAAAATTTCAGATAGCTCAAACTTGGTATCGGATTTTGATACTGTTCTTGCTTCTGTTACTAAAATCTTACGTTGGGTGTACTTACTCAATATTTAGCTGGATTACACACTATTGATGATTACTAAAAATAATATTATTGAACTAAAAGGGGTTAACAAAAAGTATTGCCCCAAGGCTAAGTATAAAGTATTGCAACGAAGTGGCTTTAGCGCCATCTGTTGAAGAAATATGAGAACTTCTAGTTTGTTAGGGAACCACTAGGATGAACTAGCACAGATAGGCTAGGACCAACTAGAATGATCTGGAACGCTACACACTGAGTAATGTAACGTAGTGTTTGTCTAGCATATACTGTAAGCTTCTAGAGCGGGGTTCCCAACCTAGAGACGATATTCTATGGGACATTATTCTATAATCGAGAAAAGTCCTGGTAAATAATAGGATATTATTCAAATATTTTTCATATTTTTATTTTTCATGATTAACATTTACATTAAGCTTTTTTTGTAAAGTATATTTTCTTTGTTATATACGCCATGTGTTTGATTTTTTTTTGTTACATTTATCCTTGAGCAAAATTTCAGAGGGAGTGAGGTTCGAGTGAAATTTCTTTAGGAGTACGTGGCAAAAAAGAGGTTGGGAACCTCTGCTTCTCGAGGATTCCAGAACATTCTATGACAGTATAAAAAGCGAAAGAGCGGCTCCAGAGCAGTAGGCCATATTGTGAACTTTTGAAGTGAAGTTACAAGCGAGTAAAAGTGAACTGTTGTGACTTTCGTGAATTGGTTCAGTAAATATTCGACTGACTCTTACAAACAAGAAACGACTGTACACAGCCCTACTCGCTCCCATCTGGACCTACGGACTTGAGCTGTACGGAACAGCTAAGTGTTAGAACCTAAAAAAGGATCCTAACCCTCCAGTCAAAAATCCTTCCAACCATCACTGACGCACCCTTCTAGGTGAGCAATCCACATAGACCTGCGAATCCCAATTGTTTCTGACCTTGCCCAGTCCCGCTAAATCAAATTCCACTCCAAACATTACCTACATCATAATCCCTTAAACAGCAACTTGTCCTGCACTAACTTCCAGTCAAATCCTCCTCGCAGACTGAGGCGCCCATGGCTTTGCGCTCACCTGGTCGAGAGACAAACAAGGCATCCTGCGTATTCAATCCACTTGGTATTTTACTTTAACCGACTCATGATGTTCATCGCTGGATGGTCTTCATTCCCTTCCCTTCCAGTGATTTTATTTTGTTTTGTTTTTAATTAATTTTATTTTTGTTTCTATTTAATATTTATGCTGCATTTTACGTTTGTCACATCTGCTTGTTGCGTCAATGTATTTATTACGCAGTTGCGAATTTATCAATAAAGGTTTAAAAAAATACATATATATATATTCGTGTTATTAGTAAATATTATTTACTGTGCTGTGTAATAAATTAGTTATCAGTTTAGCGTATTTGATCATTTACGAACCTACTTTATATCCAGTGGCAGTCACTAGTTCAAGTTCAAATTGATAGAAAAAATGGTACAGATAGTAAAACCTAACCCAGAATAGGAAACTCTATACGTTAACGAATTTCTTTAACAAATCCTAATATCGCAAAATTATAAAAAATACTATAAAAATAAGTTAAGCAAGTTTAGAGGAATTAACTGACTCTCTAAAAGGCAAAACGTGACAGAACAGCCTATCAAAAAGCTTTCTGTGGATGCAGACTGACTGGAGACAGAGCAAACGTGACTTAATCTTTTTTAATATGATTTTTTTTTGCTATCAATCTAAATTTGAAGCAACTTTCTTCTTGTTCAGCAAGTTTCAAAACATGTATTTCTCGAGGGATCTCAAATTCGATATATTTCCTCTTTTGTAGGGAGAAAGAGAAAGTGAATGATGAATATGAAACTCAAATGATAATTTCCTGCAATCTGGAAAGAGAAAATTGGAATACTAAATAAATGATTAAAGATTAAAAATTTAAAAGTAGCCCAGCGGAGGGTAGTTCTAACAGATTGGTGTTTCCGCCTTTTTAAACCCTCTAAATGTAAGTAATCCACTTGGCGATTCAACTTTGAAATTAGCAACTCATGAATATAAAAGTGTATATAAGGTCTGGCGCAGAATCAATCAACGATTTGCCGCTCAGTTCAAGTTTGCTCTTTGGTTTACTTTAAATATTTGCTTTTGCTGCCATTAGCAAATAATTCTAATGGAGTTTTTTTATTTTTGTTTAGAATCCGTTTTTTTGTTTTAGTTTTACTTACACCCACTTTTGTGAGATAAAGTTTATATTTTCTAAATCACTGTACTTGATTCTTCCATCCGCGTGCCGGGCAATAACAATCGTCAGGATGAAAAGGGCCAATAAACATTAAATAGGATCTAGTGTAAAATTTAATCTTTCAGCCATCATTATTTTTAAGGTACTTGAGCAGTAAAAGTTTCTAGGGTGAGAAAATCTAATTGCAGGCGGCTGGATTCGAACCCGTGATCTCCGCATGAGAATCCAATGTACGTACTCAACTGTTCCTATCCTAAATTATTATTATTATTATTATTATTAATGTCTTAAACTATTTAACAATACTATTTGAACTTTTTTTTTAATTCCCAGGTATTTACAACCTAATAAGTGTCATTTTTCCTTTGGCGCAGAACTGGTGCCTTTTCTGAAAATCATTGTCTTGGAATTGTTTAATTTAATTGACACAGAATCCATCCTTTTTTTTACATATCTATTATATCTTGTTGTGGATAAGGTCCAGAAACAGTTTAAAAACATAGGACTAAGTATAGCAAGCAGATAAGGATAGCATTCTTTGTCCATCTCGGTAGGAAATCTAAGGGAAAGATTCTGAGAACGCCATATGTTAGCAGAGTGGTTGGAGACGTTACTTGAATCTAACAGGATTTAAATTAGGAGGAGTCGTAAATGAAATTATATCGATTAAACATTAAATCCGTACTGACTAAAGAAAGTGTGAATAGCTAGCAGTGAAAGGGCACTGCCCAGGATAGTTAGTCGCCGAACAAGCCCTCTGTCTGGACTGTACTTCTATGTAACTCAGGCTGTAAGTGCCCAATCCATTTACCGATTCTACTTGCCTAGATTTGATATTATAGCTGACCCTTTATCTCAGTGACTGTTAGACCTCTCAAACATGGCGACTTATCTTTCACTGCGCTCTGCGAGAGAGTGTGAGTAAGAGATAGCCCCTGACGTACGTAGTTCATCATAGAAATGTGGCGTATCGTGGCCAATAAATGATTATTATTGAATGGTGCGAGAACATTGTGCGACAATTTATCGTTATTCCTAAAAAATAATATTTAAACTAACCAATTACGAACGGGGATTTAATCGTTTTATTTATTTTGTTTATAAGTTATGGTTAGTATTAGTTTCAGTTAGTTTTGTTAGTTACAGTTTCGTTAGTGTATTTACTTTCCATCATATTGTAATAGCATTTTTAGCTGTAATTAGTGCGTAAATTTGAATAGTTTCAGATATACCTGCAAACTTAATTATTGAAAATGTATCTATAAATTCCCTGGCATTACTCTTGCCAGAAAAAATTAATCTATTAAAAACCATTTTTTCGTTCTGACGCACTACAAAATATGTTATACGAAAAAAAGTTTAAATCCGAAATTCGCACGATTGCAATGCTCACAAAGATTGAGATTATGTACAAAAGGAACGCCTGGACAGTAAAAACAAACCAACAAACTGTCCTGTGTATTAGTGGCAAGGAAATGAAATTAAGGATTAAAGAAGTATTTCTTTGCCAGAATAAAGTGGTTTGCAAGAAAGGGAATAAATGAAGAGGTCGTGTTTACATCCGCACTGGAGGCTGAATGCTAGGCAAAAGCACTCGAGTCTACAAATAATGTTAAGATCGCTGGTTGATGCTGGAGTAGTGGGTGCAGTGAATTACTTGGGACTGAAAGCTTTAACTACAAACAGCTCACTTACTCTCTGGACGGGCAAACTCGAAACCAACTAATGTGAAACTCGTATCATTCGCAAAAGATTTTAAGAGGAAGTGTGCCATCGCTTCAAATTCCCGAAATCGAGTTTTTACCTGAAAAAGATGTCCCCTGAGTTCGAAAAAAGGTTGTGTGTGGTATTTACTGAAGTCAACATACCTCAAAAACAAAATCTACCTGAAGCCTAAACTTGAACCTATTGTCTCTTCTGGTATTGCTTTTGAGACTTCTTATACCATCGGAACTTGTCCTCATTCTCTAGCGATTTTCTCGAAAAAACTATGGAAAATGGTTTTCTAAAAAAATAATTTGGAGGCTTTTTAAGGAAGTGCAACGCTTATGGCTTTATAGCCTCCCACTAGGGGCCACCGTCACAATCTCTGCGTCACGATAGTCACTAACATATTTAAAACCATGAGATGTGATTGTAATAGTTCTTTATACGAGTATCTTATTGTTTTTTTAATTAAGACGCGTCAACATCTCAGGTCATTGGTGTCCGGAGTCTTTTTCATTTCACCACTAGCCTCTAGGCAAAGTTCTCTCGTTACAATGCCCATTTCTGGATAGTATGCAATAACAGGCTTCTAGGAAGAGAAAAATTTAACAACAAGCGGGATTCAAAACCTGGATGCGAGGGAATCAAGAGCGTTAACCTCTGAGCTTTAATTATAAAATTATTCAGGGGCCGCAGCACTTCTTTCATTGTCAATAATTATCAGTGTTGGTCAATACTTCTTTAGATCTGTAGGGAAACCAAACATTATTGGACAGTTTGATTATAAATTTGGTGTATAAATACCAAGTAATAATACT
This sequence comes from Rhodnius prolixus, assembly GCF_049639745.1. Taxonomy (NCBI): domain Eukaryota; kingdom Metazoa; phylum Arthropoda; class Insecta; order Hemiptera; family Reduviidae; genus Rhodnius; species Rhodnius prolixus. The sequence continues at coordinate 15,576,353 of NW_027411625.1, read as the reverse complement.
TTATGATGTTTACTGTGCTGAAAAGTCAATGACTGATGTCAAAAACACACATAAAATTTTAGTTAAATCTGAAAATTTACAACAGATTTGTGCATTTTTTTGAAACATTTATTTTGACCTTTTATGATTTGAGTAAATTTAATTTATTTAATTATATGTTTAGTATTGTGAGTGGCCTAAATTAGTAAGATCTCATTTTCATTTTAATTCCACAATTCAGTACAATATTATGTTATTCAATTAATGTTTTTGTCCTATCCCGCGACAAAGGCGTTAAGCCATTTTTTGTCTGGCAGCCCAATATTTCTCATATGGAGTAGTCATGCCATTAATGCCGGACACTCGTTAATGGCCTTCAGCGCAGACCGTTTAGCCGCAAAATTTGCGTTTCCAGGGGGACGACGAGGACGCGATCTACTTCACCACCCATTATTCAATTGATCAAAGTTACAAATTGCATGTATGTGGTGCATGTTTAAATAAAAATAAATAAGTAAATAAAACACTCACACTATCAAATTTAGAGCTATCAACTATTTTTGAGTTCTGTCGGAAAACTCACTCAATTTGTAAAAACAACTTTTTCGGTTTCTTAAAAAACGGAATGTTACTTTAGGTTTTAAGGGTATTTAGGTTGGAAATAATGTCACCAAATAATCTAGGGGTGCAGAAAGTGTCGGTGCGTAACAGAGCTTGAGACACCAAAACTGAAGTCCAGAAAATTTGTTGGTTTTTTGGAGACCCGCGATCGACCGGACCTTGACCAGAGTCAAGACCCGAGTCTTGTTTTCAATGAATAGGGGGAAATATGTTGAAGGATTGGAAACAGAAGGGGCCACCTGACGTCTGTCTCGAAGTTCACTGTTTCTGCCAACCCCGACCCAGTTGAGCGGGCCTTGCTTCTTTGTCTGCATGGAATTACAAATGACTTGATTTGCATACTACTGTACAGTCTGCAACGGGGCAGACCACATTCGGACCACCCAGTTTTGTAAATACCATATCTAAAATTGCATGAATATGTAGGTCTAGGGCTATACAAACCGCACCGCGGCCAACTCACCTCCCTGCCACATTAAACCACTTATATGAATTGTGCAAGAGGTCTAAAACTTGCAGCTGAAAACTCTTTTCAACCCTTTACGATGTACAAAATCTTATCTTCTTAAAAACTTTGCCAACATTTTCATATCATTGCCCGGTTTGTTAATTGTATTATTACTGTGAGAGGGTTGTAGCTAATCAAGCTACAATGCTTGCCCTACTCTGTTAACAAGTTAGTAAATGTATGAGTACTATTTAACTTTTACAACTTACCTAAACTTTCAAACATAAGCAGACATTTAAAAAATCTGGTGTGTACACATTAGACTTTCTCTCAGTTAATTTAATTACATTTCTTGAAACTTAGAATTTGTACTTCTAAGATATATGACTTTAATACCTCGTTACTTCCGGTTACTTTAAACTTACAGTTTAAAAAGTTAAGTATAAGGGTTGATTAAACGCCAAAAGGTACACAAGTCAGCAAGTACCCATTATTTCATTAACACTTCATTAAATTCATTTGAGTAATTTTACTGTGTAAAGAATTTATTAGACGACACAGACCATACTGCTGGCTATTTTCATATTCAAAAGATTTGTTCAAGTAGCACACCATTTAACATAGATTGACTGCAATATCTATTAAGGTGTCTATAACAGTCAAATCAAGAAAAACGTTATAAAAAATAAAAGTAATTGTGAGGTTAAAGGTTTCAAAAACTTTTTTAAAAAAATGCTTACAATATATTTCTATGATTTTGTTTATTTATTTTATTAATTTATTTTTTAAATAGAAATCGTCGGTTTAAGTTCATTCCTTGATTAATGTGATTGTTACTTAATGTACATTATGTCAAGCGATAATAAGAATAGGTAATAATTATCTGGGTTAATATTAAACAATATTGTTTCCTTCACTACTATCCAGGAGTATGTGTAATATAAAGTAGATAAAGATATGCATATTTTTAGAGCAGCCAATAAATTATTAAAGTATTTTACTACAAGTACTCAATTAAAGGGACTACAGTATATTACAATAGAGAAGTCAATAATTATTGTTGAATAATTTACTTGTTATTAACTGTGTGTTATTTGTTCTCTCGAATACTTCTGTTTGACGAATTGAAGATTCAAATTTTGTTTTAACTCCGTGAATCATATTTCAACAGTAACCACACAATTGTCTTTCTCTATTTTAGTGAGCATGAGTATATGATTACCGAAGGAATAAAAAAGAGCAACTTAAAGATAAATCAGAAGAATAATTTGGAATAGTGTTAAAATCAAGTTCCTATTTATTTATGAAGATGAAATGTACATTTTATCATTAGTATAACACAAAAGTTATATTGAATAAACTGACCAGCATAAGAGTCTCTGACGTCTAATAAGATCTAAAAAATATTATTAAAAAGTTAATGCAGCAAAAATACTCAAATGATATCAATGAAGTATTAATAAAATGTTGGGTACTTGCTGATTTGTGTACCTCTTAGCGTTTAATCAACCCTCATGCCTAACATTCTAAACTGTAAAGGTTTTGTTAAAGAGCTTCTTGTACCTTTTGGATAGATTTTCCGATAGCGAAACGATTAGCAAAGCCACATAAATTAAACCTTCTATATCTCAATAATTACTATCACTAAGAAATTGCTAGTAATACCAGTTATAAAGCAGAGTTGGGCACTGATTAAAAAAAAATATAAATTCTAAATTTAATTGATTAAATTTTTTAATTGATTAAATTTATTTTTAATTTTAATCAGAATTTAATCGGCGAATTTAATCGTAATTTTAATCATATGACCATTATTTAATCAATTAAATTTCAGATTTAATCGTTAATCAAACTAATTTAATCAAACTAAAAAAAAATGATTAAATCTGAGAATTAAATTTAACTTTAATTTTAATCACTGAATTAGTTCAATTTCAATCGTTAACCAAACTAATTTAATCATCCACTTTTATAGCTTTTCAACCAATGGTTCGAACCACGTTTTGGTGAGGCCCTTTTTCTAAGCGTCTTCAATAAATACTTTTCGGTTAATTTTTGTAGACATGGACTTCTTCACAAGTCTCTAGACCAGTGGTTCTTAACCTTTTCATAGACGCGGAACACAATTATATGTATATATTTTTCTCGCGGAACACTAACATTAAATAATTTGAAATTCGGTATTTAGCAAGATCTTAAAATTAAATTCAAATTAAAAAAAAAAAAACAATTTTTTGTTTTCGTATCTTTGCTAAGTTTCTAATTTTCAATACATTTAAAATTGAAATTTTGCGGAACACTTGGACCATATTCGCGGAACACCGGTTAAGAACCACTGCTTTATATCTTCTACCTCTTTACATCTGTGCACAAAATAACTATAGTTTATAATTGAGAAAAACAAAGTGTACAAGAGAACAAAATTTCATACGAATACGTGGTTCATAGTGGGAGATATAGAACGGCCATAATTTTACAGAATTTCATGACCCAAAAAATTTTGAACACTTTATATCTTCTACCTTTTTACATCTGTGCACAAAATAATTATAGTTTATAATTGAGAAAAAGAAATTGTGTCAGAGAACAAAATTTCATACGAATACGTGGTTCATAGTGGGAGATATAGAACGGCCATAATTTTACAGAATTTCATGACACAAAAAATTTACAACCCTTCATATCTTCTACCTTTATAGATCTGTGCACAAAATAACTATAGTTTATAATTGAGAAAAACAAAATGTACAAGAGAACAAAATTTCATACGAATACGTGGTTCATAGTGGGAGATATAGAACGGCCATAATTTTACAGAATTTCATGACCCAAAAAATTTTCAACCCTTCATATCTTCTACCTTTTTACATCCGTGCACAAAATAACTATAGTTTATAATTGAGAAAAACAAAGTGTACAAGAAAAAAAAATATCATACGAATACGTGATTCATAGTGGGAGATAAAGAACGGCCATAATTTTACAGAATTTCATGACCCAAAAAATTTTCAACCCTTTATATCTTCTACCTTTTTAGATCTGTGCACAAAATAACTATAGTTTATAATTGAGAAAAACAAAGTGTACAAGAGAACAAAATTTCATACGAATACGTGGTTCATAGTGGGAGATATAGAACGGCCATAATTTTACAGAATTTCATGACCCAAAAAATTTTGAACACTTTATATCTTCTACCTTTTTACATCTGTGCACAAAATAATTATAGTTTATAATTGAGAAAAAGAAATTGTGTCAGAGAACAAAATTTCATACGAATACGTGGTTCATAGTGGGAGATATAGAACAGCCATAATTTTACAGAATTTCATGACACAAAAAATTTACAACCCTTCATATCTTCTACCTTTATAGATCTGTGCACAAAATAACTATAGTTTATAATTGAGAAAAACAAAATGTACAAGAGAACAAAATTTCATACGAATACGTGGTTCATAGTGGGAGATATAGAACGGCCATAATTTTACAGAATTTCATGACCCAAAAAATTTTCAACCCTTTATATCTTTTAGCTTTTTAGATCTGTGCACAAAATAACTATAGTTGATAATTGAGAACAAGAAAGTGTACAAGAAAACAAAATTTCATACGAATACGTGGTTCATAGTGGCAGATATAGAACGGCCATAATTTTACAGAATTTCATGACCCAAAAAATTTTGAACCCTTTATATCTTCTACTTTTTTAGATCTGTGCACAAAATAACTATAGTTTATAATTGAGAAAAACAAAGTGTACAAGAGAACAAAATTTCATACGAATACGTGGTTCATAGTGGGAGATATAGAACGGCCATAATTTTACAGAATTTCATGACCAAAAAAATTTTCAACCCTTTATATCTTCTACCTCTTTACATCTGTGCACAAAATAACTATAGTTTATAATTGAGAAAAACAAAGTGTACAAGAAAACAAAATATCATACGAATACGTGGTTCATAGTGGGAGATGTAGAACGGCCATAATTTTACAGAATTTCATGACCCAAAAAATTTTCAACCCTTTATATCTTTTAGCTTTTTAGATCTGTGCACAAAATAACTATAGTTTATAATTGAGAAAAACAAAGTGTACAAGAAAACAAAATTTCATAAGAATACGTGGTTCATAGTGGCAGATATAGAACGGCCATTATTTTACAGAATTTCATGACCCAAAAAATTTTCAACCCTTTATATATTCTACCTCTTTACATCTGTGCACAAAATAACTTTGTTTATAATTGAGAAAAACAAAGTGTACAAGAGAACAAAATTTCATACGAATACGTGGTTCATAGTGGGAGATATAGAACGGACATAATTTTACAGAATTTCATGACCCAAAAAATTTTCAACCCTTTATATCTTCTACCTTTTTAGATCTATACACAAAATAAGTATAGTTTATAAATGAGAAAAACAATGTGTGTTAGAGATAAAAATTCCATATTAGTATGTGGTTCACAGTGGGCGATATAGAACGGCCATAATTTTACAGAATTTCATGACCCAAAAAATTTTCAACCCTTTATATCTTCTACCTTTTTACATCTGTGCACAAAATAATTATAGTTTATAATTGGGAAAAACAAAATGTATCAGTGAAAAAAATTCCATATCAATATGTGGTTCATAGTGGGAGATATAGAACGGCCATAATTTTACAGAATTTCATGACCCAAAAAATTTCCAACCCTTTATATCTTCTACCTTTTTAGATCTGTGCACAAAATAACTATAGTTTATAATTGAGAAAAACAAAGTGTACAAGAAAACAAAATATCATACGAATACGTGGTTCATAGTGGGAGATAAAGAACGGCCATAATTTTACAGAATTTCATGACCCAAAAAATTTTCAACCCTTTATATCTTTTAGCTTTTTATATCTGTGCACAAAATAACTATAGTTTATAATTGAGAAAAACAAAGTGTACAAGAGAACAAAATTTCATACGAATACGTGGTTCATAGTGGGAGATATAGAACGGCCATAATTTTACAGAATTTCATGACCCAAAAAATTTTGAACACTTTATATCTTCTACCTTTTTACATCTGTGCACAAAATAATTATAGTTTATAATTGAGAAAAAGAAATTGTGTCAGAGAACAAAATTTCATACGAATACGTGGTTCATAGTGGGAGATATAGAACGGCCATAATTTTACAGAATTTCATGACACAAAAAATTTACAACCCTTCATATCTTCTACCTTTATAGATCTGTGCACAAAATAACTATAGTTTATAATTGAGAAAAACAAAATGTACAAGAGAACAAAATTTCATACGAATACGTGGTTCATAGTGGGAGATATAGAACGGCCATAATTTTACAGAATTTCATGACCCAAAAAATTTTCAACCCTTCATATCTTCTACCTTTTTACATCCGTGCACAAAATAACTATAGTTTATAATTGAGAAAAACAAAGTGTACAAGAAAACAAAATATCATACGAATACGTGGTTCATAGTGGGAGATATAGAACGGCCATAATTTTACAGAATTTCATGACCCAAAAAATTTTCAACCCTTTATATCTTCTACCTTTTTAGATCTGTGCACAAAATAACTATAGTTTATAATTGAGAAAAACAAAGTGTACAAGAGAACAAAATTTCATACGAATACGTGGTTCATAGTGGGAGATATAGAACGGCCATAATTTTACAGAATTTCATGACCCAAAAAATTTTGAACACTTTATATCTTCTACCTTTTTACATCTGTGCACAAAATAATTATAGTTTATAATTGAGAAAAAGAAATTCTGTCAGAGAACAAAATTTCATACGAATACGTGGTTCATAGTGGGAGATATAGAACAGCCATAATTTTACAGAATTTCATGACACAAAAAATTTACAACCCTTCATATCTTCTACCTTTATAGATCTGTGCACAAAATAACTATAGTTTATAATTGAGAAAAACAAAATGTACAAGAGAACAAAATTTCATACGAATACGTGGTTCATAGTGGGAGATATAGAACGGCCATAATTTTACAGAATTTCATGACCCAAAAAATTTTCAACCCTTTATATCTTTTAGCTTTTTAGATCTGTGCACAAAATAACTATAGTTGATAATTGAAAACAAGAAAGTGTACAAGAAAACAAAATTTCATACGAATACGTGGTTCATAGTGGCAGATATAGAACGGCCATAATTTTACAGAATTTCATGACCCAAAAAATTTTGAACCCTTTATATCTTCTACTTTTTTAGATCTGTGCACAAAATAACTATAGTTTATAATTGAGAAAAACAAAGTGTACAAGAGAACAAAATTTCATACGAATACGTGGTTCATAGTGGGAGATATAGAACGGCCATAATTTTACAGAATTTCATGACCCAAAAAATTTTCAACCCTTCATATCTTCTACCTTTTTACATCCGTGCACAAAATAACTATAGTTTATAATTGAGAAAAACAAAGTGTACAAGAAAACAAAATATCATACGAATACGTGGTTCATAGTGGGAGATATAGAACGGCCATAATTTTACAGAATTTCATGACCCAAAAAATTTTCAACCCTTTATATCTTCTACCTCTTTACATCTGTGCACAAAATAACTATAGTTTATAATTGAGAAAAACAAAGTGTACAAGAAAACAAAATATCATACGAATACGTGGTTCATAGTGGGAGATGTAGAACGGCCATAATTTTACAGAATTTCATGACCCAAAAAATTTTCAACCCTTTATATCTTTTAGCTTTTCAGATCTGTGCACAAAATAACTATAGTTTATAATTGAGAAAAACAAAGTGTACAAGAGAACAAAATTTCATACGAATACGTGGTTCATAGTGGGATATATAGAACGGACATAATTTTACAGAATTTCATGACCCAAAAAATTTTCAACCCTTTATATCTTCTACCTTTTTAGATCTATGCACAAAATAAGTATAGTTTATAAATGAGAAAAACAATGTGTGTTAGAGATAAAAATTCCATATTAGTATGTGGTTCACAGTGGGCGATATAGAACGGCCATAATTTTACAGAATTTCATGACCCAAAAAATTTTCAACCCTTTATATCTTTTAGCTTTTTATATCTGTGCACAAAACAACTATAGTTTATAATTGAGAAAAACAAAGTGTACAAGAGAACAAAATTTCATACGAATACGTGGTTCATAGTGGGAGATATAGAACGGCCATAATTTTACAGAATTTCATGACCCAAAAAATTTTGAACACTTTATATCTTCTACCTTTTTACATCTGTGCACAAAATAATTATAGTTTATAATTGAGAAAAAGAAATTGTGTCAGAGAACAAAATTTCATACGAATACGTGGTTCATAGTGGGAGATATAGAACGGCCATAATTTTACAGAATTTCATGACACAAAAAATTTACAACCCTTCATATCTTCTACCTTTATAGATCTGTGCACAAAATAACTATAGTTTATAATTGAGAAAAACAAAATGTACAAGAGAACAAAATTTCATACGAATACGTGGTTCATAGTGGGAGTATAGAACGGCCATAATTTTACAGAATTTCATGACCCAAAAAATTTTCAACCCTTCATATCTTCTACCTTTTTACATCCGTGCACAAAATAACCATAGTTTATAATTGAGAAAAACAAAGTGTACAAGAAAACAAAATATCATACGAATACGTGATTCATAGTGGGAGATAAAGAACGGCCATAATTTTACAGAATTTCATGACCCAAAAAATTTTCAACCCTTTATATCTTCTACCTTTTTAGATCTGTGCACAAAATAACTATAGTTTATAATTGAGAAAAACAAAGTGTACAAGAGAACAAAATTTCATACGAATACGTGGTTCATAGTGGGAGATATAGAACGGCCATAATTTTACAGAATTTCATGACCCAAAAAATTTTGAACACTTTATATCTTCTACCTTTTTACATCTGTGCACAAAATAATTATAGTTTATAATTGAGAAAAAGAAATTGTGTCAGAGAACAAAATTTCATACGAATACGTGGTTCATAGTGGGAGATATAGAACAGCCATAATTTTACAGAATTTCATGACACAAAAAATTTACAACCCTTCATATCTTCTACCTTTATAGATCTGTGCACAAAATAACTATAGTTTATAATTGAGAAAAACAAAATGTACAAGAGAACAAAATTTCATACGAATACGTGGTTCATAGTGGGAGATATAGAACGGCCATAATTTTACAGAATTTCATGACCCAAAAAATTTTCAACCCTTTATATCTTTTAGCTTTTTAGATCTGTGCACAAAATAACTATAGTTTATAATTTAGAAAAAGAAAGTGTACAAGAAAACAAAATTTCATACGAATACGTGGATCATAGTGGCAGATATAGAACGGCCATAATTTTACAGAATTTCATGACCCAAAAAATTTTGAACCCTTTATATCTTCTACTTTTTTAGATCTGTGCACAAAATAACTATAGTTTATAATTGAGAAAAACAAAGTGTACAAGAGAACAAAATTTCATACGAATACGTGGTTCATAGTGGGAGATATAGAACGGCCATAATTTTACAAAATTTCATGACCCAAAAAATTTTCAACCCTTTATATCTTCTACCTCTTTACATCTGTGCACAAAATAACTATAGTTTATAATTGAGAAAAACAAAGTGTACAAGAAAACAAAATATCATACGAATACGTGGTTCATAGTGGGAGATGTAGAACGGCCATAATTTTACAGAATTTCATGACCCAAAAAATTTTCAACCCTTTATATCTTTTAGCTTTTTAGATCTGTGCACAAAATAACTATAGTTTATAATTGAGAAAAACAAAGTGTACAAGAAAACAAAATTTCATACGAATACGTGGTTCATAGTGGCAGATATAGAACGGCCATTATTTTACAGAATTTCATGACCCAAAAAATTTTCAACCCTTTATATCTTCTACCTCTTTACATCTGTGCACAAAATAACTTTGTTTATAATTGAGAAAAACAAAGTGTACAAGAGAACAAAATTTCATACGAATACGTGGTTCATAGTGGGATATATAGAACGGACATAATTTTACAGAATTTCATGACCCAATAAATTTTCAACCCTTTATATCTTCTACCTTTTTAGATCTATGCACAAAATAAGTATAGTTTATAAATGAGAAAAACAATGTGTGTTAGAGATAAAAATTCCATATTAGTATGTGGTTCACAGTGGGCGATATAGAACGGCCATAATTTTACAGAATTTCATGACCCAAAAAATTTTCAACCCTTTATATCTTTTAGCTTTTTAGATCTGCGCACAAAATAACTATAGTTTATAATTGAGAAAAACAAAGTGTACAAGAGAACAAAATTTCATACGAATACGTGGTTCATAGTGGGATATATAGAACGGACATAATTTTACAGAATTTCATGACCCAAAAAATTTTCAACCCTTTATATCTTCTACCTTTTTAGATCTGCGCACAAAATAACTATAGTTTATAATTGAGAAAAACAAAGTGTGTCAGAGAAAAAAATTCCATATTAGTATGTGGTTCACAGTGGGAGATATAGAACGGCCATAAATTTACAGAATTTCATGACCCAAAAAATTTTCAACCCTTTATATCTTCTACCTTTTTAGATCTGTGCACAAAATAACTATAGTTTATAATTGAGAAAATCAAAGTGAATAAGAGAACAAAATTTCATACGAATACGTGGTTCACAGTGGGAGATACAGAACGGCCATAATTTTACCGAATTTCATGACCCAAAAAATTTTCAACCTTTTATATCTTCTACCTCTTTACATCTGTGCACAAAATAACTATAGTTTATAATTAAGAAAAACAAAGTGTACAAGAGAACAAAATTTCATACGAATACGTGGTTCATAGTGGGAGATATATAACGGCCATAATTTTACAGAATTTCATGACCCAAAAAATTTTCAACCCTTTATATCTTCTACCTCTTTACATCTGTGCACAAAATAACTATAGTTTATATTTGAGAAAAACAAAGTGTACAAGAAAACAAAATATCATACGAATACGTGGTTCATAGTGAGAGATAAAGAACGGCCATAATTTTACAGAATTTCATGACCCAAAAAATTTTCAACCCTTTATATCTTTTAGCTTTTTAGATCTGTGCACAAAATAACTATAGTTTATAATTGAGAAAAACGAAGTGTACAAGAGAACAATATTTCATACGAATACGTGGTTCATAGTGGGATATATAGAACGGACATAATTTTACAGAATTTCATGACCCAAAAAATTTTCAACCCTTTATATCTTCTACCTTTTTAGATCTGTGCACAAAATAACTATAGTTTATAATTGAGAAAAACAAAGTGTGTCAGAGAAAAAAATTCCATATTAGTATGTGGTTCACAGTGGGAGATATAGAACGGCCATAATTTTACAGAATTTCATGACCTAAAAAATTTTCAACCCTTTATATCTTCTACCTTTTTAGATCTGTGCACAAAATAACTATAGTTTATAATTGATAAAAACAAAGTGTACAAGAGAACAAAATATCATACGAATACGTGGTTCATAGTGGGAGATATAGAACGGCCATAATTTTACAGAATTTCATGACCCAAAAAATTTTCAACCCTTTATATCTTCTACCTCTTTACATCTGTGCACAAAATAACTATAGTTTATAATTAAGAAAAATAAAGTGTACAAGAGAACAAAATTTCATACGAATACGTGGTTCATAGTGGGAGATATATAACGGCCATAATTTTACAGAATTTCATGACCCAAAAAATTTTCAACCCTGTATATCTTCTACCTCTTTACATCTGTGCACAAAATAACTATAGTTTATAATTGAGAAAAACAAAGTGTACAAGAAAACAAAATATCATACGAATACGTGGTTCATAGTGGGAGATAAAGAACGGCCATAATTTTACAGAATTTCATGACCCAAAAAATTTTCAACCCTTTATATCTTCTACCTTTTTACATCTGTGCACAAAATAATTATAGTTTATAATTGAGAAAAAGAAATTGTGTCAGAGGACAAAATTTCATACGAATACGTGGTTCATAGTGGGTGATATAGAACGGCCATAATTTTACAGAATTTCATGACCCAAAAAATTTTCAACCCTTCATATCTTCTACCTTTTTAGATCTGTGTACAAAATAACTATAGTTTATAATTGAGAAATACAAAGTGTACAAGAGAACAAAATTTCATACGAATACGTGGTTTACAGTGGGAGATATAGAACGGCTTAATTTTGCAGAATTTCATGACCCAAAAAATTTTCAACCCTTTATATCTTCTACCTTTTTAGATCTGTGCACAAAATAACTATAGTTTATAATTGAGAAAAACAAAGTGAATAAGAGAACAAAATTTCATACGAATACGTGGTTCACAGTGGGAGATATAGAACGGCCATAATTTTACAGAATTTCATGACCCAAAAAATTTTCAACCCTTTATATCTTCTACCTCATTACATCTGTGCACAAAATAACTATAGTTTATAATTGAGAAAAACAAAGTGTACAAGAAAACAAAATATCATACGAATACGTGGTTCATAGTGGGAGATAAAGAACGGCCATAATTTTACAGAATTTCATGACCCAAAAAATTTTCAACCCTTCATATCTTCTACCTTTTTAGATCTGTGCACAAAATAACTATAGTTTATAATTGATAAAAACAAAGTGTACAAGAGAACAAAATTTCATACGAATACGTGGTTCATAGTGGGAGATATATAACGGCCATAATTTTACAGAATTTCATGACCCAAAAAATTTTCAACCCTTTATATCTTCTACCTCTTTACATCTGTGCACAAAATAACTATAGTTTATAATTGAGAAAAACAAAGTGTACAAGAAAACAAAATATCATACGAATACGTGGTTCATAGTGGGAGATAAAGAACGGCCATAATTTTACAGAATTTCATGACCCAAAAAATTTTCAACCCTTTATATCTTTTAGCTTTTTAGATCTGTGCACAAAATAACTATAGTTTATAATTGAGAAAAACAAAGTGTACAAGAGAACAATATTTCATACGAATACGTGGTTCATAGTGGGAGATATAGAACGGCCATAATTTTACAGAATTTCATGACCCAAAAAATTTTGAACACTTTATATCTTCTACCTTTTTACATCTGTGCACAAAATAATTATAGTTTATAATTGAGAAAAAGAAATTGTGTCAGAGAACAAAATTTCATACGAATACGTGGTTCATAGTGGGTGATATAGAACGGCCATAATTTTACAGAATTTCATGACCCAAAAAATTTTCAACCCTTCATATCTTCTACCTTTTTAGATCTGTGTACAAAATAACTATAGTTTATAATTAAGAAATACAAAGTGTACAAGAGAACAAAATTTCATACGAATACGTGGTTTACAGTGGGACATATAGAACGGCTTAATTTTGCAGAATTTCATGACCCAAAAAATTTTCAACCCTTTATATCTTCTACCTTTTTAGATCTGTGCACAAAATAACTATAGTTTATAATTGAGAAGAACAAAGTGAATAAGAGAACAAAATTTCATACGAATACGTGGTTCACAGTGGGAGATATAGAACGGCCATAATTTTACAGAATTTCATGACCCAAAAAATTTTCAACCCTTTATATCTTCTACCTCATTACATCTGTGCACAAAATAACTATAGTTAATAATTAAGAAAAATAAAGTGTACAAGAGAACAAAATTTCATACGAATACGTGGTTCATAGTGGGAGATATATAACGGCCATAATTTTACAGAATTTCATGACCCAAAAAATTTTCAACCCTTTATATCTTCTACCTCTTTACATCTGTGCACAAAATAACTATAGTTTATAATTGAGAAAAACAAAGTGTACAAGAAAACAAAATATCATACGAATACGTGGTTCATAGTGGGAGATAAAGAACGGCCATAATTTTACAGAATTTCATGACCCAAAAAATTTTCAACCCTTCATATCTTCTACCTTTTTACATCCGTGCACAAAATAACTATAGTTTATAATTGAGAAAAACAAAGTGTACAAGAAAACAAAATATCATACGAATACGTGGTTCATAGTGGGAGATATAGAACGGCCATAATTTTACAGAATTTCATGACCCAAAAAATTTTCAACCCTTTATATCTTCTACCTCTTTACATCTGTGCACAAAATAACTATAGTTTATAATTGAGAAAAACAAAGTGTACAAGAAAACAAAATATCATACGAATACGTGGTTCATAGTGGGAGATGTAGAACGGCCATAATTTTACAGAATTTCATGACCCAAAAAATTTTCAACCCTTTATATCTTTTAGCTTTTTAGATCTGTGCACAAAATAACTATAGTTTATAATTGAGAAAAACAAAGTGTACAAGAGAACAAAATTTCATACGAATACGTGGTTCATAGTGGGATATATAGAACGGACATAATTTTACAGAATTTCATGACCCAAAAAATTTTCAACCCTTTATATCTTCTACCTTTTTAGATCTATGCACAAAATAAGTATAGTTTATAAATGAGAAAAACAATGTGTGTTAGAGATAAAAATTCCATATTAGTATGTGGTTCACAGTGGGCGATATAGAACGGCCATAATTTTACAGAATTTCATGACCCAAAAAATTTTCAACCCTTTATATCTTCTACCTTTTTACATCTGTGCACAAAATAATTATAGTTTATAATTGGGAAAAACAAAATGTATCAGTGAAAAAAATTCCATATCAATATGTGGTTCATAGTGGGAGATATAGAACGGCCATAATTTTACAGAATTTCATGACCCAAAAAATTTCCAACCCTTTATATCTTCTACCTCTTTACATCTGTGCACAAAATAACTATAGTTTATATTTGAGAAAAACAAAGTGTACAAGAAAACAAAATATCATACGAATACGTGGTTCATAGTGGGAGATAAAGAACGGCCATAATTTTACAGAATTTCATGACCCAAAAAATTTTCAACCCTTTATATCTTCTACCTTTTTAGATCTGTGCACAAAATAACTATAGTTTATAATTGAGAAAAACAAAGTGTACAAGAGAACAATATTTCATACGAATACGTGTTTCATAGTGGGATATATAGAACGGACATAATTTTACAGAATTTCATGACCCAAAAAATTTTCAACCCTTTATATCTTCTACCTTTTTAGATCTGTGCACAAAATAACTATAGTTTATAATTGAGAAAAACAAAGTGTGTCAGAGAAAAAAATTCCATATTAGTATGTGGTTCACAGTGGGAGATATAGAACGGCCATAATTTTACAGAATTTCATGACCTAAAAAATTTTCAACCCTTTATATCTTCTACCTTTTTAGATCTGTGCACAAAATAACTATAGTTTATAATTGAGAAAAACAAAGTGAATAAGAGAACAAAATTTCATACGAATACGTGGTTCACAGTGGGAGATATAGAACGGCCATAATTTTACAGAATTTCATGACCCAAAAAATTTTCAACCCTTTATATCTTCTACCTCTTTACATCTGTGCACAAAATAACTATAGTTTATAATTAAGAAAAATAAAGTGTACAAGAGAACAAAATTTCATACGAATACGTGGTTCATAGTGGGAGATATATAACGGCCATAATTTTACAGAATTTCATGACCCAAAAAATTTTCAACCCTTTATATCTTCTACCTCTTTACATCTGTGCACAAAATAACTATAGTTTATAATTGAGAAAAACAAAGTGTACAAGAAAACAAAATATCATACGAATACGTGGTTCATAGTGGGAGATAAAGAACGGCCATAATTTTACAGAATTTCATGACCCAAAAAATTTTCAACCCTTTATATCTTTTAGCTTTTTAGATCTGTGCACAAAATAACTATAGTTTATAATTGAGAAAAAGAAATTGTGTCAGAGAACAAAATTTCATACGAATACGTGGTTCATAGTGGGTGATATAGAACGGCCATAATTTTACAGAATTTCATGACCCAAAAAATTTTCAACCCTTCATATCTTCTACCTTTTTAGATCTGTGTACAAAATAACTATAGTTTATAATTGAGAAATACAAAGTGTACAAGAGAACAAAATTTCATACGAATACGTGGTTTACAGTGGGAGATATAGAACGGCTTAATTTTGCAGAATTTCATGACCCAAAAAATTTTCAACCCTTTATATCTTCTACCTTTTTAGATCTGTGCACAAAATAACTATAGTTTATAATTGAGAAAAACAAAGTGAATAAGAGAACAAAATTTCATACGAATACGTGGTTCACAGTGGGAGATATAGAACGGCCATAATTTTACAGAATTTCATGACCCAAAAAATTTTCAACCCTTTATATCTTCTACCTCATTACATCTGTGCACAAAATAACTATAGTTTATAATTAAGAAAAATAAAGTGTACAAGAGAACAAAATTTCATACGAATACGTGGTTCATAGTGGGAGATATATAACGGCCATAATTTTACAGAATTTCATGACCCAAAAAATTTTCAACCCTTTATATCTTCTACCTCTTTACATCTGTGCACAAAATAACTATAGTTTATAATTGAGAAAAACAAAGTGTACAAGAAAACAAAATATCATACGAATACGTGGTTCATAGTGGGAGATAAAGAACGGCCATAATTTTACAGAATTTCATGACCCAAAAAATTTTCAACCCTTTATATCTTTTAGCTTTTTAGATCTGTGCACAAAATAACTATAGTTTATAATTGAGAAAAACAAAGTGTACAAGAGAACAATATTTCATACGAATACGTGGTTCATAGTGGGAGATATAGAACGGCCATAATTTTACAGAATTTCATGACCCAAAAAATTTTGAACACTTTATATCTTCTACCTTTTTACATCTGTGCACAAAATAATTATAGTTTATAATTGAGAAAAAGAAATTGTGTCAGAGAACAAAATTTCATACGAATACGTGGTTCATAGTGGGTGATATAGAACGGCCATAATTTTACAGAATTTCATGACCCAAAAAATTTTTAACCCTTCATATCTTCTACCTTTTTAGATCTGTGTACAAAATAACTATAGTTTATAATTGAGAAATACAAAGTGTACAAGAGAACAAAATTTCATACGAATACGTGGTTTACAGTGGGAGATATAGAACGGCTTAATTTTGCAGAATTTCATGACCCAAAAAATTTTCAACCCTTTATATCAGTGGTTCTTAACCTTTTCATAGACACGGAACACAATTATATGTATATATGTTTCTCGCGGAACACTAACCTTAATTAACTTGAAATTCGGTATTTAGGAGGAACTTAAAATTAAATTCAAATTAAAAACAGGAACAATTTTTTGTTTTCGTATTTTTCCTAAATTTCTAAATTTCAATAGATTTAAAATTTTTATTTCCCGGAACACTTGGACCATATTCGCGGAACACCGGTTAAGAACCACTGCTCTAGACGTATATAGGACCACCTTACACTTACATTTAACCATGTTTACCACTCACTGGACTTAGATAGGACCGCCTTGCACTAACATTTAACCATGTTGGCGACTCACTAGACTTATATAGGGCTACCTTACAAGCACATTTAACCATGTTTGCCACTCACTAGACTTATATACGGTCTACCGGAAAGTTCTGTCCGTTTTTGGAATAAAACAAAATACAAATTTTTCTTACCAATAACCTTTATAAATAAACTTTGATAAATAATATAATTGCCATTATTATTAATGATATCTCGCCAGCGTGAGCGCAATTTATGTATTTCATTTTTGAAATGTATAATTTTTGATGCGAGAAATTGAACCAGTACTTGTTTGATATCTACTTTATTTTTAAATGTTTCGCCCTTCAACAAATTTTGTAAGGACCAAAACAAGTGATCGTCGGAGGGTGCTAAGTTCGGGGAATATGGTGGATGCGACAGAATTTTCCAGCCTTGTTCTGCAATTTTTAGACGAGTCTTTAAAGCAGCATTTGGCCTGGCATTATCGTGATGCAGTATGGTGTTCTTCCTATTGAACATCGCTGGCCTTTTTTCTTGGACTGCTGTCTTTAAATTATGCATTTGCTAACAATACTTCTCCGAATTGAGCTTTCCGTTCGGTTTTAAAAGCTCATAATGTGTAGGTCCTCGAATGTCCCACTATATACACAACATTCTCTTATTCAGAGTGAAATTAGGTTTACAGGTGGAAGGGCTAGGTTTTACAATATGTCCTTTTCCTTACGACGTTTTCGTAGGTAATCTACTTTTCATCCCCAGATATCATCCGGTTCAAGAAGAGCTTGATTTTGACCTCGAACTACGGATTTAACCCCAATAGACTATTTTCAGAGGGGATATCTAAAAAATAAAGTGTACAGTAACCTTAATCCCTTGGCTTCAATCGAAGATCTGGAATATCGAATAGCTCTAGCCTGCCTAGATCTGGTTTGTTCCATTTGAAAAAAAACTTAGATACTGTATCTGGGGAAATTGGGGTTTAAAAAATGGGTCAATAACTGAAAAAAACTAGATTTGATTAAATACGTGTTTTCTATTTATTTGAAATTTCCCGCCGTTTAAAAAAAATGTGGGTGGAACACATAACTCTGGTCACCCTGTTCATAAGTCTATTGAGTCGCCAACTAGGTTAAATGTGAGTGTAAGGTAGTCCTATCTAAGTATAGTGAGTGGTAAACTTGGTTAAATGTGAGAGTAAGGTGGTCCTATCTAAGTATAATGAGTGGTAAACATGGTTAAATGTGAGAGTAAGGTGGTCCTATCTAAGTCTAGTGAGTCGCCAACATGGTTAAATGTGAGTGTAAGGTGGTCCTTTTCTAAGTATAGTGAGTGGTAAACATGGTTAAATGTGAGTGTAAGGTGGTCCTATCTAAGTCTAGTGAGTGGTAAACATGGTTAAATGTGAGTGTAAGGTGGTCCTATCTAAGTCTAGTGAGTGGTAAACATCGTTAAATGTGAGTGTAAGGTGGTCCTTTTTAAGTCTTGAGAGTCATCAACATGGTATAGATGAGACACCAGATAGGTAGAATGAAGGTGCCAAGTTTGGAAAAGGTGATAATATTGATAGAGAAGAGGCACCAGCTAGGCGGAATAAAGATGCATTGGTCCGATTCTGGTTTAACCGTTGGCAGTTTGGTTTTAAAAATTTAATCTCTCATATTCTGATTAAATTGAAAAATTTAATCGTCCAAAGTGATAAAAACTAAATTTGGAATTTAATTCAATCAATTAAAATTCTGATTATTTAATTTTAATGATTTTGGTGAATGTCGAGGTGCGGTCTTGAATAAAAACAACTTTTTTGTTTTATACCAACGTTTCGGTAATTATTACTACCTTCTTCAGGGTCTGTACAAAAGGAATATTACACTAATATATATAAAATTGAACAAAACCAAAAAATTAAAAAATACATAAATAAAATTATTTTTAAAACATAAAATTAAATAGATAAATATAATAAATATAATTTGGGAAGACTTACATTATAAAAAAGTTTGTAAAGTTGACTGTTTAGCTACGAGTATATCATCATAAGGAATTACGGAAAAGTGGGTTTATATAGAGGTAAGGGAGGGGTGAAAACAATAGGGCTGGAAAAACCTAAGGTATGCGGTGAGTAATTTGTTAAGTTACTGTTTGAAGAATGTTATTGTAGAAATTAGAAAGGTTGTTCGTGTCAGTCATAAAGTTGATAGATTTTTGTTGTTTTTTAATGTGTATCATTTCTAATATGTTCCGTTTGTTTCTGTTGGTGTTGGTTGCAAGTATGGAAGTGTTGTCAAAGTCAAATTCGTGTTGTAAGTCTAAATGGTGTTTAGTTAGAGCAGATAAAGTATCATTAGGTTTTTTAGTTTTGCAATCGTGTTTGTGTTGGTATAGCCTCTTGTTTAGGTATTGTGATGTTTGTCCGACGTATGTGGCATCACAATTTTTGCAATTGATTTTATAAATTACATCTGAACGGAATAGTTTTGGTGTAGGGTCTTTTAGTTTTGTGAATAAAGTATGTAAGGTGTTGGTGTTCTTAAAAGCAGTCGAAATATTATGTTTTTTGAATATTAATGATATTTTTTCTGAAAGGCCATGGATAAAAGGTATGGAAATATACTTTGGAGGTTGTGAACTGGAATGTGAGACAGAATGTTGTACGGAAGTGTCAGTGTTAGTAAGAGAGAGTTGATTGGTGACTTGGTTTAGTATTTTTTCGATTAGGTGCGGAGGATAACTATTATTTTTGAAGATGTTAAAAAGTAAATTTTTGTTTTGGTCATGAAATGAAGAATGGCTAAGGAGGAGAACTCTTTTTGAGAAGGAGCGAATGAAATTGATTTTTTGGTTGTATGGGTGTTCAGACAGAAAGTGTAAGAATCTGTGTGTTGTAAGTCCATAAAGTTTGGGGGGTGTAGGAGAGTTATACGTTAGATGGTTTTTTGACTCTTCTCTCATAACTAATTGGCATAAGAAAGCAATTCGTTCTGACAGATTCTTACACTTTCTGTCTGAACACCCATACAACCAAAAAATCAATTTCATTCGCTCAATTTTTTGGTTTTGTTCAATTTTATCTATATTAGTGTAATATTCCTTTTGTACAGACCCTGAAGAAGGTAGTAATAATTACCGAAACGTTGGTATAAAACAAAAAAGTTGTTTTTATTCAAGACCGCACCTCGACATTCACCAAAATCATCTACAACAACGGTCGAAAAAAACCCAAAAACCATCATTTAATTTTAATTTTAATCTTAATTTTTAGTTATGATTAAAAATTTTAATTGATTAAATTCCGATTAAATTAAAAGTGAATTTAATTTTAATCAACTAATTTTGGCCGATTAAATTTTTTAATTTTAATCATGATTAAAATTAAATTTCGGTTTAATTCAATTGTTTTTTAATTGATTAAATTTTTGCCCAACTCTGTTATAAAGTAGTCTTTTTTCTACAAATTGGTAAAGAAATTATTACAATCGGAACAATAGAAAGAGAGATAAAGAGGTTTGAATTTTTAACGATTTGCGAAACTTCAAAAATTTATCCTTTAATATCTCAACAAGTGTTATCACTAAAACATTATTATTTATAGCAGACATTTCTCTACAATTCGGTAAATAAATCACTAAAATTGATACGATAGAAAGAGGGATATAGGGGTTTGAATTTTGAACTTTTTACAAAACCTCACAATAGATGGACATAGGTTGGGTAAATTTAACTCCTTTGCACAGTCCCTCGACATTATAGGAATGATCTAAGGAACTTAGTGGCGCTAATACTGGACATGCATCTATGGCCATATTAATTTGCTCAACATGGAGGTAATTCGGCGGACAGTATCAACAGTGAAAGATTGAAGAGTCTACTGAGTCTGTGGCGCAACACCTCCGAGAATGCCCGCTCCTTGTGCAATTCAGACCGAGGGTCTTATAACAGTAAATAATTTAGAGGAGCAAGCTTAAAAACTGTTTCTGAAAGATTTGAAAAATTACTGTAACGAGACGGGCAGGCTCAATAGTAAACAGTATGAAAGTTGAATGTAAGAGGTTGATGAAAGTTTTTTAAAGGTTATAATAGGAGTCCATCTGTGGCCTCGGACTTATGCCTTAGAGTACTGTATTGAATAATGAGTTCAGTAATTTGATACGATTGCAATACCCCTTCTTATTAGTTGAAAGGGAAAGTATAAAGGTAGAAACTACTGTTACAGTTGAGGTTTATTGTGGAATTAATCAAAGTTAATGTAAGGGCTGCAAGATGGCATTGTCTGCCCGAGGCCACCTAGCTAGTGAACTGGCAGCTCAAACTACGGTTGCAGCGCGCCATATCTGGCCACAATACAAGCAACTGTTTCACCTTTATTCCCCCAGATAATGGGTCCTTTTCAAGTCCTCTCATAATTATAAAATTATTTGCTGCTTTATCATTTTTATATTAACGTAGAGGAACTTTTTATTACTTTCCCTTAAAGCGAGTTTCTTTTTTAATTTTGTTTTGTATTCCCCTTTTAAATACGTTCATTGTCCACTAAAGACCTTAATGGAATTTAAATTATAAAACAATTGCGGTTTTACAAAAATGGCAAGGAAGGTAATAGCACAGTGATTACAGACAGCGCTGTTTCCAGGTCTCTAGTCTAGTAGACTTCACTTAGATATTCTGTCAGCTTTTTTCTTAGGCATTATTGCGTACTTTATTCCTAGAAGTCTTTTACAGTTCACTACCTGAGGCCGACAATACACTTAAAAGGCACCTGGCGACAAAATCTCGTTAAGTTGGCGTAATTTAAAATCAACAAAATACAGTTGTGAAAAAGGACTCCTCGAGCATTCTCAGCAAAAAATAGGGATGCAAGCAGTTCATAAAGAGCAAGGTACCTCTATTCAGGGCTTTCTGGAGAGTTTTGAGCTGGAGCTAGGGCAGAAATTATTTTTCAGGCTCAAAATTACAATTGAATGAATGCCGGGAACTTCTACCATAAACAAAGATGAAGTTGCGATCCATCATCTGCCAAGGAATGGGTGTTGTCCATTCATTGGTCCAGAATTTATCTTGGTCTAAGCACGTAGTCAGATTAGTTGATGTGTGCTAATGTAGATAATATCTTAAATCCTAAAAGTCGTGGATAACTCCAGCTAAGTATTCCGTTAAGTTACTATCGTCGCTACAGATATTATAATATCTTTATAATAATGATCCAGCGGAGCTTCAACGGGAAATGGTACAACTTACTGACTGACTTCAATCGTTCCAACGATTTCCTTTAGATTTTGTGAACTATTTACCAAGTTTTTAATATGGAAATTTTCCCAGGATTTTTTTTTCAAGTAGGAGGGAGGTTACGGTAAACTACTGTTACTACACGGTTAACTACTTGCCTCCAAAGAGCTTCTTCTGGTCAACATATACAATTCTTCCTCCTATATAATATCAAAAAACATTTAAAATATTGCTGGAACTGCTAGCTGAAGCCACATGGTTATTGGTAATGCTAAAATTTTGACCAACACACTTCAGTGTGTTTCTAAAACGGAAAATCTTGGAAACCTCAAATTCTATATTCGGCTTAAATGCGACCATTGACCACACTTCTTTCAACAATCACTTAAATATGGTGGATATACATTATATTGAAACCATGAATCCCTAAACTGTGATAAGTATTCACACCACTTATCAGTAAGGTTACTGTGAATACTTTATCCGTTTCACTTAAGTCTACTGATTTTTATTTCAGTTGATTCCGCTCTAACAACATGTACTTTTAACTGCTACAGACCACTGCGCCTGTTTGAACAAAAGTTCGATTAGAAGTTGGTTGACCTTTTCCGTAGTGAGCAATCCTAGTTGCGTTACTTCACCTCTAACCTCTGATTTATCTATAGAATATTATTTATAATTTTTGTTGTGATTAGTTTTTTCTGCTTTGCGTTAATTAAACTAGTTCTTGATAAAACTATTTCAGTCTGTGGTGGAGTCTCAAGATTTCATGAAATTGCTCGTCTAACGTAATACTTGTAAATAAGATTATTTTTTATACACCAAACTGATAAATAATTTATTTTAAATTTTACACAGCAGTTAATTTGTATCTTCTCCTTCCTTATTATTCTAATCATATCTGAGTATTATTACATACAAAGAAACTAGTGAATCTGACTACATACATATTCGAATGCCTAAAACCATATGAAATAAGTTTTGGTTTGGAACCCACATGTCTTTATCTGGTATTAATTATTAGGATATGTAATTTTTCTTTTTCAAACTTTTTATTTCTCTTAAATAAATTAGGTAGGATTGAACAAAACTACTTTTTCAAGTAAAAAAAGCTGTGTCAGAATTGACACACTATTTCAGTCACGCCCCTATATTATTAAAATCAAAATCCCAGCTTTTCTAATTCTTATTCTGCATTCAATCAGCCACGGTTTTAGCGTTTCTTCTCATGCACTAAACCTCTGTGTGAAGATGGTTATAATAAATAGACTACTCACAATTCATGTCCAAGGTTACATCAGCAGTGATGGGAGGTAAGTGGTTATTGTTGGATGCTTGGCAGGTAAAGGTGGCTAATAGGTGCTTCCTCTGTAGCTGAGCAATCCTCAACACATTCCTAACTCTCCGTTCGGAAATCACTTCGTACGAATCGTCCAACAGCGTACTGTCCTGCCACCAAGTAACACGAGGCAAAGGTCGCCCTGTAATGCAGAAATAAGGTGCAGTGAAGAATCAGAAGGATCCAATGTTGAAGAGGAGGTTAGGAAGGAATCAGCTACTGTCTCTATAATCAAGTTTCCCCCTGCATTTCTGAGACTATGGTGTCTTGCAGAGAGAGCAGGGAATAGTTTTAGAATAGGGTTTCTAATCACGGATGCTTGCTACCTACTTTTGGGCCATGTGGTAAGCCACTCAGGCGGTCATTGGGTATCCAGCGGGATCAGTGCATGCAGTAAACCATTCGGATTAGAGGGAAGACCTAGCGGCTGTTCTGAACACTCATCTATCTACGGCCTTTGTAGCTTCTGGGAATGGAGAACTAATTGATTAGTGCCAAATGCAACTTACAAGTCCATCCAACTAGCCTCTGCTAATCAAAGAAAACGACACACTTTCTAGCAGTCACTCCATAAACTGGTCTTGGGTCTTTACTCGGCCTATGCTCAGTCTAAGCCACTTTTAGAGAGCACTATAGGCTGAGTAAAAGATGTCCCATGGTGAGTGAATTCAGCACTCGTGCAGTCTGTGACACAGAATGGAAAAACTGTCTGTCTCTAAGAAACTGTTTCTGAAAATTGGATTGTGTACCAAAGCTAGTTTGATATATGAGACCTCTGTCACTCGGAGTCCAAAGGAGATAAAAATGACTGGTGGAAAATCACTGACCTTGTCCAATGAAGAGGTTTCTCCTTCCAGAACTAAAACGAATAGGCATAGTCCCTTTTGGCTGCACTGGCTAGGGAATAGAACCCGCCTCATATTCTAATCTAAATCTAAGGTTGAGACATGTGGAGTCATTACTCTTCAAAACCGATACGACGAGTAAAAGTAAGAGAAATAGAGTTTGAAGAGGTTTCCAGGAATTTAATTGAAGAGTTGATTGGAACAGTTTAATGTTACTCTGATGGTTGCAGACTAGCAAACTAGACTGTATGGAGCTAAGGAAGATAAGGTTATCAAGGGAGATCTGTGGCAATAACTGGTACAGCCTGGTTAAATTCAGTGACATCTCTAAATGCGCGGCTGCGCTCGAGGCTTTTGATGAAACCATGAACAAATGGGTGACATCTCAAAGGTCTTGCTCATAGGAGTCTTTTGAGATCGCCTGAGCTGGAGAAATGAAAAGTTAGAGAGTAAGGGAATGATAGAAACACTGGTGATACACGGAAGGAAGTCTTCAGAGTTTTTTTTTTTTTTTTTTATCGCCGTTTGAGATGGGGAGAAAAGCCATATTAGGCTCTGGACCTGCGCCAAGTAGGCTTATGTTACCCAATAATAACATTAATATTAGAGAATACAATAGACAAAATCTGTAGTAATTCTGATTGACCTAGAAAAAAGCGAACACAATGTTGCATGGCTACATACCGCCAGTAGAGATGCAAGTAATGTCAACTGTTGCGCCCTCGTTGTAAGGACCAAGTACGTAGTGTGGAATGTGGTCTCCTTTTTCGTCTAGCACGCTGAGTTGTTCAGGAGGCACTGAAAAGTCCATCAATATAGCATTAAAACACAGTAAATCTGGTTTACAAGACTTGCGTTTCCTACAATGTTGCAATTCTAATTTACAAATTTTCAACAAAGGCTGAATTGCACTGAAATTTTTTAGTTGTGATTGTATGGTCCTACCGCCCACAAGTGAGAAATGTAATGGTTTCCTCCACCCATCTCAAGCAGTGCCCCTTTTATGTTCAGAATGTTAGATTAGATTCCATTGGAGTTGGATGAAAACCTCCTCTCGGATCATTTAGCTATCCCACATAAATAAACTAGCAATAATAATCCTAGCAAATCAATCCTACAACAAAAATTCAGATCCAGATTTCAGCCACTTAAGATTGATAGTCGAAATTAAATAGTAACCTTCATCGGAAACAGCCAAGCTCTGCCACCGTCGATTGATCCGGTCAAAGAAAATGAACCTAATCTCCTCATACCCCAAATAAACTGCTCTGAGATTAATGAGTGTTTCTCGCTCTACCTAACGAACTTCACAAAATGGATCTTTAGGACCTTTTATGTTAAGTCTAAAAAGCCAGTAAGGGCTGAAGGAGTCTGAGTAGAGAGGATCATGCCAGATGTAAAATATAGAATTTTCGCCGGATGTAAACATTTTGAGGTTTCTGTCTCAGAAAAAGTGATTTTTCAGAAAACTGTTTTTTACGCGTTTTTATATGAACCATTCTAGCTCAAAAACAAAAACACACAGCAAGCCCAAACTGATCCAACAGTAAGTTGTTATACAATGTAATAAACTAATTTACATGTAGTATTTAAGAAATGATACAATGTAAATATGGGGTTGTTTAAAAGGCCCATTTCAGAGCCAAAGATTGAATAAACCAAGTCAAATGTAATTTTGGAAGTTTTTATAAAGTTAGCCTTGGCCATTGTTAGAACTCTACGCTGAAGAATGAGGGGTATCTGAGCAAAGTTTATAGATAACTGTGTGCACACTGCCGTACAGTTCTTTAAAAATCACTTCTTTAACTTACTGATAAAAAAAAGAAAAAAAAGTGAAATAAAAAAAGTTTATCGCGTAAAAAGTGAGCCAGTGATTGGGATTTGGTGAAGTGTGAAGTGAGTCAATGGGAACTACAGGCCGTGGCCCCACAAAAGCTTTTTAAAAATAAAATTAAATAAAATAAAAAAAGGAGCTCGCGCTTGAGAGAAGCAAGGAATGGGATGGTTAGCTTCCAGTTTGATTGTTGGAGCTAATCTGAATGGGGATGGGACTAGAGCATGTCTTCACCTGGGGTAGCTCCTTTTGTTTACGTTTGTCAGTAGCACGCTCCAAGGAGCCCTGCGCACTTCCTTCTGTAGACCGCTTCTGGCCCGTCCTAGTCAGTCCATCTGTTCCCTTATCGCCTCAAAAGGCGTTCCCTGGCCACTACTTTCCAATAGCCATAATTCCCTATTTATCCTTATCTATACACCTACCTTTATTTTTTTCCGCACACAATTGCCTTTTCTACTCTCTTTGACTAACTATTCACCGGCAATACACGTCTTGAGATCCTCTTATTTCGAAGAAATTTTGATGTGGAACACTCACAAGGTTCCTCTTCCGAAATGTTGTACTTAAATTTTCTTTTCAGCGAAAGTTGTCATTTTATTGTAATGTACGGATTTGTTAAATTCATACTAAAAGAGAATAATCTCAAGACAAATTAAATACTTTTTGTTCTTATCTATTTCAGAAATATATAATATGTTATGTTGCGTGAATACATTAATAATTATATATTCTTGTAATAAAAGCTAACATTTTTTGTCTCGATTACATAAATACTTCAAATTGAACGTTTGGACGAGCAGTGAGTCACTACAACTTTTTATTTCTCTAAATCTCTGAAACTTCAATTTTGTCCTTAAAAACATTATCAACTTCAACATTTTAAATTTTTGCTATAACAGAAAGATACCCTCTAAATTTAATAATTTTTATTTAAAAAAGAAGGTGTTGTGGTGAGCATAAATTGAAAACGGAAATAGGAGAAAGTTCACATTTGATATATTTCGTTTATTAGTTTGCGATATGAGTCCTCCGACACTTGGAAACCTGAGGGAATGATACTCCAAAACGATGATGGAAAACTCCCTGGAACCTCTTAAAGAGGAGAGATGTCTTTCGGTACCAAAACTACAGAGGGTTGGCACAATGATCCTCTTTTGGCTGTAATGCCAGGGGAATCTAATGTTAGTATTTGTACGGTTCTAAACTTCTTTAGAGTATTTTTGTAATTAGAATAAAAATAACGCCAAGAATTTGTCATGATCGGTCCTATAATAAAGGCAGCTTAAATTTTATGAAAAAATATACTTACGTATAACGGTTAAATTCACTTTGCTATTTCTAGTCGGGGACTTTCCAAAATCGACGCGACAGCGATAAACCCCTGAATCGCCATCTTTTACGCTTTCTATAGTTAGCTTGGCTGGTTCCGTCGCCTGGAAAAACGCTCGGTGACCCAGACTGTTCTCTTCGGACCAATGTTTGCCAGCTTCAACGCTCCCATTGCGGGCGTCAACACTGGACAGAAAATAAATTGCAAAATAAGCAATAAACACAAGGTTAAGGAAATCGAGCTTGTAATATCTTCCAATGTCTCACACATGCCCTGCACTCTTTGAAGCTTGCAAATACTATAGCAGAACATTGTCGTCTGTACGCAAGACAAAAGGCATAGTTACATAGTCTTCTAAAATTTCTGAAATATGAATGGGAGCGCTTAGATAATCTGCAGATACTCTATGGAGTTTCGCACATGCTTCAAAATGCAGTCTGGGAGGAATGGTGCACACACTTTCTCTTCCAGCTGAGAGATAACGGAGACCACAAATCTAGTTGTTAAGAGCGAATGTCAGTCTTCTTGTGTTCCGTGAAAAGAGGGGCTAATATGGGATTTATATGGAAGATGTTTATACCTGCAACCGTTTTCTGACCGTTAAATTATTCAGTTGAGTTCCGGTCGAAAAACTGTTTCATATTGCAGCTGGTTGAGGCGCAGAATGGCCAGGTATCCTAGAGTGGGTTTTCCAGGCTTGTTCTCAGCTTTCTACTAACTTCCCCCTAGCGAGCTCCAATATGTGGTTAGTGAAGCATGTGACACCAGCCTGTTGGCAACCGTTTATTATGCCCTACAGCTAAATGAAGTAATTAGACCTAAAGCAGCAACAACAAATACTGCTAAGAGGTGAAATACAGAATTTTTTACTTTTAATGTATTCTTCTAATAAATCACATAAAATAAAATTTAGAAATTTTAAAATACTCATTAAACATTGAGGGCTCATTATTTTTATTTTTAATTATTTTTACATTAATTACTATTTTACTTATATATTTTTTTGTATTTCTTTAATATTGGCATGTCCCAGTTGATCGTTGATTTTATCATTCGTAGCACAGATCCAGTTTCTGCCCGACTTCAAATTGACAACTCTCATCAGTCTGGAGTAGAGAATTTAACTTCCACTTATATTGCTTACATCTCACATCTTATATTAGTTACATCACACCCTTGCTGACTCAGCTTCAAGCTAACTCCTTTTGATTCTCTGAATATTTTTCTGACATTTTTTCTTGCCTTTCACATTTAAAGTAACCCTATATAGAGAGAGTTTATTTCGCCAAGAGTCTGTACAAGCATTACATAAAACACAATAACTCCAAATACATTTGTATTGTAACATTGTATGTATAGCACTTGTAACAAGAATTTTTCACATCTTCATGGCGTGACTTGAATGCAATGAGAAATGATAAAAAAGAAAAATTTAATGACGTCACAAATTATAGAAAGATTTCCATTATAGTAGCGCGGATTCAAAAGTTTTGCTAATTCTCTGCTCTAAGTTCTATTTTTGGTTCGTCCTTGATCGGAAGCTTTCAAATTGACAGCTCTAAAAGACTATTAGCTCTACAGTCTGTGTTTTGGCTGCAGCGCAGTCGCTGATAATGTTGAAGCTGTGCAGATACGCCTCCATCCGTCGATGAAGCAACTGTCTCAGTTTAAAGGAGATGTCCACCTTAACTTCTAGCTTCTTTCTAGTGTTGGAGCAAATTTCTTTGTCATGCAGCCTTCATCCGTTTTCAGGCCCACTAAAATGGTCAGTTAATTCTCTCAGAAGCCCCTTATTGTAGGTAGAGCTCCAAGATTTGAGGCAATGTGAGGTTAGGTCCTCAATATTGCTCCTGTTCATAAAAATCATCCATGCTCTCATTAAACTTTTTCCTCCAACCTTCGAATGCTCTTTTCTATAACCTTACAATAACACAGCAGAAAGTTCGTGTGTTTAACTAGAGTAAAATGGACAAACTTGTTACACTCTGTTATATATTCTGGATTAAAAATTGACAGTTCTGTAAGAGTAGTAAAATGGGAAGCTACCTGTAGATAGGAGAAGGCAGTCCTTCCTTGTACCAGATGACCAAGTGGACACGATCCGCCTTGGCCGGAGGCGTGATGTCGCAAGGAAGTCTAGCCATGCCTCCGGCAACTGCTTCAGCATAGTTCACCAGTACTACAACAAAAAGCAGCAAACATTGTTAATTGCTAATACATTTCTTATTAAGATGAAATCCCTTTATCATTTATTATCTATTATATTTATTAGAATGATTATACCATTGGTGAAAATCAAAATCAAAAAGTGAAAAATTACCCAAACTAAAACCGCGTGACTCGTGTGTTAGGCCATCAGCATTTTCCCATTCGCACTCGCTTTCCCTCCTTGCTTTCCTTTTCTTTATGGAATACCTACGCCCTGAGAGGGTGTTGCCCTGGAAGTGGTAGTAATTAGCGTGGTGCTTATCATAATCTTCCCCAGACCCTTTACTTTTAGGTGAAAATTCTTTTCGAAAATTAAATACAAATTTGAGGAAGTAAAGTTTTTTAAGGTTTGCATTCAACATACAAGTGAAACACAAGTCTTTTTAGACTTTTCATTTAAATTAAAAACAGTAATTAACGAAGATTAAGTTGAGTGATCTAGCGGATTCGAGCAATACAGGTCAGCTAAATGAGGGGAAATTGTTATTTTTGAACACTAGTAGTGTTTTGTATGGCACCTGAAATTACTATTGAACGCTGGTGGGTTAAATTGGCCTCAACGAACAAAACAACCCACTGCCTACCAGAGGCTGCAGTTTCCGTCAGATCGTTTCACATCCTGTTTCCAACTCCCTCCCAAATACTTCCGCTAAAATAGATTTTCTCCGTCTTCACAAGTTTTTACTCTGCCTTACTGTTATCTGGAGGGGCGCTTGGTCATGAACTACTTATTAAACTTAAATAAAGTAATTAATACTATTTCAGAAGCTAAAATAAATATTTTGATATCATTATACAAATATTTGTATATAAATGTCTTAAAAATGTAATGTAATAAAATTATTTTAATGATAAAAGTTGTTATAAAATTTCCATAATAATTTAAAATGAAAGCTACAGATTCTCTTACAAAGGCTTCGGTTCTAGCAGTCAGTTTTCCAGCAATTCACACCTGGTCGCTTCAATTTCTAGCACATCTTTTCTGATCCAACTCTTATCAAAGCGGCTAAAGTGAAAAACTAGAATGATTTAACTCCTTCCCTCTTATCCCATATAATGAGATGTACCACTCTCCGTTTCTAATTAACACGGGATATTTTATCTATTATTTTCTACATAAAAATATATTTGGACATTCAGTGATGAGCAGTAAGAATACATCGACAGTACTGTCTGCTTGGGGTAAGAGAGAATTCCCTCTAGTCTCACTGTCCTTGGTTCAGCAGTCCTACTATCCTTTCTCATTTCTTCCTCTTCTTACCCCTTTGCATTCGGGCCGAGTGTTTTATAAATTGGAATTTGTAAGTGCGAGATTCCCAGTTGGAGTAAGCGGGATGCTACTTTTTATTTCATTGTTAAAATGTTAACAGTTGAGCATATGTCCCCACTTCCGTCCACGACACCTAATTGGACGTTAAATACCTCTTAGAAAAATACGCGAGTACTTTATTCCTTTGAATTCCGCCTTTCTTTGCACCCCTTCTTATCCTTATTTTAGGGTAACAGAACTCTCAGCCGTAGTTAAGGCAACCTGCCTAGGTGAAGAGGACTCTACAATCAAACCTCGTGGTATCAGGTTTGAGGCTTCATGCGACGGACCAGCTCCCCGCCCACCAGCTACTGTAACTCAGGGCGAAATAAAGTAAAGCTCGGAAATATATGTAGATATTGATTGATATAAAATGGCCGCCGGATGTGGAACAAATTGAGTTCAGTGAAAGAAACATTATATCACTCTGTTTACATTCACTGTGACATCGAATTGCAAGTGGAAGTTAAATAAAAAAAAAGAGCGCGAAAGAGATGTGAGGTAATGAAGTGTATTCGAGGCGCCTTGAAAGGCCGGACTGGAATTCAGGCTAAATAGGTAATTAGTGTCCTTTTTTGTCCAGCTCCGTTAGGATCCAGTCCCTCGGCACTCCAGCAACGTACACTTCTCTTATTAAAACAAAGCCCCGTTCAAGGTGAAAAATGAAGCGACAAGCGAGATGTGGCACAACGACACCCGCACACTGATTAATGGATTCACACACTTATACATACATCGGTTAACTTGAATAAATTGTTAATATTACACACACGCACATTGCGTGAGAGGGTGAGTGGGCTCTGCTTATTCCATTTTGTTACTACAGTCTTCATTATTGCTCTTACTATATATTCTCAACATTCTAGTACATTAATTGAATTATTAATTTTATTAGTTATTATCTTTCCCCTCGCCAAAGCAAGAATTGCGATCGTGGAGACTTAATTTCGTTCTTTACAGTTTATAGCTATTGTTACTTGTTACGATACTTAGCCATCGCTATCGTTACCTGTACGCGTCACTTCTTTCCGAACTTCTTCCCTTAATTTTCTCAAAAAACGTCGTCTACGACAACTTTCCACATGATATTGTTTGTCCATATGAGTCCCTGTTTAGCAATATAGCTCCAAGAAGTTTTGTTGCTCATCGGGCTCTTTTGTTTTGAGTTGGATCTTTTAATTGCTGGTATCCTCTTTGATTAAAATAAATTCATTCTTTCCCCTAGCTAACTAACTAACTCCTTGACTCTTACAACCCCTTGCTGGGTCCTAGCCTGCTCAAGAATTCCACGCCATATCTCTATATCCTTAGTCTGTGATCCACATTTAGCGGTCTTATGTCATTCGCGACACTTTCCAGCCATCCGGTTTACGGCCTGCCAACTTTTTTTTTACCCTCCTAGTTCTCCGAACAGCCCTCTTCTGGGGATGGCAGCTTCTTCAATCCTTACAACATGGCCTGCCCATCACATTCTCGTCCACTATATCAATATTAATAGACAGTAACCATCGGCATATAATCTTGCCAATTCCTCCATGAGACTGGTCCTAGCTTCATCTCCATACGCCAGAATAGACTTATGGTCAACACTTTGCGCAAAGTAATTTTTTTTTTCTTGGGTAAATTGCGGCTTTTCATATACCTCAGGAGTCTTCAGCAGCATTTAGTGGCGGCTATGAGCCTCTGGTTTACCTCCTGTTATACATCATTATCCGCCGTTATCACCGGTCCCAGTTATTTAAATACGTCTAACAGGTTTTCTTGTATCCTGACTCGAATCTTTATGTCAGCAAGTAATTCCAAGTCTCACCATTGCTTGTAAAATTCTTCGTGGTATAAATTTCATAGGCAGCCTTGAAATTCACGAACAGCGGATGAATATTGGTGTTGAATTTACCGGTCTTCTCCAGGCTCCGTCTTAGAGTAAACAACTAATCAGCAGACGATTTTCTTTTTCTCTGAGTGAAGGCACAATGACTTGTCTTAGCTACTGTTTAAATTTACTAGCTTTCTTGTGTCTCTTTTCTTGGCTATAAAGATACTGTCATCCGCATACAAAATTGATTTTTCCCAGTCATTCGCATATATCAGGAACAGAATAGGCCTCAGCACCAATCCTCAAAGTACCACGTACGGTTCCCTTTAAATCTAATTGATGCTAGTTTAGAAACACATACTATTTACTGTCTGTCAGAAATTCCTTTAACAAGTCCCAAGGTTTACTGAAAATAACAAAATAATTTGCCCAGGAGTTTTGAGTGGAAGACCCGTCTGCACAAAGGATTGCAGCAAATTAAAGGGCCACTTCAGTTTAATTTCAAGTCTAAACTTAACATGATTAGGTTAAATAATTATAGTTTGCATGCTACATTTCCCAACATTGCCTGCATAATATTAGTGATCTATCTGAAATAGAACAATCCTATAGGAGAACTTGTTCACCATTACGAAGATTTCCACCGTCTTTCTCTTCAAACTTTTGACTTGATGGTCACACAAATGAAATGTCTAATTTGAACTTTCAGACGATTTGTGATGAACACGACTCTGTGTTAAATTCGGTGCTGCACTGTGTTATTGAGTGAATATTGGGTATTGCATGTACCTATGTTTGAAATGTCGGCTGTACAGATATAGCAGCCCCGGAGCGGTTCTAC
This sequence comes from Rhodnius prolixus, assembly GCF_049639745.1. Lineage (NCBI taxonomy): Eukaryota > Metazoa > Arthropoda > Insecta > Hemiptera > Reduviidae > Rhodnius > Rhodnius prolixus. The sequence goes on along the minus strand of NW_027411625.1, from coordinate 15,542,056 downwards.
AATAGGAAATTAGCCCCTGGATTGTGTATTACTAGGGGCCTGCCGCCTGCTCGACTATATATTACCTCTATTAATGTGATCAGAGCCGGAGAATGGTATCTGCCCGACCTACTAACCGCTTACTCTCAGCCCTTTGTACGGCCTTGCTAAGCACAATGGAGTTGGAAAATCAGACTATCACAGAATATAATATTGTATTTTAGCCGCAATATCATAAACGATAAATTTATTTAATAAATTGTGACATTTATTACATTTGCTAGTGATAGTAATTCCTTGTTCCAATCTGATTAATCTGCTAACTTGAATGCCATAAGGTCGTTTAGTTAAACTTACTATTTGTTGGAAATAAGTTTTTGGTTTTTCGAAAAACGAAAAAAAAGAACAAAAATAGAAATAAATATTTTAAATGTAGTGAAATTGTTACATTATTGAGAGAGGTGGAAACGAAGATCTACAAGGAGGTGAAGGGAAGTTTGGGTCTAGCCTATCTTATGTTCATGATCATTCGAACAAGTAACTTTGAATAACCAGGGGAGAATACATAATGTTTCTTTACAGTTCTGAACTATATAAAAATTGCATTAAGGTGCTGGTTTGTCTACGATTAGTTAGATTTAATATAATTAATGCCATATTCTTCGGATTGCGCACCATTAAAAATTAAAAAAAAAAAAAAGTATACCCACCGTAATGTTGGGTCTATTACTTTGATTCCAAACTTTACTTTTTATTTTTCCAGAAAAGGTCATTCAAGCTGATTGGTAGAGAGGGATGAAGCTAACTCTGAAGTGCCCTTCATCTTACCGCTCCGAATACGAATACAGATCGATACTTTTATTGAAATAAAGAGACATAAGATAAATTATTATGAGAATAAATTATTTTAGACCGAAAGTAAATCACTGACAATAGCTAAGGTTGTCTGTCAAGAAAACATAAATTTTACACTGACGTAAAATACCGAAAAATAACAGATATAACAGTTATAAAACAATACTTTTAGAAAATCTAAAACTTGTTCGGATAGGCATATAGAAACAAGAATAGAAAAAATAAAATTTATTAATAAAGAGTATAAATAAATTAAAAAGTTCTTAAAAGAAATATTAGAATAATATCAGAACAGAATTAATAGAAAATTAATACATCAAAACTTAAAGTCAAAAAGGGCAAACTGGAAGAATTCTTGATGGGCAAGATTTTTGTTTACGAATACTAAGTATACTAAGATTTACTGTAACTTATAACGCTTCACTGGTCGGACCATTCTGCCAAGCTACCACAGCTTGGTTCGAGACATCCGAGACGTATTCTAAGATGAAATACTTTTTCCTAATGTAGCCACAAATATGACGACTAAGGAAGTAAAATATGCTTCTTTCAAATTACAAATAGAACACAGATATATTCTTAAATATAAGATTGAAATTCAAATTTAGTAGTTCATCTCTTAATTTCATGAATGAAGCCGTACTGTTAATAACTGCTGTTAACTTGGAATGATAGCTGTCTGAAACAGTTGTCACAAAAGTAAAGTCGAACTTGCGTCGCGATGCTAAATCGTTCTCACTTTGGTTGGAACTTCATTCTCAAAGAATATTGATTTCAGCGGCGTTCTGAGAGACGGTGACCCCAACTGTCTTTTTAGCACAAATTTCAAAGTACCAATTATCTTTAATGTATGTGGTAAGAGATAGTCGTGTGAGTGTGTTCCCAACAGTTTTTATTTCATTGGTTTCTTGACCGAATAAATAATCAGCCAGTTCCAACGATTCTTATTAAATGTAAAAGGATAATTGAATAATTTGTCAGTAACGTTACTGGAGAAGATATTGCTTTTTAACGCTCCAATGGGCTAGGTCCAGATCTCAACCTTTCCGTTTCCTTCACAACCGTCCGGTCTTCTATTTCCTTCCGTTGGCCCGCCCCCGGTCGGACCCTACAAATACGTTTCCACTGGTCGGTTCCTGGTTGCAACTTCTAAGAAAGGAAAAAAGTCTACGGATTCGTTTTTTTTTACAATAACTTAAATTACAATAAACTTACAAAATATAACGGGAATCTCCTTAATCTGTAATTCAGGGACTGTCATTTATTCTTTACAGACATATACATTTTTCGTTTTTATGAGTCAGCGTTTATTGCACATAAAAAAGTGATGTAATGTCTTCAAGCGGGCTTTTCTTCCAACTACTGAATTAGGTGTCGTGGACAGAGAGCTCACCAGCAAACATACGTACTTTACTGTTTAATTCTCATACTAACCATTAAATAAAATCCAAGGCCTTGACCGGGAATGGAACCCAGTACAACATCTTAGTTTTGCAGCTTCTGATACATCCTTTCTTCACTGCATGGAAGGTCTACCATGTCTTCTTATCCACCAAAGTATTGTCTCTTAACTTCTTCTAATATAGTCACTTCGGAGAGATTCCTGCTTCATTCACACCGACAATTTTTCTCTATCAAAGTCGGCTTACTGCCTTCTGGCGATGTTTTGTTCAGCATTAACCCTTCTTCCTTTTCTTCCTTTTTATGTGGGGCTATGGTACCTGCAGGATTTTGTCCTCCTTTAAAAAGCTTCCCACTCTAGATGGTCTACCGTCTCTCTCCCACACTGTCGCACCCCTGCCCCTATCTACGACCCCTCCACATCGTTCAAATATCAAAGGTCGACCTCGGTGCCTTCGCCTCCCGTTACCTCTTTGGTATACCCGTCCCCTTCGTTCATGCGGTACAGGTGTCCCAACCACCGGAGTCAAGAAATCCCAGCTCTTGTCACTAGATTATCCTCTTTAAAGAGCTCCTATAGCGAGAGTTTCTCTTCGCTGGTATATCCCCACCATTGAGGTCTACTTTCTCATAAATTTCCAGATAGGCTAATGAGTTTATTGATTACAACCTTCACTTAAACTTATCTAATTGTTTGCTAATGTGGTTTTTGTACCCTAAATTTCTTTAACTGTTGTCAGGTATCCCCCCCCTCCATGTAATTGAAATTACACTTACTGCTTTGATTAAAATAAATAACTGTAACTTTACTTTTTTGGGCTGGGCAGTTTTTTTACTCTTAGTTTATATTTACAAGTTAATTGGAGATTTGAAAGTGTAGATGTGTGGCTATGTTAAAATGACTAAAGTGCGATATGCTGTAAAAAGCAAGGGGAGCTTCGATTGAGGGGAGACGACACATTAGGTTGATTCAGGCGCTGATTGATTGCTTTGTCCTTTCCACTTTTTTCATTTATATATTTGATTTTCATTTTGTGCGCTATTATTGTAATCATTACGCCGTGGTACAGAGCTGGCCCAGGACTGAATGAATCAATTTAAATCGCCGTTATTTATACGATTTTGTCATTTCATATCACGTACTGGTTTTAAATTTATTTCAGTGTTTACAAACTCAGTATTAATTGTTGATATGACCCGTGCATGAAAATAAATTCTCCACGTCCACAAATATAACTTTTTAACATCTTGATAGATTCACGTCATATGCAACGGCGTATTTTGTATGTTTGCTTCTCTAATCCAAGACTAAATATATTTCAAGGGTCTTACATTTTCGATATCAGAATTTTCATGATCGGAAATACCCGTTTCGAGTTCCCATAAATAAAAAAGAAATTGCTTTAGAAACAGTCTCAGTGGGAGTTTCAACAAAAACGAAAAGTATCAGGGAGCTAAAACTTTGCATTGCGTTAGCATCCTGCTCAATATTACTCTTGTTCATCATCGACTTCTTCTGCTCAGATTTTTCTGACCTTTGACCACTGATTTCCGGTGACGCGTACACGAGATTCTATAAGACTTTTGAACCAACATAAAATGCCAAAACAAAGATTTATACAAGTTTATAGCTTATTGCCTTCCATTCCGAGGTTGAATCGCTATTTGACTGGACTATAAGTCAATTTTTAAAATTCTTGAGCAGAGCAAACATTACAACTTTAAGATATGGTAAAGATAGAGAAAATGATGGTATATATCGAGAAGTAGGTTAATAGATGAATAATTGCTGTTAAAGAAAGCGAGTATGTGCTCTTCGCGCCAGATTTTTGAAAGAATATAAAAATAGTGGAATAAGAAGATTGATAAGATGGCGGCGAGCAAGGGGGGAATGATGTTAGTGTCCCAGAACCGACCCACCCAACCTACTTTATATGGGCTTAATAAATTTGGGCATATTACTTTAGTTGTAGCTGCTACACCACTCTAATATATTAAAAAAGTTTAGGTATTATGGCGAAGGTAGTTGTGGCTTCACATGCTCGGTCTAGTAATGGCCCCCGTTAGCAGGCCGCTCCGCACCACACAACTTCACATCTTGTCGTTCTGGATTTCTTTTTATTTTTTAGCGCTTTCTCTTACTTACTCTATCACAGAACTCTTATGGTGACCGGAAGTGGTCGAGTTCTGTTTTCCGTCCGCGTAACCTTACTCTAAAATGGAGCATCGCGGAAAACTTAAATTAAATATTCGTTTACGTGCTATCTGGAGAGAATACTGCACTGCCTTTCAGAGTGAACAGCATTTATGGATGAGAGTTCGGCTCTTTAGAACTCGTTCTTTTAACCATTAGCCAGCAGCTCTACTCCTGATTCTTAAGCATAGTTAACCAAAACTGGTGTGATGTTAGGACTAAAAGGTACTACAACAGATCCTCAGTTTGTCTGGTCATCTCCCCCGGAATGTAATTTAAACTTATGACCGATTTTCGCCTCAAGGGATAGTTGACAATCCACTCCTTCTAGGCTTGGGGGTATCCTAGACTAATAACCCCACAATCACACAGTGCAAGTAAGGCCTGCCGAGGTATTAATGTGTGAAATTATACAATAAATCCAAGCGAACTCCAGCTCAACTAACTCTCACACACACTTAATATAGCTCTATTTATTTCAATTGAGGCTTTAGTCTCTAGTGTAGAGCTTAGTCCCTCCCCAATACTCATTAAATAATTAATTATGTCCAGTATTTAGATTAGAGAACTGCCTTTAGAGTGTAGGATTAAAGTTTCTATAATAGATGTAGGAGAGTCACCATAAGCATTTTAATCTAATATTAGAGCATTTTACTAAATAATGTATGTAGACTGTATTACAATTGAATTTTTTTAGCATATCAAAACCTTTATTTGATCACATATATTCATGGAAGTCAACCAAAATCCCCTCTGTGTGCTCTACTGTATAATAGCCCAAATCCGTCCTTGCACATTGGCCTCTCTTCACAACGTAATAATTGTAATAATTGCAGTATGTCGTGTGAGTTTACACAAAAATCATTTATCATTTAAATTGTTCAGAAATAATAATAATATGAAAATCGCAGAAAATGTTTAATTTCTTTTGATAACATAATGTACTGAATTGTGTCAGAATATTTCCTGTTCGTAGAATCCAACCAATTCAATACTAAATTTTGATATTAATTATGTACCTGAAATGACAGTGATGTTTTCTTGGTGACAGTCAACTGTCGCCAGATAAAACTGACTGGACTGGTGAAGTAAATGTGCACACAATCTAAGCTGACGTTGTAATAGTACTTTGCTGCAATGCGTACAATTCTGTCAACCGGTCGATCAATTTTTGCAATATTTCTTGTCGCTTTGCTTTGTACACAACCTTTTACAACCTTTTTATCGCTTGAACCTTTAACGTCACTGTTGGTAACCAGTCTTAACTGCGAGAATTACAGTTGAGGTACTTACTCAAGATGCAGATGTACGTACAGTTTAGAGATGCAGACTTTGTGTAGGTAAGGTGACAACGTTCCAAGCAGGTAAGCGCTGTGAAACGCTGGTTGTAGGAACGTTAGTGATGTGTGCTGCTTTAACTGGTTTTATTTCTAGAAATTTAAACTATTTTTTTCGAGTCAAAGAAAGGTACACTTTAAATTATTGTAGTAATTTATTAAAAAGAATGCTAAATTTATCAAAGGGTTAGATTTGGAGCTATTTGTAGGTCCTATTGCCTATTTTATGTTACTTATTATTCATTGCAATACAATGGAATTGTTTGAAGGGTTTCCCTTCAAATATTAAAATAATTAATTTATTATTTTATTAATAACTAATTATTAATTAATGAAGTACTGGAGTCTTTCTCCAGACGAGATTTTTGACTTCTGGGTTACCTTTCATTGGAGAAAGAACAAAGTTGAGAAATATAAAAGGAAAAATCATATAAAATTGAAATAATATTTATTTAAATCAATTATTATAGATCTTATTTCCTCATAAAACCAGTTACTTAGTTTTGTAGCTGAAAAAGAATGGGCAAACAGCAACTCAATCTTGCCTCTTCATTATTTGTATAAATGAAAGACCATACGTTCAACTAAAATAACATTGTAGCTGTTAGCCTAATTCATCACCTAGTTGTGTACTATATCGTTGGAGATCTTTTCGAATAAATCTCAAGAAGTAACGATTTTTCATTTTTGATGTAATGTTCACCTTCTTGCTCAAGAATTATAAAAACCATTTTTTTTTGGAATCAGCTGACACAATCGCGTATTTCTGGTAAACATTTTATGGAAAATTTGATCATTTCAACTTTGGAGTAAGGAAATGGAAAAAGAAGAAAATGTGCAACACCGACTTCTGCAATAGGTTTCCAGCTCGCTCCTCCGGTAAGTAGCGCTTACTCTCGCCAGTACTTTAAACTTTTACAGTATAAGTGCCATTAGATGATGTGATTATTTTAAGAGATAATTGTTATAAGAACCGAGTAGAGGCACCCATTTTTCTTTGCACGGTTCGGGTGGCACTTTATTTCTACAATAATTCAATTTAACAAGAATTCGTTTAACATTACCAATAAAGTTTTAAACCTTTGGTGGCTAATCTCTCAGCAGACAAATATCTGGTGAGCTGAATGTTGCATCTCAAATGACTGCACATATTCCATTTTATCTCCCTGATGTACAAAGGCCATTTTTTATTAAAGACAATGGATTTCAACTTAAATAAATTTAAGTTTACTTCCAGTCCATTCAGATTGTAGTAATCAACATGAGTATTTAACTCAGTCGAGGGAAAAGAAAAGTCGTGCGATATTTCTTACCCTTTTTTACTCAGCTAATAATTGGAGTAAGAGAAAGTAGTTGGTAGCACGCTGTTTGCTCTTGCGGAGGTAAGAGAAAGTAGCTAGCAGAAAGTCTATATTTCACTCCGGTCTAGAATATCACAATTAAAAATGTCTCGGTTAATTACTAAATGAATAGTGCGGTATGAGGCGTGTAAAGGCCGCTGAAAGTGAATACAGAATGAAGTATAAGGAGAGCAAACCAGCCGGCTAGAACACGGCCATTCCTACATCTTGGCTGAATTTAAAGCAGCTCTGTATTTATTATATACATTTAGGCTCACCGCGCCACCCCCTGCTCTACCGCCCTCCTAACTGCGGCCATATTCACTTAATTTAGTCAGATAATATTCCGACCTTTTTTGATTACTACAATCCCCTTGTTTACTTTATGAATTCTACATCCTTAATTCTCTATTCCCAGTTTACTTGTACTTAAAGAAAAGGGTTCTTTTTTACCTTTATAAATCTTCCAGCTAATTCAAAGCTTAAAGCAGAGCTGAGCTTTTGTATCTCAAAAAGTTACGTTTAAAAAAGGTAATAAAAACATTTTGTATCTTTCTAATTTTTATCTAATTCGTGACTGCGTGCTTAAAGCATTATTAAAACTATTTGGTAGGATATAATAATAATAAAATAATAATAATAATAATAATAACAATAATAATAATAAAGTGTTTTATTTTTAATTAATATATACATAATCTTATAACCAGCAAAACATATTTACACAAAGCGTGGACAGCAGTCCATCTGCTTGACCAAATTCTATTTAAAAATTTACGATTTAAAATAGCAGCCAGAACTTATCGCATAATTTCAGTTATATTCTAATATACACTAAGTGTTATATTCTTGTATGAGGAAACTTCTGTATTTCCATGCGCTAATGTGATAATTATATAGCTTATCCCAGTCGTGTCCATTTAAATATTCAATACACTCTGATTCAGATAACGCTTTCTTTCCTAACCATCTTACTCTGAATTCAGATAGTATAGGACAGACACTTACATAATGAAAGGCATCTTCAATCACAGACTGGTTACACATGGGACACAAATGTACAGTTTCATCTCTGGCAACATTAAAATTCAGATTTAACAACTGCCCTCTTAACTTGTAAATAACTTTAATAAAATTTATCCGAAATATAATTATTCTGCTCAAAGTCAATATTTAGTTTTTTATACAATGCGTAACAAGTAGAGTTTCGGGCCTTCGAAATTAAGTCATTTCTAAATTTAGAGTCCGGTAGGATATGGGTATATGGGCTGATAAAACTGCACTGTGGCTACAGCTTTTGTGGATGTCGACGATTACATTGGCAACGGAGTTTGCCACACTTAAGTAAGGCCGCTCTTAATAATCTTCGACCAATTTACAGAATAGACAAAAGAAATCAGCCAGTACCCAACATTTCATTTATACTTCCGCTCGTAATTTCAGCCATACGGAAACATTCGAAAAAGCATGTGCTTAATGGAATTATTACAGCAATTGATATCATTTAAATAATTATACTGCGTTAACTTTTCAATAATATTTTTTAGAATTTATTATTAGATGTCACACACCCTTTATGCTGGCCATTTCATTCATAATAATTTTTTGATATAATAATGATAAAATCTACATTACATGTTCATAAATAAATAGGCACTATATTTTAACTCTATTCCAAATTATTTTTCTTATTGATCTCTACTATGCTCTTTATTCTGGGTAATCGCATACACATGCACATTAAAATAGAAAAAGACAATGTTAGTGTTGGTTACTGTTTTAATTTGAACCACGGAGTGCTATGCCTGCAGACTTCTGCTTCCGCATTGTTGATGCAGTTCACTCCAGCGTTATTTCCTTTATGCAGTTCCTAAACGAGGAAGTTCAGATCTAGTTTGATTTCTTCGTTATCTGTGCCTACAAAGTTGTGGGACGGGTTGCCTGCGGTTGAGATCCAAGTCATTACCTTAAAGAATCTCATTTATTTTTAACTGATACAAGCTGGTGAGTTCACTGCCAGGTTCTTTCTAAATATATATGTTATATGTTTTGTTCTAACAAGTTGACTGCTGCTGTTTCTTCTCTGTGAAACTGTTGGAGTTCCATGGCCGTAATTAGAGTCGATCTAGGGTGCTCCAGTAATCATCCCTAAGAGATTTATTTTGCAAGAGCTTCCAAGAGCTTTCAACGACCTAAATACAAATATACAAAATACAACATTAAAATACCGAGTTAGAATAAATATTCGAACAGTGGGCCTAAGCAGAATGCCGAGTGAGTAAGTAGTAATGTGTACATGACGATGCGCAGAAATATTTCTCTCTGCAGTCCGGTGCTGGTATATATCTGCTGTTCTCCTCCTCCTAGTTGATGTGTTGCTTGGGGACGCATATTCGCTTTGCACTGCGTAGGTTTGGCTCACTTCAGCGTGCTTGGGAACTCCACTACTTCCTGTATATAGCGTCGCTTGGCTATTGTAACGTATGTCCATAGAAATTTAGTTCACCAAGCTTGTAGTGAAGTCTATTGGGGGCCACATTTTACCTAGGTAGTGGGCTTAATATTTTCCATTGGTGTTTCGCACCAATCTGGATGTCGGATTTCAGCAAAATCGTTAAAATCTAAAACGATAAGCGTAGCACAAGGAAATGGTATATCAGAGCTGTCCATAACTTTAATATGCAATGTGGAAGAGAATGCTTGGTAATTTCGGTTTGCGAATATGCGTACAAGACTGAGAGACTGCGTAATAATGATGTAAGAGATGTAAATGTAGGTAGCGTGAGGATAAATGGTATCGAATGGAAACACGTGTTAATTAACACTACCTATGTTTCTAACTTAATTACACTTAACGAATCTAACTAAATGATTAGTATGGTACATTTGTACAATGAGGTGCGTCGGGCCAATTACTTCCTCGCTCCCAACAACTGCTTTCGTTACAGCAAAAAGAAGCTTTTCAGTTTGACATAATCATTCTAAATACAATAATTTTCGTTAATTGCTAATTTTATCGGTCCTTGGCGCGCATGTTTATTGCTAATGCAGTTTCTTCGTCCAGCACTGCAGACGTAACCACATTTTCTACAATTCTACTCCAGCCTCAACTATCCACCAGAAGTGGTCCAGAGTTACACTACTTTTGAAACATTGATAACCTTCCAAATAGTAATTAAGTTCTTTATGCTGTTGCAACTTCATTCAGCCACTTTTTGCGGAAAAATGTAGTCCCATGATGATTATTCAATTTAATAGTTCATTGATAACCCAATAATTATTATTGTAAGTTATTTATTTATATTTGTAAATATAAAACTCAGAGAGAAGTAAAAAAAAAAACTAGAATTGACTACTCTTGTGAGCGCAAGGAGTAAAGGGTCTACTATCTACAAATAATTTTTTTCAAATTAGAGTAGTGTCATCTGTGATTTTTTTTAACACTAATTTACGTTCAATGAAAATGCAACAAACAATATTAATCCAGCAATTTTTGTTTTCCAATTTTAATTTGTACATTTGGGCTCTCATCTTGCCCCGCTGCTATTCCTTATTAACACTAATTTACGTTCAATGAAAATGCAACAAACAATATTAATCCAGCAATTTTTGTTTTCCAATTTTAATTTGTACATTTGGGCTCTCATCTTGCCCCGCTGCTATTCCTTATTAACACTAATTTACGTTCAATGAAAATGCAACAAACAATATTAATCCAGCAATTTTTGTTTTCCAATTTTAATTTGTACATTTGGGCTCTCATCTTGCCCCGCTGCTATTCCTTATTAACACTAATTTACGTTCAATGAAAATGCAACAAACAATATTAATCCAGCAATTTTTGTTTTCCAATTTTAATTTGTACATTTGGGCTCTCATCTTGCCCCGCTGCTATTCCTTATTAACACTAATTTACGTTCAATGAAAATGCAACAAACAATATTAATCCAGCAATTTTTGTTTTCCAATTTTAATTTGTACATTTGGGCTCTCATCTTGCCCCGCTGCTATTCCTTATTAACACTAATTTACGTTCAATGAAAATGCAACAAACAATATTAATCCAGCAATTTTTGTTTTCCAATTTTAATTTGTACATTTGGGCTCTCATCTTGCCCCGCTGCTATTCCTTATTAACACTAATTTACGTTCAATGAAAATGCAACAAACAATATTAATCCAGCAATTTTTGTTTTCCAATTTTAATTTGTACATTTGGGCTCTCATCTTGCCCCGCTGCTATTCCTTATTAACACTAATTTACGTTCAATGAAAATGCAACAAACAATATTAATCCAGCAATTTTTGTTTTCCAATTTTAATTTGTACATTTGGGCTCTCATCTTGCCCCGCTGCTATTCCTTATTAACACTAATTTACGTTCAATGAAAATGCAACAAACAATATTAATCCAGCAATTTTTGTTTTCCAATTTTAATTTGTACATTTGGGCTCTCATCTTGCCCCGCTGCTATTCCTTATTAACACTAATTTACGTTCAATGAAAATGCAACAAACAATATTAATCCAGCAATTTTTGTTTTCCAATTTTAATTTGTACATTTGGGCTCTCATCTTGCCCCGCTGCTATTCCTTATTAACACTAATTTACGTTCAATGAAAATGCAACAAACAATATTAATCCAGCAATTTTTGTTTTCCAATTTTAATTTGTACATTTGGGCTCTCATCTTGCCCCGCTGCTATTCCTTATTAACACTAATTTACGTTCAATGAAAATGCAACAAACAATATTAATCCAGCAATTTTTGTTTTCCAATTTTAATTTGTACATTTGGGCTCTCATCTTGCCCCGCTGCTATTCCTTATTAACACTAATTTACGTTCAATGAAAATGCAACAAACAATATTAATCCAGCAATTTTTGTTTTCCAATTTTAATTTGTACATTTGGGCTCTCATCTTGCCCCGCTGCTATTCCTTATTAACACTAATTTACGTTCAATGAAAATGCAACAAACAATATTAATCCAGCAATTTTTGTTTTCCAATTTTAATTTGTACATTTGGGCTCTCATCTTGCCCCGCTGCTATTCCTTATTAACACTAATTTACGTTCAATGAAAATGCAACAAACAATATTAATCCAGCAATTTTTGTTTTCCAATTTTAATTTGTACATTTGGGCTCTCATCTTGTCCCGCTGCTATTCCTTATTAACACTAATTTACGTTCAATGAAAATGCAACAAACAATATTAATCCAGAAATTTTTGTTTTCCAATTTTAATTTGTACATTTGGGCTCTCATCTTGCCCCGCTGCTATTCCTTATTAACACTAATTTACGTTCAATGAAAATGCAACAAACAATATTAATCCAGCAATTTTTGTTTTCCAATTTTAATTTGTACATTTGGGCTCTCATCTTGCCCCGCTGCTATTCCTTATTAACACTAATTTACGTTCAATGAAAATGCAACAAACAATATTAATCCAGCAATTTTTGTTTTCCAATTTTAATTTGTACATTTGGGCTCTCATCTTGCCCCGCTGCTATTCCTTATTAACACTAATTTACGTTCAATGAAAATGCAACAAACAATATTAATCCAGCAATTTTTGTTTTCCAATTTTAATTTGTACATTTGGGCTCTCATCTTGCCCCGCTGCTATTCCTTATTAACACTAATTTACGTTCAATGAAAATGCAACAAACAATATTAATCCAGCAATTTTTGTTTTCCAATTTTAATTTGTACATTTGGGCTCTCATCTTGCCCCGCTGCTATTCCTTATTAACACTAATTTACGTTCAATGAAAATGCAACAAACAATATTAATCCAGCAATTTTTGTTTTCCAATTTTAATTTGTACATTTGGGCTCTCATCTTGCCCCGCTGCTATTCCTTATTAACACTAATTTACGTTCAATGAAAATGCAACAAACAATATTAATCCAGCAATTTTTGTTTTCCAATTTTAATTTGTACATTTGGGCTCTCATCTTGCCCCGCTGCTATTCCTTATTAACACTAATTTACGTTCAATGAAAATGCAACAAACAATATTAATCCAGCAATTTTTGTTTTCCAATTTTAATTTGTACATTTGGGCTCTCATCTTGCCCCGCTGCTATTCCTTATTAACACTAATTTACGTTCAATGAAAATGCAACAAACAATATTAATCCAGCAATTTTTGTTTTCCAATTTTAATTTGTACATTTGGGCTCTCATCTTGCCCCGCTGCTATTCCTTATTAACACTAATTTACGTTCAATGAAAATGCAACAAACAATATTAATCCAGCAATTTTTGTTTTCCAATTTTAATTTGTACATTTGGGCTCTCATCTTGCCCCGCTGCTATTCCTTATTAACACTAATTTACGTTCAATGAAAATGCAACAAACAATATTAATCCAGCAATTTTTGTTTTCCAATTTTAATTTGTACATTTGGGCTCTCATCTTGCCCCGCTGCTATTCCTTATTAACACTAATTTACGTTCAATGAAAATGCAACAAACAATATTAATCCAGCAATTTTTGTTTTCCAATTTTAATTTGTACATTTGGGCTCTCATCTTGCCCCGCTGCTATTCCTTATTAACACTAATTTACGTTCAATGAAAATGCAACAAACAATATTAATCCAGCAATTTTTGTTTTCCAATTTTAATTTGTACATTTGGGCTCTCATCTTGTCCCGCTGCTATTCCTTATTAACACTAATTTACGTTCAATGAAAATGCAACAAACAATATTAATCCAGAAATTTTTGTTTTCCAATTTTAATTTGTACATTTGGGCTCTCATCTTGCCCCGCTGCTATTCCTTATTAACACTAATTTACGTTCAATGAAAATGCAACAAACAATATTAATCCAGCAATTTTTGTTTTCCAATTTTAATTTGTACATTTGGGCTCTCATCTTGCCCCGCTGCTATTCCTTATTAACACTAATTTACGTTCAATGAAAATGCAACAAACAATATTAATCCAGCAATTTTTGTTTTCCAATTTTAATTTGTACATTTGGGCTCTCATCTTGCCCCGCTGCTATTCCTTATTAACACTAATTTACGTTCAATGAAAATGCAACAAACAATATTAATCCAGCAATTTTTGTTTTCCAATTTTAATTTGTACATTTGGGCTCTCATCTTGCCCCGCTGCTATTCCTTATTAACACTAATTTACGTTCAATGAAAATGCAACAAACAATATTAATCCAGCAATTTTTGTTTTCCAATTTTAATTTGTACATTTGGGCTCTCATCTTGCCCCGCTGCTATTCCTTATTAACACTAATTTACGTTCAATGAAAATGCAACAAACAATATTAATCCAGCAATTTTTGTTTTCCAATTTTAATTTGTACATTTGGGCTCTCATCTTGCCCCGCTGCTATTCCTTATTAACACTAATTTACGTTCAATGAAAATGCAACAAACAATATTAATCCAGCAATTTTTGTTTTCCAATTTTAATTTGTACATTTGGGCTCTCATCTTGCCCCGCTGCTATTCCTTATTAACACTAATTTACGTTCAATGAAAATGCAACAAACAATATTAATCCAGCAATTTTTGTTTTCCAATTTTAATTTGTACATTTGGGCTCTCATCTTGCCCCGCTGCTATTCCTTATTAACACTAATTTACGTTCAATGAAAATGCAACAAACAATATTAATCCAGCAATTTTTGTTTTCCAATTTTAATTTGTACATTTGGGCTCTCATCTTGCCCCGCTGCTATTCCTTATTAACACTAATTTACGTTCAATGAAAATGCAACAAACAATATTAATCCAGCAATTTTTGTTTTCCAATTTTAATTTGTACATTTGGGCTCTCATCTTGCCCCGCTGCTATTCCTTATTAACACTAATTTACGTTCAATGAAAATGCAACAAACAATATTAATCCAGCAATTTTTGTTTTCCAATTTTAATTTGTACATTTGGGCTCTCATCTTGCCCCGCTGCTATTCCTTATTAACACTAATTTACGTTCAATGAAAATGCAACAAACAATATTAATCCAGCAATTTTTGTTTTCCAATTTTAATTTGTACATTTGGGCTCTCATCTTGCCCCGCTGCTATTCCTTATTAACACTAATTTACGTTCAATGAAAATGCAACAAACAATATTAATCCAGCAATTTTTGTTTTCCAATTTTAATTTGTACATTTGGGCTCTCATCTTGCCCCGCTGCTATTCCTTATTAACACTAATTTACGTTCAATGAAAATGCAACAAACAATATTAATCCAGCAATTTTTGTTTTCCAATTTTAATTTGTACATTTGGGCTCTCATCTTGCCCCGCTGCTATTCCTTATTAACACTAATTTACGTTCAATGAAAATGCAACAAACAATATTAATCCAGCAATTTTTGTTTTCCAATTTTAATTTGTACATTTGGGCTCTCATCTTGCCCCGCTGCTATTCCTTATTAACACTAATTTACGTTCAATGAAAATGCAACAAACAATATTAATCCAGCAATTTTTGTTTTCCAATTTTAATTTGTACATTTGGGCTCTCATCTTGCCCCGCTGCTATTCCTTATTAACACTAATTTACGTTCAATGAAAATGCAACAAACAATATTAATCCAGCAATTTTTGTTTTCCAATTTTAATTTGTACATTTGGGCTCTCATCTTGCCCCGCTGCTATTCCTTATTTTTATCAAAGATATTTCTTCCATTTTCACTTCCACGTTCACTTTCTTTTATTTGTAGATGAAAAAATAAATTAACTTAGGATCAAAACACCGAACAATCAAATCATAATTTATTGGAAACTCAATTTTTTGGACATATTTTAATAAAACTTGATACAATCAAAGAATTGGGTTTTTTTCCCCTCCGCCCTCAACTATCAATTTCATTTTTAAAATTATCACATCGCAAACAAAAAAAAAAAAAAAGATTTCATTAATTGATACTGTAAATGTTATCAGCATAAACTTATGTAACCTTGGAACTTACTTATCTATAATTTTCATATATCACTTGATCATATCATTATGCCTACTTAATGATAGATTTAGAATTAATGATAGTCCAAAATAGATTGCCCCTTTACATTTTCCCACAGGTTCCCAATCGCTTGAGTCACTTTCTATTGTATTATTGCCAACGTTAAATACTCCAATGAAATAATACACTATGATGTAAGAAATAACATCTATCTCCTTCACGAAATATACGTATCTGTGAGGAGTTGGTTAGGCATCACTCTAAAGTGCTATTATTGTAAATTGCCAAGTTGAAGTTCCCTCCTCGTAAATGGCTTCTGGGCTTTACCGTAAACTTAGTACATTACATACGCATAAATTCACAACTTTAGTTTTAACATTTTCTTTTTAAAATTCGTTTTTTGGAATTCTGGAGGAGGGGCTGGAACATTTTAGAGTAATTTATGGTGTAGTGTTGGTACAAATTAAATATAACTCAAACGATCGGGGTCAGAAACAAATTAGTAACTTGAAAATAGTAAAAGAAAGTCTTCTGAATGTGCAGACCAGATTTTAAGAGGAATTTAACAAAGTAAATGGCTAATATCACTCGAAACAGACTTTTGGCACTCACAGCAATCTTTGCACTTGTATTGCTGAGAGTATGTTGAGGGTGTCGAAACGTATTATATTATTATTAAAAAAAAAAAATATTGAGTGATATGAAAATGGGCTATTAAAATATATTAAATACATTGAAAAAGTAGTATAAAAAACAAAGTGAATGAGATGGTTTTCATTTAACCAAGCACTAGCCGCATTTCAATATATATTAGAGACAAATCTTTCCCTAATACATATACATTTAAGACATAAATAACAAAAAAATCATGTTTCATAAGTAGAAGTCAGCGAATAGATATCCTAAAGTTCTTGCAAATAATAAATAAACATAAACTTCTTGCAAGAAGTGCAGAATAAATAAATAAGGTCATTGAATACTTTGAAGCTAAATATTATCGGTGAGTGCAGACGAAAATCAGTAAACAGTAAGTAAAAGGTACAAACTTATAAATAATTAGAAGTGGGCAACTTGATAATTTAAATTTTGATAGTAATTCATTAGTTGGTTATTTGAAGTAAGAGTCAATTGGTTATGTCTTAATAACTACAGTTTTGCCCTGCAGCTCAAATTATGTTCACTCTGAACTAAAAACGAAGAAGATGTATTCCATTTTGAAGATATGCTCTACTTGAAAAAAAAATCCGTTTGAAAGATGTTCAGAAAGTTAATTTAACTTACACTGAATACCAAGACTTAATGGTGTGCACTTGGACAGTCTAGTGAAATATAGATGTTCATAGGTGCATGGAATGAGGAATAATTAATGAGAAATTATTTTTGAAAAATTTTTTTTTTTGAAAAGACAACTCCCTTACTCTGTCATGGACCAATGAGGTATGACTAAAAAAATAGAAATAATGAAATTTTTGATCTGCTTTGTATAAATATTTAAATAAGGACCAATAAAATTAAAGGAGAGCTGAAAAAAAGTCCAGTGAGTGGTTAACACCAGATTTGTTGGCAACCCGCGGAGCGAATCCTTCGTGAAAATTGCAATTTTTCATTAAATTTGACACATTTATCGCAATGGTTAATATTCCCGTTAAACCGAGTACTAAGAATACGCTAGCCCTCAAGAATAAAGAGAAGAAATTGCAAAGCCTAAAACGCTGGCAACATTAGCGGCGAAAAGAAAGAGATCCTCCGGGCAGTTTGCTTTTAACGGCAGAAATTTCTCCATCGCTCAGACTGAGGTAGTAGCTATGCCTTAACACCTGCTCCTCACTTTATTACAATGGCTGAGACACAGAATTCGTTTACAGTCCAACTACCTTCTATTTTATTTTTTGTCCCTTAATACATTTCAACCAAGATTTCCGGAATAATTTTACACCGTTATCTTAAAATTTGTGATCGCTCTTTACAAATAATAATAACACAAGGGAAGAAATAAATGGAGTTAGATACGTTGGATCGTATAAACTTATTTGAAAATACATACATACATATCTTACGTAAAAAAAGTTCCGGTTTCTAAACCTTACAACCCTTTTATATTGGGATGCTTAGGATGCAGCAAGGTGGTCATATGCAGTGAAAATCCTGCAACTAGTGGAAAATGAGAAAAATAAGTTGGATTGTTTTGTGTCTGTAGAGAAGGGTAGAATCGAAGGTGGCTATGAAGACAGGGTTAGAAAGACAATCTAGAGTGCAAGGGAGTTTCAGCAGACGGTTTTGGATGACGGTCTCAGAGTCGGGGATTATGGAAGCTATCTCAAGGAGGGATTCGTTCTAGTGTGACGAAGAGAGTCAGTCGCAAGTCTGAGATATTTGTTCTGTATCGTCTGGAGGTTCATGTTGCTAATACCCGTCATAGTAACTTTCCGGCGAGAACCACCAATGCAGCTATTCGCTTCTATCATCACTGATGCATGTCTTTAGACATTACTAACAAAGGAGCAGTTAGCCGGTTAATATTGCAAGGATGAAAGGTGGTGCTCCAGTGGCTACTTAGACCCTGTGATATTTTTTAACTTGGACAGGTTAGCAAAGGAAGGTAGCCGCCATTGCCAGCGTGGAGACCCAGCAATGGTTTGCCCTGGGTTAGAGGAAATAAGAGTAGAATGAAAGAAAAATTGGATTTAAGCTAAAAAGTAAAGCCTCGCGTAGTAATTGGAAGCATTTACTACTTAACGCAATGCTCTGCGACCTGCAAATATCCTCGCGCACATTACTGTAAGCGCAGAACTGAGCCAGGACGATTAAATACTCGAAAACTTTTAGTAGATCTCCTTACAATGAATTTAAACTCTAAAGGTAAAATAATACTATCTAGCATAGCACTAAAGTAGATAACGGGGCTGTAGCGGCAAGATCGGCAAGAAAAAGGCAGCAACAATCGAATGGAAAGTATATGAGTTCAAGATATGTAAACGGCAATTACAAGAATATCGTTGCGCTTAAGAATTTGAAAAAGCGCTGATGGAGCTTCAAATTATTGTGGAAATGTAGGAAAAGACAAAACAGCCTGGTTCAGTGGCGCAAGTATGGCTTTTCTGGTATCTAGACATGCACGATTAGTAGATAATGAAGGTTGGATGTCGACATCTATGGTTCTATTTCAGCGGTAGCTTTCATATGTTGTAATGAGATATTAAGGAATTCAGGATTTTGGGTTAGGGGAAACAATGAACATTCACGCATGGTGAGAGTATTGGGGAGAGAATGTACCCAGAGTGGGTTTGCCTGTTCCGCCAATATCAGGTTTAGTGGACCCAGAAGAGATATTCTCTTAACAGAACTTTTGAGAAATATGAAGCTCAGTTTGCTGCTTGGGGAAGGTCTTTTGATTCTTTCTGCAGAAGTACTGAGTTGGGAGGTCGGACACCAGGTTTAGGGCCCATGCCATAAGGTGCTCCAATAATTTTAATCGTGTACTGACTGTAATGTGCTTGACACCCCTCATCTAAAACCAAACTGTTCTTTCTTGAAGAACTGGTTGGCATCAAAATGATGATTTATTTTGATTACCTGCATTAAATCGTTTGTAAATTTTGCTAGTAGTGACAAGATAGATCAAAAACCTTTTTGTGAGCAACATGAACTTAAAAGCAGAATTCGAGTTCCAAATTGATAAAAATTCCAATTTTACTTCGTTTTGTTGTATTATCCTATGACAAAAGTAGAAATGATGACTCTCCGATTATTATAATGAAGTAAGTTTTAGTTAAGCACAAACATTTTAATAGTGTGCATTAACAAGGCTAAAATTAGCACAATGTCGTGAATTTAGCGAAGCCAAACCCTCTAGGCTATTCCACATCTTCCGGTTTAGTTGGCCAGGCCAAGCCAGATAACCTTTGGGCAAGATTATTCTAAACGTTAATTCATTTACCACCTCCCAGGAATATTAATATATGTATGAAGAACAGCGGCTTATACATTGTGTTCAAGGCGAGCGTAGAGATAATGTTCCAGCACATACTCTGCCTAGAATATACACAATCTCTCATGTTGAACACAAGATAAAAAGTAACTTGTCTAATACTCGCATACATGTTTCAACGCTCAAAAACAAAACAAAGCTATTCTGCTTTACAATAATTCCATTGTAAAATACTTCTACTAGATTTATTTCATTGTTATTAAGGTGGTGAGACTGAAGCAAAAATCGCAAAAGAGACCGGAATCGCGAAAACCGCTGAAGCAACTACAGTGGAGGGAATGGACAATAACTCAGCGCTAAGAACTCACAATGCAGCGCCTTAATAACAATTTATCCTATTTTCATTTGTTCCTTTCTCTCACACCCCTTAAAAGAAACTAATGCAATCGTGCAGATTTTCACCCGAAATACATGTTTTAAAGCCCTCTTTTGGCGAATTTTTTAAGGACATGTTGTGTGTATTTTTTTTTTTTAATTTAAAATCAAATAAACTTTTGGAGGAGTTTATTTTTCACTTGTACTATAAACATCTACTATTCGTGTTGTTTAACTTACACATTACGTTACAATCCGAAAAGTATCTAAAAAGAATTTATAAATGTGAAGATGTAAATATTTACAAATACACTATTTAAAACTAAATTCTTCTAGTCAAATAGAAGTGAATTAACCCTAAATTAATGAAATGTATTAATATCTGGTTAACAAAAACTTACAGTTTAAAAAGTTAAGTATAAGGGCCAAAAGGTACACAAATCAGCCAGTGCCCAACATTTCATTCATCCTTCCGCTTGTAATTTTAGTCAATTAGAAACATTCGAAAAAGCATGTGCTTAATGGCATGTACAGCAATTGATATCATTTAAGTAATTTTACTGTATTTTATTTTCATTAATATTTTTTAGAATTTATTAGATGTCACGACCCTTATGCCGGCCATTTTCAGTACCTACAAAAAATTTATTCTGTAAAGTGTAGCACCCATTTAATTTAGATTGATTTTAATAGGAGGTATTAAACTATTCATGCATAAGTTTTAAAAACATGACAATGAAAAATGTAATTATTATTTTAAAAAATGCACATACCAAAATACATTACACAAAAGTAAAAAAAAAACTGATTTTAGTGCAGTTTAGAGCAGCTGTAGGAAGAAAGAGCATTGGTCGGTTTAAGTTCATTCTTCTATTACATTTATTGGTACTTTACTTTATCTATAGTTAGGCGTTAAAAATAATACTAATTAATCTAGTTTTTTAATATTAAATTTTAATGTAGTTTTTTTTCAATTATATTCTTAATCTAAATTTTCTCCCCACAATGTGATATATTATGTGATATAAAATAATATTTTTATGTAAGGTAATTATAGTTAAAGTACTTTGCTAATTATTTGATAATAAAACTTCTTTACAAGTTACAGGCACAAAAGAATCAAACACATAGTTCTCTAGTTAGAGAAAGTTTTCTTCCCTAGCTGCAGGTTTTTCTCTTTTTCCCTGCATTCTTATCCTTCAAATCTTAAGCTTTCCGCATACTATTGTTATGAAGATTATAATGTATTGTACACTGGCACTTCATATCCGTATTTATTGTACATATTTATAATAAAGATTTATTTACGAGTATCTATCTCTCTAAATCTGAACTTACCCAGACTGGCCTTATCCCTGCCAACATGCATAGCTCTACCATCAATATTTCTTCCAAAGTTTACAACAGAGAGGACAAGAGAATTGAAGTAGACAATGAAATGGGAAAACTAGATTTATTCGGAAGTAAATTTATAGAAAATGGAGTTGAAAAAAGTTGCGCTGTTGGAAATCGTACTAATTTCATCTAGAGAACAAGGGCCATAGTTACCCTAGCTAGAGCCTAGAATTATGGTGCCGAGTGTATGTCCCGCCGACCGTACCTGCAGCTACCTCTAGGTAACCACTAACTCTACCTATATCCGAGCAAGAAATTTATGCGATTCGCTTGGCTGAACTTGCTCTAGAGGAATTAGTTACTTACACATAACATGTAGTTACTTTTTATTGTACCCAACTACTTTCACAATATATACTTAAACCCTGTTTATGTTGCAAATAAATAATCCGAATATTAAAAATAAATAAAAATTAGAATAAAAAAAAACATTTCTTATCTATTTTTTAACACTTTAGAACTAGCAAAACTGACAGCTAATACCTAAATAATAAGAACATATGCATAGTCAAAAAAACTAAATATGTATAACTAAATTGGTGGGTGATTAACGGCGACTATCCAGTGATGGGAGTTTACACAACAGTCATGGAGGCCGCCGCTATTTACTTTAATGATCGCGTAGACATCTCCACTTCAGTCTACGATTTGAGTTAGGCGAGAGTATGCGAAAAAAAGTAAAGTAAAGCCGTTTTTCAGGCGGGCTTTACGACCAACTATCAGATTAGTTGTCGACGAAGGAGGCGACTACAAACATAATTTACTATAAATTTCTTATTAGCCATTAAATAAATCTAAGGCCTAGACCCCATCCAAAGCCTGGGAATCGAACCCATCTAAAACAAAAGTATAGCGGGCCTCTGCTCTAACCGCTCGGTTGCCTTGGCACCAGAATGATAGAATATTTTTGAAAGGATTTTTTTTTGTAATGGAATTGGGTTACTTCTGGGCTGATTGGAATTTTTAAATCGGAGTGGATTATGTGGTTCGTTACAGGTGAAAGCATTTGTAATGGTTTTCGGGATTTTCTATTTTAGTTTTGGAGTGGATTGAGGTTTAACCGTTTAACAGTTCCGTAGAGTTCAATGCCGTATGTGAGTTTTGGTGCTATCTGGGTTCTTCTTGTTAGTGAGATTGAGTTTGGAGAGCCAAAGAAAAGTAATCGCCTACTTTTTTAGGCTAGACTTGACGACCAATACCTAATTAGTTAGTAGAATATATATAAAAGGTGTTCCAAGCTATATAGATAACGATTTTTTCTCGGAAATTAAGATAGAAAAAAACTAAAAAATACGTGTCCCCTTAGTTTTTTGTTAGAAATTCAAATTTAATTTGTAAATTTTCTTCGGTGCTTCCAGAAGCGAGATACAGGCACCAACTTCATTTTTTCAAATGGGGAGGTGTGGTTTTTATTTCAGAAATAGCTTCCACTATTTTTTATAAGAAAAATTTACTTGAATGGTTATTTACTGTTAGCGATATTTTACAAGTTATGAATGAAAACATGATTCTTATAAGAAATTTCAAAATCATAGTATTATAACGGTTTTTTGATTGAATAAAAAGAAAAGTACTATTTTATTATAAATTTTACTGCCCATTAATATTACAGATCATGCTCGAAATGGCCACCACCATTAGAAATGCATAAACATGCTCTTTCCTGCAAATGGGGGAAAAATTAGGAAATAAAATTTAAATAGTATTTTTCCTAGAAATAATTACCAAAAACAATTGGCTAATCTCATTGGCGAATTATATGTACGAATGGGCGGACTGTAGCTGATGACGTAGTGACACCGTAAGCCACTCCCTTACCAATAAAAGCAATGTTATCCAGTACATAAAATGGTGCTCTTTCACATTCACTCAATGATCTAGATTTTACTTTCTTTTACTTCAGGAAAATATTTCGTTAACTTTGTTGATTCTGCATTACATTAGAAGTATGAATCTGGAAATATAATGTTGAAAACATGTTTATTTTGGACATTTTTACGATATCAATTTTTATTGCATTATTGGATAATTTATCAAATACCTATGGGGGAAAAATTAGTAAAAAAAATTTATATAGTATTTTTCCTCGAAATAATTACCAAAAACGATTGGCTAATCTCATTGGCGAATTGTATGTACGAATGGGCGGACTGTAGCTGATGACGTAGTGACACCGTAAGCCACTCCCTCACCAATAAAAGCAAAGTTATCCAGTACATAAAATGGTGCTCTTTCACATTCACTCAATGATCTAGATTTTACTTTCTTTTACTTCAGGAAAATATTTCGTTAACTTTGTTGATTCTGCATTAAATTAGAAGTATGAATCTGGAAATATAATGTTGAAAACATGTTTATTTTGGACATTTTTACGATATCAATTTTTATTGCATTATTGGCTAGTTTATCAAATACCTATGGGGGAAAAATTAGTAAAAAAAATTTAAATAGTATTTTTCCTAGAAATAATTACCAAAAACGATTAGCTAATCTCATTGGCGAATTGTATGTACGAATGGGCGGACTGTAGCTGATGACGTAGTGACACCGTAAGCCACTCCCTCACCAATAAAAGCACAGTTATCTAGTACATAAAATGGTGCTCTTTCACTATCATTCAATGATCTAGATTTTATAATCTTTCACTTCAGGAAAATATATCGTTAACTTTGTTGATTCCGCATTACATTAGAAGTATGAATCCGGAAATATAATGTTGAAAACATGTTTATTTTGGACATTTTTACGATATCAATTTTTATTGCATTATTGGCTAGTTTATCAAATACCTATGGGGGAAAAATTAGTAAAAAAAATTTAAATAGTATTTTTCCTAGAAATAATTACCAAAAACGATTGGCTAATCTCATTGGCGAATTGTATGTACGAATGGGCGGACTGTAGCTGATGACGTAGTGACACCGTAAGCCACTCCCTCACCAATAAAAGCACAGTTATCTAGTACATAAAATGGTGCTCTTTCACTTTCATTCAATGATCTAGATTTTACTTTCTTTTACTTCAGGAAAATATTTCGTTATCTTTGTTGATTCCGCATTACATTAGAAGTATGAATCCGGAAATATAATGTTGAAAACATGTTTATTTTGGACATTTTTACGATATCAATTTTTATTGCATTATTGGCTAGTTTATCAAATACCTATGGGGGAAAAATTAGTAAAAAAAATTTAAATAGTATTTTTCCTAGAAATAATTACCAAAAACAATTGGCTAATCTCATTGGCGAATTGTATGTACGAATGGGCGGACTGTAGCTGATGACGTAGTGACACCGTAAGCCACTCCCTTACCAATAAAAGCAATGTTATCCAGTACATAAAATGGTGCTCTTTCACATTCACTCAATGATCTAGATTTTACTTTCTTTTACTTCAGGAAAATATTTCGTTAACTTTGTTGATTCTGCATTACATTAGAAGTATGAATCTGGAAATATAATGTTGAAAACATGTTTATTTTAGACATTTTTACGATATCAATTTTAATTGCATTATTGGATAATTTATCAAATACCTATGGGGGAAAAATTAGTAAAAAAAATTTAAATAGTATTTTTCCTCGAAATAATTACCAAAAACGATTGGCTAATCTCATTGGCGAATTGTATGTACGAATGGGCGGACTGTAGCTGATGACGTAGTGACACCGTAAGCCACTCCCTCACCAATAAAAGCACAGTTATCTAGTACATAAAATGGTGCTCTTTCACATTTACTCAATGATCTAGATTTTACTTTCTTTTACTTCAGGAAAATATTTCGTTAACTTTGTTGATTCTGCATTACATTAGAAGTATGAATCTGGAAATATAATGTTGAAAACATGTTTATTTTGGACATTTTTACGATATCAATTTTTATTGCATTATTGGATAATTTATCAAATACCTATGGGGGAAAAATTAGTAAAAAAAATTTATATAGTATTTTTCCTCGAAATAATTACCAAAAACGATTGGCTAATCTCATTGGCGAATTGTATGTACGAATGGGCGGACTGTAGCTGATGACGTAGTGACACCGTAAGCCACTCCCTCACCAATAAAAGCAAAGTTATCCAGTACATAAAATGGTGCTCTTTCACATTCACTCAATGATCTAGATTTTACTTTCTTTTACTTCAGGAAAATATTTCGTTAACTTTGTTCATTCTGCATTAAATTAGAAGTATGAATCTGGAAATATAATGTTGAAAACATGTTTATTTTGGACATTTTTACGATATCAATTTTTATTGCATTATTGGCTAGTTTATCAAATACCTATGGGGGAAAAATTAGTAAAAAAAATTTAAATAGTATTTTTCCTAAAAATAATTACCAAAAACGATTGGTTAATCTCATTGGCGAATTGTATGTACGAATGGGCGGACTGTAGCTGATGACGTAGTGACACCGTAAGCCACTCCCTTACCAATAAAATCAAAGTTATCCAGTACATAAAATGGTGTTCTTTCACATTCACTCAATGATCTAGATTTTACTTTCTTTTACTTCAGGAAAATATTTCGTTAACTTTGTTGATTCTGCATTACATTAGAAGTATGAATCTGGAAATATAATGTTGAAAACATGTTTATTTTGGACATTTTTACGATATCAATTTTTATTGCATTATTGGATAGTTTATCAAATACCTATGGGGGAAAAATTAGTAAAAAAAATTTAAATAGTATTTTTCCTAGAAATAATTACCAAAAACGATTGGCTAATCTCATTGGCGAATTGTATGTACGAATGGGCGGACTGTAGCTGATGACGTAGTGACACCGTAAGCCACTCCCTCACCAATAAAAGCAAAGTTATCCAGTACATAAAATGGTGCTCTTTCACATTCACTCAATGATCTAGATTTTACTTTCTTTTACTTCAGGAAAATATTTCGTTAACTTTGTTCATTCTGCATTAAATTAGAAGTATGAATCTGGAAATATAATGTTGAAAACATGTTTATTTTGGACATTTTTACGATATCAATTTTTATTGCATTATTGGCTAGTTTATCAAATACCTATGGGGGAAAAATTAGTAAAAAAAATTTAAATAGTATTTTTCCTAAAAATAATTACCAAAAACGATTGGTTAATCTCATTGGCGAATTGTATGTACGAATGGGCGGACTGTAGCTGATGACGTAGTGACACCGTAAGCCACTCCCTTACCAATAAAATCAAAGTTATCCAGTACATAAAATGGTGTTCTTTCACATTCACTCAATGATCTAGATTTTACTTTCTTTTACTTCAGGAAAATATTTCGTTAACTTTGTTGATTCTGCATTACATTAGAAGTATGAATCTGGAAATATAATGTTGAAAACATGTTTATTTTGGACATTTTTACGATATCAATTTTTATTGCATTATTGGATAGTTTATCAAATACCTATGGGGGAAAAATTAGTAAAAAAAATTTAAATAGTATTTTTCCTAGAAATAATTACCAAAAACGATTGGCTAATCTCATTGGCGAATTGTATGTACGAATGGGCGGACTGTAGCTGATGACGTAGTGACACCGTAAGCCACTCCCTCACCAATAAAAGCACAGTTATCTAGTACATAAAATGGTGTTCTTTCACATTCACTCAATGATCTAGATTTTACTTTCTTTTACTTCAGGAAAACATTTCGTTAACTTTGTTGATTCTGCATTACATTAGAAGTATGAATCTGGAAATATAATGTTGAAAACATGTTTATTTTGGACATTTTTACGATATCAATTTTTATTGCAATGTTGGCTAGTTTATCAAATACCTATGAGGGAAAAATTAGTAAAAAAAATTTAAATAATATTTTTCCTAGAAATAATTACCAACAACGATTGGCTAATCTCATTGGCGAATTGTATGTACGAATGGGCGGACTGTAGCTGATGACGTAGTGACACCGTAAGCTACTCCCTCACTAATAAAAGCACAGTTATCTTGTACATAATATGGTGCACTTTCACTGTCATTCAATGATCTAGATTTTACTTTCTTTTACTTCAGGAAAATATTTCGTTAACTTTGTTCATTCTGCATTAAATTAGAAGTATGAATCTGGAAATATAATGTTGAAAACATGTTTATTTTGGACATTTTTACGATATCAATTTTTATTGCATTATTGGCTAGTTTATCAAATACCTATGGGGGAAAAATTAGTAAAAAAAATTTAAATAGTATTTTTCCTAGAAATAATTACCAAAAACGATTAGCTAATCTCATTGGCGAATTGTATGTACGAATGGGCGGACTGTAGCTGATGACGTAGTGACACCGTAAGCCACTCCCTCACCAATAAAAGCACAGTTATCTAGTACATAAAATGGTGCTCTTTCACTATCATTCAATGATCTAGATTTTATAATCTTTCACTTCAGGAAAATATATCGTTAACTTTGTTGATTCCGCATTACATTAGAAGTATGAATCCGGAAATATAATGTTGAAAACATGTTTATTTTGGACATTTTTACGATATCAATTTTTATTGCATTATTGGCTAGTTTATCAAATACCTATGGGGGAAAAATTAGTAAAAAAAATTTAAATAGTATTTTTCCTAGAAATAATTACCAAAAACGATTGGCTAATCTCATTGGCGAATTGTATGTACGAATGGGCGGACTGTAGCTGATGACGTAGTGACACCGTAAGCCACTCCCTCACCAATAAAAGCACAGTTATCTAGTACATAAAATGGTGCTCTTTCACTTTCATTCAATGATCTAGATTTTACTTTCTTTTACTTCAGGAAAATATTTCGTTATCTTTGTTGATTCCGCATTACATTAGAAGTATGAATCCGGAAATATAATGTTGAAAACATGTTTATTTTGGACATTTTTACGATATCAATTTTTATTGCATTATTGGCTAGTTTATCAAATACCTATGGGGGAAAAATTAGTAAAAAAAATTTAAATAGTATTTTTCCTAGAAATAATTACCAAAAACAATTGGCTAATCTCATTGGCGAATTGTATGTACGAATGGGCGGACTGTAGCTGATGACGTAGTGACACCGTAAGCCACTCCCTTACCAATAAAAGCAATGTTATCCAGTACATAAAATGGTGCTCTTTCACATTCACTCAATGATCTAGATTTTACTTTCTTTTACATCAGGAAAATATTTCGTTAACTTTGTTGATTCTGCATTACATTAGAAGTATGAATCTGGAAATATAATGTTGAAAACATGTTTATTTTAGACATTTTTACGATATCAATTTTAATTGCATTATTGGATAATTTATCAAATACCTATGGGGGAAAAATTAGTAAAAAAAATTTAAATAGTATTTTTCCTCGAAATAATTACCAAAAACGATTGGCTAATCTCATTGGCGAATTGTATGTACGAATGGGCGGACTGTAGCTGATGACGTAGTGACACCGTAAGCCACTCCCTCACCAATAAAAGCACAGTTATCTAGTACATAAAATGGTGCTCTTTCACATTTACTCAATGATCTAGATTTTACTTTCTTTTACTTCAGGAAAATATTTCGTTAACTTTGTTGATTCTGCATTACATTAGAAGTATGAATCTGGAAATATAATGTTGAAAACATGTTTATTTTGGACATTTTTACGATATCAATTTTTATTGCATTATTGGATAATTTATCAAATACCTATGGGGGAAAAATTAGTAAAAAAAATTTATATAGTATTTTTCCTCGAAATAATTACCAAAAACGATTGGCTAATCTCATTGGCGAATTGTATGTACGAATGGGCGGACTGTAGCTGATGACGTAGTGACACCGTAAGCCACTCCCTCACCAATAAAAGCAAAGTTATCCAGTACATAAAATGGTGCTCTTTCACATTCACTCAATGATCTAGATTTTACTTTCTTTTACTTCAGGAAAATATTTCGTTAACTTTGTTCATTCTGCATTAAATTAGAAGTATGAATCTGGAAATATAATGTTGAAAACATGTTTATTTTGGACATTTTTACGATATCAATTTTTATTGCATTATTGGCTAGTTTATCAAATACCTATGGGGGAAAAATTAGTAAAAAAAATTTAAATAGTATTTTTCCTAAAAATAATTACCAAAAACGATTGGTTAATCTCATTGGCGAATTGTATGTACGAATGGGCGGACTGTAGCTGATGACGTAGTGACACCGTAAGCCACTCCCTTACCAATAAAATCAAAGTTATCCAGTACATAAAATGGTGTTCTTTCACATTCACTCAATGATCTAGATTTTACTTTCTTTTACTTCAGGAAAATATTTCGTTAACTTTGTTGATTCTGCATTACATTAGAAGTATGAATCTGGAAATATAATGTTGAAAACATGTTTATTTTGGACATTTTTACGATATCAATTTTTATTGCATTATTGGATAGTTTATCAAATACCTATGGGGGAAAAATTAGTAAAAAAAATTTAAATAGTATTTTTCCTAGAAATAATTACCAAAAACGATTGGCTAATCTCATTGGCGAATTGTATGTACGAATGGGCGGACTGTAGCTGATGACGTAGTGACACCGTAAGCCACTCCCTCACCAATAAAAGCAAAGTTATCCAGTACATAAAATGGTGCTCTTTCACATTCACTCAATGATCTAGATTTTACTTTCTTTTACTTCAGGAAAATATTTCGTTAACTTTGTTCATTCTGCATTAAATTAGAAGTATGAATCTGGAAATATAATGTTGAAAACATGTTTATTTTGGACATTTTTACGATATCAATTTTTATTGCATTATTGGCTAGTTTATCAAATACCTATGGGGGAAAAATTAGTAAAAAAAATTTAAATAGTATTTTTCCTAAAAATAATTACCAAAAACGATTGGTTAATCTCATTGGCGAATTGTATGTACGAATGGGCGGACTGTAGCTGATGACGTAGTGACACCGTAAGCCACTCCCTTACCAATAAAATCAAAGTTATCCAGTACATAAAATGGTGTTCTTTCACATTCACTCAATGATCTAGATTTTACTTTCTTTTACTTCAGGAAAATATTTCGTTAACTTTGTTGATTCTGCATTACATTAGAAGTATGAATCTGGAAATATAATGTTGAAAACATGTTTATTTTGGACATTTTTACGATATCAATTTTTATTGCATTATTGGATAGTTTATCAAATACCTATGGGGGAAAAATTAGTAAAAAAAATTTAAATAGTATTTTTCCTAGAAATAATTACCAAAAACGATTGGCTAATCTCATTGGCGAATTGTATGTACGAATGGGCGGACTGTAGCTGATGACGTAGTGACACCGTAAGCCACTCCCTCACCAATAAAAGCACAGTTATCTAGTACATAAAATGGTGTTCTTTCACATTCACTCAATGATCTAGATTTTACTTTCTTTTACTTCAGGAAAACATTTCGTTAACTTTGTTGATTCTGCATTACATTAGAAGTATGAATCTGGAAATATAATGTTGAAAACATGTTTATTTTGGACATTTTTACGATATCAATTTTTATTGCAATGTTGGCTAGTTTATCAAATACCTATGAGGGAAAAATTAGTAAAAAAAATTTAAATAATATTTTTCCTAGAAATAATTACCAACAACGATTGGCTAATCTCATTGGCGAATTGTATGTACGAATGGGCGGACTGTAGCTGATGACGTAGTGACACCGTAAGCTACTCCCTCACTAATAAAAGCACAGTTATCTTGTACATAATATGGTGCACTTTCACTGTCATTCAATGATCTAGATTTTACTTTCTTTTACTTCAGGAAAATATTTCGTTAACTTTGTTGATTCCGCATTACATTAGAAGTATGAATCCGGAAATATAATGTTGAAAACATGTTTATTTTGGACATTTTTACGATATCAATTTTTATTGCATTATTGGCTAGTTTATCAAATACCTATGGGGGAAAAATTAGTAAAAAAAATTTAAATAGTATTTTTCCTAGAAATAATTACCAAAAACGATTGGCTAATCTCATTGGCGAATTGTATGTACGAATGGGCGGACTGTAGCTGATGACGTAGTGACACCGTAAGCCACTCCCTCACCAATAAAAGCACAGTTATCTAGTACATAAAATGGTGCTCTTTCACTTTCATTCAATGATCTAGATTTTACTTTCTTTTACTTCAGGAAAATATTTCGTTATCTTTGTTGATTCCGCATTACATTAGAAGTATGAATCCGGAAATATAATGTTGAAAACATGTTTATTTTGGACATTTTTACGATATCAATTTTTATTGCATTATTGGCTAGTTTATCAAATACCTATGGGGGAAAAATTAGTAAAAAAAATTTAAATAGTATTTTTCCTAGAAATAATTACCAAAAACAATTGGCTAATCTCATTGGCGAATTGTATGTACGAATGGGCGGACTGTAGCTGATGACGTAGTGACACCGTAAGCCACTCCCTTACCAATAAAAGCAATGTTATCCAGTACATAAAATGGTGCTCTTTCACATTCACTCAATGATCTAGATTTTACTTTCTTTTACTTCAGGAAAATATTTCGTTAACTTTGTTGATTCTGCATTACATTAGAAGTATGAATCTGGAAATATAATGTTGAAAACATGTTTATTTTAGACATTTTTACGATATCAATTTTAATTGCATTATTGGATAATTTATCAAATACCTATGGGGGAAAAATTAGTAAAAAAAATTTAAATAGTATTTTTCCTCGAAATAATTACCAAAAACGATTGGCTAATCTCATTGGCGAATTGTATGTACGAATGGGCGGACTGTAGCTGATGACGTAGTGACATCGTAAGCCACTCCCTCACCAATAAAAGCACAGTTATCTAGTACATAAAATGGTGCTCTTTCACATTTACTCAATGATCTAGATTTTACTTTCTTTTACTTCAGGAAAATATTTCGTTAACTTTGTTGATTCTGCATTACATTAGAAGTATGAATCTGGAAATATAATGTTGAAAACATGTTTATTTTGGACATTTTTACGATATCAATTTTTATTGCATTATTGGATAATTTATCAAATACCTATGGGGGAAAAATTAGTAAAAAAAATTTATATAGTATTTTTCCCCGAAATAATTACCAAAAACGATTGGCTAATCTCATTGGCGAATTGTATGTACGAATGGGCGGACTGTAGCTGATGACGTAGTGACACCGTAAGCCACTCCCTCACCAATAAAAGCAAAGTTATCCAGTACATAAAATGGTGCTCTTTCACATTCACTCAATGATCTAGATTTTACTTTCTTTTACTTCAGGAAAATATTTCGTTAACTTTGTTCATTCTGCATTAAATTAGAAGTATGAATCTGGAAATATAATGTTGAAAACATGTTTATTTTGGACATTTTTACGATATCAATTTTTATTGCATTATTGGCTAGTTTATCAAATACCTATGGGGGAAAAATTAGTAAAAAAAATTTAAATAGTATTTTTCCTAAAAATAATTACCAAAAACGATTGGTTAATCTCATTGGCGAATTGTATGTACGAATGGGCGGACTGTAGCTGATGACGTAGTGACACCGTAAGCCACTCCCTTACCAATAAAAACAAAGTTATCCAGTACATAAAATGGTGTTCTTTCACATTCACTCAATGATCTAGATTTTACTTTCTTTTACTTCAGGAAAATATTTCGTTAACTTTGTTGATTCTGCATTACATTAGAAGTATGAATCTGGAAATATAATGTTGAAAACATGTTTATTTTGGACATTTTTACGATATCAATTTTTATTGCATTATTGGATAGTTTATCAAATACCTATGGGGGAAAAATTAGTAAAAAAAATTTAAATAGTATTTTTCCTAGAAATAATTACCAAAAACGATTGGCTAATCTCATTGGCGAATTGTATGTACGAATGGGCGGACTGTAGCTGATGACGTAGTGACACCGTAAGCCACTCCCCCACCAATAAAAGCACAGTTATCTAGTACATAAAATGGTGTTCTTTCACATTCACTCAATGATCTAGATTTTACTTTCTTTTACTTCAGGAAAATATTTCGTTAACTTTGTTGATTCTGCATTACATTAGAAGTATGAATCTGGAAATATAATGTTGAAAACATGTTTATTTTGGACATTTTTACGATATCAATTTTTATTGCATTATTGGATAATTTATCAAATACCTATGGGGGAAAAATTAGTAAAAAAAATTTATATAGTATTTTTCCTCGAAATAATTACCAAAAACGATTGGCTAATCTCATTGGCGAATTGTATGTACGAATGGGCGGACTGTAGCTGATGACGTAGTGACACCGTAAGCCACTCCCTCACCAATAAAAGCAAAGTTATCCAGTACATAAAATGGTGCTCTTTCACATTCACTCAATGATCTAGATTTTACTTTCTTTTACTTCAGGAAAATATTTCGTTAACTTTGTTCATTCTGCATTAAATTAGAAGTATGAATCTGGAAATATAATGTTGAAAACATGTTTATTTTGGACATTTTTACGATATCAATTTTTATTGCATTATTGGCTAGTTTATCAAATACCTATGGGGGAAAAATTAGTAAAAAAAATTTAAATAGTATTTTTCCTAAAAATAATTACCAAAAACGATTGGTTAATCTCATTGGCGAATTGTATGTACGAATGGGCGGACTGTAGCTGATGACGTAGTGACACCGTAAGCCACTCCCTTACCAATAAAATCAAAGTTATCCAGTACATAAAATGGTGTTCTTTCACATTCACTCAATGATCTAGATTTTACTTTCTTTTACTTCAGGAAAATATTTCGTTAACTTTGTTGATTCTGCATTACATTAGAAGTATGAATCTGGAAATATAATGTTGAAAACATGTTTATTTTGGACATTTTTACGATATCAATTTTTATTGCATTATTGGATAGTTTATCAAATACCTATGGGGGAAAAATTAGTAAAAAAAATTTAAATAGTATTTTTCCTAGAAATAATTACCAAAAACGATTGGCTAATCTCATTGGCGAATTGTATGTACTAATGGGCGGACTGTAGCTGATGACGTAGTGACACCGTAAGCCACTCCCTCACCAATAAAAGCACAGTTATCTAGTACATAAAATGGTGTTCTTTCACATTCACTCAATGATCTAGATTTTACTTTCTTTTACTTCAGGAAAACATTTCGTTAACTTTGTTGATTCTGCATTACATTAGAAGTATGAATCTGGAAATATAATGTTGAAAACATGTTTATTTTGGACATTTTTACGATATCAATTTTTATTGCAATGTTGGCTAGTTTATCAAATACCTATGAGGGAAAAATTAGTAAAAAAAATTTAAATAATATTTTTCCTAGAAATAATTACCAAAAACGATTGGCTAATCTCATTGGCGAATTGTATGTACGAATGGGCGGACTGTAGCTGATGACGTAGTGACACCGTAAGCTACTCCCTCACTAATAAAAGCACAGTTATCTTGTACATAATATGGTGCACTTTCACTGTCATTCAATGATCTAGATTTTACTTTCTTTTACTTCAGGAAAATATTTCGTTAACTTTGTTGATTCTGCAGTACATTAGAAGTATGAATCTGGAAATATAATGTTGAAAACATGTTTATTTTGGACATTTTTACGATATCAATTTTTATTGCATTATTGGCTAGTTTATCAAATACCTATGGGGGAAAAATTAGTAAAAAAAATTTAAATAGTATTTTTCCTAGAAATAATTACCAAAAACGATTGGCTAATCTCATAGGCGAATTGTATGTACGAATGGGCGGACTGTAGCTGATGACGTAGTGACACCGTAAGCCACTCCCTTACCAATAAAAGCAATGTTATCCAGTACATAAAATGGTGCTCTTTCACATTCACTCAATGATCTAGATTTTACTTTCTTTTACTTCAGGAAAATATTTCGTTAACTTTGTTGATTCTGCATTACATTAGAAGTATGAATCTGGAAATATAATGTTGAAAACATGTTTATTTTGGACATTTTTACGATATCAATTTTTATTGCATTATTGGCTAGTTTATCAAATACCTATGGGGGAAAAATTAGTAAAAAAAATTTAAATAGTATTTTTCCTAGAAATAATTACCAAAAACGATTGGCTAATCTCATAGGCGAATTGTATGTACGAATGGGCGGACTGTAGCTGATGACGTAGTGACACCGTAAGCCACTCCCTCACCAATAAAAGCACAGTTATCTAGTACATAAAATGGTGCTCTTTCACTTTCATTCAATGATCTAGATTTTACTTTCTTTTACTTCAGGAAAATATTTCGTTATCTTTGTTGATTCCGCATTACATTAGAAGTATGAATCCGGAAATATAATGTTGAAAACATGTTTATTTTGGACATTTTTACGATATCAAATTTTATTGCATTATTGGCTAGTTTATCAAATACCTATGGGGGAAAAATTAGTAAAAAAAATTTAAATAGTATTTTTCCTAGAAATAATTACCAAAAACAATTGGCTAATCTCATTGGCGAATTGTATGTACGAATGGGCGGACTGTAGCTGATGACGTAGTGACACCGTAAGCCACTCCCTTACCAATAAAAGCAATGTTATCCAGTACATAAAATGGTGCTCTTTCACATTCACTCAATGATCTAGATTTTACTTTCTTTTACTTCAGGAAAATATTTCGTTAACTTTGTTGATTCTGCATTACATTAGAAGTATGAATCTGGAAATATAATGTTGAAAACATGTTTATTTTGGACATTTTTACGATATCAATTTTTATTGCATTATTGGCTAGTTTATCAAATACCTATGGGGGAAAAATTAGTAAAAAAAATTTAAATAGTATTTTTCCTAGAAATAATTACCAAAAACGATTGGCTAATCTCATAGGCGAATTGTATGTACGAATGGGCGGACTGTAGCTGATGACGTAGTGACACCGTAAGCCACTCCCTCACCAATAAAAGCACAGTTATCTAGTACATAAAATGGTGCTCTTTCACTTTCATTCAATGATCTAGATTTTACTTTCTTTTACTTCAGGAAAATATTTCGTTATCTTTGTTGATTCCGCATTACATTAGAAGTATGAATCCGGAAATATAATGTTGAAAACATGTTTATTTTGGACATTTTTACGATATCAATTTTTATTGCATTATTGGCTAGTTTATCAAATACCTATGGGGGAAAAATTAGTAAAAAAAATTTAAATAGTATTTTTCCTAGAAATAATTACCAAAAACAATTGGCTAATCTCATTGGCGAATTATATGTACGAATGGGCGGACTGTAGCTGATGACGTAGTGACACCGTAAGCCACTCCCTTACCAATAAAAGCAATGTTATCCAGTACATAAAATGGTGCTCTTTCACATTCACTCAATGATCTAGATTTTACTTTCTTTTACTTCAGGAAAATATTTCGTTAACTTTGTTGATTCTGCATTACATTAGAAGTATGAATCTGGAAATATAATGTTGAAAACATGTTTATTTTGGACATTTTTACGATATCAATTTTTATTGCATTATTGGCTAGTTTATCAAATACCTATGGGGGAAAAATTAGTAAAAAAAATTTAAATAGTATTTTTCCTAGAAATAATTACCAAAAACGATTGGCTAATCTCATTGGCGAATTGTATGTACGAATGGGCGGACTGTAGCTGATGACGTAGTGACACCGTAAGCCACTCCCTCACCAATAAAAGCACAGTTATCTAGTACATAAAATGGTGCTCTTTCACATTTACTCAATGATCTAGATTTTACTTTCTTTTACTTCAGGAAAATATTTCGTTAACTTTGTTGATTCTGCATTACATTAGAAGTATGAATCTGGAAATATAATGTTGAAAACATGTTTATTTTGGACATTTTTACGATATCAATTTTTATTGCATTATTGGATAATTTATCAAATACCTATGGGGGAAAAATTAGTAAAAAAAATTTATATAGTATTTTTCCTCGAAATAATTACCAAAAACGATTGGCTAATCTCATTGGCGAATTGTATGTACGAATGGGCGGACTGTAGCTGATGACGTAGTGACACCGTAAGCCACTCCCTCACCAATAAAAGCAAAGTTATCCAGTACATAAAATGGTGCTCTTTCACATTCACTCAATGATCTAGATTTTACTTTCTTTTACTTCAGGAAAATATTTCGTTAACTTTGTTCATTCTGCATTAAATTAGAAGTATGAATCTGGAAATATAATGTTGAAAACATGTTTATTTTGGACATTTTTACGATATCAATTTTTATTGCATTATTGGCTAGTTTATCAAATACCTATGGGGGAAAAATTAGTAAAAAAAATTTAAATAGTATTTTTCCTAAAAATAATTACCAAAAACGATTGGTTAATCTCATTGGCGAATTGTATGTACGAATGGGCGGACTGTAGCTGATGACGTAGTGACACCGTAAGCCACTCCCTTACCAATAAAAGCAAAGTTATCCAGTACATAAAATGGTGTTCTTTCACATTCACTCAATGATCTAGATTTTACTTTCTTTTACTTCAGGAAAATATTTCGTTAACTTTGTTGATTCTGCATTACATTAGAAGTATGAATCTGGAAATATAATGTTGAAAACATGTTTATTTTGGACATTTTTACGATATCAATTTTTATTGCATTATTGGCTAGTTTATCAAATACCTATGGGGGAAAAATTAGTAAAAAAAATTTAAATAGTATTTTTCCTAGAAATAATTACCAAAAACGATTGGCTAATCTCATTGGCGAATTGTATGTACGAATGGGCGGACTGTAGCTGATGACGTAGTGACACCGTAAGCCACTCCCTCACCAATAAAAGCACAGTTATCCAGTACATAAAATGGTGCTCTTTCACATTCACTCAATGATCTAGATTTTACTTTCTTTTACTTCAGGAAAATATTTCGTTAACTTTGTTGATTCTGCATTACATTAGAAGTATGAATCTGGAAATATAATGTTGAAAACATGTTTATTTTGGACATTTTTACGATATAAATTTTTATTGCATTATTGGATAATTTATCAAATACCTATGGGGGAAAAATTAGTAAAAAAAATTTAAATAGTATTTTTCCTCGAAATAATTACCAAAAACGATTGGCTAATCTCATTGGCGAATTGTATGTACGAATGGGCGGACTGTAGCTGATGACGTAGTGACACCGTAAGCCACTCCCTCACCAATAAAAGCACAGTTATCTAGTACATAAAATGGTGCACTTTCACATTTACTCAATGATCTAGATTTTACTTTCTTTTACTTCAGGAAAATATTTCGTTAACTTTGTTGATTCTGCATTACATTAGAAGTATGAATCTGGAAATATAATGTTGAAAACATGTTTATTTTGGACATTTTTACGATATCAAATTTTATTGCATTATTGGCTAGTTTATCAAATACCTATGGGGGAAAAATTAGTAAAAAAAATTTAAATAGTATTTTTCCTAGAAATAATTACCAAAAACAATTGGCTAATCTCATTGGCGAATTGTATGTACGAATGGGCGGACTGTAGCTGATGACGTAGTGACACCGTAAGCCACTCCCTTACCAATAAAAGCAATGTTATCCAGTACATAAAATGGTGCTCTTTCACATTCACTCAATGATCTAGATTTTACTTTCTTTTACTTCAGGAAAATATTTCGTTAACTTTGTTGATTCTGCATTACATTAGAAGTATGAATCTGGAAATATAATGTTGAAAACATGTTTATTTTGGACATTTTTACGATATCAATTTTTATTGCATTATTGGCTAGTTTATCAAATACCTATGGGGGAAAAATTAGTAAAAAAAATTTAAATAGTATTTTTCCTAGAAATAATTACCAAAAACGATTGGCTAATCTCATAGGCGAATTGTATGTACGAATGGGCGGACTGTAGCTGATGACGTAGTGACACCGTAAGCCACTCCCTCACCAATAAAAGCACAGTTATCTAGTACATAAAATGGTGCTCTTTCACTTTCATTCAATGATCTAGATTTTACTTTCTTTTACTTCAGGAAAATATTTCGTTATCTTTGTTGATTCCGCATTACATTAGAAGTATGAATCCGGAAATATAATGTTGAAAACATGTTTATTTTGGACATTTTTACGATATCAATTTTTATTGCATTATTGGCTAGTTTATCAAATACCTATGGGGGAAAAATTAGTAAAAAAAATTTAAATAGTATTTTTCCTAGAAATAATTACCAAAAACAATTGGCTAATCTCATTGGCGAATTATATGTACGAATGGGCGGACTGTAGCTGATGACGTAGTGACACCGTAAGCCACTCCCTTACCAATAAAAGCAATGTTATCCAGTACATAAAATGGTGCTCTTTCACATTCACTCAATGATCTAGATTTTACTTTCTTTTACTTCAGGAAAATATTTCGTTAACTTTGTTGATTCTGCATTACATTAGAAGTATGAATCTGGAAATATAATGTTGAAAACATGTTTATTTTGGACATTTTTACGATATCAATTTTTATTGCATTATTGGCTAGTTTATCAAATACCTATGGGGGAAAAATTAGTAAAAAAAATTTAAATAGTATTTTTCCTAGAAATAATTACCAAAAACGATTGGCTAATCTCATTGGCGAATTGTATGTACGAATGGGCGGACTGTAGCTGATGACGTAGTGACACCGTAAGCCACTCCCTCACCAATAAAAGCACAGTTATCTAGTACATAAAATGGTGCTCTTTCACATTTACTCAATGATCTAGATTTTACTTTCTTTTACTTCAGGAAAATATTTCGTTAACTTTGTTGATTCTGCATTACATTAGAAGTATGAATCTGGAAATATAATGTTGAAAACATGTTTATTTTGGACATTTTTACGATATCAATTTTTATTGCATTATTGGATAATTTATCAAATACCTATGGGGGAAAAATTAGTAAAAAAAATTTATATAGTATTTTTCCTCGAAATAATTACCAAAAACGATTGGCTAATCTCATTGGCGAATTGTATGTACGAATGGGCGGACTGTAGCTGATGACGTAGTGACACCGTAAGCCACTCCCTCACCAATAAAAGCAAAGTTATCCAGTACATAAAATGGTGCTCTTTCACATTCACTCAATGATCTAGATTTTACTTTCTTTTACTTCAGGAAAATATTTCGTTAACTTTGTTCATTCTGCATTAAATTAGAAGTATGAATCTGGAAATATAATGTTGAAAACATGTTTATTTTGGACATTTTTACGATATCAATTTTTATTGCATTATTGGCTAGTTTATCAAATACCTATGGGGGAAAAATTAGTAAAAAAAATTTAAATAGTATTTTTCCTAAAAATAATTACCAAAAACGATTGGTTAATCTCATTGGCGAATTGTATGTACGAATGGGCGGACTGTAGCTGATGACGTAGTGACACCGTAAGCCACTCCCTTACCAATAAAATCAAAGTTATCCAGTACATAAAATGGTGTTCTTTCACATTCACTCAATGATCTAGATTTTACTTTCTTTTACTTCAGGAAAATATTTCGTTAACTTTGTTGATTCTGCATTACATTAGAAGTATGAATCTGGAAATATAATGTTGAAAACATGTTTATTTTGGACATTTTTACGATATCAATTTTTATTGCATTATTGGATAGTTTATCAAATACCTATGGGGGAAAAATTAGTAAAAAAAATTTAAATAGTATTTTTCCTAGAAATAATTACCAAAAACGATTGGCTAATCTCATTGGCGAATTGTATGTACGAATGGGCGGACTGTAGCTGATGACGTAGTGACACCGTAAGCCACTCCCTCACCAATAAAAGCAAAGTTATCCAGTACATAAAATGGTGCTCTTTCACATTCACTCAATGATCTAGATTTTACTTTCTTTTACTTCAGGAAAATATTTCGTTAACTTTGTTCATTCTGCATTAAATTAGAAGTATGAATCTGGAAATATAATGTTGAAAACATGTTTATTTTGGACATTTTTACGATATCAATTTTTATTGCATTATTGGCTAGTTTATCAAATACCTATGGGGGAAAAATTAGTAAAAAAAATTTAAATAGTATTTTTCCTAAAAATAATTACCAAAAACGATTGGTTAATCTCATTGGCGAATTGTATGTACGAATGGGCGGACTGTAGCTGATGACGTAGTGACACCGTAAGCCACTCCCTTACCAATAAAATCAAAGTTATCCAGTACATAAAATGGTGTTCTTTCACATTCACTCAATGATCTAGATTTTACTTTCTTTTACTTCAGGAAAATATTTCGTTAACTTTGTTGATTCTGCATTACATTAGAAGTATGAATCTGGAAATATAATGTTGAAAACATGTTTATTTTGGACATTTTTACGATATCAATTTTTATTGCATTATTGGATAGTTTATCAAATACCTATGGGGGAAAAATTAGTAAAAAAAATTTAAATAGTATTTTTCCTAGAAATAATTACCAAAAACGATTGGCTAATCTCATTGGCGAATTGTATGTACGAATGGGCGGACTGTAGCTGATGACGTAGTGACACCGTAAGCCACTCCCTCACCAATAAAAGCACAGTTATCTAGTACATAAAATGGTGTTCTTTCACATTCACTCAATGATCTAGATTTTACTTTCTTTTACTTCAGGAAAACATTTCGTTAACTTTGTTGATTCTGCATTACATTAGAAGT
Source organism: Rhodnius prolixus (assembly GCF_049639745.1). Classification (NCBI taxonomy): domain Eukaryota; kingdom Metazoa; phylum Arthropoda; class Insecta; order Hemiptera; family Reduviidae; genus Rhodnius; species Rhodnius prolixus. Next base: position 15,499,648 of record NW_027411625.1, on the reverse strand, counting down.
ATGAATCTGGAAATATAATGTTGAAAACATGTTTATTTTGGACATTTTTACGATATCAATTTTTATTGCAATGTTGGCTAGTTTATCAAATACCTATGAGGGAAAAATTAGTAAAAAAAATTTAAATAATATTTTTCCTAGAAATAATTACCAACAACGATTGGCTAATCTCATTGGCGAATTGTATGTACGAATGGGCGGACTGTAGCTGATGACGTAGTGACACCGTAAGCTACTCCCTCACTAATAAAAGCACAGTTATCTTGTACATAATATGGTGCACTTTCACTGTCATTCAATGATCTAGATTTTACTTTCTTTTACTTCAGGAAAATATTTCGTTAACTTTGTTGATTCCGCATTACATTAGAAGTATGAATCCGGAAATATAATGTTGAAAACATGTTTATTTTGGACATTTTTACGATATCAATTTTTATTGCATTATTGGCTAGTTTATCAAATACCTATGGGGGAAAAATTAGTAAAAAAAATTTAAATAGTATTTTTCCTAGAAATAATTACCAAAAACGATTGGCTAATCTCATTGGCGAATTGTATGTACGAATGGGCGGACTGTAGCTGATGACGTAGTGACACCGTAAGCCACTCCCTCACCAATAAAAGCACAGTTATCTAGTACATAAAATGGTGCTCTTTCACTTTCATTCAATGATCTAGATTTTACTTTCTTTTACTTCAGGAAAATATTTCGTTATCTTTGTTGATTCCGCATTACATTAGAAGTATGAATCCGGAAATATAATGTTGAAAACATGTTTATTTTGGACATTTTTACGATATCAATTTTTATTGCATTATTGGCTAGTTTATCAAATACCTATGGGGGAAAAATTAGTAAAAAAAATTTAAATAGTATTTTTCCTAGAAATAATTACCAAAAACAATTGGCTAATCTCATTGGCGAATTGTATGTACGAATGGGCGGACTGTAGCTGATGACGTAGTGACACCGTAAGCCACTCCCTTACCAATAAAAGCAATGTTATCCAGTACATAAAATGGTGCTCTTTCACATTCACTCAATGATCTAGATTTTACTTTCTTTTACTTCAGGAAAATATTTCGTTAACTTTGTTGATTCTGCATTACATTAGAAGTATGAATCTGGAAATATAATGTTGAAAACATGTTTATTTTAGACATTTTTACGATATCAATTTTAATTGCATTATTGGATAATTTATCAAATACCTATGGGGGAAAAATTAGTAAAAAAAATTTAAATAGTATTTTTCCTCGAAATAATTACCAAAAACGATTGGCTAATCTCATTGGCGAATTGTATGTACGAATGGGCGGACTGTAGCTGATGACGTAGTGACATCGTAAGCCACTCCCTCACCAATAAAAGCACAGTTATCTAGTACATAAAATGGTGCTCTTTCACATTTACTCAATGATCTAGATTTTACTTTCTTTTACTTCAGGAAAATATTTCGTTAACTTTGTTGATTCTGCATTACATTAGAAGTATGAATCTGGAAATATAATGTTGAAAACATGTTTATTTTGGACATTTTTACGATATCAATTTTTATTGCATTATTGGATAATTTATCAAATACCTATGGGGGAAAAATTAGTAAAAAAAATTTATATAGTATTTTTCCCCGAAATAATTACCAAAAACGATTGGCTAATCTCATTGGCGAATTGTATGTACGAATGGGCGGACTGTAGCTGATGACGTAGTGACACCGTAAGCCACTCCCTCACCAATAAAAGCAAAGTTATCCAGTACATAAAATGGTGCTCTTTCACATTCACTCAATGATCTAGATTTTACTTTCTTTTACTTCAGGAAAATATTTCGTTAACTTTGTTCATTCTGCATTAAATTAGAAGTATGAATCTGGAAATATAATGTTGAAAACATGTTTATTTTGGACATTTTTACGATATCAATTTTTATTGCATTATTGGCTAGTTTATCAAATACCTATGGGGGAAAAATTAGTAAAAAAAATTTAAATAGTATTTTTCCTAAAAATAATTACCAAAAACGATTGGTTAATCTCATTGGCGAATTGTATGTACGAATGGGCGGACTGTAGCTGATGACGTAGTGACACCGTAAGCCACTCCCTTACCAATAAAATCAAAGTTATCCAGTACATAAAATGGTGTTCTTTCACATTCACTCAATGATCTAGATTTTACTTTCTTTTACTTCAGGAAAATATTTCGTTAACTTTGTTGATTCTGCATTACATTAGAAGTATGAATCTGGAAATATAATGTTGAAAACATGTTTATTTTGGACATTTTTACGATATCAATTTTTATTGCATTATTGGATAGTTTATCAAATACCTATGGGGGAAAAATTAGTAAAAAAAATTTAAATAGTATTTTTCCTAGAAATAATTACCAAAAACGATTGGCTAATCTCATTGGCGAATTGTATGTACGAATGGGCGGACTGTAGCTGATGACGTAGTGACACCGTAAGCCACTCCCCCACCAATAAAAGCACAGTTATCTAGTACATAAAATGGTGTTCTTTCACATTCACTCAATGATCTAGATTTTACTTTCTTTTACTTCAGGAAAATATTTCGTTAACTTTGTTGATTCTGCATTACATTAGAAGTATGAATCTGGAAATATAATGTTGAAAACATGTTTATTTTGGACATTTTTACGATATCAATTTTTATTGCATTATTGGATAATTTATCAAATACCTATGGGGGAAAAATTAGTAAAAAAAATTTATATAGTATTTTTCCTCGAAATAATTACCAAAAACGATTGGCTAATCTCATTGGCGAATTGTATGTACGAATGGGCGGACTGTAGCTGATGACGTAGTGACACCGTAAGCCACTCCCTCACCAATAAAAGCAAAGTTATCCAGTACATAAAATGGTGCTCTTTCACATTCACTCAATGATCTAGATTTTACTTTCTTTTACTTCAGGAAAATATTTCGTTAACTTTGTTCATTCTGCATTAAATTAGAAGTATGAATCTGGAAATATAATGTTGAAAACATGTTTATTTTGGACATTTTTACGATATCAATTTTTATTGCATTATTGGCTAGTTTATCAAATACCTATGGGGGAAAAATTAGTAAAAAAAATTTAAATAGTATTTTTCCTAAAAATAATTACCAAAAACGATTGGTTAATCTCATTGGCGAATTGTATGTACGAATGGGCGGACTGTAGCTGATGACGTAGTGACACCGTAAGCCACTCCCTTACCAATAAAATCAAAGTTATCCAGTACATAAAATGGTGTTCTTTCACATTCACTCAATGATCTAGATTTTACTTTCTTTTACTTCAGGAAAATATTTCGTTAACTTTGTTGATTCTGCATTACATTAGAAGTATGAATCTGGAAATATAATGTTGAAAACATGTTTATTTTGGACATTTTTACGATATCAATTTTTATTGCATTATTGGATAGTTTATCAAATACCTATGGGGGAAAAATTAGTAAAAAAAATTTAAATAGTATTTTTCCTAGAAATAATTACCAAAAACGATTGGCTAATCTCATTGGCGAATTGTATGTACTAATGGGCGGACTGTAGCTGATGACGTAGTGACACCGTAAGCCACTCCCTCACCAATAAAAGCACAGTTATCTAGTACATAAAATGGTGTTCTTTCACATTCACTCAATGATCTAGATTTTACTTTCTTTTACTTCAGGAAAACATTTCGTTAACTTTGTTGATTCTGCATTACATTAGAAGTATGAATCTGGAAATATAATGTTGAAAACATGTTTATTTTGGACATTTTTACGATATCAATTTTTATTGCAATGTTGGCTAGTTTATCAAATACCTATGAGGGAAAAATTAGTAAAAAAAATTTAAATAATATTTTTCCTAGAAATAATTACCAAAAACGATTGGCTAATCTCATTGGCGAATTGTATGTACGAATGGGCGGACTGTAGCTGATGACGTAGTGACACCGTAAGCTACTCCCTCACTAATAAAAGCACAGTTATCTTGTACATAATATGGTGCACTTTCACTGTCATTCAATGATCTAGATTTTACTTTCTTTTACTTCAGGAAAATATTTCGTTAACTTTGTTGATTCTGCAGTACATTAGAAGTATGAATCTGGAAATATAATGTTGAAAACATGTTTATTTTGGACATTTTTACGATATCAATTTTTATTGCATTATTGGCTAGTTTATCAAATACCTATGGGGGAAAAATTAGTAAAAAAAATTTAAATAGTATTTTTCCTAGAAATAATTACCAAAAACGATTGGCTAATCTCATAGGCGAATTGTATGTACGAATGGGCGGACTGTAGCTGATGACGTAGTGACACCGTAAGCCACTCCCTTACCAATAAAAGCAATGTTATCCAGTACATAAAATGGTGCTCTTTCACATTCACTCAATGATCTAGATTTTACTTTCTTTTACTTCAGGAAAATATTTCGTTAACTTTGTTGATTCTGCATTACATTAGAAGTATGAATCTGGAAATATAATGTTGAAAACATGTTTATTTTGGACATTTTTACGATATCAATTTTTATTGCATTATTGGCTAGTTTATCAAATACCTATGGGGGAAAAATTAGTAAAAAAAATTTAAATAGTATTTTTCCTAGAAATAATTACCAAAAACGATTGGCTAATCTCATAGGCGAATTGTATGTACGAATGGGCGGACTGTAGCTGATGACGTAGTGACACCGTAAGCCACTCCCTCACCAATAAAAGCACAGTTATCTAGTACATAAAATGGTGCTCTTTCACTTTCATTCAATGATCTAGATTTTACTTTCTTTTACTTCAGGAAAATATTTCGTTATCTTTGTTGATTCCGCATTACATTAGAAGTATGAATCCGGAAATATAATGTTGAAAACATGTTTATTTTGGACATTTTTACGATATCAAATTTTATTGCATTATTGGCTAGTTTATCAAATACCTATGGGGGAAAAATTAGTAAAAAAAATTTAAATAGTATTTTTCCTAGAAATAATTACCAAAAACAATTGGCTAATCTCATTGGCGAATTGTATGTACGAATGGGCGGACTGTAGCTGATGACGTAGTGACACCGTAAGCCACTCCCTTACCAATAAAAGCAATGTTATCCAGTACATAAAATGGTGCTCTTTCACATTCACTCAATGATCTAGATTTTACTTTCTTTTACTTCAGGAAAATATTTCGTTAACTTTGTTGATTCTGCATTACATTAGAAGTATGAATCTGGAAATATAATGTTGAAAACATGTTTATTTTGGACATTTTTACGATATCAATTTTTATTGCATTATTGGCTAGTTTATCAAATACCTATGGGGGAAAAATTAGTAAAAAAAATTTAAATAGTATTTTTCCTAGAAATAATTACCAAAAACGATTGGCTAATCTCATAGGCGAATTGTATGTACGAATGGGCGGACTGTAGCTGATGACGTAGTGACACCGTAAGCCACTCCCTCACCAATAAAAGCACAGTTATCTAGTACATAAAATGGTGCTCTTTCACTTTCATTCAATGATCTAGATTTTACTTTCTTTTACTTCAGGAAAATATTTCGTTATCTTTGTTGATTCCGCATTACATTAGAAGTATGAATCCGGAAATATAATGTTGAAAACATGTTTATTTTGGACATTTTTACGATATCAATTTTTATTGCATTATTGGCTAGTTTATCAAATACCTATGGGGGAAAAATTAGTAAAAAAAATTTAAATAGTATTTTTCCTAGAAATAATTACCAAAAACAATTGGCTAATCTCATTGGCGAATTATATGTACGAATGGGCGGACTGTAGCTGATGACGTAGTGACACCGTAAGCCACTCCCTTACCAATAAAAGCAATGTTATCCAGTACATAAAATGGTGCTCTTTCACATTCACTCAATGATCTAGATTTTACTTTCTTTTACTTCAGGAAAATATTTCGTTAACTTTGTTGATTCTGCATTACATTAGAAGTATGAATCTGGAAATATAATGTTGAAAACATGTTTATTTTGGACATTTTTACGATATCAATTTTTATTGCATTATTGGCTAGTTTATCAAATACCTATGGGGGAAAAATTAGTAAAAAAAATTTAAATAGTATTTTTCCTAGAAATAATTACCAAAAACGATTGGCTAATCTCATTGGCGAATTGTATGTACGAATGGGCGGACTGTAGCTGATGACGTAGTGACACCGTAAGCCACTCCCTCACCAATAAAAGCACAGTTATCTAGTACATAAAATGGTGCTCTTTCACATTTACTCAATGATCTAGATTTTACTTTCTTTTACTTCAGGAAAATATTTCGTTAACTTTGTTGATTCTGCATTACATTAGAAGTATGAATCTGGAAATATAATGTTGAAAACATGTTTATTTTGGACATTTTTACGATATCAATTTTTATTGCATTATTGGATAATTTATCAAATACCTATGGGGGAAAAATTAGTAAAAAAAATTTATATAGTATTTTTCCTCGAAATAATTACCAAAAACGATTGGCTAATCTCATTGGCGAATTGTATGTACGAATGGGCGGACTGTAGCTGATGACGTAGTGACACCGTAAGCCACTCCCTCACCAATAAAAGCAAAGTTATCCAGTACATAAAATGGTGCTCTTTCACATTCACTCAATGATCTAGATTTTACTTTCTTTTACTTCAGGAAAATATTTCGTTAACTTTGTTCATTCTGCATTAAATTAGAAGTATGAATCTGGAAATATAATGTTGAAAACATGTTTATTTTGGACATTTTTACGATATCAATTTTTATTGCATTATTGGCTAGTTTATCAAATACCTATGGGGGAAAAATTAGTAAAAAAAATTTAAATAGTATTTTTCCTAAAAATAATTACCAAAAACGATTGGTTAATCTCATTGGCGAATTGTATGTACGAATGGGCGGACTGTAGCTGATGACGTAGTGACACCGTAAGCCACTCCCTTACCAATAAAAGCAAAGTTATCCAGTACATAAAATGGTGTTCTTTCACATTCACTCAATGATCTAGATTTTACTTTCTTTTACTTCAGGAAAATATTTCGTTAACTTTGTTGATTCTGCATTACATTAGAAGTATGAATCTGGAAATATAATGTTGAAAACATGTTTATTTTGGACATTTTTACGATATCAATTTTTATTGCATTATTGGCTAGTTTATCAAATACCTATGGGGGAAAAATTAGTAAAAAAAATTTAAATAGTATTTTTCCTAGAAATAATTACCAAAAACGATTGGCTAATCTCATTGGCGAATTGTATGTACGAATGGGCGGACTGTAGCTGATGACGTAGTGACACCGTAAGCCACTCCCTCACCAATAAAAGCACAGTTATCCAGTACATAAAATGGTGCTCTTTCACATTCACTCAATGATCTAGATTTTACTTTCTTTTACTTCAGGAAAATATTTCGTTAACTTTGTTGATTCTGCATTACATTAGAAGTATGAATCTGGAAATATAATGTTGAAAACATGTTTATTTTGGACATTTTTACGATATAAATTTTTATTGCATTATTGGATAATTTATCAAATACCTATGGGGGAAAAATTAGTAAAAAAAATTTAAATAGTATTTTTCCTCGAAATAATTACCAAAAACGATTGGCTAATCTCATTGGCGAATTGTATGTACGAATGGGCGGACTGTAGCTGATGACGTAGTGACACCGTAAGCCACTCCCTCACCAATAAAAGCACAGTTATCTAGTACATAAAATGGTGCACTTTCACATTTACTCAATGATCTAGATTTTACTTTCTTTTACTTCAGGAAAATATTTCGTTAACTTTGTTGATTCTGCATTACATTAGAAGTATGAATCTGGAAATATAATGTTGAAAACATGTTTATTTTGGACATTTTTACGATATCAATTTTTATTGCATTATTGGATAATTTATCAAATACCTATGGGGGAAAAATTAGTAAAAAAAATTTATATAGTATTTTTCCTCGAAATAATTACCAAAAACGATTGGCTAATCTCATTGGCGAATTGTATGTACGAATGGGCGGACTGTAGCTGATGACGTAGTGACACCGTAAGCCACTCCCTCACCAATAAAAGCAAAGTTATCCAGTACATAAAATGGTGCTCTTTCACATTCACTCAATGATCTAGATTTTACTTTCTTTTACTTCAGGAAAATATTTCGTTAACTTTGTTCATTCTGCATTAAATTAGAAGTATGAATCTGGAAATATAATGTTGAAAACATGTTTATTTTGGACATTTTTACGATATCAATTTTTATTGCATTATTGGCTAGTTTATCAAATACCTATGGGGGAAAAATTAGTAAAAAAAATTTAAATAGTATTTTTCCTAAAAATAATTACCAAAAACGATTGGTTAATCTCATTGGCGAATTGTATGTACGAATGGGCGGACTGTAGCTGATGACGTAGTGACACCGTAAGCCACTCCCTTACCAATAAAAGCAAAGTTATCCAGTACATAAAATGGTGTTCTTTCACATTCACTCAATGATCTAGATTTTACTTTCTTTTACTTCAGGAAAATATTTCGTTAACTTTGTTGATTCTGCATTACATTAGAAGTATGAATCTGGAAATATAATGTTGAAAACATGTTTATTTTGGACATTTTTACGATATCAATTTTTATTGCATTATTGGATAGTTTATCAAATACCTATGGGGGAAAAATTAGTAAAAAAAATTTAAATAGTATTTTTCCTAGAAATAATTACCAAAAACGATTGGCTAATCTCATTGGCGAATTGTATGTACGAATGGGCGGACTGTAGCTGATGACGTAGTGACACCGTAAGCCACTCCCTCACCAATAAAAGCACAGTTATCTAGTACATAAAATGGTGTTCTTTCACATTCACTCAATGATCTAGATTTTACTTTCTTTTACTTCAGGAAAACATTTCGTTAACTTTGTTGATTCTGCATTACATTAGAAGTATGAATCTGGAAATATAATGTTGAAAACATGTTTATTTTGGACATTTTTACGATATCAATTTTTATTGCAATGTTGGCTAGTTTATCAAATACCTATGAGGGAAAAATTAGTAAAAAAAATTTAAATAATATTTTTCCTAGAAATAATTACCAAAAACGATTGGCTAATCTCATTGGCGAATTGTATGTACGAATGGGCGGACTGTAGCTGATGACGTAGTGACACCGTAAGCTACTCCCTCACTAATAAAAGCACAGTTATCTTGTACATAATATGGTGCTCTTTCACTGTCATTCAATGATCTAGATTTTACTTTCTTTTACTTCAGGAAAATATTTCGTTAACTTTGTTGATTCTGCAGTACATTAGAAGTATGAATCTGGAAATATAATGTTGAAAACATGTTTATTTTGGACATTTTTACGATATCAATTTTTATTGCATTATTGGCTAGTTTATCAAATACCTATGGGGGAAAAATTAGTAAAAAAAATTTAAATAGTATTTTTCCTAGAAATAATTACCAAAAACGATTGGCTAATCTCATTGGCGAATTGTATGTACGAATGGGCGGACTGTAGCTGATGACGTAGTGACACCGTAAGCCACTCCCTCACCAATAAAAGCACAGTTATCTAGTACATAAAATGGTGCTCTTTCACTATCATTCAATGATCTAGATTTTATTTTCTTTCACTTCAGGAAAATATATCGTTAACTTTGTTGATTCCGCATTACATTAGAAGTATGAATCCGGAAATATAATGTTGAAAACATGTTTATTTTGGACATTTTTACGATATCAATTTTTATTGCATTATTGGCTAGTTTATCAAATACCTATGGGGGAAAAATTAGTAAAAAAAATTTAAATAGTATTTTTCCTAAAAATAATTACCAAAAACGATTGGTTAATCTCATTGGCGAATTGTATGTACGAATGGGCGGACTGTAGCTGATGACGTAGTGACACCGTAAGCCACTCCCTTACCAATAAAAGCAAAGTTATCCAGTACATAAAATGGTGTTCTTTCACATTCACTCAATGATCTAGATTTTACTTTCTTTTACTTCAGGAAAATATTTCGTTAACTTTGTTGATTCTGCATTACATTAGAAGTATGAATCTGGAAATATAATGTTGAAAACATGTTTATTTTGGACATTTTTACGATATCAATTTTTATTGTATTATTGGATAGTTTATCAAATACCTATGGGGGAAAAATTAGTAAAAAAAATTTAAATAGTATTTTTCCTAGAAATAATTACCAAAAACGATTGGCTAATCTCATTGGCGAATTGTATGTACGAATGGGCGGACTGTAGCTGATGACGTAGTGACACCGTAAGCCACTCCCTCACCAATAAAAGCACAGTTATCTAGTACATAAAATGGTGTTCTTTCACATTCACTCAATGATCTAGATTTTACTTTCTTTTACTTCAGGAAAACATTTCGTTAACTTTGTTGATTCTGCATTACATTAGAAGTATGAATCTGGAAATATAATGTTGAAAACATGTTTATTTTGGACATTTTTACGATATCAATTTTTATTGCAATGTTGGCTAGTTTATCAAATACCTATGGGGGAAAAATTAGTAAAAAAAATTTAAATAGTATTTTTCCTAGAAATAATTACCAAAAACAATTGGCTAATCTCATTGGCGAATTATATGTACGAATGGGCGGACTGTAGCTGATGACGTAGTGACACCGTAAGCCACTCCCTTACCAATAAAAGCAATGTTATCCAGTACATAAAATGGTGCTCTTTCACATTCACTCAATGATCTAGATTTTACTTTCTTTTACTTCAGGAAAATATTTCGTTAACTTTGTTGATTCTGCATTACATTAGAAGTATGAATCTGGAAATATAATGTTGAAAACATGTTTATTTTGGACATTTTTACGATATCAATTTTTATTGCATTATTGGCTAGTTTATCAAATACCTATGGGGGAAAAATTAGTAAAAAAAATTTAAATAGTATTTTTCCTAGAAATAATTACCAAAAACGATTGGCTAATCTCATTGGCGAATTGTATGTACGAATGGGCGGACTGTAGCTGATGACGTAGTGACACCGTAAGCCACTCCCTCACCAATAAAAGCACAGTTATCTAGTACATAAAATGGTGCTCTTTCACATTTACTCAATGATCTAGATTTTACTTTCTTTTACTTCAGGAAAATATTTCGTTAACTTTGTTGATTCTGCATTACATTAGAAGTATGAATCTGGAAATATAATGTTGAAAACATGTTTATTTTGGACATTTTTACGATATCAATTTTTATTGCATTATTGGATAATTTATCAAATACCTATGGGGGAAAAATTAGTAAAAAAAATTTATATAGTATTTTTCCTCGAAATAATTACCAAAAACGATTGGCTAATCTCATTGGCGAATTGTATGTACGAATGGGCGGACTGTAGCTGATGACGTAGTGACACCGTAAGCCACTCCCTCACCAATAAAAGCAAAGTTATCCAGTACATAAAATGGTGCTCTTTCACATTCACTCAATGATCTAGATTTTACTTTCTTTTACTTCAGGAAAATATTTCGTTAACTTTGTTCATTCTGCATTAAATTAGATGTATGAATCTGGAAATATAATGTTGAAAACATGTTTATTTTGGACATTTTTACGATATCAATTTTTATTGCATTATTGGCTAGTTTATCAAATACCTATGGGGGAAAAATTAGTAAAAAAAATTTAAATAGTATTTTTCCTAAAAATAATTACCAAAAACGATTGGTTAATCTCATTGGCGAATTGTATGTACGAATGGGCGGACTGTAGCTGATGACGTAGTGACACCGTAAGCCACTCCCTTACCAATAAAAGCAAAGTTATCCAGTACATAAAATGGTGTTCTTTCACATTCACTCAATGATCTAGATTTTACTTTCTTTTACTTCAGGAAAATATTTCGTTAACTTTGTTGATTCTGCATTACATTAGAAGTATGAATCTGGAAATATAATGTTGAAAACATGTTTATTTTGGACATTTTTACGATATCAATTTTTATTGCATTATTGGCTAGTTTATCAAATACCTATGGGGGAAAAATTAGTAAAAAAAATTTAAATAGTATTTTTCCTAGAAATAATTACCAAAAACGATTGGCTAATCTCATTGGCGAATTGTATGTACGAATGGGCGGACTGTAGCTGATGACGTAGTGACACCGTAAGCCACTCCCTCACCAATAAAAGCACAGTTATCCAGTACATAAAATGGTGCTCTTTCACATTCACTCAATGATCTAGATTTTACTTTCTTTTACTTCAGGAAAATATTTCGTTAACTTTGTTGATTCTGCATTACATTAGAAGTATGAATCTGGAAATATAATGTTGAAAACATGTTTATTTTGGACATTTTTACGATATAAATTTTTATTGCATTATTGGATAATTTATCAAATACCTATGGGGGAAAAATTAGTAAAAAAAATTTAAATAGTATTTTTCCTCGAAATAATTACCAAAAACGATTGGCTAATCTCATTGGCGAATTGTATGTACGAATGGGCGGACTGTAGCTGATGACGTAGTGACACCGTAAGCCACTCCCTCACCAATAAAAGCACAGTTATCTAGTACATAAAATGGTGCACTTTCACATTTACTCAATGATCTAGATTTTACTTTCTTTTACTTCAGGAAAATATTTCGTTAACTTTGTTGATTCTGCATTACATTAGAAGTATGAATCTGGAAATATAATGTTGAAAACATGTTTATTTTGGACATTTTTACGATATCAATTTTTATTGCATTATTGGATAATTTATCAAATACCTATGGGGGAAAAATTAGTAAAAAAAATTTATATAGTATTTTTCCTCGAAATAATTACCAAAAACGATTGGCTAATCTCATTGGCGAATTGTATGTACGAATGGGCGGACTGTAGCTGATGACGTAGTGACACCGTAAGCCACTCCCTCACCAATAAAAGCAAAGTTATCCAGTACATAAAATGGTGCTCTTTCACATTCACTCAATGATCTAGATTTTACTTTCTTTTACTTCAGGAAAATATTTCGTTAACTTTGTTCATTCTGCATTAAATTAGAAGTATGAATCTGGAAATATAATGTTGAAAACATGTTTATTTTGGACATTTTTACGATATCAATTTTTATTGCATTATTGGCTAGTTTATCAAATACCTATGGGGGAAAAATTAGTAAAAAAAATTTAAATAGTATTTTTCCTAAAAATAATTACCAAAAACGATTGGTTAATCTCATTGGCGAATTGTATGTACGAATGGGCGGACTGTAGCTGATGACGTAGTGACACCGTAAGCCACTCCCTTACCAATAAAAGCAAAGTTATCCAGTACATAAAATGGTGTTCTTTCACATTCACTCAATGATCTAGATTTTACTTTCTTTTACTTCAGGAAAATATTTCGTTAACTTTGTTGATTCTGCATTACATTAGAAGTATGAATCTGGAAATATAATGTTGAAAACATGTTTATTTTGGACATTTTTACGATATCAATTTTTATTGCATTATTGGATAGTTTATCAAATACCTATGGGGGAAAAATTAGTAAAAAAAATTTAAATAGTATTTTTCCTAGAAATAATTACCAAAAACGATTGGCTAATCTCATTGGCGAATTGTATGTACGAATGGGCGGACTGTAGCTGATGACGTAGTGACACCGTAAGCCACTCCCTCACCAATAAAAGCACAGTTATCTAGTACATAAAATGGTGTTCTTTCACATTCACTCAATGATCTAGATTTTACTTTCTTTTACTTCAGGAAAACATTTCGTTAACTTTGTTGATTCTGCATTACATTAGAAGTATGAATCTGGAAATATAATGTTGAAAACATGTTTATTTTGGACATTTTTACGATATCAATTTTTATTGCAATGTTGGCTAGTTTATCAAATACCTATGAGGGAAAAATTAGTAAAAAAAATTTAAATAATATTTTTCCTAGAAATAATTACCAAAAACGATTGGCTAATCTCATTGGCGAATTGTATGTACGAATGGGCGGACTGTAGCTGATGACGTAGTGACACCGTAAGCTACTCCCTCACTAATAAAAGCACAGTTATCTTGTACATAATATGGTGCTCTTTCACTGTCATTCAATGATCTAGATTTTACTTTCTTTTACTTCAGGAAAATATTTCGTTAACTTTGTTGATTCTGCAGTACATTAGAAGTATGAATCTGGAAATATAATGTTGAAAACATGTTTATTTTGGACATTTTTACGATATCAATTTTTATTGCATTATTGGCTAGTTTATCAAATACCAATGGGGGAAAAATTAGTAAAAAAAATTTAAATAGTATTTTTCCTAGAAATAATTACCAAAAACGATTGGCTAATCTCATTGGCGAATTGTATGTACGAATGGGCGGACTGTAGCTGATGACGTAGTGACACCGTAAGCCACTCCCTCACCAATAAAAGCACAGTTATCTAGTACATAAAATGGTGCTCTTTCACTATCATTCAATGATCTAGATTTTATTTTCTTTCACTTCAGGAAAATATATCGTTAACTTTGTTGATTCCGCATTACATTAGAAGTATGAATCCGGAAATATAATGTTGAAAACATGTTTATTTTGGACATTTTTACGATATCAATTTTTATTGCATTATTGGCTAGTTTATCAAATACCTATGGGGGAAAAATTAGTAAAAAAAATTTAAATAGTATTTTTCCTAAAAATAATTACCAAAAACGATTGGTTAATCTCATTGGCGAATTGTATGTACGAATGGGCGGACTGTAGCTGATGACGTAGTGACACCGTAAGCCACTCCCTTACCAATAAAAGCAAAGTTATCCAGTACATAAAATGGTGTTCTTTCACATTCACTCAATGATCTAGATTTTACTTTCTTTTACTTCAGGAAAATATTTCGTTAACTTTGTTGATTCTGCATTACATTAGAAGTATGAATCTGGAAATATAATGTTGAAAACATGTTTATTTTGGACATTTTTACGATATCAATTTTTATTGTATTATTGGATAGTTTATCAAATACCTATGGGGGAAAAATTAGTAAAAAAAATTTAAATAGTATTTTTCCTAGAAATAATTACCAAAAACGATTGGCTAATCTCATTGGCGAATTGTATGTACGAATGGGCGGACTGTAGCTGATGACGTAGTGACACCGTAAGCCACTCCCTCACCAATAAAAGCACAGTTATCTAGTACATAAAATGGTGTTCTTTCACATTCACTCAATGATCTAGATTTTACTTTCTTTTACTTCAGGAAAACATTTCGTTAACTTTGTTGATTCTGCATTACATTAGAAGTATGAATCTGGAAATATAATGTTGAAAACATGTTTATTTTGGACATTTTTACGATATCAATTTTTATTGCAATGTTGGCTAGTTTATCAAATACCTATGGGGGAAAAATTAGTAAAAAAAATTTAAATAATATTTTTCCTAGAAATAATTACCAAAAACGATTGGCTAATCTCATTGGCGAATTGTATGTACGAATGGGCGGACTGTAGCTGATGACGTAGGGACACCGTAAGCCACTCCCTCACCAATAAAAGCACAGTTATCTAGTATATAAAATGGTGCTCGTTCACTATCATTCAATGATCTAGATTTTATTTTCTTTCACTTCAGGAAAATATATCGTTAACTTTGTTGATTCCGCATTACATTAGAAGTATGAATCCGGAAATATAATGTTGAAAACATGTTTATTTTGGACATTTTTACGATATCAATTTTTATTGCATTATTGGCTAGTTTATCAAATACCTATGGGGGAAAAATTAGTAAAAAAAATTTAAATAGTATTTTTCCTAGAAATAATTACCAAAAACGATTGGCTAATCTCATTGGCGAATTGTATGTACGAATGGGCGGACTGTAGCTGATGACGTAGTGACACCGTAAGCCACTCCCTCACCAATAAAAGCACAGTTATCTAGTACATAAAATGGTGCTCTTTCACTTTCATTCAATGATCTAGATTTTACTTTCTTTTACTTCAGGAAAATATTTCGTTATCTTTGTTGATTCCGCATTACATTAGAAGTATGAATCCGGAAATATAATGTTGAAAACATGTTTATTTTGGACATTTTTACGATATCAATTTTTATTGCATTATTGGCTAGTTTATCAAATACCTATGGGGGAAAAATTAGTAAAAAAAATTTAAATAGTATTTTTCCTAGAAATAATTACCAAAAACAATTGGCTAATCTCATTGGCGAATTGTATGTACGAATGGGCGGACTGTAGCTGATGACGTAGTGACACCGTAAGCCACTCCCTTACCAATAAAAGCAATGTTATCCAGTACATAAAATGGTGCTCTTTCACATTCACTCAATGATCTAGATTTTATTTTCTTTTACTTCAGGAAAATATTTCGTTAACTTTGTTGATTCTGCATTACATTAGAAGTATGAATCTGGAAATATAATGTTGAAAACATGTTTATTTTGGACATTTTTACGATATCAATTTTTATTGCATTATTGGATAATTTATCAAATACCTATGGGGGAAAAATTAGTAAAAAAAATTTAAATAGTATTTTTCCTCGAAATAATTACCAAAAACGATTGGCTAATCTCATTGGCGAATTGTATGTACGAATTTGCGGACTGTAGCTGATGACGTAGTGACACCGTAAGCCACTCCCTCACCAATAAAAGCACAGTTATCTAGTACATAAAATGGTGCTCTTTCACATTTACTCAATGATCTAGATTTTACTTTCTTTTACTTCAGGAAAATATTTCGTTAACTTTGTTGATTCTGCATTACATTAGAAGTATGAATCAGGAAATATAATGTTGAAAACATGTTTATTTTGGACATTTTTACGATATCAATTTTTATTGCATTATTGGATAATTTATCAAATACCTATGGGGGAAAAATTAGTAAAAAAAATTTATATAGTATTTTTCCTCGAAATAATTACCAAAAACGATTGGCTAATCTCATTGGCGAATTGTATGTACGAATGGGCGGACTGTAGCTGATGACGTAGTGACACCGTAAGCCACTCCCTCACCAATAAAAGCAAAGTTATCCAGTACATAAAATGGTGCTCTTTCACATTCACTCAATGATCTAGATTTTACTTTCTTTTACTTCAGGAAAATATTTCGTTAACTTTGTTCATTCTGCATTAAATTAGAAGTATGAATCTGGAAATATAATGTTGAAAACATGTTTATTTTGGACATTTTTACGATATCAATTTTTATTGCATTATTGGCTAGTTTATCAAATACCTATGGGGGAAAAATTAGTAAAAAAAATTTAAATAGTATTTTTCCTAAAAATAATTACCAAAAACGATTGGTTAATCTCATTGGCGAATTGTATGTACGAATGGGCGGACTGTAGCTGATGACGTAGTGACACCGTAAGCCACTCCCTTACCAATAAAAGCAAAGTTATCCAGTACATAAAATGGTGTTCTTTCACATTCACTCAATGATCTAGATTTTACTTTCTTTTACTTCAGGAAAATATTTCGTTAACTTTGTTGATTCTGCATTACATTAGAAGTATGAATCTGGAAATATAATGTTGAAAACATGTTTATTTTGGACATTTTTACGATATCAATTTTTATTGCATTATTGGATAGTTTATCAAATACCTATGGGGGAAAAATTAGTAAAAAAAATTTAAATAGTATTTTTCCTAGAAATAATTACCAAAAACGATTGGCTAATCTCATTGGCGAATTGTATGTACGAATGGGCGGACTGTAGCTGATGACGTAGTGACACCGTAAGCCACTCCCTCACCAATAAAAGCACAGTTATCTAGTACATAAAATGGTGTTCTTTCACATTCACTCAATGATCTAGATTTTACTTTCTTTTACTTCAGGAAAATATTTCGTTAACTTTGTTGATTCTGCAGTACATTAGAAGTATGAATCTGGAAATATAATGTTGAAAACATGTTTATTTTGGACATTTTTACGATATCAATTTTTATTGCATTATTGGCTAGTTTATCAAATACCTATGGGGGAAAAATTAGTAAAAAAAATTTAAATAGTATTTTTCCTAGAAATAATTACCAAAAACGATTGGCTAATCTCATTGGCGAATTGTATGTACGAATGGGCGGACTGTAGCTGATGACGTAGTGACACCGTAAGCCACTCCCTCACCAATAAAAGCAAAGTTATCCAGTACATAAAATGGTGCTCTTTCACATTCACTCAATGATCTAGATTTTACTTTCTTTTACCTCAGGAAAATATTTCGTTAACTTTGTTCATTCTGCATTAAATTAGAAGTATGAATCTGGAAATATAATGTTGAAAACATGTTTATTTTGGACATTTTTACGATATCAATTTTTATTGCATTATTGGCTAGTTTATCAAATACCTATGGGGGAAAAATTAGTAAAAAAAATTTAAATAGTATTTTTCCTAAAAATAATTACCAAAAACGATTGGTTAATCTCATTGGCGAATTGTATGTACGAATGGGCGGACTGTAGCTGATGACGTAGTGACACCGTAAGCCACTCCCTTACCAATAAAAGCAAAGTTATCCAGTACATAAAATGGTGTTCTTTCACATTCACTCAATGATCTAGATTTTACTTTCTTTTACTTCAGGAAAATATTTCGTTAACTTTGTTGATTCTGCATTACATTAGAAGTATGAATCTGGAAATATAATGTTGAAAACATGTTTATTTTGGACATTTTTACGATATCAATTTTTATTGCATTATTGGATAGTTTATCAAATACCTATGGGGGAAAAATTAGTAAAAAAAATTTAAATAGTATTTTTCCTAGAAATAATTACCAAAAACGATTGGCTAATCTCATTGGCGAATTGTATGTACGAATGGGCGGACTGTAGCTGATGACGTAGTGACACCGTAAGCCACTCCCTCACCAATAAAAGCACAGTTATCTAGTACATAAAATGGTGTTCTTTCAAATTCACTCAATGATCTAGATTTTACTTTCTTTTACTTCAGGAAAACATTTCGTTAACTTTGTTGATTCTGCATTACATTAGAAGTATGAATCTGGAAATATAATGTTGAAAACATGTTTATTTTGGACATTTTTACGATATCAATTTTTATTGCAATGTTGGCTAGTTTATCAAATACCTATGAGGGAAAAATTAGTAAAAAAAATTTAAATAATATTTTTCCTAGAAATAATTACCAAAAACGATTGGCTAATCTCATTGGCGAATTGTATGTACGAATGGGCGGACTGTAGCTGATGACGTAGTGACACCGTAAGCTACTCCCTCACTAATAAAAGCACAGTTATCTTGTACATAATATGGTGCTCTTTCACTGTCATTCAATGATCTAGATTTTACTTTCTTTTACTTCAGGAAAATATTTCGTTAACTTTGTTGATTCCGCATTACATTAGAAGTATGAATCCGGAAATATAATGTTGAAAACATGTTTATTTTGGACATTTTTACGATATCAATTTTTATTGCATTATTGGCTAGTTTGTCAAATACCTATGGGGGAAAAATTAGTAAAAAAAATTTAAATAGTATTTTTCCTAAAAATAATTACCAAAAACGATTGGTTAATCTCATTGGCGAATTGTATGTACGAATGGGCGGACTGTAGCTGATGACGTAGTGACACCGTAAGCCACTCCCTTACCAATAAAAGCAAAGTTATCCAGTACATAAAATGGTGTTCTTTCACATTCACTCAATGATCTAGATTTTACTTTCTTTTACTTCAGGAAAATATTTCGTTAACTTTGTTGATTCTGCATTACATTAGAAGTATGAATCTGGAAATATAATGTTGAAAACATGTTTATTTTGGACATTTTTACGATATCAATTTTTATTGCATTATTGGATAGTTTATCAAATACCTATGGGGGAAAAATTAGTAAAAAAAATTTAAATAGTATTTTTCCTAGAAATAATTACCAAAAACGATTGGCTAATCTCATTGGCGAATTGTATGTACGAATGGGCGGACTGTAGCTGATGACGTAGTGACACCGTAAGCCACTCCCTCACCAATAAAAGCACAGTTATCTAGAACATAAAATGGTGTTCTTTCACATTCACTCAATGATCTAGATTTTACTTTCTTTTACTTCAGGAAAACATTTCGTTAACTTTGTTGATTCTGCATTACATTAGAAGTATGAATCTGGAAATATAATGTTGAAAACATGTTTATTTTGGACATTTTTACGATATCAATTTTTATTGCAATGTTGGCTAGTTTATCAAATACCTAGTGGGGAAAAATTAGTAAAAAAAATTTAAATAATATTTTTCCTAGAAATAATTACCAAAAACGATTGGCTAATCTCATTGGCGAATTGTATGTACGAATGGGCGGACTGTAGCTGATGACGTAGTGACACCGTAAGCTACTCCCTCACTAATAAAAGCACAGTTATCTTGTACATAATATGGTGCTCTTTCACTGTCATTCAATGATCTAGATTTTACTTTCTTTTACTTCAGGAAAATATTTCGTTAACTTTGTTGATTCTGCAGTACAGCAGAAGTATGAATCTGGAAATATAATGTTGAAAACATGTTTATTTTGGACATTTTTACGATATCAATTTTTATTGCATTATTGGCTAGTTTATCAAATACCTATGGGGGAAAAATTAGTAAAAAAAATTTAAATAGTATTTTTCCTAGAAATAATTACCAAAAACGATTGGCTAATCTCATTGGCGAATTGTATGTACGAATGGGCGGACTGTAGCTGATGACGTAGTGACACCGTAAGCCACTCCCTCACCAATAAAAGCACAGTTATCTAGTACATAAAATGGTGCTCTTTCACTATCATTCAATGATCTAGATTTTATTTTCTTTCACTTCAGGAAAATATATCGTTAACTTTGTTGATTCCGCATTACATTAGAAGTATGAATCCGGAAATATAATGTTGAAAACATGTTTATTTTGGACATTTTTACGATATCAATTTTTATTGCATTATTGGCTAGTTTATCAAATACCTATGGGGGAAAAATTAGTAAAAAAAATTTAAATAGTATTTTTCCTAGAAATAATTACCAAAAACGATTGGCTAATCTCATTGGCGAATTGTATGTACGAATGGGCGGACTGTAGCTGATGACGTAGTGACACCGTAAGCCACTCCCTCACCAATAAAAGCAAAGTTATCCAGTACATAAAATGGTGCTCTTTCATATTCACTCAATGATCTAGATTTTACTTTCTTTTACTTCAGGAAAATATTTCGTTAACTTTGTTGATTCTGCATTACCTTAGAAGTATGAATCTGGAAATATAATGTTGAAAATATGTTTATTTTGGACATTTTTTTACGATATCAATTTTTATTGCATTATTGGCTAGTTTATCAAATACCTATGGGGGAAAAATTAGTAAAAAAAATTTAAATAGTATTTTTCCTAGAAATAATTACCAAAAACGATTGGCTAATCTCATTGGCGAATTGTATGTACGAATGGGCGGACTGTAGCTGATGACGTAGTGACACCGTAAGCCACTCCCTCACCAATAAAAGCACAGTTATCTAGTACATAAAATGGTGCTCTTTCACATTCACTCAATGATCTAGATTTTACTTTCTTTTACTTCAGGAAAATATTTCGTTAACTTTGTTCATTCTGCATTAAATTAGAAGTATGAATCTGGAAATATAATGTTGAAAACATGTTTATTTTGGACATCTTTACGATATCAATTTTTATTGCATTATTGGCTAGTTTATCAAATACCTATGGGGGAAAAATTAGTAAAAAAAATTTATATAGTATTTTTCCTCGAAATAATTACCAAAAACGATTGGCTAATCTCATTGGCGAATTGTATGTACGAATGGGCGGACTGTAGCTGATGACGTAGTGACACCGTAAGCCACTCCCTTACCAATAAAAGCAATGTTATCCAGTACATAAAATGGTGCTCTTTCTCATTCACTCAGTGATCTAGATTTTACTTTCTTTTACTTCAGGAAAATATTTCGTTAACTTTGTTCATTCTGCATTACATTAGAAGTATGAATCTGGAAATATAATGTTGAAAACATGTTTATTTTGGACATTTTTACGATATCAATTTTTATTGCATTATTGGCTAGTTTATCAAATACCTATGGGGGAAAAATTAGTAAAAAAAATTAAATAATATTTTTCCTAAAAATAATTACCCAAAACGATTGGCTAATCTCATTGGCGAATTGTATGTACGAATGGGCGGACTGTAGCTGATGACGTAGTGACACCGTAAGCCACTCCCTTACCAATATAAGCAATGTTATCCAGTACATAAAATGGTGCTCTTTCACATTCACTCAGTGATCTAGATTTTACTTTCTTTTACTTCAGGAAAATATTTTGTTAACTTTGTTGATTCTGCATTACATTAGAAGTATGAATCTGGAAATATAATGTTGAAAACATGTTTATTTTGGACATTTTTACGATATCAATTTTTATTGCATTATTGGATAGTTTATCAAATACCTATGGGGGAAAAATTAGTAAAAAAAATTTAAATAGTATTTTTCCTAGAAATAATTACCAAAAACAATTGGCTAATCTCATTGGCGAATTGTATGTACGAATGGGCGGACTGTAGCTGATGACGTAGTGACACCGTAAGCCACTCCCTCACCAATAAAAGCACAGTTATCTAGTACATAAAATGGTGTTCTTTCACATTCACTCAATGATCTAGATTTTACTTTCTTTTACTTCAGGAAAATATTTCGTTAACTTTATTGATTCTGCATTACATTAGAAGTATGAATCTGGAAATATAATGTTGAAAACATGTTTATTTTGGACATTTTTACGATATCAATTTTTATTGCATTATTGGCTAGTTTATCAAATACCTATGGGGGAAAAATTAGTAAAAAAAATTTAAATAGTATTTTTCCTAGAAATAATTACCAAAAACAATTGGCTAATCTCATTGGCGAATTGTATGTACGAATGGGCGGACTGTAGCTGATGACGTAGTGACACCGTAAGCCACTCCCTCACCAATAAAAGCACAGTTATCTAGTACATAAAATGGTGCTCTTTCACATTCACTCAATGATCTAGATTTTACTTTCTTTTACTTCAGGAAAATATTTCGTTAACTTTGTTGATTCTGCATTACATTAGAAGTATGAATCTGGAAATATAATGTTGAAAACATGTTTATTTTGGACATTTTTACGATATCAATTTTTATTGCATTATTGGCTAGTTTATCAAATACCTATGGGGGAAAAATTAGTAAAAAAAATTTAAATAGTATTTTTCCTAGAAATAATTACCAAAAACGATTGGCTAATCTCATTGGCGAATTGTATGTACGAATGGGCGGACTGTAGCTGATGACGTAGTGACACCGTAAGCCACTCCCTCACCAATAAAAGCAAAGTTATCCAGTACATAAAATGGTGCTCTTTCATATTCACTCAATGATCTAGATTTTACTTTCTTTTACTTCAGGAAAATATTTCGTTAACTTTGTTGATTCTGCATTACCTTAGAAGTATGAATCTGGAAATATAATGTTGAAAATATGTTTATTTTGGACATTTTTTTACGATATCAATTTTTATTGCATTATTGGCTAGTTTATCAAATACCTATGGGGGAAAAATTAGTAAAAAAAATTTAAATAGTATTTTTCCTAGAAATAATTACCAAAAACGATTGGCTAATCTCATTGGCGAATTGTATGTACGAATGGGCGGACTGTAGCTGATGACGTAGTGACACCGTAAGCCACTCCCTCACCAATAAAAGCACAGTTATCTAGTACATAAAATGGTGCTCTTTCACATTCACTCAATGATCTAGATTTTACTTTCTTTTACTTCAGGAAAATATTTCGTTAACTTTGTTCATTCTGCATTAAATTAGAAGTATGAATCTGGAAATATAATGTTGAAAACATGTTTATTTTGGACATCTTTACGATATCAATTTTTATTGCATTATTGGCTAGTTTATCAAATACCTATGGGGGAAAAATTAGTAAAAAAAATTTATATAGTATTTTTCCTCGAAATAATTACCAAAAACGATTGGCTAATCTCATTGGCGAATTGTATGTACGAATGGGCGGACTGTAGCTGATGACGTAGTGACACCGTAAGCCACTCCCTTACCAATAAAAGCAATGTTATCCAGTACATAAAATGGTGCTCTTTCTCATTCACTCAGTGATCTAGATTTTACTTTCTTTTACTTCAGGAAAATATTTCGTTAACTTTGTTCATTCTGCATTACATTAGAAGTATGAATCTGGAAATATAATGTTGAAAACATGTTTATTTTGGACATTTTTACGATATCAATTTTTATTGCATTATTGGCTAGTTTATCAAATACCTATGGGGGAAAAATTAGTAAAAAAAATTAAATAGTATTTTTCCTAAAAATAATTACCCAAAACGATTGGCTAATCTCATTGGCGAATTGTATGTACGAATGGGCGGACTGTAGCTGATGACGTAGTGACACCGTAAGCCACTCCCTTACCAATAAAAGCAATGTTATCCAGTACATAAAATGGTGCTCTTTCACATTCACTCAGTGATCTAGATTTTACTTTCTTTTACTTCAGGAAAATATTTTGTTAACTTTGTTGATTCTGCATTACATTAGAAGTATGAATCTGGAAATATAATGTTGAAAACATGTTTATTTTGGACATTTTTACGATATCAATTTTTATTGCATTATTGGATAGTTTATCAAATACCTATGGGGGAAAAATTAGTAAAAAAAATTTAAATAGTATTTTTCCTAGAAATAATTACCAAAAACGATTGGCTAATCTCATTGGCGAATTGTATGTACGAATGGGCGGACTGTAGCTGATGACGTAGTGACACCGTAAGCCACTCCCTCACCAATAAAAGCACAGTTATCTAGTACATAAAATGGTGTTCTTTCACATTCACTCAATGATCTAGATTTTACTTTCTTTTACTTCAGGAAAATATTTCGTTAACTTTGTTGATTCTGCATTACATTAGAAGTATGAATCTGGAAATATAATGTTGAAAACATGTTTATTTTGGACATTTTTACGATATCAATTTTTATTGCATTATTGGCTAGTTTATCAAATACCTATGGGGGAAAAATTAGTAAAAAAAATTTAAATAGTATTTTTCCTAGAAATAATTACCAAAAACAATTGGCTAATCTCATTGGCGAATTGTATGTACGAATGGGCGGACTGTAGCTGATGACGTAGTGACACCGTAAGCCACTCCCTCACCAATAAAAGCACAGTTATCTAGTACATAAAATGGTGCTCTTTCACATTCACTCAATGATCTAGATTTTACTTTCTTTTACTTCAGGAAAATATTTCGTTAACTTTGTTGATTCTGCATTACATTAGAAGTATGAATCTGGAAATATAATGTTGAAAACATGTTTATTTTGGACAATTTTACGATATCAATTTTTATTGCATTATTGGATAGTTTATCAAATACCTATGGGGGAAAAATTAGAAAAAAAAAATTAAATAGTATTTTTCCTAGAAATAATTACCAAAAACGATTGGCTAATCTCATTGGCGAATTGTATGTACGAATGGGCGGACTGTAGCTGATGACGTAGTGACACCGTAAGCCACTCCCTCACCAATAAAAGCACAGTTATCTAGTACATAAAATGGTGCTCTTTCACATTCACTCAATGATCTAGATTTTACTTTCTTTTACTTCAGGAAAATATTTCGTTAACTTTGTTGATTCTGCATTACATTAGAAGTATGAATCCGGAAATATAATGTTGAAAACATCTTTATTTTGGATATTTTTACGATATCCATTTTTATTGCATTATTGGATAATTTATCAAATACCTATGGGGGAAAAATTAGTAAAAAAAATTTATATAGTATTTTTCCTAGAAATAATTACCAAAAACGATTGGCCAATCTCATTGGCGAATTGTATGTACTAATGGGCGGGCTGTAGCTGATGACGTAGTGACACCGTAAGCCACTTTATGCTTATCTAAAAGCATTTCTAAATCTAGGTGTGTCAGAATTAAGCCGGAATTGTATCTGTGGAGAACTAAAGTAGAGAATAATAGATGCCTGTAACTTGGTTAAAGCCGAATCTATTTCTTTGGCAGTAAGGGACAATCGGCAGGAAAGAGCAGGTCTATGCATCTCTAATGGTGGAGGCCATTTTGAGCATGATCTGTAATATTAATTTGGAGTAAAATTTATAATAAAATAGGACTTTACTTCTTTTTCAATCAAAAAACCGTTAAATATTGTCATTTTGAAATTTCTTGTAGGAATCATGTTTTCATTCATAACTTCTAAAATATCGCTCACAGAAAAAAACCGTTCATGTAAATTTTTCTTAAAAAAAAATAGAGGAATCTATTTCTGAAATAAAAACCGCACCTCCCCATTTTAAAAAATGAAGTTGGTGCCTGTATCTCGCTTCTGGAAGCACCGAAAAAAATTTACAAATTAAATTTGGATTTCTAACAAAAAACTAAGGGGACACGTATTTTTTAGTTTTTTTTCTTACTACTTGAATATTATATCAATATACTCGTACTAACTTTCTGAGGTTCCACAAAGTGTAGAATGGAGCCTCAAATCGTAAAACCCAAAGTAGTAATTTGGACGATCACAACACTTCCTTTGCTCGGAGTGAGAGAAAGAAAAGAAAGAGATGGGGAAATTAATTTACGAGCTGGAGGAGAGCTTGTTACACTGGGACACAGCGTGCTAATGCGGCCAGTTTGAATCAATGAGTTCGGCGGAGTGTTACAGTTTGGCCCGGTTGGGTACTAGATCATGCCGTGTCCCACTTTGCCTGCTACTTCGTAATGGAGGCAGATTCTTTTTCATTTTTCTTTCCGCAAGTGAATTAAACACTTAAAAGTCAAATTGAACCATTTAGAAATTCTCATTGAATTACTCCCCTCCACTTCTTCATTTTTAACTATGTCTAAACTTTAAATTAGCTGGTTCTTTAAAAATAATTTATTAAGGAAAAGTTTTGCAGAACAACTGAGCTGGACCTTCTGTGGAAACTAGTTTTCCAAATGGCAAGATCTGGGGCGTGTACTCGCACGACCTCCTCTCACCTCGATTTAGGTAATCAAGTTTCTTGAAACTGGGAATTCGTTACAAAACATTAGTTCACTACGTTTCTAACCAGACTATAGTTTTGGCGTGATCGTAAGTTTTAATTTATTAGTCTGCGTTTACCTTGGGCCCTGCAAAGTGGTGATGATAGGAGGATGCCAGAATTACCTAACTGATAGTGAAACCAAGGTCTAGCCACCTTCTTACCTAAGAATAACCCAATGATTAAAATTCACTATTTAAAGAACCATTTATTAGTTGGAACTATAACGGATAAGAATAAAACAAAGTCTTGTGAGTGTCCGGACTTGTTGGAAAGAATGTTCGGCCAGAAAAGATATGCCGAATGGAACCTGACCCACGTCCCAAAGTAATTTTTCTTACATTTTGTTGTGAGTATATTTCAATCTAATTCTTATTTCCTAGGCCGTATCCCTCTGCCAAGTCGCTTTCATTTTCTCCCGTAAGTTCTCCAGCTGCTGCATTATTCATATCTTCCACACATGACTTCTGTAATTTTTTGCTCTTTCCGTTTGTTCTCAAAAGTTTGTCATTCTTATCTGCTCGTCCTGGTTACTCTTGTTTTTATTTCATTTTTCAGGGGTTAAACGGTGTGAATGTGGTCGCTGGTAGAAGTTATTCCTTGACTCACCAAAACTATTTACGGTCAGGCCAGAATACAGACTGGCAGTGTGTGTTCTATAGCTAGTTGGGATAATGAATGCTGCTTATATCGCCAGCACCGCATTCTGCTGTTCGAACAACGTGACAGTCATAAGAAAACGAAAAAATGCTCTCAAAAGTACAATATTGATTTCTTTCTGTAATCGTTTCAATAATTAGGAGGATAAGAGCTTTAAACAATGAGTTCCGAAAGCGGGTTCCGTACGACTCAGAGGGCTTTGGTAGGCTCAGGTTCAAACTTTGGGTGTTGTATAAGATAAAGAGGCGGTGAAAGCGTAGAAAAGCTAGTAAAACAAAACTGAAACCTTCCGTAGCTGTAAACCCTAGTGAACGCCTTAACTGATCATTACAGCGTGCCATTAAAGCGGTCAAAGGAATCAAAAGCAATTCCGTTAATTGTCATAATTCAAGAGTTTGTTGCTTCCCAATGAAGTCCGTCGGCTGACAAAAAGTTCCTGTTTGAATCGACTTGATACTCTCTCCAAATCGGACTAGAGTGCTTAGAAACAAAGACGATACCTTACTGGCATATTTGATTAACTCAGAAAATGATATAGCTAATTTAACAGACATACTTAACAAATTTATTTTAATACATACACATTTTCAAGGTGAAAAATGAATTAATTAAAGCAAAAAGTGTTTTTTTTTCTGCTTTTTACCGATCTTTTGACCAAGAGACTAGGTCACCTTCAGGGCTTATACTGCAAACTATTATAATTTGTTTGCATTGTTAACATCAATGGCTGGTGTATTTAGGTGACTCATTAGGCACTTTTTTCATATTGCAAGGCGTTTTATTTCCTGCAAAATCCTTCAGAGCACCTACTGAAATATAGTATCTTCGCCTTTTTAGTTTGCCCATAAGAGATACATTTTCAGGGGTAAATTTACAAGAGAGCAGTTGCAGAAAAATATTTGGAAATCTATGCTTACAGTTTGGTGTAGAGAATTTGGAATCTCCACTTATCTCTCCATCACTATATTTGTTGACTCAGCATGTTGAGCAAGCTCAGCAAATTCAGCGTATGATACGGCGTAAAATGTATGTCTACGTACGTATATTCGTAGACAGGAGGTCTCAAAACTTGTATTTCGAAAATTTACTGCGATCACAGTAACTCCTCTTACAAGGAGTAAAGAACAATAGCGAATTAATACATAAAAAATGCGCGGCACTTGGCATATGAGGATGAAAAGATGTGAGCTGAACGAAGGAGCAGTTTTTGAAGGCATGAGAGGCGCGCACACACACCCGGCTCATTCACTGAGCAATCCATATTGTCCACGACTGTGTGGCAGAGATTGTATACCTCAGGGTCCGTGGCTTGCCGTATGGAAAACTACCTGGTAGCAACTCTGTGCAATCAGGTACAAGCTGGGACTCGGTCCAACTACACCACCCTGTCGCTCGACACGAGCAAATGGGCGCAGGCAGCTTCACCATCCGGCCCTAAACCATTTCTCCCTAAACTCACTTTCACTGAAAACCTCTTCCCTAACACATTTCAATCTGCTATATTCCACGGAAAACTGCTTCAGCAAAACCTTGTTTTTCCCAATGGTTTGTTTCCTATACCCTGCGCCAGGACTCTCCCCTAACAAAGTATAATTTTTCCCCTCTTGTCATAATAAATCTTAAACTACAATTTAATGGGCCCGAACTACCCGAATTTTCTGTCAACGCTATCAATTATGAGAATAACTAGCGAATTATTTTAGCCTTTTGCTTTTCTCCATCTTATTGAAAGAGGTAATAATTAAAACTGTCCGGTAGGACAGTTGTATAAGGGTTGATCGTCAAAAAGTGCACGAAAAAGCGTAACGTTAAAAAACACCCAACTTTGACAATTTTTTTCTCTTTTTCTATAAAAGATAAAATTCCCAAATTTTCTTTAAAATATAGGGCAATTCCTCCTTTATAACTGTAATTTTTTTGCAACCACCCAGACCTAATAGATTTCGAGAAAAAAGTTGCCGAAAATGAGCAAAAACGGCATTTTCAGAAATTGTTGTTGTTCTTGTTCTTCTTCTTGTTGTTGTTGTTGTTGTTGTTACCTTTTTTGTAAACTACGTAGCGCCTAAACGCGTGAACCGATTTTCATGAATGAGGTGTCATTCGATTCGGAATTTTATGTAGATGTGCCTTTTGGGGGTCTCGACGCTAAACACCGAATGGGAGAGGAGTTAGCCCCCTTTATGTAAGGCCCCCTTCAAAATTATTATTACTAATTACTCCGTAAATCTTAGCCCGATTTTGATAAAATTTGGTAGGATGATGGGGTTAGGGCTCCCCTATGTAACATTAAAGCGACGATCTGCTCTTACACTAGTTAAGGGGAAGTATAGCAATCGTTTCAAATTATCGACACGTGAACTGATTTTCATGAATGAAGTGTCATTCGAATCGAAATTTAGTACAGAATTGCACTTTAAAAGTCTCGTCGCTATGCCTCATAAGGAGGGGAGTTTGCCCCACCCAAGTAAGGCCGTTTCTAAAACTATTATTACCAATATTTCTATAACGCTTTGTCCGATTTTGATAAAATTTAGCACGAAGAAGTGATTAAAGCTCCTCTACATGGCTGTGAAGTGCCATCATGCTCTTACACGTACTAAGAGGAAGTACTGCAATCGTTAAAATTATCAATGAGTGAACCGATTTACCTGAATGAATTGTCGTTCGATTCAAAATCTTTGCCTCTTTGCCTTTTAGGGAGAAGTACTGTAATCGCCCGTTTATTTTTCTTACTCCTCTTAAAAGGAAGGTATGAAATCGCAGTTTAAATTTGCTTTTTACGTACAAATACCTTCCTATTTTATATAAAAAGGCTTTCTCAAAGAAATTGTTATTGAGGATGGTTTGGGGACCGCAACTATAATCATTCTTTAAAAAGATCTTTCCAGTGGTAGCTACGGTTCCTACTTAACACCTTATCAGGTTATAATGATAGAATTGCTTATTCCAAATTTAAAAAAAACAGTAAAGCAGATATGTAACTTAGCAAAATAGACAAAAATGAAAATCTATCCAAAAGGTACAAAAATCTCCTTAACAAAAACTTACAGTTTAAAAAGTTAAGTATAAGGGTTGATTAAACGCCAAAAGGTACACAAATCAGCTAGTACCCAACATTTCATTCATGGTTAGTTGATATAATTTAAGTAATTTTGCTGCATTAACTTCTCCTTCACATTTTTTAGAATTTATTAGATGTCACAGACCCTTATGCTGGCCATTTTCATCTACATAACATTTGTTCAAGTAGCACTGTAGATTGACTTTAATATCTATTAATCTATAATAATCAAACTATTAATTACAGGTTAAAAAGAAAACGTTATAAAAAATAAAAAAAATTACGAGGCTACAAAATTTAAAAACTTTTTTAAAAAAATGCTTACACCAACATACATCAATGATTTCGATTATTTTATTTTTAATAAAAATCGTCTGTTTAAGTTTATTCTTCGATTAAAGTAATTGTTATTGTATGAAGTAGTCAAACGTTTATAATAATAGGTAATAATTATCTGGCTTTATCGCAAATAATATAGTTTTCTTCAATCACACTCTCAATGTAGCTGTTCTTCTCACAATGTTATATATATGTTATGTAATATAAAATAAATAAGTATTGCATACTTTTAGGACAGCTAATTATTCCAGTATTTTACTATAAGTAAAATTAAATTACAATTGAGAAATGAATAATTGTTGTTGAATAATCTACTTGTTATTAACTGTGTGTTATTTGTGCTCACGAATATTTCGGTAAGACGAATTCAAGTCTGAAATATTGTTTTAAATCCTCCGTGATTCAAATTTAAACAGTAGCCGACTCTAACTTTGTCTTTTTCTACTTTAACGTGCATGTATAAGATGTGACAACTTCAGAATAAAGGGCATATTAAAGATAAATCCGAAGAATAATTTGGAATAGAGTTAAAATAAAGTACCTATTCAAAAATGAAGATATAATATACATTTTATCATAATTATAACCAAATAATAATATGAACGAACTGGCCAGCATAAGGGTCTGTGACATCTAATAAATTCTAAAAAATGTGAAGGAGAAGTTAATGCAGCAAAATTACTTAAATTATATCAACTAACCATGAATGAAATGTTGGGTACTAGCTGATTTGTGTACCTTTTGGCGTTTAATCAACCCTTATACTTAACTTTTTAAACTGTAAGTTTTTGTTAAGGAGTATAGACTTTTGAGTACTTTCATATTCACCGCGTACCAATGATCTGGGGATTAATACTCTGTTGGGAGCTTCGACCCAAGCTCCCTCTGGGCCATCACAAGGCATTGCTCTTATCATAACAAACTAAACGCCATTTTCTAGGCTCGGAAACGCTAGGATGTCTAAGGCTTTCGTATATGATGTATATATTTTAGGTACCATCGACATCAGCTGTTTAGAAGCACCAAATGACGGAATCGATATTTCAGTTTTAAGAGGATTTGTTACGGAAACTGTCTGAATGACATTCACTAGTAGCACAGTCCATGTTTGATAACTTTCATTGGAAAATTTGTTCTGGGAAAGTTCATTTTCTGGCTCATCTGCACGGACAGGAAGGCAAAAAAATAAAATAAATAATAAAAACATAATAATAAAATAGAAATTTCATTTTATGGGATTTTTGGGGAATGGTGGGGATGTGATTCTCCTTAAGACTCATATGGTTTGTTTCCTATACCCTGCGCCAGGACTCTCCCCTAACAAAGTATAATTTTTCCCCTCTTGTCATAATAAATCTTAAACTACAATTTAATGGGCCCGAACTACGGCCAAATTTTCAGTATAATATTAAATACATAAAATTCCGAATCAAATGACACCTCAGTCATATAATTAGATCATGCTTTTAAGCCCAAGGCTATTTACAAAAAAGGTAAAAGAACAACAAAAAATTTTGAAAATGCCCATTTTTGGCAACGTTATTCTCAAAATCATTAAATCTCTGTTGATGCATAAAATTTACACTTATAAACGAGGACATCTCTTTATTTAAAGAAAGTTTGGATATTTCAACTCTTATAGGAAAAGACAAAAAAAATTGTCAAAATTGACTAATTCGGCGAAGTTGAGCTTAGTCTAATATCGTATTTAGATGAAATTGTGAAATATTTAGAACAGAACGTTTGAAGAAGTGGCTGGAAGTGTGTATTAAAAACTATTGAGCTGATGTAACACATCTCGTAATAAGTCGTTATGCAACCCAAGTGATCTCCTGTGAGTTTCCTCGGAGAAAAGGGTCTCCTTACTCCTCGGCCCGTCAGAAGAAGCTCTCCCATTCTCACTGCGATAAGTATTTTCAGTAGTTGTGAGAATATTGCTTCTTAAGCACACCTCTCATTACATAGTTGGTAAAACAGTTCGGTTCACAACAAAAGGTACCTCCTAAAATAAAGTTGTTTTCGAGGAAAATCGCGGGCAAGTAAACATTAATTTTGACGGAGTTTTGGGATTTTGTTAGCATTCGACTTCAAACGATCAAGAAGTTTAATTGAGGCGTTGTTTCTAATGCCACCTTCTAAGTGCTGAACTTCACTAATTTTCACCTCCATCATTATTCATTTTCAATTAAAAGCAACTAAGTTTTGGCTAAAAATTCCAAGTTGGGAAAAAATTACTGTAATAGTAACACTGCCTTAAATGTTACAAAGACCAGATACTGTCCTAGTTACGCCAAATATATAAGAAGCGTAGTTAGTTTCATGTTAATGAAACTAATAATAGAGTTGGAATAGTTTATCTGTTGTCATAGCAACTAACAGAAGTGATTATAATGTCCGTAAGCCTGTTCTCCAGATCAGAAGCCTGGAATTCCAGTGCCGGATTAGCTATTACTGCTAACTTCTTTGCCTAATAACTAAATCTAATATTAACTGCTAATTTCTAGGAGAACTTACTAAATAATATTAAGACGGATACAAAACAAAATTCCGGCGATGGTTAGTGTGTAAATCCTAAAACCTTCCTAAGATTCCCAATCCAAAGACCTGGTCTTTGACCTTTGTGAACATCCAAGTATCTTCATCTACGGAAAATGATCAGCCTGTTTCATTGTTATCATTATGCACTCAGTCTAAGTAAAAACATCTACCTATTTTGTTATGTAATCCTTAATAGGACTTACAAGGATTTCTGTCTTATTTCTTAGTATTTTTCTTCCAAAGATTCAACTTATTCTTATTTTACTCGCTTTGCTTACATTTTGGAGACGTTTCGAC
Organism: Rhodnius prolixus; assembly: GCF_049639745.1. Classification (NCBI taxonomy): domain Eukaryota; kingdom Metazoa; phylum Arthropoda; class Insecta; order Hemiptera; family Reduviidae; genus Rhodnius; species Rhodnius prolixus. Next base: position 15,465,558 of record NW_027411625.1, on the reverse strand, counting down.
CATCTCCTTACCTAAGTAAGACAATTTTGGAGTATAATTATCATTAGAAAATTACATGCGTCACTAGTGTAAATTAAATATACGTAAATAAACGAAGAAATTGTAACAATAAGTGACTGTGGAAAGCTTATTTTTTAGGATAAACTGTAAGGATAGGTCGAGTATATATTGTCTAAAAAAGCCTAAAAACCTTATTATCCTGACAAAACTTGCTTCTCAGTTCTCACCGACTGCCTTCCCTGAGATGACGCTGTGTACTGTGAGGTGTGTAACTTGGTGGTCTGTAAGACAATGTTAACTCACACACCAGATTTTCTGAATCAAGACGCGGTAACATCAAATGTAACTGATGCTGTGATACTTCTTAGTGCGCTGATATAGTATCCTCTCGTGATAGACTCACTAGAGAGCCATAACAAGTCCTTAGGAAGAGGAAATCTCGAGGGGGAGCCAGCAGGACTCGAGCTCGCTTTGCGCCCAGCTAATCCTTTCCCTTTCTGGGTGGTTATTATTCTTCAATTAAAATTAGCAAGAGTAAACAGAGAACCCAAATCAAAGTTAATGCCTAGCTTTGCTTTGGAACATGATCAGTGCATGCTGAACCAACATGAGGACCCCCATTATCAATAGACGTGTGTACACAGTGGTGTGCTAGACCCACTGAAACCATTACCGGCTCAATGCTCCTTACTAATAATTCAATTAAACTGCTTTGGTCAGCAACATTAGCCTGTCCGCGCTCATCTCACTAACTCATTTCCAGAGTAGTTTAATTAAACTAGTAAATGATAAGTTCGTGAGTAACAGTAGAAATAATCATTTCCCCGTCCTAATTTTGTCTTAACTTCAACAAAGTGCGACTTTAGTAAAGCGAAGTTCCAACAATTCAAGTTTTTTTCAATAATGAGTTCAAGGATTTTCTTTAAATTTTAGGCCGGCACGTTTCTAATCTTTGGAATGTGCTGAGAAAATAAAGGTTTATGGAGTTTACTGTAGCGTTAAAGATAAAGGATATTTAGGTCTTTGTGAACCGCTAGGATAGGTTGTTAGGTTGATACCGTAATAGGGAGTGTTTAATCATTTTAAAGATTTTTGATTGCATTGATTAGGTATACGCTGTGGGCTGTTGATTAGAACGTTTGGTTGAACCGCACAGTTCGAGTCCGTGAGTCCATACGGGTTTAATAAGTGAAGATCTTGTTCCGCTTGAACAAGTCGGTTTCATTTGTAAATCTCTTACCTTTCAAGTTGTGCATGGGGATTCCTCGTCAACCTGGAGAGAAATACAATACAACTTTCTTTATTAGTAGTATTTCTTTATAGATTCTTTATTTGGAATACATGTGAGTAAATTGTATCTTTTCATTTTTATTGTATCTGCGGTATAATAACAAATATCGTACTAAGTTTAACTTTTTGTCATAATCGTTAGCAATGTTATGTTTAATTTTACTTTTAAATAACTGAACAATCGTATTTAACATCAATAGAACAATTTATAAGGGCAGAGAAAATGGAGATTTAGGAAATTTCAAATGAAAATAACGGCGCCTGCCTAAGGTTAAATAGACGTGTTGGATGGCGTAAAATTAAAACCTGTCACTATTGAATGGGCGAACGTCATAAATACATTTGCTTACTTCTGCAAATGAAATATGGCAGAAGTTATTGAATACTATGTATGAACAGAAATTTGAGTCTAGTTTTATTGAGGCTACTTGTTGCAGTCTAAAAAAACAATTATGAGTCGCCAATCATATATCTAGGTTAGTTGACATAGAAGTTCTCATGGGACCAAAAATCTTTCGTGAGGAGTCGCAAAATGCTATCAATTCAGCCATTCTTCAATGGAATTTATTTATTATTTATTACTGCCGCATCAGAATTTCAGCAAGACCGCCCGGTCAGTAGGATGATTGTAGGCCACTTCGCGGGTACCGTAGAGAACAACACATGGGCTTGGTAGAGGATAATTTGTGTTGTTTCTGTCAAAAAGAAGAGGAACTAGCGGGTCCCTTTTATGCCATTGCAAAGAGCTAGTGCGGTCTAGAGTTCGGCTGGTCAGAGAAGTAAAAATTCATGCCTTCATACTTGTCCAGGAGCCGAGGAATCAAACGTGAGTCTAATCAGATAGGAATGGAAGAGTTCTCCAATTACTGGGTGCCACAATAGACCCTTTGAGATGTGCTAGCCTAGTCTTACTGGCTGTAACCCTCTTAGAACCAACTCTGTCCTTTCGAGTAAAAGTGCCCTTAATTGAATTTCTTAGGGAAAATTCTACAAGAACAGGTTAAAGATCTAATGTATTCAATCAGATCGAGTTTCAAGAAAATTATTGCAGTTAATTTCGGGAAAAATGGCGCAAAATAGTGGCCCTCCCGTACAAAAACTTAGTCCCTCAGGGGTGCCATCTAACCAAACAACAAATTTAATCAATCCGCATTTTTCGATTTTGAGTTTCCTGATCACACTCCATCGACGCTTACACACATTTATTAAAACTTTTTCGAGTTCAGAAGTCCTGAAAACGTACCAAAACTCGCAACCAAAAATCTGCTCGATATCAACACCAAATTCCTGCTAACTAGAGGTAAAATAAAGTAAAAAAACTCAGTGACATTTGTTACCTACCAGGTACGTCCTACATGTGTGAAATAAATAGCAGAGAACATGACATGAGTTAGTAATGTAACGTTACAAAAGAAGTGTGGGCAAACTTATACAGCCTGATAGAGCTACACACTAGGCCCTGTTGCCTAACAGATGTTAGTGGCCAAAAAGTAGAGTGGAGTTATTTGCAACTATGTCAGGTATGCCTGACGGTCAGCAGCTCTCAGAGGAAGCTAACTTTAGTTTCTTGTCTTCCATAGTTGTGTTCGACCACATCAGTTCCAACGATGGCCTTTATACATTCAATTTGAACATAAAACCCGGCTAAATACTTGGAAAATCCTCGAATACCACACCTAGGTCTGCCAGTATGTATGAAAATAACTTATCTGTTAATCTGATACAATCAAAAGGGCGAAAATTCTCTTTTATTAGACACATTTTAATATTGAAATAAGAAATATATTTTGAGGACATCCAGAAGATAAAAAACATTTGCTTCAAATTATTCTCAATTTTTGAAATAATAATTTAATTGAAAGTTTGGCCCAGAAGTTATTTCTATGAAAATAAATTAGATTCCAAGGAAGTGGCTACAAGCGAAATTCACTACAACTTTAAAGCTCAATTGAACTCTAAAGTGTCGTGATAATACATAGAATGCGGGCGCAAAGTGTGAACTGTGTGGATAATAAACTGGAGATTACCAATGGGTTCACAAAACCCAAGCAGCTGCAAACATCAACTAACTCTGCAAGGCACTGTGTGAGGCAGTGCATCCGTTGTTCGTACTTTTAGGTCAGGATGACATCATTACTAGCTGAGAGATGAACCTTAGCCAAACTGCTTGTACTTATTTAATTAAATTTTGAGTCCTTAGTTCTTTAATTTTCCCAAAAGGTAAAAGTTTTCACACAGCTTTATGTTGTAGGTTTTCAACAAGAGTCTACTATCCAGCAACAGTCAACAACTTCCGTTTGACCTTGAATTCTTTATTAAAAGTTATCTTTTTGCTTAGAATTAGCTACATTTTTTCTAGCCTCTGCTTCGAATTTATTAAGTTCCCACTGCTAGTTTCGTTCCTTTCTAAGGATTTGAAAGTAGTTACATTGGCAAAAATAAATTCATTTCCTGGGAACTGATTTAACAAGTCGTTCATAAATTTTAGAAAGAGAAAAGGTCCTTGTAACGATGCTCCTTTAGAAACTCATTCTGCCAGTTAGACATTTCTTCAAGATGTACCAGAGCTTGCTGCAGTTACATAGTATTTGCCCAGTATAAATCATATGCGAGACCGAATTTGTGGGAGAGAAAAGTTAAACTACTTTTTTTAAATTACATGTAATTATGACCATTGAAACATTTCCTAGGAAAATGCATATAATGCACTTTTTAGGAACGATTTGGGGGCACGACTGCAGGGTAATCTATGGCCTTATCTCCTTCACTATACAAATAGTAAATATTTATTACGTACATATTTGCAAAATACTCTGCCACAGCGTAGGTTTTTTACATTTTTAGCAATAAGAAGGTTCAATGGTTCTCTTTCATCTTCGTATCCTTTATCATGCATGCAGCTCTATCACTTTCATTGGAACGTTTCTCCATGAAACATTATTCACGCGGTGTGAGGTTAGGCTCGTTTCTAAAGTGTTTTTACACTATATTGTACGGTTCTACTCCTGTCTAATATTTTTAGGAATGAATAGCTAACCAAAATTCTAAGTTGGAAGATAGAAGGACAGCCCTTTTACTACCCTGAAACAAATGAACATTTATAAAAATATGTCATCTATTTTTTAACGCAAATTTTAAATTCCGAGAAAATTTAATGTGGTAAAGTTAAAGAGGAGCGAGAGAATATTGAGTTCATACTGAGTTTAGGTAGATTCACGCTGTCAGATAACCAGTGAGGTGGTGAATAACCTGACTGAATGCTATTTTCTGATTTTTGCACAGCATCAGAATAGCTCTTCTTACGAGGGCTAAGTAATTATAATTCGCAAATAAGCGTAAATCTATTAAACAAAACGTGTGTCCATAATATCTGTGTAGAGTGAGGCTAACACAAGCATGATGGTGAAAAGTAGCAAGGCCAGCTCGACAAATATTTAGGATTCTAAAACATTGACAATAAATTGCACGCGATATATCACTGGACCAGCACGCTGCACCCCAACAAGCTTTGGTGGGGAATATTTTATCTTGCGACCAATTAAACAGGCCGCTATCCCTTCTTGAGTTAGGGACTCCCCATTATTTATTGCCTGCAAAACGGGCCACTGCTCCAATCTCACCTCACTCCAACCCGGCCGATCTTCCTTTTTCTTAAAAACCCACACAGCAAAAACAGCATTTAATGTTCAAAAAATCTCTAAACTTTCTCTAACGGCCAGTTTCGAAAGCACTTTTTTTAAATCTTTAATGTTTTCTTCCTTTTACTCCCCACTATTGCAATCACGCTGATTTCCCATTTTTAATTTTCACCGAAAATGCACGAAGTAAAGTAATCAAAGTTTCCAGGCGGGGCTTAACGTCCAACTACCAATTAGGTGTTGTGGACGGAAGTTCATTCTTTACTATAACCAATTTTTTCTAACAAATAAAAAGTATTGAATCGCGGGATCCGAACTGGGGATCTCTCACTTACAAAGCCACTCTCTTGACCACTAGACCAACACCCGCCCCTGATGGTGAGAACAAAGTAAAGTAATCGCCTATAATTCCAGGCGGGGCCTAACGTCCAACTACCAATTAGGTGTCGTGGACGGGGGCAGAAGCTCATTCTTTACTATAAACAATTTTTTCTAACAAATAAAAAGTATTGAATCGCGGGATCCGAACAGGGGATCTCTCACTTACAAAGCCACTCTCTTGACCACTAGACCTACACCCGCCCCTGATGGTGAGAACAAAGTAAAGTAATCGCCTATATTTCCAGGCGGGGCCTAACGTCCAACTAGAATGTGAACGTCAAAGCAGCACTAGACAACCTGCAGGTGGATTAGGAGTCTCTATGTAAATAGCCACTCGTTAAAGTACCACTGGCCCGCCAAAAACCACCGCCACATAATATTGAAATAAAATCAATAAATTCATGTAACTAAAACAAGACAACCTGCAACTTGTTCATTTCTATTTTCATTAAATACATCGTGCATTTAGTGTTGCACATCAAGGTAGATGTGTTCCGAAATTCTGTGCACCAGAACAAGAGGAATCTAAAGTCACGTCGCCAATTTCTCCTTGATAGTGAATTGTTACGGAAAATGGTTATGAAAATGGTGACGATTGCATTTCAAAATATCTTCTTTTGTGGCTCAGGTTTTTCCAAAACTTGTATTTCTTAAAAAAAATATACCCAAAAACAGTATTAAGAATAAAAAGTATAAAAATCACCGTCACAGAATAGGGGTAAGTTGGGTAAAAAAAGGATATAGTTTATGAGAAGCGCTATTTCATTTATATATGAGATATAGATATATGTTACGGAGTATACAGTACTGTATGGTGCTTCATAGAGATTTGATTCAAGGTTAGTTGCGCATGGCTTCACCGTGTTTGACGCCAATTGCATCAACTCTTGCCTGTTCCAGTGTTGTTAGAGCGACCCGACTATATTGGTTACCTAGTGGAAACATTACGGCAAATTGCTCTACAATTGTTGAAATATTCTTTCCGCACAGATGGCTCTTTGAAAATATAGACTCACTCATAGACATCATTTCATTATTTAGCGCCAATACTGAAACCACTTTAAGAACTGAAATTTTTAAACTTCCAACTCATAAATTTTCTTCAATTTAACATTTCAGCCACATTTAATTCTTACTCGCATTATACCGTTTATTATAATGTAAATTCTTAGATTACATGAAAATGATTCTTCAGATCAGGCCTTTGCAACTGTTCCGGCGTGGCCGGAGACGGCCGCTTCGCGCTAACCAGCCCCTCGCCTGCATATTTCTTATCGCTGATGTCTAAGTTACTATTTCACTCTTCCGCTTGTTGGACTTTCAGCTTTTCTTGTTCATTAAAAACCTTTCTTTGGTTCCCTTAAGCCTAATATCTATTTAAACTTATTGTTTTTTGTTATTTCATGCCATTCCCGCGCTATCAAACTACCCCGTCTCTTTGACCATATGGTCACCTCCTTATCTTTTGAGGAGGGAGTCCACTACTGACCAGGGTCTTGTACGTGACTCGAGTCTGCTTATTGGTGTGCTTCCTTCCGCATCTCTGCCTGCTGCGCTTCGCTTCCGCTGATAACTAGCACTTCGCAGTATCCCTACGCTTCAGTTGCAGGTGCATTCATCCAATTAGTACCAAGGGACGCCACCCCTGCTGTTCTCCGTGGATCCGCTTCCAGAAGAACATAGAAAAAGAGCATGGTGTTTCCAAAATGTGATGTTCTTAAGATTTTTTTGGCGATATACCTAATATGAAGTGTGGTATCAGTACTCTCGTTCAAATACCAGCAACGATCTTATCTTGGTAAAATCCTCTGGATTGAAAATAAAGATTGCAACCACTAAATTTAATTTCTCAACTATCCTTGTCCAATTGTTTATTTTATAATTTTTGATTTCTACCATTTGCATGTTATATCTTCAATTCCATAAATAATTTCACTTAGAAATGTAAATAGATTTATTTAACAGATGGGAAAAAATGACAGTATGAAAAGGCTTTTGTTATGTTCATAGAGTTAATTCCTTAGGCGGTTATTTTTCCATTTTGGTTCTTTTCTCATTAATAGCTAGCCATTTTATCGGGTGGTGGCATAAAATGAATGGATGGATGGCGGCCATCTGCCAGAACTTTCTTCAATCCTTAAGATCTTAAGATGACGAAGACGTCGGACTCAAACCGTTAGAACTGCTGCAAATCAAATTAGGCGCTTTTATTGCAGTCGACTTTTTAAATATGTAGGATGAGAATTTCGCAATGAATTTAAGGATGCAGTTTTGAAACTTCAAAACCAAGCCGGTCCGAAGATCTACAATAAATAGTCTGGTCTCTGCAACCTCTTCGTGTCAACACAGTTCCGGAAATGAAAAGAGCAATTTGGACAGGGGAGAGGGTAGCAATAATAATAATAATTTCTTGAGAAGAGGGGTGGTTATAGCTGATACACCCTGAAAGTGTAAGCAGAATGCAATTAGCTGCATTTAATTGGTTACCTGTTATAAATTTAATTTTATCGTTGCTTTTGGTACAAATGCAGCTAACATTAAAAAGGGTTCTGGTTGAGCTAGTGCTAATGACAGCTAATTATACAATGTATTAATGTAATGCACTTGCTCCAGGTAAATGCTAATATAATTTACAATTTATTTTTTGAACATTGCGTTTCAGCGGGCATGTAATTATTTTGTGACGAGTATTCTAACGCTCCTCGAATGTTTTATTAAAAGCGTCAACCTCACTCGACCTTCCCTTACTGCTATTCATCTAAGTTATAACATTAAAGAGTCTACTTCTGTCCTCCCTTAAGCGAGAAACAATAGTTCCATTGTTTCTTAGCAAATATAAGGGCTCGGTTTTCCAAAGAAAGATAAAGCTTTTGCGGTAAAGGGAGTAAGCTGGCCAATGAGTCTAAGTTAGTTTTTGTCATTATTTTTTATTTAAGTCACGTCAATCAGGTCATTGGCGCCCGGATTCAGAGCACTGCCTCTGGACGGTGTTCACTCGTTACAGATACCACTGTCAATCACCGGACAGTGAGCTGTGACAAGCCTTTTGGAAAGAGAAAATCTAAGGGCCTGTAGCTGGATTCGAAATCCAGATTTCTGCGTGGGAATCCAGTACGCCAGCCATTGAACTAATCCCTTCGTTGTCAGAAATGAGATCATATTTGAGTGTTGTAGAATATTAATTCTGCTAGCGAGTTAAATGCTGTAATGCTTTGTAAAATGTTAGTTCTCAAACTAACAAAGAGCACCTCCCACAGCTACGAAATTATGTTGGTTTTATATGGAATTAAGTCCTTCTTTGATAATGAAAATAGATAATCATTGGCACTAATGGCTGTATTTTATATTAATTCTTACTTCAAATTATATGTACATTAATTAATAAATATGAATTAGGCGCCACGGTAGCCGAGCGGTTACAGGCGAGGCCCGCAAAGCAAAGATGTATTGCGGTACCATACCGTATTCTTGGGTTAGGCCTTGGATTTGTTCAATGGTTAATAGAAGTATTCATTACAAAGTACATTTGCTAGTCGCCTCCGTCCGCGACACCTAATTGGTAGTTGTTGGAAGTAAAGACAGCCTGAAGAAATTACTCATTCATGTTTACTAAATACATTTCTTAATTGACACTTGTCAATGAAGTGTAACACCGACCTCACGAGACTCTTTTAGAGAAGTTTCTAGGAATGCAGCAATTAATAATTGGTAATTAGTTATTTTAATATTGTAATATTGATAGAAAACTATCTTCATCTTTTCAAATTTTTGTAGATCTGATGTCTCTTCCATTTCTTTCTTCTCTGTTTCGTGACTAGTTTTTACTAGTTACGCAAGAATACGAGTAGCTTGAGAATAGAGGTAAGAGGTAGTGTTCCATCCAGATTTATTACAAGTTTATTTGGATGTGTTTGATACGTCGTGCAAACAGTAAACTTACTTGGTGCTACAAAACTTGGACTATTTTGGCAGGCATAATTTTGAGAAATAAATGCTGCTCTTGTCGCGCTGATGATTCATTGCTTGAACTGAACTGGCCACTCGCTCCAAGCGGTCCAGATTTACATTTCCAGCCTCTTCACACAGTCGTCGCCACTTCAGCTCGCAAATAAAGTGCACCCATTTGGAAAGAAACAGCCCTTCTAACGGGTGACTAGGTTTCATAAAAATTACACTTCCACACCTAATACAATGATATTTCCATAAAAATCTCACATCTTTCATTTTTGTTTTCGTTATTTCGCCTTGCATATCTGTTTTTGATATGATGCAGTTTGTTTGCATTATTTATTGCAAAATACATTTAAGTACACTAGAGAGCTTTGGGTAGAAAATCTCGCTTGATTACGCCTCATACTCTTTCGCTTAGTGCAGTTCTCCAACTCTTAATTCTGCTGTTTCTTTTAACTTCTAACTTTTACTAATCTCAAGTTTCCTATCAAGAAGGTCTGTTAGAAATACAAATCGAAAAGACTCATTGGTTATTTCAAAATAAATAAAACATTAAGATTTCAATATAAAAGTTACTCTTTATTAACTTTAATAACAAAAACCTGTTAAAATACAAATTTTAAAATCATTCGACCTTATCAGGTTTTCATATAATAAAAATCGTTTTCACAAATATGCAAGACGAGGGTCATTTCATAAATATACAAACATGTTTAGTGAAGGCGACGCTTAATGCAGGAAATTTACACTTTTGTAAGCGTTAGTTGGCAACCTTGCAAAGAATGTCAGTCAGATGTTCGATTAATATTTAAGTAAACATAACCTTTAAGGTCTTAGTTACGATGGGGTGTCCGCTCAAAGAAAGTACTTTTTAAGAACAGCGTTCCGCAATCCATTCTTTACGGGAAGTTTACAAGCGTCAAAATTATTCTCTAGGTTGAACAAAAAGTACGGCAGTCGATGCATAGACTGGGCGAGTTTTTAAGCCTGGGAGAAAAATGTAACAAGTGGCCGCAAAAGCGAGGGTGAGGAGGTAGCAGCAGTATCGACCTCGGCGATGCAATTTCCTATTGGTTCGCTTATCCGAGAAGACCGACGACATAAAGTTGAACAAATTGTTGAAAATGTTCGAGTAAGTGTTGGTACATCTCATTCCATCATTAAAAGAAAAAAAAGGAACTATCGCAAAACTATTGCAAGATGGGTTCCGAGAGAGTTTATCGTTCATCACAAAGACAAGAGAATTGTGCCAAGTTCAAAAATCGTTTCAAATAGCGAAACTGACGCATTTTGGGACAGGATTTTACCCTATAATGAAACTTGGGTACATCATTTCAGTACCGTAGCCAAAGCGATAAAACACCTAGTGCAATCATACTGAATCGCCTGTCCGTAAAAAATGCAACGCTGGTAATGTCATGTTGACCATCTTTTTATATATATCTAATAAATAGATAAAAAACATATTCTACACAGAAAGCTAGGCTCTCATAGAATTCAGGATTTTATTATTGCTAAAGCAAAATTATTTTTTGATAAATGTGCATTCTGTGGTAGGGAAAATCTCGGTTCACGACTGCGCAGCCACACGCAATTAACTATAAACAATTTGATTTGTGGTAGTGTTTGAGGCAAGTGATTTTGTTTTGTTTATTTCTCGTGGCAAGTGAAGGTGTTTAAATTTAAGCAGACATATTAAGAATGGATAAATCATTGCACTGTAGCCATTTAAAAAACAATTGTTTAAAGTTAATTAGCTAAACTGCGACCAGAGAAAGTGGTGAGTTAACTCCAAATTTGTATCTTTTATTCTGACTGCAGGGAGTGTAAGCTACGGAGGGTTCTTTGCGCATCTATAATAAACCAGGTTTCACAAGAAAATAAATATTAAATTCTTGCAAGAAAAAGGCTTTTGACAATCACAGGTCAATATGGAGACGCTGCATTCATATGTAATGAGCCGCCATCTGCCTGTAAGTCACCGAAAGCTATTTTTATGGCCTAAAACTTGAATCTCGTCTGCTCGCTGGTAACCTAGTTGCTCGCAAAGCCACGCAAGTCCCGGTGAATGTCTTCAATTTCATTGAATTTTGTAACTTTTTGACTAAGCTTATCTAACGTGCCGATTAATTACATACTTTTCCAGAGCCCAGTGTTTGCTCGTTAAAACATAACCAAAAACTGGGTTGAAGTGAATGTTTGAAGATTTTGTCTGCAAATTTGAAAGTATTTGCATTGTTGGCTCACTGGTAGTTTCCAGTTGCTAAAAATGATGCCAGCAGTAATCTTAGTGCATGAGTAAAAAAAGTATTTTGGTATTTTAAGGCAAAAACATAGACTTTTTACCTGGTAACAAGAAGTAAATTATGTATTTCTTAATTTAGTACTTTGAAAAAGGAAGTAAAAAATGAATATAACAGGGAAAAAAACGCGCCTAGAGGAAAAAGTAGCGGGAAAAATAGAAGAAAAAAGGAAAAAGTGGTTACAAAGGCCAAATGTAAGATGACTGAGCAATATAGGTGTCTATGTAATACATTTGGCACTGGGTATAACAATAGGTGCGTGGAGTTCTCGTGTAAACAGTAACCCACGGGTCTGACTGACCTGCATTCAGTGTCCTGACCCGACCAGGACCGTCTTCCGTCTTGTTAATTGGTCCAATTCATGTTATAAAACAATCTACACTTGAATATTCAAATAAAACTTTTTTAGAATTTACAACTTATAAAAATAAAAATAATATAGTAATAATAATAAATAAAAAATGTTTATCTTTTGTCTCAGTCTTATAGCTAACGTTTATCCACGATTCGGTAAAGAATTCATTTAATTCATAACAGTACGAATAAAGGTTTGAAATTTGAACGTATTTGTAAACCTCCAAAATTTAACGTCCTGTATCTCATTAACTATCTCCTTAACAAAAACTTACAGATTAAAAAGTTAAGTGAGTGTGTTAATTAACCCTTATAGCCTTAACTGTAGAGATTTTTTAAAAGAATGCTTATAGTTGAGATCCCCAAAGAATCCTAAAATACAATTTTCATGAGAAAGCTTTTTGAATCAAATAGGAAGGTATTTGTACGTAAATAGCAAAATTAAACTGCGATTTCAGTACTTCCTCTTCAGAGAAGTAGAAAAGGAAAGAGAATTTAAACTTCGTATACTCACGATTGCTATACTTTCCTTTAGTAGGTGTAACAGCATTATTGCACTTTAGAGCCACGTAGGGAAGGTGTAATTACTTCTTCGTGCTAAATTTTATCAAAATCGAACTAAGCAATATAAAAATAATAGTATTAATAGTTTTAGAGAGGGCCTTAATTGCGAGGCACAAACTCCCCTCCTTAAGAAAATTTTTGAAAATGCAGCTTTTGTCATTTTCAGCAACTTTTTTCTCAAAATGTATTAGATCTGAGTTGTTGCAAAAAAATTACAGTTAAAAAGGAGGATTTGCCGTGTATTTTAAAGAAAATTTGGGAATTTTATCTTTTATAGAAAAAGAGAAAAAAATTGTCAAAGTTGGGTGTTTTTCAACGTTACGCTTTTTCCTGCACTTTTTGACGATCAGCCCTTATACAACTGTCCTACCGGACAGTTTTAATTCAGCTCACTAATTCACAGGTCACAGAATCCATTATATCCAACTTAAAGTCCCCTTATTAGTGAATTAATATTTGCAATAAAATAAGTAAACATTTCTGGTTGAACATAAACAACGATATTCCTTACAAAAACTGAAGGTTTTAAGTTTTAAATTTCTTTTAACTTTGAACTCTTACTGAATGTTTTATCCTACTACTGGATGTTAGCATTACTACTGAATGTTAGCCTTACTATTGGATGTTAGCCTTACTACTGAATGTTAGCCTTACTACTGAATGTTAGCCTTACTACTGGATGTTAGCCGTACTACTGAATGTTAGCCTTACTACTGGATGTTAGCCTTACTACTGGATGTTAGCCTTACTACTGAATGTTAGTCTTACTACTGGATGTTAGCCTTACTACGGATGTTATGCAAGTTTGCGTTTTTGTTACATTTATTTGGATGAAAAGTTAATATAAACTTGGCGCTGATGTATTTTGGTCACTTAATGCTACATAATTAACATTAAATTCAGTGTTTCACAGTGTTTAGTCGAGTTTTGACTGTATAAGTTGATTTAAAAGTTATAAAATAAGTTATTTAAATTAAATTAGGGCGATAAGCATTATTTTAGAAAAGACATAGACATACTTTATTGTATTTTTGGTATTGTTTGCTCATTAACCATCTATTGTTTAAGAGGGCTGGAATAAACCAACATATTGGTATTCACAGCTCTTGTTGGTTTCTAATGCCTTAATATACCAATATATTGGTGGAATAAAACCCAGCCCTATCTCTTTCAACATTCAATTGGTTTAGGAATGGTCAGCCTCTTTCACTTTTCCCTTCTCCATGACTGCCACGAAGTAACAGTGAATCTCTTCCACTACTTTCTTCTTCGTGGCTTCCATGAGATAAGGGTATCTTGGGCGCTGTATGCAGGTTTATTCCTTCCTAGTAATTGCACAATGTAACTGAGCGTAATTTGTATTTAGTGTGCAGCGGTGAGAGATATTGTGCAGTATGAGTGTAAGAGAACTTAATGTAGAAACTGTGAAGTCTCTTTGCATTCTTTATTTTTCATTTTATTCCCTCTAATGAATTTCTAAATGCTCCGTAGCGCATCTGCATTCATTACAGCTGAAGTACTTTAAGCGCTACAGCGAAATCGTACTTGTGCTGACAGTTCGTTTAGGAACTTGTCTATTTCTATTAAATCTGCTGCATCTAAAGAGGAGATGATTAATGTCTCCATCCTCTCTACTACCGCAATCGCACTTAGGACCATCTAGTAATTTGACCTGAAGAAGTGTGTCTCGTGGTGAAATTATTATTTTGCATTTGTTCCATAATTGCATTACTTCCGCTAACTGTTAATAAATTAATCACATAGTCATATATACTTTGAACATTTTTTGAAAGCGTTTATTAAAGTAAGGAATGTTGATAGAAGCTAGATATGATGGCAAATTGATTCTTCCTTAATGTGGGTGCTAGTAAAAGGAATCCATCATGTGTAGGGTACATAAACCCTCAGACTGGGGTTGGTCACATGGTGGACCAACTTTACGTCTACCGGCAGCTTGATGACAATCATTCGCTCCTTTATTGGGTGCTTGCCTATACGCAGTTTAGATTCTTACAAAGTACTCGTAGCTATTATATTTATAGCACTCTTAATAACAGATATCTAACTCCGTGCTGGGTTATAGCCTTCACAGAAACCGCTTAGACTTCCTGGCATTGAAAACCAGAAAAATGAAATCCGATTGTGTGTCATTTATTTATTTATTTTACTTTTTCAAAAGACTAGAAAGAAAAGCGAACGTCAAACTTCCAAAATTCACTTTTCACTATATTTTTAACATATTTTGCTATCGATAATAAAAAAAACAAACGCAAAATCGATTCAGTACACCTAAACCTGAACTTTCCATTTTTAATTTTTGATAAAAAAGAAAAGAAAAAAAAAGACAACTAAATAGATAAGTCTTGATTAAATGTATTTACATTTCATTACATTAATTGTTTTAATTCTAAATTATTTATTAATACTTTTATTGAATTAATATAGTTAAATATACTTTTAATAGATAAAGACATAACCAGTAGCCTGAGCCGCCTGAGAATTCTAAATGTAGATTTAACATTTAAAGTTAGATTTTCTTTTTTCCTGAAACAAACTGAAAAAAATAAGAAATACTGAAAAGAAACAAAACAAGTCAAGATAGAAAATTCAGTTCAAAGAAAAGTGAAATCTTTAATAAAAAATAATAAATATTCCTTTATAAAATTGAAATATTAAAAATAGAATAACCAAATTCAATTCTTCCTTACTACAACATTTCTATTTTATGAAAAAGTTACAAAAATGTTGTATTTCTACTGTTATTTGCACTAAATATGTCAATGAATATAGTTGTCGGCTACCTTGCCTAACATCAATAGCTCTTCCTTCTATTTATTACCTTTAGCAGGCACAGACAAATATTGAAGTTTTTAAATAACGCTGAAAGCATTGTTCATCAGTGTTTTTCATCAGTGAAGTTTCAAGTAGAATAACACTCAAATTCGGCATCACACTCTAATAATTCTAAATGATTCTGTTTTCATTTTAGAACGCCAATGTGGTAAGCTAAAATAGAGAGGTAATTTATTTGGTTTCTATGATTTAGTTTCACCTACGGATGGCTCAGACCCGTCAGAAGACACACAACGAGGCCTAAACTGTTCTAAATTCGCTTTAATGCTCTTATTTTGCTCTGTCTCCGACAAGAACTGGAAATCATTAGTCTAAACAATTGCTAAACTTCCCCTAGAAGCAATAGGTGATTGCAGTAAGAAAAAAATTATGTGCACCTTTCACATTTCTATGTTTTATAAGTTTACTTGTTTTATGTAGCAAAATGTCAAGTATGAAGGGTTTGTGATGCAATAAAGTGCATACTATAGATTGTATGCAATACCCTGCTCACTGCCACACCATGGCTATATTTATGTCACAAATATTTCTTTAGATTTTATGAAGAGGAAATGCTAGAGATGGCCAGCAAAAGATACATAAAGTGGAGCATCACGCTAGCCTGTCACCACATCACTTTATGTATTTGTATTTTTTCCCTCTTTATCGACTGTAGTTTTTAAATGTGGCCTATGGAAGAAAGCATGCATTAAAGGGATTCTACAAGCAATCAAGTGGCCGGGAGAAGGTAAGAATCCCATTATCATTAGCCCTAGTGAATGTTGAAGGAAGAATGCACTATTAATGGACTGATGGAGAGTTTTTTGTATCAGCTGTCTGTAAAAGGCATAGTTCACAGGTAACGTGAGGCCAGATAATTGGGAAAGTTTGGCTATCTGTGTGCCTAAAAGTAAAGAGAAATACAGAAAATTAGCGGGGTAATCAGAATAATAGGGAAGACATAACGATCTGATAGCTGCTGTAGGCACCATCGTAGGATTTTTGGACAAAATAAGCTAAATGAAAGTGCAATTTTTTAATCTCCTTAACAAAAACTTACAGTTTAAAATGTTAAGTATAAGGGTTGATTAAACGCCAAAAGGTACACAAATCAGCAAGTACCCAACATTTCATTCATGCTTAGTTGATATAATTTAAGTAATTTTGCTGCATTAATTTTTCCATCACATTTTTTAGAATTTATTAGATTCACAGACCCTTATGCAGGCCATTTTCATCTACAAAATATTTGTTCAAGTAGCACTGTAGATTTGAACGAAACCAAAATTTAACTCTAAATATCTCCTTTCCTACTCGATAGATTTATTCGAAATTTTATACATTTATAGAAAATAGATGTCTCCATATACAGATAAAATATAAACAAAATCTATCGAGTAATTTTCAAGATATTTGAGGTTAAAGATTTCACTGTTTCGAACAAAACCAAATTTTAACACTACATATCTCCATTCCTACTCGATAAATTTTTACGAAATTTTATACACTTACAGACAATAGATGTCTCCATATACAGATAAAATATAAACAAAATCTATCGAGTAATTTTCAAGATATTTGAGGTTAAAGATTTCACTGTTTCGAACAAAACCAAATTTTAACACTACATATCTCCATTCCTACTCGATAGATTTTTCCGAAATTTTATACACTTACAGACAATAGATGTCTCCATATACAGATAAAATATAAACAAAATCTATTGAGTAGTTATCGAGATATTTGAGGTTAAAGATTTCACTGTCTAAACGAAGCCAAAATTTAACACTAAATATCTCGTTTTCTATTCGACAGATATTTACGAAATTTTATACACTTATAGACAATAGATGTCTCCGTATACTGATAAAATATGAAGAAAACCTATCGGGTAGTTTTCGAGATATTTATGGTTAAAAATTTCACTGTTTTAGACGAACCAAATTTTAACACTACTCGATAGACTATTACGAAATTTGATACATTTATAGACAAAAGATGTCTCCATATACAGGTAAATTATAAACAAAATCTATCGAGTAGTTTTCGAGATATTTGAGGTTAAAGATTTCACTGTTTCGAACAAAACCAAATTGTAACACTACATATCTCCATTCCTACTCGATAAATTTTTACGAAATTTTATACATTTATAGACAAATGATGTCTCCATATACAGATAAAATATAAACAAAATCTATCGAGTAGTTTTCCAGATATTTGAGGTTAAAAATTTCACTGTTTTAATCGAAGTCAAAATTTAACTCTAAATATCTCGTTTTCTATTCGACAGATATTTATGAAATTTTGTACATTTATAGACAATAGATGTCCCCGTATACTGATAAAATATAAACAAAATCTATCGAGTAGTTTTCAAGATATTCGAGGTTAAAGATTTCACTGTTTAAACAAAGCCAAAATTTAACTCTAAATATCTCGTTTTCTATTCGACAGATATTTACGAAATTTTATACACTTATAGACAATAGATGTCTCCGTATACTGATAAAATATGAAGAAAACCTATCGGGTAGTTTTCGAGATATTTATGGTTAAAGATTTCACTGTTTTAAACGAAACCAACTTTTAACATTAAATATCTCCATTCCTACTCCATAAATTTTTACGAAATTTGATACATTTATAGACAAATGATGTCTCCATATACAGATAAAATATAAACAAAATCTATTGAGTAGTTTTCGAGATATTTGAGGTTAAAAATTTCACTGTTTTAATCGAAGTCAAAATTTAACTCTAAATATCTCGTTTTCTATTCGACAGATATTTATGAAATTTTATACATTTATAGACAATAGATGTCCCCGTATACTGATAAAATATAAACAAAATCTATCGAGTAGTTTTCAAGATATTCGAGGTTAAAGATTTCACTGTTTTAGACGAACCAAATTGTAACACTACATATCTCCATTCCTACTCGATTAATTTTTACGAAATTTTATACATTTATAGACAAATGATGTCTCCATATACAGATAAAATATAAACAAAATCTATCCAGTAGTTTTCGAGATATTTGAGGTTAAAAATTTCACTGTTTTAATCGAAGTCAAAATTTAACTCTAAATATCTCGTTTTCTTTTCTACAGATATTTACGAAATTTTATACATTTATAGAAAATAGATGTCTCCGTATACAGATAAGATATAAACAAAATCTATCGAGTAGTTTTCGAGATATTTGAGGTTAAAGATTTCACTGTTTTAAACGAAGTCAAATTTTAACTCTAAATATCTCGTTTACTATTCGATAGTTTTTTTCTAAGTTTTATTCATTTACTGACAATGGATGTCTCCATATACAGATAAAATATAAACAAAATCTATCGAGTAGTTTTCGAGATATTTGAGGTTAAGGATTTCACTGTTTCAAACGAAGTCACGTTTTAACTGTAAATATCTCGTTTTCTATTCGACAGATATTTATGAAATTTTATACATTTATAGACAACTGATGTCTCTGTATACAGATAAAATATGAAGAAAATCTATATAGTAGTTTTCGAGATATTTGAGGTTAAATATTTCACTGTTTAAACGAAACCAAAATTTAACTCTAAATATCATGTTTTTTATTCTACAAATATTTACGAAATTTAATACAATTATAGACAATAGATGTCTCCATATACAGATAAAATATGAAGAAAATCTATTGAGTAGTTTCACTTCAAATCTTCGTTCAGAAATTTCTTAGTACTTGACTTTCTTCATGTACAACTTTAACTTCTTAATAGTAAGTAGTACCTACTATTTCAGGTACGTTTAATGTCCAACTATCAAATTAGGTGTCGTGGACCGATGGGACTAACAAACGTACTTTACTACAAATTTCACATAATAACTATTAAATAAAATTCAAGTTCTATACTGAGAATCAGACCCAGTACTTAACTTATATCGTAAAGTATATCTTAACTTGACGGCCCTCCTCTTAATCGGCTCGGCTATAGTGGTGCTAATTCAGCAGGTCTGTTTGGTAGTGTACCGCACTAGTTTGTAGTTAATAACAATAATATTACACCTGCTAGCCAATTAGTAAAAATCGGGATATAAAGGAAAAGTTAATCTTTAGAAACGCATTGACAGGAGTTCAGTTCATTGCAGGTCAGGTTTTTATTTGTTTAACTTTTTTATTTACTGCAAAAGCTACGGGTAAATGGAAGCATCGGATATCCCTGTTAGTTGCTACAAACTATGGCCTGATAAAATGAGTATGTCTCTTTGTGTAATACCGAGGATCCAGGTTTATCTCAGGGTTAAGTCGAAAAGTTTAATTTTTTAAACATCATTTTAGAAAAATACTTGCACTAATATGAATCGTTCCGCTTAATTCGCGACAATATTAGCAGAAATTACTGCCTTAATATCTCGCACGGTGATTGTCTGCTATTTGTTAATGATAATAAGGTAATTAGGAGAGTGGTGTGACACATGGCATCCGAATATTATGTACGTAATATTAGTCTAATATGCATTTATAGATAATTAATTGAGAAATTCCAGTTGCTTTGACAATGGTATTCAGTTTTGAATTATGTGTAAAATTATTAGTGGAATTCAAAGGTTGGTTTTCAAAAGATTTCAGTGTATTGTTAATTAATTTATAAGCTTTTCACGATGGGTATTTATGTGGTTATACTCGACTTGATTAAATTATAATATCCTAAGATATTGCAAAGTCTAATATCTTACGGACAAGAGCACTGCAGGCAGAAAAACTTCCTCGACATCCAGATCGACTTAAGACTTAAGGTATATTTCATCAAAGTTTGTCAACGACTGTCACAAAATTATTAAAGGTGCTGGTGAACTCAAAAATATTAGTGGTAACAATGAGGCGAAGAGACCTAGGCAACTTATTTAAAATAAAGAAGATGAACTGTCTAAGTAACAAGGAATTGCCTATTACGACAACATCTGATGAAACCCTGTTCCTCTGGCCTGTAGAGTAAAAGTAAATTTAAAGTAATGCCTATTTTTTCAGGCGGCCTTCACTTCCAAATACCAAATCAGGTGTCGTGGACGGAGGCCTAGCAAATGTAATTTACTATACATTTATAAACAATAAAATAAAATGCAGGGCCCAGTTCGGGAATCGAAGCCAGTACAACAATGCATCTTAGCTTTGCGGGCCCTGCCTCTAACCGCTTTGTAGCCTTGGAGAATATGTGCAACACATTATGCTCGCAGAGGAATACTCATATTTGGCGCTTGTAACTTGGTGCTGGGGTTCAAGTCGCCGTTTGCTTCTGCTCTGGCTTTTATGGGTTGATTCCAACTGTGGACTAAGAGCAATTTCCTTCATTTAGGAGACGCCGTTCCAGGCTTAGAGATATTAGGTTATATCGAATCGCACACACAAACAATTTTTTTAAAATAAAATTTCGGCCTCAGGGGACTAAAAAGCGGAAAACTGCAATAATTGAATAAATGCTGTTAGGAAGAGCAAGAGGCGGTATTAATAAGGTTTAATTAAATAATATTCACAATAAATAAAGGGTAGCTCTAATCCTGCTTTAAATTCTTCCATTCTATACCATCAAATAGCATTGGAACTGGGGAAGATGCATTAAGATAAAGTAAAATGGGATTACCTCGGAGGGATTTGGCGGGGACACTATATTGGCACTAATTGAGAGATATTAGTTTGCTTTTTATCTGGCCTTGCGCCCCCCTGGCACTGGTTACGTAATGTGTTTGCATTGTATAAGGAAAAAAATGACCGTATTTCTAACTGAAGAAGTACCATTGTGTTTAAATTTAAAGCCTATCCACCAATTACAAACTCAATGTGTTTACAAACTCATGTTCCATAAATCTTAGAGTTTGTTCAGTCTTTCTATCCATGTCACATTCAAGCACAAATTCCTACAATTTTTACCACTATAACGCACTCATTTATCTCCTTAACAAAAACTTACAGTTTAAAAAGTTAAGTATAAGGGTTGATAAAAAGCCAAAAGGTACAGAAATCATTCAGTACCCAACATTTCATTCACACTTCAGGACGTAATTTCAGCCTTTAGAAATGTTCGCAAATGCTTATGTACTTTATTCAAATATGCTTTTAATTTTCCCACATCCTTCTGAACTCATTTTTCTTAGCGGGCATTTCCTGAGTACTTTAATATTTGCCAAGGTGAGTGGTAGTACACCTGGAGGTGCTTGATGATAAGTATTCTTTCCTAACTGTGGAGAGTATTTAAGTGTCGGCTTTGGATAAAGGAGTGTACTCAGATTATGGAGGGAGGGATTCTAGTATGACGTAGAGAGTTAGTTGCAAGTCTGGGCAATTAGTACTGTGTTGGCTGGAGTTGCTTGATGTTACCACTACAGGTAAAGCTCCAGGCGGAGCAAGCATACAGTAACATCAACCTGATGGCCACTTTGTAGAGGAAGAGCTAGTTCTGTACATTCATCGAGTATCAGGGAAGTCAAGGAAGTCTTGATAGTCAGCTTACCAGAATTGACTTTGTTGTTGTCCCGAATTGAGCCCAGTTTCTTGACGGGGGTAGTCCAAGGAATCAAACTGATGTGGAGGTGGTGAATGATTGCCGCCTTGAGAGAAGAGCGGTTGAGGAGGCCAAGGTCCTTCGTGAACTGCCGTGCCGTTAGAAGAAGACAAATTTGAAGTTTTTATCAAAAAATTGAAAAATGTCCGCTGTCCAGAGTCTTACCTTAGGAGAGAAGTCATGCCTTATAAAAATTGAGAAGTTACCACAGCTCAGCCTACCTAAATAAAATAAAGACGCTACTCTACTGTTGACAATATGAAGGTTGAAAAATATGTTCTGTAAATTATAGCTTTGAGATTTGCATGACAAGAGCTTTGTAAATGTACAAACTTAGATTTATTTGTAAAGAATTTAATTTAAAAAAATATAAAACAATTTTATTGAAACATGGGTGAGTTGTTGGGTGTAATTTATCTGAATAAGGTGTAGTTACAAGCTAAAGTGAGTCCATATGTCAGCATTACAGGAGCCATCATTAATTCCCAGTCCCAGTGTCCAACTCGGAGTTGGCCATCAGTTAATTCCCGCAGGATTATTTCATTAAGTCGCAGATTTTTCTAAACGCAGTTTTTTTTCATTCGGATCTTCTGAGATTTCATATTAGGCGTGAAAAATGACATATACGCGACTGTTTTATTATACACTTTCAAGCAAAATGGCGTACAATTAACACTTGAATATTTCATTCTTTTCATTAAAGCCTTGAGAGTTAAGACTCTGATGTCAACACTCAGGACTTCCTGCAATATCATAATTGATAACTTTTTTCTTTTATTGTATTTCTACCCCTACTTCAGGGCTAGGTTCCCAGACACTCCTGTCTGAGGACACCTTCTTGCGTCATCCTCGGCCGTGCATAGAGGTGACGTTTCTGTTATGCTGCTACACGCATTGCAATTAGTACGTCCATAGTCAACTTGAACTGTCGAACAGTTTTCGTTACACTGTTTTTTAAAGTAGACTGATTTTAGAAATTGTGTGTATTTCCTTGAAAGGGATATTCTGGAATATTCTTCAACGGAAATTCATCCAATAATGAGAGGATTATAAATAGATTTTTCTTTTATTTTTAGAAGAAATGGTGACTTGAAGTGCATTCTTCGGAAGATAATCTCAAGGTAGGCAGCCCAAAATTGCAAACACAAGTGTAAACATCCGAATCCACTGCTTAGTGGGGCGGATAAGCAACTTTATAACGCATTTTTTTTTTTTTTTTAATAAAAGCATAATATATAGAGTAAATGTAACTCTTTAGATTTTGTTTAAAGGTACTTAGATATTTAGCCACTTGTGCTAGCCCCTGCAGGGAATGGCTGCCAAACAGTCTATTATTTGAAGAATGTTCAGTTTTCTATGGGTTCTAATGATTTAATGTGTAAGTAAATTTGAATATGTGAAATTTTGACGTGGATTCGTAAGTGGTAGATCCCCGGTTCGATTCCCGCGTATGGCTACTTTTTATTTGTTAGAAAAAATGTTAATAGTAAAGTATGTGCTTCCGCCCCCGTCCGCAACATCTAAGTTGATAGAAGCTAGCTCCACCTGGAAATGGGACACTATACACTTTTACCAACTACAGTTGGGTATTTATTAACTTTTGAATGCAGTTTTTGATGGCCAATCCCTAAACAACTGTCCTACCGGATAGTTTTAACTATGTAAACCTAATTACTATCCAAAAGCGCTGAGAATTCTGAAATCTACAGAAAAGTTCGAATCGAAACAAATTTCATTCGTCAAATTTGGTTCAAGCTTTTTAGGCAGTATGTACTTTGTTTAGAAAACGATATCGAAACATTTAATACGGTTGCAGTATACCAATGGAGAGTAATAATTAAACAAAATCCGATTCCTGGAATAAGAAATTCGTGGAAAATTGGTTGGCCGGAAGGAAATATGCCAATGAGAATGATGTTAATCGAGTAAGAAGAAGTCGTGTGAGTCTTCACATCGATTTATTTGCTAAGCTCGGTTGCCGGGAGATCCGATATGAAAATGAAAACTAATTGGATGGTTGAAGCAGCGGCAACTGATCTATAATTTTATTCAGCAGAACTGCCAATAACTCTTCACTTGCTGTCATTCAGGATAAATACGTTATTGCTAGAAAGCATAATTTAATGAAATTGCTGCACGGTGCTGCTGCATCTTAAATCTTTCTTTTAAGATTTTATTGATTCGCTTGCTAATCTGAGACAACAGCTAAACTTTAGGCAACCATCAAATTTTATTTTCTCACTCTTTACTAAGAGAGATTATTGCGATCGGAAATATTTCCTTGATCTCAACACCAAAAATTTGTTCAGCTCTAGTCATGTGTGTTGTTTGGACAGAATATCTCGAAAAGAAAAGTTTTGGAACTCAGACATGATATTTCTATTATGCTTCCTTTTCAAAGTTTCGACTAAAACCTACCAATCAAAAATGAGAATTCCAAAAGCAATTTTGCGATTTCCTCGAGAAAAGCTGAAACGATTTTCCATAAATTTGACGGATATTCATGGCAGTCACGTTTATTTTTGAAAATTGTGCCCTAGAAATTGGATTTTGAGAGAGTTTACAGAGAAATTTAATCATACAGTAAGGATTAATTAGCTGTTACTAATGTTAAGTTAATCCTGCGATACCAGCTGTCATTTTGGGAATCAATTTACTGAAAATTTGAATTGTAAATATTTACTTAAAAAATAAAATTTACAAATTCATTTCTATTTTGAAAAGTAACGATTGGGAACACATTATCAATTTATGAATTGCGTAATTTACTTTACTTCAATAATTTGAGCATTGGTGAAATTATCCAGTTAAACACCATTCGTGCAATTAAATTGTTCTTCGGTAATTTTGTGCGGTTTAGTAGCTCTTGCAGTGTTTCCATTAAGCAAACGCGCTCGTCCAATTATTATAGCAATAAGGCAGCAATTTAATCTATTCAAAATTGACGGTAAAATTATCAGTACTTGTATTGCGACTGGCAAGCCCAATAAACATGTGAACTGAACCAATTTACATCACACATATTTCTTAAACCTTTATTTTAGTTTAAGTATTACTTTAATAACTCTACAAATAAGTTTAATCAGATAAAAACTACAACTTCTAAGCGCATTAAACTGCATAAACCGTGCAATGTGAGTGCTCACCATATTATTTAGTGCACTTTGTTATGACGTAATTACACTTGTGAATGAAAAAGTAAAAATTAATTAATAAATACAAAGAGATTAGCATTTTGAAGGGAATAAGTAGGACATCCGACAGGGTACATGTAGCCCAAGCGTGTGTTAATGTAGGCAGTGCGAGAGGCTACAGTTTCAGCCTGCAGACTGCCTAACATGTATGAGGCTACTAAAAGCAGCTAGAGGCGTGTAAACATTTTAATTACGTCACGGCCAGTTATTTGATTAATCCGCGCACTGGAATTATCCCAACAGACCAGTGTTACCCAATCTGTATAAACGACAACTACAGTTTTTACAAAATTTTCAAATAGTTAATTATTTCAATTTTTCTTTCCACACGCAAGAGAAAGGATTGCAATCATAAGGCTTTTCGACTTGGTTTTTACTAGGTATACCGGTCCTCCTTAGAAAGTTTTTACAAATTATTCTAAATATGCAACAGTCTGCAGAGTGTAGGACGATTATAAAAACTAAAACTTCCAGAATGATGAAATTCGATTTCTGGTTTAGTCACCCACAAGGGTTGCTTGCGGACCCGAAGCAGGAAATCTCCCACTTCATAACCTCGCTAGACCAGTACCTATCCCGGAACCCGGAAAAAACAAAACAAAAATATCGTTTTACTTTCACTTTCGATCTGCTGAAACTCTACGTAGATGGTCATCGTGACTAACTCTGTCGCGAAATAGCCATCTACAATCCTTCCATTCTCTACAGACACAAATGAAGTGAACATATTCTCTAACTCTCTCTCCTAGCTACAGGTTTTGCGTCCCCTAAACAGTTTTGAAGGTCAAAATATAAACTTTGTTGGTATTAAAGAATTACACTCGCTATAAGGATAGCACAATATTTTACTCATCAACTTCACTCTAAATACTCTATTGCCCTTACCGTGGTATCGTGAGGGTCTGTACGATTATTTCTTAAAATTATCAAGTGTACTGAGTCCTATCTACGTACTAACCAGGTTCACCAATAATTTCCTTAAGAAAAATAAGTGGTTTATGAATCACGAAAGAAATTAGCGATTGGCCATCTTTAAAAAAGGGTCGAGTTAAAACTCTAAATTCGAGCGATTTTACAGTCAGTTCTAAGGCTAGTCTGTCAATAGACAGAGCATTTCTGGCACCAGCTGCAGAAGCCGGGTTAGAGTACTTTTGGGCGAATTGAACATGTACCACTAACCACTAGCCACCGGGCGGTTTCCACAGGCCCCGCGAACCGCTGCACAGTCGAGTACTTTTCTTTTCATCAAGCGAATTTTATTAAAGCAGCGTTAACACCCTCAAGAATTTTTCTTATGCCAGAATAGATTTTACCAAGTTTCTTGATATTTAGCAGACAGTTAACTTCAAATTTAAAATTGTTCACCGTAATTAAATGATACTGTTGAAGGTAAAAAAGTTAACTTTATACAATTATCTTGTCCGCGGCATAGCTACAATGAAGATGGGGTGGGTCGAAATGTGAAATAAAAATCTATAAATTGTAGAATTAATGAAAAAATATAAAATGCGGGATGGGAGAAAACACACAATAACTAAAACACATAAAACATAATAATAATATACTTAATTCTTAAGGGTTTGAATAAACACTAATTAACATAAATATAGTTTATTCTCTTAATTCATAAGACATAACATTCATAAGGCATAACTTCCATAAAGAGTGACAAAACTCAACTCTACTCAACTAAGGAATGTCTCCAACTACCTGCAACCCTCTAGCTGCCCCTAACGGTCAGCCCTTCTCTTACACCCTCTACAGGGTTGCCAAATATCAAACATTCCAAATTTACTACAACTCGGCCAAACCTGACCTTGATCGCCCTCGATCACATGAGTGCTAAATTACAATTTAATAAAAAGTTGTAACTAATCCTACGAATAAACTTAACTAAACATAATACAAGCAATACATAAACAAAATAAAGTTAAATAAATGATAATCAATGCACAACAAGAAATTAATAATATGTTACATAAATGATAAAAGAACAACCTAAAAAACTATTAGAATCATAATTAACAAACATCACAACATAACTAATATATACAAAATTTAAGGGTTGAGCACTTATACTCTTCAAACAAATAAAATCTCTATAACTTAACCAGGAATTTCTAATACTTTGTCAAGGAAGTTCTTATCCTTCCAGACCCAGAAATTCCATCAAAAGGAATCTGAGTTACCTGATATACCCCTAAACAGGCACCTAGCATGGAGCAAAACATTGTCCACCACATTTCTTTCTTTCCTAAGATTGGATTGTATGCAATACAATTACTGTTAGGAATGTAATATTTAATTTTGTCTTGCAATTTTGGGAACACATAAGACCTTAAAATTAACTCAGCACCATTATTAACACCTAAGTGACCAACGTAATCATGAAATATTCTGATATTTTGGTTTTCCAATTTTTCGGGAACTACAAATAAAATTTTCCCCTTTTTCTTTCTAAACACCAACCCGTCACATAATTTAAATCTCTTAAGTACTTCAACCTCTAAATATTCACTACGTTCACGATTTCCCTTATCACCGTCCTGTAGAATTGACAGATTTTGCTTAGGAATCACTTTCATTTCTACTTCGAAATCAACAGCGGGTTCAATAGGTTTCCCGGTAGGTATACATTCACTAATAATCCCAGGGACAGATTTTACATCGTTTACATTAAGCTCAGGGTTTACAATTTCTACTTCACCGTGATCAATTAACATTACCTCCGAACCATCATTAATTGCTATCTCACGTAATATATCGCTTTCACTGACACGATCTTCCATTATCAAAGATATTGCTGAACCGGGCAAGGCTTCTACTTCTCCACTAGTAGTAGCGCCTTCTCTGAAGATGTCTGCTGTGGATGGAGGTAGAGCGGATTTCTCAACTACCAGCGAAACTAAAGATGGTGTGCTCTGCTTCTGACGTTCGCATTCCCTTTGAAGGTGTCCCATTTTGCCGCACTCAAAACAGCTTCCCCTCTCACGTCTGGGTTTCGGACAGTCAGCCACTAAATGCCCCTCTTGATAGCAATTAAAAAATTTCCTGGTTTCTACTTTCAAATCCGAATCAGTTTTAATTAATCGTAAAGGCTTTTCCTTAACCCTGCCTTCGTAATCACACTTGGGCCGCACTCGTTCATAAATAATTAATTTCCTCTTCAACTCTTTCAAATCTTGGGCCTCATAAAGATGTAACATGTTTGGAAGCGGATCAGGAATGCCATCAATAATATATTGAATCAGCGATTCTACGTCTATGTCGCCTCTAGCAGCTAATTCCTTCATGATTAGTACATACTGATGAAGAGACTCACCTTTCTGCATGGTGCGCTTGCTTAACGCTCTATGAAGCTCAGCACTGTTTGTTTTCCTAGAAAATTCCTCAACAAGTGCTTCCTTCAATGCACTATAACCGGTTAAACCACGTTCAACACTAACAAAAAGTTTTGCCAGTCCCTTCAGTGATTTTTTAGCGAACACCAATTTTTCTAACTCTTGCCACCTCATAACTTGTGCCAATTCTTCAAAATCAGTTAACCACAAGTTAATGCTGTAGTTATCTTCGCCGGTAAATGGCCTCAGACTTTCTTCTATGTCTCTAGAAGAAAACTGAAATGGTCGACATTGCTGCACATATTTTGAACATGAAGAATTTTCACTCACTTCCTCAACGTATTCATCTTCTTCTTCTTCTGGTTGTTCTTCACTTATTCCTTCAAGTAATAAGCTAATATCATTTAGAAATTTACACAACTCAGACGCCACATCCTGTCTACAGCTTAACTGAATACCTAATAGGTTTGCAACACTTTTTAACTCACGCAATGAAAATGTATCTTTCAATTCTTCCACTTTATTACATAAGTCCACATCATTTAACTTGAACCCTTCAAATTCCATTAGTTTTTTCCTACTTAGACGCCCTTCATCTAACCCAAAAATGACTTGGTACAACAACTTGGCATCCTTTACATTTGCGGCCATAATTGCGGACTCAATCTTCCTGTTATCACTAAACTTCATTTTGTTCACACAAATTGAATGTTCTTTAACAAATTAACCGAACTTTAACTCACTTTACCAGTTCTTGACTATTTGCCGCACTTTACCAGTTCTTTACCCCACACCTGAAGTTGTAGAATTAATGAAAAAATATAAAATGCGGGATGGGAGAAAACACACAATAACTAAAACACATAAAACATAATAATAATATACTTAATTCTTAAGGGTTTGAATAAACACTAATTAACATAAATATAGTTTATTCTCTTAATTCATAAGACATAACATTCATAAGGCATAACTTCCATAAAGAGTGACAAAACTCAACTCTACTCAACTAAGGAATGTCTCCAACTACCTGCAACCCTCTAGCTGCCCCTAACGGTCAGCCCTTCTCTTACACCCTCTACAGGGTTGCCAAATATCAAACATTCCAAATTTACTACAAAATAAAATAATTGGGTAAAAACGGTCACGCTGCTTATTCCATAGTAACAGCGAACCTGCGGACAAATAAATAGGCAAACAAATAATTCAGACCAGAAATATATATGTATATTAAATGTTAATGAGAATCATTCTGGCAACAATTGTGCTCCATTTTTACAAACAATTAAAAGTAATTCAACAATTTAATAAAAATAGTTGAAAGAGTATCGTGGTTAAACTCCAGAAGCTTGCTTTACTCATTAAAATAAAAACTGAGAAAATTAGAACCAAATAAAAATATCCTGGTCTCTCTTGTTTTCACTGTATTTAAATAAAACTGAAGGTGGGATTGATGTCCTCTCTGTTCGGGCCTACTGCAGGAGTCTTCCAGCCCCAGAATGGAGCTCTCGCCTTTTCCTCTTCCTAGCAAATAGTCCCTCACTGGCCATTTTGATCGTACTCTCATACAGGTAAAAATAAAAATTCCTTTTAAGAACTTTCAATTTTCCTGAACAGTAAATTAAGTTAGTACTCCGGCCAAGCGGATAGAACAGTAGAAAGAGATGAGCAGTCTTTCAGAACTTCCTGTTCCTTGCTCTACTCTCAGCGTACTCTTCTATCCGCTGTCCGTGCCGATCTTCTTCCGTCTCTTTTGGATTGGTGATGTTCTCTTGTTGCACAATTTGACAGTTAATTTGTTCCTGTACTATTTCACTACTACTAATCATTAAAAACATTGTGCTTTCTACTATTCTTTTAAAGTTAATTTGGCGTACATTTGCTAATAATATGTATATCTAATTCCCAAAGGAATAGATCAGTACAGTGTTGGCACTTAGACCTCTTGCGCTGGAACCACTCTCACTGGCCGGCCTATGTATCATACTGGAAATTAGCACTGGCCAAAAATTTACCATAAGCACAAGCTGCGTCTAGTTTATACTTCACTACTTGGAACTTGACCCAACATCCGTAAAACATATCTCATCATGAAGTATCACGAAACCTCCGTGCTTACAGTTCATCTTTTTGGTGACTGCTTCATTAATTCAAGAAGAAGAAAGATTATTGCCAATTTCAGTCATCATTTTATATTTGTATTCATGCCAAGCTACCGAGCTAGAGATTAGGTAAATCTTCAGGGCTGTGGAATATGTTTTACATTATGCGTGTTTCCTTAACGGTTGGTGAGCCAGCCCTGGTGTAGCGATACTGAGAAGATATTACTACATTGAAGATATTATAAAGCTTGGCGTGAATACAAATAAAAATTTATGACTAAAATGGATTAATGCAATGCCAGATGTTTAATCCAGACTTAACGCGAAAGTTGACCTAGATAAGGAAGTGAAATAGTTCACCGATTTAATTATTGGAGCTTTCATCTCAACAAGTAAGTTAGTAAATCATGGAAAAACCATATTCCAACCTACATTGAACTCCTTTAAAACTAATCAAGACACGTCAAAACCAATACAATTAATTTCGCTATTGAAAACTTGAAAATCTTTTGCAAAATACTATTAATCTAAGGAAGAACAAACAATGATGCACTTATTAAAGTTAAGAAAGTGCAACCTCTAGTGCGCTTTGGAACTTATAAATGCCCGTAAAAAAGCAAACTTTTTTATAATATATTTTCAAAAAGTTCATGGTATATTTGATAATTTGAGTTGGATATCAACAAAATTGTCAGCACATAGTACGCCACCATTTAAACTATGTTCCTGAAGAATGTAAACTGACTAGGCCTGGTTAAGTCGCGACTCCCATCATAAAGAAACCTGATAAAATAGTCCATGGATCAGTCGAAATAGGTTATAATGTGCTTATGTACAATGGAGACCTTATTTCTTTCAAACTAGGATCGTTTGCTGAGGATGGGAAACATGCCAAGTAACAAAAAAGGAGGCGGTTTTATGTGAAGTATGGGTCTTCAGAAGGAATCAAGAAAGCCTATCGCCAGCTTGGCTTGTAGTATCATAAGAACGGATGCCAAGGTGTCGCATTGTAAATTCTGGCAAAATGGGACATATAGCCAAAAAATGAATAATGTCCACTCTGGTCTCTAGATTACATAGTGATTACAACTCTATTCCCTGTCAACCCAAAGGATGAAGTACAAATAGAATAGTTCACTTCTAATCTTTAAGAGCCAACTTAATTCTTTTAAACTCACCGCTGTGGACTGACTTAATGAGGAAAGAGCTTCAGTATATTGTAGCTTTAGTATATCAGCTTTGCTTCCGTAATCCATTTTAGATCTAAGGCAGTCCCATCGAACAGGATCTGTATGTTTCTTTGGTGGGAACTTTATCTGCTGAATGAGGGAGGTTACAAGATGTACTGTCAGAGAATGCGAGGCGGAAACATAAGCAAAGTGGAATTCTCTGAACCAAACTGACTAATCTACGTGTGTCAATGGTTTATAGACGAAACCGGTAAGAAATGCAATTAACAAGCGTGCTAGGACGGATAAAATCTAAAATCAAGTATCGAGCTCCGCGGACCCAACCACATTTCAACAACAAAGCAATATGTTATGTGGAAATGATACATTTAGTAGACATATAGTTGGCAGTGAAAAAACTGCTGTGTAGTATCTTGTAATTGTACGGTTGTTGAAATGCGTTTACACCTGTATAAGTCAGGTGTTTTCGGCGGGTGTAGTGGGCCTTTTGTGTCAGGTTATGTTACCCCGCGTCTTCCAGGTTCTTTGGGGGAGAAATAGTAAAAAAGAAAAGTAGTGGAAATTGAAGGAAAAACTGGAGAGCGAGGAGTTGGTTTTGGGCTAACTGCTATCTGGCCTCGCCTTGAGATAACTAGGACCATATTTCTAGCATGCCGCCTCGCCGAGACCCTATCACCCACATAAACTCAACAAGCCAGCTACAGTGGCTTGCAATAAATCTACCACTATTTCACTTAAGATGCCCACAAAGGTTTCTCTTTTTTCTTTTGTTGAAACAAGAGGAATGTAAAAATAAAAATACCCAAGAGTTATTATGGGCTGGATAAAACAAGTCGGAGTTTCTGTTTTCTGCATTCTTTTAAATACTACGTCTTTCAAAAATTCGTTTTCTTTACTCATGGATTGAGTTAACTTTGCCGAAGTGCGACAGTCAGATAGTGTTTCTGAGCAATCTAGAGTTTTGGTCAGTTTATAAATAAAAATTTTTATACCAACTAAATATTACTTCTGAATACACCGTCTCCGATAATCCATTTCCACTAGCTTCACCCTATCACAAACTCTCCGCGTGCATTCCATCTTTCCGTCCCGGACCTGGGAATTCCATCTGCAACTGAATAGAAAATCCATTTTTTTTTATTTCTTTAGTCTTCAATAGCTTTGAGCCTTTTCCCCGCACTTTTTTATCGCATCCTGCCACTTCTTGCGGCAGTCACCCCAGACTTTTAAATGACTTCACTTTCCTGGCCTTTTCGTTCTTCACACAAAGATTATCTAATATAATCACCACATGCACCGCTGTTGTTAATTTTCATTCCCCACGCTGTGAAGATTTCCTTTAATTTTCTCATCTATTTCTGAATTATTGTTTAGTAAAGAACTTCTCTTTTTCTTTTCAGTTTTCTCTGTTTTAATTATTTTAGGTTTTTGCTTTCAGTATTTGAAAATTGTTTGTTTTACGTCCATTGAGGTTACATTTTTATTCAGTTTTCTGCAATCAAACTAAGGGAAAAATAATTTTATTTTAGACATTTATGAATATAAAAATTTATAACAAATCGTAATAAAATTATTAAACCCATTTTTCGAAAATCTTCAAAACGGGGAGTCCATTTCAGCAAAGTTGCCGGTCGAATAATACTTCCTTTCTGCTGGGAAATGTCACAGATCTAGACAGTTATAAACATGTTTTGATGAAAATCGGAGTCGTTTTCGAGAAAAACTGAAAAATAAACATAAAAGTCGATTTAATAAAGTGGCCCTGTTAGCATGTAAACCAAATATGAATTTGAAAACTTTCTTATTTTGTATTTATTTATTTATTTTTATTTTTGAAGATTGTAGATACAAGATTGTAGATACAATATTCCCAAATTAAGTGTACCTAAAAATTATTTCCGGTTTAATCACACAATCGGAAATCTACACGATTGCAATATTTATTGTTAGGAGTAGTAAGAGAAATCGGACAGCACACTGATACACCCTAGCAAGACCCTTAAATATATTGTTGCCGTCCCTTTAGGGAAACGCCTTCACTACACGCTTCGTCTTACACACCTCACAATGAATTGCCAGAAAATGTATTTGAAATAAAAGTGATCTACACGAGTGCGAATGTGTGCCCTCAGCACATATATCACCTCTCTCAGAGCGGTTTGCATTACATGCTAACGTAATTTTTGGCCAGTGAGCACTTTCAAGATATTATTTATTCTTGAACACTGCCTTATTCTTTCTAATTTATAACCTTTTAAAATAGGTTAATTCAGTTCTTGATAAGGCTGTGCCAGTTGCTCGAGGGGTTGGTTCTAACTTTTATTTATTTGGTAGTCGGTGTTGGTACCGTGGCCCATGCTCATTCTTTTAAGTTGCCTTAACTTTAAATTTGCATATTATACAGTGTTTGTGAATTTAAATATGTTATTTCCTTACAGTACATTGCGAGCATTATCTTTACAAATGCGTGCCAACCCCTCGAATCGAATTTTCTCCTACTTCAGGAGCTTTTAATTTGCTGACATTCATAATTAATGTTTTCATTTTGTTGGAAATTTTCTTTGTAGCAGCGGTAATGACCAAACTAATGAAATAGTGGTTAAAGCCCTATACTTCTAAGTACTTAAACCTTGTCAAATTTTTAGAATTTAGTTCTCATCTCTGAAAAAACATGTTTTGAAGAACCCGGAATTAAAAAAAAAAAAATTCAAATGGCCTCAAGATCATTTAGAGTAAAATAACTTGCTTTTACTTACTGTGCTACTCTGTACCGTTGTAAATTAATATTTATATATTTTTAAATAGCACATGGGCGTGTAAACGGAAAATTCGCAAGGATTGAACTGGCAATTCCGTTTAGACATTATTACCACATCAGTTGCTACCACAGCTGTTGTTTTTGCAAATTCCGTCGACTAAAAATGCGGATTTACTTTAGTATTTTTCAGTTTTTGGCGACTTCCTCGTAAGTTGTTCCAATAATTTTCTTTAACTTCTTATACAATAGGTACATATTCAATATATACGAGTATATACAGGGTGTCCCAAGCTATATGGATAACGACTTTTTCTCGGAAACTAAGATAGCTAGAAAAAAACTAAAAAATACGTGTTCTCTTAGTTTTTTGTTAGGAATCCAAATTTACTTTGTAAATTTGTTTCGGTGCATTATAACGGTTTTTTGATTGAATAAGAAGAAAAGTACCATTTTATTATAAATTTCACTCCTCATTAATATTACAGATCATGCTCGAACTGGCCTCCACCATTAGAGATGCATAGACATGCTCTTTCCTGCCAATTGCCCCTTACTGCCAAAGAAATAGATTCGGCTTTAACCGACTTACAGGTATCTATTATTCTCTGCTTTAGTTCATCTACAGATGCCATTCCGGCTTGATTCTGATACACCTAGATTTAGAAATGCTTTTAGATAAGCAGAAATAAGAAAAGAAAAAAAAAGTTATGAATAATCACCTTGTTTTTCGGGTATCCCCAAAGGAGATAGTCCATAGGTGTCAAATCCGGTGAACGAGATGGTCATTGAATAGCCCCCCGTGTCGATATAACACCATCAGGCATGTAAAGAGATTTCTCGATAGGCAATTTGATGGGCGTGTTATATCCATCACGGGGACGATTCAGTGGCCACTTCGTTCACCGGATTTGACACCTATGGACTATTTCCTTTGGGGATACCTGAAGAACAAGGTGATTATTCATAACTTTTCTCTTTCTTTTCTTATTTCTGCTTATCTAAAAGCATTTCTAAATCTAGGTGTATCAGAATCAAGCCGGAATTGCATCTGTAGATGAACTAAAGCAAAGAATAATAGATACCTGTAACTCGGTTAAAGCCGAATCTATTGCTTTGGCAGTAAGGGACAATTGGCAGGAAAGAGCATGTCTATGCATCTCTAATGGTGGAGGCCAGTTCGAGCATGATCTGTAATATTAATGAGGAGTAAAATTTATAATAAAATAGTACTTTTCTTCTTATTCAATCAAAAAACCGTAATAATATCATTTTGACATTTCTTATAAGAATCATGTTTTCATTCATAACTTCTAAAATATCGCTCACAGAAAAAAACCGTTCAAGTAAATTTTTCTTTAAAAAAATAGAGGAATCTATTTCTGAAATAAAAACCCCACGTTCCCATTTGAAAAAATGAAGTTGGTGCCTGTATCTTGCTTCTGGAAGCACCGAAAAAAATTTACAAAGTAAATTTGGATTCCTAACAAAAACTAAGGGAACACGTATTTTTTAGTTTTTTTCTAGCTATCTTAGTTTCCGAGAAAAAGTCGTTATCCATATAGCTTGGGACACCCTGTATATAATTTTTAACTTTAAAGTTCATCAACAACTTAGGTCAATGGTGCAAGTAGCTTTTTTCACACTTCTGGCCTCGTTACAGACAACACTGACCTAAAAGCACCTAGGAAGATAGAAATTTAAGGGCCGGCAGCTGGATTCGAAACCTCGGGGATCTTTGCGTGTGAATCCAGCACACTAAACTCTGAGGAAATCTCTAATTAAGGATGTTCTCGTTTGCTTGAGGAAATCTCTAATTAAGGATGTTCTCGTTTGCTTAAGGAGACCTAAGGGAATTGAAATAATAAGTATCCATTCAGAGTGCCACTTCAGGACAGTGTACGTTTCTAGTACTTATATAAGACATATGTAAAGCATCGTGGGAATATAAAGTGACTAAAAGTGTTATTTTGGAAGCTAAATTTCTAAGTTTTTTTTAATTGTCTCAGAGACTGTTGACACTATTTTTTGTTTTGTTTGAAACTGTGACATTAATTTCAAAATGTTGACCTTAAATGGTTCCTAGATTTTTTTTAGGGAAGCAGTTTTGAACTTCAGAGTTTTGAACTCCGTTTCTTTTTGGTAGATAGAAACGTAGGGGAAAATCAGAGTGGGCATACCTGTGTTGGAGCCGGTCATAAATCTTACATAGAATGTAACTTCTATCGCCATTCGATATTTATTAGGTACTTTCAAGTTAAAGCACCGCAATAGCCGGCCTGCTAAAGGCGAGGACCGCAAAGTTAAGATGTTTTGAGGTACTGGGTTCAACGTCCGCAAATATACAGGTGGCGATAAAAACAAAAAATAGCATATAGAAAGAAGGGCCTTAGTTTTCACCCCTGTCATTATTCTTTCGAAATTGGATGAATGCAGTTGAAAGTATAAAATTTTTTGCCTGTCACACACACCGTCAAAGTGTTCACAAGAAAATAACTATATTTAGAGTAAAAACAAAATAAAATGATCACTGTGGTGAAAACAAAGTCAATGGAAAGACAAAACTTGCGGTGTTTATCGCACGTTAAACGTAAAAATGCCCGAGCATCACGTAGAAGTCGTAAACTGACAGCATCTCTCATACATGCCAGAAAGACTGGCCTCCTTTCTCAAACAAAAACACAGAAACCACACATAAAAATCTTATTGTAATATTATTGTTGATCTATGTATTTTTCTGCGCTCTAAATCGCGGCCCCGAAGACGTTCGTTTCATACAAAATAAAGGCACTTGAAGAACTCACTTCCGAGTGTTGGCCAACTGCCAAGAATTTGCTTCAATCATCACACACACACAGAGGAATAATAAAGACTTATTAAAATCTTCATGACGGCAGGTGGGGTTACGATGAGGCAACATGTTTGAGAATGATTAAGTTTGGGCGGATGAGGAGAAAGCCCTCTTGGACAGTATCCGTGCGATGATCTGGTCTCATCTTAGTGTCATCCTAAGAGAAGTGAGTGGCAAAACCTAGCCACGGTCATTGACCAGAACATGGAAGTAACTGTGGTGACTCAAACTGGGTCCAATGTGATTCAGTGCTCTGCCGACCTCCACACAATATTCTTTCTTTGCAGATCACTCTGACCATCACCGGAAAGTAAGCTGTTAAAAGCTCCTAGGTAGAGAAAATCTAAGGGTCAACCCGGGATCTCCGCGAGGGAATCCTGTACTCCTGCCATTGAGATAAGCCCTTTCCGCTTATCCGAAATGGCCGCTTATATCCTGTACGATCACTGTATATCAATCCATGGACAGAATCGGATCCAAACGTCCGTTTAAGAAAGGTTAATTTACTAACACTCCACAATGTCGTTTTTGAGAGGGAAGTTACTTCCTTTGACCTTCCATGGAACCAAATTTCAAATTTAACACTCAGCAATTTCCCTTTCCTTGGGTTATGCTTAATGCACAATGACACACAATACCCAACATGTTGAGATCATTTTCTAAAAGCCACTATTTCGGATTTAGGGGACCTGAAAACGAATATTTCAGGTGGGAACTTAAAATCGAGAATCCGCTCGATTACAATGTTTGTTTACGTTTTCTAACTAACAGCAACCCAACTCACACAGTAAAGGAGATTAAAGATGCCACAGTTGGAATGTACGACCCAGATGAGAGCAATCAAAGACTACGTGTAACCATGAGACTCATCTTCTATTCTAGATCCATACGGAGAGAGGATGTAGTGATAGCCCGTTTGAAAGTTGGCCACGCACGGTCACCTTGTTGGTGGCGATCCGATACCCTTTTGCATTACATGCAACAGACAATTTAACAATAGAACATATTGCAATGGAATGTCCATGCTACCAACGTAGAAGACGTCAGAATTATATTAACCTTTTAAAGTACGCCGCGAAAAATGATTCTACTACCTGAATCAAGTAATAACTTTTTTAAAAGACCAAACTCTACAATAAAATTTAGATATTCCCAAGTAAATTGGATTTATTTATGTATTTATCTATTTCTTTATTATTACCCATTTTATCTATTTAAATATTAGCTTCAAGAATTAGGGATTGAAGAATATAAAGCATTCAATCCCAAATGATATAAATTTTTAATGAATATATGTAGATGTGATAAATGATAGTGCAGCATTTATATATTTACTTGGAATGCAAGTAATTTGTTATCGTGTATGTAAGTTTGCTTTAGAGTGCAGTCTAAAGAATCTCAAATGCAAAACCTGGATCGTAAACATCACACGTACTGCCAAAGCTTAGTAACCGCAAGGTTCACACTTCAAAACAAACCAAAAAAAACTTACGAATCGTTTTAAGAAAACTGGTAAAATTTCAGGATTGCAATAGTTGCTGACAAAAACCAGTCGTTAGAATGTCCGCGGAAAATTTATTTGCTTAAGAAAGAAAGCGAATTTTAAAATAAAGCAATTTAAAATATCAACTTTTCTTGTCGCGTCCATTGTGTGGAGGGGTGAAATATAGCTGGGCCGGAGCGGCAGGGCGCGCAAAAAGCAAGCCGGCTGTGAGCGGATTTATCTGTCAACTTTAGGTTCATACATCACTTGGTGGTAGAGTATGTGCGTGTTGAGTGCCAAGTTAACTCTTTTCATACCTGCAATATTCACCGGCTGCATGTGCCTATTCCATGTGTACAAACATGAGACAATCATGTGGCA
This sequence comes from Rhodnius prolixus, assembly GCF_049639745.1. Taxonomy (NCBI): domain Eukaryota; kingdom Metazoa; phylum Arthropoda; class Insecta; order Hemiptera; family Reduviidae; genus Rhodnius; species Rhodnius prolixus. Next base: position 15,426,406 of record NW_027411625.1, on the reverse strand, counting down.
TGGCCCGACAGGACTAAAGGATTTGCCTTCTGCCACCAGTGAAATACAGGGCCTAGAATCTATTGTAATAGGATTTAATGATGTCCACGGACACAGGGAATATTTAGACGTATGTCTGCATTGAAGGGCTTTAATGCGACTGCATTGCCTACCTCTAAAAACGTTCAAAACGGAAAATTATTTGTGTTTTTTAAAATGCCAACTTTGATTTTTAAAACATTGACAACTATTACCTGCAATCGTAGTTCTGCAATCTGCACAATACTAAGTATGCTTCTGTGACCCACGCCTTCGTGCGTACCCAATTATGAGCAGGTGAATTTACCCTGTCGACAATGTGGTTAGGTCTGCAGTGCTAGATAATATCGTTGATTTTATCCGACGCAGCCATGTTTATCGTATCCGTGACCGACCGGTCACAGACTTTTATTCACCAGAGATAGATTAATTACTTGGGTGTGGAGAATTTGGCTGCACTTATGTTGCCGTCTCGCATTACACTCACTCTACACGTTGGCAAAATAATTTAGATGTAGTCTAGTTTAATATCCAACAACTTTTAATTAATTCTTATCTTACGTGTTTTCGAGATGGTTTCTCGGAGATTCTTACGAAATACATCGTAAATACATCGGATGTAAATATAAATCATAAAATCATTGCAATAATCACCTAGCTTTGCCCTGAAATGACATTTTAGAATAGCTCAGGGTTATTTTCCTTCAGATTCCACTAAAAAAAATCCACTTTTTGGGGGAAACGTTTGTGAAAAGAGTGATGGCAGTTAATAATTGTAGGAGGTGTGGCTATTAAATAACGAGACTGATGCTGCTACAGAAGAACTATACATGCTCCAAATCCTAACGACCGACAGCTGTGCAGCGTAGATTTGGTTGATGTATTTTGGCTGCAATATCTTGCTTTGCGCTAGAAAGATTTGACCACTCGACGCGATTGCAATTTTGGGGTTAAGAGATAGGAAAAAATTGTCAGATTTATAGTACGAGTCCTGTAAGTTATCTTATTCTGAATTGGCCTTACACTGATAAATTCGATGGGGGAAGTTGACTTGGTAGTATTCTATAACTGGTGATGATCCGATAAATGTCATTTAAAGCAGTAAAAGAGGTGTGTAATGAGGTACGAGGCATGGAGTAGATTTGGATGGTGCAGCGGTTCCGGGGACTTGGCAACGTGCCAGGGCTGGACTCCAACATCCCGGTGCTGGGCAGCCAGCCGATCACAGCTCCCCGCGTCCAGTGGCTGCTGGCGGTGCTTCGGCACACTACGGTCTCCTATTTACTCACTCGCACACACGCACCACAGTTCTCATTACACCCTGCCAAACTTGCTCTTACTTCCGTAATCTTGCTGAAGCCGAAGAATTCCTGGTACAAAATCACCTCACGACTTTCTTTTTACATAATAGTTTTCATGATGTTCAGCTACATGAATAAGTGTACTTTAGAGTGAACCTTGCAAGAAGTGCTGCTACTTTTTCTCTATGTTCTATGTTCTCCAGAACCCATATTTATGAAAAAAGCCGTAGTACCAAGTCCTTTGGCACGATAGGGTAGTCGCAGACTTGGGGAAAATCCTTCAACCATGCAGGAAAAAAGATTTGGTGAACTCCAAATCAGAATTCAGAGAGGCAATCCGAGACATAGAACAAAAGCAAGGTCCTCCAATTATGAAGCACAAAAGAATCTCTTTGAGCTTTAAAACAGAAAAGACAGGAAAAATAACGATAAGTGGACGTAATGATCAGTAAATATCCAATGGCGAACGATATACACTACCAATTTGGCATTACCACTGAAGATATAGATATGAACATAAGATAACATGGATATCTTTAGATGCATGGCCTTCTAAAAGACCCAGAATGCCGTGGATAAATTACAGAGAGAACTTGGTTCAATCATAAGGAATCCTGCTGGGATGAATTAATGTAAGAGATAGAGATAGCTGACTCGCTTGGTTGGAGGCTTCACCAAGCTGAAGGCACTGAGCAGGATTAGGAACTGAAGGAGAATTCTGAGCTTCTCCCAGACCCAACTTGCGGTATCTGATTATCACCTTTTCCGCTTCTTAAAACCAATTTTTTCTGGTAAAAAGATTTACAAATGCACACAGATTAAAACGAGCAGTTCGGTGGCCGTCCTTACCTTTATATGAGGCCCGAGGTACGAAATTACATTAATAATTTATTTATAACCAAGTGCTTTCTTATGGTTTGTTCTAAAATATCTTTACAATCAACTCAATCAACTCATTGAATTCGTTCCAATTTCTTCTTTTTTTAAACGGAGTAAAGTAATGCCTATTTTATCAGTCGGGCTTTACGTCCCGACCTAATTATCTAATTAGGTTTCTCGGACGAAGGCGACTAGAACTTTACTACAAAGTTCTCGCATTAAAAATTAATCAAAATTCAAGGCTTAGACCGGGAATCCGGTGTTACAACTTTTCTTAGCTTTGCGGACCTTGCCTGCAACTGCTCGACTATAATGGCACCTTCAGTTTCTCATTATAATTGACTAAAAATGATTCTGTCAGGAGTCTTATCTCGGCACAACACTGCAATGCACACTAAACACTTATATCTTCAGTTTAGTTTTCCACAAAGATGTGCGAATCTGTTGAAGTATCGTCAGGTATCGCTAGAAGAACCAAATATATCGATAGAATTCTTTTTTTTAATGCATGGCGCGCCAACATCGGACTATGAATTCATTGACACACAGCCATTTTTTGTTTAGTGTATTGCGGCCTCCAGACAGTGTTCTCTTAGACTACATTTGAAACTTACCAATAAAAAAACTTTTAATTCAGAGAGAAACAAAAATGAATTTGCTTTCTACACGAGTTCTTTGGTATTTATTAAAATTAAATAGCTTTTAAAGGCAATCCATTGAGAGTATTTTACAAGACTATTGTTTATTTAACAGCGGCTTGTGCCTCTAATAAGCAATTGCTACGGTGAAATGGCAGTTAGTACGTTTAGCGTAGCAGCAATCTTGAGCGCAAGAATTGCTGGAGTTTCAAAACCAATAACAACTACGAAATCAAAGTTGAATACCATCAACTATTAACAAAAGTTCCAACTTGGCCAAGAGTTAATTCTTTATCGTTGTTAATTTAAGTGAAACTTGTTAATAGTTAGTTAATAGTTAATACAAAACAAACCGAGATGAAACCATCCAGCTGCATCATTTGTTTCAGACATTTCAAGCGAAACTATAATTAAATTCTCCAACTGCTGGGAAGAGGAACTATTAAAATCGTGGCTAATTTTCAAGATGGCGTTTTCACAGACCGAAAACAAATGTTTGAAGCTGAACGAAATTGCAGGAAGCTTAAAATTAAAAGTAGAAATGGCGAAGACACCGTTAATTTAGACCTTTCCTGGCTATCCGAGTGGATAAAAATATTTTTTAAAGCTGTGTTTTGAAAATTCTCCTCCGAAATATAACAAAGAATAGCTTAGATTTGAAGACACTACTTCATTCGCCAAGAAATACAACCATGTGCTCTCCCATATCAAAATGAGCTGTGGTTTCTCCGATATCTTCTTGCTCAAAGAATGCTTAAAATTGAAGTGACAGGCTTTATTTAAGTTGTATATTCACTGATTTTGTAGGAAATCGTTGGTACTATTTGTAAGAAGGTCTTGAATAACTTGCATTGAGTCAAGTTTGCACTTTGGCGCAAAACAGGGTAATAATATTCGCAATGGTGATTACAATTAGCAGTACCGAAAACATGCTCGCAAGTATTAATCCTGTATATAATATATTCAGTATATATTCAGGAGAATACATAAAGTAGTTGGAAGAGGAATGAGCGTGGAGAAGTTTGTATCAACACTCCTAGACATAATAAAAGTTAAGTGAGACTGTTAGAGAACCTTGACTACAGCTCCTGAATATCTGCTTCATTTCAATTTCACAAGCTCTCCTCCTACCGAGTATTTCCCATCGCACTAACTACAGTCCCTTTTTTCTTCTTTGCTCCAATGTCTTGTTTTTTAGTTAGAAAATTTAGAAATTTTCATCAGTAAGTTTTGAAAAATTTCTTTTATATGTACAAACTGTCTTTTGGAAGTGGGTGGATCGAGGGTTTCTCAAAGAGCATGCCTTAGTGTGTCACTAAGTTGCAATGTACAGTTCTGCTGGATAATATTAACATATTCTCTAATGGCGCCCAAAGCTAATCTTTATGGCTTTAGGCTCAAAGGCTAAGACTACCCAAAAAATATTTTTTGAAAAAATAAAACTTTGCTCGGGACCCTCACTCGCATTCACTCACTCAGGATTCATAAAGTCGCTCACTCGTCATTCAATTTACTGTCATTGTAACTCACGCTCGTTCCTAATGCTATCAATCAAACTCTTAGTCAGTAATATTATCTTTTATTCTATTTAGCCCTTTGGTCTTCCCAATCGTGCCTATAACTCAATAGCTACGTATTTCGATCTCCTAGCTGCACTCACTGACATCAACAGTTAGAGTTTGTAGTAAAAAAGTTGTTGTCTACAATACGAGTTGATACTGATGGAATCGTTACATTAATAGAACCATGTACAAAACAAAAAAATAGAAAATCTGCAGATTCTAAAACTCACCATTTTTAGAGGTGTAAGGGAAAGTAAAAATGGTGGAGATAAGAAATTATCCGTGAACTGCGGAAAGATCAGAGGTTAATGCGCCCCCGTTAGCTCACGTTCAACAGAATGCCATTTCTTTTAATTTCCATGAGAAAGGACACCCAGAGTAGAGAGGAGGATAGAGAAAACGTTTTCAGACAACACCGGGGAATTGCACAAAAGCAAGTCGGGCAATTCTATTAACTACTGCCTCAGTATGTGTGAGTGAAAAGAGATAAATTGATGGCTTAGATGGAACAGTTACTTGCAGCATCTTCAACCAATTTCTTTTATTTATTTACTTTCTATTCGTATTTTAAAATAATCTACAATCAATAATACATAGAAGATTCTTCACACATGCAATTTCTAAAGCCCTAATTTACAAATTTACTGAAAACAAAACTTACTTTCACGTCACGTAACTTTCTTTTAGAATCAGTAGCGTCTTGAATTTGTACCCATGAATGTACTCGTACTCGTATACTTAGCAAACCAAAAGGGAGATCTTATCTGTTCAATCATTCGGTGCTATAAATTGAGTCTGTAATGACTTTACAGGCTGAACATGAGTAAAAACAAAAGATTGAAAATAATGAATAAAATATTTTTAGAAGGGCGCCAATGACTTTGCCAGTTGTGCGCCGGAAAGTAAGCAATATTTACAAAACAGAGAAAAATCCTTCTTTTTGTTTTTCATAACCTTTCTGCCATTTCAGCGTTGGGTGGTTAACCAGGACATTTCTCGATCCTGAGTCTCCTTCATCGTTAGCGACATTCTTTTTATTTAGCTTATTATTTCTCAAACCTTCTTCCCGAGTTCGACTTCTTTCTTCTTCTTCTTTGACTTATTGACGGTATTGCCAACTGCACTTGTTCTGCCTCACAATTTGACGGCATTCTTTTCTAAATTGCTTCTTTTCAACCCACTATTACAATGGTTTTTCTATTAGTATTTTAAGTTTATTTATTCTGAGAAATTAGTGTGAGGTTTTCAGCAGATTTTATTTCCCAAAGACTGGATTAGATTTTAATTAATAAAGAAAAGTGTTCGTAAATGAGTGAGATCCCAGAACTAAAACGGTAATTAAAGATTTTTGTGCTTAGGAAGAAAGTTAAACTATGAACTGGTCTTTTGCTGAACACCCAAATAAAATCTGTTTCGAAGAAGGCACAACATGTGCTCACTTAAAAACAAAGATACAAAGAAAAAGCTCTCTGCAACTGGAGAAAAAACGAAGAATTTACTTTACTAAACTATAGCAAGGTAGATTGAAGAGTAATGGCGTTTAGTGTCTGAAAAACGTTAGTGTCGAGCACGGAGGGACTGGCAAACGTACTTAACTGTCAATTTTTCTAGCAAACATCAAATAAAATTCCAAGACCTAGACCGGGAATCGAACCCAGTACCACAATAAATTTTAGCGGGTCTAGTCTATAACCGCTCGGCTAACGTGGCATCTAATTGCTCGCTTTGGACGTACGTATACCACAAATATACATACTAATTGCTTAAGCGTAGAAATCGTGATTTTAAGAAATGGTCAAGCGCACATCCATACCATTAAAAATGTCGGTGTTCCAGTGTATTCCAGGTAAGAGTGGGGCGTTGGGTAAAGAGGAGGCGGTTGGGCTGACCTAGAAAGGTATGGAACAGCCATTCAGCCGATTATTCTATTCTTCCGCAAAACGGCTATTTAAACGCAGGTTGTAAACCTAGCTTGAAGTGTAGTATCATGATCAGCAGTGTGTAGGCAGCGGTATAGTTTAAATCCAGATGAAGAAAGGATAGCCGCTACTCTTGCCCAGTTCGTGGCTTGTTGCAGGACACTTCATGATTCTATCCAGATCTGCAACGGTTAGGTGTGGCGTGTGCCTCCCAGTGAGTGCTCGGTGGGAGAAAAAGTATGACTGTGATACTTTTAGATAGTTCTCCTAGGTCGGGATTTCTTAAATGATGACTCTAGGTTGACCAAGCTGGATTCCCAAGATCACGCATGGCCGAAGAGGTCTCAAGCTGGCGTAGGCTTTTCATGCCGTCTAACATGTTTCTCGCTGTTGTACTTCGACCCTCTAGTATACTTGTCCTCTGTGAATATCGTAAAAAGGAAGCTATTCTTCGTGAGGTAGGCGGAGTTATTCGATTAAGAAAAAGAAGAAATTGCCGTTTTCAAACAAAGACCGATAGATTCGCTAAAAAATTCTTATTAAAATTGAATTTTAAGGTATTTCCTGTGAAGCAGGAAATCACGTTGTTCTCTAAAGGCCAGTTTCGTTATAATCAACTTTCTTTAAGGGAAAAGATAGAAGCAAGTTTTGAAAGAAAAAATAGCAAATTCGTTAGTGTTCACGCCAGATTTTTCTTTTTTTCTTTTAAATTGAATTTAGTTAGTTTATAGCGCGTAATAAAATGCTTTATCCGAATCCAAGTTGGGCTGATAAGTTCGCAAACAAAGAGGCTGTGCAGCCTGTAAACAGAGCAGTATTGAAAGTTAACTGCTATTTGTCCCAACTTCTACCTAAAGTACAAACTTACCCCAATAAATTGTTCCAGAATTTACGATTATTACTCAAAGAATCACTACACGCTCTTCAAGAATTCTTTCCTACAATTTGCTTTTAGTATTTATAAAATTACTTAGCTTGTAGCTACGCCACTGCACTGAACTTACTTTTGTGAATAAGGAATTCGAGTGCGAACACTCACATGACTTTGCCTTACAACAATAAATATTACAGTTTAATTAACTAACTTTCTCCTATCATTGAATTTTACGCAACGAACGTTTGTTTGATAAATAGGAGAAGTATGTCTGCCATGTACGTTAGTTGGGTAATAACAGAATGCGACTGGTTTAAATAAGACTACTTGAATATTGGATACGGTTTCATGTTAAGTTTTAAACCTGTATCCTCCATAACTAAGTTTTTTAGAGAACGGATTCAATTAAAAAGCTAGCTCAGATAATTTTATCGTAAACCTTGGGTCTCTTTCTAAAAAACACAATTTTTAATCGTTCTCTCAGTGAACCAGTTTTATTGGAATTATCCTTTATTATGGGACACGATTGGCTCAGGAAACATCTCCAGCAAGGGAGAACGGTCCAGTCCCTATGGAGACTATGAATGGAAGAGAGAAAACGCTCTCTATTATCCTGTCTGATATGAGGCTACTTGCACATCAGAGGAAATACTGCGCAAACGGGATCACCCTGAAATCACTCCTAAAAGGAGAAGATTCTACATGGGCTCAATTAGCCACTTTCAAGTGCATTGTGTGGGGAACAGGATACGCTGTGGTCCTGATCCAATCTTTCTAATCCTCCGAGTATTTCTCCAAGAAACTGAAACCTCTTTGTGAGGCCGCCATCCTATGTGAACTTCAGTTCTGTTTGTATCTGCATTTTGGTTTCACAGCTGAACCTTATTTTAGCTATCTGAATCCTAGCTGTTATGTCCGCTCGTGAAATCTCACGTTTCATACCCATATTAGTATAGGCAGGTATACGAGTACAGTTTTATACGACATCATCTTCATGAATTTATGTAAGATGGCTTCTCAAAAATTATTATCTAAAAAAAGAGCAACCATTTAATCGACTGAGTCTTAAATTCAAAAACTTTTTTCACTTACTTTCCTTTTAAAGGGAAAAAAAGTTAATCCCCACCCTCCAGCAAATATTTCTATTAAAAACAAACAAGGGAGGCATTTAACACAAATGCCCTGAGTGGTTTTGTAGCAAATAAGACACCTTGGAACAACAAGCAATAACTAAATTATTTATTTAGATCCACGTAGATCTACAAACATAAAACAATATTGAATAATAAATAAGAATTTCCATAGCAACCAACAATAATAACAGTATTGTTGGAAGGATGAACTTGGTGCTGTTATACTCGTATCATTCTACGGGTGACCGATCTGTTTTGGTCAGCATTAATCGAATATTCGTCACTTCTTACCGGCTAATAATCGCGTTACTTGCTGAAGTAATTATTACTTACTGCAATAATGACGTATGAGAAAGTCGTGTGAGGGGATGAGGAAAGTGAAGATGAAGGAATATAACAGGCACAAAGTGTACGGGATGTTGTACTTAACTGGGAAATAAGTTAGCTGGGAAGATAAGACCCAGTCTGATCTATGTATTAGATAGTGCTATTAGGCGATTGCCAGCGTGCCGTTTGGTCCAGACCTAGAGATGCTACATCTCTCCACTAACATCAATTTATTTGTGACTGAGCCGAGCTGCTGGGCCGTACTGGACCTCGCTGCTATACTCCACATAGACTCCACTAATTCCAACAGAATTACATTCTACGAGTTTAGAGAACATCCCTTTTATCTAGTTTAAATCTTCTTTCTCGTATTCTAAGAAATTGTAATTATCTTCAATAGTTGCGCTGGAAAAAGCTGGTGTAAAACTAGCACGACTTTTTCTTACAAGAAGATTTTCTTAAGACATTGAATTTTTACCAAACGGGTATTATTTGATATTTCAAAGATTCTCCTTAATAAAATGGCAATGTAAATACGTGCTACCCTTACTCAACTTCAAAACCTCTCCGAAAAACTATTACAAAATATACCCTTTACTTACAAAAACAATGGAATTCGAATGTATTTACAATACAGTCTTCATTAATTGTTTCGGAACGCTTAGGATTGGATAAGGGTTGCACGGGAAAAAAGACAAAAACCTGCAGCTTAGAGGAGGAAGTTATAGAAGGATATGTTTAACTTATTTGTGACTGTATGAAATATAAAAATCGTAGGAGGCTATGTCGCGGCAGAGTAGGTCAGGATGACAATCTGAGTGGAGGAGAGTTTCAGCAGATGGTTTTGGATGAAGAAGTGCACGGGGATTATGGAAGCCATGGAGGGAGGCGAATCTAGTACGTCGAGGAGAGTCAGTTGCAAGTCTTAGTAGAGGAGGAGTTTGTTTTGTACAGCCATCTTCGAGTCTCGGGAGAGTAAAGGGAAAGTAGAAATGCAGTTTGGCGGAATTGTCCTGAGCGTGATGCTCAGTTTGTTGTCGAAAGTAAAGTCGAGATACTTGACACGATTAGTCCAGAATATTATTTTACCTAATTTATAGAAGAAAGGTCTGCGCATAATAAACAGTATGAGGGAAGGTATTAGATATGCAGTTAGAGGATTTGACTCCCACGCGGAGGTCTCGGGTTCGAATCCAGCTGCCGAGATTCTCTCTTCCTAGCAGCTTCTTACAGCTCACTGTCCGGTGACGGACAGTGTTGTCTATAACAAGAGAACACTGTCCGGAGTTCTGGGTGCCAATAACCTCAGATGTTGACGAGCTTAAATCATTTTAAAAAAATAGTGTATCGTTAGTCTTAACAAGGTTTATTTTGATTTTCCACTTAGTGAAGTATTTTGTCAGTTAGTGAAGAAATTTATAAATATTTCAAATATAAATTTATTTCATATGTTAGTTCTATGGAGGATAGGCCCTTAATGCGGCGGTGTTACTCCCTGTGAAGTTTGAACTCGAGTAAAGGTTAAATATGTTTAGAAATTTGCGTGTTTTAAGCGAACTTTGAGAATGGAGAATGTCGTGTGTTCACAGCAGATGTGTTGTATAGCGATGTAAAGAAATCTGGGTGGTGCCAAGTGTTTCACACAACATAAATGGCTCAAAAATTTAAAGACCTCATTTTGTCCTGCTTTTTTGGACCTCAAATAAGTTTTGATTCTCTACTCCGAATTATTGATAGTAAAAACATGTACGTATGTGTGGTACGTAAGTATGTAGAGTATGCTTCGAGCAGTTGTCTATCCTATCAACACCATCTGCTTACATATACGAGTAGTACCTTCCACATTATTGATTAATGGGCCCTTTTCGTCTATATGTGGGTGTAAAATAGTTAACTGTACTAGAATTCCACGTGCTAAGTCCCTATAAAACATAAGTTATTAAGTTGAGGTTCTCTTAGGTTAAGTAAGAATTACTTAAATCGGGTAGAAAGGCTTGAAAGCGTGGTGATTCATTGTGGTACATTGACTGCTCCAAGTCGGTGTAAAGGTGTGGGAGCCGAGTTGTAAGGTGTTAGACTGGGATAGTCTAGATGGGCTAGGCTAGCGCAACATGTTACATATCTGGAGTCCTCATTTTCTCGGATAGTCGGGCAAACTTGCAGGCCACTAAGACCGAAAAAGTCTATTAAAAGTTTGTGTGATTCTGTTTAGAAATCCTGACGAACATTTGTTGCTAAAATAAGGTCTAGGTACACGGGCATTCGGCGTTAATAAGGCGGCGTATCGCCTGGCCCTGAAGATGTGTCAGTGTGGCCATCAGATAACAGTCGCAGGAGTGGTAGTAGGAAATTCCTGACCGTAGACCGGCGAAAACGTTTATCGGCAATGCTCGACTAAACTTACTGCTGCATTCGAAGTATTACAGATTGAATAAACACATGCATCGCATGGGCAGAGGTCAGTCTGTGTAGGTTCTGTTAGGAAGAAGATGAAACAGCATTACACAGTATGAAGGGCCAGTTTGGCCCAGGGTCCGACTGTTCTGGAAAGAAAAATCCACGCCTTCATACGTGCCGATTAATATTCAAACAGGTTTCAATTTAAGGCTGAATTTATCATTCAGAGCAGGCTAATTTTTTTTTTTTCAGGCCGGTTTTGGATTCTCATTCATAAGCAGAGGTTGCTCCACCAGTATGGTGTAGAGAATGACTTTAGCATGTTTCTATTATACACTACTCATGCTGACTGAATGAGGGGTTACTTGGGGTTTTTTGTCTTATTTAAATCCTTAATGAACGTAAAATGTTTTTGTAAAAATGGCCAAAAGCTTAAATGATTTATGTGGCTCGCGAATACCATTAAATTAGGGGTTCTAACCAAAATATGTACCTCCAGTGTGTTCACTGGAGAAAGTACTGCAATCGTGTCCAATTCTAGAAGCCAAGGTTTCATGGCAACATATATGTCTTGAAGTTCACTGAAGTTACCCCAAACGTTTTTAGCCTATAACGCGCTGATTAATTATCACCCAATAGGTGCCCCAAGGCTAAAATAGCTTTCAGACTAAAACTGGTTAAACACTCACCTGCGATTATCCCTACTTTTATTTTCAAGAGTCTAACTCACATATTTGAGAAAAGTATTAGTGAGAGATGATTAACATTGAAGTTGGTTCACAAACAAGAGAAAATCTGCTGTGTGAACAACACAACTTTCTCTTACTACTGTTCTCGAGGTTTCTCATTATTACTTTTCTCAAAGAACTCTATGTCTACTTGCAACGTTTAAGTCATATGTAATTATATAACTCTTGCCAACATTCTATACTTTAGTAACTGTCCATTGCACAAGAATCCTACACTAACTCTCCCCTGTAAACGAATTTTTCTAGAAGAATGGTAAAAAAAAGTTAGAAACCTACCAAAGAAAGGCACCACCAACGTTTGCAGTGCTTAGATGTATTGATGGTATAGTGGGTTCGATTCCCGGCCTGGGCCTTGCGTTTTATTTAATGGTTTAAGTGAGAAATTTAGCAGTAAAGTACGTTTGTTAGTCGCCTCCGTCCATGACACCTAATTTAGTAGTTGGACGTAATGCCCGCCTAAAAAAACAGGGGTTAGGGCAATAAATTATTATTAGAATTATTATTATTGACACAAAGAATAAATACTGGTTAAAGCACAATAAAGAAAAGCGATAGGCACTACCTAGACGAGTGGAGTATCGGATCTGAATACTAGGGTTGTTTGATATTGACGCTTACTTGGGCACATCTCTAAAGCAATATCTTGTAAGCTGTGAATCTAACTCGGCTTTGTATGAAATCTGAGTTATGGGGTGGCATCCTTAGGAGGATTGAATTGTTAGTTAAAGTGAATAGAGCGAACTGGCTTGTATCTGCCTTTGTTATTGATGCTGATATTGATGGTAATAAACGATATCTGCTTAGAATAGAAGTCACGGTTGGCTAACAACACGCGACCGCTGAGCATCATTCCGCTATTTGGTCTGTTCTCATATTAATCATTAAAACATCGCTGCCCATATCATCGCTGGAGCTGTACAGTTGTGCAGCCTCAGATTTGAGTTAATGCAGTTAGATTTGGGGATAATTCACCCCCTCCGCTGCTGCCCCAATGGTCTAATATTTATTCAGTGTTAATTGAACAGGCTCTTTGCTATCTGCTCCAACATTATGCAATAAAATTAACATTTTACATGCCACCATTTCATATTGATTTACATCGCTAATCTTGTTTCACAATCTTTTTCTACCTCTTACGCTATGTAACAGGATGTCTTGCGATTGCGTCAAATTTTCGAGGTAGACAACAAATGTGTGAGTTAGACTCTTGAAAATTAAAGTAGGGAAAATCGCAGGTGAGTGTTTAACCAGTTTTAGTCTGAAAGCTATTTTAGCCTTGGGGCACCTATTGGGTGATAATTAATCAGTGCGTTGTAGGCTAAAAACGTTTGGGGTAACTTCAGTGAACTTCAAGACATATATGTTGCCATGAAACCTTGGCTTCTAGAATTGGACACGATTGCAGTACTTTCTCTTATTACGAGTAAGTGAAGGAGAAAATTGATCCTCAAGTTCTGCAACGTAGAGAATTTATGACGATGGTCTGATGGTCTGACAGTTTGACGATTGCTTCTCCACCCTTATTTATCAGGGTACAATTCCCTAACCCGTTTAAATTTTTCAGTTGTATTTGTAATAACTGTTGCATTAATAAGAAATAATAATTTGAAATTATCATAATATGAGTTGTTTACAAATGAAGCTAATGAACTGAAAGAAAGACTGTTGATATAAATCGATGCCGCTATTATCTCGAGCAGAGTGTGATGTATTCGCCTGATTCTAGAGCCTTATTGTATTTCTAATAGGAGGCCAGGAGTTGTCGAGAGTTATGGAGGATGTCAGGACGAAGAAGGTCCCTCATTGTATCTGATCGCACATTAGACACCATTTCCTTCACTGAACTAGCAATCAAGATATCAGTATTGATTTCTAGCCAAAAGGTAAAATATTTCCGCTAATAATTTTTTCTGGCTAGGGTTTATTCTTTATATTAAGGAACGATGTTCGAGTATACCGCAGTGTGGGTAATTTGACAACTGAGGAGTTAGATGCCGAAGATGAAATTGATGCAAATTATTTCTAGTAGATTCTGGTAGACGGCTCCATCTAGCCATGCCAATATACTTTTTTCTAAAAAATTGATGTATGTACTTTTTTAAAAAATAAAGTATTATTTGTGATAGCCAGTAAATTGCAACGTAGACTATATTTGGGGAATTGCAGCTCTAACTCAAGATATAATGGCTTAACTCTCCTGCATCTGCATTGAAACATAAACCCACCTGCATTCTACACAGATAATTCTCTAAGGATTAGGCGTAATTTTATTTTAGATTCTGGGTGATTCTAATAATTCACCGTACTTGATGTGAGCCAAGAAAGTAAATTTGCTCCTCTGACTTTCTAAAACTGCCAAAAAATTCCACCGGAATTAAGCTTATTTCACTTAATTAACAACCAGCTGTCAGTAGGATGCTGATCCCCAAAAAGTTGTCGAAGCAATGCCTACGAATTAATTTCATTGGCTATGTTGATTTAAGGGGAAAAAATCATAAACCGAATGGACGCTTGCTTATTACGATAGCCTCAATATATTTTATTTTAATTCGGATTTGATGTTTTTCTCTCCGTCAACCAGGCTACCGCCTATTCCAGATACCCTTGCCAAAAGTGGTATGCTAAGTTCATTTAATATGTTAGAGGAGGCATAGTTAAATCACAGATGGATTCAAAGGTCAGCTTTAATTAAAGTAATGGCTACTTTTCCCGGCGGGCTTTAAATGCAACTACCGAATTTGGTGTTGTGGACAGAAGCAACTAGCAAACATACTTTACTGTAAATTTCTCATATTAACCATTAAATAAAATCCATGGCCTAAGACCGGGGAATCGAACCCAATACCCACAATCTTAGCTTTGCGGGCCACGTGAGCTTAATAGGCGAGGGAAGCAAAAGATGAATTTAACAGCGGAAAATGCCAAAACCATTGTTATCCCCCTAATGTAGATAAATTGCCGAGACTATGGACTGGATTTTAATTTAAATATAGATGGAAATTGTAGAATGGATGCTGGGCGCTGAAGTAATGTGCCAAAGTTTCGCTGATATGACGTTGGTGCGGCTGTGTGTGTTGAATTATATATATATAAAGTGTAACAATTAGAAATAAGGTCCTTTAGATTAAAGGATGCAGAGAGTGTGATACAACTGCGTATCCAGTACAGATATACAAACATGATGCAGATCATATCTTGCACAGCACTAGGGGCTGGCTCCTAGATAAAGCTAATTCGAACATATGAGCTAATACGCACCTTTTGTTTAGTTTCTCGGCAAATGTAGAGCTATTTCCTTTAGCTCGGCTGTCTTCAAAAAGGATAGTTCTCACTCTAGCTCGCTCTATGGGGACTGCTTATCAGTTTCCTCAGTTGTGGATCTCTCCACAGTCCTTATCTTAATGCCGCTTCCTGTCTCTTGCAACGTCCAATCTCTTTCCAGTGTACACCTAACTATCCTTCTCTCAGCATTAAATCTCGCTCTGCTGCTTCTCTTACATTTATTACATTTTCATTCACTAAATAATCTAAGAAAATCCATTTTTTTTTAAGTACAACTCTCATTAACTTATAAATTGGCTCTATACTGTGAATTGATCCCTTGCATGCATCTTGCAGCTCACTGTCCGGTGATAGTCTTGAGGGCGGTGGTGCTCAAGGCGCCAATAGCATCAGATGTTGACGCGCCCTATATCTCTTGATCAACATTTATTTGCGACATTTTTCCCAGAAAATTCTATTAAGGACAGTTCTGGGTAAGGGATGGGCAGATTCCCTTTATTGTTCTGTAATGCACCAGTGATTTGATTGAGGTGATTAGATTTGTCGTTAAAAGAGAGTTTGAACAAAACACTAGTTCTTTTCAAAATACAACAAAACACAAATTATCGGTAAAAAATGAAAATTAATTCTTTACGAATCGAGAGGAATTGTAAAAGAATGCAAAAATTGTTTAAGTTAAACTTTGAAGTCGTGCGAGCAAATCTTAGACAGAAAGTTCAATCCCATAAAGGGCAATGTATCAGGGTTAATGGCTTTTAGCTCTGTGGCTGGAGACATTTGTATAAAATGTTTACAATTACTAGATGACTAAGCGTTGCCAAATGCAGCTACGATGTCGTCAGATAGTTACTGGATACGGAGCGACGATATCAATTCCTTCAAAAAGCTTTCTTGGGATACAAAGAAGTTGATGAAAAGATGAGAGGGTTTTGGCTGAACATTTCCATTTTCTTATAATAAAATTCATCCATTAAATTATATCAAAATCTTATTTTGTCAGGCCTGCAATCCATTATGATACTTTTTGTTTAAGCATAGTTTTTGTGTGCTTAGTTGTGATTTTAGGATTCTAATAATTCACAAAAACTCTCCAAAATGGTGGATCACAGAGCATGCAAATTTGATGTTTGGTGTACATGCCGACATCCGGTCCGACAACAAGCTTACCATAAGAAAATAAGTTCGCTTTGCTAATGCCAAATCGATTTATCGGTTTCTTCGCATTTTTATCCTAAATTGAAGCAAAAGAACATCTATGACATTGAAGTCAACTAACCTTTTAGTATGAATTCTAAGTTCAAGTAAAATTAATCACGCGAATTGCAGTTTAAAAAAGTCGTGCCAGTGTTAGCACCATATTTTTTGAAACTAGCCAACAGTTCACTTCATTAGAGTGCCCATTATACCATATTCTGATTTCAATTACAGTTTTAGAATATTAAATTTGCATATGGCCGAATAATTAGGGCGTTGTATAAATTTTTATTTAATCGGCATGCAGCCATGTTAATATGCGACAGCGTCATAATTAAGTTAACAAAAATATGATAAACATGTAATCCAATCAAGGGAAGTTGCTAATAATCACGCGGCACTCTATAATGAGCTGTCCTTGCAGAATAATGTGCAATTATTTATGCAATTAACAATCAACTGACCTTCTATTCAACGCGCCAACCAATTAATAAAATATTTACTGCTACATAAAAAATAATATTAATAAAATTTGTATTTCCGCTTGGAATTAGATTTATGTGATTATAAATTCTTATTTAATTTGCATATTTTATGTTAATTAGGTCTATTGACGAGCAGATATTAATACGCTTGAAAATATTCATCTGCATTGACTTCTCGAAGTTCCAAATGCTTTTTATTTTCTCTTGCTCTAAACAGTAAGAGAAAGAATCGTTTTCGTGTAGATTTTCTATTTTAATTTTTCTCCGCAAATATCCCTTTTGAGATCCCCTGAGTTCGAAGAGCAGGTTCCAATTGGTCTGTCTGCGTGTACCCACTAGAACTCAAAATCGGGAAATCGCAGAAAGTTCAAAGTTGACATTTAGCTTAGACGCCAACAGTTTCAAGCGGAGTTGGCCGCCATTGAGATGTGAGATGGCACTTTGTAGAGTAGTGTCCCGTTTATTCTAAAACTAGATTCCTTGTCTTCGGGAGGTTAAATGTTCCCCTACCGGAGATTGTCACATCTGGTAATCTTTACGAACTCTCTAGGTTTATTCAGTGCACTGGGCGATTGAGTCGCCATGCTCCCTAGTGTCCTGTCGCTACTTGATTAGTTTATTGCACTGTTATCCGGAAAATGTTAAGACGGATCTGTTGGTCTTGAAGCCCCGGTGGCTCTTATGGGGTGAGAGGTGTGCGGGGAACAACGGACATTTAGATTGCCTGCGTTCCTTCCCCCATTTGGGGCAACCGCCCTTCGTTAAAACATAATAGATGCCTGCAGAGGACAGAATTTTTGTTAAAATCGGTCAACACGAAGGACCGCTTTTCTCAATAAATTTTGCGGTTTTTTTTAGGATTTTTTCGAGAATGGCTAAACGGTAGATAAGAAACTGTGGAACTAGATCGTGTAGCGGAACCCAAGTTGCTTTATTGATGCTACTAGGGAGGGATAGCGCTATATAGTTATCCTCCATTTCGTAAGCTTGTCCTCTGCTACGATATTACCCCTTCTTTCCCGCATCTGTAATGTTGAGAATCTATGTTGCTACAAAGTGCGTCTTGGACTTGATGGACTAGAGTGCAAAAAAGTTTTGTCCTTTTCTTTTTGCCCAGAAGGTATCTGTTCCGCTCCTTGACAAAATTTATTTGAGGCAACGCGAGCTCAGTTAAAGGAAATTAACAGTTATTATTTGCCGCCAGAATTGGGAATCAATGAAAAGACAGCGTGTGTAGAAAACAGATTTTTGAGTTGTGCTAACCGCAGCCCCACAAAAATGGTGAAAGAAAGTGAAAATAAAATGTTGATAACAAATGTATGATTGATGCAGTGTGGGGTCACTTTCAGCCCAGCAGAAACCTGAACGCTGAACTTTTCAATTTAGCTCCAATACGCTGCAGCATAATTGCGCTGTGATCTTGTATTCCATTAGATTGACGATGGTGTGCAAACCTGCCGAAACCATCTCTTATCGCCTGATATCCCCATAAATATAGATAAGCCTTCTTTTTGACACAGCCATTTTTTTCCAGTTGCACTTTTATCTCATTGCAATAAAGTGAAAAATACTTTCCAGAATAAGCACTTGTATATCAATTATGAACAGCAATTTTAGTCAGCTAATCTGGGATGTTTCAAGAATGGGTGTGTGGATGAACAGATTAATAACGCCAAAATGAAAGCAGATGAATAGAAAGCTGCTGAACGTCTTCCTTGCTTCATATCTCTAGTAGTTGCTCCTGGTACTGGAGTTGCAACAGATTGCGCCAACTAAAGCTCCAAACCGACTCCAAATATTGGGGATATCATCTAGTCCAAGCTGCCGCGCCTTTAAGAACAACACCCACACCACTTACTCTAATTTCTTTAAGGCGCGCCAACATCTGAGATCATTGGCACCCGCAGTTTTCTTCAGTGCTTTGCTGGTCACAGGTCAGTGTTCTCTCATTACAGACATCACGGGCAGCGGTAAGAAGTTGCTAGGAAGAGACAGTGCTGGATTCAAACCCGGAATCTCCACGTGGGGGTGCAGTACATGAACTTTTCGCGATCTTTCGTGTTTCAGTTCGGCTGATCCACTCACAGATCCTCACGCTCATCAATATGAGAAAACTGTTTTTATTTAGGGGACCTTTAGACAGATTATTTCCAGCAAAATCATACAATCGGAAATCGGCACGAATGCGATAATTCCTCTTACGAGCGTTAAGAGAAATTGATGGTAGTGATTAGGATACTGAATTCGCCATTTTTAATCAGAATTATTGAAGTCATTACCGAGGGAAATATTCTCTGAGTTTCCAAACCTTCGATGGACCAATTTCAACTAATATTTTTAAAATAAATAAGATGATAGAAAACTGCTTAATTTCAATTTTCTTCTAATTTACTACGATGGTAAGAAAAATTGTCCACGATATCATAAATTCCACTTGCAGTTGCAAGAGAATAATTGGGCGTATTAAAATTGCTACAGTATTATAAAAGCCAGCTGCACAGCTTTAAATGGAGGGGTGGTAGCTAAATGTGGCTGGGGAATGTCGAGTGGTGTCTGTAAGTGTGTATTATTGTCAGCCAGCTGGGGGCCGTGCTCAGCTCGGAGACGGCGAACCGCCCCATATTGACATGGAACTTGGAGTGAAATTAAGTTTGAAGGGTTCTTTTTAACATGAGCTGAATCAAATTACGAAGAAGTTAATACTACGTAACTTCTCTTCTTGTAACTTAAAAAAAAAAAAAAAAAAAAAAAAAAATTCTGTGAAGTACATGAGGTTTGCTTATCACAATTTAGATTCAAAAATTTTTCAAAGTTTTGGTGGCCTTAGCCAATAGTAGTTAATGGTAAATAAGGCGTAGAATTGGTTTGAGTACGCCAATTTTACAGCAGCGCGACCATTTTTCATTGCACAGAACTTGTAACGACAATTTTAACTTAAACCTTATCTATGAACTCTCCAAAAGCGTGTAGAATCAATCGGAGCAGCCAGTACCAGAGGCATGCGGTCACATTCATGATTAATGAGGAAGCAGCGGTGATAAATAATATAATAAAAAAATAACGACAAACACAAACACAGTAATTTAACAAAACACACTGCAGTAAATGGATTCGATGTCAGTTACAAGTAAGTTTTTTTTTTTTTTTATTATAGTCTATAAGAGTAATATTACAGAAAAGCTTTTGCACGAAATAGCCTTATTTGGGAGATGTTCCTTTTTTAGGGAATGTTTTCTCTTAAATAGCTCTACTTGCTTTAAACTTAGTCTAAAATCTATCACCTTTTCCCTTTCCTGAACGCGTGATTCGGGAGGTGAAGACTTGCAACTAGAGTTCGGATTTGGGATATTACCTAAGAGCCTGTTACTTAAATTTGGGTCGAAGTTCAAAGTGGTCGTAGGGCATCCAGCACTGGCCCATCAATATAATATTTGCTTACCTGAGTAAGTGTGTTTGCAATATAATAGGTGCGTCAAATCAAAAATAAATGACTGTTCTAAAATAAAATAATATTACAAAAAGTACGGTTGTGGTAATTAAAATAAACTTTAGACATAATAAATACATAAAGTACATGAAAATTACTTCTAATTTCAGTTTGTTGTAGCCTCACTCCGTCTAGTTCTTTTCTAACAACTTCCCCATATCATGAAACATTTATTCATTAAAAAGTTATTTATGCACATATACGTATATATATATTTTAAATCCTAGGTAATCCATCTGCTGTTTTCCATTTGGAATTTTATTTTATATATTCGCAGAGGTAATGCTTGCAATGAATGCAATGTCATGATGTTTAGTGCTGCACAGTCCACAGCTATCTCGAGTCCTTTTATCATTATTCACATCACTATTTTCTGTAATTTCAAAGTAGTTACGGCATTAGACGAAACTCTTCGTTAACCGTTATGGAGTGAAGTGGCCGGAAATAAGATAATCTCATTACTTCCGGTAAAACCTTCTCCCTCAGTGGGTAAGCTGTCTGAGATACCGGATTATTTTTATTTTCGAGATTTAGTAACGACTGGCAACATATTGAGAAATGGCACTGCATTTGTTTGCTCCAAGACGTTCCCACAGTCACAATCATGTTTTATCACAGAGTAATAGGAACATGAATTAATCTGTCCCTAAGTTGGACGGAGTGAATAGAATAAATTCTTTTAGGTATAGATTCCAAGTTTCGAGGCAATTTATTTCTTCTTCAGAGGAACTCGAAAAAATATTTTTAGTGAAGAGTGTGTTTTTGATTATTTCATGAGATTGCAACAGCTCCATTTTGAGGAGTAAGAGAATGTAGTAATAATGTTTACATGTTGGGGAATAAATATGTTGGCTACAATAAGGACATCTGTATAGGCAGAGTGTGTGAAGACAAGTTGCCAGTTTGGGTGGTCGGGCTCGAATAAACAACTCGCGGACCAATCAGTTTGGCCTGTATCTGGTGGTGACGTGGCGGTCCCTAACAATGCCACATATTCCTTACAATATCACCTCCACCACATTGCCAAACAAGAAGCCTTATTTGGTTCCAAAAATAACTTGAAACCATATCGATTTTGTATAAGTCATTAGGAATACTTTGGACGACCTTTGTTCACTTCACAATATACAGGGTTAGCAACTTTAAAAACGCGGTTTGTTTTTTTTAAGAGACAATTAGCAACGTTTTGGAAATGCAAGATTTGCAAAGCGAGAGCGACGTCTCACTTTATAGCCGGCCCGCAAAGTGTACTGTACCCTTCACCGTGCAATGAGAGGCTTTGGAAGAGAAAATGTATTATTACATTTTTACGCTTTATTTACATACATATTAAATATGTACAGTACAAAAATTAATTCGTACAAAAAATAAGACAAATGAAATAAGAACAAAACTGAATAATAAAATAAAGCATTTAGAGAATACAATGAACCGTGAGTCAGGAGTCTGCTGCTCAATGATTAAAATATTTGTGATATAAATAAAACAAACAAATTTACATTAACAGAAAAGAAATTAAACTAAAATAAGGAATTTTATGAACTAAAAGGATCAATTCAAGGGAAACATTTGAAGAAAAGAAACCTCCTCGGAAAGAAAATAATACACTAAATAAAGGACCAATCTTGAGCACGTAACTTTAGTAACTGCTTTTTAGGTCTTAGTGCCGAATAAGTCGGTTACAAAATGTAATTATTTTCACCTAACGGGAAACCTGAGTGAAATCAAATGCAGAAAAAGCAGACAGTTGGAAAGCCAAACTTATTTTTCAAAGTCGTTGATATGTTTTTAATTTCAAGATTGACTTTATTTAGCATTGGTAAATTATTGTAGAAACTAATTTAATCTTTCCCAATAATAATTTTCTGAAATGTAAAAGTAGCCCCGGCAAGTTATGGAGGAGGGGATCGTTCGCTATTAGGGCGGCGAATCAAATATGACCATAAATCAAGAGTGGATTTCTGCGGCCGAACCAACATCAATCAAAGCGCCACTCAATACCCAGCTGTACAACTTGGGTGTGTGCACAGCCATCTACATCTACACATCAGGAGGTATTCTCTGCGTTTAAGTGCATAGCAACAGCATTTTCTCTCGGAATTTATTCAATCACAACTGCTTCATAACTATCACTTTTGTGTTTCTATGTTCTGTTTCAACTGTTAGTGTTTTTTCTGTTTTAAACATAGTATTGAGGCCTCAAGAGTTCCAAAAAGTTTTTCTTTTTCCAAAGTCATCAAAACACAAAAACGCAGATAGCAGAAATTTAGTACCACGTTTAGGTAATTTTTCAAATGCCTCGGTAATAAGCTTTTGAAAGAAATTAACTATTCGTAAGCAACCAGTTTACAGAGTCGTTTTATTATTACTATAATAATAATAAAAAAAAACAATATTAATTATTAATCAATATTAAGATTAATCATAATATTTAAAATAATAATAATTATTATTATTATTATACTTGCTGACTGAGTTTTATTAAATCAAAGATATTATCCAACACTGCGGATCGACGCACAGTTTTCACGAATCATTTGTGCTTGGAAATTTTTCTATGGCAAATTCTTTTATGGGATTTTCGGCAGCAGAGGATAATAATCTTCCTTCTAAAGTGCCATTTCTGTGCATTGTACGGACATACCAGTGGTAGTTGCGTGATCAATTGTAGTGACCTTGATGGAACCCTAGTTTTGTTGGGCGATCGCAGGCGTCATCTGCTAGCAATAGTAGCTGGTAAAGTCCCTTATCATAATAATTATTAAAGATGGAGCACATAACTAACGAGCTTGAGTTCTCTCAGATATCTAAATGCATGTGTTTCGGGGCCGCAAAATAATCTGCTTCACTTGTGCACCATATTGTAGTTTCATTATTTGAATTTATGAACAAATTGAAGTTTGTCATTTCATCGAGGCTAATATTTGGTAGTAAGTAAAGCTATCGGGGGAATGAAGCTCTGAATTTACACGGGGATTTTGCAGAGAGAAACTTCGCCAATGCCTACAATAAGTTGTTAGCGTAGTGAACAAAATTAAGTCTAAGCCGATTACCAGAAGGATGTTTACCAACCGGTGCGCAGAAAATGACAAATATTGTCGTGTTTATAGTTGATTAGTTTGATACACGGAATTACACTTGATAGCCAAAGGTACTAAATATCTCAGTAAACGTTAAAATCTTAAATGTTTGTTAAAATAAAAGAACAAACACTAACAAAACAAAAACCCTATGATTTACGAGGGAAAGGATTAGCAGAGATCCCGGGCTCGAATCCAGCAGGTGGCCCTCAGATTTCCTCTTCCTAGGCGCTAACCACAGTTCACTGTGCGGTGATGGACGTTGTCTGTAACGAGAGAATAGTCTGCAGGCGCCAATAACCTCAGATGTTGGTGCGTCTTAAATTGAAAAATGAAATTATTAAAGTAAAAATTCAACTGGCCTTTTACTTTGAGGTAGTGGCTAAGTTTTCTTCTTTTTAAAAATTTGTTGAGGAAACTCATTTATTGAAAATGTACGTATCATGTACTCTTCCCATTGCTAACTAAATATTTTTTTCCACCATTATCGAATTCTCAAAATATGCAACTCAAGTTTTAGGCACTTGTATAGTAGACAACTCGAGAATTACGACTATGTAAACTCGAGAATTTGATTGTTTACCAGAGGAGTTAAATTTGGATCTTTAAATAATTATAATGGTTTATAAAAATCTATATTACGCAAGTAAACTGAGCAGTTTCTCTTAAGGTGCGTTTTAACTAAGCGAACGAACATATGTTCTAGCCCCACCGCAAGCCGAAGCACCAAATTTTCCTTCCACTATGTTTCGCCCTGTAACTGACAGATGGAGATGGTTATCTGAGGAGGCCAAGACCCGCCTACGGTAGCGCCAAGGAAAGAATTTAGAGTAGATGAAAACCAAGGAGATAGCAGTGTAAGTAATTATAAATAAATTTAAGAGAAAATTATTAATGGAATTTGAATTTGCCAGAGTAGATAGTGTATTAAAGGAAATATAATTTATCATAATGTATTATGCATATATATTGTAGAGACATAAATTATATATATATATTATGCTATGTAAAACAGGTATATTACAAATATGTCAGACATGTGGCATGCCTAAAGCGAGCTGCAGCCGTCAGTTTGCAGAAAGCGAGTGGAGCTTGGAATGGGCATTTGACAGCATTATCTCAACGTGCTGAAACCTGACTTGGCAAAACATTAAATCGTTGTCATCCAGATAATAAACTATTGATGCGTCTAGTTTGACATGAATTCAAACAGCATATCTGCAAATGTATTATATTTATTTGAGCTATAATTTCTATTCCAACGAATAAATATATTTTTTATTAGAATGTATAAAATGTGGATCAGGAGTGGAACGTTTGCTCAAGTTGACGGTGATTTCGCGCACCGCCATTTCAATCACTTTCAAATACCTAATCTATTTATTATGGGTAGATATGAGTATCTATCGTAACTCGTATTTGACTCAGATAACGTTGCCTTCAAAATTTTGTGTATGTTTTTGTACACAAGTTTGCAATGATAACGCAGCAAAATTCTCTAAACCTATCATTAACTTTATTCAAAATTGTTGTCTTAACTTGAATTATCTGCAATTTGCAAAAAGTTAAATTAAATTTCTGCTCTACCCTGAACAAATGAGTTGTTTACCTTATCATGTTTTGTCTCTGATCAGATGCAAAATGGTTGTTTGGAGCTGTTTTTTGCCTCCGAAGATAGCTATTGGTTTCACAATGGCATTGACTTGGTGGCAGATAGAGATTTCAAGCGTAATTAGATTAGTAATCAAAACAATGTTCGATTTCCTGGCTTATTGCGCCTAGACCTTACATACACCCACCTCACTTCAAAACACTGCTTTGTAAATTTTCAAATTATTCCCATTAAAGAGGGTTTTAACTTCACTTTTTCCCGCCATGTATCTTTTCACGTCACAATTTTCTTTTCTTTGGAATTTTCCTTTCTGTGAAAGTCTTTTCTTTCTAGCAGTGTACTTATCTCCCACAGCTTCTAAATCTTTGCCTGGCGAAGTAAACCTTAATCCGGTATAAAGCCCATCTCGGCTGATATTTACATCTCGCTACATCCCCGCACTGCGCCAACTCCGGCCCACTCTCTCTACTTTTATTAACTTTTCCCTTTACTTCTTAGTATTATATATATATATATATAAACTGCAAACTTCTATTCAATAGATAAAAATCAAAATACAAAAATTGAACTCATGTCTTTATTTTTTTGTTAATTTTATCAACTAGTAAACTTTTTAAACTTGATTTCCTTAAGTGTATAGTGATACTAATATCAGCAAAGTAAACGTAAAATAGTGAAGGCTGGATATTTCATTTTCATGCTTTTGATAGTTTTCGATCGAAATCCGAAGAAAGTTTGAATTTTATTTCTCAATTATTCTCGATTTCCTTAAGAAAAGCTAAACCGATTTTTCTTTAACCTTCAAATCCTATTTACCCAACTGTATGCTTACCATTTTTTTAAGGAAAATTAATTTTCCACGAGGATTTTTGGGGCACTGCAACTCAAAATGCCTCTAAAATACCATAAACCAGGTGTAATTCGGGAGATTAATAAGTGGTTTTACTGAAAAGTTTTGTGCATATAATTTACTCGAAAACTGTCGACATACACCTGGTCAGAGATGATGGCTTTTATTAAAAACGAAAATTTTGGGAGCTCGGGAGTTCCCTCAAATCCTTGAAGAAAAGATGGAAATTAAAAATCAAAAGTTCCGCGCCTAATCTTTTTTTAACAAGATTCCCGTTTAGATTCCAAATTCCTACCATCAAGTCCTGAACTCAACTTCAATAACATTCAACACTATATCAAAATTTGTCAATTGTATTTCGATCATTGCACCAACAGATACACACGTACATACGCACACAAATCACTGACTTTCGTATTCAGCGGGCGCCAAACGTTTTCGGGTGAAACGTCCAACACGAATACCTGCCACGATGTTTGTTGGTTATGTCGGTATGTTAAAAGAGTCAGAGCAAGTCAAAACGGACGTCATGATGAATGATGCCAATAGACTGGAATTGGTAATGGTGTGGGTAACAAAGAACCGAACAGAAATAAAAAAAATAATAAACGAGGTTTAGCAGACGGCGATGTTTGGGAGTGCAGTGGATTGTGGGTACATGTCTACATGTCGGCGTCCTATCAGGACTGCCCAAACACGCCGATCGGCACTCAAAAACAAAACTCTCTCTTGTAAATTATACAATATCCATGGGCAAAATTTCAGGCCAAATTTCGGCCAATATCCGTTCAGCTCCACTCGCTCAAGATTATATTGTCTTACCATAGGCTGCTACAGGCCCAATTTCAATGTCTAAACACAATCATAAAAGAGAAGGTATAGTTCATTTATGTAATTAGTTAAGCCCAAAGAACAAATCCAGAAGTGCGTTTCCTGGATTTTTCTCTTCCTGCGAGCCTCTACATCTGCATCGTTCGATGAAGAGTAGAGTTGTATGAAAGGAGAGAACATTATCTGAAGGCAGTTTGCGCGCCCTTATTATTACAATTGTGGGGCTACGGTGCTATAGTAAGGCCAGGACCTCATTCAAGAGAGACTGCCATTATTCCCCTATCTTCTGCTTTTTTTACAAATTCTTAAACCGTGAAACTTTTTGTAACGCGCATAAACACCCTCCAATTAAAGTAGATACTTTCCGAAGGTTTCAAAGAAGACATTCTAAATTAAAAATTGAGAGGATTTTCGGGAGGATGTACGGTTGAAATTACAACACGTACAGACAAATTTGTAAAAAACCACTTTTTTGTACTCAAGAACGCTCCTAATATTCCGGTAATGAGTCAAAATCCAAAATTAGTAATTTGACAACACCTCCTCTTATTTGTTGTACAACGAAAACACAATGTAAAAAAAACAAACGCCTTTTTACTTATCTAAATATTTTCTAATTATAATAGATTTCAAATTGCGTGAAAATTTAATAAAATCAACAAATTGTTATCATGGTAATTAGTAAATTATTAGCAGAGTGGATGTGACTGTGTAATTCGGCGATTTGAGCAGCAGAATATCGGCTGTAGTCTGCAGATGCAGCTGTAACTGTTCGTAAATGCAACTAAACCACACACTCAATTTAACTGTATTTAATTCAATAACCAAGTGGTCGCTCACTTTACCAACAGATTAATACGTTCCGCCAAAACGAGCCCTTGATTGTGCCCACCAATTACTGGCCTCGTTTGTTAACTTCATTACATTAAAAATTTACATAATGATTTTGTGGTCCACTGGCCTGAACTCCACTTGACTACAATCACACTGTCCGCTGAAATTACTGGTTTACCTTATAATCTAACGAAAATCTATAAATATATAAATTATTTTTTGTGAAAGTAAGTTATAGTCTAATTGAAATTTAAAAAATAAAAAAGTGTTCACTACGTTATTACATGAAGTATCGCAACAAACAGATAGGACCGGAGACACATTAACCTTACATATAACAGTGTAAGGAAATATCAAAATTGTCAATAGCATCTTGTCCAATCAAGTTGTTCCACCTGAATTAGACTTCAAATTTTAATTTACTGTGATTTTTAATTTTTCAATATAATATTTTGGCCACCGCTTCACAAACCGACTCTTTCATATTCACAAAGGTTTTTTGTGAAAAATACTTCTTTTTTTAATTAAGGACGCCCTAGACGGATTTTTCCAGCGAAAAGCGGATATTCAAAACTTGACACGTTCGCAACACTTAGATCTTTTTCCGAGAAAGCTGTTAC
This sequence comes from Rhodnius prolixus, assembly GCF_049639745.1. Lineage (NCBI taxonomy): Eukaryota > Metazoa > Arthropoda > Insecta > Hemiptera > Reduviidae > Rhodnius > Rhodnius prolixus. The sequence continues at coordinate 15,398,334 of NW_027411625.1, read as the reverse complement.
AAATGACAGGCATTGATTTGTTTGCTGGAGCCGCGACCCAAAGACTGAAAAATGCACGATATCTTTGTAGTTAGAACTGAAGTGGCACGTGAGCCATAGTCTATTGCGGTACCATTTTCTTGAAAAACTCTCAGAACACATCACTTCTCCTGAGCACTGAAGTGGCACGTGAGCCATAGTCTATTACGGTACCATTTTCTTGAAAAACTCTCAGAACACATCACTTCTCCTGAGCACTGAAGTGGCACGTGAGCCATAGTCTATTACGGTACCATTTTCTTGAAAAACTCTCAGAACACATCACTTCTCCTGAGCACTGAAGTGGCACGTGAGCCATAGTCTATTACGGTACCATTTTCTTGAAAAACTCTCAGAACACATCATTTCTCCTGAGCACTGAAGTGGCACGTGAGCCATAGTCTATTACGGTACCATTTTCTTGAAAAACTCTCAGAACACATCACTTCTCCTGAGCACTGAAGTGGCACGTGAGCCATAGTCTATTACGGTACCATTTTCTTGAAAAACTCTCAGAACACATCACTTCTCCTGAGCACTGAAGTGGCACGTGAGCCATAGTCTATTACGGTACCATTTTCTTGAAAAACTCTCAGAACACATCATTTCTCCTGAGCACTGAAGTGGCACGTGAGCCATAGTCTATTACGGTACCATTTTCTTGAAAAACTCTCAGAACACATCACTTCTCCTGAGCAAATGTTTCATATAGTTATAGAAAAATTCAGTTAGTGGTAAATGAACGAAATTAAAAAAATAAAATAAAAAATAAACGTAATAATATCGCACTCAGTCCCACAAAATAATTGATGAGAGCTCGTCTACTTCTGCCTATCGCGTGTTCGGGTGGGTAGAGTTATTATACTAACTCATGGGCAAATTATTGCAAGAAGAAACCAATTGGTATACGAGAGGCTTTCTGTTTTAATAATGCATTTTAAATTGCCTATTCGTAATATTTTATCAGCCTTGATTGTTATTATTAGTTTAAAAGCTTTAAATTTTTAACCTCATTTTGTAAAAGCAGAAAGAGACTACTCTTTATTGCTCTAAGTCTTTAATAATCGTATTTGATTAGTTTGATGACAATGGTTGAACCGCTTCATTAATGCAAGTTTTCTATTATTAACTCTTCACAACTAATTTTTGCAAACTAAACCGCAGTCAGTTGAAATTTAACAGAAATATATTTTCTTTTTGTTGCAAATGAATGATTCAAGAATTCAACAAAAAATTCCTAAATTGGAAAGTTTGAATATTTAGGGATCCTCTGTGCGTTCATTGTACTTTGTTTTGAGGAACTTTCAGTTTTGGTCAGTTTGTAAACAAGAAAGTGTTACCCGCTAAGTTTTCGTACTCTGTTAAGTTCATCTTTAGAGCAAAAAAACAAAAGATCTGGGAGTTTACAAATTATCGCGGAAACACCCAGTCTCTTTGATCAACGATTTGGTCGCTTGCGGAACACCCGAAACCAAAATTTTTAACCCCTCACTGGTGGCTGGAATTGTCTTTGTTGGAAAATTTTAACTTTTAATTCGATCTAATTTAATCTACATTTCCCTTTGATCAGAACTATCTGATGCTCCCGAATGGACAACCAGACTTCGGTTCTTTCCTCAAATATATTATTAATGGATTTGTTCAAGTTTTTTATTTATTTTCCAAGTTGGACAGGTTCATTACTTATTTGGAAGTTTCAATAAAGTTTAGTTGGGCAAGTTAGAGTGGGTAAAGTATTGGGTAGGCGGAGGGTGCTGTAATTAAATTAAAAATAAAAATATCTCTGAAGCAAAGAATGACCTGACCTAATTTAATTCACCACGCTTGCTCCAACAATATCTAATCATAACCCGAAACAACTACGTTTACCATACGTTTTGACTAAGACCGACCCGTTTTGAAGATCTCGGCGTGCCGACCAATGAATCGTTTTGTCCCGGTTATTTGATCAAACCCGAAAAGTGCGAAATACAAGTATAACGCTGATCAGTATAAGCAAAATATGATAAAATCTCAATTAAAGAATACATTTAAGCCTGCCAGACCCATCAGCACCAATTGAAAAGGCGTGAAATCAATAATGAATAACATATGGCCTGTAGACTGAGTTAGATTGGCTGGACCTATAGTAAAAGGTTTATTGCGCTGTTAACTCAACTGTGTACAAAGCTGTACTGAATTCTTCGAAGCGATTAAAAATAAAAAATGTTTTAAAAACAATATAGTGAGAACTAAGTGTAGATTCAGCTGTTGTTTTGTCTGTGAAGTATGTCCTGCGGTCTTTGGATTTTAGCTGTCGTCGGTCTGTTTTCCCTCCGAGTCAGTGGCGCTATCCAGCCTAGGTTCTCTGGAAATATGTGTGTTGTCCAGTTCAAAAGTTTAAGAGAGACTAAAAGAGTTATTACTAGGAGATTGTTGCTTTTTGGTAACTAGACCGCTAATTGGCCTTTCAAAATTTCAGCCGTAAAGCGTAGAAGGCGTTCCTTTCAGTTTGGTAAGTCTGGACTCTATTGCGAACCAATCCAAACAGGAGGACTGACAGAACTTACTGCTGCTGAGGGAAACTAACGCGATCACGTCAATATTTTTCTAATTAAGTTTTGACTGGACTACATAAATGTGTCTCAATTACTGCGATTCCGTCAGACTTTCAAAATGAACCACCCCTTTTGGTAAGAAATCAGTGGCGTATTATTCAAGAACTCGTGTAAACAATGGAACTCAGTGACCTAAAAATGTTATTCTGAGGTGTGAGATCACCGCCTTTTCAATAAATTCCTGCTTCCTCCCCTGAATCCTCTCTTAGACCCCAGCCAATCCTCCGGCCAGATCCACAGACCTAATTAGTGATAGTGATTAAGTGACCAATAACAATCGAGTGTTTACTAATGGTAGCTACTTTAGACTTTTGTCCATTTTTCATTATAACTGATTATGGACGATTTAAACCATTAAATAAAATCCAAGGTCTATACTGGGGAATCGAACCTTTAATACTTAGTTTCCGTCGTGGCTATCGTGTCTTACTACGGAAATAAGGAGGAAGGGCTGCTTACAACCTTCTGGAAGTACCAACGGAAGTGCTCATCCAGCGACTCATGAAACCCAGACCAACTGCATGCTTAAAGAATATGCCACAGATTTCACACCAAAAGATGAGGTTTATTTCATGAATATGAACAAATTTCATGTGATCGCAATAATTTCTTGAAAGTAAAAAGTGAATGATGATGTTATAGGTATGATAATTGGCGGATTAGGTGATTTGGTAGGCTTGGTATGCGGAGGCTATTGTTGATAATGGGCCAGGTTGTGTTCTTGTAGCCAAAGGATGGAATTAGCGACCGGCCTCGTAGTCGTAAAGTCCATGAATAATTGTCTCCAACTGCGGGATTTAATCCGTATTTAAACAAACGTGTACAAGAGTGCTTGCGGGGGCCGGGACAAGCCCACTGTTTGCGTGGGGTGAAGGGGGCCCAAAGACCCGGCGGGGCAAATTTTAACGAGATTTTGATGGGACTTTACATTTGCATATGATGTAATTTACATTTATACGGGTCAGCGTGCTCGACCGACCCCACGTCCTGCTGGCTCCTTCTTATTGGCCCGGCCAGTTTTTCACCCAGCTATCATGTTATCTTCCATTTTATTTTTTTGTTTTTACCATTTTCTATATATAAAGTATATTCCTAGGGCACATTACAAATAATAAAGCACATTTCAAACACAATAGGAACTTTTTGTCCCTTTGGATAGGGATTAGGACAGTGGTTAACGTGGATTCCCGCGTGGAAATCCAGGGTTCGAATCTAGCTGCTGGCCCTTAGACTTTCTTTTCCTAGGAGCATCTTACACCTCCCTGCTTTTCCCTTCACTGTACTCGGGGTTCTTTAAGAACCTTTCGGAAGCGAGTACAAGGTCGTTTTACAAGAGAAAGGTACACCACAGTGGGGTTCTAGCGCCGTGGCAGAGGTGCCCACCCGGGCACTCCCCTGCTTGTCCCCCTAGGGGCGGATTGGACCAACGCATGGCACCAACCTTAGTACTAAATAATGGAATAAAAATTAATGAAACGAAACCTAGCACTTCTTTAAGGGTTTTGTACGTTTAGCGCTTGTGTAATGTTTTAATATTGTCAAGTTGGAATTGTGACCTCCTCATTCTGTTAGCTAGCGCGAGACGGATATGAAAGAGAAGTGAAAATCTCTATACCAAACTGATTAATCTCTGACGGTGGATGGAAGTCTGAAACCAGTCAAATATACCATAAACAAGCATGCTACCACTGATAAAATCAACATTATCTACCACCATGTGGACTTTGCTTCATTTTTAATTTTGTATTTGGTTACGCGACCACTGCGGTTAGTTAACTTTAAAAATTTGTTGATAAAACCTTCAAGACTGTAATTATAAAAATTTACTTAAAATTTGACGTAAAACTGGTGGGGTTAGAGGTGGAATATAATGTTGGGGAGAGTCGCTATATCATACAGAAGTTCTCCCGAATATCTATGCCTTTTGAAACTTTAACCAATAAAGAGGTTGACAAATTAGCGAGAAACGTCCATCGAACAGCTCGACTGCCAAATTTTGATGACTTTGGTGCCAAGGTTGATATTTTTTTTAATTGATTCTGTGTGTGATGCGGTTAGAGTCTACTATGGCGGCAAGAGTTGAAGTACGAGTCCGGGTTACTGTGGCAAGTTGTTTTACATCCCCTGGGATCAGAACTATATCATAGGGAATATTATTTCTCATGTGTCTATGTTAGCAAGATGTTTATTTACCTTGACAGTTTTTCCTCTTAATAAAAACTACATCTAACAGAAACACACACACAAAAATATATATATAAGTTCCAGAACGTTAAAATTCAATAAAGAAATATGATATAACTAATACACTTCCGCCTGACACATTTCATGTTATTTGAAACACATATAAAGGAACTAGTAGCGTGCTTGGCACACTAGTTTGCTTTCTTCATCTAAGTAGCAGATAATAGACGAAAAGTTTCCCCGAGAAGCTTTCTATTTCGAGAAAAAACAGAAATGCTAATTTAAGTATCCAATTTATTAAATTTAGTTTACGGATTTATTAAGGTGGGCGTAATTTTCACTTGAAGTCCTCTTACAATTCCGAAGTAAGGTGTTTTAGACTAACAAATTTAGCAAATTTTGTTTCCTGATTTCGCTATAATCAAGCATCAACTATAATTAACGAAGTGAAAACTGCAGCCAGCGCCTCAGCTGAAGCAGCATCACAAAACGAAAACCTTGATTCAGTTTCCCTTAATTAAAGAATTTTATTTGAAAGCTTTTTGATTCTAATATTTTCGTTGGAATTGTATTTATATTATATCATTTTTTTGGTGATTCGGGAGATAAATGTATTTCTAAAACTTAAGTGACGATTGGTTGGTAAAAACCTCAAGTAAATCTGGGTAATTCAGTTATTAGAGTAACAACAGCACTAATTACGAAATGAGAGTTTTTAGATGTCGATTTATTTAAAGCATAGAATTACCCAAACAACACGATAAATGCGGTGGCTGTTTATGGAACTAATAAGAGTAATACAGTTGGCGTGGGTGTGACATTATTAGGTATTCATGGAGTATCCGACAGGATGACAGTGGAATGCTCATCTACTTGCAGAACTTAGCGGACGTATTGGTACAAACTTAGATGTCCTGCTTCTTTACAGTTGCTTTTCCCTATTACATCTTTCATTTTCTATTATACCTTAGTTTGATTTGAGGACCAACATTGGCTGGAATTTTAAATAGTATTCGGGTTGCTGAACTGGCCGTAGCCAATGAGGTTTTATTCTAAGTTATACAACTCATGAGTTCATAAGCAGATAGGGCAGAAGATACACCCCAACCTTATAATAATGTAAAAATATTATATTGTCAGTAAGCCCTACAAATGACCTAGTCCCTAGGTTGAAAGCTCGGCAGAATAAAAAATCATGACTGAAAATGGCATTATTCTTTTCTTCCTTCGGGATTAATGAATCAGTCACCAAAAACAGTATTAACACTTCTGCTTTCATTTGGGGTTAAGTTGACAGAAAACAGAATTGTTAAGTCCGTTGTGAGTCTGCAAGAAATATAAAATTAGCATGTAGTGCGATCATTTGGTTTCGGGTACTACACCAATGTCTCGTGTTGTCCTTATAAAAAAGATTTAAGCATTTTTAGAAGTGATAGCAAAAAGTTGTAACCAATCTAAAGAGTCGAAACTGTAGCGGTTTTTAATTTGCACAGATTAGATCCAGAAAGCAGCTATCAAGCAGACCTGCAGCTTATAGAGGTAATTACCTAATTGTAAGTAATTTTTAAGTTTATGTGCTGTGCGGTGGTTTGTCGGTGGACGATTGGCTTCACGCCAAATATTGCTCGCGACATAGATTTAACTACATCGCCACATTAACCTGTGCCACAAGTCTCTTATTGTTCTTACAAAACAGATTTAAGCAATTTTCCAAACAATTTACTAGGTTACTAATTAATGTTTTTATTATTTTCTGATCTGATTTAAATCGGTTGTTTTCTCTCACACTAGTAGAATGATTGTGGTTTGTAAATTAAGTATTTATTATCAAATACATGTTATGAGGTCTCCTGAATTTGGAAAAAGATTTAAGCGCATGCTCAGTTTGTGTGAACAGTCCAGATTTTTCAGTTTTCCTTGATTTCATTAATTTTCCCAAACAATGACAATTAAAACAAATAAAGTAATAATCAAAGTGAAAATGAAGTTCCATTCTGAAGTGTGGTCCTCTTCTAGGATGATTTTACAACTGTCAGGAAGTGGTTGATCGTCAAAAAGTGCGCGGAAAAGCGTAATGAACTGTGAGGCGAGAAACCGATTTTAAGTCCACTGAGCGTGCAGTTGTCGAGAGTGTAGCTCAAAGGTTTCATTTGAATGTAGATGAAATAACTGAGGGTTAGACCAACCACTTTGGTTTCAAATTATTTAAAAAATGATTTTAGGCGTGGTTTAGGTGAGAGATGAAGGTCAAATGAAAGTCGTGTGAGTGATCACATCAGAGTGATTTAAATAAATAAAATGGAATAAAATGCTAAACGACCCATGTTATTGGCAGCGTTGGGCGCCCGTCTTGCCAAACTACACCACAATTCCAGTACATGTAGTGCCAAAGCGTGGCCGGGATTCTAGTCAGTGTTGGCGCTAAGTACCTAAGCTAACACAGCCGCCTTTTTATGAGTCATCGCTTGCCAATTCGTTTCCCTTGTTAGGGGGAGTGAACACCTCTCAGTCAATGGCGCAGCAGCCTCTAACTACAGCTAGACTACATTGCTCGCCCTCTCATCAGCAATATTACTCATGTAAGTGCTATTGCTACTATAATAATTTATCCATTTTCACCAAACTAAGTTTAAATAAAAAACTCTCTTATGGAAAATCACCAAGATTCTCTCGGTTTTCTTCCAACGTGGGTTTTTCACTAATTGGTTGGCTGTTGAAGAAAACATTAAGTTCAACTATCTCTCCATACAATCAAATTTTATTTAAAGAATTTTAATAAAAAGCGATAGGCTTTCTTTATAAGGGTTTACGGAAGCCTACTTAAAGTAGATGTCTCGCAATAGTTCCAAGTCTTAAAATTCATATTTTTAAGGACATATTCTCACTAATTTTACAGTGGTGGCAATACTCCACAATCTAATATAATGACACTTTAAAGTTTTCTCATCATCGGTAAATGCGCAACGTACGGTAAAAATTAAATTCGCTGAAGCTATAACTGAATTGTGAATTGTCATGAAGTATTCACAATTTATGAAAACGGTGCATTTTCGAAGAGGGATGAGAATTGAACCATGGTTTATACAAACTTTTTGACCGCAAATTAAGTTTAGAACCATCTTCTTTCCTAGCCTTGTTCAATCTGGCGCCCCATGCGGAAGACGTCACCACAAATTTTTCCATAAGAGAAATAAATGAGTAGAACATTAAGGTAAGCAAATGAAACTTTGCCGTAGGCCATTATCAAAATGGACCTGACAGACTTAGACAAATGTGATGCAGCAATATGATTGCTTTAATCTATCTTACAGCAAATCCATAGCTTAGATTTGGCTGTCAATGCTCATACATATGGACACGTTCATTGAAAGGTGTTGATTTCCGACTGTCTATAAATGCATAATTTAACTATATACAACCGTTTGTGCACTGGTATATTGGAATTTAATGCAGTTAAGTGCAGATCACATCAGATTTGATATCTATCTGGAATATCTGGTTCGGAGTTAGATGCATTCAATTGATATTATGTAATCCATAAGTGATTGTGATTCATTTTGAGCGCCACATTTAGTGAATTTTAAAGATAAAATTATGAAACTTCGCCTAAAAAAGCGACAATTCAATCTCTACTACATAGTTGAATATAACGGCCAAGTTTTTCTAATCCCGTAATGCTGTCCTGAAAATTCTTCATTCAAGTCCATCCCGTTTTTCTTTAGCGCAGTTCCCATAAGAACGTTTCATAATAACAGTTAAAGTTATTAATTTAAAGTACTTTAACATCTTGGTTAATTGGGTCCCGGAGCATTTTTCAGGGCTTACCAGCCTCCGGACAGTTCTTCTCGTAATAGACAACATTGTCTATCACCGCTCCTAAAAAAAGAAAAGGAGAGAAAAATCTAATGGCCGGCAGCTGGATTCGAACCCAGGATATTCGCGTGGGAATCCAGTGTGCTTACCTTGAGCTAATCCCTTCCCTTAATAAACTATCATAATTTTTGTATATATATATATTTTAGAAGGATGAAGTTTCCCCTTTGCAGTGTTACTCCGGAAAATTGTGCGGTTTTACCACTGAAGAATGTTTAAGAAAATCGGTGAGTAAAAAGTACAAGTTTCAAGAAAATGATAGAAAGAGGTGCGAGTGATCATAGCTTGATTTTTTTTAAACATTTATTAAAACCGTCCGGTAGGATATTTGTGTAAATGTTGATTGAGCTTAGCAGCTTCTTGATGTCCTCAGATTTAGCAATTTCGAACAGCGGGCCACTTATTTGCTTGGACTTGTGAATGAGGTTGGGACTAAGGGCTTGTTTGAACTGCCCTTCTATAGACAACCACATTCTTAGCACAATTCCATTATTGAGTGGGCACTCCTAATAAAGGAGCAGGACAAGTGGTGTCGGCTATTCAAAGTCGTCTAGTGTTCTAGAGCGTTGATAGGCAACTGTTGACGCTATTATTGACTGGACAAACAACAAGCGCTCTTACATTGTGTAATTGAACCCTTCAACTCCTCAATAATTATCACTAGTTGTTTTATTACTACGTCATAAAGTTCTAAGACACCAAGACGATTGTAGATTTCCCCCGTCAACTTATCGCTTTGTTGAAGTTAAAATATACTCGTATATAGAGTAACCCTAAACCAAATTGAACCCCATGAACCAAAGAATTATTCTAAAAAGAAAACTGAGGCCCACAGACCTTAGCAAACATGAAAGTGAGGGCTACATGGTAAGATTCAGTCTGAAGCATTGCATTGCTATTCGTTCCAGGAAGTTCGAGAAGGCATTATTACCGTACAGATTCGATTTTGAGTTTTTAGGGGAAAACCAGAGGCCTGCTTAGTTCGAAAAGGGGGATTAGTGATTGGTGTGCATGTATCTCCAGGGTAACTGAAATCGCAGAAAGTGTACGGTTTTGTCTCAAACCGCTCTAACCTAAAGCATCACTTCACTTGAAATGCTTGTTTAAAATTTTTCAAAAACGGTTCTTACAATTTCCTTTAAATTGTCGGTCCTAATTACTTAGACATAGTTTTACAACTTTTATTTGGAACACTCTTCCGGGAAATTCTATTAAGAGCACTTCCGGTCTATTAGCACCTGTATAATACCGGATGTGCCACTTACCGAATAGAGTTTTCAGTATTTTGGGATTTCCTCGCAAACGGTTCCTAGATTTCACTTAAAGTTTGCATATACCATACATAAATTGACTAATTTACTTAATTTGGTTTGGGGTTCTTCTGTGAGAGAGAATGCCTTTTAAATTGAGAAGGACTGAGAGAGAATGACTCTAACGTTAGGAGTTCGGAGAAAATTTTGAGTCAGGACTTTGAGAATATTATTTAGAAAAAGTCGCTTGAGTACTAACCACATATTCTTTTACATCTTACATACACAGAGACACAATATTTCAAATTTTTCTTACTAATGGAGACATGTATTCCAGGTCAAAAAACTTGAGTAACAGAGAAATTTAAAAACCCGGGTATCGGTTTTATTGAGGTTAGGGTGGGTATATGTGTTGTTAACTAATGAGAAGGGAAAACCAGTTCAGGCATTGCCGCAATAAGACAGACAATTGGACAACACTGGTTCTTCCAAGGAATGTTTCCGGGCATCTTTCCGAAAGTTATCTTTTAGCAGTGGAGTGACAATAATGAGCATCCTTGAACAAAGGTTATACTGGAGTTTGAGCCTGCTTCCTTAATGTGCAAACACCTCCAAAATGACACCGTTTTGCTACGTTTATTTCTTAATGCCATCAAAAATAACTAGTTAAATTACAATAATTTGTACTAACTCACACCAAAATTTTTACAATTACAGATAACTTCTTCTAATTTGTAATCTGTAGAATGCTGTTAATAGCACGAGAATGTAGTGGACACTTGCAAGATGGTAGCTTTCATTTTTATTGAATTTAAATTTTTATGTAGGAATTTTATTGAAGAGGCTCTCTCACAAGTGCTCAAATAAGATATTCGAACAATTAACACATTTGCGATTCCCAATCTGACAGTTCTTTGGTAATAGTACCAAGGCCCGACTCAAAATTAGAGGAGATTTACTGCGAACTGTACGGGTACGGGTATCACATGCGTACCAGCACTGTCATTCTCACCGTTCCCGTCTAGATCATGAAGACATTACATAAACCAAAAGACATTTCCACGATCGTACTGAGGAAGGTTTGATGAAAACAAGCGTGTGTAAGGCTGATAGTTCACTCCTTTGTCAAGGCCACTCTTTCAAATTTTATTTAATAGTTAGTATGAGCAATTTATAGTAAAGTATGTTTGCTAGTCGCCTCCGTCCTCGACATCAATTTGTTAGTTCGATGTAAAGCCCGCCTGAAAAAGTAGTCATTACTCTACGGGATTAGCCTGTAAGCACCTAGAAAAGTTATACTGGTTTCCTGCGGCAAGCGGCTTCATTATATCTCGAGATCATCAGCTTGTTCTCATTGTTGCAGTAACCCGAGATCCATGGTAAAACACTCGTCAACCTTGAGCTGCGAGGAAACCAACATAATCCTTAATTATCTATTGCACACCATAAATACAAAACAGGATGCAAAGACATGCAGTGTCTTGTTTTCACGGAGAGAATCTTCCCGCATATGTTTAATCTTTAGGGCATACTAACAGTACACCAGTTATTTCCAAATTGTAAAACAAAGAGTTTTTATATGAATTTTTTTTTGGTGGCGTTCATGGAACCTTAAAACATGGGTTACCATCGAGAAATTTAAATTTTCTAAGTAATGTTCAAGTGGATCGAGTAGTTTATTCACTAGTGAATTTCATGATCATTAGAGTATTATTTAGACATATTTAAGGCAGCTTTGGTCATAACTCAGAGCGCAAATTTGTACTTTATTTCCGATTAAATATACCTCTATACTTCACGCTGGTAATTCCAAACACCTTTATGTGTAGTAGATATCTAAATTCAAATAATTATAATTTAATGAAATTAACAATTCTGAATGAATGACAGAATGACATAATTACGTTTACGGTGGTATGTGGAGTCTATTTTTACATTGTTGACATTTTCTGCTCTTCAGTTAAACGAGACAAAACACCCAAATACTAATTTATGGCAATTACTAATTTATAATTGACTTGTTCTTCCAAATGGGAAATGTTTATTAAAGAAAATGGTTCGGAGTGATGTTCTGGAGTAAGTTGGCATTTCCAGGTGATAGATTTTTACCAAAAACTTACTTGATTTTCTAATAGCACAAAACTCTTTAACGAAGAGAAATAATAAAGTATCGTAAGTAAATAGTATTTGAGTGTACATTCAAAGATAAAACAAGAGCGTCTAAATTCAGGCGAGAACAAACATGAATTCCTGATCAGTGGGCTAAGTTCTGCAAGCGTCACACCCTTTCGGCTTGCAGGTTGAGAATTAAAAGGAAGTTGGGAATGGCGGACTGAATAGATTAGCTGCTGAGCGAGCCAGTGGCAGCTAGCTAGCCCCCTTCAACTCACACACCTTAAATCATTTTAATTAATGATAAGTTTGATTGGGTAATCCTTAATTTATAGAGTTTTACTAAGTAACTACTACTAACTCCTCTTTTATTACACTTACACGGTGCACTTATAGCGCAGCAGGACTAACGGCTTACACTCGTGGTGAAGTGATTTACCATATCACTAAGTCAGGTTAGTCACAGCTTTCGTGAACCCATGGCCAACTTTAAAAATCTCGCACGACTTAACACAATTTATTAGCATGAGTTAATAAGTTGAGTTATTATTATATTTACAGCGAGTATAACATATACATCATGTAAATGTGATAGTAGTGCACATTTAGGACTCAGCACCACAATCGGAGAGGAGAGCCAGTGCTGGAATAGGAATAGGGAGCAAGGAGTTAAAGGAGTCTGTCGGTTTAACAGACGTGGAGGATTGATGTGATGGGTGGACGGTAGCAAAAACTAGAGCAACAAAGAACTCAATGCCGCAACTATCTCTGAAGTAGCGATCTGCCAGATAGGAGTGGGGAGGGACAATTTTAGGTTATACAATAGTCTTAGGTGCCAAACCCTGTCTAAAGCCTGAGTGAGTCGAATCTGAAAGGCAGGCACTCAGACAGATTTTGTTAATATGAAGTACAAATTTTCTTTTTAGATTCAATTTGTCGATAGCTCTGGGTCCTTCTTTGGGAACTGTAAATGAAGTGTTTAAAATTTAAATTGAATAATGATAAAAATATGTAAAAGTCTTTTTCAAATCATTTAAATTTGAAACCTGTATTTCGTCCTTCGGTTTGTTCTGATTTTAATGATTTCTTTACCGAATTGTAGATAAAAGTCCACCCCATAACTGGTATAAACAGCAATGTAGGGTTTAATGGATGTTATGTGATCTTTTAAATTCAACACAATGCTTCGGAACTAAAGGAATTTGATCCGTTTCATAAACTTGTTTTGATCCACCTGTGTCCATAAGCCTGATGAAGTAATCTCTGAAGTTGAATAAAGAAAAGCAAGCATGTTTTGATGGATGAAATCTCTTAGTTGTGTCTGCTCAGCGATTTCCAGAGAATGCTTCAATTTTTAGGAATGCCAAGAAATGGGGTAATCCCCAGGTGTATGAAATTGTGGGATGTGAGAAAAAGCTGACCTGTGTTGACCATGCAATCAAGCGGCTGATCTCAATAAACATCTTCCACAAAGACGCTGGGCAATTAAGACGACATGGTGTTGTTAACATATTACCACATTAATAAGGATTAGATGTCATAGGACGTGGTATTAAGCTAAATTCACTGCGACTAAGATGATCTATTGTGGCTTCCTTAAATGTCGTGTTTGTTTTATAAATGAAGGTGTATCTAATGTGTTAAATGTGTAAGAGTAAATGCGTGGTTTGATGTGCTTATGGTGTCTTGTGGGTTTGTTAAGCCCAAATAGTTGGGGTTGCCGGTATAAGTGTTGTTGCTAGGGTGGCTACAAGGACAGTAAGACATTGAATAAATAAGCTAACCCTTCGGGGGTTTGATATGGATGCAATTACTTTCTAAAATGCCAAGCTTGTAGAGATTAATCAGAAATGGGAATTTATACCTTTTTTTCTCTCAGTTTTCCGCGATTCCCTCAAAAATTACACCAGCAGATTTGTTTATACGTTGATTCGCTGATTAATTGTAACCGTTGTTTATGAAACCTTCACCAAAAAAATTTATTTTAAAATGATCCTGATTTTGGAGTACTTTTTCCAAACAATCATATGATGTGCTAATGAGGATTTAGGCCTGCATCCTGGACTTTAACCCAAGGTATGCAATCGGATTCTTTATATTTTCCCTCTTACGAATGTTCTCAGATGTTTTTAAATAAATCTCATAAAGCTAGCTCTTTTTATGAACTAAATATTGCTGGCGTTCTAATCTACGTACTTACATCTGCATAATTGGAAGTCTGTATGAATGAATTTAATATTTCACGAAGAGTAAAAAAATCTTATCTACTGTATCCTCTTGGCTTCAGCTATGACGTCATATAGCCACTAGACTTCACATTTTGAGCAAAATATTTTTCGCACTTTATGTTAATATGTGTAAAGTAAATTTTAAGACAAAAGTAAGAAATGAATGACGAAGTGGGATTAGCTTCTTGAATAACTCGCTGCCTCTGCTGATTGTTTGTGACTTAATTACTACGACAATATCGCTCATTTTCAAACAAACTCAATGCTAATGAATCACTAATATTGCAAAATAAAGTACCAATGGCACTATGCCCATCTTGGGCCATGCGAAGGGGAGGGGCCATACATTCTGCGAGTACCTTTTATTCGAAGATCATCAAACCTTCTTCATTCATGGTTTGGAAAAAGTGCAGGAATCCGAGTCATTTGTTAAAACAGGCCTTATTAGGGTTCCGACCGCGGCCATATGTAGCTGAATTTTTCCAGCTCGACTCATCGGAAAGTGCCAGCATCCCGCCTAGTCCGCCCAAACACTATATGTAACTGTTTTATGATGTCGTTGATTTTATATTTTGTAGCATGTTTTACAAAGCGATCCTCTGCCCTAATCATGGAGAATAGGCCATTGAGAGATTGAAACATTTGCTGACATTGTGTGTTTGCAGGAATCCTATGAAGGTTGTGAGTATACAGCACCAGATTTCTAGGAGAATGATGTTTATCTAATTTGATTGAAATCAGAATATAGTTTCTGTTGCAACGAACAAAAAGATCCAAAAAGGAGACTTCAGGAAGAGATGAAGAGCTTCTGTAACAATCTGAACAGCCTAATCTGATGGATCTCGGCTTAGGCGGTTTGTGGCCATGCCTCCAACTTGCCAACTTAATCCAGGTGCGCTTACTAAAGGATAACTCTAACTGCCTCTCTTCTAACCCCGATCTGCTCACTGCAGAAGGAAAAAAGTAATAAGCCTCTATCGCATTTCTTATATATTT
Source organism: Rhodnius prolixus (assembly GCF_049639745.1). Taxonomy (NCBI): domain Eukaryota; kingdom Metazoa; phylum Arthropoda; class Insecta; order Hemiptera; family Reduviidae; genus Rhodnius; species Rhodnius prolixus. Next base: position 15,383,076 of record NW_027411625.1, on the reverse strand, counting down.
TTTTTGGGAGACGACGGCTTATTTGAAGCCATGGTTGGATTTAGAGTCCCACATGAATATCTCTGCAATGTAGTGGAAAATGAACAAAAAATTAAACGTGTTCTTAACCAAGTAGCTTGACTGTCACAGTATCTTGGCCTTACTAAGCAGTAAGATAATTACTCCATCCAGTTAGTGGGCCAAAGTAAATATGCTTACAACAGCAACTATAATTATCTTGTCAAATTTTAGAAATTATATTAAACCCACCATAGCTGTGTTTTTGTCTTACCTTAACCCCTCACAATACTCTCAGTTTTGATTTTCGAATTTTCAGTAGAAAATATACAAATTTTCATTACGTTTTTTGAGTACGAATTTCCTCACAAATATCCTGTGAGTCTGTCAGTTTGCAGCTATTCTCAGCTCTGTTTAACTCAAGTAAGAAAATGGCGGAATTCAAGCGCCACAAGAGGATCGAGTAATGAGGTAAAATTCCAAGTGCCGCTTTGCTGAATGGATTTTTCGCTTTTCTTGCAATTTTATAGAAACCAGATCCAGCTTTTTGTTTTGGACTTTGTGGTTTCCAAATAGAAGTTTGTATAAATGTTTTTTTTTTTTGCTAAATTTTATAAACAAAAAATAAGGTCTTTGGTACCCGTAGCCTTTTTCAGTTCACTGCCGGCTTCGAAGAAGTGTTCTCTGGTTACAAGCAATGCTGACCATCACTGAAGCTCCTCCTATAGCACTCACTGAGAAAATAAAAGTATAAGCTGAGTGCGGGACAAAAGTTCTGTCTCAAAAGATGTCCCACTCCGCAGGTAACACCCTTTAGGTACCGAATGAGGATAGACAAGCCACTTCTTTTGGGAGCATGGCGTTCTAAAGGAACCTAGTCCTTTCAACGTAAACAGTACACAATATTAACATCCCACTACATACACTACATACACAGGGCGTGCAGACATTGTTGACGTGTGTAATTATTTGGGTTTGGCCCACTTTTGCTCAGTTCAAGATGTCATCCGACTAATGGAGTCTCCAAAGGGTCAGGCGTCCCAGCAGATTACGTATATTTCTGAAATTCTCCAGCAGTTTGCGTAGTTACCAGAAGTTAGAGGGTACGTTACTTATCCTAATCGACCGGCTCCTCTCTTTTCTTAGGGCTTCCCTAGAGAGCCTAGGAAATTACTGTGGTTGGAACAGGATAGCCACTAGAAAGAGGATTCCCTACCTAGCCGCTCCTAATAATGAAAAAGTTCATTATTACCTACAAGCCTAAGTAAATTCTGAATATAAGCCAAACAAGATGCACCAAACGTATGTGCACAGCCTCGCTACTGCAGACTGCGAAACACGTGCAACAGTGGGCCTGGGGAATCGGAATTGCCTCTACCGACTGATCACTTATCGCTTTTGTTTTATATTCTTGTCTCGAAAAGATTTTCAGGAAATGAAAAGTTCACAGTAAGAGGAAGTTTGGAGAGGCTTCACACAGGTTTCCTCATTTTATTATTATTGATTTTTGTGGCTTAAGACAAATAAACGAAACAAGGTGTGAAAGTTGCCAATTTTCCACTAGGCTTAAAAAAAATGATGGTTTACTAATATAATTTATAGTCTTCATGAGAAAATATGGCGGTGTTTAAAGAAGGAAGTCTAAGGCTTACTTAATTCCAAGTGGCAGAGAATGGAACTGAAACATCCATCACTGGGCGAAAGAAAAGAGGCAAGGACGGCTCTCTAAATACACAGGAAGAGGACATGCTAGATGGCCGTTGTCGTCGTAGGGGTGGAATACAGGGCCTAGAGTAGGAGATAGAGAAAACATACACCCTGGAATCCAGACCTTGCGACCCGTTTTAAATGAACTTGTAAGCCGTTTGGAAAAAGGTAAGGCAGAGAAGGCAAGGGGTAGAATGGATGAAGGAGGGTGAAAAAGAAGGATCTAACATTGAAAAATTCCAGGACAACAAGAGGAACGCAAAGGCAATTTATATAGAAGTGGGTGTAAGTGCAAGGGGTTTGTCTTCCTTAGGGTGGGAATACAGCTGCTCTCAGAGCCTTGAGATAAGGCACCTAAAGTGGAGAGTAGATTGTTTCAAACTAAAGTACGTCTCCGTAACAAGGGGCAAACTCTCAGCCTGGCAAGGTGGTCTGTCGGTATGTGGCCCTCCCAATTGACAACTGACTACAGACATCCAATTTACTGTCAAGAATTAAAAACTTTCCAAAATACCCTCACTTAATTTTAAACATTCTTTCCAACTGTGGAAATCCAAAGAAAACTAATTTTCTTAAATAATCTAAAGTACACAGAGGGTAGCATAATCTCGAAAGTGCTAAAAGGGCACTCCAGCATTTCGCTGACTCCAATTTAGTGAGATTATTACGGAAGAATTGTCAACCCCACATTCTAAATCATTATATTGCAATGGATTCAAAGATTTTCCCAAAATCCAAAGTGAACTTAGTATTAATTTCTCTGGAAGCCGGTTTTTTGTGCGTAGTTAGGAGACGAAGAATTGCGTCATTGGTTGCTGTTCGATGTTTTGGGGCATCATTCCAATCACTCACAGGCACCTCTTAGGCTCCACAACTGGGTTCGAATCCAGCTGCTGGCCCTTAGATTTTCTCTTCCTAGGAGCTTCTTACAGCTCACTGTCCGGTGGTGGACAGTGTTGTCTGTAACGAGAGAACACGGTCCGGAGGCCGGCAGTGCACTGAAAAAAGCTCCGGACGCCAATAACCTCAGATGTTGACGCGCCTTAAATAATTATAGTTAAATCATTACAAATAAAAAGAATAATTTAAAAAAAAGAGGGCATTACGAGCTATGTATAATATTAAATGTTAGCCTAAAAAAGTAATGAAGTATAATAATATTTATTGCAAATATTTAAAGATAAAAAACAAAATTATGTAAATTAATTGGAAGTGGTAGTGAGGTTCTCAATGCTCCTAAGGGCTGGCCCCGTGAGGTTTTCAATGCTCCTAAGGGCTGGCCCCGTCCGCTCCTAACATCTACAAACAACAGAAACTGAGGATTGTCAATGTGCTGGTGCTGGTAATGTGCATGGCCTGAGAGATATTGAACTACCTTGCCCGGGAACCTCTGCAAAATCTAAATGACCTTAAAATCCTTGAATCGGTAATTTCGCCAAATAGAACTACATAATTTTCCTCAAGCTTCACAGAATCTCTACCGAATCCCAACCATCAAAACTCGGCCCTAGGATCTCTCTACTTGGATGCGCCTATTACTGCTCCCTACTATCATTCCTAAATCTCCAAAGTTGGAACTTTTTAGGTTTCTGATAATTAAACTGGGCGAGTTCAGGACTCCTAACTCATTATGCAAATTAGTGTTAGAACGGTCCGGTAATCAACCCTCTTAATCAACTTTTAACTCTTATATCTCTGCATTTTAAAAAATACATCCGACTGTTTAAATTCTTTTTTAACTAAAAAACCGTTTTTTTCTTAATGGAAAAGTAATTATTTCTCGTAATGTAAAAATAATATCAATAATCATGCAAATGATTTGAATAGCTTTACCCAGCTAGCAAATAAAATTGAACGATATGTTCTAATTAAAATATTATCGATCCCAATAATCCATTACGTACAATGTAAACAATTTACTCTTATCACACGACTTAACCTAACGCAACTATGTGTATTTTAAATTTCTTGAAAGATAGAATCTGTATAATTGTTTCAGGTAATTGTATTTTAATTGTGAATCTACGAAAACTTGAGGATTAGAATGTTGCAGAAAATCTCTGCATTAAATTGAACATTATTGGTCTCAGGATAACAAAGTTTCATACAGCTGATTAGCTTATCTGCAGTATATTTTCAGTTCAATCATGCTTTATGCTTGTTGAAGTCGAAAGAGAGATAGGAAATTAAATGTGCAACATATTTAATGCAGATAATGAGGGCATTACAATGGTTGAAGCTTAGGACATGAAGTTGCCTGTGGTCAGATACCAACATGCCCTTCCGGATCGGCGATTACTGTCCAGAACCGTATTGCTAGCTTCCATAGTTACTGCTAAACCAAATATCCAGTTTGAACCACTGCCATTTTCTCTTTTAAGTTGTGCAATCAATTTGTTAAATCCACTTTTTCGACCTCAGAGGCTTCAGAAGGAATACTTAATATGAAAACTCAAAATAATAATACAGTTTTGATAGCTTCTATTATCTCATGTCATAATTACAAATTATAAACAAACTAATTTCCCTTACTGAGCAGTTGGCCAGCAGAATACCCCTGCTGTTTTCATATCCCTACTAGTCCAGTTATCTGCTTGGTCAGTCAATGGCTCGGCAAAGTGCGCACTTTTGGTAGCTTATCATAATCTCATTTTTTAACTTACGCCCGTATTTTCATTTCTCTCAATTTCGCAATTAAGGCTTAACCAGAATAATGCGAGCAAATTGACTTTTTAATAAAAGTTCAAGATATACTCTGTAAGAAAAATGGAAGACACAGAAGCAGCCCTTATTATTGGTCTTAATAAGTTTCAATAAGAATGGGCGTGAACTGTTGCTAAAATTGCGAGATTAAATGAAATTTTCAACAGCCACGAGAATAATGGCAGAGAAATGTAATTACTCAAATTTCTTTGAAAACCGACCCAAAGAGAGTCTTCAAACTCTCCATCTTACCATTACTTTTATTTGAATTTTCCCGTTTTAATTAAAATATTTTAAGCAGATCATGAGGGAATGAGTTTGTTGTGAGGTTGTAACGCTACTGTCTCCTGACAGAACATCAGAACATCCGGGGCCAAGCAGGCTGACAAGGAATCAGTGTGAAGGCTTGGCGTTTAATAACGAGATATCAACTGGTCGGCTTGTCACTAGTCTATATTGCCCTACTTTATTAAAATATTTCCATAAGATTTGAATTGATTGATTTACGTCGATGCGTTGCACCAAACAGTGCTTATCAACCCTGACTTTCCAAATTGAACTTTTTTCTTTAATTAAAATAACCATGCTACACAACTGCCTCCTGAGTTAACTCAGGCTCCGCTTGTAGTACGTCTCTGCTACCTGAAAGGAGACCAAGATATAGCACGCCGTACCATCCGTTGAGTCAGGTTACAGTAATAGACCTTCAGTAGTACACAATAACAAAATTAGTCTATGAAATTCTTATCGCTTGATTACGAGAAAGTAGGTGTCCACTACAGATTGTCTCTTCCCGCTCATTGTCGCATTGTTTCTGACCTGGTTACATCTGGAAGTAGCACATTCCACTCCAGACTCCTCACCCTTGCCAATCCCCTAGCATCCTCATTGTCAACTACCACTCTCCCTAAAAACCCTAAAGGCCCTAAAAAAGGCGTCGCTTGAAGTACCTAGAGACTATCTCATTCTACAATGCACATCTTTAGTTAGGAACACATTCCAATGGGAGCGTACTTCGTCAAGTTCACATGTGTGCATTATTCTTACTATTTCTCTTATTGCATACTGTACAGATTTAAGCATATATATAAATAAAATAATAATATTTTTCTGGGCTATAATGATGCACTGCGACCTTTCAAGATCTATCTCCCCTTACTGGTGCCAATCCTACAATATCCCCTTCCATAGTCCAAGGCATCTATGAAATCTCAGACACTGGGGGTTCTGGGAGAGGCAATATTGCGTCTATCTTCTGCTCCTTAGGTTCTCAATCTCACTTGGACAGTGGCATCGCCGTCAATCAGAAGGTGTACTGGCGTTTTCTCTATCTTCCACCAGAATTGGCAGAAGCCGTAACGTTCCTCTCTCGGTGCCTTCAGGTGCCCTCTCAGTTGTCAGTGTCCTGTGAGGTAAACCGTTAGCTTGCACAATTTATCCTCACTAAGACCGAAGCATGCCTCACATCTGTGCTGGTTATAATTGTCAAGACAGTTCTTCGTCTGCCCCAAACCTGGGAAACTACTCCAGTGTGTACCACTGCCAGGTATCCTCTTTAGCTCCTCGCCTACTTCGCCAAAGAGCTTTAGAAAGGGGTTTTTGTATCGCCTTGCCTCGCTAGGCCGTCGGCCATCTTAACGTCCTTCCACTCCAGTATGCCCCGGCACCCAGAATATATTGAGTAATTCTCTGCCTAGCTCTTTGAGGCTCTCATAAACCACCTTCGCACTATAGCATTCTGTCTTTTAGGAAAGATGACAATCTCCGAGTCCTGATAGTTTCTATCGACGTTAAACTGAATGCGTCTTCCAATCGCATGAATTTCCGCTTGGAAAATGCTGTGAAATTTTCTCATGGGTCCTCGGTGCTTAGCGCACTCCAACCCCAGTTCTTTTGAGTCCTCGACCTACAGTTAGCACAGTCGTTGTTAATATAATTGGAACGTTGGCGTTAAGATTTATAATTTTTAAACTGACTAAAACGCTAGATTTCTCCGAAACAATATATTAACGCATACAAATAATTCTCTGACCGTATCAGCACTTCCGCAACATTTTGCTGAGAGATTTCAATTAAAGGCACTTGACCGAAGGAGACGATCGATTGTCCCTCTAATGCTCCTCACAAATTTGTAACCGAAATTCCAAATCTGAAGAAATCAGCTGGGCGGAAGTGGTATTTTATTTATTAGATTTAAATATTTTCTTAATGATTTCATTAAAGTTGTTACAACGAATGATATCAACAACTGCTATCGTTTTAGTACAAACTCAGACTTTAATAGCTTAAGCTCTGTAAGGGAAAGTGAACTCTAAGCGAACACCCAAATTGTTTTTCCCCACAAAGATTTGATTTAGATGAGAAAATTTTTGCGAAAAAATAGATAAAAAAAGCTGAACTGCCTCTATAAATATTAAAAAAATATATGTATTTGTATGGACAGGAAAGAAAAATAAAAAGAACCACCGACCGAACCAACTAAAACAATACAAAAAATCTGACAATTTCGTTTATTTATTTATTGTGTCTGAAGGTTTAGAGATAGCGGCATTATTTATGAATTGTGGCCGGTGGGGGCTTGCTAAGCTCTGGGCCTCCATTCTTATCGGCCGCCCAAACCACTCTAAATACCAGTATCTGACACCAGCAAACATTTCCGACAGAATGTCTGACACTCGGCTGACTAATGTCTAAACAAGTGTCTTACACCAATAATAATTATTATATTTATTATATTCCAGATTAACATTTTTCTTCACACTGTTCTCTCTTAATCGCGAATTAGCGTTTGTAGTATTGGCGGTAACAAGTTCCGCGTTTTTCACCTTACAATCAGCAGCGTAGCGTGGTTACTTATTTAAACAGGATGAGCCGTCATCATGTTCTTCATTAAAACTTTTTCCTGTCAGTAATACAACTGGGAAATGTTTTTGTAAATGACGTTTAAATTTTCCTTCAAACTTATTAAAAGAAAGATTAGGTCAAGGAGTTTTGTTTTTCAATTTTCATGTTTTCCTTAAGGGTTTGAAGAAACCCTCAGTTTCCACTAAAATTTTCGGTTTTAATTAAACCCATCATCTCAGACATTCACAAATAATATAATTATTCAAGCATTTGTGAGTGCGAGATCCCCAGTTCGAATCCCGCGGGTAGCTACTTTTTATTTAATTTAACAGTCCCCCGTTCACGACACCTAATTGGTAGGTACGACGTTAGGCCCCGCTTGACAAATACTGGCGATTGCTTCACACTGTATTGCCGGGCATCTTGCTGGTAGCCTAAACCAGAAATCAAATTTGAACATTTCTTTGACCGATTACTTTTTTAACAGTTCAATAAGAATAATTATTCACTTCATTGCTGGCTGTAACTCTTGAGGCCATTACGCATACTCAGTTTACCTTTCAGGTTTCCAAGGGCGACGTTCTTTCTGACGATTAACAACGAGATTCAACGCGGCGAAACCTACGGTACTTTGGCTGAGCTCTGGGATTTCCAGTTCTCTCAAGTCAACTGACTTGAGTTCGTTCAGTAAGGGCAATTGCCTCTTAGATAGATAGATCTTCACATTATTTATATATACAAGCTAATAGAAAATGTAAAGTAACTTATAACTCGACCTGCTCTAAACCTCATAATGCAATAGCAGGAGTTTCTTAAGGATCTATTTTAGGACTAATGTTTTTACCTATTTATTTCAACTGTCACCACGCCCTAACGATGTTCAACAGCGCACCCGCATACGATCATCATATCGCTAATTATGCCACTTTCTCAAGTAGAGAGTGTACTCAATAGCAAATCGCTTGAACAGGGCAATGTTCTACATCGAACGGTTTTGAAGAACGATATAATGTGGAAAGTGGCACACTATTTGTCTGCAGGCCAAACACTAAGCCATAGCGAATGCCTTTTCGATGACCATTAAGACCATACCTAAATGTTTATGTTGGTTGAAAGCAGCAGTTATATCTACAGTTCTGGTAACTTGAACAGTGGATAGACCCAACCTTAAACCAAACTGTTCTTTTTTTATGCCCTGACGGACATCCAAGAGACTGATCCTTTCCTTACGATGACGAACAAGACTCAACATTTCGCCGAGCCATGAAGTAGGGCGCTCTTTCAGCAGTCTGCGAAGGATTACCACACTGAACAGGTACAGGACACGTCGGTACAGGACTGCTTAAACATACTGGGTGTTATGTGTAAACGTTGATATGTGTAACACGCATGCTTGAAAATGTTCCATGAACCTAACAAAGTATTTTTCAAATACTAATTATTATCAATTATTCCCTTTTCAAGTCTTTGGAAGCATAGGAAAGGTATGACGTATAGTTGCTATTTTGTATTACTAAGAAATTAGCTAATACTCGATTGTTGTCAAGGATAAGTTTTAAAATGATAATTTGGCAAGTCATTGTTTTAGAATAAACTCAGGATGGAAGATAATGGGACGAAGGAAAGTTGATTGTTGAGCGTGTGTGGAGTTCAGAGCGCCGTCAACTTTGCGACGCCATGTCTGCCCCGATGTGTGACAGCCGGTAAGCCTCTTTATCTAAACCCCGTCTTCTAGACTCTCCGCCATCTAAATCCACCAGTATTGTATTATTTTGCTAACAATCACTTACTGCTTCGAAATCAACACACCCTTCAAAAAAATCCCAGGTTTCTATGCAATAGAAATTTGGAATAAATTATATCCACTCGCAGGAGCCGGTACAAAACGCTAAGAGGTTTTCTGGCGGCAATACTTATAATTTTATTCACTATTTGAAATTTCTAGCCACCATAAAAGAAATTGAATACATTTATGTTGCGGTACGGCACCTGGTCACATCTGATTAAACAAAAGAAGTTTTTGGGTAGTAAGAGTAAATTTATGTTTGTAAGTAGTGGTTAATGAGGAAAGTGTGCGTGATTGAGTGTTGCATTAATTGAGAGCCTGGAATGGCAGAGTGTGTTGCACGCTTCTCAATAAATAAGTACTTGTTTATAATGAGGTGTTGCCGGCAGAGTTGTGTCAGATCACTGAGCGCCACAGTTAAACCTGATTCTTGCTGGAAATTCAAACTACTCACCATTTGAAATAAATTAGCTTGTCGATTGGATTCTATTACTGATTTGGAGCTAGCAGTGTCGACCTCCCCTAGACCTCTTCGCCTCTCGTCCGTTTAGCCTAATACCGCAGCCTGGCCAACTTGTGTTTATTTACAGTGAATATAAAGTCAGTTCTATATCATGCAACGTTTTTAACTCACACACTTTGCAACTGATTTCTCTGCAAGCTTATTCACACAATTAAGCCATTAATAGATTTTTCAAATGTGTTTCACCAAGCAGTCGTGAATTTAAATTCCAAATACTCAAATCCAAAGTGGATTGCTACTGATTGAGATTAATTCGCAAACTAAATCCTAATTGACAATTGTATTAATTGAGAAGAGGTAGTTTCCAAACACCTCTAGATTACGTCAACCGCAATGGAAGTGGAGAAAAGACTAAAACATTGTCACTTCGCCTTGCTCAATTATTACTTCTCTTACAGCAATCAATAATTTCTCTCCAACCAATCATCATCTTATTTTTGAGAACCCACCAATTCCCAAAATCTGGTGCGAAACGCTGCACAAATTTCAATTTAATTAACAAAATAACTTTTAACTAGGCGCCACAGTTGATTTTAAAACTTTCACGTTGTATTAAAATTAAGTATTAAATGTTTACAAATGGGAGGGGATAGCAACAAACTAGAATACGTTTAAGGTTACAATCTTGTTTCATAAGAAATGGAAAAAATGTTTCGACGGTTGGATATATTGAAGACTATTTTGAAGATTTTGGAGAAACTCTTCCAGCAATTGAAAAATCGCGAAAATGGAGTCGTTTCAACTCAATCGCGGTCGCTAAACGTTAAAATGAGTTCTCGAATTTATGTCGAATCGTCCAGCGATTTTCAATTAACTTGATGCGCTAATGACTTTAGGAGAATAAAAAATATTTAAAAAAAATCTGATTGTTTTACAAGGATTGTTTTAGAGAACTCAGGTTTAACTTAAAAAATTGGAACTATTGCCTATATACTATAGGTAATGTGCATGTCCTGTCCTTATAATATATTTATCCTTATAATAGTCAGGATAGTTCATGGCAGAGTGTAATTCAAGGCAGCCAACTGCACCAACTGGTTATGAACGAAAAATTAATGCTAGTTGTCTGAGATTTTTCGTACTCTAGAAATGTGTTTTTCCTGTAAAACTATTACTTTTTGGGAATCATAATGATTGCAATACTTCTCCTACAAAGGTAAGAGTAAGTTAAAGTAATGTCAAGAAATTTTACTTGAAAACAAAACTTTGAATATAAGCAACAAACGAGATTCTGGGAAGACGGCTGCAGAAGAATTTAGGGTGGTCGGTGAGGTCTAAGAACCACTTTCCACTAGTCCACTTTCTTAATTGAGAATTACCTGCAGTGTTCCCTAAAGACTTGAAAACCTCCAGCGGTTGTCAGTAAATTACCTAGGAGACTGCAAAAGCCATTTCTAACCTATAAAGTCTGGCTACTAAACTTTTACGTCTTTTTTTTTTACGTTCAGATGTTTGCGCTATTTTTTACTGCTCATAAGTGGCTAATTATTGCGATGGAATCAAATTCTTCAAAGTGGATTTCTCTATGACGTACCATTTGTTCGAGGGTAATATTAAGTAAAGAGATTTAATGTTTTTACGTTAGCGGATTCTATGAGTTGAAACTAGATCGACACTGAATTTCTTACCATATCCGCACAACGGAAACTCCATTGATAATGTTTCGTTAACATCTTGTACTACTGTTTCGGATGCTACCTCTAATAAGGTGGGATTTACTTATATACTATAAGCCCTGCATTAATAATGCAGACGACACCAGAAAGAGGCATCACGGTAGACGAGAGGTTAGAAGCGAGGCCCGCAAAGCTAAGATTTATTGTTGGTCTAGGCCTTGGATTTTATTTAATGGTTAATGTGAGAAACTCATAGTAAAGTATGTTTGCTTGTTAGCCGCCTTTGATCTATGACACCTAATTTGGTCATTAGACAGAAAGTAAGCCCGCCTAATTTAGGCATTACTTTACTTTTTATTTTCTCCCTGCACACTCCAACTTGAGGGAACCTCAGAACGGACATTACCAATGAAAACTGGGAATAGAAACTTCGACAGGGTCGCCATACTTGCTGTTACCTGGTAAGAGGAAGTAACAAAGAGAGGTGGGCGCTTAAGCTCCTCATTTTCCCAAAGCCCACAGGGAGGTAGAACTTCTTGGATGGAAGGTAAATGTTGTGGTGAAGACATCAGAACTTAGTAACCTCAGCGCAGCCTGGTGGTCCGAGGTTCAAATCCCCATGAATTCTTTACCAGCTCATCCGAAATTCAAAACAAGTGTAGACATCGAATTTGAAGGCAGTCACCCATTCACCAAGCTAAACTACCAAGCGTAATTTGACAACGATTGCAATACTTCCTTTTGCTCAAAGTGAGAGGATGTAAAAAAGTCCAGAGGTTCAAACTGTTAAACATGATTGCGCAAAAAACAATTGATGACATCAACAACCGTATGCAAACTGTTTATAAAAATTAGCTCTTATAAAATATTTCGACTTACAAGAATGAGAAAAAGCAATATGATAAAAATTGATGGTAGATGTGTGTTTGGATTGTAGGGTAGGAATAGGAAACGTGAGAAAATGAGTTTGATATGGTAGAAACAAAAAAGAAAAATAAATACATATAAAAGGGACCACGGAGTAAATTCTACAGCCCAACTCCAAAGGAGCAGAAACAATTTCGTGAGGAAGAACTTCAGATGGTATGAAATAAGATGGTTTGGCTGTGGCAAACCCCTATATACAGACCTAGCAATTGCACAAAACCGCACTACCTCTGTGTGGGTATGTCCCATTCTACACAATACCCTCACACAACCTCAAAACAAACTTTGCCAACCCCGATGTGCCTTGGATAGGCCTTCTTTTACATCCTCCCACTTGATATGCGACCCATACTTGCCAGTATTCTGGAGTAATATCTTACAATATGATGGACGATTATGTGGCAACACGCTGCAGGCTACAACCTGGAGATTTTACAATGGCCTGTGAGTTTTAGCACATGCTGCTTTCGGCTGCTGGAAACCCCATTGCCGAGGGTATTGTAAATTAGTTGGGAAACATTGGCAAAACCGTTGTAATGCCTTTTTCGTATGTAACAAACTTATACAAAAAATATCCGTATTCATTCAGATATTTCTGAACAAACAGCTGCAAAATAAATCTGGTGGACAATATCCCACTACTTTGTCTTACAGAAATTCCCACAACAACCACTAAACCCAGTCCCAGGAAATCTGGTGTATAATACCCCACTACTTCCTGCCGTTCGGGTCCCATGCTAGTTGCACAAACTGGAGTGGTCACGTATTTCAAGCACAAGCCATTTCATTCTAAAACAAATAATAATAAAAATAATCAGAATCAGAGGAACTCAAAATTGGCATTTTAAGTAAAAGTTCGAGGCTTGGGCACGATGGCGTCACTTGCTGCTGTCACTAGCCAGAGAAAGAAAAACGACAGCTAGGAGCATGTAGCTCCTGAGAGTCCCCATGTTGGACGGAAGCCGCAGTTCCTTGTGGACCCATTTACCCACATTCCCTGCCACGCACAACCTGGCCAATCGACATTGTCCCGGCCCAAACTATCAACAATTAAGGAAAAACTGGAGGGTACAAAGCAACATTTTAACTCACATAATTCTCAACGTCCAAATGGGTACAACTTTAAATTTCTGAAACATAAATCTTTCATCATAATGACGTTTGCCAAACCATGCAGCATCTAACATGGCTCTTATGAGTAGAGGTTCTAAACTTTTTTGTTAAGGACCCCTTTGGAAGTAAGGTAAAGGGCCACGGGCCCTTTTGGCAGTAACGTGAATGGCCACGGACCCCTTTAGCAGTAAGGTAAAGGGCCACGGGCTCCTTTGGCAGTAAGGTGAAGGGCCACGGATCCCCTTTTCACTACCTTTAATTCTTAAACATATACAGCATAAAAGCAAACTGAAATTACTTCATAGCATGGAGGGTTTTTGTTAATATTCGTTAATTTAGACGCATTTCACTGCGGGCCTTCAGGAGGATTTGGTTTAGTTTCAGTGGCCTTACAGTCTCGTTCGCGAAACTTTACCACAAAGTTACATCCATACCTACATACAATTATTTACAGTTACATATACTTTTTAAAGCTTTTGTATTTAAATGTTCTATATATTAATTTCTTTTCCTATATATTATTAAATAATTTAATTTCTTTTAAAAACTTTATTGAATTATCTATTCTATTCGGATCATTTGCCCGATTTTATTTATTTCATTATTTCTAAGAAATGTTGCATTATTGCAGTTTCCGGAGTGTCGCCAACTTTAAGCCATCCGCAGTAAATACTAAAAGTTTCTTAGGGTTTTTTTAATTCAAAAATGTATACATATTAATAATTTGTTATAACCTGATACGCCAAGTTCTAATAAATTTTGTGAAACATGATGTGTCATGTTATATTTTATTTTTCCATCATTTGTGTTGATGTGAAGTTAGTACTGAGACATTAACTCCATTTAGAGATTGTTAGCTTCCATGAGAATTCAGTGTGAGTTCGGCTGTCATGGAGCTAGGGTGTGAAAACGCAAACGCAGATAATTTCTAAAAAAAGTTTACAGAGAGAGTCCCCAAAACGATATTACCGATGAATACGCAGTCATTCGGCAGTTTCAATACTTCCTTACACAAGAGAAGATAAAATTGATTTCCCACTTTTTGAACAATAGTTTAAACAGAGGTGAGGTTAATTTTAAACTGTATTATAGATTTTGAAGTTAATTAAAATTAGTCAACGACCTGTAAAATATAAATTCTAGCATTACTTCTCCTTTAGTAGAATATTTCAAAAACAAATATTTCAACCTTTTTGTTTTCAATTTAATGGAAACTGAATTGTATTGGCCAATAAAGGATGGTAATAAAGTGAATTAATTTATGATCCGTAAGTACGATCGATAAATTAATTTAACCCAATATTTCAGTAAATTTTGTAATCATTGTCAAGGACTTTGAACGAACCCATGGCTATTTCAAATGATACTAGGGTCTAAGTGCCAGCAGCTGGATTCGAATCCGAGATCTCCGTGTATTCGCTAATCTCTCAGCTAAACACTACCCCCTTTATTGCAGTAAGAATACACCTTAAAAATGGAATTTAACGTAGTAACAAGAGGACTGCCGAACATGCCGAGTAAGATATGAGTTTGGGTTTCACACGTGCCTCCATTGACTATTACTCTATCTTTTTTTCTTCACATTTTACAAATTTCCCTCCCTCATTAAGATGAAAGGGAACTGTTAGATTCCCTAAGATAAGGACTTGACACTCAGCTTTAGAACCAAATCAACCTACCGGATGAGCCACTTTAGCGTATCAAGTTCCGAAAACGGTTTCTAAGGCATTCTTTAAACTTCTAACTTTTTTTAAAAACATTTAATAAAAAATATCTGGACAAAATGGACAAAATAGGATACATTTGGATCAATTTGTCGAGGAAACATAATTCAGTTACCCCAATCTGCTGTTTAAATGATGTTCTATAATTTGGACTTCTAGACTGAACTTGTGTTCATCCAAGCCAGCAATCTCTTAAATTTCAAAAACTCAGCTGATAACGAACTCACCATTTTTTATAAATTCAACATGACAACCATTCTTACCTTCAGAATTCATCAATGACTTTATCCGAATGCGTTATCCCAAATTCCACACCCTTCTCGCACCTTTAATCCATCTACTTTACTTATTATCCATTTTGGATAATCCCCTCACCACGACTGGGGTAACAGTATTTAATAAAAATAATTACGAGATCAATACGTAAGATCAAAACGAAGAGAGATATAGAGGTTTAAAATTTGAACGAACTTCAAAACCTCCAAAACTATACCTTTTAAACCTTATTACTTATTAGAACTAGAACATAGCAAATTATACTACTTATAGAACTAAAATTTCTCTACGATACGGTAATGAATTCATTCAAATCTGATCAACACGAAGGGAGATACAGGGGTTTGAAATTTAATGGAATTTAAAAACCACCAAATTTAACCTTCTATATCTTATTAACCATTATGACTCAAACATTGCAATGTATGATAGTTTTGGTATTCGACCTTGTTGATTGATGATTTTGGGGAATATTGAGGTGCGGTCGTAAATTTAAACACAAATTTTGTTTCTTCATACCAAAGTTTCGGTAAATATATTACCTTCATCAGGGTATGTAAAATTTGTGGAGTTTAATGTTAAGCTACATCATTATAACTGTTGATCAACATTTAAATTTTATGCAATATGAAAGATCGGTAAACTTTAACATGCAATATCTCATTTAGTATTGCATCTCTAATGTTTATATTTCTCTCAAATGTGGGAATGGTTATTGTCTGCAATTGTTCTAAAATACACAGAATTCCCTACTATTAGAATCGAGATATTACGCCGCAATTATATTCTAACTCTGTTAACGGTGGTCGGGGCTAAAAGAAAGTGTTTGAATTTCGGTTTCCAAATGAGAGAGACCCAATATATACTATATTCTTGCTCTGCCCAAATACATTAAATTACTGGTTTTTCTGGCTATTTTTTATTTTTATTTTTTAAAAAGGACGATTTAATATGTATGTTATGGCTGCACTGCACGTTTAAAGGGCGGGTTTTGGTCTAGTGGTCATGAGCGTGGCTTTGTAAGCGGGAGGTCCCCAGTTGGAATCCCGCGTTTGGCTACTTTTTATTTATCATTTATTCATTAGAAATTTTTTTTATAGTAAAGTATGAATTTCCGCCTCCGTCCACGACAACTGATTGGTAGGTAGTCTGACGTTAAGCCCCAGCTGAAAAAATAGGCGATTACTTTACTTACTTTTACACGTTTAAGAGCATGGCCTACAGCTTCGTCGATTTAGATGATCTATCGGTTAGCCCAATGGGGTGGGAAGACGAGTGGCCGACACCCTCGTCGAAAGCGATGATTGGTCGTTTAGTAAATGAGGTGAAGAGCGTAAATGGTCGCAATTTTACACAAAATTTGCGCCTGAGTCTTCATTTTACTTCTACTGAAGACCGTAGAAATAACGAGCACGATTAGGAATACAATAAACTACGCGCCACGACGAATACAAAGCAACGTTAAAAAAATGTTTCAGGCATTTTTCGAGTGAATACCCACCTGAAAATAAAACTGTAAATCGATTTAGTAAAATTTGCTCTTTTTCGGTTGGTTAATTTTGTCTGGCATCTTATTGTTCCCAAGGGGGCACCTAATCCAAATTTTGGTGATTTATTTTTGTTTTTTGAGTTTTGCTCACTTCATAGAGAGACTGATTCACCCCCACTTGAGAAGAACTCAAAATGAACATTTGAGGAAAACTCAGCGTGCTGGAAAAAGCTCCAACAATCTCAGTTGTGGCATTCAAATTCAGTTTTGCCAAATTCTACACAGCTATAATTTTTCTCACGTATGTGAATGAGGTTGTGAGGGATTGTGAGAATATTGCTGTAAGAGAATGAGCTTTGCGAGGAAAATAAGTTCGCCTAGGCTACGTGCCGATTAGGCAGTGCCCGTTCTACTGAGCCACTCTTCCTTTGCCTTGCAAATATTGATGCCCTCCCACTGCCGGTTACCCCTTAATGATATTCTTGTCGCTTTAGGTCCTTTTCCCCCACCAGAACTCCAATCTCAGCGGGCTTCAACGCTTTCCATGACCACTTAAATAAAAATTAATTTCTCTTTAGTGAAAGCATTTGAAAGGAGGAGTAGGCAAAATGCGGCCTAGTAAAAACTGTGGAATTAGGCTGTATAGTACGCAGATGGTAATTCTGTAAGAGATGGCGTCGTTTTTGTTGGTTTATAAAGAGAGTACTTGAAATGGGGATTTAGGATTCAGGGTTTTAGTAGCAACTGTTTGTCCACAAAAAGATGTTTAATGAGGCAATGAGCGCAAACAGCCACATCAAAAACAGGGACTCGCTTTTACAAACAGCAGCACTTCACCTCTTAGCCACCGCAATATTTTTATAGTTGAATGGTATCGAAATCGCGTCAAATTTTTGAAATTATATTATCACCAGCCAAAATCATGTTTTAAGGTTAGCTGTGAAAAAGTTAGGTTTTAGAAAACGGTTCGTGAGTTAATTTTGAGTAATGGAATTTGCATAAAGTTCAAATTTGATTAAATATTGTTTAACCCTTTGACCTCCAAGCCATTTGGTATCACCTTTCACCACTGGGATACCTCCAACCCACACAACATCATCCTTTGGTTATTTTCCCTCACTCTAGGGAAGAAAATCGTGGAGAGTTTCCATTTCGAGTTTGTAACGTGAATATCCGTTTTGAGATACCCTGAACTCAAAAAGTGGTTTTTTATTAATTGGTCTGTACGTTTGAGAGTGACCACCGAAACTCAAAAACGAAAAATTACAGAAAGTTCAAACTACATTAAAATCATAATTTAAACTTGTCTTACTAACTATCGTCTTCCGAGTAATTGTTTTATATTATTTTGAAGTCACATTGTAAATTATGTCTCAGTCTCCATGACGAATTTGTAAACATCCAGATCTCTCGTTTTTCGTTTTGTAGTCTTGAAGATGAAGTATAGTTCGAAACGTTGGCGTGAATATTTTTTATTTATAAACTGACCGAAACTCAAATTCCTGAGTCCGAAAAATGCCACTATCTTACAAGTTTACTCATCTACAAGTAATTTTGGTGTGGTGAAGCCTGTAAACGTAGTTGGCTTAACGCGACCATTAAAGTTTGAAGGTACAATTTAGATTCAGTAGGAGAAATCCGTTCCTCCACATTGGTGCCCAGTAGTTTTTCCATTTCCTCAAAACGTATTTCTGGTGGAACTTAATTGCTAATATAAATTTTCACGATTGCTATACTTCCTTCTCTAATAGGCGTATGAGTTAACAAATGTGCTACCTCGACAAAATAAAACCTTGCAATCTTGATTGGATTGCAAAAAAAAAAAAAAAAAGGTTTGATTATTGCATGTGGAGTAAAACAAAAAACTAAGAGTAATTTGCTAACACGATATAAATTACATATTTTCACCACTGCCACGATATGGTTAATGCAGGAAGATAATTTCCATAATTCCTCAGTGTTTTGACACAAGAGTGTAAACAAAAAATTTAAGCAATCGACAAACCGATTTTTATTTTAAATTTCGCTTACTACACTAGATAAAAGAAAGTACTGTAATCCTGTAATCGCGTTAAATTTTCTATATCAAGTTTTCACGAGCAATATTTGTTCCGTGATTCCCCGAGTTCAAATAAGCAGTTTTTACGAATTGGTCCAGTGTGTCTGAGTGTTTTAACATAACTTCAAATAATCGATGTCAAATTTGATATATAGTTTTGATCTCTCTATCGAACAGGAATTCAACTTTAAGGCAAAATTAGCTAAACGAATGTGCCTCTTTTCAAAAAAAGAAAGATACTTTTTTCTTTATTAGATTAGTGTCGACGAACGATTGGTGTGGAACAGCCTAGTGAAGAAACGCTTCGAACACAGCGCAAAAAACGAAAACTATAAATCACCCTACAAGCTCCAACAGTGGGTATTTAGTAAAATTCTACGCGAATATTACTCATTCAAATCTAGAATTCTGCATTGAATGCTTATAAACGATCGCACAAAACCACAAGGCTGAATATTTATATTGAACATTTCGTTTTCAATAACTACATAAACATTTTTTTAATCTTTTAATACTTTTATAGCTCATAAAAATGCATTTTTATAGCGGGGTTTCAGTTCCTCTGGCAATGTAAACATAACTCATTCATCTTATCTTTAAACAAGAATATTTACTACAATAGTAATAAACGAGGTGTAATAAGTATGATTTTACTTTACTGAACAGATAGTCCTTTATTTCATGGAACCCTATTAGGTGAAGCTGGCTGCATCTTCAGGATACTTGGCGTCTCTGCAGGTATCCCGGTCTAACAACTGCTATCCCTGTTATCCCAAACACACAATAAGTATAGGGCCTACAGATGTAGTTGATAAGTGCAGTTACTCTCACACTTCAGTAAGTTAATAAGTCAGCCATTCTAAAGTGTCATTTTCTGAATCGATTTGTTACTTGAATTGAATTCGACGCGGAATACTAATTGCATGTATGTTTTCTTCTTGATCCAACGATTTTGTTTCTTCTTCAACTATACATACTACATACTATACTATACATACTATGTTGGTGTAATATTTTTATTTACTTTTTTTTTCAGTAACTCTAAGCATATCTCTTAGGAGGGAATGATAATGAACCCTCTTCTTAATAGGTGCCATTTCAGTACAGTGTACAGTTTAACACCTGTACTTTCTAGACACCCTCAAATGGTTTTAAAATGCATGTTATATAATCACTTATACTTGCGTAAATTGCAGTAAAGAACAGAGGTCAGCCTACCATTCTGCGTCCAACCTGTATTTGTATAGAAGCAAAAGAGCTCGCGAAGCCAAAAATCCAATTAATGTGTGACACTTTTCCGCTTAACTATTTAGATATTAGTGGTTAACAGAAGCTCTAAAGTTTGACAACAGCCAAGTTTTTAGTAAACTAAGAAGTTAGAAATTAATTTGAAATAATAATTCTGATTGTTTATTTATTTAAGTTTTAGTAGAGTGTTAGAGGCATGTAAACTAGAACTTTTGTCAGGAAATGAGCCTTAGTTATTTCTTTTGTATATGAGATATCCGTAGATGCAAAGAGAACTGCTGCGCCTGCTATATGAGGCGTAGATGTTGTAATCCAAGGCCAGTAAATATGGCCTACAAGTGTGCAGTATATACAAGTCTAATAAAAATCGTTTTAGCTGCAGTCGAAAAAATTGTCAAAAGTATACTTAATAATGGTAGGGTTCGGAGCGAAAACAAGATGTTCACTAACGTGTGGGTCCTGGAACACAAGGCGTCGTGTTATCTACTCGGGAGTCGACCTATTTCACTCGGCACCTGAATTTGTTTCAAACAAATAACAATAAGATCGGACGGCCATTAGTATAATCGTAAGTCTTCCTGAAGAGCTACTGAAGACTGGAGAATTGCATTCGTCTCAGCCGCGGATAGTCAGCGTAGGTTTTCATGGAACATAGGAAGGTATTGTGCCAGTGTGTAGGCCAGCAATGTTTGGCTCTTCGGTGAAGAAAAAACCTTATTTTTCGTGATCAGGGAACCAAGATAAGTATTTCTGGCGAAAATTCAAATTAGTAAATGTGACTCGATACTTTCCTCTTAAGTAAGAAAATCTTCCTGAATGCTGCGTGTTTATATATGTATGTAAGAGAATAGCGGAATAATCGACGTGGTGTGAAGTGAGCGTAAATAGGTGCAAAGCAAGCAGTTAGCCTACTTGCTCTGCACTTAGCTTCTTATTAACTCTTCCTATTCTAGTGGCGTAATCGCATGATGGAAATCTCATTACAGCTCTGTGTATGAGCGTTCGCTGAGAGTCGGCACACAATTCACTTTCCAGCAGCTTTAAACCCTTCTAGCGCCAAACTGGATTAACCTCCATTAGACGGGAAGCTCGTCTATCCATGTTGTAACAGCACTGCCGTGATCATGGCACTCATGATTGCAAATATGATGCATATATGGTCGCTGCTAAAGTGATGGGAGTAAGCATGATACACCCAATAACTGCAACAATAACTAAACCACCCACTTCGTTGTATTTTAAGTGTTTGCAAAGCTTTTTATAACAAATACTAATTATTGAAATAAGCAGAAACCAATTCACTCAAACTTATGGCTAACAATTTATTTTCAAATTCAAAATTCAAGCAGAGCTATTCCTATCCCTTAATTATGTTTAAATGTAGTACCAGACATTGTTCCGAGGTACACTTCTTTGTGTAGCTGCCCTTTCCTGAGGACTCCACTCACAAAACTGGAAGAGGAAAAGAGAAGGTGCCTCAATACTTCCTCAATAAACAGATCAACCAATCCGAAGGTTTGGAAATCTTCCAAGCATAATCAGAATTAAATTCGAAACCTGTAAAATATTATTTCTCAATGTAGCAAACACAATACTTACAAAAAGCAATTTCGAAACTGTGGTTGTAATTGCAGACAGATGAAGGTTGTGTAATTGTAGAAGTTATTCTGGAGGGCGGTGTTAGCCATGTATTCTAATGTGAGGGCCCCATCACTAAATCATAATATAGCCAGCAGGGGGTGCGCACAACGGCTCGTAAAAACCATTAACACTTGAAACTGGATCTAACAGCAATGTTAATTAAAATTCTAAACTTCGTTATGATGTCAATTTTTTTATTCTATATTTATTTATTTTTTTTAATATACTGTTATTTATTTTATTACTTTGTCCAGTTTAGGAATTTTTATTTCGAATATCGATGCCATCACTGCTGACAAAGCGGACTGCCCAGTGTTGGGGGGCCAAAGTGTGCAGCTACTGCTTCTACATATCGATAAATGCTAAACGTACATGTGTCCCAAGTTTCGTCCAATCGACTTCCTGGACTAGAAAAAAACTATTTTTGTACTATATTTATTAAGGTACTGCATTTATTAGTTCTTTATCCATCGTGAAATAAGAGTCAAGTAAAGGAAGGCCTATTTTTCAGGCGTACTTTACTTCCAACTACCGAATTAGGTGTCGTGGACGGAGGCGACTAGCCACCATACCTTACAATGAATTCTTTGATTAACCATTAAATAAAATCCATGACCTAGACCGAGAATAAAACCCAGTACCACCATACATCTTCGCTTGCAGGCCTCGTCTCTAACCGCTCGGCTACCGTGACGTCTGAATAAGACTACACGTCAGCTTCATCATTAATTCATGCTGATTGCGAAAAAATACTTTCTGGCTTTCATGAAAGAAAAACTCTCGAAAAGAAGATTTCAAGTGTTTTTTCAACAAGTTTAACGGTAGAAAGAAAATTTCTAGACAAAAACATGCTCCATTTTAGTAATCTACGCATAAAAAATATTTTCAGGGCTATCACAGCTGAAGTTACTGTAGTGGTTATGAAGGGTGGATATGAAAGTGGGAGATACCGGTTCGAATCCGGCGAGCAGTCACTTTTTGTTAAAGAAAACGTTTGTCCCTGTGGATTCGTGGTGAAAATTGGTCCACAGTATTTACCGTTTGGCGTAAAAGGCAACTAAAGGGACTATTGCCCGCTGACCAAATCACTTGTCCACTTCCTACCCGTTTCTCCATTTTCTTTTCCTTTCTTGTCCTCCTAAGCTCCCTAAACAGTCCCTTCTGGGTTAGAAATAATATTTTAAAGGCTAAGGGAGTAAACCAAAACAGAAAATCCTGGCCCCAAAGATGGGAGTTGGGCGCAGGGTTGACGGCCCTACCAAATAAAATCAACTATGGTCATGAAA
Source organism: Rhodnius prolixus (assembly GCF_049639745.1). NCBI lineage: Eukaryota > Metazoa > Arthropoda > Insecta > Hemiptera > Reduviidae > Rhodnius > Rhodnius prolixus. The sequence goes on along the minus strand of NW_027411625.1, from coordinate 15,360,137 downwards.
GCAAACACAAGGATGGAAAAGAATCGCCTAGGAAAGAGTGGAAGGTGAAGGAGACCCAGGCTCTTTTACGGCCGTAGCGCCAAGAGGTAGTAGCTAGGAAAAATGCTAGTTGTAAATTATGTACATTCACCCCGACGCTAATTAGTAGTTGGGAAAAATAGGTGATTACTTTGACCTGATTATCACTGCTTAGCTCATTCTTGGAAAGCAGATAGACTTACGTCCAAAGACTTGTCAACAGCAGGTCCGGAGCCATTAAGGGAAGAGAGGCGTCTAATTTGGCCAATCCATCAACCTGCCCATTTCTCCAACTTCTACATCGAGAAGATTATTCCCCCAATAGCAACTTTCCTTTAAGTAGGACAGCAATAACATTCATCTACATATTTTATTACTTTCGTCTGTAGACGCAGACCAAAAATTCAGCCTCTTGCAGCTCTTCTGCAACCAGAATCTTTTTTCGAAACTTAAAGATTGAATGTAAATTGTTATTTCATCCGCCCAACGTACAGTGTAAACCAAAATTTGAAGTTTAGTTGGTATTGTAGAATTCTTGATCTAAAGCTAGGGTTGCAGGCTTAGAATGTGAGTTATGCAAGGCTAAGGCTTTGTGTTAGTCATGTCACTCTCGTGTTGTATTTTTCTTTTCACCAAATGTGAAGTTTGCCCAGCATACGTGACTTTGCGGTCACTATTTTAAATTGGTCTATTTGTTGTGCCTTGTCCTAACTTTAATATATAAATTAATTTTGTCTTCTTTTGGATATACTGAGTGCCGCGAATGTAACGTTGCAAGCTGTAAATAATTCGTTGATCGTTTTTTCTGGGCTTTATTTGTTTATATATTCTATAAATATTAGTATAAATAAAAGGGTTATGCTCAATTGGTTCGGACTCGGGTGATAGTGAACTTCGTTGTTTAGTGTTTCGCTGCCACTTGTTGATTACTGGTTGTTCCGGCTAGTTGTTTTTATTGGTTGTTCCTGCTTTTTTGTGTGATGTTGGTTTTTGATATTTCTAGTAGAATTTCTGTTTTAAATTAAAACAAGAAAACAAGCAGCGAATCAACAATTCAGCAACACACGTGTGATTGAGCTTGGAATGTTAAGACTGTTTTGGTTTCCTCTTATACAGTGAGAGACGATGTAGGCACACCTCCGTTCCAAAACCTCTGCCCAATAAAAGTAAAATGATTTTTCCAGACTTGCACTCGAAATTTCAAAATTGGAAACATAGCTGAAGTGATTTAATAATGTTTAATACTGAAGAGATATGCAACTATAAATACTGAAATGACATCCATGATTGCAGTTTGAAATGGACGTGAAATGTTCCATTTTACACTTCCATATAAATCTCTTATCATTTCAAACTCCTAAATGGCCTGTAAACAAGAGCAATAGATCATTGGTCCCAGTGATGCCAATATCCAAACCAGTAACTATCTGTTTGCTCCTCTCAACTGCCACTTTGATCATACACATTTCATTTTTAAAAATCCATTTTCTAACATCGCAAAACATTTAAACAATTTCAAAGTTTTTTTTTGTGTTTTTTATGGAGGGGGAGGCTTGTTATTTAGTTTCTCTCGCTGAAAGTAAGAGCATTACATTGATAGATACATTGGAAACACATTTTGAGTTGCTAATCTTCGCCATATTTTAATAATTTGGCAGGGGAATTATCGCAACGATGCCGCTTTCGCAGTTTGATCTCTATTTGCTCTTTTAGAGAGAAGTACTGTAAACGCAGGAGTAGACACTTTTCTGTGCAGTCCTCCCGGCTCTGACACCCTGGATATTCCAAACACTGCACTCCAAATTAAGAATTTACGAGATTTCTGGCAAGGTAGACACTCCTCCGCTATATCCCTCGCAATCACCAAGTTTTCTAAACCCAACGCTTTCTAGGGCAATCCCAGATAAGCGGACGCTAGGCAATTAGGCTTATCCATTAGGTGTTTACCCATCCCTTCACCACTAATTCATAACTACACCGGATTTCTTGTATAGTTCATGACCACCCAAACTCTCGTTATTCAGGAAATGCAACTTATTCTGAGTGCCACCAGACATGACTGTGCGGCTGAGCTAGAATTTTGGTTTGCTAAACTCAAATTGGCATACGCTTCAACTATCTCTGTAAACCCTACGTATCATCTCCTCAACAGAACCTTACAGTTAAAAAAGTTAAGTGTAAGGGTTGATTAAACGCCAAAAGGGACACAAATCAAGAAGTACCCAACATTTCATTCAATCTTCCACTCGTAACTTCTGCCATTTAGAAACATTTGAAAAAGCTTAGGTGTTTTATTCAAATTTTATAACAGTAATATCATTTAAGTAATTTTACTGGGTACTTGCTGATTTGTGTACCTTTTCGCGTTTAATCAACTCTTATACTTAACTTTTAGAACTACCGTAAATTCACAATCCTCAGTAAAGATCCTCATCTTTTTATGAGTAAATAAAAGTAAAAAATATAAAAAAAATGTACCTATCGACAAATTAATAAAATTACAGAAATAAAATAAATAAAAATGAACGGGGAGGGATTAGCTATGTGGTTAGCGTACTCGATTCCCACGCGGAGGTCCCGGGTTCGAATCCAGCTGCTAACCCTTAGATTTTCTCTTCCTAGGAGCTTCTAACAGCTCACTGTACGGTGATGGACAGTGTTGTCTGTAACGAGAGAACACTGTCCGGAGGCCGGCAATGCACTGAAATAAGCTCCGGGCGCCAATAACCTTAGATGTTGACGCGCCTTAAAAAAAATAAAATAAATAAAAATGAACACTTGAAGATAGCATCAAGATAATAGAAGAGACCCACAGAATGCACCTAATGAACATTACTACTACATCATATTAGGCAGGCGTTTCAAAGATCTATCTGTATTATCATTTTTTTTTTTACACTTACGCGTTTGTAAATAAATTAAAACTGTCCGGTAGGACAGTTGTATAAGGGTTGACCATCAAAAACTGCACGAAAAAGTGTAACGTTGAAAAACACCCAACTTTGACAATTTTTTTCTATTTTTCTATAAAAGATAAAATTCCCAAATTTTCTTTATAATATAGGGCAAATCCTCCTTTATAACTGTAATTTTTTTGCAACCACCCAGATCTAATAGGTTTCGAGAAAAAAGTTGCCGAAAATGAGCAAAAACGGCTTTTTCAAAAAATGTTCTTGTTCTTGTTCTTCTTCTTCTTCTTCTTCTTCTTGTTGTTGTTGTTGTTGTTGTTCTTGTTACCTTTTTTGTAAACAACGTAGCGCCTAAACGCGTGAACCGATTTTCATGAATGAGGTGTCATTCGATTCGGAATTTTATGTAGATGTGCCTTTTGGGGGTCTCGGCCCTGTACATCGAATGGGAGAGGAGTTAGCCCCCTTTATGTAAGGCCCCCTCCAAAATTATTATTACTAATTACTCTGTAAATCTTGGCCCGATTTTGATAAAATTTGGTAGGATGATAGGGTTAGGGCTCCCCTACCTAACATTAAAGCGACGATCTGCTCTTACACTTGTTAAGAGGAAGTATAGCAATCATTTCAAATTATCGAGGCGTGAACCGATTTTCATGAATGAAGTGTCATTCGAATCGAAATTTTGTACAGATTTGTACTTTAAAAGTCTCGACGCTGTGCCTTATAAGGAGGGGAGTTTGCCCCACCCAAGTAAAGCCCTTTCTAAATCTATTATTACCAATATTTCTATAACGCTTAGTCCGATTTTGATAAAATTTAGCACGAAGCAGTAATTAAAGCTCCTCTACGTGGCTGTGATGTGCCATCATGCTCTTACACCTACTAAGAGGAAGTACTGCAATCGTTAAAATTATCAATGGGTGAACCTATTTACATTATGAATGAATTGTCGTTCGATTCAAAATCTTTGCCTTTTAGGGAGAAGTACTGTAATCGCAGTTTATTTTTCTTGCTCCTCTTAAAAGGAAGTACTGAAATCGCAGTTTAATTTTGCTATTTACGTACAAATACCTTCCTATTTTATTCAAAACGCTTTCTCAAAAAAATGGTTATTGAGGATGGTTTGGGGACCGCAACTATAATCATTCTTTAAAAAGATCTCTCCAGTGGTAGTTACGGTTCCGATTTAACACCTTATCAGGTTATAATGATAGAATAGCTTATTCCAAATTTTAAAAAATCTGTAAAGCAGACGTAACTTTGCAAATAGACAAAAAGGAAAATCTATCCAAAAGGTACAAAAATCTCCTTAACAAAAACTTACAGTTTTAAAAGTTAAGTATAAGGGTTGATTAAACGCCAAAAGGTACACAAATCAGCAGTTCCCAACATTTCATTAATACTTCATTGATATAATTTAAGTAATTTTACTGCATTAACTTTTCCTTCACATTTTTTAGAATTTATTAGATGTCACAGACCCTTATGCTGGCCAGTTCATTCATAATATTTTTTTATTATAATTATGATAAAATGAGTGATGAATTATTCTGAGTAGTCACATATACATGCATGTTAAAGTAGAAAAAAACAAAGTTAGAGTCGGCCACTTTTTAAATTTCAATCACGGAGGATTCAAAACAATATTTCAGTCTTAAATTCGTCTTACCGAAATATTCGTGAGCACAAATAACATACATTTAATAACAAGTAGATTATTCAACAATATTTACTCATTTCTCAATTGTAATTTAATTTAGTCCCCCTAATTTTACTTATGGTAAAATACTGGAATAATTAGCTGTCCTAAAAATATGCATATCTTTATTTTCTTTATTTTATATTACATATATATAACATTGTGGGAAGAACACCTAGATTGAGAATGTAATTGAAGAAAACTATATTATTTGCGATAAAGCCAGATTATTTATTACTTATTATTACAAACGTTTGACTACAACATAAAATAACAATTACTTTAATCGAAGAATGAACTTAAACCAATGATTTTTATTTAAAAATAAAAATAAATGCATAAAATCATTGATGTAAAAAAAGTTTATGAATTTTTTAGCCTCTTATTTTTTTTATATTTTTTATAACGTTTTCTTTTTCACCTGTGATTAATAGTTTGATTATTATAGATAAATAGATATTACAGTCAATCTAAGTTAAATGGTGTGCTACTTGAGTAAATATTTTGTAGACGAAAATGGCCAGCATAAGGGTCTGTGACATCTAATAAATTCTAAAAAATGTGAAGGAAAAGTTAATGCAGTAAAATTACTTAAATTATATCAATGAAGTATTAATGAAATGTTGGGAACTGCTGATTTGTGTACCTTTTGGCGTTTAATCAACCCTTATACTTAACTTTTAAAACTGTAAGTTTTTGTTAAGGAGTAGGTAAATCTGCCGTAATTAACCCATGCTAGCCAGTTTTTCCCCTTCAACCATTTTTTACAGTACTTATAGAAATTATTCTAAACCGCTTACATCATAATTCAGAATATGTTGGGCAGACAACCAAAAAATTGTGTGTTCAAACTCTAAATTACACTTCGGACACAAACCTAGGTAAATAATAATTTAAAAAAAAACAAAACAACAGCGGTTTGGGGCCGCCGCCTTCGCTGGGATACCTTCATCAGAAGCTTCTTGTAAAATAGAATTTATCAGACATGCTACAAAGATGTTGGAGCACTCATCTAATTCCAGCTATAGTTGCATTCATACTTCCACCTCAGAATGACAGAATTCAAAATACCTGAAACAAAAGAGAAAAACAAAATGAATAATCACAATACTGGTACCACATTTAATGACAAACAAGTATTTGATTAATTTATTATTTTTCCCCTACTACAGTCAGCGCATGTAACCGTGTAAGGGGCGAATGTACTCGTAGATCTAGTGGTTATGAAGCATGGTTTTGCAAGTGGCAGTTCCCCAGTTCGAATCCTGTACACATAGTAGCTACGTTTTATTTAATTGAAAAAAATGTTAATAGTAAAGTATGCGCTATTGCCCCCTGATATTTGAGTTGAATTTGAGTGTTTTGGCGCGTGACTAACTCCCGAATACAGTGTGTAATAGAGATTTTTTTAGTCTAGCGAAAGAAGCAATTGTAACCTCTATAAACCTGAATTATTTTAAGCAAAATTAAAGTTTCAAGAAAATGTATCAATTAGAATAATTAAATTAAGAGAACGTTGTGTTTCACGCTAGATTTTTTAAAATTTACTTCATTTAGAACTGTCGGGAAATGCTTGGTCTAGAATTGGTGTAATTTGTTAGAAGAGCTAATCTATTATACTAGAGTGAGATGGAGTCTGCAGTAACAGATATAAATAGCCGCCTGTAATAAAAGAAATTAAAGGATTTCATTAAAAATAATAGAAATGTCTGGCAATACAAATGTTCTACTGCGTTGCAAGTCTTACAGATTTTGAAAATAAATAAGCGACACAACTTGTTCAGAATAATTAATTCTAGAAACAATCAAATCTGGTTCGCGACTTTAATTTCTATTAACACTCGTGGATTCCTATTGACTTTTCAAAACGCATGTTGAGATCTGCTAAGAGAGCTGTCCGAGCTCAGCCTAGTTCAAAAACGGAAAGTCACGAATAGTTCGATCAGGTACTTCATAGGGATCCACTGTGGTTTTAGTCAAAATCCAAGTGCCACTTTACTGAAACTATTTTTCATTTATTTGCCATTTTCTCAGAAACACTCTTCTATTGATTTTCTTTAAATTTGATACACTGATTCAATCTTCAATTGAGACACTTTTTCAGGGAGTTCCTCGTACTATTCAGAATCACTGTGAGTTGCTTATAAACCGACTTTGAAAGAATTGTGCTTGGTTGCCCTTGGTTAGCATGAAACAAAAACAGGACATCGTAGGCAAACAGTGTAATCTGTTTATTTCTAGGTATCTCTCCTTATCTTACCCACGCCACTACCAAGTTATTTCCGAATTCCGCGCAGTACCAAAAGTTTATATTTAATTTCATCTCTCCATCAAATAGAATTTTTACCATTTAATGGAAATAAGTTGAAGATGGTACAAAAACAAATTAGAACGTTAACAAATGTGGTTAGGTCTGTTAGGTTGCATACTGTGGTTTGTCGCAGCACACTTGCTGACCGGTTTCAAAATGTCATCCACCATCAGAGGTAGTTACTCAGTTTGGTGGAGAGAGTTCGACTATTATCTTTCTGCCTCACATTACACTCGCATATAATAAAAAGATACAATCAACATGCGCCCTTCGACGGATAAGATCAACGACCAACGTTAGCGTTATTCACTCCAGCGCTATAACCAACGGTACTGTCAGCTGCTGTCCAAATGATCAGGCTGTGCGAACGAGATGCCTACAATTTTAATATTTTATTTCATTAATTGCCCTGTAGCAATTAAAAAAAAACATCCTACATATTCAATAACGGAGTTGGAACGGTACAAAGCGCCTCTGTACCGTTAATAACTTTTATTGAAAATGTTGATGAACACTGAGAAAAGCAAATTATATTTGTTTATTTTAGAATCGGAACGATTCAAAGCAGATGCGAACTAATTTTTATTTTATTTATTATACACCTCGGGCCACTTGCGGACTGGTCATCTCTGCGTTGCACCTGCTATTAGCGCGACCACACAATAGTGCCATGCAACTCCGGCTGCGGAGCACTGCTCTAGAGGACTTCGAGTAAGATTTTTTTTCAAATTCTGACAACCCGGAACGGACGAGTCACTGAGTCTCTTTCCAGTTTGTTGTGAATTTTTCAAAAAACTGATAAAACAATTTTCTTTAAAATAGTGGACTTATTGCAGTCATCTAGGTCTTTCACTTGCATAATATATGCACTCTAGATCGGCTGGGCATAACGTGCAGCTGCTGTTATATTTTCCCGGCCTTTTTAAAAGTAAAATTAAATCATACTTCACTCAGGAGATTTTAAAAAACAACTTTAATTTTTCTACTTTTTTTAATTTTTATTTTGAGATCGTTCTTGTTAATATTTCTCAAATTTTCCTTAGTTTTTGAAGTAGTTTTTCTAAAATGGAGCGATCTAAGATGTATATTCAAGCTCTGCTATTAAAGTCAGTAATTAATAATAATAATAATAATAATTCTGTATTTATGCAATTTTGCATATTACAGGGAGTCAGCTTCGTATATTTTTTGTTTTACATCCAATACATTTCCTGTAGAAATAAAAGAAATAAATGAAAATGAGAATAGTTAGTTAAATAAATTAATAGATAAATAGATAGCTCCAAATAAAGTAAAATAACTCAAAATAAGTTTCACGCAAAATCTCTTCTTTTAACTACAGCCAACACTTACTATCTACAGAACGCTATAGATTTTAGTTTATTCAAATCAGTAATCATTAACAAATTGACTGAATTTTCTTCCTCGCTGATATTTTTATCAATGTGTCTTTGTAGGAACTGGTCTCTAGATAATTTATAATACGGACATCTAAAAAGTACATGTGAAAGGGACTCGTATTCACTGTAACTGCACATTTCACATATTTCCTCCGCTTTAATTATGTTAGACTTTCCATCAATACACAATCTTATAAGGGTTCTATTTGACAGTCTTAATTGGGCGGCAATTCTAATATATTTGAGATTACAATTGTATTTAAGGTATTGTTCGCCACCAATAAATGATGCCATCAATCTATAACTGTTCTTATATCTTGAATGTAATTCCAAGATATTATGTAGTTCCCACTGTTTTTAATGATAAACACTAAGTTTAAAAAAATCGTAAATTAAAATTAGTGTAAACATTGTTTCTCCCCAGATTCACTACTTGAAGTTTTTATTCTGGCGTTTTGTTTGTTTCTTCTTCTTCTTCATTTTTATGAAACAAACAATGGCAGTCAATCTTAATGGCATTGTGTTAACTATTTCATCATCAATAATATTATCATAGTATTAAATGAACTCATGCAGAACATGGGAGGATGATTCGATTTGTTCAACACTTGTGAATGAATTCTGGCCCTCGACTTCAATGTTAAACAAACTGACTACTACGAGTATGAGTAAATACCGAATCAACTCGTAGTTTGGCAGCTACAATTACTTTATCGAACACCGATTAAAAATTTGCTATGCACTGTTTTCTTTACTTTATAAATTATTGTTAACAATTTCTCTTGCAGTATAAATGTCTTATATGTTTTCCTTTCGACTTCTTTTCTGTGAGCTCCAAGCGGCCCCTTTTAGCATGGAAGCTGGTGATGCTCAGGTTAACTAGGATCTAGCCAACATTATGCACGATTCTTCTACGTGATTTATTAATATAAATATTTATTTACGAGACCCAATGTGGACCAAACTAATTGAATTTTACTATTAATGATTCATTTTGTTTAGGTACAGTGTTTCTGATCCATAAATTACAGCCACTGTTTGTTACTTGATCATGCGTAGGTGTGAGCAGAGAATCAGGTGAGGGTGGAGTTCACCGCTGTAATTGTAGTCAACAACTGGTTTCGAATTTCAAGCTTGTTTTGACAAAATTAATGTAAGCTTTACCTTAACTAAAGATATAACTGGCATCACTTTGTCAATCCTGCACACTGATGGAATGACGAGAAAGGCGATAATTCAGAGCTTCGGCAACATTGTGGAGGCCAACAACTGTTTAGACCAAATAAAATAAAAAATTCTCATAAGTAGATACTTTAACCATTTTTGACAATCAAGCATTTTCAAATTGAAAGTTTTAATTTAGTTACTTTTGCAATAAATTTGTTTTGTACGTATTTAGTCGGTAGAACAGTTAACAAAAAAGCGTAACGTGAAAAAACAATCAACTTTGACCATTTTTTCAAACATTTTCTATTAAAATAAATGACCGAACTTTGATCAAATCATTAATTCTTCTAACTTCACTACAATATGATTATCAGTATCAAAGGGTTTGGTAATAATTGGGTTTTCGCTCGATAGTATTGACCAAGCGGACCTCAGATCACCACTAATTCTGACAACTTTAATATTGTTATCTGCATCGATGCATATCAATAATAATTGGGTTAAATTCGATAGCACTGATAAAAACTGGCGTTAATCATTAATTCTTCTAACTTCACTACAATATGATTATCAGTATCAAAGGGTTTGGTAATAATTGGGTTTTCGCTCGATAGTATTGACCAAGCGGACCTCAGATCACCACTAATTCTGACAACTTTAATATTGTTATCTGCATCGATGCATATCAATAATAATTGGGTTAAATTCGATAGCACTGATAAAAACTGGCGTTAATCATTAATTCTTCTAACTTCACTACAATATGATTATCAGTATCAAAGGGTTTGGTAATAATTGGGTTTTCGCTCGATAGTATTGACCAAGCGGACCTCAGATCACCACTAATTCTGACAACTTTAATATTGTTATCTGCATCGATGTATATCAATAATAATTGGGTTAAATTCGATAGCACTGATAAAAACTGGCGTTAATCATTAATTCTTCTAACTTCACTACAATATGATTATCAGTATCAAAGGGTTTGGTAATAATTGGGTTTTCGCTCGATAGTATTGATCTCAAATCATCACTTATTTAGACAACTTTAATATTGTTTTCTGCATCGAAGGATATCGACAATAATTGGGTTCAATTCATTGATCAAACTGGTGTCATCAATAATTCAAAGGTGATAATTCTTTTCCTGCAGTAAATTCTCCTCCCACCCTGAAAATGACTTTCAGGTTTCACCCCTGCTGATGCTTGGAGAATGAATGCTTTTTCCACTTGAAAATACTAGAAATTCAAAAGGCAAAAAGGCCAAGTAAAAAGTGAGTTAACTAAGTTGGGATAAGAATTCCTGGTTTATATTATTTATCTGAAAGACCTATCTGTAAAGTTTGTGGATTGGGCCGCGGAGTGGTATAATATTTAAAGATGTCAATTAAGGCAAGTCGTCCAAAATGGGTGAGAAACCAAGATGGGCGCAACTTTGTTCAAAGAAGTTTGTCGCCCTTTTGTTTTATCTGCACAATAAGCAATATTGCTTAAATTTAATTGCCTAAAAGAAGTGAGCCCATCAAGCTTGCTCATTTTCTTCATTACGCAGACAATTATAAATGTTTTACAACTGAAATAATTGGTTTGTTGGCAAAATAATTTTTGTATTTCCTATTAATGGTAGTACGAGGAAGTACTGAGTCAAGTGTATTGCGTTTGTAGCCCACTTTCACGAAATGCGCCAAGTCCGAATGAGTGCTTTTTATAAAATGGTTATGGCACTGTATCAAATAATTTTGAAGACTTGGTGCGTAAAACGAGACCAGAAATTATTTGTTTTGATTTTTTTTCTATTCAAACTAAGCCTCTCAATACACTTGATGATGAAACTCGAATAGCCTCCAAAGCGCGTGAAGCGGTTAGTCTTTATGCAATCACACTAATGCCCTTTTAACTTAATTTTAAGTTTTGGGAATAAAGAGAAATATCCAAAAAATGAGTGAGTTGTAACTTGATGCTTTAGTATACAAAAACTCCGTTTTTATTCCGATATTCTATACGAATGCGATGAATTCTGATATACGACAACAGTATGTGGGACACTCTACTCCGGAAATGCAAAATCGCGGAAACATCATGCTTTATATTTCGTGTATATAATAATGATACCTGTTGTAACGTTTCGCGGAAAATACATCAACTAGAGGTACCATACTGTACCAAAACGCTTTGGTGTGATAAGCGTCAAGCTTCTCCAGTAAGATTTGAAGCAAGAGAAGGAAGACAGTCGAAGATAGCTAAGGTATGGGCTGACCTGATCGGACAGGCGAAGTTCTGTCAGGGTCATTATAAGATTTGTTTCTTGCCTCGCTATGAGTAAAATAGGTTTTGGGTGCTGACAGGTTTCCTTATTGGGCCATGCTGACTCTGTAGGCACCTGAAGAAGCTGGACAAAGAACATGAAGACTTGTAAATTCTATGGGAGACTTTATTTCATTTCGGAGAAGTTGTTCAAGAAAGATTTGGATGACAGGGTAGTTATCGGGTGTGATTCTCTCCGTAGAACCCAGCCAGGTTTTGAGACTTTTCAGATACCCCAATATGGATGAAGTGCTTAAGTCGAGGGATGCGCTTAGTACCAGTAGATGATCTGTGAAGTGGTCAGAGTGGAAGCTCCACTCTATGTCCTTTACTAAACTTCTTTTTATACGCATACGAGTAGTAGAATTTTTCAAAGGCAATGCAACTATTTCCTTCTAACTTTACCCACTCTAACATACCACTTACGTAATTTATTTGATTCATTTCACCAACTATTAAAACTGAGTTTTTAGGAAGAAATGAATTTAAAAGTGTGGTTCCAGTATAATGTACGGTTCTAATCCTGTATGTAGGTGAGTCCACGAGAAATGCCACTGCGCGAAGAGTTGTTTGATTTTTCAATATTTTTGAAGACAATGATGGTGCTTCATTATTTGAACTTACACAATGTAATGGAGACATATCGTATGTGAGGCCTTTCAGCGTGCTTTCACAGTTTTTAAGGAAATCTGATTTTAGCCGTGTCCTGGGAGAACTTTGACTTTGAGTGAAAATTCTAGGATTTAAGGAAACTTATTTCGCACACTGCATTAAGTCGTGAGAGTGTTCGAAGCATTTTCTTCATGATTATGCGCTTTTCTTCCTAAATTGTGGACAATTGTGCTTGATCAGTTTAAAAAGAACAAGGCTACTTTGATTGGCGCTTCACCTCTTTGTCCAAGATGGATAACACCCCATATTTAGTTGGACAGGGTTCAGCCAACCAACGAAGGTAAGCCAGGTTCTACCCAAAATTTATTTTGAAAACTCACTTGGCATTCTCTCAATACACTTGTAACAACGCTAATTGATGAATAGTCTTCAAACTTCTCGTTCCCTTCTACTAAATGAAGATGTGTTAGTTCCAGAAGTGTATACTTCGCAAGTATACAGGATAACCGAGCAATTAGAGGCGAGGTCCGCAAAGCTAAGATGCCTTATGGTACAGGCTTCGATTCCTGTCAACCCTTAAATTAGAAACAAGTAAAGTAATCGACTATTTTTTCAGGCGGGGCTTAACGCCCAGTTACCAATTAGGTATCGTAGACGAGGCGGAAGTATGTACGTTATTATTTAACATTTTTTCCTAACAAATAAAAGTAGCTACACCCGTGATTCGAACTGGAGATCTCCCACTTAGAAAGCCATGCTCATAGCCACTAGACCAACACCCGCCCCATGCCTCTAGGTTATCTCTCCTCATTTCCTGGCAGGGCTTGGACGGGCAGAAAGCTGTTCACTGTAGCTGGCCGCGTAAAACAGTTTTTTTTTACATTCTCATTTTTGTATACTTCTACTTTCAGACTCTCTTTGCTGGTAAAAAATGTAACCATTCAAAAGTTAATTAGGTTTCTTGTAAATATATATATTAGAGTTTAAAAAGGAAACAAAATAACTCTCAGCAAAAAGAAATTATTAAATGATGAATATATTTCAACTAATATTTATGTGATATAAAATAATAATACTTTTTGGGAATTACAGCCAAAGCTAAGAATCGTGAAACTCATATTAATAATAATAGTTTTTTTTTGAAGGGATGAATGCAGGTTACGCACATTGTGCCGGACTCCCTCGCGGCCTACCGACTAAAACACCCCGTCCTAGTCTAGATTCGCTGTGATGTCAGCATTACATCAGACTAGGCCTCAATCCTGGCCCTGCTCATACTGTATTCCATGTATCCTTTTTTAGAGACGAGTACATCTCCTGCAAAACTAGCCACTAGCGACCAAATAGTCCTGGAAGAAAGCATTGCCTCAACCACCATCTCTGGAGTCAACCGCCCGATTATCTGCTTTTCTTCTGGGGCGACCCCACCTTTCACACACAAAAAAGGTGTGTTAATTAATAATAATAATAGTCACCACCTACTTTTTCAGGCCTGAGCTTACCGTCCAACTACCGATTAGGTGTGGCGGACGGGAGCGGAAGCTCATACTTCACTATAAACAATTTTTCTAACAAATAAAAGTAGCTGCAAGCGGAATTCGAAATGGGCATTCCCCACTTACAAATCCACGCTCTTTACCACTACACCAATCTTGTCTCGCCTCTAACCGCTCGTACTCCTGAACGAACTATTCCATTTCACACGAAGTACTGGCAGACTGGATCGCTTTGTCACTTAGTCTGCTGCTACTTGCACCGTAGTGTTTTAGTGATTCGTAATCATTTGCTGTCTCGAATGGGCTCGTCTTTTTGCTGACTGTGTTCCTACCTCAGGTAAAACCGTCGGTCGTGCACCCAGTCAAATTAAAAGAAGGCCACGCATTACTGTTCAGAGACGCAGATGGAACAAATCTTAAATATTTAAGGAAAGGAAATTAATCTTATTGCAATAAGAGAAAATGGTGTCACGATACTTAGTTGGGTCCGACATATGTTTTGAAGAAGTGGAAGAGTTATATGCATGACAATGAATGCAACACGAGTTTGCGCATGTATTATTCATAGTGAGAGAGACAGAAGTGTGTGGATCTATTTGTTGGTGAGGATGTGGTCCAGGGTGGCAAACAGGACGACAGACAATTTGGACATCCACTACCCTAAAAATGGACTGTCCATGATCATATGTTGTAGTCTGGTTTTCCGCTTCTCACTTCGCAAAATAAAAACTATAAAAACAAATACAGTAAAGAAAGTGTGAGAGAATGCTAGAAGGGAATCAAGGCCTATGATAGAGAGGTTGTCTTTTTTGCAGGGGACCATGTTGGACAAGTGGCGCAGACTGTCTTGGGGTACCCAATAACAACCTACCAATAAAGAGATGTTTCGCTTTTATTTCCATCTATAAACAGCGCCTTCTGCTCCCAATAGAGTGCCAGCCCACATGTCGTCCGGTCTAATACAACTATTTACTTTTATCTGTCAAACCTGCCTTTTTACCTGTTGGTATTAGTAAGTTTTACGATTGTGTGTTGCCAACATTTGAGTCACATATTTCTACATTATCTTCTCTAAAAGATGAAGCATTCAGGTGCTACCGATTTTTATCGGTAACAGGATTTTAAAAAGTTTTCTTAATTTTTTTTTTTTTACCATTTCAAGTATTTGTAATTTAATAAGTGTAATACGCAAATATACGCCTAAAAGATAAGGCAAATTTACGTAATTAGTAGATATAACAAAGGGATATAAGATGAGTAAAAGCTGTAATTCGGACAAATAACAAAGGTGTTCGCGCCTGTGAACAGTGGACGAAAACATTGTGTACGAGTAGAGGGAGTTAGTTGAGGGTGAGCCACGAAAGGGGCACTCTAAAGAGAACTCGAGCTCTTCGGATTAGGACTGACAGTTTTCGTGTACCTGGTGGACAATTGTGCGATTTCGTAGATTTACCACAGAGGAGCGTTGAGGTAATATTCCCCAGTAAGGAGATGTAACGCTACTGTATAGATACACATTCTTCCTTATTTTCTCTTTCTCACCAATTCTGTTCTGCGTTATTTATTATTCTGTTGTTGCCTCCTCTCGACCCACCCCTACTCATCAGCAGCTACTCGGGGACACCAAGTGTTAGGGTGGCACAGGATGTTTTCCTTTTTCTTTTAAAGGAAGGGGGATTGAATTAAGTAAATTAGCGAGTAGTCCGGTAGACCTAGATGGTTAATATTATTGCTAATAAAATTCTCTCGAAAAATTGGGAGTTCTACCATTTAGGGAGGACGCGGAGATCTCCGCTGTTGGCTCTGGGACATTCTATTCCTAGGAGCTTCTTACAGCTCACAGACTGGTGAGTGGCAGCGTTTCTGAAACAAGAGAACACTCCAGCAGTGCACCGAAAAAAGCTCTGGGCGCTAATAACCTCAGATGTTGACGCGCCTTAAATCATAATTAAAATCGGCTAATTTAATTTCAGTGGATAAAGTTCCATAAACCGTTAAGTAAAAATTATAAATAACTGTGGAACTAGCGGTCGCTGGTGGAAGTGCTTCAGCAAGTTGGGCTATTGGAAAATTCTTCACTGCTCCAATGATAAAGTGGCGCAGGTAGCCAACTCGAACAGAGACAAGGAATGAAAGTAATTCCAAATTTGCGAAAATATTTCTACCTGTTTACTAAAATAATTTTTAAAAATTACATTTTATCAAGAAGTGGCACACCAGTGTTTTACATCCGTTGTGGATCGCTGCTCTTATAAATTGTTGATAAAGGTGAAATCTAGTAATTTTCAAGGATAGGAATTAGAGGAGTTCTATTAATAAGCAGTAGTCTATAATAAGTTGGTAACTCGAAACAAAACAATCTTTAGACACTAAAATCAAAGTTTAGTCATAATCGATCATAAATACCCTCTTTAAATTTTGTTCATTTTAATTTCAAATGAAAATTCAGACACGATCGCAGTGGACTTCTTGGCCGTGCCAGTAATCTGAGGAAATTAATACAAAATATACTTTCATTTATTTAGTTGAATAAATTTCATTTGAATTCATATTAAAGCCATACTTGTGTTTATTGTGCCGGCGGAATGGTCTGCATACAGCCGGGGGAACCAGCCCTTTGTCCGAGACGTCTATTGTTTAGTTGCTGGCGTAAGTCTTGGGCTTGTGGCAACACTCTCAATGAACAAAGCTGGCTCTTATTCTTCCAGACAAACGTTTCTACAAGTACTTTACAAGTATATAATTTGGATAATACACTAAATACTTGAAAGTAAATTATTTATGTAACATTAAAATACCTATTTTAAGGTTGGCATTATTTAACTCTTCTCGGAATGAACAGGTCCCTGAGAGTTAGCGATTTGGTTGTGAGGGTTGCAGACATTGTCCCATGTATCCCAGTTCCTTGGCGCACCAGCTCCGCCAAAGAGAATGCATACGACTGCATCTTTGTCATTGTGCGGCCAATTTAGCCCAAACTTTCTCTCTAGGCTTACAAAATCGTTGGAATCATTTTCGTTAATGTCAGAAAAAAAATTAAAAAATCGCACGTACGGTAGATTAATTTTGGCGAATATCTAAACAGCAATAATACAAAATCGGAAAATTTAATTTTAGCAATCTCCGAATAACAGTTTTTGAAACATTTTGTTTACAAACACAAAGGAACATATACTTCGTACTTAGAGCACCAAGCGCCACGCTAGCCGAGCGATTAGAGGCTAGACCCGCAAAGCGTACTTGTTAAATTAGTACGTATTAAGGTACTTGTTGGTTGTAGGTTCGATTCCCGGTCTAAGATTTGGATTTTATTTAATAGTTAATATGAGACATTTATATAGTAAAGAATGGTTTCCAGAAAGCCTCCATTGGCGACACCTAATTGGTAGTTGAACGTAAAACCCGCCAGAAAAAATAGGCTTTACTTTACTTTCACACTAAGAGAATTTAAAAATAAACATTTTCGAAGAAAGCTAATCGGGGCGTCCAAATTATAATGTCGTTGATAATTAAATTTGACTCAAATTTCGCAAATTTGAGGAAGGTTTGTAAACTAGGATCTTAGGAGTAGTAGTGAGAGAAAATATGGGCGTTCACACAGATTGTTAATTTCATTACAACTTAAAATTACAAAACATCTTACATCTCAAAAAGGTAATCAGTAATACCTTTTAAATGTTAAATGAAATTTTCAGCATGCCTATGAGAAATAGCGACAATGACGGATATTGTTCTGTAAATATTTGAAGTGGACTACTGCGTTTGCGTTCGGCGTTATTATTTCATAACATCTCCGTTCCAAAATATTTGATTTGTTAGCTTTCTACTCTTCACCCGTGACTTTTAATAAATATTTTCAGTTTGTGGAATTTATATGTACCATATTTGATACAATTTAAGCTCGAATTTCAACAATGATTCGTACTCCTCAATGTTGCATTATTGACACTTTTTTGTTTTTTAACTTGATGTGATTCGTTGATTTAAATTTTGTTTGTTTTTTATTTATTAATAGAACGAAGATCCAAATGACGCAAAACGAATGAAGTTAAAGATGAAAAATAATTAATAATAATGATGTAGAAAAAAGATTACTTAAGAAATTCCGTTAATGAATAGAAAACACAACACCGAGGCCAGATCAGAATCTGCAGTAACATAAGATTGCGGCTTTGCACTGTTCTTACCAATGCTAGATATTTATTTTCATAGAATTGTTCTTATTTACAGGATGGTAATTGTCTGTTAAATTTCTAAAATTTATACAATAACTTAAATTATCGCAGAATAAATATAATATTGAGCACTTGATGGAAATAGGACACTACCTCATTAGCCGTAAAAATAAGAATTTCCCATTAAGATTGAAATGTATTTCCGGAAAAAATTATCACGCTCACACTGCTTCTTCGAGTTGCTGAAGAAAGTGAAACTGCGATGTTTAAAGAAAAATTTTGATTAATGGCTTTTACTACATCCTTATCGTAATAGTATAAAGGTTTTTTTGTTTTTAAGAGAGGAGCATGTTTGGGCTGAGTGAAATATTTGAGGAAGTAGAGGGCCGAGTTGCCGAACTAACTAATGGCATCTGCTACCTCACCACACACTTTACCCTTTCAAAGAGAAAGATAAAAGGAAAAAACAGGAAATCCTGTTTGAAAGGAAAAGTAGGAACGTTAGACTTCCTAAGACACTCTCTGTTCATTTTGGTAAAAATTCCCATTGGGAATTAGAAAGAGAGAAAGTTGGGTACCCAGGCAGGAAGCGGGGTCCCCATCGGAAGAAGGAATGGTGGCACTCACTTAATATCAAAGCCAGCTCTCGTGGAGGAAAAGTTGCATCCGTTATGGGAAGTTGTGAGGCTAAGGGGGTGCCCTGTGTTTGGGATCTTCACTTTGCCAACGTCTCAAAATTATTGCCGGCGTATCGGCCAAGTGCTCCCGAGGGCGTCCTAACGCAACGCTTGCCTGCTTCTCCCTCCGAGCTTCTGCCGGGCATCTAGTTTCCAGCACGTAGTGCGAATTTACAAGCAATAGTTATCAAATCGGGCACCTCCAGTAAACCCTGCCTTCTCAGCCCTTTAAAAATGTAACTTAATTTTTTTCCTTAACTGTATTCCTACTTGTCGTACTCCTAGAGAGAAGGAACCATTGCAATCGTGTCTAATTTTCAAAACTGAGTTCTCGTCAGATTAGTGCCTCATTATCAGACGGAACTTAACGCTCAAATACCCAATCAGTATCCTGGACGAAACTCCCACTCACGAATCCACACCTCATGACCGCTAGACCAACACAGGGGTGTGGGTAAAAGTCACTCTTCTTAAGATGCAAAAAATTACTCTTATAAACAAAGACATACCCTTCACTTTAAAGGAAATCTGAGAATTTTATCTTTTATAGGAAAAGATGGGAAAACTGTCGAATTAAGGAGTTTGGATACAGAAAACTCCCGCAGCACATTCTCGAACAGGAGCCATCTAGATCTAAAGATGGCACTGTATTTAGTTTGACCGTCACTCGCTACCGAACCTCTTATAAATTTCAATTAGTTTCTATTCAATACAACTCATTCAAATCACAAATTCAAAAGTTAATGTTGGGAGGACAAATGAAATTGGTGTCAAAAATAATAATTGAATTCATTGACCAATATTTTTCTATGTTAAGAGGATTAAGATTATAAACTAATTCTAGCCATTCAGGTATTCAACAAATGATCTTTTCTCAATAATGGCTTTAAAATTAATCAATGAAACACCCAATTCTATAAACATCGAAGTCCACATTTCTAAAAAAAAAACTTAGATTTTTGTATGTTTCTTTTAGTCCTGTTTTCTTCTACCTGAAAAATTATCCTGTTTTATAACTACTCAATTCCCTGTGGATATTGACTCCTGGACCAGAATAGTTCAAGTCCCGAAACTCTGGCAATCAACACTTAAGGAAAACTCCTTTAAGTTCTCAAATTGAGTCCATGAGTCAATTCAATAATGAACTCAGTTTCTATAGTTTACTCATTCGCACAAACTACTGCGATGTTTTAAGCTTATCTTTGGCAACAGGCATTCATAGCAGGACTTTTCCTTCTTATAGATGCCTTCGGATAAACACTGATATCTGCACATACATAGAGAATTTTTTTTTTTTACTCAAAGACATAAAAAAGATGTAGTATTGGTAGAAACTGAAGTTTAGAATATTTGGTGGTAGAAAACAAAAGCAGTTATTGCGTTACACCTTCTGTTCGAATGGTAAACCAGTAGAAGATGGTAAAAATGGGAATTCTAGTTATTTTGGTAAGCCAGAAACAAGGCTGTAAGATATATTGACAATTGTTAGTTGGGAGTAAATGAAGACGTTGGTCGGGTCTTATTGTGATAGATACCTAGTTAGGCAGAGCGCGAGGGAACCTGCCCAGATGTAAGGTATTTGTACGGCAGTGTCTGTCAGATAAATTGCCCCTAAATAATACAGACAAACTACTCGCACTACAAACAAACTTCTCCATTACACTTGAGAGCAGAGAGACGCAAACACCCAACGAAATAATACCTAGTATCTTCATGGCATCTTATATCTTAGAGACTACGCCTCCTGTAGCCCCATCACTGCATGGGAATATTGCGTGATATTAATCTTCAAGAATTTTACATCTTGCCACCAAGTAGTTTGTTTTGTATTTTCCAGTTTTTCCCGTACTTACGGTTTCGTGCAGGTTTTTGAGTTGTGTTGACAATTTTGACAAATTTCTGAAAAAAAGCTCTTTAAGCAAGAAGAGAATCTTAACAAGAAGAACTGCAAACTTGAAGAATATCCGTTTTGATTTCTTTCCCTTCCTTCTTGTTACTTTCCTCTTGCCATAGCGAAGTAAGCGATGGTACCAAATTTTAAAAATTGCAATTTTGATATCCATTTTGAGCTCAAGTAAATCCAAAAAAGTTAAAAAATTTTAATTTTTAATGATCAATCATTTTTGTATGAAATTTTCTCAGGGAATATTGTGTGGTTCTGGCGGAACTGTGACGTCACCTTTCTCTCAATTGTAAAATTTTCTTATAATGAACATGGTATAATATGGATGCAATTATTTCAGAATAAAATCCAGTTTAAAACTGGTTTAACTCATTTTTAACTTCGTCAAGAGCTAAAAAAAGTTACGTAACATGGATCTCATTCTATGGGTTTCATCCTGTGGGTGTTGCCGCTCTCACATTGCTCTCTATTAATTTGCCGTTGATCTTTAACAACAAAAACAGTGACTTTTAGAAGTAAAGTACAAAAATTTTGTATTTAAAACAGGCTAGAACGCCTATTGGACAATCTTAGGCCAATTGACCACTGCAGACTCAGTATCGCACGGGCTCCAATAAAAAAAAGAAACTGCATTTACTCATTGAGCGCTATTTCCTACCGGCCGGTCACCAAAATAAGCCTCTTCTGGCTGGAGTGCCTGCGGAATCCATCTTATTGTAATTACAAATTTGATATTTCGCTCAGGTGACAGTTTTTAAGTTTTAAGTAAGTTTTTAACAAAATCAGCCAGACTACCAATTAACTGAATTTTATTTTCATTTAATTTTCCCGAAAAATGGTCGAAGTATTTTTTTAAAACTATGTATGTCACTGCTACACGTAGGCTCAGCACTTATTTAAAACAAAAAAATTTTGGACGAGATGATGTTAACTTTTGGAATTACAGCAAGAAAGGTTGCTACTGGATGTTCCAACCAGTTTTCTTATTTATATCACAATAAGCTGAAGCAGAATCAGGTTATTCTGCTCTGAAATAATTGAAAACCTACATCAGTCGTCCTCCCTCTCTACTATGTTTACAATATCTTTCTTGAGAAGCCAGTGAAATGCTGGGCTTCCTCCATTGGTTCCACGTTCCCGCAATGGGTAAGGTCACTTCTTGGGAGGGTTCAGCGACAAGGATCGTGTTCTATTATTACTCATGTTTGATTTCCAGACGTTGGGTCAACTTGCCAGCCATGTTTGCCCAACTTATTGTATTTTCTAGTTCTTATTAAACGAAACTGCTGTTTTTTTGGTCACTAAAAATCAAATTGCACATTAGCTACTTGATCTATTGTAGAGGAGTGTCCATTGTTGTTGGAAAAATTATGGTCAATTTATTATTTTATTTATTTATTTATTTTGCTAGGCTTTCGATCTTGGGACTAGGTCAGTTTCAGGGCCAGTTTTATTTTACGGTAACAGATTATTTGTGCAATACAGTGATATTTCTTACACCAAATCAATGTTATAAAATCATAATCGTAGCTCTGAATTTGGTGCAGTTAGTGTGCAAGTTCTTAAAGGTTTGATAAAGTTGTTTTCAAGCCAATTTGAAAAAAAAAAAAAACTTGAGTTAAAAGAAAGAGTCCCTCGACGAATGGTTTATGAATTAGACCCAGGAGGTAGAAGATCTAGTGGTCGGCCAAGATTGTGTTGGCTGCAGAATGTCGAGATGGATTTGATCAAAATGGCTGACAGACAGATTAGAAGAGCCATGGACAAAGTTGGTTGGGACCGTCCGCCAAAGAAGACGAAGACCCTGCAAGGGCTTTAGCGCCAAAGGAAGGAAAAGTAGATTAATAGTAATTTGCTATTGGGAAACAGGAATTGGGATAAGAACGCGATCGCAAAATGGCCTCGTACTGGAATTAAGAGAAAGTAAGAACCGCAGGATTATTATGTATATATTTCATCGCAACTTATTGTTTAGCGTAGGGAAGAGAGGAAGGTAGAATCAATAAGGTATGATTAATGGAGCTGGCAATCAAATTTAATTGTAGAACATGTCTGACACATTGTTAGTTGGTCGGACAAACTAATAAAGGCCGGAATCAATACTCAGATTGCTAACTCAGTGTGCTCACTGCTTCGTCTTGGGGCGTCAACTCGCCACTCACCACTCACTGCAATCACGTAGTTGTTACAATCCATTGACGTATATTTCCTTAAAAACGAAACTGCAAGAGAGTGCAACACTGAAACATAGCTGCTGACATGGTACAGTTATAAAGTTCATTGTCAAGAAGTGATACTACTTCTACGGGGTGTTTTGGCACACCTGCGGGACACGTCACCAGGGTGCTCACAATGATACAGCACTTGGGTGGTTAAGGTGACCTTCACTGGGGTGCTTCGGCACACTTCATTGAGGTACTTACGATGGCACTCCACTAGGCCACCTACGGGACACGTCACTAGGGTGCTCACAATGATGCAGCACTGGTGTTCTTGCTTACGATGATCGCTGAAGATCATTTTTTAATTTGTACGAGGCTCGGTTCTTCGTAGTATTGGAGTTTCGGATAGCATACCAGTTGGTCCACTAATAACAACATTGCAAGCTTGAACTTCTGCGACTGTCTAGTTTGCAATTAGCTGAATAGACTAACACAAAGAGATCAATATATTGAAATCATATTACGAAATCACTTGACATAATTTGTTTTTAAGACCTGAACAATCTCCAAAGAGTAAGAATTCTATAGGTAGGTTCCTGCTTTGTTATTGCTGCCAGAAATGATAAAAACTTGCTGGTGAAAATGGGAAGGGGCTCTGAGTTGAGTTAATAAATTCATAAAGCACGGGCTGGTTACAAACTGTAGGTTTGAGTGAGCAAGTCGATTGGTGCCCCACACCCTCATGGAATCCCCGTTACGCCACCAGTTGGTGACTCTTCTGCAGTCATGAAAGTAGATAAGAACTACCTATTTCAACACAAAGTAACTTCCCCAAAGCTTTGCTATAAGTGATCATTTGGTAGACCCGGATTTTAAATTAACGTCTAAATCGTTCTAAAATAAATCCTTATTTTATGCTATCAGTGTTTACTTTCTTTGTTCTTTTAATTTAATAAGGATTGCGATCTTGTCCAATTATGATTTAAATCAAGAATTGGAGGTCCGCTGAACACAAAACCAATGTTTGTATTACGTGGTCTGTGAATTTATGTACATGTATCTGTTCTGAGGTGAGCTTAATTCCGTCATCCGATTTTTCTAATAATGATTCGAGATTTTAGTTCGCAAATAGTTTTCTCGAGTCTCTTTTCACCCAGAGAACTATTTTACTGTCAATTGTTCGCTTAATTCTGTTTTAATGATGACTTAAACCATTTTTTTTTTCGCAAACTGTCCACTTGCCCAAAAGCACTAAACTTTTATTTTCAATTTGTTCCCAGGGTTCTTTTTGGATTGGGGATTTCTGGGAAGAGTAACTTTTGTTTACGTGGGAGAACAATACACGTTAACTTTTCTACATTTATTTATTTTTACCTTTACGGTGCCAGAAATAACACTTGAATGCCAACCCCTAACTTAAGATATCTGACCGGTCTCAAAATCTGGGCGTGTTCTAAGAAGGGTCTTTCATTCTCTAACACCTGGCTTAAATATTGGCGGCAAAGTCAGTTAGAAGGTGTATAGAGTCGGCTTTATTTCGTCGACGAAATCTACCGGCGAAAACGCTCAGCAATTTCGTTGTACTCTGCCGAATCCCATACGTAAGCTCTACTTTAAGCTTGCTTCTAATCTGCTTCCTCGGAGCCATACCCATTTCCGCAACTGCATAACAACAAGAAACTAATTACTCCTGCAACCCTAATTTATGAAAATTACTAAGTGGAAATATAGCTTTGCTAAAAATAGATTTCTTCTTTAAAAAGAAGTCATTTTCCCTCGCAAAACTTTACTTAAATCGAGTTTAAATTGGAGTTTCAAACAAATTTTTGTTGAAAATCCCAAGAAATTGGAAAATTGATTGCGTAAATTGGCTCCTTAAGTCGGTTGATTTTGTCCAATCGCTTACTATCGAGTATCTTCGAGCTGTATAAGCGAAAAAACTAATTTGAAAGGTTACGATTTCCTACTCTGAGTTATTTTGGACAGATACAACATACAATAATTTTTAAAACCACTTTTTCAAACCTTTAAACCTTGAAAAAGTGAAATCACAAATTTGAAAATATAAGAAAAATAAGAAAAACTATGACGATTTGGTAACTAGCAGAGTGCTGAATGAAAGAAATGCAAACGGTAGAGGGGAGTAAAGCGGGACCGGTAATTAATAATAAAAAACATCAAAAAATACTTTTATAAAGGAAAGAAGAGGGAAGAACAAGCAAGTAATAATCTGGGCTTATTTTAGCAGATAGAAAGGTTTTCGCCATTAAAGACAGCGATGAGATTCTGTGTGGGTAAAGCACAACCCTAATTCGCGACAAGTCAGCCCATTCGGCGAATTTAGGTTCTAAGTCAAGTTGTATCAAGTTTAAATAAATTTTTTGGAGTTTTCTATTTTCAGAGGGAAACTTCTAAACTGCTGAAAATGGATTCAGTAAAGGGCTCCTTTCGGTAGACGGATTTGGACCAAAACTTTATTGTAGCGTCCTCGGACATCTTGCGAAATAAAAAATAACATTTAACCAAAGAATCGCTTCAATATCCCTGCAACTATTAGGTAGAAATTGCTGCCTACAATCTGTTATTATCTCATTAAAAAATATATTATAGAAGCGATAAAAAAAGTCTTTCCTTTCAAGGTGAGCAACAGGTTAGGTTAAAACTACTTCACAGTTAGCCTCAGACAGCCTAGGCACCTGTATTAACGATTTTCCTGCCTCTTTTCCCTCCACTGCTCTATTCTACTATAGCTTGGAAAATCCGGGAAATCCCCGCTTGCGACATACTTGTTTTTTTTCCTGATAGGCCGGTTTCAGTTCCTTTTCACTTCTAAATCCCATAGAGCGCCTAAGGCACAGCTACTCTCCTAAATGAGGCGTCACGTTTCACGTTCCTCTTCACCAACTAGACAGTGTTTCACTCTAACCTAACGCTAAATTTTTTCTATACTTACTCTTAATTTAAAACACTATTATTCTCACAGCAAAAAATATTACAAATTTGACCACTTTTTAAAAAAATCTAAAAGAAGGCAGAAAATTAATTCTATAACTTTGTACATTCTGTTCACCAAATTTTACAAAACCTAATTGACTTAGTTACCTGGTTACCTGATGATAACTAAGAAAAATATTAAATTTGCACTTTCTGCAATTTTTCGTTTTTGTGGTCGATACAAAAACAGTCTAATTTGTAAAAACCACTTTTTCGGATACAGGGAACCTTTAAAATAGATCTTACCGTTTAGAATTTAGGATGGAAACTATGTACGATTACAACTCCTTTACTTTGTAGGGTAATAGGAGTTAATAATAAACGCTAAGACTCATTGATATAGCCTATTAAAAAATTATTGTTTTCAAATTAAGCGAGTATGACAGTACCTTTTAATGGCATTCTTTGCTGAATACAGTTTAAAGATTGGGCTATTACTTGATGATAGCCGAAAAATTATTTTTATTTTACAACTTTATTGAAAATAGCTGAAATAATGCGACTAAATTAAAAACGCAAGTTTATATTCCAAAGGGTGGTTGGTGTTATACTGCAAAAACTGTTCTAATAATAATAATTTCTCTAAAAAAAAAAAAATTGGGGAAATAAAATGAAAATTGAAAAGATATAAAAAGAAATGGCTTTTCTATTAGTCATTATAGGGTGCATTTACATTCGCCAGACCTTGTCAAACTCTAACCGCAATAAAGGGAATTGCTAGGCAATAAAGGAAAGGAAGATGTTTGGACAAGTTGATGGGTGAAGGGAAATAACTGATTGAATACGATGAGCCTAATCATTATTGGGGCTCGCTGCCTGGATTTTTTATTTCAGCGGGCGGCGGTGAGGAAGATTGGAGGCTTACAGAGAGCCGCGGTCCGCAACACAGCGGGCTCCGCACCAATCCCATTCAACCATGTCTTCCGCTCCATTAAAGTTCACAGCAACAAAACCAAAGCTCTGCTCTAACTCCAGTAAACCGGAATTACTGACTTGAACGGAATAGGGTTATAGAAATGCTGTAAACGCCCTAACTACGTCGGTGCATTGTTACTTGCAAGCAAAATTTTTTGGTTGAGAATACTTTCACAGTTTTGGATTGCCAGCAATTACTACAATTATAAATGTTTTGGGGCTTATCCAGACCCAAGATGCGTTCTCACAGCAAAACGTGCGCTGGAGTCTAACGAAATATTGTATCCGCAATTTCGTTGTACACATGTCTTGCCGATCACTCAGCTGTAGGCGTGACTTGTAATGCTGGACCCGAGCTAAAAAACAAAAAGCGCGCCATATGTTGATGACGAAGTTAAGCTGTAGCGCTCGCCCAAGAAGTGTTTCATTAGACAAATGACAGTACAGGTATCTCTGTCGGTTCTCTGGCGGCGTTTGGAGAAGTCAAAAGTTGCATTTTTATGCTGAAAAGTGGGTAGCTTTAAAGAACTAACGAAAACAACGTTTCATTTTTCGAAAAATATTTGGGTCTCAGCCTGGGAAGCCCAAAGGGTGCCACTGGGCTGTGTCCTTAATAGAATTTTTCTCGAAAAGTGTTTCAAATAACAGTAATAGTATGTACTATGTGTGAGCTGTTTTAGGGAAATCGAGAGAGCCGTTAGTGAGGACATCTATTCGAGGCATCTTCTGTCGCAACTTGAGCTAAAAATCAAATTTGAATTTTCTTCGATTTTTTTATAGTTATTGGATATACACTCACACACACGCTACAATTTGTAAAATCCACTTTTTTTTTTGGATTCAGAGGACCTGAAAATGGATATTTGTAGTCGACTGAAAATCAATACTCTTACTGCAGTAAGTGTTTGAGAAAGTATAAAGTTTTGTGGTTATAAAGGAAGGGTAACCGTGGTAAATAGAGTAAAAAGGTTTAACTAATCGATACATAAAAATATCAAACGACATAATGGCTAGTGTTTGAAGTATAAAGTATTCAATTTAAGCAATTTAAATTCAGTAGTCTTGTAATTGGGTGCTAGAAAAGGATGGTCGGCTGAAAATTATTTGTACTGGCCTGGAGCTCTTTCAAAGCTAAAATGGTAATGGGGAGCGTTGGAAACAAAAGGCTCGGAATAGATAGAATATTGGCCGAGTGGAGCAGGGCGGTGTTCTGGAGCCCAACAAAGCACGAGTTACAGTCTAACTCCCGCATAGTTGCTCTCTAACTATGGCCGACTATTATTACCCTTTCTCATTTCGGCGCGAAAAAAGGCGACTATTCTATTCTATAATCTACTTCCTCATAAACATAATTATAAGTTATTAACTCCAGCAATTATTATCTTCACTAGTTATTATAATTCAGCCACAGAGGGATCAATTCCTTCACGGATCGTACCGCCTGTAGACCCTTTTTAGTACAGTTACCTTAAAGAAACAACAGCAAGACGAGTCGAGTCTACGACAGAACTCCAGTCCAAATTTGAGGCACTGAACACCACTCCGAATAAATCGTACTATAAACAAGCGAAAACCGACTAAGGCTGTTCCTCCGCGAATCTGTTCCATTGTAAGGTATTGAACCTAATTATGAGAAGATTAGATTTAAAATCTTTCATATGTATGTGTTTGTGTATTTCATTTTATTTTAGTTGTACCAGAATATATCAAAAACAAAAAAGATAACTCAAAAAACTTAAAAACTTTGTGATTCCCAAGTGGGAAGTATCTAATCGATTCCTTTAATCACCATTGCGAATTAATTTATTATAATTTTCATATTTTTGCGATTTTCTCTTAAATAATTTTCTTTTAACACATGAAATCGCACGCTTATCACTTTTAATCAGAACTTTTCCACGGGAAAATTTCTTTAATTTAACTTTATACAAAAACAATGAATAACTTTTTTATTTAACTCCAGCCTTTTCAACATCTGAGTGCACTGGTGGTTATTTCAGTGCACTTCCAGTCTGCGCACAGGGTTCTGTCGTTACAGGAAACTCTTCCATCACAAAACAATGATGTAAGAAGCTTCTATGATGAGAATTTTATCATTATTACTTTTTGTTTGCTTCAAAAATGGCTTCTATTCCGGGAAAGTTGGCATGTCACTATTCTCTCGAAGGACTATTTTATTATAATCTTCAAATATATTGAAGAAAAAAAGAAAAAAAAGAGTTATTATAGAATTATTGAAATAGCTGTTAATTTAGAAATAAATGTTATAATGATGAATTTTAACAATAAAATTTTTCGGAAAAATGAAGCAGCGCTACTTGAAAGAGGCATTAGATATGCTGGCGTGGCTGAGGTAACGGAGCAGTGGATTTTAATTGAGCCGAAGGACTTAGGCGAGCTAACCCCTAATTAGTTACATGAAGTAATTAGGGTGCACAAAGGTCGGGCTGTAAGCAAGCAGATATCCGGCCCGGACAGCCCCTTCGCCTTCGTCCTCAATATCTGTACCTGATGACTTCCTTTGCTAATTTCCATTACTTAACACAAGTGCTTGTACCTTTCATAAACCTCTTCAATGGGAGCTACAAGGAGAAAGTGGTTTTAAAAGATATTAATTGAGCTTTGCAACTACCTCAAAATCCTCTTTAAAATTGTGCAGTAGTTTCTACCAAAAATTCAGTATCTTGAGATCTCAGCTAGATGTTTTTTTTGTTGCTTTTTTGATAAATAAAGTAGATGAAGTAGAAAAACTGCTGCCAACATAGCATAAAAGGATCTTTGTGTTTAAACTAAAGGAAAAACTTGATTTAGTTCATGGCACTATTCGGGACTTCTGCGAGTTGTTCCTCTGTTTAGGTTTCTTTAGCTCCTTTAAATTCTATTTCTTCGTCGGGGTACTCCACCCAACAAATCAATGATAAATCTCAAAACAGATTGTTTTGAGAGAAGTACAAATAAAGTTCCATCTGGGCCTCCTCAGAACCTAATGACTGCAGTTTCAAATCTTATCACTCGCATAAGAACGGAGTATACTATACACAAATCGTAGAGAACTGCCTTAAAGTTTTATAACAATATGCATGTACGATATATAACCTTACTCCCTCAGTCAGCAAGAGTAGAGCGAGACGGAAGCATAAATGAAGTGGAAATCTCTTCACCAAACTGATTGATCTTGCTTTGGTGGATGAGAGTATGATGTCAGAGATACAATAAACATGGGTGCAATAACGGACAAACTCAATGAAATGCACCAGCACTGCGGAACTAAGTACATTTTCAGAAAAAATAAATGTATGGCAGAGCGAATTAGGTTGCCGGGTTAGATCTACTCGTACATAATGAGTAACAAAAGATTAGGCAGTGTTAGTACTAAAGCGGTAAGTATTGAGGTAGTGGCACTGTAAGTGTAGCGGTGTGTTAGCGTAAGGGTGGCTGTGTTGATTGGCGTTATGTGGAGTGGTAAGTTGCTCACATTCTGCATCTGGGCTACACATGCAGCCTAACACATCACATATAGCCATCAGACCATAAACACAATCCACACTGTGTACTCCAATCTTCTCCTCTGCCCTCTTTGCCAACTCCTCTGTATTCGGATATGTATACAGAGTAGATGCAATAAACAGAAATATTATTTTATACTTTCAGTTTCTCTTGTTCATATAAGAAGGAAGTATTGCGATTCTGCAGATTATCCATTTTGTCTTTTCACGGGAAATACAAGTTTAGACGTGCTCTGAGGATTAAAATTAGATTTAGTTAGAGTTAATTTTATGATGTCCATACCAGATTACTTTTTGTTTCTTTTCTGTAAAACATCCGAACATGTTAAAAATCATTTTACAAAAATGAATAAATAAATTAGAAGAGAAAATAAAATAATAAAGAAGATGCAGATGGTTTGGGACGTGGCTCTTATTACGTATAGTGTGTCACTTGGATGATGCATTGCGCTGGAGTAAGGTGGGGTGTTCTGGCACACAAGAACTGAATGCTCGCCGACTCAGAGACGTGTTCTGCTATTATGGGCCACTTCCGTGTTTTACTCATAAACACCCTTCAGGGCCTGCGCCAATAAATCTGCCCTTGGCACCGTCCAAATAAAAATAAAACAAAAAAATTCAACCAGGCCTTTTTTTCTGCAAACAAAATATTAGACTTACAATGCAGATGTAAACGTGTTCACAAATGTATGGTGAGAATTGACAAGTCAGTCTTTCTGCTGCATCAAATAAACTCTCACTTTAATAGTTTGTTTGTGTATATTTCTCCACCAAACATGTTTACTATGCCCTATGTAGAAATAGTTTTTAAAAAATATGTCTAAAGATGCGATCTCGTGCTTTAAATGTGCATAACAGTATGAATTAAAAAAAAGAAGAAAGTATATCAATAATGCAAAACTAATGTTTTACAATTTAAAATATTTATCAAAAATATTTTAAATTAAAATAGTCAGACATTTTGGCGTCTGTCGCCATGTTTCTGTCGTCACGTTTTCAAATTTAATTTTTCTTATTTATTTTCTGATCTGTTTACTTGATAACATATCTCGTGTTCTTATATGAGTTAGATTGTAAATTTCTAGGAGCTCCTGATGAAGGGTATCAATGGTTCTCGAAACTAATACAAAGTTATTGTTTGTTTTATTTATATTTATTTTTTAACTTTCATTAACCAGTGCCAAACATCCTTTTTATAATTTAACACCTGTAGAATTCTAGAGCAGATCAAACAAAATTTGATTTGATTTGCATTAGAAAATACAATGAGCTGGGTATCGTGATGAGTGTGGTGATTGTTGGGAAGAGTTAGTAGTTCGATCAAAAGTGATATCAACATTAGAAAACAATAAATCATATCAAGGGTTTTGTAAACGGGTTTGTTTTGTAAATGGTGCGTATCCATACACAAGTTACTGAAAAACAATAGCAAGCAATTCTTTGCAGCTATGGGCAGCGTGAGAATCCAAATAAGAAAAACCCAAATACCCTTCCTACGCTTTAGGCGCTGGGTCTCATAATTTCATTATTTTTACAAAATGTTTTACGATTCATTAACATTTTGAACAACGCACTTGAGAACCATGTAGCATTGCTCACTTAGTCCGCAAGTGAAGTGCTAGGCAGTACAGTAAGAGAAATAGAAACTCTCCACCAAACTGATCTAGCTCAAACGGTGGCCCAAAGTTTGTGAACGGTCAAGGATTCGCTAGAAATGAGTGCTTCGATGGATCCACTATTTTCTTTACCACATTTTTAACAAGTTAAATACAAAAGCTAATTGTTTGACAACAAAATAGCGGAAATATGAAAAAGAAATTTGTACTTCCAGTCATGCCACTTTTCCTATGTCGGAATTACAGCTATTCATTTAATTCTCACTATTATAGTAGTGATAGATCCAAAAATGATTCTCAAAGAACACTTTCAAAGGAAGCATACCCACCAGAAAGACCTAGAACTCAGAGATGGGAAAAATTTAATCAATTCAATTTCAGTCTTCTGTAATTCAACCAACCCGCAAGGCAATATATTTGTCGAAACGTTGGCAAAAAGACGAGTTGTTGTTTCTTATTTGGACCGATTCCTCACTAATTTTGAATCCTTAGAGTAAGAAAGTCTTATATAAATATATTGAGTCGTCAACATGGTTAAATATGAGTGTAAGGTAGACCTATATAAGTCATGTGAGTCACCAATGTGGTTAAATGTGAATGTAGAAACTGCATTTATGTTTACAAAAATTGTCACTAGAGTTCTCCACCAGATGGAGTATAAAGTAAGCTTACCTCCTATTTAATGGCGGCTTACAAGTCTACAATATGCCCATTTCTCTTTTATCTACTTCACCATTAAACAATTAAAATTTCAAGTTATTTTGTTTCTGTTAACGATAACTGTGTAAAACATTAAGTATTATTCCAAAAGAAATATTAGTTATCGTATTTTTAAAGGAAAATTCTTTTTCTTGCTTAATTCGAAAGTTCATCAAATACCTATGGGAGAAATATTGAAAAAATGTTTTTAAATTACTTATTTCATTGAAATTGTTACGTTTAAAATATTGGCCAATCGCAATGTAGTATGGTTGCAGACTGTGGGCGGGTCATGCCCACCTCTAGGGTAATCACGCCCCGTCCAATGAAAACGATTCATGGCTGGTCAAAGCGTATTTACAATGGCGCTTCAACACCTTACAATTATTTTTCTAAATCTTTTATTATTTTCTCATATTTTAATAACATTAATATTAATCTTCCGTAGATATTGAGAAAAATGATAACAAATTATTTTTTAAAAAATAACATACTCAATTTTCAAGAAATTTTGTATTAAGTTAAAATCGTTTTCGAATAGTTTTCGCCAATATTCGACAGCTTCACTTTACTTTCTCATGAAAAGAATCTCGTATGAACACTCACATGACTTTTTCTTACCATAATTTACGAATATAATTGAGTTTTATTGTAACTTAGAATTGCATAATAAAAAGAAAAAAGAGATCAAATTAATAATAATGTTGATGGTATGCGACACATTCCCTTTGAACCAAACTATTAATTAAGAAAAAATGACAAGCCAAACTGATATTTGAGCTTAAGTACGCCATTAGATCAGCTTCAAATGAATCCGTATGGCAAATGCATAGTGAATTGCAGAAAATGCCTTTCTTTAAGATTGCACTTCCTTCTTTCCTTCTTCTTGGAAGTTTGGTTAGAAATTTAATAATCAAATACTTAGAGGTAGCAAAACCTTAAAATATCTAAATGGAAGTTTAGAAAACCTTATTTAACCCCTCGTAAGAGTGTAAGATCACTATGTAGGTCTAGCGAGTCACCAACAAGGTTAAATGTGAGTATAAGGGTGGACCAATCTTGGCTTAGTAATTCGTATGCTTGTGAAGTCCAAGTCTGAAAAAATTAATCGAACACTTTTTGTTGGAAATACTCAGAAACCTAACCATGTATTCAAACGGTATGGCAAAAAAGTAAAATCTTTGTAGCCAGTTAGGCGCCACGGTAGCCGAGCGGTTAAGAGGCGAGACCTGTAAAGCTAATATGCATTGTGGTACTGGGTTCGATTACCGGCCTTAGGCCTTGGATTTTATTTAAAGGTTAATAAAAAAAATTTACAGTCAAGAATACTTGCTAGTCGCCTCCGTCCATGACACCTAATTGGTAGTTGGACGTAAAGCCCGCCTGAAAAAATAGGCAATTACTTTACTTTATTTCGTTGTAGCCAGTTTTTAGAAAATAGCAAAATTGACAAAATGCGCTTCTTCAAAACACAATTATGAAGGCTGTGGTAGGAACTTGTTCAGATCCTGACTGTGGGCAGACGGCGTCAATTCCTTACATTATGCAGGGCATGCAGGGAATATGAGCAATTAGAGGGCGGCAGAACTGGCCCGGGATGGTACTAGAAAATCTCTAAATCAGTCTTAAGTCCTGGGTCCACCGTGAATTCGACGTTTGCTGGTGTTACACCGCTTGTCGCTAGCAGGTAATGGAATGTTTTTGGGGACCAAAGATAAAGATTTTTTGGCTAGGAGAGAGCCAAGCGTCTTGATGGGCTTGCTGACCAGACACTGCAAGTACTGGAGAGACAAGCGCCTTTTGGACCTGTCCGCTGGTGGTCATTGTAAGTTTCGTTTGACTGAGGAAGCAACATCATGTCGTTGACAAGGGCGTAGAAGAAGCGGGAATACTTCACTGGGCGTTTAAGGTCTTTGTGGGGCCGTCTATCAGGGGCACTGAAGGCTGCTTGTAAGCATTGGGTTTGCATATCTATTGGGGAGTTCCAATAGATCCCTGTAGAGCGCCGTGACTATGGGTCATTTGGCTCACGCCCTTTTTGGCATATTCTACGTTCTTGTCCAATAAAAGAAATTTTAAATTTTAACATTCCGTTTTTGAATTATGCTGATTGCAGATATACAGACAGACCGATTCGTAAAATAAAAATTCTATATAATTGTAACACTTTCCCTCAGTTAAGGTAACTTCTAATGTAAATTAAATTTGGCGCAAATTTGACACGATTGAATGACTCGGTATGACAATGGTAAGTGGGTGCTAGAAGCGGCAGAGAATGGTCGGCACAGAGAGACTCGTTTGCCAGCTCCAGTAATCTAAACTTAGCAATTCCAACTTATGCTACATGCGCGAATAAAGTAAGGAATTGAATACATTCATGACTGGCTCCATTACTGCGGCCCTTCACAGCTCCTTTATTCCCTCCAAACGCCCACAAAGGTATTTCTGTGACTCTGTGTCTTTGGGCTAGGGGATGAAATTCCACAGGCGAAACCAGTATTATATTAAATGTTGGGCTCACGCAATTACTGAAACTCCACCATCTTGCGCTAGTTTTCTTTCTTTTTCGTTTTTTTTATTTACTGTTTCCTCACATTAACCTGATCATTACTTAATTCTATCTAATTCTATCGCGTCTAATTTGTCTATCTGAGGCCAACCTGTATAATCTGTAGCCCGCGTACCACTTTTGTGTAGCCCAAGACACGAAATTGAATTAAAAACCTATTAACAACCTAAATCTAAATAATTTATAAACGTACTGTTTTGTGGTTTTAAGTGGTAATTGGAAGATATCCCATCGCTGCCCAATCTCAAACAGTGGCACAGTCGATGCTTGCCCAGCTTTAGTGGTGATATTTTCTCCAGTAAAAGTTACAAAAAAAAGAACTTAAATATCTTTCATTATTCTATCAGAAATTGTTGGTGTAGATAAGATTTTGTGACACCAGCGTTGAGGGGATGGTGTTGAAGAGTTGTTTGTACACTTGTCTGTTGAGGGAGAGTTTGTATAATGGTATTTTTGTGCTCTGTCCGTGTTAGTTAGTGAACAAACAATACGAGAACAGGGTGCCTTAGCCGGGTGTCTGACACGAAGACTTGTGAGTGTCAAGAAGACGGAATTGTATAAGAGTGTAAGAAGTAGACTGGAAACGGCCTCGACGCTACAAACACATAAGAGTTGAATAGTTGTGCCGTCTCGGCAGGCCCACTTCAACAACACAAGTTATTCGGCTGAGTTAGAAGCTGGGCCTTGGACAGGGCCACTTTGCCAACTGACTTGCACAGAATACAATCCAGTCGAGCTATCTCTTGTTTTGCTCTTTATATTGAATTCCCTGGGCCTTCCGCCGGAATAGCGCTACTTGCCCGACCCAACAAAACGCCCCGCTTGTTTTTACTAAATGAACTTTCTCTTCTCATTTTATTTTTATTTCTCCTTCTTCCTTCATTGCCACTAATTTCCACCCTCTGTCTTAATCCTCACCACATAATTCTCAAGTAGCAACTCCAGCCTTCAGCATTAACACCTCGCCTTCCTCAACACCACCAGACGAATACTTCAGCAAAAATAAATCTACTCACACGATCTTAACTACTACATTCTTAAGCTTTTATGGAAAAACATTCAAGAAAAAGAGGTACCAGTAAATGGTGTACTTACACTGTTTGAAGTTAGGCGCCACGGTAGCCTAGAGATTAGACGCGGTTAGAGGCGAGACCTGCAAAGCTAGTGTGTATTGTGGTACTGGGTTCGATTCCCGGTCTAGGCCTTGGATTTTATTTAATGGCAATTAAAAGAAATTTACAGTAAGATATGTTTGCTAATCGCCTCCGTCCACGACACCTAATTTGGTAGTTGGACGCGCCTGAAAAAATAGGTATTACTTTACTTACTTTACTTTACAATGTTTGAAGTAATTCATTGAATCCGTACTCCAAATAATTTTTAAAATGTGCAAAATTTATTTAATAAAGTAACATTTTCTGATGCTGGCGAAAAATCTTATTGATCCTAAGGTCTCATGATGGGAGCCAATCGAGTCTATGCGATTTTCTCTCTTCTTTTAATTTCTGCAGAGAAACACATACCAGTTTGTAAAAATCATTCTCCGAAAACATAATCTCCTGAGGGATACTCAATTTGGGAAATTTGACTCGGTCACAATATTTTTTCTTGCCACTGGGAAAGTAACAGAACAGTTTTAATTAGATTAAAAAAAAAATCTAATTTAGTTGGAAAGAAGTTTAATTGGGTTAAACAAATGTTAAATTATGTGAAGCTATCAATATTCGAGGTGTCGGCTTTTAAACAACCTCTAACCTATTATTACAAGGCGCACTTTCCAAGCTCTTAGGGCGTAAAGTTAAGGCTTGCAACATTCTCTCAGAACTTTTTAAGACAAATAAGTCTTAAAGTTTATTAACCTGCGCTTTTATTTTACTAATTTATTTATTTTGGTAAATTTTAACTTTTGCATATTGCAAAACCTTGGCAAAGCAAGGAGGAGAATTGGAGTCACTTTCCTACAAATTACACTAACTACAATTGAAAAATTATGATTGTAAATATAAAAAAATAAATACTTTGCCTTAGGAGGAATTAATATTAACAGCATGAGAATTAAAAATGATTTATCTACACACTGAACTGACTTAGTTTATTCAAGACTAACAGCATTCACTGAAATACTTCCAAGCAGTTAAAGACAAGAATAAAACAAATCCTTAACATCATTACTATTCTTCAGCTGGGAAGATGAGACCATGCTATCCAAAAGCTGTTTTAGAACTGGGCCTACCTAAAAAAAAATAATAATAAAATAAAAGTAAATAAATAAATGAAAACCGTAGAGAGTTTAGGAATAAACCAAGACCGGACTTAGATCTCCTGCGGTCCGCAAAAATCGAATGATAACCTTGAGGAGAACGCTCTTCCACCGTCAACATATTCCAAGAAAAAGATTCTGAACGTAGGAATCTCCTGTAAAGCCAAACATGAGTAAATGGATGTTGTCGCCTTTAGCTCTCAAGACGTAGGAAGGTGGTCCTGTTATGTAGAGGAGTCTCCTTAAGTCAAAATGCGCAGCAAGGAATTCCAATCAGCAGTCTGAGAGATGATAGACAAAAAATTTAACTCACTATCTACGCCGAGTGTACCGCTAAATCAGAATCCACCTCTTTACTTCCCAAAAATCCATATGACTTGTAACTTGGTTCAAAAGAACGTTTTATGTCCAATGAAACTGACATAAATTGATGTACTGATCTGATCTGATTAATTTGGATGATGACAAGGGAACTTATGCTCTCAGTACAGGTTTTTAGTAGCTGAAAAGTCCCTTTAGTTGCTGCGTTCCATATCTACTCATCCGAAATACTGCGAACAAATTACTCTGCCTGGAAGACAGTTGTCCACTCACCAAAAGTCACGGCCACTAAGAGCTCTACAGTCTTGCCGATTGCTGCTCCAGGTTTAGCATCCATTATTGAACCATCCGGACATCATTGATAGAACACAAACGTCTTTTCCACTATATCAGAATGATTGGGACCCCAAAAATCATCTCATTGCACGATCGCATCGCTTACTCTGGCAAAAAAAAAACAACTGCTTTTTCATAAAGTAAAACAAGTTTAAAGAAATATGTAAGTACCTTTTTAGAAGAAAATCTAAAAAAAATAAAAAATAAAAGTGGAAAATGGAAAAGTGGCTAAACACACACACACTCAAAACGAATATTCCTGGAGTAAACTCAAAATGAAGAATTCGCAATGTTATTCCAAACATGACACTTGGGGAGAGAAGTAATTACCCTTTAGGGAATCGAGATTCACTATTCGTGGATCCAATACACCTCTCCCCTTAGGAAAATTATATTCCCATCTAACCCGGAAAACTGTTCCAACTACTAAATACAATCAACTAGCATTTAGAGAAAGGAATTTTTATTTAAAGTTACCAGTTGCAGTTAGGGAATTCGTGAATTAAAAGACTGCAGAATATTCTGCATGCACTTGCAATATAAACTAATTCGGCGAATAAAATGCCAAAAAAGGTTGATAAAGAATGTTTCATGCCAGCGTGAGTAAATGATTAAGGCAATGTTGTAAATTCTACGGAGCCGTGTTATTGGCGGCCAGGTAAAGCAGTGGGAGAACCGAGGTAGAATCATCAGGTGGTGACAGCCGGTGCGGACTCGCAAGCCGCACTGTGGGTCTCGTGCCTGAAGAGATGAGTGATGGACAGGCCCACCTCTATCCTCGCCGGGGGATTAGCAACCAGCGAGCGAGCAGTTAGTCTCTCCTCTCCAGACAAATCAAGATTTATTGTTCTACCTACTGCTACAGACAACCCCATCAGCCAAAATGATTGCAGTACCCTCTTTCATTAGGCTTTTATCTAGTCCCCGAATTGGCGGAGCGGGGCACTAAGAAGCAAAAGACCCTCTACTGTAAGCTTCATTACTCCTTCTAATAGAGGGAACACTGCGTGCATACAAATTTAACGTTTAGGGGTTGTCGCTTGAAATACTCGTACATATTTCTAGGTCATATGAATCCGTGGGGGCTCATGATTAGGGTAATGTGATAGTTGTTTTTTTCCAGTTACGCAGAAAGAGATGAGCAAGAAGTGAAGGTATTAATAAGAACTAGAGAGGGAATAAGCTCGGCGATTATCGTACTGGATCTCACGAGGAGATCCTAGGTTCGAATCTAGCTGCTGGCCCTTAGATTTCTTTTTCCTAGGAGTTCTTACTATCAGGTGATGGAATGAGGGTGATGGATTCAAATCCTTAGGATGAGTTCGACACAGAATCAGTAGGAGCTCAAGCCATCCACCAAGAAAATAGAGGATTTTTTTTTTCTTTTCAAACAAATTCGAGCAACAGCATGATAAGAGGAAAGTCCAGTGGTTAGTAGACTGGAGTCTTACTCGGAGGTCCGGGTTCTCGGCCACCTCCATCCCCTCAAACATTTTCTTTTTAGAAGCTTCTTACTGTTCAATGACAAACAGTAACGAGAGAACATTGTGCACTGAAAAAGGCCTGACACGACCAAATTTCTATTGTATTATGGGAAAGTCGTGCAAGCGCCAGAATCTTGTTTCCTGCTAATTAAATCTTGGTGATGAAGAAAAACTTAATTGATTCCATGATCGTGAGATTTCCCTTTAGCGGAGTGTGAAAACTGATAAGGTTTTAATGGTCATTACCGCACCAAGAGAAGATTCAGTGATCACCAGCTTTGCGCTTCAACAGAATCGTTTAATCTTTTATTCACAAAAAATAAATAAACACAAAAAACTGATGCATGTAAAAAAAAATAACATTTTTTATAAAATCACCCTTTACTTGCCAATCCTCGCATTACCCTTACTATTTTTATATAACCCCCTCAACGCTCCGTATTTGCAAGAGATTACTCCATGGAGGATAATTTTCGTTTACCAAAACAAAACTCTACACTTTGTGCGCGGGTGATGGTCTATTGGTCAAGAGCGTGGCTTTGTAAGTGGGAGTTCCCCAGTTCGAATCCGGCGTATGAATACTTTTTTCCATCCTAAAGTTTCTTTATTTAACACTTAAATCCACAACCTGTCCCCTACTAATCTCCCGTCGAATGCTCCTCGTTAACTGGAACGACGATGGCCTCGCGTCCATCTGGGCGAACAGGGCAGCCTTCGAATTCAATTCATTTGGTACTTTAACCAACTTATTATGATCATTGTTGGATGACTGCTAAGATCACTAGTTCGTTAGAAATTTTATTTAGTTATTTGACTTTTATGTTGTACATTTTGCATTTATCATATATGCAAAGATGCGTCGCATATTTCATATTCGCAGTTTCAAATCCATTATTAAGGAGAAGGGAATAGCTCATTAGTCAGCGTATTCTGGATTCTAAAGATTCTGGATTCGAATCCAGCTGCTGGCCGTCAGATTCTCTCTTCGTAGGTGCTTCTTACAGCACATTGTTCGGTGGTAAATAGTGTTTTCTGTTACGAGAGAACATTACACTGGAATAAGCTGCGAGCCCCAATGACCTCAGATTTTGACTGCCCTAAATTATATTTATAAAAAAAGAAATCAATAAACAAATATTAACAACGATAAAATATAATAGCTGCTTATTATAAAACATGAGTATGGGGAGGTAGTCAAGTTATGCTTTTATATTGTTTATGTAATGTCGCCAAATATATTTGTATATAAAAAAGTATAATTCTTTATTTTTGCTGCTATATATATTTGGTAAATAACAAGAACGATTAAGAAAATGCGGTAAGTCGGCAAGAGAGAAGTTGGTGCCGGAAATAGGATGAAAAATGATGAGTCTGAGACCAAGGATGGGTTAATATAACGACCCGTTTACCTCCGACTGCTCTGCAGCCGGAAATAAACAAAGAAATCTCTTTGTTAGTGTGAGTAAATACAAATATATATAACACATGTTCAATGTTCGTGTATTGGAAATATAATATTTATGTGAAAATATTTGTATTGGGCAAATTAAGAGTCTCTTTATTAGTATTTTTTGCTTTTTCTACACCTCACGAGTAGAAGTACTGCAATCGTGCGTATTTTCGATTTTGTATTTTTACTTTGAAGTTTTCACCCTGAACACGAGAAAGTGATTCCCCACAAAATGCGCCACATTTGTCTGTCTGTGGTTAGTAAACCCAAATTTGGAAAATCGCCGAAACTTCTTATTCGATATTACATTTAAGCGCCATCTTTGCGTCCGACCATATCATCTACATATATCAGCTAACCTTTAAACAGTACACTCATTGAAATTCTCTGTCCGAGAATCCAAATTAACCGAATTTTTAAGTAATATATAATATTAGCTGAGTGGTTAGCGTATACTGGATTTCAATGGAGATTCCGGGTTCGGATCCAGCTGGCGGAGGACAAATGGAAAGAAAGGAACAGTTGCTGGCTCTGCGAAGGGGGTGCCAGCGATCGCCCGAGTTTGGTAACTAGGAATGTCCCAAAGTGATGGGTCAACTCTTAACCGCATACACAATCGTGCTTGTATTATTTCTATTTTACTGACACGCGATCATGGTGAGTGCGCCATGTTTAGTTTTTTCGCTGGAGTTCTACTGTGTGTAGTGTCTCTCCCATATTAGGAAAAGGGTAATTAATGAGAGTGAGACAAATTATCGATATCGATTCTTGGGGGGGACGTGTTTATTCCTGAGGGCCCTCTAGTTGTTGGAGCCACTTAGTCTAAAGAAGGTGGTTTCTATAATTGTTGTCCCTCATCCTCTCTCTATTTTCTTTGTGAGTCTGTAGAATGTACGATATTCTTCTAGAGCAGAACTCTAAAACGAAAAACTTCAAATATGATATTTGATTTAGACGCCACCATCTGGTCCAGCAATAAACCAGGACAAAATCTGACAAGAGTGCCACTTTACTTAAATAATTTTGTTTTGATTGAGATTTTCATGGGTAACAAGAGCAGTCCGAAACGAGAAGTGGTTGCGCTTTTTGTAAGGAGATATTTCAGTGTAATTGATGCTCTTAATAATTACTAAATATATAACCAAAATTCCAAGTCTGAAGAAAATTGGCTGGTCGAAAGAGTCATTTCACTGAAACGATCTCTGTAATAAGGCAACCGCTACGAAAATGGTACCAGTAACGTGCATAATATTGCAATTAACTGTTTTAAATACAAATTTTAGGCTTCAATAAAATTTAATTACGCTAACTGAGGTAAGACAAAGTCGTGTGAGTGATAAAACTGGATGATTTATTATTATTAAGTCACTTCTTACTGAAGAAATAATGAAATGAAACGAAAATTTTGTTTAAAAAAATCTTTAAATACAATTCCGTGGTTCTCATTTTCAATTTAGAGTACAACATCGGAGGTCATTGTTGCCCGGAGCTTTTTTCGGTGCCGGACTCCGGACAACGTAGAAAATGAAACAGTTAAATACTCAGAAACGACACTTTAGAGGTTAAAATGGGCTTCCTAAAGTGACCTTTGATCGATTTTATTCATAGGCTTCATTTGTCAGGCTCTCTAGTCGCGCCACACTTCAAACTTGCTAGATATCTACAGTGACTTTACGTTTTTTATTTATGCTTAATTTTTGTAAGACCCCGCAAACCCACGGGTTCTCTCTCCAGGGGTTATTCATGCATTATCTTCTCTGCTCTCCAAGTAATAGAGGTCAGTCATATTGCAAGTTAGCATTTGCAAAGCAATCAGACAGGAAATAAGCGACCGCTTTCTTCTTTAGGGATGTTAGTCTGTACAAGGACTAACGTGGGACCGACCCTGTGCCAACAGGAACTGAGCCTATGAAATTCCTTACGCATTCTGGCCCTAACTACATCTCCAGTCTTAATGCTCCAAGAGCAAAGGCTGTCGGTAGATGGGTAAACCACGTAACAACCGCCAGGTCCACCAAGGCGGCACGGAATCGTTTAATGCTGGACATCGGACCCCCAAGGTGTCCTTAACAGGCCAAATTCATGTAGCAATCAGCCCAGGCTAGACTCAAAATCGGTCATCTTCTATTGCAATAATTTCTACATTGAAGGGAAGTAAAAATTGCCCAGCTGAACTAAGCTCCTTAGTCAGACTCGTGTTGATCACAGTAAGAGGAGATATGGGTGTTTGCAGGAGAATGTGTTACATTTCCCGCTAATGTGCCTCCCGTCTGCATGATATTAAATATGTTGAATTTATGACATTTTCATGTTGTGAGGGATAATTTCTCCCCTTTCATTTCCAAAATGAGCAAATCAAGCGTGATGAAGTAGTATGATATTTTAAAGTCAGATAATATCAGATATTACATTTCAAAGGGCTTGTGTTGACTAGAAGAAGCTCGCTGCATTGCGACTGTCGCATTCTACCTTGTCACTTTAATTTAGTAATCTCATATATAATTTATCATAGTTTAAGATAATAATGCTCGTATCCTTATTACTAATTTTTCCTTCTGCCACTCTCAAATTAATGGTAGACGTAGTTTAAAGAAAATTGATGTGAGTTGTCTTTCGGAAAATCGCATTACAGGGAAAATTATGGTGTGACACTCACACGACTCAATAAGTAGAGAGGCTCTAGACCTCCTTCGGCAGGAGGCAGACAACCAATTTCCTTCTGGGGTTACCGGAATAACGTCTTTCTTGATAATGATCCTCTTTGCCCAGGTCCTAGGTTAGTTCATAGGATGAGAGTTTGACGGGCTGTCTCTTCAGGGTGAATGACGATTCTGGAAGCTGTAAACACCACTGACATGTCACATAGATGAACACACATAAAAACACGCCTATCCACAACACAGTTTTTGTAAGGTTTGATCAAAGTAGAATGAGATCCTACAAGAATAGATAGTAAAAGGATAAATGTGTTGAATGTGTTAGAAGTGAAGTGGTGCCTATTTTCCCAGACAGGCTTTACATCCTACTACCTAATTAGGTGTTACGGACTTAGGTACTAGCAAACACATTTTACCATAAATTTCTCATATTGAACTTCGATAAAAATTAAAGATCAAAACCGTGAATGGAATCCAGTATTGCAAGATATTAGCTATGCGGTTAGCGAATTGGATTCCCACGCGGAAAAGCTCAAAAACTACTGATGTTTACTACTGAAAATAGATCGCTAGACTAATTTGAATCCATGAGATCTGCTCATTGGGGAATGAGAGTATTGGCAACAAATACTGTAGCCCGGCCATTCAGGCTACAGTGGCATTGAGGCGGCAGATTGCTTGGCTCTAGAGAGGCTGTTGTATACAGCTTTCATGGGTCCCGAATCCTTTTGTGTCAGTGAAAAATGCTTTACAGGTCAGAATGGGTAGACAGCTAGTGGCAGGTGTATGGGAGAAACCCCCAAGCCTGAGACACGATAAAATTCATTGCGATCGGTCATTCAGGTGTTTTATAGATCTCCTCACGACTTTCGCGGTGTCAATGCGAAGATCTTCTATGACTTTTTAGTAGAAGTTTCGTAGTTTATAAAATTGAATATTTACTTCGGCACAGGTTACCCAAATAAAATCATTGTGATACGCTACTGGTAACAGAAGTTAAAAATCAGTTACATTTAAATTGTGAACAAATCGCAATAGGCGAGGATAAAAGCTCAATTTGAGATATTCCCAGCGTAACAAGATATTGTAAATGTAACTTATTAATAACTAACTTATGTAATGGGTACGTGAAATCTGAGTAAGATTGAGAAGTCGGGGAAGTCTAATAGATTGAATATAAAGTTTGTAAGTTAACGGAAAGTTTTGAGTACTTCTGTAAGATTCAATGGTTGAAAATGTAACGTTATGTGATGATATTCAGCCAACTCAGATGAGTAATGTCGGTAATAAACGATTTATAAGAAGTAGCAAGTAAAGTAGTCGCCT
Source organism: Rhodnius prolixus (assembly GCF_049639745.1). NCBI lineage: Eukaryota > Metazoa > Arthropoda > Insecta > Hemiptera > Reduviidae > Rhodnius > Rhodnius prolixus. Next base: position 15,315,168 of record NW_027411625.1, on the reverse strand, counting down.
ATTTTTTCAGGTGGTGCTTAAAGTCCAACTACCGATTAGGTGTCGTGGACGGGGGCGGAAGCTCATACTTTACTGTAAACACTTTGCTAACGAATAAAAAGTAGTCAAACGCGGGATTCGGACTGGGCATCTCCCACTCACAAATCCGTGTTTGTAATCACTACTGCAACACTCGTCTGGATTTTTAAGAAGTCTTATATCTTATATGTTTTAAATTTTCCTCACATGAACGTCTTCGTTTGCAGACTAAATAACAAAAAGTAATCAAAGAACGGAACTATGTTCTAAAGGAGGTCGAACTAGGGCGAGATAGTGGAACCGACTGAACGGAAGTGCGCGAATTGTTTGGTAGTCCATTTGAGGAATACGGAAATTCTGCTTGGCTTGTTTATTGCACCACTTATTTGGGACACAAAAATCTTTGAATTGACACACCCAGATAGAAGTGACATCAAAATTTATGTAAGCGTAGTGTGCAGGTTTTTTGTTTCGTTCAGTGAAAGGTCATAATTTTGCATTTTAATTAGTAAAACGGAAACAACTATTTCAGGCTGAAACTCTAATTCGAAAATCTGCACGAATGCATGTTAGTGTAAATTGAAAAAGCGAAAGTGTTTTGGGCGACATGGGAATGTGATGTCCAATTATGAGCTAAGGACTCCAAGGGCACGCAATAATTCAGAGTAATTGCCTTAGATCTTTCTTTAGTTGGACTATGAGTGGGATATTAGCATGGAGACTAAGAGGTCGGCGATAAGTGGTTCGCCCAAAGAAACTGGACTGTAATTAATTTGTATGCAACTGATTAGAGCTCGGCAAATGTATCGCATTAACATACATTAGACCCAAGATTTACTCGGCTCTGGTTACACTAAAAATCTTCTAGATTTCCATTCTAAATTGAATTTCCATTTTTTTTTTTTTTTACATTCTCTTGCTCCTAGTTAGAACGTTGCGTTCGTGTCAAATCTTTGATGTTCAGGATGAGGCACGCTTCACATTTGTCTCGGTAACAAATAGATCTTTGCATGTTTGCAGTTTATGGGGAAAACCATCGCCTAGCCATGAAAGAGCCTTACCTTGCCGGGGTACCTGCTCATTTCCAAGATCATTACCTTAGTCACCAGGCTGAGCTAGTTGAGGGACCGTAAAGTAAGTATATCCGAAGGGATGAAACCATTTTCTTGAGGGATGCGGTAATTACGCTTGACCGGAAACGCTCGCTATTGCCCTGGAGTTTTTGAATGATGTAAGGCTGATATGAGTTGCTTTCTACGGGAACACAATCCGCCCTGTGGTGACCTAAGGTCAACCAACTTTCTACTTAGGTTCAAGATTAGAGTAGAGGAGAGAACATCGCACCAACTCGACACTTTTCGCAACTAACGGCAGAATGTCGTTCTCTCAGTCAGTATGTATAGAAACCATTTTATTCTATTTTAACAAAGGTAATTATAATGCAACAAAATTTGAATTAATAAAGCTGTCAATTTAGTCTAACATTCTCATCTATCAATTAAACGCATTACCCAACCAGACAGAATCGCTTTACGGGCAAACTAATAACATACCCTATTTATTCAAGTCTTTCCATTACCGAGTAAATACAAATTAAATTAAGATTTAATTTAATCAATATTAATTTACATCACTCGCTTCATTATTTATTTATGATTTTATTATCCGCGCACTAGATGCAATCAAATAAATTCACCGATAATTACCAAATAAAATTTGTATCAAAATTACGAAAAGAAAGAGCTATTTTGGAGAAAATTGCAAAAAAGTAAAGTAATGCCTTCAGGCGGGTGTTGCAGTCGGATGCGACTAGCAAACATACTTTAGTGTTAAGTTCTCAAATTAAGCATTGAATAAAATGCAAGGCATAGACCGGGAATCGAACTCACCAGCACTGCAATACATCTTAGCTTTGCCTCTTTAAAATATGGAAACAGATAAAGCAGTAATAAATTTGGAAATTTAAATTGCACCCTTAAAAGTGAACCATAATTTTTTGAATAAAACAATAATATTGGCCAGATGCTCCGCACCACATAAATCATGTTTGGTGCGCCGACAGCAAAGAATAATATCACATAATGAGCGGCTAGATTTGAAAATAAAATTAATCTTTTGAAATTTAACCAAGAGCAAGCTGGCTACTGAATTATTTATATTATTTTTAGGGCAATTTCTTTCGGATGGTTAATGTTTTACATTAGCTCTCGCCCTAATGTTTCAATTGTGCAGCCTAGTTGTTTATACAATGCCAGGGCATTTTTCCCTTTAATCTCTAAATAAATGCATTATTTATTTCAACTCATCCGGGAGGTCGGCGGTCCTAGACTGATCGCCTTAATTATAATTCTGCAATGCTTTATCTAACTGTCGGTTAGATCAACCATTGCGATAGCGACAAATTTTGAACGTTGATGTTGGTCTAGTGGTTATGAAGCGTGGTTTTGCAAGTGGCAGTTCCCCAGTTCGAATCCTGTACACATAGTAGCTACGTTTTATTTAATTGAAAAAATGTTAATAGTAAAGTATGCGCTTCTGCCCCCGTTCGCGACACCAAATTTATTTATTTTTTGTACTTTAATATTCATTCTTAATTTGACTTGACTATGCTCTCTCTTTTTTTTTTATAATCCATCTGTAAAAATGTTACGAATAAAAGTTTTAAACTACTCACGAGCAATAATCGAATGGAGCCATTTTCGAGAAAATAAAAAACAAAATCGATTCAGTGTCACTACATTTGCATTTGCTCTGTGCAATGTTTGGTCGCAAAGCTTATTGTGGGGCACTTGGACCAGATAACAAATTTTAACTGGCTACTATGCTTTTACCCTGACCATTCACTCCACCTACAGACAGACTAAATCATGCATATCAATTTATAAGAACAGGTTTTTTTTTTTTCAGCTCAGCGACCGCTAAACGGATATTTCAGAGGCAAATATAAACAATTGAAAAATCTGCACGACTAAAATAGACCCCTCCTAATGGTAGAAGGAGGGGAGCTCAGAGTGAAAATTAGTTCAGATTAAATTACATGCACATGATTATTAAATCATATGTGTTACCTGTAAACACATTTTAACCTGCGAATTTACATTAATGCAGTCTCGCCAAGTAATAATAAACCATTTCGCGTTAATAACATTATTTATGCAATTAACTTCCTAAAATGAATACGGCGGCCATATTTGTTCTATTCACTCCCTTTACCATTACACGCATGTTATTATTATCTATAATTATTATTCTAATAAATTAATCATTTAATAAAGTTAATAAATAATATTATGTTTAACCAATGATAAATTCATTTTGTAGATTGCATAGTACGATCGGCTCTGTTATCTCGCTTTTTCCCGTTAACTGAATTTTCATGGCTGACCGAGTTCTAAAAGCAGTCTCTATTGTTGTAACTCTGTACACTATAGCAGCACCACTTTGTGACGCTTAGAGTCATGTATTCATCACCAAAATTCCACGTCACATTTTATGCCATCTTTATAATTATCCTAATTTGTTTTAATTAATCATTTCTTCTTCAGTTGCGTTCCCTTACACCTATGGATAGCAACTATCTGCTACAGGATCAGGTTTTTATAATTTAAGAATTTCAATCGACAAGGGTGACAGTTTTTAGTCTGATTGTTACAGTACACCTCCCTATCTCTACAACTTTCTAATAATACTCAATTTGACTTTATGAACCTTCTCTGCCAGAAAAGGCTATCCTTTATCAAGTAGAATAGGGTATTGTGGGAAGAGTTAATCTAAGAGTAGCCAGCTGGATGTGAAGCCGAACATTCTAAAGCAGAATCACTCATCTAATTCCCTTCCCTCAGCCGTCCTAGTTTTGATCAGTGTATTCAATATTAATTTAAAGTGCAAATTTCACGCGATTTTCTTTCACTTTGCCTTAATGGAAGACTGAACAGGGGAGCACAGCAAACCTGGCTTGAAGCCAGACCTAGTCGTTATTACGTAATCTCTAGAAATAACCAATATTAGCCAAACTGTCAGACACATATCTAGTTAGGTTTACAAAAACTCTCCCAATATTAGAATATATTTTCCAAGTAAATTAATGACAGGCACGCTTTAAATATTTGTAAATGGACAATCTGTATGGCGAATAGCTAGCAATTAATGAAGCGACCGCAACCACCTCACATCTTGTCTGAAATGAAAAATAGTGTTCACTGAAGGTCATTAAGTTGAAGCGCACTTCACTTCGCAGTATAACCAGACTCGTCGTGCTTCCATACAATTTACTGGATTTATTTAGAGTTCAGCTAAGTGCCCTGTAATTCATCATTTATATATTTTTTTTTTTAATTTTGACAATTAGCGGAAATTATAACAAATTTTTACCTTTAATTATTATAGGGTTATTTAAAATTTACACAATTTTTTGGGGGTCATCTGAATGCGTAAAAGTATTGTAGTTTTTTAAAAATGAATCTTTAAATAAGTTTGGTTCCACCATAACTTAAAAAACGTAAAAAATATAAAACAGTTCAAATTTGGCACTTAGTTTAGGCTACCAGAGGATGCGATTACTAACTTCGCTCTTGAGATATCTGCCAACACAGATTATGCCCTAAACACTTTTATTTTGTGCCGTTTTTAGAACAAAGGAATTACTGGTCTATATCGTAGTTGAAGTTCATGCCACCGAGTTCATCAGTGGAAAAAGTAACATTTGGAAGTGGCGACATTGAAGTGAAACTCTTAATGCATGTTCGGAATTACTGCACTATCGGGTGGCCAGTTTGATGTGGGGAGGATGACCCCATCGATTTGGGCGTTTGTGTCAGTTGATTCCTCCACACGAATAGCTTGCAGTGCAACCTTAACGGTCTAATTCATAAACTGCATTTTCCAATCAATACTGCCGTCTCTATCCTACCAGATACTCAACATGGTCTGCACACTACTAGCAGAGATATGACAATATAATCATCCATTCAAAACCAGTCACACTACCTTGAAGTTAGAACATCTTCCCCAAATTTTTCGATCTGTCTGTGACATTGAGATCTCTTGTTAAAGGGTAAAGAAGAGCATGTGAGAGTTGGCTCTTCAGGTCTCTTGAGATACTATACTTCGAAAAGCTTTCGGCAAAGTCCTGCAGCTTAATGTGATTTAGATCAGGAATAGTCAACTTTTTTGTTGAACTGCCCACTTTTTGTTTATTATACCCCCACCCCCCAGTTCCGCAGCAAAGTATTCGTAATGCTCGAGTGGTGGCGTGGTGTAAATATCTAAATTTAAATGTTTACCTTACTTTGCGTCTGTTTATAACAAAAACAAAAATATATTTTGATGTTGTAGTTATGCATTTCCATGCAAAAAGCGTCTACTAATGCGATAGCCGATTAAATTGAGAGAAAATAGAATTAAATCATAGTTAATATTTGTTAGATCCTTTAGTCTAATGCCGCAAAATTAAGTATTGTACTTGATAGCCGGTCCATTTTCGTTAAGAAAAAGGTCTCCATTATCAGAAATATTCAGCTAGTTTCTCTTATGATTGACACAATAAAACCTAATTCTACAAGATATGGGAAAGTTTCTGATTCTACTGTAAGTATTCAATATATTGAGTATAATTCACCACGCATTTGGGTATAACACAGGCATTTCTTTTAAATGACCGTAGATTTCATGTCCACCATTTTTAAATCGGACAGAACCTGTACCACCCACTATGATTGTCCACTATAAGTGCTGGGGACCAGGTTAACTACTCCGCTTTTAAAAGCTAAATTTATATATTACTGTTCATCTGTACCAATAATGTCCTAATATTTTAATTTGCTAATACTATTAATAGTTACTATTTTCCATAATATCCTTCGGTTTTGAAATTCTTTTTGCAAATTTGAACGACCTAATGAGTGTATACTAGTTCTGCTGTGAATGCTAATGATTAGAGTCAAATTTCACTAATATCCTGGTCATTCTAGGTAAGTAACACTTCCCACATGTTTTCCCCAAATTTCGAAAAAAAAACTGAAAGTGTGTCACACATTTCCACCATTTTTAATATACAAAACGTTAGGTGTGGACACTCGCTCGACTTTCCCTTGCCGCATTGTGCATATTTAATTTTTTTTGTTTTAACTTACTTCAAACTGAGAAGTAGATGATTTCAATGTAATACATTTTCCCTTTGAAGGCATAATTTTCGCAAAAATCCCCAAAAAATGCAAAAATCTATTCAGTAAAGGGCACTTTTGATCAGCCGCTTCAAATTTATAATTTTGGTTGTATATTTAATCCTCATCAATATCTGATCAGTGATAAGTCCATGAGCCGGAAATGGTTCATCAAAAAAAAGCCAAAGTTCTCCACTAGCCGTAGGTGTCCTTAATAAAGATTATTTACGAGGAAATGTTTGAAGTGAAATCTACAGAACGTCTGTGCGCAATTAGTGTACTGAGTTTGAAGAAAATCATTTCTGAGAAAATACTCGAACAGATGGAAAACTGATTCTGTAAAGTTGGCACTTTCAGTTGGTTTGTTTCGTCTAAATGCTTGTTGTCAGGTCCGATGCTGGCACCTTAACTAGGTATCAAATTTAAAAATGTATGCAATTCTTAATTTTTGAGTTAGGCTGACAACACACTTTACAGACAAACTGCCAGGCGTTCAAGATCATTTCTAATAACCACGTGGACTAAGAGGTCCTGCGGACGAATTTTGCCGGCAGAAGGTGAAAGGTTTGGCGCGATCGCACACTCCCAACAGGGAGGCTGTGAAGGGAGATAACAATCTAGAGCTGCAAGAGTGGGTAGAAAAATAAATAAACGTTGAAATCGAGTGACTGGGATTCATAAACCAAAGCTCCGCTAACGAGAGATTGCTTGGCAAATACGCCAACTTTTAACATACTAAGTTCGGCTGGGTTGCAGTGTCTCGCGAGGGACTTTACAGTAAAATAAGTTCGCTAATTATTAATTACCAAATAAAGCTAAATTAATTTCTTGTATATTAGCCTAATTAAAGAATAATTTAAACCAACAAAAAAAAAAAATTGAAGCAAAGAAGTTTGCTTGAGGCTTGAGTTCAGTGCTTTGCTTGGTTGGTTGGGTGGCCAGCAAAGGAAAATAACGTTAGAGATGTTATTAAGGCGGCCACATAAATTGCGTGCTAAATAAATAATCATAAATAACGCTGGCAATACTGCAGATAGTATCGGAACTGCTTTGAGGAGCCGGTCGTAGATTGGAGTGGCCTGCACAGACAGTCGAGCCTGCGGTGAGCGTTTTAACCATCACCGGTACAGTAGCGTAACGGGTAACAGTGGTGGGGAGTTTACGCTTGGAAAGCGCTATTTACCTAACGGTACAGTCCCTGCCCATTTACATCTCTTACGTCTCCATCTGGACGGTGAAGAGATTTCTTCCTTAATCACTCCCTTCTACTCTCTTAAATTATCCCTCCCTTTCCTTTTGGGAATCCTAGGTGGGATGACTTGAACTGAACTCGAACAGTGTGCTACCCTCACGCTACTATGTCTTTGGAATTGGAATCCAGCACGTCTTCAACATTGTACATGCTCTCTAGTATGAAAGGATACCCTGGTAAAGGGAACATGAGGCGCAGCTTCCCCAGCACCTATTAAATCATCATTCGCTGCGAAAGAGCTGTCAAACTAAAGTTATACTTAGGTCTGACGTACGTCATTAACCTTTTGGCGATTTCTCGGCAACAGTGTGGAGTTTATAAATAACTTTTTAAACTATAGTTTGTATCTACGGTAAGTTTTCATTATGATTAAAATTCAGTAACATAAAAGTTGTGTACAAATAAAGGTATAGTTTGTTGTAAACTAGCTTTGTTTGATAATAGCAATCATTTATTTATTCACACATGGGGTTTGAGTTAATTATCTCATGAGATAAACTCGAAATAAAGAACTCCAAACAATAAATTAATAAATTACGCGTGAAAGTGGAATGTATAAATTAATTTTCACAAACAGATTATTAGAGAAAATAGCTATTGCAACACATACAAAATATTTAGTAGGAATTCAAATAATGCTTGCTAACAAATGATATCACACGATCGTTTCCTAAGTACATTTTGGGAAATTGGGCTTTTGAGGAAATTTATGAATAGAATATGATTACATTGCGATTCGAAATGTTGAAATGTCCAAATAAACAGGATTTCCAATTATCGAGCGTAAAAACAAAATAATGAGATTTATTTCGGAAAGTCTAACAAATTATTTTATTAAGTAATCATTATTTTATAATGAAATAAGTTTAATTATTAAATTAAAAATTACTCCAACTGCAAGACTTGCGAACGGTTCTTCGACATCTGCGAAACCAACTATCACTCGTACGAATAACTTTAATTTTAGCTCTCTACATTATGTTTCCTTCCAGCAGACACGTTCGGACTAATCATAAAAGTCATTACAAACAAATGTAAATTAAACCTAACCTTACTTAATACTTGCAGCAACTAACAAGTAATAACCACTAACAACTACCTAACCTTGTAACAAATAAATGGGCAAGTACTCAACACAAACACACGAACATTCCCCTAGGATAGTTCTTTGCACCTAAGGCATAAAGCTCAGCTTCCGTCTATTTCAGCATGTGGAATCTGTTCATTGTAAGAGCTTTGTTTAGTAATGGGCCGGACGAAGCAGCATTCTGTCAGACCTCATCAAATCATTCAAAAAAACTAAACACCCAAGCAAAGTAACAAAAAGAATATTGCTTATTCCTAAAAGCATTTCTCCATCCATTTGCCATAAACCTGATTTGCTCTTTTCAATTCAAATCAGCCAGTCAGTCAGAAGAAAATAACCGCTGAAAAACAGATAACAGTTCTATATCCTTCCTCTGTAATGTACCATTCTAACTGACGGATTCTGCCGAAACGGAAGCCGAAACTTGGCTCCCCTTCCTGTAACTCTCAGGCGATAGACATCCTTCTGCATTTGGTGTAATTTACTCTTACTGGAGTTCCGTGCTTCACAGTTCAATTGTTCCCCCCATTTAAGGTGCGTCCACATCTAAGGACACTGGCTTCTTTCAATGCACTGCCGACCTTCAGACAGTGTTATTTCGTTACAGACTACACTGTCCAACACCGGACGGTGAGCTGTTCAGTATGTTACGAATTAGCTTTTCTGCCCTCACTATTTCAGTAAAATTACATTCTTCCGACTTGGAAATTTAGAATTGACAATATGTTCACTCTAACAACAGAATTTTATTGGAGGAGTGTCGTCACAGCTCCCCTAGCACCCCACTAAAAGTTGCTAAGCAAAAGTTGGTAGCTTTACGTTCAGTATGTGTATGTTCAGTATGTTACGAATTAGCTTTTCTGCCCTCACTATTTCAGTAAAATTACATTCTTCCGACTTGGAAATTTACCTTTAGGTTTGATTCATATGCTTCAATATCATTAGAAGATAGAATCTTACATACTGTAACAATTTCTTTGGAGAGAAAATCATTATATAACCAGTAAGAAAGAAACAATGTTTTTGTTCATTGGTGCTCCAAAATGGATAATTTGGGTAAAAACTCAAAAATCAAGGAGCAAACAAATCATAATAAAATTTACGAATTATTGAAAAAATATTCATTCGCTTACAAATAAATTTTATGTTTTATTTATGACTACTACTATTATTTGTGCTCAACTTTAACTTCAAAAATGTTATTTCAATGAATTTTATTTAATCTGATGGCTCTGGCTCTAAGTAATTAGTTCTAACTCAGTTGATTTACATCGCTGAACTGTTGAAAATGTGGTTAGGTCCGCTGGATAATATCGCCCCTGTTTCTCGAAATAACGTACCCGCTTGAGCATTGAGGGCAGCCAGCCATTACTAAATAGTTATTGTAATTCTACACATTCTTTTTTGCCATTTAAAATTTTATTGTAAAGAAAAAATCAGAACAGCAGCTTTGAAAAGAACAACATAAGTATGCAGTTCGATGTGTCGACAATGTAAGGAGAGTACAGTTTTGGCATTGCTGAAGAAAGAGGGGTTTTGCTAGGGATGTTATAGCGAGATCTCTCTTATCAACTTTCTTATTCATAGTCATTTCGAATAGAATCCGAATTAATTTAAGTCATTGTTTGCTTTAGCTTGAATTCAAGCATTAATCCAGATTTGAAGAAAAGAAGAAAATTCGTGGTTGAAGGTTTGGTTAGGCTGGTACCAGCTTTTGTCCTGCCAAGGCAACGTCCATGCAGGATAAAGCGCTTGCTGGCTCCTAACTGGGACAGGTTATTGAAACCTTATATTCCTACCAGAATCTCGCCTTTTGTCCTTACAAAGAATGGCTTGGTCGGCCCTGTTTACCCCCAAATATCGTACTAAAAAAGCAAAGTGTTCTGGAAAGTATGGGTATGAGAGCGCCCGGAAGTAGAACAAAGCTCCGTTAATAACCACCTTTTTGGTCCTCATGCTGCTTTGAAAAAGATACTTAACGCGCCTTAAAAACCTACCTTATAACAAGATAACATCATGCGCCATCATGCAGTCATGCAGCACAACCTCTTCATTTTTAGTGCATCATCTTTATTCTACTGCATTTTTTTTCGTACTCTCTTAGAAGAGGGAAGTGTTGCATTCCATTGGATTTTCGATTTTTGAGTTTTAATCTTAAGTGCATTTTTTGTAACTAAGCCTCTTTATTGCTTTACACTTTTTTACTATTGTTTCCACGCTTTTACGTTGGAGACAAGCTTTCATTAATTACTGAAATATTAAATTTTTAACGCAAACTTAAGCCACCTCCTTTAAGGTGAAAAGATCAAAGAAAAACTTCCATTTAAAAAAGTGCCACAGAGCAAAGTAGCTCCCAAAATCAAAAACATTCACAGCATTGAATTAGTGAATTAGACTTGGAATTTTCCGACAGGAAATCTTCCTAGACGGTTGAAGCGCCGATGGCCACGTGATCTTCTTAATGAAGTAAGTGCCAGTGCACTGTAGTGAAATGATCTTCTTTGGGAGTTTCACCATTGAGTGAATACTCCCCTCCTGCTCATCATGAATTCCTATGTATCTTGATGTATCAATTCACTTGTTGAAATGTACTGCAGTTGGGAAATAAATGAAATAAAAATAAATAAATAAATACAAATGGTAAGTTTAAAGAACTGGGGTTAGAGAAAATCGAGCGAGGGTTAACGCCGATCTTTTAGTTACTTTCAACAGAAATTGTTGGAAATCTTTAGTAACTTTAACATTGAGTATTTTGTTAAAGAGTCGCAAACAATTTGTTTAGAGTAACTTTGTACATTTTGTTAGAATTAAGTCGTAAGCAGCAGCATTAAGCCACGAAACTGGTCTAAAGGTTTATAGTTTGGGAATAAGAATAGAATAGATACGGTGGCTTTATTCTCTTAAGGGTTGTGCCGTTCGGTTGGTTCTCAAGTCATAGAATGGCAACAACTAGCAACTAAAATCGCGAATTTTTTCATAGTTATGCCTGCAGATTGTCGGCAAGTCTTGGGAGCCTTTTCCAATGCACATCCCCTCTCCGGACAGTGTTCTAATAACTTGCATAGAAGAGAAAATTTAAGGGCTGAATAAATCCTTATTTCCATGTATTTTGCTTCCTTCATAGGACGTTACTTGCAGGTACAAGTAACTGTGAAGATTACCGATTCACAATAACATGAAGGTCAGTGAGTTCAATCATTCCCGCCAAAGTTCCCTTAAAAGTCGTTTTGTGGTGGGGGAGCCTCCTAACTTTAGTAAAACCTCCATGTTTGAAGGAAACGTGCAAAGATTTGAAGGATTCGCGACTGTGTTCTCAGATTTTATCTTTGTCTTCACAAAATTGAACTCGGGTCTTATATTACTGTATTTTTTGTAATTTAATTAATGGCTGGCTGCCTGGGGCACAGTTCTTTATGAATGCGAAGCCCTTTCTTGTTTCAAGCTATTCGCAATAATTAATTTGACTATAAGTGCTTCATCTGTGCCTAACATAATTAGGCATAAAGCGATTTCAAAAACACTGACAATATGTGCAACGCTGCCATCTTCTTCACAATGCTTCCTACAAATTTATACAAATTTCCTTTATCACAAGCATAAATTTGATTTCGTAATTAAATTTGATTAGTACTTTCAAGATTCTACGAATATCTACTTTTTTACCAAGAAGGTAACCTAATTATATCTAAATTTTTATATTGATTTCCAAGGGTTATTGTAGTGTATTCTACGTCCACAAAGTTAGACAATGTCTTTGGTTTTATCTGTGGCAGCACGTATATTTATTGTATCCCTGACCGGCTTTGGGCGGTGGTGTAGACATAGATAAATCAAGTTGAAAACTGTACACCTAACAGAGTAATCTACCTCTGATGAGGGATTAAATTCCGAAACCGGTCAGGGATAGGATAAACATGCGTGCTGCCACAGCTAGACATTGTCCAGCACTGCGGATAACCTCATTTTCAAGAGAAATCGTGATTAAGGAAATAGGGGCTACGTAAAAGTGATGCCAGTGTCCATGTTACTCCACTTCACAAGAAGTATTGCCACTATGCCCAACAGAAATCATTGTTTTAAAGCTTTCCAAGCAAGAAAAAGATGTTTTTCCCAATAAGCCTTTCATGACAATCTTTGTAGGTGGAAGTCAAGCTTCACAACAACAGATAGATTCATCTCTGATGATGTTTGAAAGTCCTAAACCGTACCGATCGCTTACTATCATAAACTCAATGATTTTAATGCCGATTTTGGTCAAACAGACTTTTTCTTATACTTTATCAATTAAACACCAAATTCTTCCATCGTGTCAAATTTTCCAATTTGAGTTTTCGCCGGGGAAATAACCATTTTGAGGACCCCTGATGCCAAATTGTGGTTTTGGTGAGTATAATTAGCACAACCTACAGCCGAAAAATTCAAATTTGAGATGAGGTTTGGTTGCCACCATTGCACTAATTCCATCAGAAGAGTCTGATTACTGGAGCAGTTTCTATTAGTATATCGACTATTTTTCGAGAAAGGCTGCAAAGATGCACTAATTAAACTTGATTGGTTAATTTTACACTAGTTTTAAAAACCCGGAAAATTCATTTATGGGTAGTTTGATGAGGTTTTCTTCCAAGTGCTATCTCTAGGTGGTGTACTTATATAATAATCTTAATTATTAATTTGTGTAAATAAAATTACATTTGAAGTAAATCAGGTGACTGCAAGGACCACAGTTATACAGTTTTTGTAATAATTATTATTTTTTCAATTTTTGTCGGAAATGGTTGCTCGGATGTTTCCTAAACTGTGTGTACACATTCATATAGAAACTTTCGCTTACTGAACCTCTAAGCCGGTAAGAGAAAACATTCTAACATGCAGATTTACCCATACATATGTTGTCATTGATTGCTTGCATGTTATGAATTGTAAATATTTTGCGGCAAAACCCTCGCCATTAGACTGTCTTTACAAGCAATTAAAATACATATACACTACCATCGCAGTATATTGTACGATACTAGGTATTACTATATAAAATTTATGAGTATGAAGTGACTAACTAAAATTCCTTGTTGGAAGATTATCACATTCTAATTTAAGTGAGACAGAACAGAACATTTTTTCCTTTAATTTTATTTAAGACATCACAAGAGTGTTTTTCATTCTGAACATGGGCATAACAACTGATTCAGGTGAATGGTATCTATCACTTGGAGTCACACTTTGGATTGAAACGTTTTCTCAAAAAATATTGAACTTAGCAGGTTTGGGGAGCTATGAAGTGCCAAAGTGCCAATTTCTTCAACAGTATCATTTTGTAAAGCATACGTAGATAATGTAATATTGAGCCGCCACAGTAGCCGAGCGGTTAAGAGGCTAGACTCGCGAAGTTAAGAGTGGGTTCGATTCCTGGTCTAAGCCTTGGATTTTATTAAATGGTTAATATGAGAAATTTACAGTAAAGTTTTCAGTATTCATTTCAGCTAAATTTTGCCCATTTTTTCCATTACAAACATATTGCCACCACTCTAGTTTTGGAAGAAAATTGAATACTGTGAGGGCGAAATGTGATTTCAACCTACTGATGGTTTCTCCCTGCTTCTAAGACCAGGCCTACAGGAATGGTATGAAAATTTATCCTACAGCCAGGACTAATGTAATCTGGGATCCCACACTTCTCCATTTGACTGACTGAAAGTTTGGGACAGCAGGCGTCCTTGGAACATCTGGAAGGATATATCTCCCCTATTTCCCAGAACTTCCTGGAGAGCTTAGTTAATAGTATAGTAAATGCGGGATCCAGAGAGCTTGGGGTGTGTAGCATAGGTAGAGAGCCGTTACGCTTCCTGAAGAGCTGGGTAGTGACCAGGTTTTAGAGGGGAATCTGCCCTATCTAGAAGCCTTTTGGGAAACTTCCTTCAGAAAACAGAAGGAGGGTAATGATAGAGAGATGCTACTTGGCTCCAGGGAATGGTTATCCCTTACTGCCAGCTCTTACCTCTTTCCTAGTTTAGCTGGGAGAGTTATTCAATCTGGAGAGCTGCGGCACAATAGATCACCGTAAGTAAAGGTCGCTGGAATGTGCAGAATACTACTCATTAAAGAATTAGTAAACAAATCTTACTCTTCTGTTAAATTCAATGTTCACAGAAATTTTGTCTATTATTTGGTTATTATTATGTATGAAAAGTTCGGGTTAGGGTCCACTCCATATTTTAGAACTTAGTGAACGTTGATTTGCCGGTGAAAAGCCTAACGTTAATAACTTTACAAGGTCGCAACACTACCGCTTTTTCTAGGTGTATGCGATAGTAAACACGCCGCACGCTGGCGGCAGAGGCAATCGATATTTCTTCCATCATTGTTTTCAGTACGGTCGTAGATAAGCGGGGGAGCAGAATATTGGATTTGGTGTCTATAGTGTGTTTTCTATAAAGCGTATTATTGGGTTAGAGGCTCATGTTTGACAGAGACTCGAAGCCGACACTTTGCTGTCTTACAGCAGGACAAACTTTGCACTTAGCACATTCCATTGTTCTCGCAAAACCCCTCTCACTGCTCAGTACGTTAGATACATTACAGATATTTTATTTTATTTGCATTTGCACTATCTACTTATATAACTTTTACCTAATTCTCTCTCGGTGAATTCCCTGTAAGGTCGTGCTTTTAATTTCTTCTAAAACCACCCTTTTTGGGATCTCTTGCGCTCAAAAATCTGGTGGGGACCCTCACACGACCTTTACCTGTTACACATTAGAGAGGAAACTCATACCTCCTAAAACGAATTTCTCTTTAACATAATTGCTACGGAAGATCTTTAGGTCACGGGCAAAGTATGAAAGCCTGCCAGATATAAACTACTTTATATAATTCTAAGAAATTGCCGAAATGCTATTTACCGCGTTCACTAAAGTAAAGTAATTGCCTATTTTTTCAGGCGGGCTTTACGTCCAACTACCAATTAGGTGTCATGGGCGGAGGCGACTAGCAAACATACTTTACTGTAAATTTCTCATATTAACCTTTAAATAAAATCCAAGGCCTAGACTAGTACCGCAATACATATTTGCTTTGCGGGATTCAATAACCGCTCGGCTACCGTGGCGCCTCACCGCGTGCATTATTAGATTAAAATTAAACATAAAGAGGTTTATTAATATAAAGACTTTATATGTAAGGCCCAGGTGTCATAAAGCGCCAGGAACGAATATTGTCTATTCGTTGAACATTTTGAACTGACATTAAATTGGAAACTTGAACATGGTTGAACAGTTGACTAGTAAATGTTATTACTTGCCAGTTGTCATCCAGCCAGCCCTCTCAACTCCCATTTCCCCACTAACCCGCCAAGGCGTCTCAGGCGTCGTTGGCAGTCCGTCCATTT
The DNA here is from genome assembly GCF_049639745.1 of Rhodnius prolixus. Taxonomy (NCBI): domain Eukaryota; kingdom Metazoa; phylum Arthropoda; class Insecta; order Hemiptera; family Reduviidae; genus Rhodnius; species Rhodnius prolixus. Next base: position 15,299,269 of record NW_027411625.1, on the reverse strand, counting down.
CACTGAAGTTGCACATTAGAGGTAAGCCCAATAACACCTCTCTTCTTTCTAAAAGGTACCACTTAATAGAATTTTCTTCCAGATTTACGAGCGAATAATGAGCGTACCATGATTGAGATAAATCGAGATGACCGTTTTGAATACTTTTCAAAAGAAAAGTGAAAACAAATCTGAATACTCACAAGATTTTCTCTCCTAGGAGAAGGGCAAGCAGCAGGATTCGAACCCGGGATCTAAGCGTGGGAGCGCCCTTACTACCTAGCTAATTTCGTCCCTGTGAGACAGTTATGAGTAAGAAACTAATGGTTTGTTGGAAAATTTATCAAAGGAAGTAACATTAAGATTATGTCGAGAGAGCATTCTACACTTTTCCATTGATTTTTATCCTTGAGTTCAAAGGAAGGTGTGATAGTTAAATTATGTATGAATAGGGTTGTCTTATGCAAGCTGGAGGATCTACGCGTCGAAATGTTGTCAAGGTTAATTACTCATTTCCATTAGCATTCTTTCGGTCTGTTGAAAGTTGTGAGGCAGCAACCAACTCCCAATGTTCACTTAATACAGAAAGCAGTTATTGCGACCTGCAATGCTAAATTATTAATACACCCTGTCAGAATAATTGCCAAAAGTAAATTAGAAAGCCACAAATTTAAATTTCCTAACTCCTGAAACAGACATATAAGTTCAACTTTTCAAAACTTGTGTGAAAATCCATACGATTTTCCCTTACTAAAGTTTACGTAATTAACTTTTCTTGAGAACTTACACTAAATGTATAGTTTACTTTTATGTTTACTAAAGGGAGAAGCGTGACTTCACAGCTCCGCTAGAATTCTGCCAATATCCAATATCCAACCAAACAATATCCCCTGGGAAATAGATAACATAAACTTTATTATTAAATATAGCTACAAAGAAAAGAAGCATCAATGAATTTACTTTTCAACCTTGATTACAGTTTAGGGAATGTTAAGGATTGGGCAAGGATAAAATATACGGAGAAAAAGGGCAGAAATACCTGCAGCTGGAGGAGAAATTTAGGGAATAACTGCTTTAATTCTATTGTGTCTTCAGGGAATGGCTATTTCGCGGTAGAGTGGGTCAAGATGGCCATCTAGAGTGGTGAGGAGTTTCTGCCCACGGTATAGGATAAAGGAAATACGGGAACTATGGAGAGTCAGAGTCAGTCGCAAGTCTGTGAAATTTGTTGTGTGCTGTCTGGAGGTTGTTGTTTTGATGTTACTACTTTAGGTCGTGACCAGGCGGAGCAGCCTTAGAATAACATTGGCCAAATGGTATCCTCGGAGAAATAGTTACATTCTAAAGTTAATGTAAAACCAATTACCATTCTTCGTGAGTAGAAGCCCTGAAGGCGACCTTGTCCAAGGTCGAAAGCTTGGCAAAAAAGTCACCACTGATACCTTTCTTCCCCTTCCGTAACAAAGTGACAGTCTTGCCTCATTTGCTAACTGCACACTTAAAAGTAGGCTTATCACTTCAATTTGAAAATTTTTCTACGGAAGCTTAATTTTAGAGGTTCTTTAAATGAGGATTTGAGGAGCTGTATAGTAAGACCTATTCGTTATTAGGGCTGCCAAGAAATGGGCAAACAGCTGTATGAATTTTAGAAGACATTAATTTAGAATTCCATTGGAACTGCGAACCACTAAGAGTTACAACATATGTTTGCTTGTAATATTTGATTCTGGGTCGTTACAAACTCCTTTTTGCTCTCTTTTATGGTTTTAAGAGCGCACAGGGAGCTCGACACAAGGAAAAATTAATGTATATCATGTGGTAGACCATAGCCGCTCTATTCTCTGAGTGTATGGTGTACGTGTGGGATTTGTGTGTGCGTGTGTATATTTGTGTATATATATATATATATATATATATATATACATATAAACTGCTGGAGAAAGAAAAATTAATGATAGTGTGTATTACATTGTCCAGCATCAATATGGCCGCGCATTCCCATATACTAAGGGAAAGGATGGATGGGCCAGAACCGCCCCATCTCTTCTACTACTTAATGTGATGGACAAATTATTTAAGGAAACTATTTGTCATAATATTCGTTTCGAAGAATAAGTGTTGTTGTAGCAAAAGAAACTACCAGCTAAACAGTAAACAACTTAAATTTTCTTTCTGGATCTATGAGCTATTAGCTACTGCATTACCATTCAGTACTTTGCAACCTTTTCTCATCTACTGCAAAAAAGAGTTCGCCGCGCACCAAAATATATGTACATATCAACTTACCGTGAAGTTGAATGTTCATCACGTAATAACTTATCCATATTTAAAGGAAAATAAATAACAGCATTGATGAACACTTTACACAATTTAGCAACATATCTAGCGGCAGTAGCAACTACTGACCAAATAATCAGGCTTTGCGCTAACGGGGTTAACAAGATGCTAGAGTTATGCTTAAAAGAAAAGTCAATGTTATTGGAACGGAAGTACTGTACATTTACTGAAATGTTGGCGGGCCGCATGAGTAGTCTGCAATCTGCCACTCTGTAAAGGCGCTTTATTAACTGAGGTCGTTGCCGCCCGAGGATTTCTTCAGTGTACCGAAGGCCACCGTACAGTGTTCTCCCGTTACAGACAACACTTTCCTTCGAAGTGATGGGCGAGAGCAAGATGTCTGTTTAGTAGTAAAGTACCAGAAACAGAAAGAAAGTATGTTAACAGAACTATCTTAATAAATCGAATGCATGAATTGCCGTGATTTATATGGGCTTTACAGTGCATCACTCGAAACTCTTCCAAAAACGAGGGTTTTTAGTGGTCAGCCAACGGTAATGTTCCGATTAGAAAGCAGAAAAATGTTAAGTATAGTAAGTACGAGTTGCATTTTGAATGGGAATGACAGTTGTATTCCCGGTTACAGGAGAATTTATTTCATTCGGTTTTGAAAGTCGTTTTTTGAAGGAACAAAATATTTTTGTTCATCTAATTTTAATTTTGAGTTTAAATAACATAGAACAAGTAAATAACGTATTTTTCTTCATCAAAAGCGTTTTAAAAGCCAGATCTATTGTATAATAATTTGTAAATAACGAATTTAATTTTGTTTAGTTACCATGAAATCAAGTTGCATGGTCGCTTGCACTGTAGATGATATTTTGCTAGAGTACGTATTTAGAGAACTTTATTTGCCAATAAATATTTGCATTTTTTTTCAATCTGTATGTAGGTTTACTTTTTATTCAGGTTATTTGGTCAATTTTGTTTTGTCTGTGTTTAAAATCGATTAAGTCTAGCCAAACCGTAATTATATGTGCTATTTATGGACCAATCAGTTAGAATAATAAATATATAAAATAAATAAATTACTCGGATGAATGAGGCGTCATACGCAATAGAGGTTTAATTCAACTCGGACAACTCTTCTTAATCAAGTATTGTGAATTTCATCCATATCCAGTGGTAGGTAGATATTGTTTTGTGAAACATTTTCTAGGCTAGCAGTAACTAGGTAGTTCATATGGTGCGTCAGATGGCGGAATACTGAGCTATGAACTAGCTCGACACCATCTTCAAACATATCTACAGGTAGTTGCTAAAAGTGGCCCCCACATTACTACACACTCGCTCACACCCTGCCCAAGGAGGCAGGGATGGAGCTTCAATCAGCTCCCATTCACTCACTGCTATTTAGAGTTAAACTAATTATTTCTTTCTTATACTCGTATTCTTTTAAAATTGACCCTTCGCAGACAAAGTTGTTTCTTCGCGCATTGCCATAACGTTCGTCCATGGTCAGCTTGTTTTGTCTGAATTAGTTTTTGTTCACACCGTTTTTAAGAAGACGTGCTGATTGTACTGTTTTGAATTGGATAAATTAAAACAAAATGCTGTCATGATATTTTCCATTATGGTCGGTTCATCGTAAATGCATTAATAATTCATTGAAAATTCATGAAGGTTTAGAAGACTGCTTTTTCATTTTCAACAATGAGTCCTTAGTCATATAAAAAGGAAGTGTTCGGCACATTTTACGTCAAAATTAGTGCAAAATGGCACTGCACTTGTTAAATAATGAACGAAAACAAAAAAATAATGCTAAAACGAATTTCGTACAAAATTTTAGATAATTTCAAAATAAGTCCCACTGACTGGGTGCACCAATTTTATACTGTGGGTAAAACGTAGATTAACTAATAGAAACTAAACAATGGGTAGTGAGGAGCTCTACAAAGACCCCCTCCGAGCCCAAAAAAAAGAATTCGATTTCAACTGTTAGAAAGGGCTATTGTTTTCTGGGATGCAAAAGGGATTCATCGATTACCTTGCAAAGGGTAAAACAATAACTTCTAAATACTACGCAATACTTCTCGACCAACTGGATGAAAAACAAAATCATCTTTCATTGGGACAATGCGTTCGCTCACAGGGGTGCTTTAGCGATAGAAAACTGAGGAATTTGAAGAAACGAATTAATGGAACAGCCTCCCTTTTAACTACCAGATTTAGCAATCCTAACTTCCACCTATTTCCTTAGGTAAAGAAATTGTGGCGGAAAGTCCTTTTTATTTAATTATTGCATCCTGTACAAATATATACTTATTACAATGTGTTAATTATGTAAGCTATAAGCATAATGTGATCATATGTGCCAAACTCATTGAGGCAGTGATGAAGGACGCCAGCTATTGTTGGAAAAGTTTGACTTGATCAAAGGATGTGGTCGCGGAGCCATTGCCGTTTCGAGAAGGCGTGCTTAGTTGTCAGGGTGAGAAGTGAAAGGAAGAGCTTTGGCAACCAGATTAGGGTTACTAGATAGATCAGTGTAGGGAGAACGAATCACTTCTCGGAGGCTGAAATCCGCACCATCACAAAAAAAAGAGGAATCGTTTTAAAAGATTTAAATCGGTATAGATACACTCAGATCTCAGAACTGTTAATAATAATTTTGTTCAGAATAATGTTTGAAATAAATAGGCTTATGACAGAGAAGTTTAAAATAAACAACAGACTAAAGGGTTTTTTTAAGCGTATGCTTATTTTTTCGAAAAATGAGTTTAAAAAAGCACTCACACAAAACAAATAGGGTGAAGGAACCGGTAATTTAGAGCTTAAGAAAAAATTCGAGTTTTTTCAACGAAAAAATTCAGTAAATGCTATTTTTATGTCAACCAAAAATTATTACTTTTTTTAAAGCATTTCAATGACCCGGTGATTGACATACCGAATTTTCGGTGGTACCAGTGTTTGACATGGGGTGGGACCAGTGATTGACAACAAGTATATTCCTGAAACGACCAAAAAAATTCAAAATACCTTATTCATACTTAATAACAATCGGTTTTTAAGTTGGCCTACATAAATAATGTAATATTTTTCAACATTACGCTTTTTCGTGCAATTATTGACGATCAACCCTTATACAACTATCCTAAAGGAGAGTTCTAATTTCGTTCAAACCTTCTAGGGCATCTGCATCATTCAATTATCGAGAAACTTCATTATACAAAACGTTCAAACTAGTATTGGTTACTTTGGCTCAAGAAAAAGTTCGCTTATCCTTCTTGCAAAGATAGGATGACGGTTCCGGAATGCTTTCTACCAAGATCTACCTGGTAGGTTATTATTGAAAGGGATCGGTATATCTATCTAGTTTTTTAATAAGATGCCACACACTCATCAGTAGATGGATTTTAGTAATGGGAAACCCAGCTCTGGCAATGGACGTGATCACTAAAAAAAATCCTCTACCGCAGAGGAGAGTACTGTACCTGGCTCCATTCGTCCGCTGACAGTAGATTTACCTTTCACCTTGTACAGTAGGGTAACTCGAGCGACTGGGTGCTTTTTAGCAGCTTTAATAATTGATGTTCCTTGACCTACAACTACCTCCGGCAGTTAACAACAGATTATTGGCATGAAATTTTGTTCACTTATGTACTACACTTTACTGAGTTATAAGGAATATACTGTACTATCCTATGGTACAGATCCATAAGTTGAGAAGATATTCAGAGTTCAAATTTTTTTGGGTCATAAATTTGCTGTGAAAGGGGGCCCTCATAACTCCCACAGTAAACAACAAATTATACGCATGAAATTTTGTGCTCTTACACACTCTGTTTTACTGAGTAGTATGCTATACTTTTCTTGAGTACTGATCCATTAGTTGAGATGTTATTGAGAGCTGAAATTTTTTTGGGTCATGGTTTTGCTATGAAATTGGGCTTATATAACCCCCACAGTTAACAACAGATTATTGGCATGAAATTTTGTTCACTTATGTACTACACTTTACTGAGTTATAAGGAATATACTGTACTTTCCTATGGTACAGATCCATAAGTTGAGAAGATATTCAGAGTTCAAATTTTTTTGAGTCATAAATTTGCTGTGAAAGGGGGCCCTCATAACTCCCACAGTAAACAACAGATTATACGCATGAAATTTTGTGCTCTTACACACCCTGTTTTACTGAGTAGTATGCTATAGTTTTCTTGAGTACTGATCCATTAGTAGAGATGTTATTGAGAGCTGAAATTTTTTTGGGTCATGGTTTTGCTATGAAATTGGGCCCTTATAACACCCACAGTAAACAACAGATTATTCGTATGAAATTTTGTGCTCTTTCACACTCTGTTTTACTGTGTAGTATGCTATAATTTCCTTGAGTACAGATTCATTAGTTCAGAAGATATTGAGAGTTGAAATTTTTTTGGGTCATGGTTTTGCGGTGAAATTGGGCTTGTATAACTCCCACAGTAAACAACAGATTATAAGCATGACATTTTGTGCTCTTACACACTCTGTTTTACTGAGAAGTATGCTATAGTTTTCTTGAGTGCAGATCCGTTAGTTGAGAAGATATTGAGAGTTGAAATTTTTTTGGGTCATGGTTTTGCTGTGAAATGGGGCCCTCATAACTCCCACAGTAAACAACAAATTATTCGTATGCAATTTTGTGCTCTTACACACTCTGTTTTAAGGAGTAGTATGCTATAATTTCCTTGAGTACAGAAACGATAGTTGAGAAGATATTGAGAGATGAAATTTTTTTGGGCCATGGTTTTGCTGTGAAATGGGGCCTTCATAACTCCCACAGTAAACAAAAAATTATCCGTATGCAATTTTGCGCTCTTACACACTCTGTTTTACTGAGAAGTATGCTATAGTTTTCTTGAGTGCAGATCCGTTAGTTGAGAAGATATTGAGAGTTGAAATTTTTTTGGGTCATGGTTTTGCTGTGAAATGGGGCCCTCATAACTCCCACAGTAAACAACAAATTATTCGTATGCAATTTTGTGCTCTTACACACTCTGTTTTAAGGAGTAGTATGCTATAATTTCCTTGAGTACAGAAACGATAGTTGAGAAGATATTGAGAGATGAAATTTTTTTGGGCCATGGTTTTGCTGTGAAATGGGGCCTTCATAACTCCCACAGTAAACAAAAAATTATTCGTATGCAATTTTGTGCTCTTACACACTGTTTTACTGAGTAGTATGCTATAGTTTTCTTGAGTACTGATCCATTAGTTGAGATGTTATTGAGAGCTGAAATTTTTTTGGGTCATGGTTTTGCTGTGAAATGGGGCCCTCATAACTCCCATAGTAAACAACAAATTATTCGTATGCAATTTTGTGCTCTTACACACTCTGTTTTACTGTGTAGTATGCTATAATTTCCTTGAGTACAGATTCATTAGTTCAGAAGATATTGAGAGTTGAAATTTTTTTGGGTCATGGTTTTGCTGTGAAATGGGGCCCTCATAACTCCCACAGTAAACAACAAATTATCCGTATGCAATTTTGTGCTCTTACACACTCTGTTTTACTGAGTAGTATGCTCTAATTTCCTTGAGTAGAGAAACGATAGTTGAGAAGATATTGAGAGTTGAAATTTTTTTGGGTCAAGGTTTTGCTGTGAAATGGGGCCCTCATAACTCCCACAGTAAACAACAGATTATACGCATGAAATTTTGTGCTCTTACACACCCTGTTTTACTGAGTAGTATGCTATAGTTTTCTTGAGTACTGATCCATTAGTAGAGATGTTATTGAGAGCTGAAATTTTTTTGGGTCATGGTTTTGCTATGAAATTGGGCCCTTATAACACCCACAGTAAACAACAGATTATTCGTATGAAATTTTGTGCTCTTTCACACTCTGTTTTACTGTGTAGTATGCTATAATTTCCTTAAGTACAGATTCATTAGTTCAGAAGATATTGAGAGTTGAAATTTTTTTGGGTCATGGTTTTGCGGTGAAATTGGGCTTGTATAACTCCCACAGTAAACAACAGATTATACGCATGACATTTTGTGCTCTTACACACTCTGTTTTACTGAGAAGTATGCTATAGTTTTCTTGAGTGCAGATCCGTTAGTTGAGAAGATATTGAGAGTTGAAATTTTTTTGGGTCATGGTTTTGCTGTGAAATGGGGCCCTCATAACTCCCACAGTAAACAACAAATTATTCGTATGCAATTTTGTGCTCTTACACACTCTGTTTTAAGGAGTAGTATGCTATAATTTCCTTGAGTACAGAAACGATAGTTGAGAAGATATTGAGAGATGAAATTTTTTTGGGCCATGGTTTTGCTGTGAAATGGGGCCTTCATAACTCCCACAGTAAACAAAAAATTATCCGTATGCAATTTTGCGCTCTTACACACTCTGTTTTACTGAGAAGTATGCTATAGTTTTCTTGAGTGCAGATCCGTTAGTTGAGAAGATATTGAGAGTTGAAATTTTTTTGGGTCATGGTTTTGCTGTGAAATGGGGCCCTCATAACTCCCACAGTAAACAACAAATTATTCGTATGCAATTTTGTGCTCTTACACACTCTGTTTTAAGGAGTAGTATGCTATAATTTCCTTGAGTACAGAAACGATAGTTGAGAAGATATTGAGAGATGAAATTTTTTTGGGCCATGGTTTTGCTGTGAAATGGGGCCTTCATAACTCCCACAGTAAACAAAAAATTATTCGTATGCAATTTTGTGCTCTTACACACTGTTTTACTGAGTAGTATGCTATAGTTTTCTTGAGTACTGATCCATTAGTTGAGATGTTATTGAGAGCTGAAATTTTTTTGGGTCATGGTTTTGCTGTGAAATGGGGCCCTCATAACTCCCATAGTAAACAACAAATTATTCGTATGCAATTTTGTGCTCTTACACACTCTGTTTTACTGTGTAGTATGCTATAATTTCCTTGAGTACAGATTCATTAGTTCAGAAGATATTGAGAGTTGAAATTTTTTTGGGTCATGGTTTTGCTGTGAAATGGGGCCCTCATAACTCCCACAGTAAACAACGAATTATCCGTATGCAATTTTGCGCTCTTACACACTCTGTTTTACTGTGTAGTATGCTATAATTTCCTTGAGTACAGATTCATTAGTTCAGAAGATATTGAGAGTTGAAATTTTTTTGGGTCATGGTTTTGCTGTGAAATGGGGCCCTCATAACTCCCATAGTAAACAACAAATTATTCGTATGCAATTTTGTGCTCTTACACACTCTGTTTTACTGTGTAGTATGCTATAATTTCCTTGAGTACAGATTCATTAGTTCAGAAGATATTGAGAGTTGAAATTTTTTTGGGTCATGGTTTTGCTGTGAAATGGGGCCCTCATAACTCCCACAGTAAACAACAAATTATCCGTATGCAATTTTGTGCTCTTACACACTCTGTTTTACTGAGTAGTATGCTCTAATTTCCTTGAGTAGAGAAACGATAGTTGAGAAGATATTGAGAGTTGAAATTTTTTTGGGTCAAGGTTTTGCTGTGAAATGGGGCCCACATAACTCCCACAGTAAACAACAAATTATCCGTATGCAATTTTGTGCTCTTACACACTCTGTTTTACTGAGTAGTATGCTATAATTTCCTTGAGTACAGAAACGATAGTTGAGAAGATATTGAGAGTTGAAATTTTTTTGGGTCATGGTTTTGCTGTGAAATGGGGCCTTCATAACTCCCACAGTAAACAACAAATTATTCGTATGCAATTTTGTGCTCTTACACACTCTGTTTTACTGAGTAGTATGCTATAGTTTTCTTGAGTACTGATCCATTAGTTGAGATGTTATTGAGAGCTGAAATTTTTTTGGGTCATGGTTTTGCTATGAAATTGGGCCCTTATAACACCCACAGTAAACAACAGATTATTTGTATGAAATTTTGTGCTCTCTCACACTCTGTTTTACTGTGTAGTATGCTATAATTTCCTTGAGTACAGATTCATTATTTCAGAAGATATTGAGAGTTGAAATTTTTTTGGGTCATGGTTTTGCGGTGAAATTGGGCCTATATAACTCCCACAGTAAACAACAGATTATACGCATGACATTTTGTGCTCTTACACACTCTGTTTTACTGAGAATTATGCTCTAGTTTTCTTGAGTGCAGATCCGTTAGTTGAGAAGATATTGAGAGTTGAAATTTTTTTGGGTCATGGTTTTGCTGTGAAATGGGGCCCTCATAACTCCCACAGTAAACAACTAATTATTCGTATGCAATTTTGTGCTCTTACACACTCTGTTTTACTGTGTAGTATGCTATAATTTCCTTGAGTACAGATTCATTAGTTCAGAAGATATTGAGAGTTGAAATTTTTTTGGGTCATGGTTTTGCTGTGAAATGGGGCCCTCATAACTCACACAGTAAACAACAAATTATTCGTATGCAATTTTGTGCTCTTACACACTCTGTTTTACTGTGTAGTATGCTATAATTTCCTTGAGTACAGATTCATTAGTTCAGAAGATATTGAGAGTTGAAATTTTTTTGGGTCACGGTTTTGCGGTGAAATTGGGCTTATATAACTCCCCCAGTAAACAACAGATTATACGCATGACATTTTGTGCTCTTCATCAGTCAGATCACTACCATCCTGAACCTCGACAAGAAGACGCTCTTTCTACTTACAACCAACCTTCATTTTCTAGTAATGCAAAAGAAACTGTTCCTAAACGTATACAATGTTTTGGTAAGGTCCTGAATATTTCTTTTTGTAATATTAACGGCTATAGAAATTTGTTTAATTTAGATAGTTGTGAGCTTGGTTTGTTAATGGATAGTGTAATAATATGTTTAGTAGAAACCTGGCTTACTGATAGTAATTTTAAATTACCAGCAAATTTGAGTAAATATACATCTTTTTCAAGTGATGCTCATAAAATCAACCCAAAGGGTCGTGCGAGTGGAGGGATGTTGGTTCTTGTCCATGAGAGTATTGTGGAAGACGTTACTCTGATTGGGAAAACTTCTCACTCTATATTTTTGAGTTTAAAAAGAAATAACTTGCTTTTTGTTGTTGGTACTTTTTATTGGCCTCCCACCAGTGATATAGACCATTGTTTGGATCAATTAGTTTACTCAATAGAAAATATTACAAATAAATTTCCGGATAGTAAAATATTGTTGTGTGGGGATTTTAACTGCCGAGTTGGAAGCCTTAATAGCTTACCGGATGACTTATTTGAAAATTGTGCGCTGTATGGTTCAAGAGTAGTCTCGGATAGAGTTATCAATAGGCGAGGTAAACTTCTTGTAGAAACGCTGGAATTTCTAGGATTTTTTCTGTGTAATGGAAGATCTGTTTCGGATAGTCCTGCGAAATATACTTACATATCGAGTGTGGGTAAGAGCACTATTGACTTAATTTGGGTTAATGAAGCTTTCTTCAGTTACTTTAATGATTTTTCTGTAGCAATTCTTTCTGATCTTTTGGATCATATGTTATGTAGGGTTTTTTTGGAACTACCTGAATATTCTGTAGAAAAGTTCACTTATAATGAAGATAATATAGTTAAAATTGTTAAGTGGGACCAAAATAAAAAAGATGTATTCCAAATGATTTTATCGCAAACAAATAATATATATTATAATAATACTGACGTTGAATTGCTTTTTCGTAACTTTGTAGAATCTGTTGAGCATTCTCTTTTGAATTCGGGTTTAATGACCTATAAGATCCAGCCAAATTATTCCAGACTACCGGTAAAGCAATTCTGGTATGATAATGAATGCAGACAGCAGAAAAGAGTAGTCCGAATGAAATATAGAGCATTTCAAAGGGATCGATCATCACAGATTTTGTTACAGGAGTATATTAATAATAGGAGACAATATAGATTATTAATTAATAAGAAAAAGAATGACTTCCGACAAACTATCATTGCAGGTATTCGAGATATAAATAATAGCAGCCAGTTTTGGAAGACTATAAAGACTATTCAGGGTAGTAAAAGAAATATTAACGAAATTAAAATTGAACAGTGGGTAAAATTTTATCAGGAAGTGTACGGAATTAAAACGATAATAGAAAAAAGATCCTTTTCCGTTATTGACCCATTTTTAGATGCACAGATTTCTTTGGACGAACTGCAGCGGGTTATAAGAAAGAGTAAAAGTAATAAATCTCCCGGTTTTGATGGAATAATATACGAAGTATTTAAAAATTTAACTCCTGAATGGGAACATTATCTGTTAAATATGTTCAATATGGTGTTAGAAAACGAACAATTGCCAAAAGCATGGTCAAAATCGAAACTTATTTTATTACATAAGAGAGGGGATAAAAAAGATGTTGATAATTATCGTGGAATATCATTATTAAATAATATTACAAAGCTTTTAACAAGTATTCTAGCTCAGAGAATTTTAACCTGGGTTGAGCGCGAGAACCTGCTACCGGAAGAGCAGGCAGGCTTTAGGCAAGGTAGAAGCTGTATGGATCAGATATATATTTTAATGTCGCTAATTGCCATTAACTTTAGAAATCCAGGTAGTTATGTATATGCGGTGTTTGTGGATTTTAAAAAAGCATTCGATTCTGTGGGACATGAGCTACTTTGGGAAAAATTGTTTGCATTAGGTATCAGCGGTAAAATGATTAGACTTTTGAAGCTGTTGTATGATAACGCGACAATGCAAATCAGTGTTAGTGGAACATTATCCGAGGAAATTGGAATATCAAAAGGCCTTTTACAAGGGGAGAGCCTTAGTCCTGTGCTTTTTATATTATTCATTTCGGATATAGTAACTTATTTTAAGAATAATGGCGCTATTGGTCTAAGTGTTGACAGTTCTCTGGAGGTGATCATGCTTCTATTTGCAGATGATCTTGTCTTGCTAAGTAACTCTTGGTCGGAAACGCAGAAGAAATTAAATTTGTTAAAAGTATACTGTGGTAATAATTCATTAACACTAAACCCAAATAAATCTAAAGTGTTGGTATTTCATAAATCCGGAAGAATGAAAAAACTAAAACCTCTTTTTTGGCATGATTTGGAGCTTGATTATACGCGAAACTATACTTATCTTGGGGTATCATTTTCATCTTCGGGTAAATTTAAACAAGCCTCAGATCATTTTATACAGAGATCAGCGGTGGCCGGTGCAAAAGTAAGGAAGATTTTGGTTAAGGGTAGATCGGATACTTGGGGAACAAAAATGACCTTATTTGATGCGATGGTGGCATCTACTTTATTGTATGTGTCCGAAATTTGGAGCCTACGTTATCTTGACGCCTTGGAAACCGTTCAATGTAAGTTCCTTAAGTCCCTTTTTTACTGGCCCAAATGTACTCCTAACTATGTGGTTCGATTGGAATTGGGACGGAGTCAGGTTGCTGCAAAGGTGTTCAATGGGGTGGTGAATTATTGGATAAAGTTGATGAAATTACCGGAAAATAATCTGTTAAAACGCTGCTTTAGAGCACTTTGCAAGCTTGATTCCGTCTGTGCTGATGTCAATTATAACTGGGTGAGCCAAGTAAAATATCTTGCAGAAAATGGAGGAGATCCAGAATTTTTTACTACGTCGGATATAAGTTATCTAATAGAGAATAGGAAGAACTTGTTGGAGAAGTTCAATAATAACTTGTTATCGGTTGATTTAAATAGAATTACTAACTCAAATTATCTGCCTTTTTATCGTAGAGTTTTTAATTTTAAATGTTTTGAGCCTGAGGATTATATAAAATTTTGTACAAGTTTTGAAAAAATAAGGATAGTCAGCCAATTGAGGGTTGCAAATGGTGACTTTCTAAGGTTTTATATAAAAGGGAAAATGTATATTTTCAAAGCAGAAGAAAATTGTAAATTGTGTAATAAAGTTATAGGCAATGTTTTGGAGCATCTTATTCTAATCTGTTCTGGTTATTGTGACTACCGCCAGCGTTACATACAAAGATACATAGTTCATGATGATAATTTACAAAATGTGGAGAGTATCCTGGATTATAACAATCTAATAAAATTAAATGATGTTTATTGTTATTTAGTGGAGATGTTAAGAAGGAACGATTTTGTTTGATTTTATATTTACTTAGGGGTTGCTTATTTTATTTTATTTGTATGAAAAGTTATATAATGTTTAATTTGTTTATCTATTTTCTTTAAAGGACTATGTTATCGCCCCTTTTTACAATAGTTTTTGAATTATTTAATCTTGTAATTAATGGTTTTTTCGAATCGTAAGCATTACTACTATTTATTTCTGCTTTATTTTGTTGTATTGTATATTAACTGAGCCAGACTCAAAATTTGTATAAGAATATTCTTTAACAAATAAAAAATACTACTACTACATTTTGTGCTCTTACACACTCTGTTTTACTGAGAATTATGCTATAGTTTTCTTGAGTACAGATCCATTAGTTGAGAAGATATTGAGAGTTGAAATTTTTTTGGGTCATGGTTTTGCTATGAAATGGGGCCCTCATAACTCCCACAGTAAACAACAAATTATCCGTATGCAATTTTGTGCTCTTACACATTCTGTTTTACTGTGTAGTATGCTATAATTTCCTTGAGTACAGATTCATTAGTTCAGAAGATATTGAGAGTTGAAATTTTTTTGGGTCATGGTTTTGCTGTGAAATGGGGCCCTCATAACTCCCACAGTAAACAACAAATTATCCGTATGCAATTTTGTGCTCTTACACACTCTGTTTTACTGAGTAGTATGCTATAATTTCCTTGAGTAGAGAAACGATAGTTGAGAAGATATTGAGAGTTGAAATTTTTTTGGGTCAAGGTTTTGCTGTGAAATGGGGCCCACATAACTCCCACAGTAAACAACTAATTATTCGTATGCAATTTTGTGCTCTTACACACTCTGTTTTACTGAGTAGTATGCTTTAATTTCCTTGAGTACAGAAACGATATATGAGAAGATATTGAGAGTTGAAATTTTTTTGGGTCATGGTTTCGCTGTGAAATGGGGCCCTCATAACTCCCTCAGTAAACAACAAATTATTCGTATGCAATTTTGTGCTCTTACACACTCTGTTTTACTGAGTAGTATGCTATAATTTCCTTGAGTACAGAAACGATAGTTGAGAAGATATTGAGAGTTGAAATTTTTTTGGGTCATGGTTTTGCTGTGAAATGCGGCCCTCATAACTCCCACCGTAAAGAACAGATTATTCGCATGAAATTTTGTGCTCTTACACACTCTGTTTTACTGAGTAGTATGCTATAATTTCCTTGAGTACAGATCCATTAGTTGAGAAGATATTGAGAGTTGAAATTTTTTTGGGTCATGGTTTTGCTATGAAATGGGCCCTTATAATTCCCACAGTAAACCACAGATTATTGGTATGAAATTTTTTGCTCTTACACACTCTGTTTTACTGAGAAGTATGCTATAATTTTTTTGAGTACAGAAACGATAGTTGAGAAGATATTGAGAGTTGAAATTTTTTTGGGTCATGGTTTTGCTGTGAAATGCGGCCCTCATAACTCCCACAGTAAAGAACAGATTATTCGCATTAAATTTTGTGCTCTTACACACTCTGTTTTACTGAGTAGTATGCTATAATTTCCTTGAGTACAGAAACGATAGTTGAGAAGATATTGAGAGTTGAAATTTTTTTGGGTCATGGTTTTGCTGTGAAATGGGACCCTCATAACTCCCACAGTAAACAACAAATTATTCGTATGCAATTTTGTGCTCTTACACACTCTGTTTTACTGTGTAGTATGCTATAATTTCCTTGAGTACAGATTCATTAGTTCAGAAGATATTAAGAGTTGAAATTTTTTTGGGTCATGGTTTTGCTGTGAAATGGGGCCCTCATAACTCACACAGTAAACAACAAATTATCCGTATGCAATTTTGCGCTCTTACACACTCTGTTTTACTGTGTAGTATGCTATAATTTCCTTGAGTACAGATTCATTATTTCAGAAGATATTGAGAGTTGAAATTTTTTTGGGTCATGGTTTTGCGGTGAAATTGGGCCTATATAACTCCCACAGTAAACAACAGATTATACGCATGACATTTTGTGCTCTTACACACTCTGTTTTACTGAGAAGTATGCTATAGTTTTCTTGAGTGCAGATCCGTTAGTTGAGAAGATATTGAGAGTTGAAATTTTTTTGGGTCATGGTTTTGCTGTGAAATGGGGCCCTCATAACTCCCACAGTAAACAACTAATTATTCGTATGCAATTTTGTGCTCTTACACACTCTGTTTTACTGTGTAGTATGCTATAATTTCCTTGAGTACAGATTCATTAGTTCAGAAGATATTGAGAGTTGAAATTTTTTTGGGTCATGGTTTTGCTGTGAAATGGGGCCCTCATAACTCACACAGTAATCAACAAATTATTCGTATGCAATTTTGTGCTCTTACACACTCTGTTTTACTGTGTAGTATGCTATAATTTCCTTGAGTACAGATTCATTAGTTCAGAAGATATTGAGAGTTGAAATTTTTTTGGGTCACGGTTTTGCGGTGAAATTGGGCTTATAAAACTCCCCCTGTAAACAACAGATTATACGCATGACATTTTGTGCTCTTACACACTCTGTTTTACTGAGAATTATGCTATAGTTTTCTTGAGTACAGATCCATTAGTTGAGAAGATATTGAGAGTTGAAATTTTTTTGGGTCATGGTTTTGCTATGAAATGGGCCCTTATAATTCCCACAGTAAACAACGAATTATCCGTATGCAATTTTGCGCTCTTACACACTCTGTTTTTGTGAGTAGTATGCTATAATTTCCTTGAGTAAAGAAACGATAGTTGAGAAGATATTGAGAGTTGAAATTTTTTTGGGTCAAGGTTTTGCTGTGAAATGGGGCCCACATAACTCCCACAGTAAACAACAAATTATTCGTATGCAATTTTGTGCTCTTACACACTCTGTTTTACTGAGTAGTATGCTTTAATTTCCTTGAGTACAGAAACGATATATGAGAAGATATTGAGAGTTGAAATTTTTTTGGGTCATGGTTTTGCTGTGAAATGGGGCCCTCATAACTCCCACAGTAAACAACAAATTATTCGTATGCAATTTTGTGCTCTTACACATTCTGTTTTACTGAGTAGTATGCTATAATTTCCTTGATTACAGAAACGATAGTTGAGAAGATGTTGAGAGTTGAAATTTTTTTGGGTCATGGTTTTGCTGTGAAATGCGGCCCTCATAACTCCCACAGTAAAGAACAGATTATTCGCATGAAATTTTGTGCTCTTACACACTCTGTTTTACTGAGTAGTATGCTATAATTTCCTTGAGTACAGATCTATTAGTTGGGAAGATATTGGGAGTTGAAATTTTTTTGGGTCATGGTTTTGCGGTGAAATTGGGCCCATATAACTTCCACAGTAAAGGCAGATTATACGCATGACATTTTGTGCTCTTACACACTCTTTTTTACTGAGAAGTATGCTATAGTTTTCTTGAGTTCAGATCCGTTAGTTGAGAAGATATTGAGAGTTGAAATTTTTTTGGGTCATGGTTTTGCTATGAAATGGGGCCCTCATAACTCCCACAGTAAACAACATATTATCCGTATGCAATTTTGTGCTCTTACACACTCTGTTTTACTGAGTAGTATGCTATAATTTCCTTGAGTACTGAAACGATAGTTGAGAAGATATTGAGAGTTGAAATTTTTTTGGGTCATGGTTTTGCTGTGAAATGGGGCCCTCGTAACTCACACAGTAAACAACGAATTATCCGTATGCAATTTTGTGCTCTTACACACTCTGTTTTTGTGAGTAGTATGCTATAATTTCCTTGAGTACAGAAACGATAGTTGAGAAGATATTGAGAGTTCAAATTTTTTTGGGTCATGGTTTTGCTGTGAAATGGGGCCCTCATAACTCCCACAGTAAACAACAAATTATTCGTATGCAATTTTGTGCTCTTACACATTCTGTTTTACTGTGTAGTATGCTATAATTTCCTTGAGTACAGATTTATTAGTTCAGAAGATATTGAGAGTTGAAATTTTTTTGGGTCATGGTTTTGCTGTGAAATGGGGCCCTCATAACTCCCACAGTAAACAACAATTTATCCGTATGCAATTTTGTGCTCTTACACACTCTGTTTTACTGAGTAGTATGCTATAATTTCCTTCAGTAGAGAAACGATAGTTGAGAAGATATTGAGAGTTGAAATTTTTTTGGGTCAAGGTTTTGCTGTGAAATGGGGCCCACATAACTCCCACAGTAAACAACTAATTATTCGTATGCAATTTTGTGCTCTTACACACTCTGTTTTACTGAGTAGTATGCTTTAATTTCCTTGAGTACAGAAACGATATATGAGAAGATATTGAGAGTTGAAATTTTTTTGGGTCATGGTTTCGCTGTGAAATGGGGCCCACATAACTCCCTCAGTAAACAACAAATTATTCGTATGCAATTTTGTGCTCTTACACACTCTGTTTTACTGAGTAGTATGCTATAATTTCCTTGAGTACAGAAACGATAGTTGAGAAGATATTGAGAGTTGAAATTTTTTTGGGTCATGGTTTTGCTGTGAAATGCGGCCCTCATAACTCCCACCGTAAAGAACAGATTATTCGCATGAAATTTTGTGCTCTTACACACTCTGTTTTACTGAGTAGTATGCTATAATTTCCTTGAGTACAGATCTATTAGTTGAGAAGATATTGAGAGTTGAAATTTTTTTGGGTCATGGTTTTGCGGTGAAATTGGGCCCATATAACTCCCACAGTAAAGAACAGATTATACGCATGACATTTTGTGCTCTTACACACTCTGTTTTGCTGAGTAGTATGCTATAATTTCCTTGAGTACAGATCCATTAGTTGAGAAGATATTGAGAGTTGAAATTTTTTTGGGTCATGGTTTTGCTATGAAATGGGCTCTTATAATTCCCACAGTAAACCACAGATTATTGGTATGAAATTTTTTGCTCTTACACACTCTGTTTTACTGAGAAGTATGCTATAATTTCCTTGAGTACAGAAACGATAGTTGAGAAGATATTGAGAGTTGAAATTTTTTTGGGTCATGGTTTTGCTGTGAAATGCGGCCCTCATAACTCCCACAGTAAAGAACAGATTATTCGCATTAAATTTTGTGCTCTTACACACTCTGTTTTACTGAGTAGTATGCTATAATTTCCTTGAGTACAGATCCATTAGTTGAGAAGATATTGAGAGTTGAAATTTTTTTGGGTCATGGTTTTGCTATGAAATGGGCCCTTATAATTCCCACAGTAAACCACAGATTATTGGTATGAAATTTTTTGCTCTTACACACTCTGTTTTACTGAGAAGTATGCTATAATTTTTTTGAGTACAGAAACGATAGTTGAGAAGATATTGAGAGTTGAAATTTTTTTGGGTCATGGTTTTGCTGTGAAATGCGGCCCTCATAACTCCCACAGTAAAGAACAGATTATTCGCATTAAATTTTGTGCTCTTACACACTCTGTTTTACTGAGTAGTATGCTATAATTTCCTTGAGTACAGAAACGATAGTTGAGAAGATATTGAGAGTTGAAATTTTTTTGGGTCATGGTTTTGCTGTGAAATGGGACCCTCATAACTCCCACAGTAAACAACAAATTATTCGTATGCAATTTTGTGCTCTTACACACTCTGTTTTACTGTGTAGTATGCTATAATTTCCTTGAGTACAGATTCATTAGTTCAGAAGATATTAAGAGTTGAAATTTTTTTGGGTCATGGTTTTGCTGTGAAATGGGGCCCTCATAACTCACACAGTAAACAACAAATTATCCGTATGCAATTTTGCGCTCTTACACACTCTGTTTTACTGTGTAGTATGCTATAATTTCCTTGAGTACAGATTCATTATTTCAGAAGATATTGAGAGTTGAAATTTTTTTGGGTCATGGTTTTGCGGTGAAATTGGGCCTATATAACTCCCACAGTAAACAACAGATTATACGCATGACATTTTGTGCTCTTACACACTCTGTTTTACTGAGAAGTATGCTATAGTTTTCTTGAGTGCAGATCCGTTAGTTGAGAAGATATTGAGAGTTGAAATTTTTTTGGGTCATGGTTTTGCTGTGAAATGGGGCCCTCATAACTCCCACAGTAAACAACTAATTATTCGTATGCAATTTTGTGCTCTTACACACTCTGTTTTACTGTGTAGTATGCTATAATTTCCTTGAGTACAGATTCATTAGTTCAGAAGATATTGAGAGTTGAAATTTTTTTGGGTCATGGTTTTGCTGTGAAATGGGGCCCTCATAACTCACACAGTAATCAACAAATTATTCGTATGCAATTTTGTGCTCTTACACACTCTGTTTTACTGTGTAGTATGCTATAATTTCCTTGAGTACAGATTCATTAGTTCAGAAGATATTGAGAGTTGAAATTTTTTTGGGTCACGGTTTTGCGGTGAAATTGGGCTTATAAAACTCCCCCTGTAAACAACAGATTATACGCATGACATTTTGTGCTCTTACACACTCTGTTTTACTGAGAATTATGCTATAGTTTTCTTGAGTACAGATCCATTAGTTGAGAAGATATTGAGAGTTGAAATTTTTTTGGGTCATGGTTTTGCTATGAAATGGGCCCTTATAATTCCCACAGTAAACAACGAATTATCCGTATGCAATTTTGCGCTCTTACACACTCTGTTTTTGTGAGTAGTATGCTATAATTTCCTTGAGTAAAGAAACGATAGTTGAGAAGATATTGAGAGTTGAAATTTTTTTGGGTCAAGGTTTTGCTGTGAAATGGGGCCCACATAACTCCCACAGTAAACAACAAATTATTCGTATGCAATTTTGTGCTCTTACACACTCTGTTTTACTGAGTAGTATGCTTTAATTTCCTTGAGTACAGAAACGATATATGAGAAGATATTGAGAGTTGAAATTTTTTTGGGTCATGGTTTTGCTGTGAAATGGGGCCCTCATAACTCCCACAGTAAACAACAAATTATTCGTATGCAATTTTGTGCTCTTACACATTCTGTTTTACTGAGTAGTATGCTATAATTTCCTTGATTTCAGAAACGATAGTTGAGAAGATGTTGAGAGTTGAAATTTTTTTGGGTCATGGTTTTGCTGTGAAATGCGGCCCTCATAACTCCCACAGTAAAGAACAGATTATTCGCATGAAATTTTGTGCTCTTACACACTCTGTTTTACTGAGTAGTATGCTATAATTTCCTTGAGTACAGATCTATTAGTTGGGAAGATATTGGGAGTTGAAATTTTTTTGGGTCATGGTTTTGCGGTGAAATTGGGCCCATATAACTTCCACAGTAAAGGCAGATTATACGCATGACATTTTGTGCTCTTACACACTCTTTTTTACTGAGAAGTATGCTATAGTTTTCTTGAGTTCAGATCCGTTAGTTGAGAAGATATTGAGAGTTGAAATTTTTTTGGGTCATGGTTTTGCTGTGAAATGGGGCCCTCATAACTCCCACAGTAAACAACATATTATCCGTATGCAATTTTGTGCTCTTACACACTCTGTTTTACTGAGTAGTATGCTATAATTTCCTTGAGTACTGAAACGATAGTTGAGAAGATATTGAGAGTTGAAATTTTTTTGGGTCATGGTTTTGCTGTGAAATGGGGCCCTCGTAACTCACACAGTAAACAACGAATTATCCGTATGCAATTTTGTGCTCTTACACACTCTGTTTTTGTGAGTAGTATGCTATAATTTCCTTGAGTACAGAAACGATAGTTGAGAAGATATTGAGAGTTCAAATTTTTTTGGGTCATGGTTTTGCTGTGAAATGGGGCCCTCATAACTCCCACAGTAAACAACAAATTATTCGTATGCAATTTTGTGCTCTTACACATTCTGTTTTACTGTGTAGTATGCTATAATTTCCTTGAGTACAGATTTATTAGTTCAGAAGATATTGAGAGTTGAAATTTTTTTGGGTCATGGTTTTGCTGTGAAATGGGGCCCTCATAACTCCCACAGTAAACAACAATTTATCCGTATGCAATTTTGTGCTCTTACACACTCTGTTTTACTGAGTAGTATGCTATAATTTCCTTCAGTAGAGAAACGATAGTTGAGAAGATATTGAGAGTTGAAATTTTTTTGGGTCAAGGTTTTGCTGTGAAATGGGGCCCACATAACTCCCACAGTAAACAACTAATTATTCGTATGCAATTTTGTGCTCTTACACACTCTGTTTTACTGAGTAGTATGCTTTAATATCCTTGAGTACAGAAACGATATATGAGAAGATATTGAGAGTTGAAATTTTTTTGGGTCATGGTTTCGCTGTGAAATGGGGCCCACATAACTCCCTCAGTAAACAACAAATTATTCGTATGCAATTTTGTGCTCTTACACACTCTGTTTTACTGAGTAGTATGCTATAATTTCCTTGAGTACAGAAACGATAGTTGAGAAGATATTGAGAGTTGAAATTTTTTTGGGTCATGGTTTTGCTGTGAAATGCGGCCCTCATAACTCCCACCGTAAAGAACAGATTATTCGCATGAAATTTTGTGCTCTTACACACTCTGTTTTACTGAGTAGTATGCTATAATTTCCTTGAGTACAGATCTATTAGTTGAGAAGATATTGAGAGTTGAAATTTTTTTGGGTCATGGTTTTGCGGTGAAATTGGGCCCATATAACTCCCACAGTAAAGAACAGATTATACGCATGACATTTTGTGCTCTTACACACTCTGTTTTGCTGAGTAGTATGCTATAATTTCCTTGAGTACAGATCCATTAGTTGAGAAGATATTGAGAGTTGAAATTTTTTTGGGTCATGGTTTTGCTATGAAATGGGCTCTTATAATTCCCACAGTAAACCACAGATTATTGGTATGAAATTTTTTGCTCTTACACACTCTGTTTTACTGAGAAGTATGCTATAATTTCCTTGAGTACAGAAACGATAGTTGAGAAGATATTGAGAGTTGAAATTTTTTTGGGTCATGGTTTTGCTGTGAAATGCGGCCCTCATAACTCCCACAGTAAAGAACAGATTATTCGCATTAAATTTTGTGCTCTTACACACTCTGTTTTACTGAGTAGTATGCTATAATTTCCTTGAGTACAGATCCATTAGTTGAGAAGATATTGAGAGTTGAAATTTTTTTGGGTCATGGTTTTGCTATGAAATGGGCCCTTATAATTCCCACAGTAAACCACAGATTATTGGTATGAAATTTTGTGCTCTTACACACTCTGTTTTACTGAGTAGTATGCTATAATTTCCTTGAGTACAGATCCATTAGTTGAGAAGATATTGAGAGTTGAAATTTTTTTGGGTTATGGTTTTGCTATGAAATGGGCCCTTATAACTCCCACAGTAAACAACAGATTATACGCATGACATTTTGTGCTCTTACACACTCTTTTTTACTGAGAAGTATGCTATAGTTTTCTTGAGTTCAGATCCGTTAGTTGAGAAGATATTGAGCGTTGAAATTTTTTTGGGTCATGGTTTTGCTGTGAAATGGGGCCCTTATAACTCCCACAGTAAACAACAGATTATTCGTATGAAATTTTGTGCTCTTACACACTCGGTTTTGCTGAGTAGTATGCTATAGTTTTTTTGAGTACAGATTCATTAGTTCAGAAGATATTGAGAGTTGAATTTTTTTGGGTCATGGTTTTGCTATGAAATGGGGCCCTTATAATTCCCACAGTAAACAACAGATTATTCGTATGAAATTTCATGAAATTTTGTGCTCTTACACACTCTGTTCGAACTTTTTGTTTGGCCACCCACTTTCCTTAAGTGATGATTCTTCCATTTCTGAAATCTTCTTATCAAACCCTTCTCTTAGAGACTTTTCAGTAGATGAGTCTTTGTCAATTATCTGTTTTTTTTTTTGTTTTGAATGCGCGATTAGTTGTTTCCTGTTTCATATTTTCAAATGTAGCCTCCAAAACCAAATTATATTTTATTGCGGTTTCATCGTCACCCATGACACTTTCAATTAGTCGATGCATTGTTTCTTGCATACCTGCTAGAAACTCAATTACATCAACTTCTGCAGAGCACGGTATGAAGAAGGTTCTCAGAATTCCACCAAACGACGATTCCACCTCGGATAAATATCTTTAACCTTTTATGTTTCTAAATACCCATATTTTACACTTTTTGTTGTTTTAGCACTTCTACTATCGATTTGGGGCAATTTGCTTTGCACAATTTAACTCTAGTCTGAGTTGGTGACTTTAACCTATTATGTTTCTAAATATCCACATTTTCCACTTTTCGTTGTGCTTTAGCTCTTATAATTTCAAATTAGGTACAATCTAATTGTATGTACTATTCAGTACAGGTCCGAACTTGTTAGTAGAGAGATAATTCCCTCTTTAAATAGGCGAAATTTTTCATAGTTTATTTTTTATTCATTTAATTTTGTTACTTTTTACGCGTATAATATATTATTACCTATACAACAAAGTTGATAAATGTGATAGTGTGATGGCTTTATGTTCGGACTTGGAGCATGTACAGGCAAATTAACGATTAAATAAAAACGGAAATAATATGAGTCATCCTATTGAGCAGGCATGTTCATACTGGTTTGTTTGGTTGGTAAACAGAAATAATATGAGTCATCCTATTGAGCAGGCTGTAACGACATGTTCATACAGGTTTGTTTGGTTGGTAATGTGAAATAATAAGAGATATGGTGATTAGTTATGTTTGCAAGTTCTTAATTAAGTTCTTATTTTCTTTAATTTTTCAAAATATTAATAAGTGCAGCGCATATGAGTTTGAGTATAAAATTTTATATTACTTATAGATTGTATCGATATTAAGCAATATATATAACGATGTGGTAATCGATAGGAATAATCGATATTGCATCTGCCTTCTGTATTAACATCTCACACAACTGAAGTGTACACATGTGCAGGTTGATTAAGTTAGCAGTGTAAACCATTTTCTTATTCAAACAGCTGTGATTGTATATATTACTTGAATTAATAAATAAATCGATATTAATCAATCCATATAGTCGATGTGATAATCGATAGGAACAATCGATATTGCAACTGCCTTCTGTATTAAGGTTTTAAGTTCAAAGTTCAATTTACTTTTAACTTCATAATTTATACCTTCATAATTTAAAAAACAGCTGTTGGCACATGTAGAGTATGCTACTGTAGCCAACTGGTGAAGATGACGTGTCTTCCAACACCAAGGTTGTAGGATCGAATCTCAGGTAAGAAATCAATAAAAAAAATGCACCCTCCCGTCTATCAATGGGCGAGGGGGTGGAGGTATGTTTTATCAGCTGGTATGTGGTCCGCCATCTTGAGTACTACAGGTGGTATGAAGCCCGCCATATTGACGTCATCAGCTAATACGAGGTCCGCCATCTTGTGTACTACAGCGGTTAAGCCATCTTGTAGGAGGATTGATAGGCCAATGAATATGACGACTGAGAGGTGGGATAAAGGTAGGTGTCATGTAATAGGAGTAGGGCTGGGTGGGGGTGAAGAAGATGGTGACGCCGATTAATGGATTAAGAAGGGGAAAGGGGCGTGGCTTAAAGACCTCATCCAAGTTCCTGATTGGTCGATTAAGAAGGATGGGGTAGGGATGGTGGTGACGTCGAATTCGCTGATTGGTCGATTAGGAATGGGTGGGGGTAAAGATGATGTCGTCGAAATCGATGATTGCCTGGGAGGGCAGCCATCTTGCACATTTTAGGTGTGTCGATGATTAGTCAATAATGAGGGGGTAGCGGGCGTGGCTTAAACCCTCGTCCAATTCGATGATTAGTCAATAAGAAGGGGGCGTGGCTTAAACCCTCGTCCAATTCGATGATTAATCAATAAGGATGGGTGGGGGTAGGTTTGGGCGGAGTGGGGATGGCGGCTATCTTGCACAAAAAAGGTGCACATTTTAGGTGCGCCAGAACCGCCATTTCCCCTCTAATTATGTCGTCAGCAAAAGATTCTTTATTCACTCCAACATCTGCTCTAAGAGCGTCAAGCAAATTGTTAGGAAACAGAAGAACAATGCAGCAGAACAAATAAACCAATGAACAAATCTGGTACGAACAATCCCAAAGTTCTATTCTTTACAATTTCCTCATCGTCGTAATTTCAAAACATAATTGTTGTTGGCAGCAAAGAGTAGTAAAACTGGGCTTTACATTGAAATAGCACATATTGAAGTGGGGTAAGAAAATAAAAAAGAAAATATCCTAAATATAAAAATAATAATGAGTAGAGCAGCAATATGTTCGCGATTCTTGCGCTTGTTTTACATCTGATGTTGGCCAGATTGCGAACTGAGAATGGCTACGAGCTCACAGTTGTTTTGAAGTCCAACTGTTTGTGGTGCACTGGTGCGAGGTTGCGGTCTGCTGGAAGCGTGCCTCAGGCATATTTCTAATTACTGTAATGCACTGCCAAAGGGCACCTACACCACCAATTTCTAAACCAAAGGTTCGAAACATCGCATTGTCTGTCTGGTGAGTTATTTTCCTACGCTCTCTTACTCTTAGTTGGAGGTCCCACAAACAAGCAAAAATAATTTAATAAATAAATAAACCAAATTGGGTTTCTTTCCAAAAAATCTCAACAAATAAATCTCTACACCAAGCTCAAATTTCGTCATCCTATTTGGTGCACTCGTGTTCATCATCGCCCAGATTGTCGATTTGGATTTTTTATAAGAAATTCAACAGATTGATAGAAATTTATTACTTATTATTAAATTTATTTTATTCTTATTTATTTATTTTTTTTATGGTTTAAGGCGCGACAACATCTGACGATATTGGCGCCCGGAGCTTTTTCCAGTGCAATGCCGGCTTCCGGACAGTGTTCTCTCGTTACAGACAACACTGTCCATCACCAGACAGTGATGTAAGAAGCTCCTAGAAAGAGAAAATCTAAGGGTCAGCAGCTGGATTCGAACCCGGGTCCTTCGCTAGGGAATCCAATACGCTAACCGCATAGCTAATCTCTTCAGGCTACCACACTCCATCTCTGGCTTAATGACTAACACAATGATGCAGAAATCCTAATTTCCCGGTAAAGCTAGAGGAGAAATCATTATTTTTTCATTAATTTTGCAATCGTAACTAAAAATTCAGGCTGCACTGTGTACAGGGCCTGCTCCAGGTTTTTGTGGGCCCTTGGGCGACAGACCCCTTTGTGGAGGAAACCATGTCATGAAGTAAATAAATAGGCCACGCCCCCGGTCACTATTCTGAAGATTAGCTGTTGACTTCCTTGGCAGTCATTCTGCTTAAAACCATGTACTTTACATTTCTTGATTCGCTTTAATCGCTTCTTTCAGAGTCTTCCACTTGGGGGCCAGCCGGGTGCTGCCGCCGGCCCTGGTTTCATCACCTGGGGTGATAAGTAGTCTCACTTTCACCAGTAGGGCACAATAGAGTTGTCTGGTCCCAGTTCACTTTAACCCATTATATGAAACAAAACAAACTAAATTAGCGATTGTTTATCTAAAATTCGAAGTTTATAAATTAATAGGGTAGTAAGTATTAGTGTACAAGATACTCGTGTGAGTGATACTAGCCAGAATTGTACTTACTTATCTTCAACTGTACTAGCTACTCCCTTTACAACCTTAATAGAATTTAAGTATACCAAAAATGGGTACAATTTTAATATTATTAGAGGATTTGAATAATTCGTAACAATCTGTATAATAAGATGGTAATGTGATGGCAGTTGTGAGTGTGGCCGCAGTAGCTTGGTCAAGAACCCAAACAGTTGGGCGATAATTGGATTAGCGGGCACCAAGGGGGCTCTGGTCTAGCCAAACTGGCTGCCTCCAGATAAGACTAGCTCACTCCTAATCGCCATGTTTAATACCAGTCGTCAGATAAAACAACTCAACTCTAGAGCTTACTGCAACTCAACCATACATTCTAATCGATCTTCATCCTTCGCCGGCTCTACAATATCCAATTACAAAATAATTCTACATTGTTTATCATTTTAATAACAAAATGTGAATATAACGATCATCAGCTTATTATGTTCACAGACCGGTCTTATACAGGCCAATTTTGAGTACCCATCGATTCTCAATGTTTTCTTCAAACTTCGAGGTTTCTTTCAAATTTCGACTTCAATATGTGCTTAAACAAAATTTTGAAAATCATAGAGCACCACGAAAAGGCAGAGTTGGAAATTAGTTTTCCGGCCAAGGAAGGTTTAGGTTAATAATAGCAAACGAAATAAGGTTGGAGTCGCTGCGATTTATCATCTTTGAGATATTCGGAAGACCCCCCCTTCTAAATACAATATCCAGTATTCAGAGGGACCCAAAACGGTTATTCCTGGATTAAATTCAATCACGATCACCACAGCGAGTAATGTAGCAAAGTGGTCGCCTATTTTGTCAGGCAGGGCTTAAAGTCCAATTAGGTGTCCTGTTCAGGGCCGGAGAAACATACTTTGCTATTTACATTTTTTATAATAAATGTAAAATAGCTACAAACGAAATTCGAACTCGGAATCTCCCACTTACAAATCTATGCTTCATAACCATTACACCCACCACTCACAATCGCTAGACATCCTCTTACTATGAGAAAGTAAAGTTCAAGACGAATGAAAGAGAAGATGGCGAAAGAGTCAGTCTGGTGTAAAGGCAAGCGTGTTGCATGTCCGATTAGAGTCTGGGAATTGGGATCCCAGCATCCTGCATGAGTTCCTTGCTGTACCCATTCAACCTAGTAGTGTAACTGTCCCTCCAACAGCCCGAATAAACAACTCAGCCTAACTTGAATCCCATATCCAAATTCATGGCGTTCCTCATTTTAGAAGCTACATTTGAATATCTAGCAACATTTTCTGTGTTCTCTTTGTCACTTAATCACTATAAAAAAACTATTTTTGTTAGAAAAACTCACAGGACTTATTTGTCAATCCAACTATTATATAATCGGGTAAGTACAAAAAAAAATCGTTTTGCTAATAAAAAATACTTGGAACCCTACAAACAGTCGCTGCGATATTTTAGTGATTGTGTGCCGCTGAACGCCAAACTGAAACGTATTCGTACTTGACTCGGAATCAAAGAGGAATCTGTCTTTGATCAGTCCCCTAGCTGAAATTAGTTTCCAAATTCTACCTTTTTTAAATCGGCGCTTTCTTAACTCTTAACCGGTGCGATAACTCACGTATCCGGCTATGGTTTTTCGTTTCGCTTAATGTTTGTTATTCGCTCTAACTGCTTGCTGAGTTCAGTTGCTGCACCATGATTGGCCTTCTTTCTGATAAGAAAGTCATTCCCTCTTACACATTCACGGTTCTGAGAGACTCTACAGAACCAATTACTTCAGTTTCGCTCTTTAGTCAAATAATGTATTTTTGGGTATTGTACAGATTTATCATCTATTAAATGTTAATAAAGTAGTATCATTTCATTACATTGATTGTTCAGTGTTTTTGGTTTTTCTCAAAAACGGCTCCTACGACTCTCTTCAAACCTGGCATTAATTAACAATATGTTTTAATGCTTTATTGAAATAATAACTATTGACATCGACTGAACATGTAAACTAAAGCTATAGTAATGACTATAGACCAGGACTTAGGTATGAAACCTATTCACGTCTGAGGTCATTGGCGGCTGGAGCTTTTTCCATTGTAATGCCGGCCTCCGGACAGTGTTTACTCGTTACAGACAACTCTGGGCTAAAAGGAAAATTGTTTGCATGCCTCTTATTTACGAATAAGCACTGCACTGAAATTCCAGTGGCGCAACATAATTGAATCTACTGGATAATGCAAAGCAAATAGATCAGATAGAACGGAAAGGGTAAAAATGAATGATATCCCTTGAATTGATTACGCAATCGGGAAATTGCAAAGTTCGAACTCCATTTGCGCACGAAGTTGGGGCCTCTTCTCTAAATAACTCTAATACTCTAAAAGAGCGCCCCCCAAGTCCAATATTTACAGAATTACTATTCCTGTGGCGCGCTCACCGCTGCCTCCGCACGGCTCTACTCCGCCAATTTCCAATGCGTAAACACAGAGCTCCGAGTGTAATTTAAAAATTAAGCCAGCTGAAGAAGCATTAAAGCAGATCTTACTTAATCCTAAATGCGCTTCACCAGTAGCCATCTCTGCTTTTGTCAAAATAAATAGTCAACATTTAATAATTCTCTCCTACTAATAATAATTTGAAAGAACTAGTTTCAACGTCTCACGACTTGTGCTTGCCGCAGTTATAATTATAATTTCTTGAAACTTGAAATTAGCACTGAAAAGATAGTTTCAATATTACCACATTATAATTAAGTGATTCTATTGAAGGAGCGTGACATCAAAAGTTTTTCAAAACCCCTCTAAAATAATGGTTTTTGGGAAAAGTTAGAAACTGAAGTATAGGCTTGGCGCATGTTATATGTAAGAGCAAATTAAACCGTTTGTTGATAGCCTAGTAAATTAAAGAGAAATCTAAAAAGCCGTTGTAAGCAGTAGCCATTAACTGATATTCTTAGGGAAGGCCTTAGCTCAGTGTTTGGCGCGCTGAATTCCGACGATTGGTTCCCGGGTGTGAATCCGTCTGCTAGCCTTGCAGTTTCTCTTTCTAAAAGATTCTTACAGTTCACTAGTGTTGTTTGTCCGCAGGCGGTTGAAATCTCTGGGCTTCCACTTCACTCCTCCTAAAAGATCATTCTGAAGTAAGGATCTTTGAAAAATTTAATATTGTGTGTGTACAGTTTTTTAAATTAATTTTGGAGCTGTTTTTGAAAAACTGGAAACCTGTTGAGTAAAGTGGTATTCCCGGACAACTAATTTCCTTTAAACTTAGAATTTCGTTTTAAATTGTACTTCAGTTATTGTTAACAAGTGGTAAGAATGTACTTTTTACTTAAATAGTACTTTAAAGTGAAATCTGTCTCATTCTTCTCCTAAAGTGCCTTTATATGGATTTTACTTGGACAGTTTTTCAAGAGCTACAGGTAATTAATTAGTATACAATGCGTAACGAAAGTCGTCTGGGCCTTTTTTGCGAAACACTGAAACAACTTTAAAATTGATTCAGAAAAGTGTCACTTTTAGATGGATGATTTTTCGATAATGTTACCACCAGTTCTTATCGAGACACTTGAACGAAATAAAAAATTTCAGCACTTTACGAATTTTCGACTTTCAGTTATGGTGACTCACACCAATTGGAAAAACCACTTTTTCATACTCAGAGTGGTTTGCGCAAGTTGAGTCTGCTATGTACTAGCGTATTCTAAGAGCACAGAACCCTTAAACAAGTGCTGGGTTTCATTAATTTTATTTCATTATTTTATACAAAAATGCTTTACGATTGATTACTGTGAACAACGCACTTAAAGCCCATGTCAGCAAGTCGGTGACGTAAGTGAAATAGGAATCTCTACACCAAACTGATAGATCTACCTCTGAGAGTGGATGAACGTCCGAAACCGGTCAGAGATGCAATTCGAGACGCATACGACGGATATAGTCAAAGTAATAAGAAAAAGTATTGATCGTTGCTGTAGAACGCTGCCCAAAAGGAAAATTAAGCAGTTGCGTATGAATATGGAACTTGAACTGAGCGTCGGGTTAGCGCTCTAAAGTTGCATTAATGCAGCGAGTTTTCTTTTGGCCAAACGAGGAAAAACAAAAAAACAAAAAACAAAAAAATAGATAAAAGCAAGTTGGAGTAATGTTAGATCAAAAGAGATGGAATTCCATTTAAATATTACATTATCATATTAAGGTAAATATAATAAAGGCAGTGACCAGCAGGTGCCACATACACTAGGACACATTCCTTGGCCGACCTCAGAGATTTTGATAGCATTTAACTTGGGATCAAAGAGATGCTGTGTTCGCTTGTGCCTACCCACACAACGGTCCAGACAAAACTCTGTGTGGCCAAAGAGCTGTCTTCTACCGTCCACAATGGCCTAACAAAATTAATTAGCGCAAGCATGTTAGTGTAATTAAGAGGTGGTTAGTTGGTGCGACTAGCTCTCTAATTGGTCGTTACGAGATTGATTAGGTGCGCCAGTCTCAGAAGAGCTACCATGGACAGTGCATTCTGTTCTGAACTTAATGTCAAAATTAACTTTAAATTAAGACGTAAAATGCCACCAAACAGCACCAAATGCTTCAACTCATCATTTCACACACATTTACACTTTTACAGACGCCTCAACTCTTTGTCAAACTCTTAAGGGAGTCACAATAGATCCTTCTGGCCTCAGGGGATTTCGCTTTATTGCACCTTCCTAAAGAAATATATTAGCCAAACAGTTTGTATAAGCACGTTACGCCCACTGCTTGTAGAGGGTGTCGACAAGTTTGCTTTCCTTCAGAAAAGGTTCCTATCTTCTGCCTGTTGCGCCTCAGGACATAAGATTACTCTTTCATTTCTCTTAAATGTGGGTCGAATTATTACTTTGGTATTCTGAATAGTTATGAGGAGGTTAGGCTACTCTTAGAAGCGTTCGGCGCCCTGGCTTCCAAAGTTCACAATTGGGCCTGGCAGTGTTCCTAATGTATTGTAGTATTTGTAATGCTGCTGCGCAATGTGGACGCTAAACACCCAGAAGACCCACTGAGGTCAACAGACGAGTGATAGATGATGACATCCTGCGGATCGACGAAAATAATAATAATAGATGCTCTAATAGACGGAGCCGTAAACATCAGCAAGGATTTGCACCGGCAGGCAGCTCGCTGCCATGGTATCAGACGGATTTGACAGCACCCGCACCAGCCAATATTCTATTCTTGTACGCTGATGATCGATCTGTGTAGATCTTTGCACGATACAGTCTGATCTAGAGTGGGTACCTCTCACTTATCGTCTCCAGTAGTAGTACTCTAAACTCAGGCGATTCAGTCCCGCAAAGCAAATATCTATGGCGGTACTGAGTTAGATTCCCGGTCTTGGATTTGGATTGTTAATGTGGTAATATGAGTAAGTAAAGTAAAGTAATTGCCTATTTTTTCAGGCGGGCTTTACGTCAAAGTACTTATTAGGTGAAATCTGTTACCTTTCAATATGGAAACTCCTGTGTCCGCAAGCAATGGTACAAATATTGAAAGAAAATCTCAAAGGCCAATTTTGAGAGAGAGTGAGAATTTAAAAAAAAAACTAGAAAATTTAAGCACATTTGGCTGAATTCAACCCTAAACTTATTAGAGCGCCTTCTTGTAGCAACTAAATGAAATCCTCTTTTCCTCGTTGTCTTTACAGGGTGTATACGGAGGAGTGGTCGAAACTTCGGGAGGTGATTCAGCAGCTCAAATGCAACAAAAAATATTCTCTTCACTTTGGCCCGATTCTCAATAGTGTCCAAGATATTTACATTTTTAACTATTCCGTCGATATTCGTGTTTTTCACCATATAAACGGCCGTAACATTTCTATCCTTTATCCTACAACAAATCTGCTTATTCCAAACGAAAGAGCATTAAATTTCCTATAAACCTGCTTAACCCAGAGCCTCAAAAAGATTCTTATAACAATGAAAGTTTTACTTGAATGTCTAAAAATTTCGTTCTCGATGATTTTTGTTAAAATTTTCAACTGCATTTTCTCAATGGTTAATGAATCAAGGAATCACATAATTTCAGAAAAAGTTCTGCATTTATTGAGCTTCAAGACCATATGGATTTTTTTGGTTTTTAATAAGACCCTACCCCGAACAGAGGGGTGTAAATGCAGAAAACTGGGATTTTGCGTAACCGACTTTTCATTACTAATTTACTCAAATGTCAATTTTTACCATTTTAGTTTAGAACAATTAGTATTTTATAAAACGGAAGTAAAAAATAAAGTAGCAATAAAACACAGAAGTGGAAAAGTACAATAGGCAGGTGCCTAGTTAAAATTGCTACAAAAATCGTTCGAACTATTCAAACAAGGAAGTGGGAAAGAATTGTGGCAAATTTTTAGTTTCTTGACTTCAATTGTTTGTGCATAATGGAGGAGGTTTTTTTTTCGTCAAAGTTAATTAATAATAATTCAAAACTAATCAATTTTTGGAGAAGGAACAAAAAGAAAATAACCATTTTATTTTTGAATTATTATTAATTAACTTTGATCAAAAAACCTCCATTATGTCATTCAAATAAGTTGCACAAACAATTGCAGTCAACTACAGCGTTTTATTGCTTCTTTATTTTTTACTTTCGTTTAATTAAATAATAATTGTGAAAAACTAAAATGTTTGTTTTTCTTTTTGTTCCTTCTCCAAAAAATTGACATTTGAGTAAATTAGTAATGAAAAGTCGGTTACGCAAAATCCCAGTTTTCTGCATTTACACCCCTCTGTTCGGGGTAGGGTCTTATTAAAAACCAAAAAAATCCATATGGTCTTGAAGCTCAATAAATGCAGAACTTTTTCTGAAATTATGTGATTCCTTGATTCATTAACCATTGAGAAAATGCAGTTGAAAATTTTAACAAAAATCATCGAGAACGAAATTTTTAGACATTCATGTAAAAATTGCATTGTTATAAGAAACGTTTTGAGGCTCTGGGTTAAGCAGGTTTATAGGAAATTTAATGCTCTTTCGTTTGGAATAAGCAGATTTGTTGTAGGATAAAGGATAGAAATGTTACGGCCGTTTATATGGTGAAAAACACGAATATCGACGGAATAGTTAAAAATGTAAATATCTTTGACACTATTGAGAATCGGGCCAAAGTGAAGAGAATATTTTTTGTTGCATTTGAGCTGCTGAATCACCTCCCGAAGTTTCGATCACTCCTCCATATACACCCTGTATATTTACAACTAAACAGTGTAAGGTAAGTAAAATAGATCGCAGAGATAGCACATATAAGTGACATTTGTTGAAGTACACTTCATTGGAGTGCCTTCCCACCTGGGTGTGGATTATGTGATTCGGAGGACGAATAGAAATCTCAAACTTGGAATGCCTGAATTTGTTCTTAATTCTATCACAGTGGATACTCCCAGACCAATTTAATAGCAATAATAGGTAATTACAATTTTTGGAGGGATTTATACACGAAGTGAACACATAATAATGGAAAGTGGGTCAAATCTCATGGTCAACGACCATCTTAAGAGTTGCTTATAAAATGAAAGTACAAAGAAAAATGAAAATATTGGAAGTAAAATAAGATAGAACTAAATAAGGAATAACCAGAACTGTGCCAAAAATAATTTGTTTGCGTAATATAAAGTTTAAATGAAACGAAATTAACTCTGTTCTCAATTTTGAACCTGAACATAAAATAACTAAACAAAATGAACAAAACAACACGAACTTATATTAAATACATTTTTAAATATATAATTGTTTTTATTATGGATGTGGTATGTCCAGCTAAATTTAAAAAAGAAATATTGTTGCAACTGGCTAATTTGCTGGGAACATAAGGCCAATAATGACGGGAAAAAATATTTGTTGCATTTAATAATTAAATTCTTTGACTAAATCGTACCTATAATCAAAGGCTTCTTTACAGTGGCAAAGCCGACTGAATCTGACAAATCTGGATTTCTTTTAGGAGGCTTTTTTTGTATTAAAGTGTCAAATTCAAAATTCTCTGAGGCTGAGGCATAGGGTTACAAAATGGTACATCTCTGCTTTCTAAGTTACACAACAGCTTAATTATATGAACAGTTTTTAAAGCATATTCGCTTATATACAGCAGTTCAGACATTATTAGGTTTAACAGACCAACTTATAAAAGCTACTTTTTCATACTCAGTGGCCAACAAAACGTATATTTCTAAACGTGAAAATATTTCCAAATCAAAAATGTGCACAATTCTCTCTCTTAACGTAGGGAGTTTAGCTTGAAAATATTTCAATTTTACACTATCAGTGAGTAAATGTGGTTAAAGATCAACAAAAATACTTTTCTTCTCAGATGAAAAGTTGGTGTAGGTTAAATGAGACGAAATTCTAATCATGTTTACAGTTGAAGGTCTCCGAAAAACCAAACATGCAAGATAGGAACTTCTCTGTTTCACTATAAATAACTTCAAGTGAAATAAAAGTTTGCCAGCATTTTTTTTTTTAGTATAAGTGATGAGATTTATAATTATAATTATTGTATAGTTAAGGAATGAAGGATTTATCTATTTATTAACGTCCATGTTTCAAAAGTTTCAGATTTTGAGCCTCTAGGATTGCGACTAGATTGAAACTTCATTCTGAAACCGCTCTTCATCTCGTGATTTCGGCTTGAGGCAGCGCGTGCAAGTTATACTCCGTTCAGACTGAATTAATCTTGCATCTAAAAAAGCACTAGTTGGAGCGTGGCCTGCTTATTTCATTTGGATATGCATAGCCGTGGAGACTCTCTAAATGCTACTCAGTAACCTTAATTCTAAGGGACATCCTTGAATTAAGGGAACACAAGCTATATTTTCCAATTTCATGGCAGAATACCGCGGAAACTGTGGGAGGGGGGAATGACGTGTAAATAAATCCCCCATGGAGCATTCTCGCAGAAAGAGACAGCTCAGTTTGGTTTCTGTTCCTCTTTAATGCCATTGTTATTGGCCCCAAAGGAAGTGGGCCAAGAGGGAGTTTCTACTAAAATATCGGCTAATTTGTGCTTCCACGATTTCTGACATACAATACACAAAAGTAACGCAATAATAAGAATAGTTTCATTTCCTATTCCGTTGTGTTCCATTCATTTCCGTTCATTAAGTAAATTAAAATGACGATTTTCAAGGATATAAATTAATAATAATTTTTATAGATTTACTTTAAAAAAAAAAACCTCTATGGGTGGCCTTGGAAGGCTGAAACGTGAGGTCAATTTGAATAAATAAAATTAAACTTGAGGCCAGTATTAGAGACTTGTCGTTGAGGAAATTAAATGAATTATTTTCAGCTACCTAGATAAGGAGTTGCTCATTTCCTCAGACAGGCAGGCTGCGCTTAAAGCGCTGTACTTGTTAAGTGATCTCACCCCTTATTTGAGAGTGTAGGAAATCCCTGAGGCCGCTTTCCCGGCACAATGAGGAAGTTCTTGATTTCAGAGGCAATGAAATAGCTGGTCAGCTGGCCAGAAAGAAAGCATCCGCCCCGTTTACTGGCC
Organism: Rhodnius prolixus; assembly: GCF_049639745.1. NCBI lineage: Eukaryota > Metazoa > Arthropoda > Insecta > Hemiptera > Reduviidae > Rhodnius > Rhodnius prolixus. Next base: position 15,261,994 of record NW_027411625.1, on the reverse strand, counting down.
CAGAACCTGCTCGATTAAGTCGAGCGTTTTCTTGAACAAGAAGCACACCTTTCCTCTGCCAGCCTCAGTCCTAATCAGCTCGAGCTCGATTTTGTTCTCAACCACATCTGAGCAGTATAGGCTGTTTGATAGACCGTTCCTCCTCCAGAAAAATCACCATGGGCCCTCCCGGAGCAGTGTTCATCGCTTACGCTTTTACCGAAACTTTTCCAAGCACCGCTAAAACTCGCCCGGCCCCTGTAACTCCTGCCGAATTGTTTGTTCATCCGAGAGAATTTTTGTACCCTTTCCGAAAGTAAAAATCGGTTCCCAGAACGTATCTTGCAAAAGTTTTTTCTGCGAGCGGGCACACATCGAAACACATTAAGCGATTGCATGACTTCCGATGGCAAGAAGTGGAAGAAACAATGTCTATTTGCAGCTGGAAGAATAGTTTAGTTGTTAGACAAGTCGGTCAATTGCAGCATGATTTAGCCGGATTAACTTTGTGAATAAAGATGTTTGCGAAAGTTTACTTACCTTACGTCACTGCTCTTTTTTTATTCTAACAATTTCCCTTTTAAATAACCTGAAAGTTGACACCGTTTTCTACTTAAACATTCTCCAGCTAATCCTGTCAGCGAGATCTTCCAGCCAACTCAACTCCACCCGCTCACAATGGCCACATTACCAACTTTTTATCAACTCTAAGTGCAACTCTCAATTTAAAACGTACTCACTTGTTCCGCCTAGTGTTTTTACTTACTCTCGCTGCAATGAGGAGAACAAAGTCTCCTGTGAACACTAACAAAAACGTTCTTGAAGTGTTCTTCAATATTCAATTTCTTCTTTAATTGTTAGTTGCCTTCGCTTTTATAAATGTTACTTGCCGGGTCTCCACGTCCACTGTAGCTGTGGCATGGACTCCTAGAAGATTGAAAGAGGGAGCCCACTAAAAATTATTTATGGAGTTTAATTATTTTAAATTATGTGTTCTACTAGTGAATGAAGCCTGAGCGTTCAACTCCTAAAAAATTGGATTCTCACTAATGGAAATCTCCAAACTTCCTGAGAACCACCAGGTCACTCTCTTTTCTATGAAGTTTTTCTGTTTTTGAAGTTGAAAGTCTGTCCTAACTAAATAAATCATTATTTTATAAAGTAAAAGTTTCTAACTATGAGTATCGATTTAATATTAGAAACAGGTGCTAGAACATTAGTACAGATATTGGACGGAGTAAGTTAGAATTATTTTAATAAAATTATTAATGAATTCCAAAATGAAATAGTGAACTGAATTTATTTGCACAGTTGAAAAGAGGACGTGGAGTTATGGAAATAAAATGAAAGAAATGTATTCGGAGAATTCGGAATGAAAAATAGGAATAGTTAAAGTGAAATGAAGTCAAGAATGGTGTGTCGAGTTTTACAGGTGATACCAGCAGTGATAAATGTCAAGAAGTTACTTGGGGGAATAAAGGCTTGTGATGAAGGATGTATTGGGAGGAGTAATAGGGGTTAAAGAGAGAGAAGGAAAAGCGACTTGAGGAAGGCTGTCGCCATTCAGGTTGGCACGCCTGCTGGGGAGTCGCTTCTCCTCATGAGAAAAAAACGCCTGTGAGGTTATAAAGAAGCATCTTCTAATGTTGGCACAATTCTTCTGGAAGATGTACTGTAATAACTTTCCTAACCTACCGTGTCCTTCGAGGGTGAGACCATCTGCTTCTTAGAAATGCGAAATGGGAGGATAGCAGCTGGCCGAGAAGGCTTCCAGATTGCAAAAAGATGCATAATCTGCGACTGTAAACTGCACAGTTCTATGTCGTGCAGAAAATTGGTCTTCACTACATGATTTTGGTCTGAAATTATTCTGTTGCGTCATGAACTGCGCACTGATATCAATAAGTGCGCGGAAAGCAACTACGCGTTCATAATTAGAATGCTATATTAACTTGACACAAATCTATTTAGTTCAGTTTGCTTATACTCTAGACTTGCAGGTTCCGGAAGTGAAGTGCTCTTGGATGATCTAAGCTTAGAGTAGGGGTCTTCATAAGAAAGTTAAATGTGCTCTTAGGCCAACGTAGGTCCTTCCTGTAGAAAACAGCCCACATCAGTCCTGCATCGTTCAAAAACGCCAGAGCGGAGGCAAGCGTAAACATCTACCCCCAGTTCGGCCCTTATTACTGGCGCTAATACGCACATTGTCCAAGAAGATGGAGCGAACTTTGGTCCCTCTGGCCATGCTCCTACAAAGAGGTTCCGCCGCTAGTCCCTGCCTTTGTAAAAGCTTCTTCAAGAGGAAATGCCATGAATAACGGAGCATTTATATACAATGCAGCAAAAAGGTTCGTGGCCTAATGGTGTCCGCACTGGTCCTGGAGCCGTTCTCTTAGATGTCTATTAGGTCAAGAATCTGAGTGCTAATGGGACGGTTTTTGACTCCTGGACCTGGAAATTGACCAACTACGCCTACAAACTTTAAACATTTACATATTTATTTGAGTAAATTAAGGTAAATTTTTCATGTATAAATTTTAATAATTAGAGTTACAAAAAGTAGTGTGAGGTTCACGGCCATATTTTGCTATTAGCTATGAAAGAACATTTATTAACCGGTGAAAAATGCAATCCCTCAAGCGTGCCGCGATTTCAATAGTTTCCTTTGGCACGGGGAGAGAAAGTAATTAAAAACAATGTAAACACCAAACAGAAGGAGGTAATTAAAATTGTATTTACACAGTCCAACACACGTCAAATAAAATAAATGAATTATTTATCTAAAAAATTTTTGACAGGTCTTTTTTTATTTTTTCGTTTTTAATTATTTATCCTCAAGTGAATTGAATAAAAGCAAACTGGTTGATTTTATATTAGAGTTGATTTAAGTTTTAATAATTAGCTGTAATTTGTTAGGACGGAGGGCTTAGGTCCCTGGTCACGCCGCTGGCAAACTACAATACTACAATAATGATTATGAACTTAATTAAAAAAGCGTTTGCTCCAATAAACTCCTTGGCTGAGTTCCAGAATTCTGAGATAATGAAACTGCTCAAGGCTTGCAAGATCCTTACCTTACCCCCGTTCATTCATATTGCTTATTGCTTGCAGTCTTACTTTATTTCTATTCGTTTTTGCTCGTAGGTGGCATGTATTGCAATCAGGACCAATTTCGGCAAGTTTCTACCTTAACTTTGAATCCTTTAGCTGCTATCATATTGCACTACCTTCGTTCAGGTTCTCTTGTTCAGGCAGTAGGTTTATCACCGGATAGTGAGCTGTAAGAAGCTTCTTGGAATAGAAAAATCTAAGGGTCAGCAGCTGGATTCGAACCCAGGAACCCACATGGGAATTCAGCACGATAAACACTGAGTTATTCCTTCTCAGTATATTTTACGGTTCTAGCATCTGCATAATATTTATGAGTATGAAATCTTTAAATGTAATGACTAGTTGGATGAGTATCAGTCCAAGGAAGTGTAGCGCTGAATGGTTTTTCACTTTATTTTAAAACTTTTGTTCGGGGAAAGCTAAGGGAGCTGTGACATCAGGCGCTCTAAACAGTATTCCTTTTTCATAAATGGACATGCGCTGTACTGAAGTCTAAGTCTATCTTTTAGTGTCAATCTCAGTCTAAGGAATTTTAAATTAAAGAAAGTTGAGCTTATGGATTTCCTCGAGATTAATTAAATATAGCTGAAATGATCTTAGGGACTTAGAGGCGCCGATTACCCGGTCATGCACCGTATAACATTGAGGAATCTGCGGTCTGTTGGACGCTATGAGCTCGCTTTGTACAATGCAAATTGATGAGTTTTGATGATGCAAATTGAAGTCGAAATCTCTACACAAAACTGGTTAATCTACCTTTGGTAGATGGATGGAAGTTCGAAGCTAGTTAGAGATACCAGAAATATGCGAACTACGCCGTATAAAATAAAAAATAGCCATTGTGAGGATTGAATGTGAGAATTGGGTGAGATTACCGGCTTCCCAATGGGCATAGCAAAGCCCAAGATTGTGGGCACCTCTCTCGAATAATAGTTTCAAGGGAGTGTAATTACGTGAACTGCGGCAAGAGAAGCTGCTGTGTGTTCAAATCAGATTGCTTTTACTTTTTTCATTCAAATTCCTCTAAATTTCACTATTGCTAGATTTTAGTCAAGCAAATTTGCAATAGAATTCTGCCCCAGTTTATAAATACTTGGAAAATGAAATGCGAGATCTGGCAGAAACTCTAACTCATTCTGATTAGCAATGCGAGATGGGAATTCAAATGCGCAGTGGATTGTGATAGGTGGTAGTGCTCTGTCTGAAGTGCTTTATTATTGACTGATGCTAATTGTTAAACTACGCTCTATGTCCAGAGATAATGAGAGATGACAGATCATTATGGCAACTCAAAATGGTAGACACAAGCACTTATCTTGTCAGACCAAGTGACGCCATAGTGGCTTATCTTGCTGTCTAGGGCTGGTATTCAAGAAATTCGAGCTATCCCTAATACCAACCAGTGGCAGCATATCATCATCCTTTGGCTACAGTTCATCTAGTTGGAAGTGTGGTTCAACATATTTAAATAAAAAAACAGGAAATGTGGTCAGATCAGTGCAGGATATCCGGCATTGCTCTAGCCAGAAAGTGTAGTGCGATTATAAAAAACATAGTGGACATTATGAAAAAAAGTTCGCTTATTTTAACTGAGCATGGCTTGAAAACCCAACCACACACTTTGATGCCTATAAACACAATATTATATTAATCTTTAGACTCAATTCCATTTGCTGTTACCCATACCACAGCAATCGTGTGAAATTTCCAAATTGGAAATACAAATTAGCAAACCCACCAATCCCTCACGCAAGTTTAGGGGGAGACGGAAATACGTATTATCAATAACATGTAGATTAAAGTTTATAGGAAAACGTGCGAAAGCGTTTTTGAGAAAAAATATAAAGGGAAAATCAATTTTTTAATATTGATTAGTTTTGATAAAAAACTTCATTTTCGGGGCTTTGAACTTGATGCGCTATTCACCTGCGTGAACGGAAACCGCCCGACAGAAAATGCTTCCGCTTGCCTAGAGAATGTAATAATTAATTAATATATTTTAAAAAATCACGCGTTCCAACTCCAAAAGAATCTTTAGACCAAAATCTCCCGAAAAATCGCCCAAGCGCCAGGATTTCTATCAAATTTGACTTCTAAATATCTCCGTACATCAAAGGTATAGTCCATTCTCGCCACTAATCCTTTCATCGTGCAGCCGAGCTCCCCCGACATCACCAAATCCTAGACGTCGGCCTGTGGAAGACCTTTTCAATTGACAGTTATCAAATTGTACGGGAGAACATCATTAGACTGATGTTTGGCAACTCATTCATGTTGCATTTGACAGACATCCAATGCCATCATATTTACTTATCGTATATATTATATAATCCAATTAAAGTGTAAATTTCAAAATAAAGAAAGAAAGAAAATTAAAAAATAATATGAGAGGTTAAAAACATTCAAGTGTTTATGAGTTATAATCGAAAAACAAGCTCGTGATTCTCAGCACGAATGAGTTTTAATTTTAATACTTGGGTATAAGTTTCGGTTTTATAAAATTAAATACAGACGAGAGACAAATTCAACGGAACCATTTGTAACAATCATTTTCCTTACTCTGGGGAGCACGAAATACTCATTTTTGGAAAAGACGCTGATGTGACTCAATCGCGAAAAAAATGGATTCTCACCAATGGAATCCTCCAAACTTCCTGAGTACCATCAGGTTACTCTCTTTTCTATGAGTTTAAAAAACTTTTATTTCCCATGTATCTTATCATAACGTAGTTTATTAAAGATATAATCTAATTAAATTCTATGCAGATTTTCTTATGCAATGATTCATAACAACTAATTACAAAGTAGATATTTGTGAAAATAGTTTAATGCAACATTACACACAAATATTGCATTATGCAGTCGCAGTAATTAAATAACGTAGAAAATTGTTAATGATCTGAATAGAAATCTGCTCACGAAAATAATTTAAAGCATTAGGGCCCAAACTTAGCTAGAGAAATGCTTTTGGCTTAATTTTAATGATTTCTGCCAATAAATTGTTGTAATTGTCAGATGTCAAATTGGTGTGAAACATATTAAAGGCGTTTTATTCTTTCATTTAGGTGAATGGACTGTTTAGAACAGCCTCAGCACTACCTTGGGAAAAGACAGCCGTGGATATCTCCCAGTGCAAAGGCCTAAATCATCTATTAATTGTTGATTACTATTCGCAATGGAGGGAAGTACGTCAGAAATGTCACTGCCAAAGATACGAGTATAATCAACTGCCTCAAGAAAATGTTTGCACGCCATGGTATTATTATAGCTGGATGTCTGTGATAATGCTCAACAGTTTGTGAGTTCAGAGAAGGATCTGATTTCCTACAGAATCTATTTGACATTTGTTATAATGTACATTATATTTTTCCTGGTCGCTTTGGCAAATTTTACAAATGATGTCTTAGAACAACTAAAATTCCAAATCTCCCAGTATTATTGAAGAAACGTAAGATAAACCTGTGCAATCAGAATTGGAATCATTACGTTTACGAACTTTCGAAACCATTCAGTTACTACTACTTAAATACGTTGAATCGGTAAGCTAGTTTCCATCGTGTAACTCAATCACTGCTGATGATGCCATAGAGTGAAGATTTTTGCAGAGGATTGTGTTGCAATCCCTGAACTTTTTACCTTGCTCTCGGTATGCTAACTTCAAGGCTTCTTTCTCATTAGTAGTTCTTGGACAACTAGGTATTACTCTGGACGATGAAATTTTTCTCTCTCTACCCTCTTAAAAACAATACTCACTTTAAAGTGGACATTAGGCCAATGTTACACTGCCTGGAGTTACCTGCACTAGTAACGCCAAGAAACTCCAGACTAGTTAGCACAAATTTTACATACTTGAAATTGACTGTACACGACACTTTATAATCAACTACCTCCACGAAAAGTCAGCCATAGTTCCAGAACACTCCTTTATTAAAAACCGTCTACTGAAACTGCTCTCCACTCTAGGCTGTCAGCCGAACCCACTTTGCTGACGAATTGGCCACCTGCGACTCTGTCTTGAATAAAACTTCTCCCCCTCAAGCTGTAGGTACTACCCTCTTATTCCTTAAATATAATCTACTTTGTCCAATCTTAAACATCCCAGATAAACCACCTGTAGTAAGGTGTAATGTGTCAGGACTTCGCACTTCTTTACTATCATTTACCTATTTCCTTTGTAAAAAGCTCTTGAGGTGTCAATAGACATAGACATAGACATAATTTATTTGTTTTAAGATACATATCTTATACAAAAGAGTTTGATTTAATAATTAAACAAAATAATGAAACAACAAATTAAATATTTACTTTTAATAGAATAAAACAATAATAATAATAAAATAGATTACTATGTTTCATACTTTAAATAAACTATTCATTTTTTATAAATGCTCTTAGTTTGAGCGACCCTACTATATACAAGTAAATATTTTTTGCCTGATCTTTGTCTTGAATTTCCAGCAATTTCGTTATTTTTGCCACTTTATCATTCACCCCATTCATGTATTTGGCCAGATACTGCATTCTTAAAGGTTCGTACAAAGGGCATTCGATCATATAATGTTCTAAATTCTCTGGCAATTGGCATTTACATATAGAACAGTTCTCTGTCCCTTCAAATTTATGGAGTACCCCATTCCAATATAGTTTAAAATATTTGTAATTATTAACTCTCAATTGGCTAATCAACCTTCTTTTGGCTATATTTTGAATAAAATGTAAATATTGTTCCCCCAAACCAAAAGTTGTTAGGTTTCGATAATAAACATTATAATTTGAATTTATAACCGCTTCAGAATCTAACGACTTATGGTGGTTCACATACCGTTCAATTAAGTTCGAGGTTTCCCTTAGTATTGTCTGGATATCCTGATTCAAAACCCATCCGGATCCCACCGTGTCAAGTTTTCTTTTAATTTGACTGTACCAGTTGTAGCACAGATCATTACGCTCCCAAGTGTTAACCACTTTAAGCCTTTCATAACACAGTCTGGGTAACCTAGATGGTGACATGGTAAGTATTCTGTGCAGCCAGCCAAGCATGCGTTTCACCACTTCAGCCTCCACATGCTTCAATCCTAGTTCCATTCTCGCAAAATGCATTGGAGTAGTCCGAGGCCAATGATAGAGCGCTTTATAGAATCTATATGGGATCAATTCCAATCTGTGATAGTGTAACGGCCCCCAAATTTCGGCGGCATAAAGTAAAACAGACGTAACCATAGAATTACAGAGCATCATTTCTGTATCAAAAGATTTAGATTTTGCCTTACTTAAAATGCGTCTGACATTTGCTGCCACTATCATAGCTTTTTTAGTTACAGAATCAACATTCTGATTAAATTTTCCCGATGTGGCAAATACCACTCCCAAATATTTATAATTCTCCACTACTTCGAGTTTTGTATTTTTAAACATGAGGTGTTTCATCTGTTTCTTTTTACCCCCTCGACGAAATACCATTGCCTTAGTTTTCTGCTGATTAACTACAAGTTTATTACTGTCGCAATATTGCTCAAGTAATTTTAGTTTGCGGCTGGCATCTGACCACGAGCTTGATAAAAGAATTAAATCATCAGCAAACAGTAAAGTATTAACCTCATTACGCGAATCAATAGCTACTCCTCTGACGTCATTTTGTTCAAAGAATTTGGTTAAATCAGAAATATATTATATTTCTGATTTAACCAAAGAAATATATTAAGTGCAAACAGCAGAGGTGATAAAGAATCACCTTGAAGGATTCCCTGGGTTAACTCTATTTCTTGATCATTTATGACTATCTTAGATTTACTGTACGCCTCACTTAATAGATTTACAATTTTAGTACTTACACCGAAATTAGATAATTTTTGAAATAATTTGTAATGATTAATTGAATCAAAGGCTTTCTTAAAGTCCACAAATATTGCAATTAGAGACTCTTTTTTTTATAGTTAAATTAAGATTTATTAAGGAAGAAAGCACAAAAATATTGTCATTACAACCCCTTCCCTGTCGAAACCCAATTTGTTCTTCCGGTAGAATGTTATTATTATCAGCCCAGATAGACAGCCGTTGGGACAAGATGGAGGTAAATAATTTGGCAACAGTATTTATAAGTGCTATTCCTCTATAATTATTCGGATTGTCCTTTTCACCATTTTTATGAATAAAAAACATTGCTACTTTAGCCCATTCTTCCGGATATTTCCCGTGACTGAAAACTGTATTCATCAAATTTAGAACATAATGCTCCCAATTGGCCGGCATCAGTTTATACAATTCATAGGGGATACCATCCGTCCCCGGAGCTTTACCGTTTTTACACTTTACTATCGCGCTTTGCAGTTCTTCTAACGATATATCTTTATCAAATTCCGTAACAGAAAGTATTCTAAAGCCCCAACTTAACGGCAATCTAGAAGGATAAGTAGATTTATAAAGATCTATTAAAGTTTCTATTGGAATGGGTTCTTGAACATGATCTTTTCCTAACTATATTTATGGCCTCCCAAAATTCTTTACTATTTTTTACGTTACTTAATTTTTCAAAGAATTGTTTAAAATATAATTTTTTATAGTAATTAACAATATTTTTATATCTCTTTTTGCTCTCCTTATATTGTTTCAACCAATTAGATTCAAAATGATTTTGTTTACAGTTTTTAAATTTATTTTTGACATCTTGCCCCGCATTTTTACATTCCTCATTGTACCATAACTGCTTTTGTTGACAAACATTTCTGTCAATATAAATTATTAATGAGTATAATTGAAGTTCATATCTCAAAAACAAAAAGGGCATACATTACAAAGGTGGTATTTTGTTTTCTTACTTAAACCTCTGTTCTACGCTTGTATGCTCTCAAGAAGCGTTCTCTAACAAAGACCAAAAAAAATAGTTTGAGTTGAGGTGCCGTTTACAGTAAGTTCAGTTTTTGATTTTTGATTGATTAAAATTTTTTTTTTAATTGTGAAACAACTTGACCGCTTTCTGCAAACTGCATATACTTACTGCATATTGAACTGTTGATTTTTATCTTCTTTTCTGTAAAAAATTATATTGATCTTTTTACTGAAACTACTGTAGGCTACTGCCTGGGTTGCCTACAGTAAAAGGCTAGCCCTGAAACCATTTTTTTCCCTCAAGGGACCTCAAGGCTTACATCTATTGGGTAAACTCAAAGTGGAAGAGCTATTCTTCTTCTTAACGAGAGGTTAAAGAATATATTGATTATTAAAGTTATTAAGAAAATTTGAGTTAATTCGTCTGTTTTGGTGTTTATATTAATCTAGGAGGCTTGGGTTATTGTAGAGAGATTACTGTAGCGCGGGAAATCTCAACAACCTTATCTAGCCAACTCTAGCCGGCTCTGAAGCTGTATCAAATTCATTTATGGTATTCCGTTTGTCCACCTTGCCACTGGCTTTCATAATAGATGATCTTGACTGGAGTCAGCCTGCACAATACCTGTTATTAATACTTACCTCGGGAGTCCAGCAAGCTCTGTCTGAACTCTCCAAAACCACATCAGTACAATGAAAGAGAAGCTCATTTCAATATTATATCTAACGTTCCGCTGCATCACAATTTCCCGGCCTATCAAAATCCCACACAGCGTTTCACTCAAGGTGTTTGGCCCACCTCGCAGGCACGAAAATTACTTCAAAGCTAAGTCCACCAACGATAGTAAAACCACCCATTGTGGTTTCTTTGAGATATCGAATTCCTTATTGCTCCAATAAGAACAAAGTTTTCGTGGTCCGGTCAAATATTCAAGAACGAGTTCATTGACTAGGTAAAGAAGTCCTTAGTTTGACAGGGAATAAGTGAGTTGTTTGATTACAAAATTAAGAAAGATCAGGCTTAAATTTAGGCTTCCAGTTTTTCACTGTACAGACTCACAGAATAGCCTAGGTAGAGAGAAGTCAGTATGGTTTCCCTCTAAAATGTGTTTCTGAAATTCTAAGTTTAACTTTAGGGCTTAAATGAACCAAGTTTTCACTTTTTGAAAAGTTTTCAAAAGTGGCACCTATTTTCTACAAAGTATACATTATTAAAACTGTCCGGTAGGACAGTTGTATAAGGGTTGATCGTCAAAAACTGCACGAAAAAGCGTAACATTGAAAAACCCAACTTTGGCAATTTTTACACATTTTCTATAAAAGATAAAATACCCAAATTTTCTTTGTAGCCAATATCCTCACTTATAGGAGGAATCTTTTTGTATCAACGTAGATCCAATCAATTTCAAGAAAACAGATACCGAAAACGGGCAAAAAAGGCATTTTCAAAAATTGTTCTTGATCTTGTTCTTGTTACTTTTTATGTAAACAACGTAGCGCCTATAAGTACTTCTCTGTTAAATGTTTGTAAAAGCAAAATATATTTTTCGCAATGCGGAGCTGGAAGAAAATTTATTAGAGGGAATCAAAGTTGCAGTAAGAGAGAAGTGGTCGCATTTCCGGTGGATACCCAATTTGGATATTGGTCACGATCACCTCCTCTTACTTGGAGTAAGCAATGAAATGAGGACATCTTCAAATATATTCGGTGGATACCCCAAAATTTTGGCTAGCTCATTTACTTTTTACTTACAGCAATAAGTGCGGATTGACAAAAAAATAAAAAACATGAACATAATCGTTTTATCCATTGATATGTGCTTTCTCAGTTAAGACCACTTCTAGGCGTTTTCCTGGCGCTGGAGGAATGTCAGTAAATTTACCCTCGTGTTGAGATGTAAGAAGCATAGAGACGGGCGGAAACAAACAAAATACTGTCTACCCATACAAATATCACTACAAAACCCACACAGTAGTGCTTTTATTGTGTATATGTGGTATAGAGTGTATGTACAGCTTGGCTTGTGTAATTGGCACAAGGTTGCTTCGTCTGCGTGCTCTGATATGTTCTAAGTGAAGACAAACAGGCTGCCGCTCGGCTCCAATTAGGGATGTTTGAGTCTTTGCCCAGCAGATTCAGGTCTCGTGCCTCCAGGGAGGTGCAGGCCTCATGGGAGCCGGCACGCAATGAGTGCCAGTTAGATTGGCAGAAAGCGCCTCTTAACGAACATACCGCCCCCTTCGCGCATCCTATCTCCCTTTCTATCTTCTCCTCACAAAAATAGTTGTTGATTTGCTCTCATGCTTGACGCGCAGAACTAGTCCCAAATTCTACGTTACTCTTACGTAATTACGTGAGTAGGCAAGACACTGGGTTACTTCCTTAATTGTAGTTACTTATTCCAGTGGTTTAGTTGTGTGAGCTTGAAGTGACTTTTACCGCCCGCTACCACCTTTTCCTCCATGACTCTGTGTTTCCATTTGAAATACGGTTTCTCTACTCAAATGTTAGGCTTTTCCAAACATAGCCCATTATTTTCTAGGACACTTTTTGTCGCAGATATGGTGTACAATCACTTCTTTTACTATTGCCCGTTCAATCTGGTACCGCCTAAACAATGCTTAGTAAAACACAAAAATTAAAGGAGTAATGTGTTTTGTTTCCATTGTATTTTTAGAATGTTTTAGTTTAAATAAGTTAAATTGCAATTTACAAAGTTTCCTATTCAAGTTAATATTTTTTGATCGAGAATTATATAGTTTTTCTCTTCATTTTTAAGGGGTATTAAATCAAGGTGTAAGATAAACAATGAAGACAACTTCACGTAGTGAGAGAAAATCTTGCAAGCTTCATTCAAGGCTCTTTCTTTTACGAGTATATTTCCAGAGAGACCTCAATTTAGGAAATTAGTTACATAGAACATACTTTTTCTTAGAAGCAGTCAGAGAAAGGAAAATTACTGTATGTTGAGCAGTAAAATTATTACTGGAGGAGGGTATTTACGCTTCAATTGGATGTTACGTAGAAACACAGACGCTGGAAGAAGTGGGCAGCACAGGGAATCCGATTAGCTGTACGCTGTCAGATGGTGCTGCAAGCAGACGCTCTGAATTATAAGACTGTTGCCTGAAGTCGGATTTACTGTTAAGTATCAGGGCCAGAATAAATCTCTATTCACTGAAAACTATTTGCTTTTGATTTTCCATTTTTCCTTTCATTTATTCCTTTACTATTATCACTTTGGTGGGAGGGGACGCAGTGTTTTCTTTTTTATTGGAATTCACTTCAATACAAAAATAGTACCACCAGTGAATATGGTGTAGGCGTCCTGGCATGTTAGGCAGGTGTTACTCAGTGAAAATACTCCCCAGCTACTCTGATGAGTAGAGGGTTGAGCGGAGGTGAGGAAATATCGGGGCCAGCGGTGTTTAAGTCTTCTGTGAGGATTGTCAGGTGTAGTGAGTGAGGGCAGTCTTTGCATAAGTGGGTTTTCCCCAGCGGGATATTATTAGCTGGTGCGCTAAGAGGACTTCAAGTTCGGCGAGGAGGCTTAGATTTGGAAACACAGGACGGAACGCAGTAGTCCATGTCCCTATTAATCTACGGCCATTACATTACAGACTGGGCTGGTATATAAAATTTGCAAGGGTCCCCCAAAAAAAGCCTTTCAAATCATAACCTTTATTCTTCACATTTCAATGGAATGCACCTTTTGAGTTCTCTGAGTTAAACCAAAAAGTTGGTTGTGTATTGGTTTATATTTGCTCAACACAAGGAACAGATTCTTGTGCACACTCAAACGGCTCTCTTAACTACAATGGTTGCAATTCGAAGAGGGTCAATCATGGACGTTTTGGTAAACGTCGTTTCTGGCTCTAAGTAAACAAAATTAAAGTAATGACTATTTTTTCAGGTAGGCTTCAAGTCCAACTAGCGATTAGGTGTGGTGGACGGAGGCGACTAGCAAACATACTTCCCTGTTTATTTCACATATTGACCATCGAATAAAATCCAAGGCATAGACCAGGAATCCAAACCCAGTACCGCAATAGTTGTTAGGTTTGCGAGCCTCGCCTCTAACTGCTCGGCTACCGTGGCGCCCCGTTTTCGGCTGTAAGTATTCATTACCCATTATTAATTCTGGTTTATTCTAGTCCCTAAACCTTCTTTTTATAACAATTAACCTTTAAATTTGTTTCAGAGAAAGTGGTATGAGTGCCCTCTCTGGTAAGCGGGTAATAAGGCGACCAACCCTCTACAACTGACCTACCGGACAGTCTTTATACGAATTTAATGAAATTATTCAATAACTGTATTAAAGGAAATTGTAAAATTCAGCAAGAAATTTGATTTAGTGGAAAACTTTGGCGCCAACTTGGAAGATTAGGAGAACTACCAGAATTTAGCTTGAAGAAAGAACACCTAGAGATTAGTTGGATAATTTTGAAGATTCTTGTACAAAGTTTGAAGCGTTGGCTAATTTTACCTAGCTTCTAGTGGTTTCCTGTTTTAATCTTAATAAGTTCCTGAAATGACCAAAATAAGTGTGCAACGGCGCCTGGTTCCTTAAATGAAGACAAACTCTGGTCAGATTACTGTTTTCGATCTCATCCAAGCAAAGTCAGTTTGAACTTGCATCAACAACTTCAAGTCTCATTTTCCAGGATTCCTTTCGAAAGTGGACTAACTCCATTTCTTTTTTTTTCTGCTCAAGTTAACCCAAGCTGTGTAATTAAAGTTACCATGATAAACAGTGCGATAAACGAATAATTGACCGTATTTTTTCTCTTGTTATCAACTAATCCTTAAGGGCAGACCCCAAGACTTTTGACCTTTGCCTAAAGTGACTACTTTTACCGTAGTGGCATATCCAATAAAGCTTGTCTCTAAACTTTCTTACTTACTGAAGCTCTCTGGAGCTCGTCCACAGTTTGTAGGTACTACTGAATTTGGTTCTGTCGAGCACCTTTGTCAATTTATTTTTTAGAATCTTCTTCGGTAATAAGTAACCTTACTTACGGGGCAAACGGGGTTGCCCACCTGTAAGAAGCCCCTCTCATAAACTGTAATTAAATAATAACTCTGTAAATCTTCGCTATATTTTAATAAAATTTGGCAGCACCAAGAAGTGGAAGGCCTAATTATTCTTTATATTCTAATATTTATTTATCATTAGATATATTTAAAGATGTTCATATCAAGGGAGAAAAATCTATTCAGAAGATACAAAACTCTCCTTAAAAAAACTTAAACTTATACGTCAAGTATAAGGGTTGATTAAACGACAAGAAATAGTTTTTGTTAAGGTGTTTAAAACTGTACTTTTTTCTGGAATAGTACATTAGAGACAAGCGTAACTTGCGGGTTGCCATGGCCTCTTCAAAGTTTGGAATTTCAACCAGATATTTTAACGCCACTTAACATTGTAGAGGCAGGAAAAACGTGCATGACACTCAAGAGGACACTTAGAGGCAAACTTAATGAGACCTGCCCACTCTAAACTATTTCTAAAGCAATTTTGCTGAATATTTATTTGAATAAAAGGGAAAGGTTATAATAAAAGGTTATACTGTTAACTATATGGAGCCTTACTGTTTTGGTCAGCCTTTAGTGTTCTATAGAGCCTTACTGATCTATCAAGTATTATTGTTCTTTTACAGTTCTGGTCATAGACGTGGTAAAGCCATATTTTTCACTGGAATGGTACATCAAGAGGACCTTTCACCGAAAGGTGCCGTTTATGGAAAGTTCAAAAAGTTGTTTGCTAGAAAATCCAAAACAGAAAATCGACTTCCTGTTAGATAATTTGTGGCTTTCAACAAGCTGTGCTGGTGGTGACTAAATCAAATATCAAATTTGAAATGTCTGAGATTCGGCGTTCTGAGTTAGACTTACCACCAGGCCTAACCATTCGTAATAACCACTTTTTCGCACTCTGCTGACATCAAAATTTGTATTTCTGTTGAAAATTTCACACGATTCTTTTATTATGTGAAACAGCAAATGGAAACATCCTACACAGTCTACACATTAAAAATTTGTGCATATAGGTAAAATATGTTTGCTAATCGCCTCCGTCTACGACACCTAATTTGGTAGCTGGCCTGAAAAAATAGGCATTACTTACTTACTATAGGCGTCAAAGTTGTGTGGTTGGGTTTTCAAGTCATCCTCAGTTAAAACAAACGAACAGTTTTTTTCACACTGGCCACTATGTTTTTCACAATCGCAGACTGAGAAAGATTTGAAGAAGGCCCTGGACTTCATTGCCGCCCACAGTAAATTACGCCCATGTGGGTAGTAAGGGCAGAGAAGTGAATAGTAGCCTGCTAAACAGTGTTATATCCTAGGCAAATGGAACTGGTTTGCTGGGTGCCATATATGGCAGAAAGAAGCAGCCGAGAGTCACAGCTAAATGGGAGAATGCGGCTACAGCAGTTCTAGGACAGCAGCATAAAGGACCAGTGGTTTTTGCAAGTGGAGGATAATGGTCTTGAGGTGACCGTGCTCACCATGGAGTTGGAGGAGGGTATGCTGGAACGGCCTCCACCACTTCATCGCCCTTAAACATGAATTAATGTGCTATTGAGCGTTGCCTGTAAATTATGCATCATATTAACTCTCCATTACAACCCAAATATATTACCATTTTCCTAAATTAGAGCTGCAGATTTTCGTCATTACTGGTATTATGATACCCTGATTTTAAGAAAGCGGTTTTTAGGTTTGGCCTGGGTGTGGTCAGCGTAACTCAAAAACGGAAAATCGTAGGGCTCAAATGTAAAACTTTTCTCAAAAGTTGATTTGAATAGCACTTTGTATTAAAACAAATCAAACAAGAACAATGGTTAGACAAAGTACCGGAAGGGTTAATCTCCTTTTGAAAGTTTGACAGAGTTACGACTACACGGCCAAGTAATGGGTAATGCTACGATAATATAGGCTAGATGTCTGTACAAAAGCACGTGAGTTCCAACTCACCAAGGAAATCTTGCGACTCTTTTAAACCAGTTTTAACATACTGTGCAGGTGGATTGGTCACGTGGTTCCACTGGAAACTCTGATGGTGGATGCAAGTCCGAATCTGAACAAGAACACAATAAACATGCTTAATGCGACGGATAAAATACAGCGATTTTTATAGAAAATGTTAGGTACCATTTTAAAGAAAATCCGTAGATTAAAGTGACATTCCCTGGTAATTAATTTGAAGCATCCGCTACCTATTGACGAACAAATCTTCAAGATACTAATGTATTATTTGTGGGGAACATTTCAATGAATAAACGTTAAATAATTCAACTAATATTGAAGCGACATTGCGTTATGACTTGGAATAATTTAGTTTGAAATACGAGTTAGTTAGGATGTAGTGAAGGACGAGGCTGCCCAGCGTCGGGCCATTCTGCCTTAATGACCTGGTCTCCGACTGCCTCTAGATTTGTCCAAGCTACAGTCTCCATTATCTGCAGTCCGTTATTACGCAAATAACAATATTATTTGATTGAATATTACGCCACTGACCGACAGTGCCACTTCAATTCAGCCGAATATTGTTCATAAATTCAAGTTGACCCAGTTAATGGCCTACGCTACATTGAGCTAAATCCGTGTTATAAAAGCACACTCTGGAGTGACCACACACACGGCTTTCTTTTACTACTATTCTCAAGGTTATTGCTTACAAACTTCAAACTCTGAACATTTGAGCTGTATTTAATTCTCACCCATCATTTACCCTTAGTAAAATATGTTCCCTGAGGAACGCTTGAATAAAGGGGAAAGATAGGAGAGGGAAGTGACGTTCGGAGGAAGGATTTGAGGATTAGATAGTAAAGGAAAGGATGCCGACCTTCTTGCCATGATCGGTCATAAGCTTGAGAAATGTACAGAAATATGAGAGGGCAGGACTGTTTCAGCTAAGCGCTTTACGAAATGTTCTTTTCTCTTTTTTCAAATTTCTATCCGAAATAATTCTATTGATTTTCTTATTCTCACACAAGTCTACGAGTTTCGACTGGGTGCCCGCATCACGCAGCTAGTTTTATTATATATGATTTAAGTTAATAGTTTATTCCAAGGTTTGGTTCGCCCAAGTTAACTTAAAAGTTAACGTTAAATATGTTTTGATAAAGCAACACCTAACAGAGACACGAAAGGGCGTACCCCTAACGTTTTAATGTAAAATGATCTCAAATGTTTTACCTTATTAAGTACCATTAATATTTTTCAACCAATAAAAAGAAGCTACAGGCTGGGCACGAACTGGGGTTTGTAGTGCTAACTTATAATTACTGCACCAATCCTCCAATGTTTGGTAATTTTCCCGTGTGAAATTAATGTGGGGATTAATGCTGTTTAGGTAAGTCAATAATTTGCATATGTCTCATCTTGTTTTGAGTGTGAATAGTGAGCCGCCTACAAAACGTGCCTAAAATTTTACACTGCATTATGGAACTTAAGTGTGTACAAAACGTAGCATAAATATTTTGGACAATATGGCCGACTAGTGTGCCCCATTCCTAATTCGTCATTAGCAAATATTGATGCTGAAAGAACTTCAAAAGCTGAATTAATTGCGGTGAACACTGAATTACTCAAATTTGATACGACCGCGGTAGTACCTACTGGAAATAAGAGCAAGCAATGTAGCCAATATGTTGGTTTAAGTATTGATTAACTATGATCTCGAAGCTGGGCATAAACAAATATTTAGTATTTCAATGTGAACTATAAACTATGTAAATCAAACAACTATTAGGTCATTAATTTAACGTAATTATGTACGAATGTAAAGTTGTAGATGAAATTGGACTTTGTCTGGAGGTGTTGGAGTGCTGGGCTGGGAGGAATTAATCTGAGCGACTCTGACCGTGTTCAGACTCTCGCCCTCCGCAACAGCACCCGCTCTGGTGACTTCGCACTAACACCCGTCCAGTCATTGCCGGATACAAAATCAAATCTTCTCGACTATTTATTAAGGAAACTCCCCGGATGATAACCAACACTTTTTCACACATTAATTGATAATTACTGACACGTTTCCTCGCACGTTGAATTTGAATTGATTATTCCCATTAATTTGAACTGCATTTTTACTCAAATGTTTGATGTTTTAAATGCGTAGTTGAGATAAATGTTCAAGTTAGATCCTTGTGAAGTTTGGGCAGAGGAAATCTTGTGAGTGACCATTCCTGACTTTATTGCGAATGAATTTCGTAAAATTTTGCATGATCCTAATACGTTCTATTGCTAGACTTAGAATAAACCAACAATCCTTAATTCTAAGAAGAATTACTATGTCAGTAATGATCACCAACGAAAAGAAAGCAGTCTAAGAGAAATATCTTCTGAGGATCAATTCAGAATATGCTACTGATACTTCTATGAATAATATTATAAAAAAAAGATTTCACGTTTATTTTATTTCTCGCGAATTTATTTATTTTTTGCAATAATACTTCTTGCCGATACATAAATTGCAAAAAATAAAGTAGGAAATTCTCTTTTGACTTTTATATGAAATGAAGGAATTAGGTGTTACGCAACGACGGTTGCTGTCGGTGAAGAGGTAAAAAAGAAAAATCCAAACAAGATTTAATTTGGTTCTTTGATGTGCACTGGGACTGTGGATATCAGCGCGCATCCACGCGCCCGCT
Source organism: Rhodnius prolixus (assembly GCF_049639745.1). Taxonomy (NCBI): domain Eukaryota; kingdom Metazoa; phylum Arthropoda; class Insecta; order Hemiptera; family Reduviidae; genus Rhodnius; species Rhodnius prolixus. Next base: position 15,242,419 of record NW_027411625.1, on the reverse strand, counting down.
ACACTGCGCGCTGTAGATATTGGCGCAAGTAGCTCAACTGTTTCATTCAACATTCCTCGTGGTTTCGGCGCTGATGAAATTGGTCAGCACGCTCTGAACACTCACACGACTCAATATTAACGCAATTCTGGCAATTAAATCTCTTGGAAACGAAAACTCTATACAGCTTTACAGATGACTAAATCTAAACACACGTTCGAGATAAACAAGTTTAGGAAGAATAAGATGTTCAAATTTGCAGAATTTCGGTAAGGAACAAGTCTCCTGAAGGAAAGAATATCAATGTAAAGTCACCGCCTACTTTCCAGGCCTGAGCTTAACGTCCAACTACCAATTAGGTGTCGCGGACGGCGGCGGAAGCTCATACTTCACTATTAACAATTTCTTCTAACAAATAAAAAGTAGCTACTCCAATCTCCCATCACAAAGCCAGGCTCTTGACCACTAGACCAACACCCGCCTCGAACGAATATCAATATCTCCCTTGATAATGTTAACAAATTTATGAACTTTTGCTCCATTACTGACGTTACCTGACTCCTCAATTTCCAGCAATGTTCTAAATACAGTTGAGGTGATATAGGGTGACGAATTCTCTAGGAAGCTGGAGGGAAGAAATGCCAGAAAGGAAGAAGTCCCAATAGCTCAACGATTGAAAATATTTTTATTCTATTTCTATATGTGTATCCGTGAGTGCGTGTGTGGGCGTGTGTGGTCCATACACGGAAATATCAAAAACTGAAATCTCAGATCGTTCAAATTTGTCGTTCCTTACACAAAGACTTTCGCCGAAACCATCAGCCGGCGATGCGAAACTTTTTTTTAATTTATAATTTTCTCTGAAATAGCTGCAATAGTTTGCTCATCTGCCTACACTGTTTACCTACCTCAGTGTCTATATTACTGGTGTGAAGTTTCTGGAATTTGGTTTTTACTCTCGGAAAGGTGAAACTTGTTTTGCGTTATGTGATCGTGGCCAGCGCAATATCAAGTAACATTAAGGCGATTGATATCACTATTGAAATCCATAGTTCCCGTGTCACCTAAGAGGCAACTGTTGCACACAGTCTCTTGGACGTACCGACCCCCCCACGGTAGCACCAAACATACTCGCACTGTCTGTACAAAAAGCATAAAATATGTGAAATTCATTGTAGCGTACTCAAAGTTGCGTACACAGCTTGAGATTAATTTCGCTATTCTTTGGTAGTAGACAGTCATCCTTAAAGAGTAGTCGCCCGACCAGACTGGGACACTCCCGACATCAGGCTTGATGTGGCGCTGCCCTGTGGTGTTCAAGAACATCCTTTTTACCTGGCCGTTATTTATGGCAGATTATGAAGGAGGAATGAATGGACAAGTTATCAATTAAACTGTAATTAATAGACTAAGAAGTGGTGTGAGTGTTCACAGCCAAGTACTAAGAGATAGATGAGTATTTGTCGTAGTAAATAATCTGTAGTTTGGATTGTTAGGTAACAGGGCCCAAGATAAGTTAAAAGGGTTCGAAATTGCAGACTGAATTTAGAAGCGATGCAAGTTTCATCAAAACCCCCATATTTACATAGTTTAGTAACTGCACAGGTAATTCTTGTGCCGATGTACAGAGAGCAGAAAGCCTGTTTAACCCACATCCGGCTTTACGAAGGAAATTAGAAACATTTACTGAACGCCACACTGGCAAGCTCCCGCACAATGTAGCATTCACCCACACTCATTCTGTGCGGACTACGCTTATTATTAATTTAGCCTTCAATAATTTTCTACTCTCATCTTTGAAACAAGCCTTTTTGTAAGGCTAATTAAAAAACATTACTAAATTACTAACAATTAGTTGCTGTATAAAGTATTTTTAAAACTGAGTACTTAGTCTTACTAAGTGATAAGAAAACCTTGCGTGCCACCGCCCGGAAAAAGTGTCATGCATGAAGTGACGAGTTTCTTGTCTCGAAACAATGATGATCTGCGCAAAAGATACATTTGCAATTTGCGCTAGCATGAAATAAAGTCTTCAACAATCAACATTAGCGACACACATTTATCTAATGATTAATCGCGATAAAATCAGGTACTGGATCTTTGTGAAATTAGATTTGGTGAATAACTTAGAGACAGGTCTTATGGTGCCCGTATATTGAACTAAATATAGGGGGGTTTGGTGGATTAGTGGTTACAAAGCGTGGATTGGTTTGTGGAAGATTCCAAGTTCGAATCCCACGTGCAGATACCTTTTATTTGTTAGAAAAATGATAGAATATTAAAATAAGTGCTTCCGTCCCTGTTCACACACAACTGGCAGACTTTAAGTCCGTCTTAAAATAGGCGATTACTTTACTTAGTATTAAACCAAGTATAAACCCTAAATCTCCCGTATTTAAGATATTACCGTACGATCCAATAGTTCAACAAAAAGATGAGGTGTTGAGCCTTCCGATGTAAGAAAAATTTGCGTTCGCGAGCCTCAAGGCAGCACTTATCCTATAAAATCTACCCCGTGAAATTCCTACCCACCCTCAAACTCTAATCAGAACCTATGGTACCACCACTTGATCTTCCCATCCTGATCCTACTTGTCCGTGCAAGTAACTTTCACTTTACGGAGACAGTCCTGCCAACTTGTACACATCAATGACACTGACATTACCCCTTTTAGACAAGTTTGGTATTTAGACAGTCGTCCGGAAAAACCGACGTTACGGACGTTACGGCCTGACGATGCACTATTAACTCCTACTTTACAAAACACTGTCCCCAATCATGGGACTCCGCGAAACCAATTCAACATCCAACCAATAAAAATCCTACTAGTCCGAAATCCTTCGCTGAATCGTAAACACACTATGTCTCCAATCGTACAATTATTGCGACCTTAAAATCCCTTCATCAATGAAGTAATCCACACCGGATTCTAAAATTTCCACACCAATCTTGCGGATAAATGGAGCACTCTTCCAAGTTATTATTCAGACAATTCCATCCTGATAATAATCCATGTCGTCGGCTCCGCGACTTCCTGGCTTTTAAACCTCTTCCTACAACCCGGAGAGTACCAGTGATGACTCCCTTATCACGTCCTCTCTCTCATCAAGTTGTTGAGATTTTAGAAGTCATAGAGACTAATTTTAAACATCTCTTCATCGCAATCCTACATTTCCAGGGAAAACTAAAACTGAGCGACACTGCCAGGCCGAAGACGTTTCATCTTGTCTTAGATGGGAGATCTATGTGTGGAAATGACATGGTACAATAGGCCGGTGCTTAATATTGCATTTTACCCTCAGAGCTGCACAAACACCATTAATCCTGTGGGAGCTCCTTCTGGTGTGAACTCAAGTGCGACAAATCGTTGATTTAATCTGCCTATTATTCTCACACTAACATAATCTTTCTGTTTTAAAATTAGTATTATTTTCTAAACGATTGGAAGTATATATTCATCAATACTTTATCAAACAAAAATTATTTCCCAGATCAAATTAAATAAATATAGCGCCTAGAGAGTGAATGCGAGTGAGACAGCTCCTGCTTTTAAAGATTCTAAAATATAACGCATGCGCTAACACACAGAACCCTTAAACAAGTGCTGGGTTTCATTAATTTTATTTCATTATTTTATACAAAAATCCTTTACGATTGATTATTGTGAACAACGCACTTAAAGCCCATGTAACATTCCTCACTCAGTCAGCAAGACGGTGACGTAAGTGAAATGGGAATCTCTACACCAAACTGATAGATCTACCTCTGAAGGTGGATGAACCTCCGAAACCGGCCAGAGATGCAATACGAGGTACATACGACGGATATAGTCAACGATATAATCCGATGGAGCGGATCTAAGCCCACTTCTGATCAAGTTTTTAGATTTGGCACGATCGCATTACTTACTGTTGTGAGCAGTCTTAGCAGAAATCAGTGGCGAGAAAGAAAGTCACAAACTGTCATAGTAGGAGAAATCAATAATGGAAGGAAGGGCATTGGAGGGCGGCCAACAGTCCTACACTACTCAACTAAATAGCAGCAGCAAAGAAAACATAATAAATAATATTGGGGGTTGCAGAAAGCCTTGGGCCGTTTAGGGGAGGGTCCTGCGCTACACCATCATAGCGAGCGGGGAAGTGAAGCATGCTGTGGCCCAAGATCTCACATACGCACACGTGAGGCGCACATCAATGTTGTCAGCGGACAGCAGTCGTCTCATCGGCTACACGCGCAAATCCATGCACCCCAGTAAACTACACCAACTAGACCAACTCAGCCACATTCATGCTTGGCCAACTTCTATCCTTTCTCCTTCTTTTCCTTAAGTTAGAGCAAGTACTGCGTGTCAAATCTTCAAACTTGATTTCTGCCAGGACATACATCTTGTGATGTAATATTTCGGAGGATAAAAATTCCTTACAACATTAAAATAATCATTTTCTATCATTAATTATTGCATTATTGAATTCTTCTCCAAAACGTTCTTGTGAAGTCTGTGAAGGACACTACAATGGAGAGAGAGGAAATGATCAAAAGAGGATATTTAAAAACAGATAAGCATATAATTTAAAAAAATAATTAATACAGAATATAATCAATCTTGCAGTGGAATCTTGGCCTGACATAGAGGAGACCTCCGCGCTGTAGGGAAGAGTTATTTCCCCGTCCACCCCTGCTTACATCCTCTTTTCCTACAACCCTTCTGAAAGAGCGCAGGGCTTGTAGCTCCAGTCACTTGACCAAACCATGGGAATTCAAAATATTAATCTCCTGATTCTCGAGGTTGAAGGCCAGCTCCCAGACCATTGGAAAAAATAAAAAAAAAAGAAATATTTATGCTAAAAATAATATGGTACTGGACAGATAAAAATAAATTTTTGGGTAAGCCTAACCACAGTTTTTTGTGGAAATCGTGAAAAATAAATAACCAATTTGAATTCTTCCATTTAGGATATATTTTAGAAATTTATGCTCAACCAAATTCAGAAAGAGTTCACAATGTAAAGTACTCAGCCCGTTCATTCCGTTGATTTTACATCCCCTATCAAGTTTTCGACGAAATGAATAAAAGTAAAAAAATAAGTAATAAAAGTATCGAAGGCAACAAGCATCACCAATCCCTTCTAACAATAAGTTGTTCGAGAATTTTAGGCAAACGGCTGTCGATGTCTCCATTAAGCTTAAGACAAAGCGAATAGAATGCTTTAAAAATGATTGCGTTAGCAATAATAAGAAAACAGTTTGATTTTTGGTGGAAGAAAAGAATTGTTAAAAAAAATAAAATAAAACGATGCGAACTAATTTTGACTCGGACTCAAAATTAAAGTGTTACTTGCTAAATAAATTTATATGCTGAAATGCAAAAAATATGAGGTATATAAATTATATTATATGCTTTGTCCGATTGCTAGGATGGCGTACACTTTGGGGCACGGAATTTACAAGGGGCTACCGTGAAAGTAATTTTCCTCGGTCACCTATCAGCACTTATCAGTTTGAGGAATACTTTTCATAAGTCTAGGGTGATATGCAGTTATTGTTTTTCAAACAAAAGACACCTTTTTTCAGAAGGGGATATCCCGTTTGAAGCAATATTTAATACAATTGAACATGATATAAACTATGAAAAGCCTGGACTCCGATAATACACATGAATTTTCTACAGCACTCCGTCAGAATTGGCCGCTGCACCTGCAATGTGGGCTATATAAGAATTTCGCTCATTCAATAACACCTCGGTTTTATCTTGAGATTATAACAACCATGATATTCAGAAGAATGTTTAACCTCATACTCTGCTTGGAGTCCTCTTTAACATTATCATAGAAAATGTATTAAGTGAAAGTGAAAGATGTGCATGTGTGCAGTGTGTATACGTGGTGTAGTTTTAAACGTTCAAACGGAAGTGATTTTCGGGAAAAATTGGTTCAGTCAATCCGGTTGGCTGAATTTGACTAAAACTTATTTTATGGTATTTTGAAGGCCCTAAAAATGAAATATCAAATGTCAACTTACTGTAACTATTCTAAATTTCTCTCTAAAAAAATATTACTGTTTTTTAAAAATTGATAATACATTGCAAGAGCAGCCTTATAGCAAACCTTGTTTACATGCAGTAGATTGCCATTAGGCTGTGTTTTAGTACGAATGTTCTAGGAGTAAGGAGGTTCCTCAGAGTGGACAGATTCATGCTGTTTCCAGGGCCAGCAGGCTCTGCCCTAACCCTGACTCTATTTTAATTTTACCTCAGGCGACAAGGAGAAAACCTCCGCTGGCCGTAGTTTGGGGTTTATTCCCATGGCCGCAGGACACCACAAAGTAGGAATTCCAATATAGCGGTTTTACTAGTGGAACGGACTTTGGGAGATAGGAGGAGTGGCTAGCTGTACCAGTGAACTTGGCGTTCACACACAGACGAGCCAACCACCACGTAACAGCTACTTTAACTTATGTACGCACGCATTACTTTCTCTAACTCCTAGCAAGGCTAAATTGTTCGAAATTGGGTATTCACTGGGCACACATTTTGAACTCCTAAATTTAAAAAAAAAAAACATTTTGTGCAACAGCTCAATAAAATGGGCCCATTATTACACCAAATAACGCGAACCAAGTTCAAATTTCAATCATTGTTTGGTACACTATTGCTATGAGTTTCAATTAGTTCTTTTTGCATTAATCTTAAAAATATAATTATCTAGATTATAACTTTGATAGAGGGTTAAATTAAAACTGTCAGGTAGGACAGTTGTATAAGTTGTTGATGGTCAAAAACTTCATGAAAAAGCAAACGTTGAAAAACACCCAACTTTGACAATTTTCTTCTCTTTTTCTATAAAAGGTAAAATTCCCAAAATTTCAGTCTTGAATTCGTCTTATGTGAGTACAAATTACATAGTAAATAACAAATAAATAATACTTGTAATTATAATTCATATCTAAATTATAATTAAATGCAGTACCTTCAATTGAGTACTTGTAAAGAAATTTTATGATCAAATAATTAGTAAAGTACTTCAGCAATAACGCCAATACTAAAAATATGAATATCTTAATCTTTGTATTACATTTATATGTAATACAAAGATTACATTTATGTGGGCTGTTCGGTCGTGACCGAGGACCTTCGGCCAGTTTGGCTAGCTTCCGATTCTCGCGGGTCAGCCTCGCGCCCGCGCGCGTACTGACGTACGCATCCGCCTTAATTTCCTTTTTATATTTCTTTTCGACGTAACTAAGTTACTATTTTTCTCTACCGCTTGTTTGCACTTTCACTTTTTTATTTGTGTGTCTATATTCTAGACTAGACCCTTTGCCCCTCTACTTCTTTTGGACCATGTGGCCACCCTTCCTGTCAGGGCAGTTCGCTGCTAGGCATTGCTACAGACGATTCTCTGCTAACCACGCTTTATAACATCACTTCCGCTGACACCTAGCAGTTCGCATCTAGACGCATCTTATCGCTTCACGCATATTCATCCGCATTTAGTGCATCTATTGCACCATTACTCCCCCCGCAACCGCATCTAGTGCACTTCTTGACCAAATCCCCTTTACTCTTCCGCTTACCACACTTCCACCTCCGATACGCTAATCTGGGCCTTAGCCCAAATATTGCCAACCCTTCTCAGAGTTCAACACACTCACTCACACAAACATATACACCCGCTTCCGCTCCGCAGCTTCCTTTCCCACTCATCGCTTCTCATGCGTCTTGTCAACCTACCTCACGCACATCGCTCCTTGCTACAAAAGGTAAGTACCATACCCTTTTCTTCTCTACACTTATTCACTCTCTTATTTTTCTTTGTTTACTATTATTTCTTACAGCGCCCCCCATGGGGACTCTACCGCTCATAGTTACGAGCCCCCACCAATCCGCACGCCTACACTGGGGAGAACATCTAGATTAAAATTGTAATTGAAGGAAACTACATTAAATTTAATTGGTATAAATTGCATTTTTCTACCTGTAATAGTAAAAGGATATAGAAGGTTAAATTTTCGATGTTTTCGATCTCAGTTTAGAAATTCGTTCCAAATTCAAACGTTTATATCTCCTTTCCTTCTATTCGGATTTTAATGAAATGCTTATCGAATTGTAGAGAATAGTAAGCTCTTTAAATGGGATTAATCTAATTATACTAAGCTCAATAGTTATTGTGATATGGAAGGTTAAATTTTGAATGTTTCCGTATTTGTTCAAAATTTCAAACTCCTATATCTCCTTTCGTATTTATTAGAATTCAATGAATCTCCCACCGAAATGTAGACAAATGTGTTCTTTAAAGCCGGTATATATGGTGTTTTTCTAACTGTAATAGTAAAAGAGATATAGAAGGTTATATTTTCTAACTCCTCTCTTTTCGATGTGCATCGTCGAGACACCCAAAACGCTCATCTACATAAAATTCCAAGTCGAATGACACCTCATTCATGAAAATCGGTCCGCACGTTTAGGCGCTACGTTGTTTACAAAATAGGTAACAACAACAACAACAACAACAAGAACAAGAACAAGAACATTTTCTGAAAAATGTCGTTGTTTCCAGTATTTCATATAATATGAATGACAGCAAAACATTAACGGCCTAACAACACGATGGGTGAGCAATTTCACGCGATAGTAATTATTAGTTTTCTGAAAATTCTTTTTCTGGGATAAGAAGTTTGAAAAATTATCCCAAGTATTTAAAAATGTTTAGGCCGTGTTTAGAACTGTATTTCCAACTCTACGCATGGTCTGATCTGTGACTAGAGCTAGTGGAGCCTGACCATTCAAAAATCTTATTGCAACAGCTCTGGTAACATCTTGGATGGTAGATCATCCCCTAGGCAACCACGAAAACAATTTTGTGTGTGTGTGTGTGTGTTCTGAGCACTCAAGAGAAAAAGATAGGAAGAAAAGTGGTATTTGCAGCAAGGGGAGAAACTGCAAGACGGCAAAGTTTTCTCTTCAAAATGGCGAGAGAATGCAATAAACGCTTGTTTTGTTTAACCTTTATCACAAAAAAAATCTGACACAAAACAAATTTACAGAGTGTAAGCTGAGCTCTACGTCAAAAGACCAAAACTAGAGGTCGTTGCAAGATAAAGAGATGTGTAAAACGGATACTAAATAAAAAATAAAAATAAATAAAAAAGTAAATAAATATAAAAAAAAAGCAAATAAATACAGCAAGTCACAGCTAAGCGAGAAAAATAATAGAAAGTATATTTCTGTATATTTATGATGAAAGAGAATGTTGACGCCCGTAGTAATGTATCTCACAGCGATCTCTGACTTTACCACTCCGTACTTTACTAACGTACTTTACTTCCATTTTATTTTATTCTTTACTTTACTTTGTACACTGTAAAGTACTTTAAATAAAAGTAAAATTGGGCTTCACCCCCCTACCTTTTTGTGTTCATTTTCTCTCTAATAAAAAAATTCAGACTTTTTTTGAGTTTTTTTTTCGAATCCTCACGCGGACTTTGTGCAATTAATCAACTATACTTAGGAAACAAGTTTCATATTAGCTTAGGCGCGTCGACATTTGAGGTTATTGGCCATTAACGCACTGCCGGTCTCCGGACAGTGTTCTCTCGTTACATACAACACTGAGCTGGACAGTGAGCTGAGAGAAGCTCCTAGGAAGAGAAAATCTAAGGACCAGCAGCTGGATTCGAACTCGGGATCCCCGCGTGGGAATCCAGCTTAAATTAAAAATAAAAATGGCCCACAGAAAAATAGTCCCTTGAGCGCCATTAATTACTATATTTGGTAAGGCTACGTGCAAACTTAAATACCCTAACACTTGGATTGCAAATAAAAAAGTAATTATTTGTGGTAGTTACATTCGTAGTTAAATTGTATCCAATGTTTCCCAAACCCGATTAACTTCTAGACATTCCACATGAAACACGTAACATTAATTTTATTTCAGCTTGTACTGTTAAAAGAGTTACAAATAAATTAGTTTTTTGTAGTTATTTTGCGTCGAAGGTTTTGTTTTTGGCATTTGAAATCCCCTTTGTGTAATTTAATATTTTTTATTGAGTGGGCTGTCGCTCTGACTGTGTTTGAGTGGGCTGTGGCTCTGACTGTGTTTGAGTGGGCTGTGGCTCTGACTGTGTTTGAGTGGGCTGTGGCTCTGGCTGTGTTTGAGTGGGCTGTGGCTCTGACTGTGTTTGAGTGGGCTGTGGCTCTGACTGTGTTTGAGTGGGCTGTGGCTCTGACTGTGTTTGAGTGGGCTGTGGCTCTGACTGTGTTTGAGTGGGCTGTGGCTCTGACTGTGTTTGAGTGGGCTGTGGCTCTGACTGTGTTTGAGTGGGCTGTGGCTCTGACTGTGTTTGAGTGGGCTGTGGCTCTGGCTGTGTTTGAGTGGGCTGTGGCTCTGACTGTGTTTGAGTGGGCTGTGGCTCTGACTGTGTTTGAGTGGGCTGTGGCTCTGACTGTGTTTGAGTGGGCTGTGGCTCTGACTGTGTTTGAGTGGGCTGTGGCTCTGACTGTGTTTGAGTGTCTCTAAGAGAGTACAAAATAATTAAAGGTTGTCCAAATGAAATATTTTGTCTTGAATTGATGACTGTGAGGTAGCAATCCACCGAAAATACCAATTTGCCGAATGGATTTTTCACATTTTTGATATTGAGAGTAAGTTAGTACGACGTACTTGAAACCATTTTTCTAATTGCTTACATCCAAATCTAGAAACATTTTGCTGGGGAATTTCGAATAAGGACATTAGAAGAATGGTTACGCTTCTCACTAAAGTGCTATTTCTGAACAATTTACAGTCCTCAGTCATACAAGTTATTAACAAACCCTATGTGTTTTGCTGAAATTCTGAGATTGAATAAAGTTCCTTAATCCAAGTAATACTCGAGAGTGTATTTTCATGTATTTTTTTTTTTTAATTCATTTATTTATTATTATTATTTGAGATATTTGGAAAATGGCTGCCACGATTCTATTCGAAACCTCTACAACTTTCGTATCAATAAGTTTTCCAGAAAAATTCTTTTAAGTCACAGAATTTGATGATACCCTTGCCTCTAGCTTCCCTTCAAGTTCCAAGGCTGACCCTATCCAAGTTTTGAAAATGTTTTCGCATCCTCCTGCACTCAAGCAGTTGCCCAACAACAGTTACTGCTTTATAGTAAAACAATGGTAGCCAAAGACTAGTTTCTCCAGTATCACCGTGAGTTGTCGGAGAGATAAAGAGCGCTTTAATCAAACTGTCCTTTTAAATTGAAAATATTAAATTCCAATGCTCTGTCCGTCGTCCAGTCAAAAAACATTCGTTCGTTGATTCCGGCCAATCGCTGCTTTCCTGCTTTGCTAGTCGGCGGATTTTTATTTATTTTGTTTGAGTGAAAGAAAATGAAAATGTCTTCGCACCGAGATCTAGTATCATTCGCACATGATTCATTTCTTGACTCTAATTGGAAACAAAAATTATCCTCGTTCTGACCGTGATACAGATTAGTCCGACATTCGTTTGGAGAAATGTTACTGGTATAAAACTGAAGTATCACTACATTCTACTCTGATTTAAAAAAAAATGCTGAGGTACCGAGGTTTGACAAATTGTAAAATGTCATTAAGAAGTAGGTATATGAATTTAAAAATTCAGAATTTTGAAGATAACTTTGTTTTTGGGTAGAAGTTTAGAAACTTGAATTGTTGCTAGAGAAAGTCGTGTGTCCGCAATGTTGTAAGAGGAGCTGCAGTATTTTTTAAATAAGTGTAAATTACCTACATTTATGTAATTTATACTACATACATTTATAATTTATTCTGTAAATACATAGCATGGACTTAAGACCATCTGCAGCACCATGTATTATTTTATTAATAAGATTGTTTTAAATATTTTGGAATGAAGATTTAAACTTGCTTTTATGGTCCACGGTCTGTTTATTTAAAGACATTAAGGAGCGGTGAAATATTGGCAATGAAGTGTACAGAATTCAGTTCAGCTAATAGCTATAGATTCAATAGAGTGCAGTTAAAAAAAAAAAAGAAAACCTTGAATGCAATACAAACAACACTATTTAAAGTGCAGCATATTTCCGCAGATTTATTTGGGAAGAGCTGAATAGAAGCTAATAGTTTGTTGTGAGCGAGACCTGGAGAATACATGTAGACATTGACAATCAAGCTCCCAGCACCAAATGGTTGGGAAAACGAAATTCTTAAATATATACGGGAAATAAATGGGAGTAGACAGGAAATAGGTACAGCAGCGCAGAGCAGACCATTCCACTAACGACCGAACGATCGGCACGATTATCTGGGAAGGTTTCTGTAGAGAAGGTTATGGCTGCCCTAGGACAGCAAACTTCCTCAGTAAATTCTATCGAATAGATACTATCTAAAAAATAGAACAAAAAGCAAATCCAATGTAAACACTAACACGACTCTCTAATACCACTAATTTCAAAGTTACCTCGCCTGGAACCGCTCAAAATTGACTTTTCGCACAAACACTCGTTTAAATCACAGTGATGGTTATGTCCACGTCGAAATAAACAAAATTTCCTTTTAAGGCGCCACGATAGCCGAGCGATTAGAGACGAGACCCGCAAAGCTGATGTATACAGGGTTCGAATCCTGGTCTAGGCTTTGGAATTTTCTTAATGGTTAATATGAGAAATTTATAGTAAAGTACGAGTCGCCTCCGTCCTTGATATCTAATCAGGTAGTTAGATGTAAAATAAAAAATGAAAATCTTATGTAGTGTTAGAACCGTAAACGTTGCTGAGATAGCTCTTTGCTAGAGAGCTTAACTTCTTAAGAAGGAAATTTGAAGAAGTCACTGGAAAAATTTTCGAAAGTAAAAATCATTGTCATAGGCTCATCCTTTGGGAAAGAATGTAAAGGTTAGAAGGGCAAAAGCAGGTAAGGCGGGAATGCACAGAGGATTAAAAATGAAAAAATTGAGGGATATAGGGAGACTGTCGGGTTTTAATAGCCGAGAATAGGAAGGCTCTGAGGAAGTATTGGCGAGCCAGTTCAGTGGTGTGACCGGGAGGTGTCCGAGGATGAAACGTAGCAAACAAGCGCTGGAGTCCAAATTGCTTCCACCCAGTCGAGCAATTTTGTTTTAATTTAAAATTTTAACAAAACATGTTCATACACGGTGACAATTCAGTTTCACAAAATTCTGACATTATCACTATACTTGTGATTTAATGAAAATAAAGGATCTGATGAAACGCTGTTGGCCTCGTGAGCACCTCCGACGGTAATGTGACCAACTCAACCTATGGGCATCTCCTACAGCTTACCCGCCATGAAAACTTCTTACATCATATTTGCTGGTTAAGTTTTATTTTTTGTAGATTATGAATAGCAAATACTAAGTAAAGAAAAATGATCTGAGGGATGATTTGAAATGTAGCCTCCATGTCTTGCTACCTTTTGCAAGGCAAGTGTGAGCTGTTGTCCCCTCCCACTTTCACAATGTATGACAACATATATTGTATCAAATATACATACCATGCAGTATTGACGACCATCTAAGCATTAAGTCCCATTCTGATTTGAGCATGTTTATGTATTGCTGAATACATGATGGAATCATGCTTATCTTACATGCGACATTGTCGCTACATCGCCCCTCTCATATTCATAGATTCACATAAATTAATTTCATATTCCTAATGTTCTGTTACGCATTTGTTCGTAATAGAATATTAATTTTTACTTTTACCTTTAGCCGCGAACAGACTGCATTGCGAGCGCGTTGAAATTTGGAGAATCAGTTTCTGAACATTGAATCTCTTAACCACAATTATGGAAATTTAAGTTTCTGCTAACGATTAGTTCCTAATATTATTAGTTATTAACTACTATTAGTAACATTTGGCAGGCTTTTCGTCCGACTAGCTGCAGGTATCGTGGACACAGGCGAACAGCTTACGTTTTATCTCATATCCAAGGCCAAGACCGGGAATCAAATCCAGTACCTAGTAGTAAACATCCTAGCTTGTTCGGATTCGTCAATAATTACGTCGTGCTCGACTGTCCAGCCAATCATTTGAATTATAGTAGGTATTTAATATTGAGATCTACCAATCCTTTGCAATATTTAGAAGCGTGAAGTTAGTAGTTCCTTACAATAATAAAATAATTAATTGATTCCATTAATACTCGTATCAATGAATTAGTAGTAATTAGTCGCATTACTGAACTCTTCTACAAAAGGTCTCGTGAGGCCTGTTTTACTTTTCATTGACAAGAGGTGAAATGATTCAAAAGCAGTCATTTTGTCAGTGAATAATTTAATCTTTACAACTGAAGGACGTATTTCATCTAAAGTCACTTACGAAGATTTGAATCTGAAGGTTAGGCTCTTGGTCAGTCCGAAGAGTAAAACATTCCACTCTGCACTAAAGCTCAGTTAGAAGCATTAGTATTTCAAACTAACAAAATATGACAGCTAACTTTGACTACTCCCGTGCAGCGTAACACTCCACCATCTTTCAATTTCTGATTGCTTCATTAGAATACCTTGCGATTATACATATCCTCCAGGACAATGGAACTCTACCTAGCGGGCACATAGGATTTGACCACCACCAAACGGTTCCATTTATCTCTCCAACCTGCGGGAAGTCCATTATTTAACTAAAGTACTTTTTTATAGTATAATTCAGGAAATAAAAAATTCTTGAAAATAAATTGTTACATAATCTGCGGCAGAGGAAGTGGTGTAATCATATCAGATTTTCTTGTATTTCTAGACGAGCTGATGTCGACGTGGAATTCACGAGGAAACTTTTTTTATGGAAATTCTAGCCCGAGAAGAAAGAGAGGTAATCCTCGAAAAGGACATGATCGCTTTAGCAATAATAAGAAAAAGAGAGGAAAACAACAAAATATGCGTATTATTGCGTTTGGGCATGGTTGGAGTGTGCGTGTGGCGGCATGTGCAGTTGGGGAACAATGGCACCTAATCCCGGCCAGTGCGCGCCTATTGTCAACGCGTCCAATCAGGCGCCAACACGCCAACCAACGCCATTCCCAAAAACTTTCACTATAAAACATTGTAGAATTCATTGGCAATTGTTGTAATGTCGTTAGGTTGAAACTGGAGTCCTGCATTAATGTGTACATCTGAACATATCAGCTATGTCCTGTTAACCGACCCTTCCCACGTTTACATTTAAATTTATTTAGGCTTGGTTATTCGATTAAACGGTCAATTACATTCCCTTGTGCACTTCAAGTATTTATTGTTTTTCTATAATCTTTATTATTATAATTTTGTTTTTTCATTTATATATAAATGGATATACCAGGTTGAACTATTGAAAGCTTGAAGTTCATTATTGCAGCTTGCTAACTAAACACATGACAGCTCACTACATAACACATAATGTAAATAATTGTAAAGTACTTTTTTTGTAGAAGAAGAAGAAGAAGAAGAAGAAAAAGTCTTTATTGATTGTGCCATATATACAGAAAAAATTTAAAAATATACAAACTTTACTGAGTATCTGTTAAAAGACAGCAACTTGGCCTTACGGCCGTCAGTGGAGTCTATATAATGAACTATATTATATACATTAACAAAACAATTTTACTCTAATTTGAAGAATAAAAATATGAAAAAAACAATATAAAATAAGAATAATGAACCTTTTTCTTAACTAAACATTTAAAAAGCAATATTCACAAATCAATTAAACAAAAATCAAATAAAAGCGCCTATATAAAGAAAATTTAATACAATATATTTACTCTACGAATAAATGCCATCCTACAAAAATTTATTAGGGCATCCCAACTTCCACCGTTCAGATAGCCCGCAACATCGCTTCCGGAAAGAACAGGTGACCCAAACCACCTCCGGCGAATTTCATCATACACAGGACAAACCGCCAGAAAATGGAACAGATCCTCCCCCTCTTCCCGGTCACACACCGTGCACAGAGCATCTGAACTTTTAAAGCCTTTATAGTTGAGGCCAAGTAGGTCACCTCTAATTTTGAAGATCCACCTAATATTAAAAAGTGACTGTTCATTATTTATATAAAACTTATCATTTAGATCATACTGAAGCATTCGATACCAGGGAGATACACTAGAATTTCTTATTTTCATCCGAACCCCATTGTAGAATTCTTTTTTTAACGTTTCTTTAAGAATAACAAAACTACTTCTCCATAACTCACTATTATTACAATTTTTTATATTTAAAGTTACATTTATATTATAATTCTAGAGACAGTTTCTAATTTCTTTAAACCAATACATATGTTTAGTTATTACCTGAAGGGTCAAAATTTTTGGATACCTATTGTCTGGTAATTGTAGTGTTTTCAATATGTAATCAAGGTGCAATTTGAAAGTAAACAAAAAGATCGGTGGCAACTTGGTCTCAAAGTGAATAAATGCCGAGGATGTATACATGGGGACTCTAAATAGCTTTTTAATAAAGAAATACAGGAGCTTTTCCACTTCCTCGAATCTCTTCCACCCCCAAACCTGAGCAGCATAACATATACTTGATCTGCAAACGGAGTTGAAGATTTTTATTTTTGCAGTATAGGGTATGTCTTTATTTTCTATAAATTGGTACCAGATCACATTTAGACTCATTTTTGCTTTTGACAATTTGTTTTTTAAATGCTTTGACATAGACAGAGTGGGAGTGAGCCACAGCCCCAGATACTTGTACTCCCTTACTACCTCAATACTCTCACAGCCGAGTGTCCATTTTTCCCTTTTCGCTGGTTTACCACCATTCCTGAAAACCATTATCTTAGATTTCTCCAGATTTATCCTCAGGTTCCACATCTTACAATAGCTTACAAGCGCATTAATCATTAATTGAAGGGATAACGGATCCGAGGCAAGTAGGACAATATCGTCCGCATAGGCTAATAATTTTATTTTACAAGAATTATTTACCACTACACCCCCATCCAGATGGCTTTCCAAATTGTTTATATACAAAGAGAATAGGAGGGGGCTCAGGGGGCAACCCTGTTTCACCCCCATCTCTGTATTAAATTTCTGCGTCAAACCACCCTTACACCAAACAGAGGCCATAGTATCCGTGAGTAAACTTTTAATAGCCGTTAGTAACTTTGTGGAAAGACCTAACGTGGACAATTTGTAAAACAGGCTATGCCTATCGATGCAGTCGAGGGCAGAAGAGAAATCTACAAAGAAAGCATACACTTTCTGTTTTTTAACACCTAATCTTAATTTAATTAAATTTGTTAAAGTAAAAATATTGTCCGTGGTTGAATAATTGGGTCTAAAGCCGGCCTGAGATTCATAGAGTATGTTATTATTAGTCGCATCACTGAACTCTTCTACAAAAGGTCTCGTGAGGCCTGTTTTACTTTTCATTGACAAGAGGTGAAATGATTCAAAAGCAGTCATTTTGTCAGTGAATAATTTAATCTTTACAACTGAAGGACGTATTTTATCTAAAGTCACTTACGAAGATTTGAATCTGAAGGTTAGGCTCTTGGTCAGTCCGAAGAGTAAAACATTCCACTCTGCACTAAAGCTCAGTTAGAAGCATTAGTATTTCAAACTAACAAAATATGACAGCTAACTTTGACTACTCCCGTGCAGCGTAACACTCCACCATCTTTCAATTTCTGATTGCTTCAATAGAATACCTTGCGATTATACATATCCTCCAGGATAATGGAACTCTACCTAGCGGGCACATAGGATTTGACCACCACCAAACGGTTCCATTTATCTCTCCAACCTGCGGGAAGTCCATTATTTAACTAAAGTACTTTTTTATAGTATAATTCAGGAAATAAAAAATTCTTGAAAATAAATTGTTACATAATCTGCGGCAGAGGAAGTGGTGTAATCATATCAGATTTTCTTGTATTTCTAGACGAGCTGATGTCGACGTGGAATTCACTATTGAAAGCTTGAAGTTCATTATTGCAGCTTGCTAACTAAACACATGACAGCTCACTACATAACACATAATGTAAATAATTGTAAAGTATTTTTTTTGTATTGTCCAATTAAAATGTAAATTTTAAATCTGTTTCTGTTAAGTAAGTTCATAAGCCGTGAAGATGACCTAGTCCCTGGGTGGCAAGATTGTTAATGAAACAAGAACATTCTGAGATTGGCATTTTTCTTTCTTCCCATTGCAACATAAGTGTTACAGAAAAGGTGAAGTCATAGCTTCCCCAGAACCAAACTATATTCTCTGAGTAAAAGTATCAAACCAAACTAATACGTTTAAGAATATTGTTTTTCTCCACATTCAAACTATTCGGTTTCCGATAGTTTTCTTCAAATTAGGATATTAAAACTGACCGGTAGGACAGTTGTATAAGGGTTGATCGCCAAAAAGTGCACGAAAAAGTGTAAGTTGAAAAACCCCCAAATTTGACATTGTTTTCTCTTTTTCTATAAAAGATAAAATTCTAAAATTTTCTTTAAAATAAAGTGCATATCCACGTTTATAACTGTAATTTCTTTGCAGATTAATTAGTTTTCGAGAAAAACTATGCCAAAGATGGGCCAAAGAGGCATTTTCCAAAATTAATTAATCTTGTTGTGGTTACCTTTTTTGTAAACAACGTAGCGCCTAAACGCGCGAACCGATTTTCTTGAATGAGGTGAAAAGCCCTGAAATGGGTTTTAGATGGGAACTTTTTCCCGCCACACACCCAAAAGTGCCCTTAGCATTTGAAGCGTAACAAAAAATAAGCTTACTTTGAGAAAATCTTAAAAACTGGATATCAATGCCGTGAAGAACTTGAGGTTGATTGACTGTCTCCAAAAGCTTATTGTCGGTCGACAGTGTAACTTAAAGGAAATATCAAAGTTGAACTTTTTTGGGAATCAGTTTTTGAGTTTTGCTGATCACACATTCTACGAACACTCAGTGTAGAAACCACTTCTCTTTGGAGCCAGAGGACTTTGAAACGGATACTTACAGGAAAAACTCAAATTGACACGACCTTAATGCATTTCTAGCGCAGTAAGTGAAAATACAAAACGAAGAATGTGCCCACTGTATGTCATCGCAAAGAAAACCATCTTGGACCAACTGAAATTAAATACTCGATATCTGTGTGAAGGTCAGTTGCAAATTTTTCTTTCAGTCCGATGTGAAGCCTAGCGGAAGACAATAAAGCGCTTTAGAGTACAACCAGCATTGTA
Organism: Rhodnius prolixus; assembly: GCF_049639745.1. NCBI lineage: Eukaryota > Metazoa > Arthropoda > Insecta > Hemiptera > Reduviidae > Rhodnius > Rhodnius prolixus. The sequence goes on along the minus strand of NW_027411625.1, from coordinate 15,223,284 downwards.
TTGAAAGTTCTGTCATTTTGTCTCTCTCATGTCATTGCTGCTCTAAATTTTTTTTTTTTTTTTTTATTTGCTACCTGTATAAAAATAAATATACACCAGGCAAATTGTTAATAGTAGAAGTGCAGTATAGGATGCGAAAACTGCCCGGCATAGCCGACGCACACCGCAACCGTAAGGACGCAGGAAGAGAGAAATCAGCCAGTGCTGACACTCTCGGGAATTCTAGTTGTGGAAAGGTCTAGGTTAGGAGATCACGAGGCCAACGTCGTTTCAGACGTCGTGGGGGATTATCAGGATGGGATGATGAGGAAAGAGATTGAGCTGTTAGATTGGGAGACAGGATAGGCTTTTGTGGAAATTGAGGAATCGTGAATGGATTGTTTCAGTGACAAAAGGAATATTTAGGTCTTTGTGAAGGATGATGTTAGTGACATAATAGGAAGCATTTACAATTCGGCGGAGGACTTTTGATTGGAAGGATTGGATGCGGGAGATATTGGAAGGTTTAGTTGAGCCCCACAGCTCTGATCCGTAAGTCCAGATGGGTTTAAGTAACGTCTTAGATTTAGGTCCCATCATGCGTCTTAGTTGTCCGTACCTTTGGTTTAGTTGTAGTCGTTTGAGTCTCGTCTGTGGATTCCACGTGAGTCTACTGTCCAAGTAGAAACCCAGGTAGCGTACTACATTCGAGGTAGGGATGGGATTGTTGAGGATGAAAACACTGGGGCACGTTTGACGCCTGAGCGTGAAAGTTACTTGAACGCTCTTGCTTTCATTAATTTTTATGCGCCAATGGTTGCACCAGCTTTCAATTAGGTTGAGGTGCTCTTGAAGGAATTTTGAGGTTTCGGATGGTTCTGAGTGGGTAGAGAGGATGGCAGTATCGTCAGCATAAGTAGTGATTAAGGTGTTTGGGTGAGTAGGAATATCAGCAGTGTATACAATGTAAAGGATGGGACCAAGGATGCTGCCTTGTGGAACTCCGACGGAAATAGGTTTAACAGGAAAATATTCGGAGCCCATTCGAACTTTAAAATGTCGATCAGCCAAGTAGGAGCGTAAAATTAAATAATAAGTGCTTGGAAGGAATTTTTTAAGTTTGTAGAGACCTAAGTGCCATACCTTATCGAAGGCCTGGGCAATGTCCAGGAAAACTCCTGAGCAGTACTTTTTATTCTCAAAAGCAGAAGAGATGACATCGACGACTCTGAAGCATTGCTGACTAGTGGAATGGTTAGCGCGGAATCCGAATTGGTGAGATGGAAAAATGTCATTGGAGTCAAGGATGGGCAGAATTCTTTTGAGGAGGAGCTTTTCAAAGATTTTAGAGAGGTTGGGAAGTAAGCTTATAGGTCTGAAAGACTTGGGGTCGTTGGGAGGCTTCTTGGGCTTAGGAATCATGGTTATGATGGAGTATTTCCATTGGATGGGGAAATGAGTAGTACGGAGAATCGAATTGTATATCAGAGTAATGTACATTATGGCCTTCTGAGGAAGATGACGAAGTATTTTGCCGTTTATAAGGTCATATCCTGGACTTTTCTTGAGAGAAGAATGTTGGATAAGATATTTGACCACGGAAGGGTGGAAGGGTTTAGGAGGAAGGCTAAGAGGAAGAGGGACGTCTAAGAATCTTGTATGATATTACTGAGGGGTTGCAAGGAAGAATGGGGTGTGAAGGTTTCCTGGAGGTGATTAGCAAACAGGACAGACTTTTCTTCGTCAGATCTGGCCCATGACCTATCGGGATGACGGAGAGGGGAGGGGATGGAATGATGTTTTAGAAGCTTCTTTGTTGCTCTCCAAAGACTGTAATCATCTGTGGAGAGGGATTCAAGGAAGTTAGTATATTGTAAGGAACGATAATTGGATAATTGAGCTTGAAGTGTACGGGTGAGCTGTTGGAAAGTATTTTTGTCGGATGGGTAACGGGTTCGCTGCCAGCGAGATCGAGCTTTATGTTTTGCTGCTAGGAGTCTTCGGATATTGTTTGGAAGGAACTGTGGATGTGCTCTAAAATTAAACGCGTAAAGTTTAACATTTCCCTCTGACGTGAATTCTCCCATCCGGGTGTTATTAGGAAAACAATGAAAGTTAAAATTAATATCACTACAATCTTGTATTGGAATTTTCGCCAATACTGAAGTTTAGCAACATTTATAAAATTTCGAATTTTAAAACAGGGTATAACTGGAAGCAGCGTACACAATGACAAAGAACCCTTAGGGGAAGTAGACCAGCCACTTCTTCAGCGTCCCGTGGGTATCCCAGCCTAACACCGAAAACAACACTTAACACCCCTCACCGATATACATTGGTATAAGATCCGTACAATCAACTTAATCACTGAAGCGGCAATTTAAAGCTGAGCTTAACTCTCGCTAAGTACCTTGCTGAAATAAATTTTCGTAGTAAATTATGCAAATAAAAATTAAAACTCCTTTACAAGTATATTATAGTATGTAAACAAATTTCAAAGAACATTTAGCAACTTAGCCTGGCAAGCTGAACTTCTGAAAAATGTGGTTTGGTCCGCAGGGCTGGATCCGTCGTAGCACGCATCTTTATTACATCCCTGAACAGATCCTTGCAAATCTATTCAACAAAGCATCACTTCCTGGCAACCGATTTCCTTTTATTTTTTCCTATTAATTTAATTTCTATTATTTATTATGTTAATTTTTTGGAATGCTGCAAGGTACTTCACCGTTAAATGTTGGAATTTGTTATTGATTATTTCTGGCCAAGTTCAATCAGTAATTATTTTGTTTTTTTAAACTATTATATGTATTTATTTTAAAAGTAACGAAGAAGATTGAAAAAATAAAATATGTTTCTCTCGAATTAAAAGATAAATCAGTGAACAGTTTACTTTTAGATTACAGAAATAAAAGGAAAATAATACATAAAATATAAGAAAGTAATTTAAAAAATTATACAATGCAACTTAAAATAATATGTTTAATTCTAGAAACATTAATAGACTTGACTGATGTTGTCTTTGTTAAATGCATGAATCATTCTATCGAAGTCGGAACCGATGTCACATCCAACCGCAGATAATCATCCTTATTGATATTAAGCAGGTCTAAAGGCCGTGAACGAGCCTGAGAGGTGCCTTCCCCCCACATCTTTCTAAAAAGTGCTCTTAAATGAATGCTCTAGAGAAACATATTTCCAAATGAAAGATAAAAATCTAAAGCAAGTACACACGTGCAAAGGATATCATAATTATTGAAAAATCTACTCAGCAAATTAGCATTATCGGTTGATTGAATTTTGTCCAGCAGCTTACTGTCGGGTCTCCTGGGGGAAACCTAATTAAAAATACTGAATTATGAACATTTTTTCATTTTTTGAATTATTGTGCGTGAGTATTCACTATTTCAGATGAAAACTTAAATCAATAATCCGCACGATTCATGGGCGATATGTGAATGTAACATTTGATATTTAGCCATGGTTGCAAGGGGAATGAACTTTTTCAGAAATCTTGACGTCCGCAGGCATCACAGCTTTAAACATAAACAATACTTAATATTGATACCCCAGACTCACACATTATTCGTAGAACTGGCAGATTTTGTTTTTAGAGGGACTAGCAACGGTGGTCATGTGTATGGAAAGCAATATCAGAATTAGATTTGGTCGATATAACAACAACATCCGCAGTATTTGTATTCTTCTCGGGTAAGCTTCTGCTACTAATTCACACTCAAACTTAAATTCATAGCAACTTAAACATGCATGCACCTTCTCGTATAACGCTCACTGTACCTCACGAGTACCTGTGACTCGTTTTGGTTTAGGTTGGTGAGTTTTGTCTGTTAATGTTGGATTAAAATGGCGAATGTCAGTGTCGTGTACAGTACAGTGTTATTAACATAAATCCAAACATAATCTATAAACAGTATTTACACAGCAGTCTCAGATGGCGATAAGCCAATACATGCTCAATCCCTCTCCGCCATAATTAAAATGGCTCCCGGTTGTTTAAAGTAGTTACATATTACAATGTGCACATTGCAAGAAGATTGCTTGCAGAGATAGTTGATATCTACAGCTATTTGGATTACCGTATATTTAGGCTAACTCTAGCTTTGCCTAGCCCAAGGCTCATGAGATGGATGGATGATGAGAATACGTAGCTTCGAGGCACCAGGCACTGCCTTGTTATAAGTAGCTTCTCTTGTCAAAGCGGGCTTCGGATAGCGAAATCTTTCTTAGAAAACCTTCAGGTTGTGGAAAGTACCCTCCATTGGGAGTGATGAGATGTTTTAGTCACCGGGGAGCAGTTATCCCTAATTACCGGCTCCCCTTCCATCTATCTTCCTCAGGCTTCCATAGACAGTAGTTACCTCATATTGAAGCAGGATATATCCTTTCTGGGCATATTGGGCAGGAGACAGGCAGGTACACACCTTTTTTAATTAGGGATCATACAATCATGCATTTGCAGTTAATAAATAACTATGTCCTGGTATTTAAAAAATCAAATTCAGGAAACTGCACGACTGTGACAGGAAGTAAGCAAAATAATTGGCGCCCCTGAGTGCGTGTTATTAAATGATTAATGAGTAATTGGTAAGCTAAAAACTTGGAAAGAATAAGTGACATAATTATAGTAATGGAGTCCGAAGAATTGTGTGAGGTGCGAGGCGCGTTTTATTGGCAGAATTATCGCCGCTAAATATACCAGAATACAGTCGTAGCTCCGCAAAATCACATAGACAAATATATGTATATATAATATAAACACGGCGAGTTGATGGCCCTGTATAGACAAGTAGCGGTATTTAATGGTCACACAACTACCAGCGATACAAACCAAGCGGTTTTCAGCAGAAAGCAATCGCCCAGTGCGGAGGCACAATTCCGCTGTGATTTGTGTGGACCAGAATGACTGGATATCACAGTGCTATTGATCTCTACATCGCCCCTCCACTGCAAACCTTATCTTCGCCAAACAACATCAGCTCCTCTTATAATCCTCTAATATTAATGTTACTCTAGTGTGTCACTGCTTTATTTATTACTTTACTCGTTTCTCTTACAAAAATTCCAATAGCACACATTGTAATCGTGCAGATTTTCGGCTTTGATTTCTTCCAATCAGGGATAAACGTTTTAAAGGACTCTAATTAAGCAAAAAGTCGTTTTTATTAGAATATGTAAATATAGAAAAGATCATCGTTCTAGATAAAGATGTTTAACAGCTTAAAAAGATCCACTCGGATCAAATGTTGGCATTATTAATCTGATGCACAGGGGACTAGCTGCCAAGTTAGGTCTGTTTAATAACGAGTGGATGAGATAATGATGGAGCGCTTAGATATACTACTGTACCGCTCCTATTCAGATAAACTGCCATATTTCTACGCTCAAACGACATGAACTTGGAACAACCTAAACAGAATTTTACAAAAGTAATTATTCGAATAAAAGTTAAAACAGTGTAATAATGTATAAGGTTTTATTTTTATGGAAATTCATTCAGTAAAGTAATTTGGAAAATTTTTGATCCTTGTTGAGTCCAAAACGAGGTATAAAGTTTCAGCTTGCACCCATTCTGGGGGTACGATTCTGAAAACCCATTTCCGATTCATGGGACCCCCAAACGGGTTTTATAGTGAAAATTGAATTTCGAAAATTCTCTTCACTTTTAAGAAAAAACAAAAAACTCTTACTGTTGCGCGAGCAATTTCCGCCTCCATATTTACTGGTATCCTTAAACTGAAATCCAAAGCATGCAGGCTGCATCAAGGACACTGTAATATTTGGTATTTTTACGATGGGAGTAGAGCCAGACGTGCGAAGGGCTTGCGGATTGCGAGTAGGGGCCACAATATATCTCCTTCTAGTCGAGAAGGCCATACCACTTTAGCCTCTTTTACCCTATAAATTATATTCTTTATATCTATACCAATATGGTAGGGGTTTTGATTGAAAAATTGCAAAATACGCTCACTCACTACTTTTTTTTATATAAAGAGAAAACATTATTAGATATTATATAATTTACCATAAAGTATCCACCCCAGAGCCCTCTAGCAACTGACGCCATTTTTGTTTATCTCACGGCAGTATGTGATGCGATTAATTATCTCTAATTCTCAATTTCTCTGAGCACAGATCATGGTTGTAGTTGATATGAGCAACTATTTAGGGTTCGCTACTCAAGGAGACCTCAAAAACGGGTATTCGCCGTGGAAGTAGAGTGAAAAAAGAAACGCTCCAACTTTTGTTACAGTGCTAGTAACTTGAGAAGAACGAGTAAAATGGTTATATATGTAGAGAAGCATGGATCTGGAGGTGAATGCGCCACTTTGTGTGTGTGATATGGACAGACGGTTTTTGAGCAGAAATGAAAAGGAAAAAGGTAGATAAATTGGATATTCATGATGGGAAGTCAGAACATGGATTAAAATTCCGAACCAGCCGAGCGCATCAGTTTCGGTCCAGACTTACTGATATAAAATATTAACGCGTCTGTACTGGTCAAAAAGCCGACTTCACAACATCTGTATGTATTGCCAGCCAGACCCGGGCACCTTATGCAAATTACATAAATACACTCGTAAATCAACTCCCTGCTTGGATTTCTCTTTGTAACGTTACTTTTTCCACTCCAGTTTCCCATGCAAATAAACATCAGGGGTTGTTGAAACTTACTGCGGTAACAACTCAGTTTCCACCAACTCCGACTTGAGTGCGAGTTGACAGAATATCGCAGTCTTCAGACTCCGCTTTTTCACCCTGGTTCTTAACAATTAAGTTTTGGCCAAAATTCCTCAAACGGAAATGCGACTTTACTCAAGCGATTTTATTAAGTTTTGGCGATTTTTTTAAAAAATAGTGTCAATTAATTTCTCTAATCTTTGTATAAAATTCACTTATTTGAACACTTACTGCATTGTGACCTCCTGCAACTAAACTAGGGGATTGTTAACTCTTTGTCGGGCTAAAACTTTGGTTTTAGAAAAAATAACGAAAATATTTACAGTAAAACATCCTTCGGAATGTAAGGTAAAATCTGAAGGTAAAAAATAAAACTGGAAAATAATCAAGTAATGGTGAAAGAGAAGCAGCTCAGCCTTTCGTCTGGCCAATTGTCAACTAACACCTGTGTGCTTTTAATTATGATTCTTTTGTAATTATCGTTAGCCATGCTATTCTTGTAGCCTAATACATCACGTCATTTGTGGCGTCCAGTGACAATGCGATAACTTAGTAGATGCAGCGTAGAGAGGCTCCATAAAATCGGATATGTGACTCTACGCCGTTTAGGTCACCTCCGCAGTTTGAATGAGGAAAGAGCTCTTCGAAAGGTATATGAAGGATATTCAGGAGATAGAAGACCTAGAGGTTGGCCAAGATCGCGCTGGATGCAGGATGTCGAGGAGGATTTGATAAAAAAACAAAAAAAAATTGAATGCAGGTGTACTATTTATTTTTTTTGAAAATTATTATTTTATTGTGAATTTAAAACGTGCAAATGCACATAAAACTAAATTAAATATGAACACATTTACATGCACTATTAGAGTGGAGACACAACACTCCCAGTGAGCGTAGAAAGGAGATGACACGGCCGCTTGCGGTGCCGGCAAGGGAGGGTTCTAAAAGAGAGGTTACTAGCTGAGGGATTTATACTGGTGGAAAAGGGTTTATGGGGCTTCTTCTATGGAAAGGTGCTAATAAATGGGATTTTAAGGTCTCTGTGAATAGTTAGGTTGGAAACAAAATAATGGTTAAAAATGGTACGAAGCATTTTAGACTAGGTAGAGAAGCTATTGGATTCATTAGAGCTTGGAACATTTATACGAATCATAAAGCTCTATTTTGTAAGCCCAGATGGATTTTAAGACCGAATTATAATCCTATGTACAGTAAAGACAGAGAGAGTCTTTACAGATAGAGATAGGTCTTGGCCTTGGATTTTATTTAATTTCCAAATTCTGTGACACTATTCATAGTTTAACACATGTTCAATGAATCGTAAATTTTTCTTCAGTTCTCCTGTGAAACTAGCCTATTTGACTTGGACCGTTTTAATGTTTCTTTCATTCAAAAGGGTGTATTCATGAAGTTTAGCCCGATTGGGCTGCGAGGTTACCACTTGCCTTATTAAAGTAGTGGGAGGGAATCCTCTATTTGCAAGTGTCCGTTAAAGAGAAGTTTCACTTTGGTATAAATTTAATAGCCGGCCTGGGGAGCGAGGACCAAACCAAAGAAAGCTAGTCGCTCACTTTTTAATACATTCCAGTTGCGGGGGCCTTTGAAGTCTCCACTCTTTAATACTTGGTCCAACTTCTAACAAGAGAATATTCCAGCATTAAATTGTGGTTTATTCTTTTTCTTTTTTTATTATTATTTTTTCTCTTTTTTTAATATTTGCAAAATTATTCATAATGTTTTTTTAATTTTCTTTTTTGCCTTTTTTTTACTCGAGTAATTATTACTCTTGCATCTGCTCGTTTCTTAAACACATCAAACGATTTTCGCTTTTCTTATTATTCTAATTTTAATTTTTAATATCGTTGGAAACTATCGATTCGGCAAACATCGTTGGAGAATTTATTATTTTCTTTTTTCTCCCTCTTTCCCTTCCTAATTTTCTGTTACTTTCTCATGAGAAAGCCGCCTATACTGTCGTCCTTCAGAGGGTTTAGAGCGCCGGGCAGAGCTTCACTACGGCAAAAATTTTTTTAATTACGTTATGTACTTAGTTATATTGTTGTCTTTGCACAAACGAGAGACAGGCGCTTTTTCTTCCGTCGGGCGATAAAAAAGGGCGTTCGGGAGAAAGCGGTGTTACGCTTCAATGGCTTCAATTTCCCGCCTTCCCGCTCTTGTTTGCTCTTATTCATTTCCCGCTTTTTTATTTTTTTTAAGAAACCTTTAACTTGGTATTCACCAAAGTAGAATTGCACATCAGTGTGGCAACATTATCCCCGGTGCTATGAATTACATTCATCTTCATTGCAGCACTTACTGCTTCGATCCGAAATTGAAACCCGAAATTTTATCTCACCCCTCAACATGAGTTTCTCATAATGCATCTATTGAGAAATAGTGTTAATTGAATGGAGTCTAAGATTAATGATGAGCCACACCAGTTGGTTGAGGAAAACAGCCAGGCAAACCGAGCTCTCTTAAACTTCCCGAAAACCTTCTTTCAGATAAATGTTCCAAAGAAGAATTATAAACAAGTGCAGAATGACAATTTCTTCAGAAGAAAATCGATGAAGCCCTTTTCAAGTAAATTCAAGTAATTCTAAATCTACCAAAATGACGTTTCTGGATAAGTCAGTTTATTTCTACAGGGACTTCTTTAAATATTTTCAATTATCATTGATATTATACGAGTACTTTGGGGGAAATACTCGTAGTAAATTGTTTTGAAGAGGCACTTTAAACGAATGCTTGGCATAGATGTTCCTAGGGAACACCAAAAACTAATTTTTCTGGAGAATAGATGGAGAAAAAGTAGTATAATTTAGGTAAACGCTGTTTAAAGAAGACTATTGGAGCTTAAAAAAAAAAAAAAAAAAGTTGGACATTGACAGAGATATGCTAGCAATCTCTAGGAGAGAATTCTTCAGCTTTGCAATGGCTTTATTGATTGCATCTATTTACTGCAAACTGGAGCTAGAAAAAAATTAAGGAGCATTAGCGATTCGACGGAGCATTTTTGATTGGGAGGATTGGATTCTGTAGATTTTGGAAACTTTTGCTGAACCCCAAAATTCCATTCCGTATGTCCAGGCAGATTTTTGTAGCGTGGTGTAGATAATTCGTTTGTTGTTTAATGAAAGTTTTGATCGCTTGTCGCGAAGTCTAGATAGAAGTTTGATGAATCGCCTGATTAATTCTTACCGTTTCAGTTTAGAAGGTAAATTCCAGGTTGAAGCCTTTATCGCTATCTATCGCGGAAACAGGAGTGTGGTTAAGGGGAACGGGTGGAAGGATAGCTCGTCTTAGGAGAATGCAATGTAAGCACACTTGCTTTCATTAAACTTTATTTCTCCATTTCTTTAGCCAAGGGATTCTATATAAGTCGGAAAATTTACTTTTTGAACCCTTGGTACAGTAGCGAAACGCCTGGAAGGTTGTTAGTTTCTGACTAGCTCTGATCGATCACGTATTAGTTTGAATTTCGCTGGAACACCAATTTCACATCAATCACAAACCAATCAGAGGTTCTGATGGAATCGACCAATTGAAACCTTTCACCATTTCAGTAAATATATGAAGTTTCAAGACAAATTTAATTACCGTAAAGTTTTTGAAAGTGGGAAATGATTGTATAGACCAGATTTATTGAGTCGCTGGTGAAATGGTACATTAAGCAGCGCCACTGAATCAATACAAATACTAACAATCTGGTATAATTGAACTGAGAATGTTAAAATGATTGTAAAGCGCAATTTATTTGTGCGTCCCAGAGAGAGTGGGGTAGCCCCAATTAGAAAATCACGGATATCCGCTGAAATCAATCTAAATTTCCTTTTGAAGGTGGAACTAATTGACTCTAGGTGGAACAGTCTAGAGTCCGGGGCCAGCAGACGCTGGCCAATGACAAATTCATACGGTCATTTGAAATCTTTATTAATGACGCAGTTCCTGTGTGTGCGGTCACCACCAAGGCTCAGCGCGTGTCCAACTTCCTCCGCAAACTGCCTTTTACACGCCCTTTCTCTTCGCCCAAATCGCAACTGTAACCTGGCTCTTACTGCAACAATTCTATTATTTATCTACAAGCCAGTACTTTGCTATTGTATTTCGGTATAAAGCATTCTACAACTAATATCAACAACTTTATACATTCTCTTACACATCATTAAAGGGTAGTAATGTGATCTAGTAGATTGCCTATTTTGAGCTTTCACCGGATTTCCATTTTTTGGTTTTAATTTTGGTTTTAACCAAATCGCAAAAAAGGAGAATTATATAAGATTCAAATTTAATATTTGCATTAGTAAGTCTCAATAAGACCCGACAATAAGCTTTTTGACAAAATCAGCACACCAGAAGTGCTAAATTTATATATTTATTTTTTTAACGGGTAAACCTCATTCTATAAAAATATTTTACTAAATGCGTGTTTATAGATTTATAACCTTTATTTGAAATTTACACTTGTGGAAGATTTATCCTATAGGATAATCCGTAATTAAAATTTAAAGGAAGGCCTTAACTTATTGTTACCTTAATTTGCACATAACCTGGATTGTTGCCCATGAATTCTTCTTCTTTTTTTAAAGTATATTATATAAACATATAAACGAATAAATAAATAAAAATATATAAAATAACATACATTTCTAAATCGTTAAGAAAAAGATGTTAGTTGTGTAGATCGTTTGCTTTTCTTTTTCTAATAAGTATTAGTTCACTTTCTTTTAAACCTTCTCATTAGAAGTCACTGCCCAATTTATAGTAAAAATATTCATCCTGCTATAAATTGTTATAGGTATCCATTAAGTAAGAGAAACATTTATTCCATATAAGTATGTTCTATATCGAACACTACCTGATCGAAATTAATTATTGCATCAATAATCTTGTTTATAAAACTCGTCAGCAATGATCGCGGTGTCGTCAAGTCATCAATATATCTGATTTTGCTGTTACTATCAAAGGATACAAGCAATAACATTGACCGGCTGTGTACCGTTCCTCAACAAACCGCTTTCATAGTGAATTTGTTCTCCTCCATCAAACAGGAGCCGTCGCTAACCCCTAAAGTTATTATTAGGTGAAATTCGGAAGATTGGAAAAAGTTTGACGCAAGATTTTTCTGTAAATTTCAATGTCAGCGATTCCTAAAGTTAGCTTTGTGGGGGGATCAACTTGCAAAATGTACCAATTTTGGTAAGGGTGGCTCAAACTTTGGAATGAAATTCATAAATATTAGCATATATTGGGAACAGGTATGTTTAGATTAAAAGGAATTTCGTGGGGTTGAAATGTAAACAGTCGGGGTGCAAATATTGTTCTCAAACACCTACACAAACATGGCGCCCACAATAACGGCTAAAAACCTACATTAAATTCAATGCTTCACTTTTAACGGGAAATCCTAACCAAAATAATGCTATAACGATCGAAATATATGTGATGTGCGTGAATTTAAATTAGAATTATAATCTTAAAACTAGATACATTTTCTAAAATTTATTTGCCCTTAAATATGACGTTGATTACAGGTTATTGTACAGTAAAACCGCACATAGAAGGCAGACTGTAAGTTTACCCAAAGAAAACAATTTAAATCATGTGCGTTAGACAATTTTTGTTTTTACTAAGTTGTGCCCCTTCATTGGGTTTCAACGCCTTAGCAGGATTTAATATCTTTTCTTTCTTTCTTTTTGCAGTGCCATCGGCTTCCACCTGATGAAACCCTGGGCCTTGCAAAAAGGCGAGGTCTCTCCTATTAGAACTACAAGTGGTTGCCATAATAAGCCTCTTTTGGCCGCACACGCTGGAGAAATGGATCTGCCGTCTAATATTCCAATCTGATTCTTTGAAACTGTATTTGCCAGCAAAATCCAGAAGCCCACCGAAGGATGAAGTAATTTTTCTTTTCGGAACATGATGAACATGAAGATTAAAATTTGAATATTGACCTAATTACTTTCACTAATTATTTATTTAGTTATTTTTTAAACACTCAATTCAATTTCAACAAAAAAATTAATTTTCTTAAAATGAATTCATTATTTTGTATTGGAGCTACTTTTACAATCATTGTTTGTTAATAACAAGAATATTATCAAAAATGTATACATTTAATTATACATTATATTGAAAAATAAAGGAAAGCTAAAGGAAATCGATGGAGCTGTTGAGGTCCTAAAAGAGTGAAAACATTATTTAGTCAAGTGGTACTTTCGGTAGACGGAATTTTACCGGATTTTGGCATCCTGTGTTCGCATCTAAATATTAAAATTGAACATACTGCGATTTCTGGTTTTGGAGTTTTGGTGGACACACACAACGGAGACAAATTTGTAAACCATTTTTCGGTTTCAAGGAACCTCAAAACAGTATTCTCGATTACATTATGCACGATTATAATAACTTTTTTTGCTTTATACTATTAGAGAACGTAAAAAGTATGTAAAATAATATTATTATTGTACTTTTCAAAAATTGTATTAAAAGTTGAAAGGTTCACTCGCAGGAAGCAATTTTAAAGTTGGTGCTGGAATTCGCTGCTGTACGCTTTCAACAGTAGATTCTTTCCTGTTTCATTTTATTTTAGTAACATTGCTTTTAGCGAGCAATTCTGTTTGAAGTTTTTCTGAAACATAGTTTGTACTCTGAACTAGTCCACACTCTGGCAATCCAAACTTGGTAACAAAAAGTTTGATATTTCTTTTGGTCACTAATATGTAACAAGACGACAAGAGTGCAACGATACAGAATGGAGTCTTCAGTTTTTTGCAACTTTTACGAAAACTATTTAATTGGAGATTTTAACTTAAGTTATGTACAATGGACAAGCGATAATCAACTTGAAGAACTTACATCGCTTTGTATGATTATAATTATATTTTTAAATTAATATTATGAGGAAATCTACTAGATCTGAATGTTTTTAAATTCTAAGGAATAGTTATCGGCCGTGCACAAAGATGGCAATCAATGAACATTTGTTTCGGTGGTAAGGGATTATCCAGGTAAGAAGAGAAGTTAGCATTACGGAGCAATGAGAGAGTTGATTTGTTATACGGTCGGATCCAGACAAGAGAGCACTGGTCTTATAGGGTCTGGTATTTGGATAAGAGGTGACGATATTGAAGAATCCCTCCTGAGGCTACTGTCCATCAAACAGAAGTGAGGGTGATTCTGCAGGTAGTATGCTAGCGATAATTAAGGGTCAACGGATCTCTCCGACAGACAGCATGCTTTAAAAGCACTCACTCATCCGGAGGGTCCATCAAAGCTAATAGGAGAAGTACTTGATCTGTATTGTTGCAAAACATTACACTTATTGTCCTTTATTTTGTTTATTTAGAGTTAATTTGAGGAATACGGTAAGGCAACACAGGTTAGGCCTCGGTTGCGGGTCATCTGTTCAAGTTGGAGGTACTACGACAGGCTTGCTGTCAGCAAAGCGGGATAAAAGCAGTACAAAGAGAAATAGTGGTATATTAGTTGATCGGCGACTAGAGCGGTCAAAACTAAACCATTAGTTTTGTTGAGTTCCATACTGTTTTTTCTTTCTTTTTAACTTGCTAGGCAATGTCCTGCATTTTAAAGAGATTTTCTATTTGGTGCCTTCAACATTACTCTGTTATTTTAGTGAATAGCGTTGAAATCAACTTTTTTATTTTTACCAATTCTAAATTTCCAAAAATTTAAGTTTCATAAAGAGAAAAATTATGCGAGCGTTCACACCAAATTTTTATTATTTTTCAGAAGCTATTAGAGTATTTAAGGGCAAAGGAGGGTTTTAGGTAGTCAGCCGACCTCCCATTGACACAACACATTAGACAGAAAACTGGCAAATTGTCTCTTTAGCCAGACCAAGGGGCGGTGAGGCTTGAGTTTAAACGGGTGCCGGGGCTCTACATGAACGGAGTTCAATTCGGGAGGGGCTTTCGGTTTAAAATATTCTCTGTGCTGGCGGCATAAACTGTGGCCAAGCATTCGACCATCCTCTCTGCTATCGGGTGAAGAAGTATGCACTAGCGAGCTTAGAGCAGCAATAAGTGCGTGTGTGTAAGTGTAATATGGTATATTTACTTGCTTTTTGTTTGTGTATATGTCCCACTGTGTTTGTGCGCATGCCTATGGCTGTGTGAGTTTTACCCTTCCAAGTTTGGCAGGCCCCCAAAATTTCTAGCAACTCTCCCCTATTCCAAATCTGTTAGGTAATTACTAAGGGAATATCCCCTCCTCCACCCAGAGGGCCCCTCGTTTTCTCCAAACCCCTTCATGCCATAGTTCTGCCCAAGAAAGGTTCTCTTTTTTTCCTTTTGTTTTATTTCTTTCTGGGTTCAGGTTTGCTGGTGATGAGCGTTGTTACAGTTGGGTTCTAGGACCGGGTCACAAAAACACAGGCTGATATATTAATCATACATATGCTCTACAAATCGATAGTTGAGTTTCTGTTACTTTCTATGACTGCTGCTGCTCTTCTATTTTGAGTTTTTAAAAGAAATGCCTGTTTTTGCGGCTGATTTTGAACTCTAGACTTTTTGACCGAAATAGTGATGATTTTCTGTGAGCAACTAAGCATAGGGTAGTTAAAGAAGCTCCTCGCCAGACTTCCTCGTCATTTCGCCAATCTCGAAGGTACTTCTCTATAAGCTTTGATGGGCCCTCCGGATCAGTGACTGCTACTAAAGCATGTTGTCTGTCGGAGAATATTATCCGTTGATAATTCGTTATCCATTACAAAGCTGCCAAAATATTTATTTTCTTGCAGATTGAAACCATCATCTGAAACGTCAGATGGGCCGAAAACGTTTGTTAAATTTTGGCTATCCATTGCAGCTCAGAAATTAGGGGATTCCGCAACACCAGTCTGGAGAATATGGCTTACCAGGTAATCATGGCCAGCGAGGAGGCTGGAAATTGGCAACATTCACCTTCTTTGGCAGATCTGAAAGTATTTTCCTGTTCAATATACTGGTCCAGCTCCTTCTTACTGCAGCTTCATTTTGCGGCTGTCGGCAGCTTAAAATATCTTGCCTTTGATCAATGCAACAGTTGATCCAAAGCTTAGCCGGCATGTCTTCTCAACAACTTCTCACAGCAACTTACCTTTCTGTCAATGTTTCTTCAATTCCTTCCCATACCCGTAGATCCTATTTTATCCATCAAACATTTCTTAATAATGGTAACCCAAGCCAGTGGCTTTTCTTTCAGGGACTGCTTAGAGATACTGGCCAGAATTAGGATAAAATATACTCCGCTATCATATTGCCATTTATTCCTGGGACACCCACCTCTCAGAATGTGTGACTTGTCAATGAAGCATGCAAGATAAATGTTGCACGCTGACTTGAGACCTATGCGAGTTATCAGGAAGAGAGATTGTTCACAGGCTTTCTGTCAACTGAGAAGATATAATTGGCAATTAAGGATGAAGAAGTAATGAAGGCTATTCAGTTTCTGAAAGAAGTTTTCCCGCTCAATAAGATATAGAAGTTTAAAAATAGAAACCTCGTTTTGAGTTCCAAATGATGAGAATCAGACTGCAGAAGGCTTGTTGCGATTTCCAAATACCTACCTTTCCAGGCACCTCTAAACACAATCTTCATCATAACATAGAAGAATTTTTCCGAAAACAAAAACGCTAAAAATTGATGTCCTATCCGTGCGGAATGTACAAATTATAAATAAAATCATAGGAGCCAATTACGCAAACAACTGAAAAATCAAGGCTATAAAATTCATTTTGTCTGATTAATAACTTACAAATAATAATAACTAATACACTAATAAAAAAAAAAGATATTATATTCAAATAGATCTTCCACTTCTACATTTAGCCGGAAATATCTGTTTTCAGGTCCTTTAAGCATGAAAAGTGGTTTTACAAATCGGTTTGGGAGTGTATGCATCCTCCATGATTCAAAAACGCCATCTCAAAGTTGTTATTTCACTTAATTGCTCAACAGAGCATGCACTTGGTAAAAATCGGTCAACCACCTTACTGGATCGTTTTTACGATTTTTTAAATTTCTTAAAAAAGGCTTTGATATGGTATAAATTTTTCCAAAAATATTTAATTTAAAGCACTTTGTGGTAAAAGGAAGTTTGTTAGGGTTCCTTCCAAATGGCTTTTGGACTTTTCTGTAAACTTTTTATAAATATTACGTACACATAATTATCGTTATGGTTGATATTATTTCCCGGTAAAGTATTTCATTAACATTATTACCAACAGGTAAATATGGGTCACATATTCGCAGTTTGGAGCAAATTTGTGAGTTAGAACCTTCAGACTCGTAGTAAGAGCAACTCGTGAGATAAGAAAACCCCCAAGTGACGGATTTAGACCTGGATCCACTAGAAGCAGATGTAAGACTGAAATCAATTATAACAGAGACAATTTATCATCTCAGGGAAATACAGTTCTGAAAGAGCATTTGTCTGCTTTTAGAGTATAGCTCATCTGAATACCACAGCGTTACTATGGATACAAGTAGCAATAAGTTAAGGTAATCTGTGTCTGTGAAAGTCGTGGAAACACGCCTTAAATCGAATCCCATAAGAATCAGTTTAATAAGTACTGTGTAATAGCAACCAGCAAGACGCAAATCTGTGCGATTGTAAAAAAGAGAAATGTCTCTTCTAAACCAGCTGTGTTTTGATCGTAAGTACCTCACATTACTGAAATCATTCTTTTTCTATCATTAATTAACCGCTTTAAGTAATACCTATTTTTTCAGGCGGACTTTACGTCCAACTACCAAAGTAGGTGTCGCGGATGGAAGCGACTAGCAAACATACTTGACTATAAATTGCTCATATAAACAATCAAAATCCAAGCCTGAGCCGGAAACACAGCGTAGTACCGCAATTCATCTTAGCTTTGCGGGCCTCCCCTCGAACCGCTCGGCTACAATGGCGCCTGTACAAGGAGCCAGAGCAATAAGCCTTTTTTTTTTTACTGTTTCGCCTGGAAATACCCAGCCTGCGACCTAATCTAATTAAATCTGCGATTTCCCTGTTTTGAGTGTAATGTACGTAAACAGAAAGGCTGATCAAGTTGAATTGGCGAAAACCATTTTTTCGTCCTCATCGTAGTGCACAACACGGCGCATTCAGTGAAACATTAATATCGAAAACCTGCACGATTGCAACACTTTTTATTTGTAAGGGAAGAAGTAAGGCTAGAGAAGTTGCTGGCTGCGAGATTAACAAGTGGCCACAGCAAATTCAAATTGGCGCCGAATTCGAAATGTCGGGACATTTTTTATTGGTTTATTGAAGAGATAGATTGCGATGATATTTTGGCGGGGCAGACTTGTAATGAAATAAACAAGACAGCTCTGGAATACGTAATGCTGCTCGTACGTGCAATTCCAGCCCGTTTATGTATATCTCCTCTTTTAAACATTCGCAATGTCTCGTCCATTTTACGTCAGTACCCGCCAAGGTATAACAAAATTGCCAGCCACATAAATTACTGAAAATTTATTTTTCTAGCATTTAGGAAATAAGGATTTGCTAGGAGTGGATGAAGTCGCATAAGGTCCGCGTGTGTGTTTATGAGAGAGTCATAGCTACCTCCAAGTTCGTATTCTCTTTTGGGACTGTTTTTGACTTGGTACTAAGGTTTGGTTGTTGTAAAACACCTAAGATCTTATGACTGTCTGTTTTTTTATATTTTCGTATCTTTGTATGTTTTAATTTTTCTGTAAAATTGTCAAATTTTAGTATTTTATTTAGTATTTTGATTTAATTTTAGGATTTTAATCCACGCCTTCCTGTAGCTCAAGCGAGGAACCCCCTGACTAACACTTCCTTTTTTAAAGTCTTTTCTTAACGCTCTTACTTTAGGCCAGTCTAAAATACCCTTTTTCTGTATATTTATAAAATAATAGTTCACACTTCTATCATTTTAAGTTCAGTATTGTTAGGCTGGGATAACCACAGTGACGCTTATATCCCTGAAAACGTGACCAGGTTTTTTTCTCCTTTAGGTATTGCACTAAATAATAGATTTGAACTTAATTTAGAGGGTAATTTTTCCTCTTAGCAAAATTAGATTTTCAATAGAGTTGTTTGAGGAATGCCTTAAAAATAAGCTATTTCTTGTATTTCAGGTGTGATAGTGACGCTGCTTGGCTAACGAGGAGTTAAGCCTATGCAAAGGCAATATCTATAATGCTAGGTTATTTAATACGCGCAATTTTAATATAATACTGAAGGCCAAGTAACCAGCTTAAATATGTGTCTAATCTATTTATGCTTTTGACGAACAAGGTTACTTAATATCGTGAGCACTTGATTCGAAACTTCAATATTTATAGAATGTTTCCTCAACAGCAGCGTATTGAGGGCTAAATCCTGCGAGCATCACCATTGCCTTTCTCCAGGAATCTTACAGGAATGGTGTAGATTTCCAAAATAAAACTTTTATGGCTCTTTCTTACTATATTTAGCAAAATTTGTCATCGATCGTTTCCTTTTAGCATAGAAATTTTATTGAGCACTCAGTTATTCTAATATAATTGGTTAAATCGACTTAAAAAGTGAAAGTGACTTTTTATACGGCCCTCTACATGCAGCGCCACCATAAAACCCGGCAAGAATGGTTTCAATTTGAGAGGATGGAAAAACTGGCCGGCATAGTCGATGCAGGCCACCGTGAGAAAACAGCCAGTGCTGATTATCTCGGGAATTTAGAAGTGTCTTAGAGAAGGTTTGCACCGCTCCGACCATAGTAACCACCCAGACACTCTAGGGGAGCCACAAGACGAGATGGGATCCGGCAGATTGGGACAACGCCTCACTGTTGCCTAAATACCTCTGCTCCCTTTCTCGAAAGGCATTGACACACGCAGGCTTTCTGGGAACGTAAACGAATGCTCTCTCAATCCCGCGTTAGTAAGGAAAGGCTACTCACTTTAAAGGGCCGCCTTGGCAACTAAAATTTTATAGTTAAACAAACGAAACAAATCCAAAAAGGCATAGTAATCTGAATTTTAATCAAGGAGTAAACCATTGCAACAAAAAAGGGGTTAAGACACCGTTTGCGCCATAGCAGAGTCCAGAGGCCTTTTGTTCTCAACCCATTGTACATCAACTCTTACATGCACTTCGAAGTTTTTAAACAAAGTTCGTTGGTGAAGAGGAATTACAACAGTGAATTAACCAACTTACAAGTTCATTTACAAACTGTCATAAACAGCAGCTGAATGCAGCAGCTTCATTCTGTTTTGGTTTTTTAAGGCACTTTACAAAAGAAATGCTCCGTTAGGTGTAGATGTTACTAAATTAATTTACAAGTAACACTGGTTGAAATACAGCGTCAAACTCGACCTACGAACCCCTTCGGAGCTGTCCATTTCGTGAAGCAGTATAGAACAATTACGGCCATTATTCCGCCGCCAGCTGTGGAATGTACAAATGTTTGTGCTTTTGACAAGATAACTCAAAAATGGATTTAAAAAAAAATACCCTTTAGTTCAAAATTGGTATATTTTGTTTAATAATAAATGCCAATTATAACTGAAGTAACAGAATCTGTCAAAAAGCTTCAACTTCAGAAATATATTCGTATGAAGCACTCACTTAAGCTTCTTTTAATTACAAAACTTTCGGCCTAGAGATTTTAATACTTATTTAATTAGTGGAAAGCCCTGGAGTGGCCCTTGTGGAGCTCGACCCTGGCCCTGAAGTGCCCTTAATCGAATGTTTCCCGGCATAACGTTTTTAGGACAATATATGCGCAATTAAGTGCCAAGTAGTTAGTTTACAGAGAATCGAAGCAGAAATTAGAATATCTCCAAAAATGAATATTTAATTCAGTAAACTGGTACTAACGGTCAGCTGATTTCTTCAGATTCCAAACTGAATTATCTACCTCTGATAATGGACGAAGGTTAATTATGCAATTTAATTGAAATCACAAATGGACTGTTTGTCACTTTTCACTTTTAAATTACATTCCATCTTTGTGGCCAAAACTTAACGAAATTAATCTAGCCGGGATTCAGGTATGGTCAATTAGAGCACAAGAATACACGATTCAATTTGATCTTTCTAGCTTTGATGGAACAAAACTGTGGCTAAATCGATTTCGGAGTGTATTAAAATCAGATCAAAGAGCCACACTTTTAGCTGGTGTATCAGTCGTTCGTTATCATTTCATTTACAAGCAGCTTGGCCACAATTTCAATTACATCGGTCAGTTGAATATTAATAAAACCAGCCTCATTTTTAAAGTGATAACCGAAATGTTGCGTGTTATCATCGACTAAGGGGGCAAGCTGACTGTACCACTTTCGCTATGCAATGTGTGTGAATGCTCTATTTTGTCTGCTGACCGCTTACGATTTTTCCCTTTCATCTATGAATAGATGTTCATCTGTTTTTAATAGACAAAACTGGAATCTTATATTCATTAGCTACTTCTGCTTCATAATGTAAATTTCTAATTAGGGAATTTAATTTCAATTAATATTGAAATAGTTGTTTAATGTTCTATTACTTTTCTTATACTGAGCTCTTGATTTTAATTCTGTCAGAAATTTATACTGAAATTATCTTATTTTTATAAAATGTCACCTACAATTTTAATATACTATCTCGCCATTATAATGAATATTTTATTTATTGTGAATGATCGTCTAACTCCGCAGATGGACCACGGTCCGTTTTCATGTAACGTTTGCCTAAATTTAACTATGGATTATTATATCAATTTTATAATAAAATTATGGATGAAATGTATATTATAATATAAATTATTTTTATTATTATGGATGAAAGTGGGAAACTGGTGAGGGAGGCTTCAGAGCGGATTAAATCCAAGACACAAGCCACTCCACAAAATCACTTATTATGAGTGGAGACTTCAGCACGTATTTAACCGTGTGTACACTTGGTACTGGAGTTTTGGACAATGTAGCATTACTTGCTTTTCGTCAGGGTTGAATGAACCCTTGATACGTTGAGTGAAGGTAGCGTGATTAAGCCCAGTTTTCTCTTGTTGAGGTGTCCACGTATTCGCGGTGACCGCAATGCTTCTAATAAGGGTAAGTTGGATGAGGTATAAATAATGTAAGACGAGGGAATGCAGTAGCAGAGGTTATTAGAATTACGGAGCAGCGCTGGCTCGCCAGACATTCCCGCAGTGAAATCTTACAGCAGCACTGTGAGGGGGCGGAGAAAGGCTGGTTTAGGCCCTGATTTACCCGCGCAAGCCACACCGAGCTGGACCTCTCAACATTCCTAACCACCGCTACCTCTGCACCAGCTTTATTATTTTAATGCTACTTCAGTCCAGTTATTACCGGCCCGTAATTCCTCGCTCCTGCTGATGCCCATCAACTAGGTGCTTACATCTCTCCATTTGAATTTTCCAAATTCACTTACCACGGAAACATACTGCGGAGCAGATGCACAGAATATGTGAATGATGCGCATGATTATCTCTTAAAACAATGCGTAATTTACTTCAATAATACCTACACAAGTAAAAGTAATACCTACTTTCAGAAGTAAGCTTTACAAGTAAGTACATAACTACTAAATTAGGTGTCGTGGACGAAGGCGACTAGCTAACTTACTTACCTAATAATTTCTCAGGGAGGGGATTAGCTGAGTGGTTAGCGTACTGGTCCCGGGTTCGAATCCAGCTACTGGCCCTTAGAAGCTACTTACAGTTCACTGTTCTGTGATGGACAGTGTTGTCTGTAAGGAGAGAACTCTGTTCGGAGGCCGGCAGTGTACTAGAAGAAGCTCCGGGCGCCAATAACCTCAGATGTTGACGCGCCTTAAATTATATGAACAATATTTGAATTTCTCATTTAAACTATTAAATCCAAGGTCTAGATCGGGAAATGAGCCATAATACATCTTAGCTTTGCAGGCCTCACCTTTAACCTCTCGGCTATCGTGGCAATGTAAAACTTGACATAGATTCCACATAACAGACAACCCCTACAGCAAGAAGGGAAAAGAAGAAATCTGTAAAGAGTACCTTTTTCTTCAGGAACCTCAATGTGATGAAGATGAACACGATTACAATATAAGAAATTGATAGATAACATTATTGAGGGAACCTGGGTGCATCGATGGGGCGCAATGGAGCTATTTTGTTTAACCCCTTTGGTAAAGAGAGAAAATTTGTGGGGTGTTTTGACTTTCATTCAAAAAAAGAAAATTTACTGAAAAAAATTGTTTTTGTCTGGGTAGGCCTGGATGCATGTGTTCCTGGAGCTTTCTCCGAAGGAAGGAAGACACAAATAGTATAAAGGATGTTGTGCATATGTTGCATAGACGGAGAAAACGGCCGTGATTGATACAGTCGCTAACTATCCTTTTTAGTTACAGTAAAGGAAACATGAGAAGACCATCTTGGGATGGCTGGTCGCTTGAATAGGAGATAGTGGCTTATGAGTTGGCACACACACTGAACTGCACCCTTTCAGCGCGATGTATTACATAATTAAGCGAGTACTTGTCTCTAACCAAGTGAATATAATTGACTGACAGAGGAGTTGGGCTTTAGAGACTGTCTCATTAGTTTAAATACAGCCATTAGCGGAGTTTAGACGAGGCTGTTTGCGCCGGCCATTCAAACTTGCTACGCCAAGTGTGAAATATGTTGGTACATTCAAAAGGAAAATCTCCTTGTATACATTTGCTTGTATATCTAATTACATGCGTGATATTTTGCTTGTAACTTCACCGGCTTCCTTTTGTGCTTTTAAAACATGCCACCTTTAAAACATAAATTTAAAGAAAATACAAAATGACTTTTATTTTAATTCTTGTAAAGTGAAATAACCTTATATACAGCACTTTTCCGCCTCTGCCTTCACGATGTATAAGCATTTATGTCAACACTTTTAAATGCGAGTTTGTATTGGAAATAACGGTGTTTGTTGAAAAAACGAGTCAAACACAACTCTATCCTAATATACACTTTTTTTAACACATTTTTTTTTATTAATCTTATGCGCGATAATAACCTCATTGACGCCTGGAGCTTTTTTCAGCGCACTGCCAGTCTCCGGATAGCGTTCTCTCGTAACAGACAACATTTTCCATCACTGGATAGCAAGGTGTAAGAAGCTCCCAGGAAGAGAGAATCTAAGGGCCAACAGCAGGATTCAGTTCAAGTTCAAAATGATTTTGTTGAATTCGTTTAAGCTTCATATTTACATTTCAAGAGCGTAAACTACTTTTTCTAGACGAATTCATTTTGGCGCAATTTCAGATGTTTCTCTCCTTTTTTATTATTTTTTTTTTTAGATTTAAGGCGCGTCAACATCTATGGTTATTGGCGCCCGGAGCTTTTTCCAGTTCACTGCCGGCCTCCGGACAGTGTTCTCACTTTACAGACAACACTGTCCATCACCGGACAGTGAGCTGTAAGAAGCTCCTTGGAAGAAAAAATCTAAGGGTCAGCAGCTGGATTCGAACCCGGGACCTCCGCGTGGGAGTCCAGTATGCTAACCTCATAGCTAATCCCTTCCCTCCTTTTTTAGTTATTTTTATATGTTATACTTTAGAGTGTAATATCTTCCTAACTAGTCAAGCAACTAAATATTATGATTCAATCCAAGATCAAGGGAATTTACACGCCATGGATAAAATTATTGAATAATTAGTCTATAAAATTAAAAAAATGTAATGTACAGTTTGAAAACTGCACACCTCGTAGGAGTAGGAGTTAAATATTTATGTTAGGAAATTTCTAAATTGAATACAAAGATGTGAGCCAGAATTAGCTTATTTGAGTAAAAGAAAGGTGCGTGTTGACACCAGATGTTTATACTTTTACTCACTTGACTTTAATTACACAATCCTGTTATATTCTAAATATTTATGTAAGCATTTCAATTATTCAAAAGATAAATCCTAAACTTCGAGTTAAGGCTAGCTGCTGAAGGTTAGACTAGATTATACATAAAATATTAGATTAACTCGAGGTTTTGAAAGTGTAAAAATTATTATACAAAATATATTTATTTTATTTTTTAATTATTGATTTATATTGATGTTTATTTGATTTATGATAGACTGTTTCCATGACTAACACTATAGGTAATCTTGATTAGTTTCTAATGTTTACTCTTTATTAAACTACAACGCTAATTAATATTAAGTTTTCTAATAACAATTAGAAAAATATTTACCTATCTCGGGTATAATTAGTCACCGCATCGTGATGTTAGATTATTATGAAAACATAGTTTTTCTTAGACTATAGAACAGGAGAAGTCTAATTATAATATCTAAAAGGTACAGCTAACTTAAATTTTAAGTTTAAAATTGTATTCATTAATACTGAATTTAATAATTAATTAAATTAATATTGCATTCACTTTGTTGGTATGATTCATGTAAAAATGGGAACTCAATAATTAAGTACGAATAGCAATTTTGTACCAGTGACTGAAATCTTCCTTCACCAGATTTACTATAATAATGGGACAGTTCGAGCAAAAATGTTTTTTGATAAGGAAATTCTGTTATAGAGAAATGATAGCGATCGCAGTAGTTACTCTTACTGGGTGAGAAAGGAAGCGGAAGCGAATAATGCCTGAGAAAAACAATAGAAATTGTGAAGAGTAAATAAAATAAAGGCATTGAAGCGTTGCAGCTAGCCAGGTGGAACTGTCCTTACACACGGCGACAACTTTGTATGCAACAGAAATAGTGCGATAGAGTGAGGATTTGAAGGGCCGGGTGACGCTGGTGAATGTTCTACCAGAATACAGCCAGTCTAAGGCAAGCCGAGTGTGAAGCAAGTGTTAGCTTCAAGCCCTGGCCAGACGGTGCATTGCAGCATGCTGCACGCCTGCAACTGCAACATCACCTTCATACTCCACACATTCTTGCACATGAGCTATTCATTTCTAATTTGCATACAATTTACCTCCTTCTCCTACTACAATTATAGCAATTGTTAAAGACAAATGCACAATATCGATGTACGAGGTAGGTAGGTAACTTTGTTACATGCACCACCTTTTTTTAAAAAAAAGAAACAAAACCAAACTAAATTTCAGTGATATTAAATTCTTTCCAGTGCACTACCGGCATTCGGACAGTGTTCTTTCGTTACAGAAAACGGCATTGAGCTGTAAGAAGCTCCTAGAAAGAGGAAATCTATGTCCACCAATTGGATTTTGACCGCATCTCCTAGAGGGAATTCAGTACGCTAAACACTGTGCTGATCCCTTCTAAACAATGTAGTTATGGTAACCACATTTGGGTTTAGTGCAGGCCTATGCATTTTCTTTAACCAAAAGATCTATTTGAAAATTTTTCAAACGTAAG
Organism: Rhodnius prolixus; assembly: GCF_049639745.1. Lineage (NCBI taxonomy): Eukaryota > Metazoa > Arthropoda > Insecta > Hemiptera > Reduviidae > Rhodnius > Rhodnius prolixus. Next base: position 15,197,295 of record NW_027411625.1, on the reverse strand, counting down.
CGGGATAATTTGTGGTGAATTGCAAAAATTACTTCGCAACACCTCCTGCAAAAATTAATTTTTTCTTTTCGTTCTGCAGAGAATTTTAGATTCAACATGTTGCACTATTTTTATCGATATTAATAATAATATGGTATTCTCAAAATGTGATGGTTCCGAAGATTTCCTTTGGTGATAATCTAATACAGGGGTGGCCAACCCAGATACGGCAATTCGAAATATGAAGGAAATGTAGAGTTCCCAAAATTAATCACCTATAATATCTCCTTCATAAATACAGCTAGAAAGCTGCAATTGCGCACTGTTATAGAGGAACATAAGTCAGTTCCATTTGGAGATAATAATCAAATTTTGTAAAATTAGGAAGAATCTGGAGGTCATGAAATTATTCGGATTGGCCGCCACCGACCTATTGGGTAGTTTTGTTATACCAGCCTAGATGTTTCTATCGCAATATCTGGTTTTGAATACTCTATGCTTTGTCTAATATAATTTTACTATTGAACTTTATAGTTATTATTAATACTGAATAAATTTCTTTTTTTGAATAACTTATAGAATTTTTTCTGATTTTAATCAGTATGTCGCCCATTAAATGCGGCAAGAATCTAGTGAAAAGTCTATTAGTGAATGATCCGTAAATAAAGACCGCGCCAAGTTATGTGTTACTCTACTTTCGTATTTTTAGTGTTAATGTGTAACTGAAACTTAGAAAAGCCGATGTATTTTTTCCTCACTGAACAAAAGTTATTAAGTTACTTCTAAAATGCACAGAAGTATAGATAAGATTTTCTGGGTAGAAAGAACACTGTCCAGAGTTTGGCCATGCAATAGTAAACGACGAACCGTGACGAGGTGATATTGATCATCCTCAAATTAAAAATACTGCTGTCGATATAATAGTATTTCTGGGAACAGTATACATCGATACTTACATGGAAATTCCTGATCTCTATTTAGGAGAACACTAAAATGAAGATAGAAAACATAATGTATACGTATTACGTCGAATTGTAGCTTGAAGCGGAGCAACCTGACGTAATTATCTACATCCGATTATAACGAGGAATCGAACCGAATTTTATTTATTGTATTTAAATAAGAATAAATTTGAAATGCCTTCATGTTTTAATGCTGTTCTAAATTAAGGCTAAAGAAAAGGTTTTGTTAAAACTATAACACATTTATTTTTATTAATTTTATTTCTTTATTTTTTGTCTTTATAAATGATTCATAACTGCGTATTTCAGTGACGCAACAAGCAAATATGATAAATATAAAAAATACTTCATAAAATTAAAAAAAAAAAGCAAAACAAAATCACATGCAGGGCTTCATCCAACGATGACCATCATCTGTTCGTTAATTCAAAACACCAAATAAGTCGAATTCGAATGATGCCCTGTTTATTGTTCGACCAGATGGTAACGGACCATCGTTGTTCAGGCATTTGACGGGAGGGTCGAACAAGTTGCGGATTATGGGATTATGATGCAGGGAAAATTGGGAGTGGAGTTTAGTAAAGACTAACTTATAAAAAAGAGGATAATTCATTTAAATAAATGATTCAGTTGTACTCTTGGTTGGTGATAGGTTCAGTTTCGTTACGCGGGCCCCACGTTAGGCTGCACATTGTCAGAAAATTTATAATAGCCCTCCTAAACATAAATAATGACCTAATAAGAAAAACATTGGTGATATACTGATAGCATACTACACCCTTCCTGTAACCGCCATTATCTAATGCTAGGAACAGTCTAGTTTTATAACCTCTCTATGAGCAAAGTCTAAAACAATGCTAGATAGATAATTTCAGCCCTTATTCATTGCTCACATCAACCGGTATCTATGGACATGGAAATCATCGAGTTCCACAGCTCCGCGATGATTATTCGCGAGATTTTAAGAGCCGTTTCAATCGCGAAGGCCATTGAAGTGTATGCTCAGTTGTCTACTCAGAGGACCTTATAAAGCAGATTTCAGGGGATAGCGCCAAAGCCTGGTCAAATCTCCGCGATTGCATTACTTGTAAGAAGAGATGAGAAAACAAAAAAATACCACCATTTTCGCACATCGTCGTAGGATCGAAAGTGAATATGGACTTTAAAAAAAAGAAGAAAAAAATAACCTGTAGGAAAGAAAGAGTGTGAACAGATTTACATGGGAGTTTAAGACGGAGTTAGGTGATTATTCCGAGTAGAACGTTCATCTGGCGAACTATTCAATACAGCGTGTAATTCCAGGCAAGTCAAGCCGCTCTCTTGGGATATACACTGCTCTTATCAACTTTATCCCGTATAACGTCATTTCATCAAATGTTATCCGCCCTTCGACATGTAGTCTACCAGTCACCCCAGCCAAGGCAAACTTTAAATTCGTTTACGAATTTCATCCAATTCCCCTTTGAAAGAATGTACATGCTTTGTGATGCTAAGACTACATTGGTCACAATTTTGTTTACCTTTTTGTAAGATGTAGTCACAATATTCCTGACTGGAAGTAATGTAATCGTGCAGATTTTCATGTTTTTTCCATAATTTGAGGTCCTCTGAGTTCGAAAAAGAATGTTATAGAAATCCTTTCTTTCAAACCTTGTGAACCTTAGTCATGTAAACGTAAGTTGAATGGTGCACCACAGTCAGTTAGAAGTGCTTTGTAGTCAACTCCATCGCCAAACATTAGTTGACACTCCTGAAAAAATCATAGTTTTGCTCTTTTGCTCAAATCGAGGCAAGCAGATCTACCTCGACTGATCGTAGCCTCTCAGTGATGCAAGATCACTCCAGAATTAGTTTCTCTGTGCTCCTCCAAAAGAAAGCCCAGCGTCTGTGCCTCATCAAAGTGATGCAGAATGCCTTGCTTTGCCAGATTGCCACCATTCTAATTTAATTGAACTGATATTATGTAATCTCAAAGCCTCAATGGCAGCCTGGTTATCAGGTAGGATAACTACGTATCTCGATTCCGACAGTTTCTATCAGAGGTTTAACTGGACGCATCTTACTGTTGCATGAATTTCCTTCTGGAAGATATTATATTCTGAGAATCTATTCGCAGGTTTGGTGTCTAATCATTGGACCAAATACTCCAATCCCAGTACCTCTAGCAGCTCCTGGCCTGACCTTGTACACACAAAATCTCTGGCAAAATGTTGACCGCAACATGTTAATGATCAATTTAGTGAGAGAACATTCTCACATATCACTGATTTTGGTCGTCGTGAATGACCGTTTCTTGTTTTTGTTTTCCCCCAACTGAGATGCAACAGTTTAGTGCAGAGATTTGGACTACCACTTATGATTCTGTCACACATTGCACTTGCCTCTTGACAAGCATGCAAATGAAGCTCTGATTTGCCAGGTTGTCGCCTTTCAGTTCCCTACTAACATGTCTTGGCCACAATTACTAACATTCCTTCACATTTGATTTCCCAAGGCATATCCAAATCCTTTGTTAGCAAGTTTGGTGTATGACGGAAAAAATAAGTGGAAGTCAAATTCTCTGTCATGCTAAATGAAAACCCGAATCTGGACGTAATTCAAATAAAAAATATACTACAAATCAACGATATTGTCAAGTGGTGAGAACTCGATTTGTCATACCTGTTTTTTACAACGTTTCGAGGAAGTTTCCTTTCTTCTTCAGGGCTTTAATCAATGACACAACACGAAAGATAAAAAAAATCAGGTTGTAATTAAAAGAAAAGTCACGAGCAAATAACGACGGAATTGTAAACAATTAAAATTGCCCGGCAGGACAAGTCTATGAGGGTTGATCGTCAAAAACTGCTCGAAAAGTATACAGTTGAAAAACACCCAACTTTTCCCTCTTTTTGTGTTCATAATAAAATCCCCAACTTTTATAAAATAAATCAATTGTAACTTTAAAAAAGCACACACACAAAATTTAAATTCATTAAACAGCTAAAGAAATTAAAAATAAACCATAATCTAATTTAATTTCAACTTATTGACCAAGCTTTCAAAAGATATTTTAATTACAATCATGAATCTGCCATTTTATTAATTACTATCTTATCCGTCGTAGGTCATCCGTTTGGTGAAGAGGTTTCCTCCTCACTTACGTTTCCCTCTCAAACTACACTTGCTAACTGAGTGAGGGAGTTTCCACCGTGGTTATGTGTGTTATTCAAAATGTTAATGAACAGTGAAATATTTAGTAAAAATAATGTAACCCAGTAATTGTTTCAGGGTTTAGTACGTTTTGGGCCTAATAATGTAATTTAATGAATTGTAAAGTTGCAGTTCAATCAAGGCACACAGAGTTATAACTAGTTCATTTGTTCTGGGAAATAATTATTTCCTAGCGATTGCATCGTCGGCAAACAGGGAGGCCATTTCACCTCTGATTTCTTGCAATTTTTAGCAAACAGTTTCCTGCCGTCTCCAAGTGCTAGAGACGTTCATCGTTAAATAAGCAGAATTCAAATTTGCGCATCCCAGCAAATCGGCTCTAGTCCTTATGACCTTTACACATATTACTTCCCAGAGGACGGATCTTTCCTCTCCTTGCCACTACTTTCTTTTAGAGCTCCTTACCTGTGTCCAATCTTCCACCCCATCACTTCCTGCTCTTTAAACTCACCTCTTCTAACTCCAGCTTGTCCATGCCTCATTCCGCTTGAGTTTTCTTTTTTTTTATACGTTTGTGAATTTACTCTATGTGATATGTGAGTGTTTTATCTTCAATTAATATTATATTAACCTTATACGACCTTTGTGCATCTCTGTACCCTTTAAGTATAATTTCATTTCAAATTTGAGGAAGGCCAAGTGACCCACTCTAGAGAAACAGATATTAACGAAGCCGGAAAAGACCCCTTGTGACTAAGGGTTAAGTAGTAGCGTGTAATATTGGGAGGCCAGCTGGAGTATTGGCCCGGAGAATGAAGTGGTGAAGACAAAGTTATCAATATTTGCATTATTTTGGAGATGAGAAAAATAAGGTGTGCTAAAATGAGGTTGGTGCTCGCAGACATGTGAATCATAGATACTCTGCTGCTGTTCGATGTGTTGGTGAAGCTGTGCTGGGTGGACCATACCAGCGTAACGTGGTAAAGGCGTTCCCCCATTGCACACATTTTACCTTCACACCAAAACAACTTTGCTGCTCCTCAGCAGTCGTGTTTCGCTTTTTTAAAATAAATGTTCTCGCTCTGGTAAGGAGTGGCACTTGCTAATAAAATGTAAAAAAATCTGATTTCTACATACACTCACTAATCGTAAGGAGAAGGATTTTCGATTTTGAGTGGGTGAACCAAATATCTCGAAGACGAATTATTACAGAAAGTTTTAATCTTAAAATGTGGCCAAATTTTAACACTGGGTTCGACTAGTGGAACTGACTGTAACATTGCGGACAAAATACAGAAAGAATCATTTTACTAAATATGGGATTTTGAAAATGACTTTTATGATTTACTCCAAACTTCATGCATTCATATTAGATGAATTTACAAAGTGTAATCAAGTGTGGAATGTGAGGAATGGTGGTAGAATGGCGAAGAAGTTGGCTGTGATGGCAATAAATAAACAAGTTTGTTGGGTCAAAGAGTGGCTTACATTGTTAAACAAATACAAGTATTTGGATTGAGGTGACGAACCATTGGCGATGCCACCACTTTATTGAAAACTGTTATTGATAATGAGAATAGTAGACCGCTGGAAATGGCTAAAAATAGTTCCACACATGCGAATATACCCTTCCATAAGCTTTTCGTTGGCCGGCCATTATTTCATAACTGCAAACTAAATATAAAACTAAGATCTGATATGCTAAATTTAACATGTAAACCATGGTTGGCTGACAGCAAGCTCAAGAGTCCGCTCTGCATTCTGTCCACAGTAGGAGACCTTCATCACTTCATACAGTGTTCACTTCTTGCGGAGTTTAGATTGAGATTTCGTGACTCCTCATTTTTAACTTCTGTACGATGTGCAGATCTGCTAAATGGTGGTAACTGGCCAAGTTCTGCGTCAAGCATACAATTACAGATTGTTGATTTTAAGGGAGTTAATAGTTTCAAACTAAAAATTAAGACGCATAAGCAAATAAATACTCATAACTGAAACAATAATAAACCATCTCTATTATTATCTAGATTCGGTCGTATTATTTAAAAATAGTTTAATCAAATTAAGTCAAGTTTGATCTATTTGTTCTCAGTTGATGTTAACAGTATTGTTATAAAGAAGTCGTTTGTCCATGAATGTTAATAATTGAATTTCGTTTTTGTGCAGAGATCGCCTGACGGTTTCGACCAAGGTATTACCGTTTCGTTTAAATTCATATTCTTTTATTTTTTTTAATCATAGTATAATCTGTAGATTTCGTATTTTTATTTTTTTTTTCTTACCTAATATAACTCTTACTGTCTTTAACAGAATATTTAAAAAATCCTATTTTACTGCATTTTTTTCATAAGACAAAGTTTCAGGGTTGGGAACAATGGCGCAATTCATGTGTTTGAGTGAACATCACAGAATGTGAGACATTATTTACTTCGTGTATATATTAATGTGTTTGCTAATAAGGAGCAGTAGGGTGGTACTTTTGGCCTGGGGCCCAACTCTCCATCAACTCATATACACATGTTTGCGAGCTATTCCAGTTGGTTGAGTTATTGCACATCTTCACATCTTCAACTAGACTTTTTCTACCACTGCTGATATTTTCTTTCGTTTGGAAATCCACCGGAAAACTAGAATAAAGCTGAGATTCAATATAATAAAATGAAGTACACGCTACTTTTCTTGACTGAAATGAATGTTATTTCCTTTAAAAAATAATATATACACACGGATTTGTCTTCTGTCACTTTTTAAGTTAACACCATCCTTTCGTCTCTCCTCATCATTCGTCCTTATTATAACTGATCTTAAGTAGGATGGGAGTGAGAAGTGAGCTCTGTTGGACTCCAGCTCTTCTGATTCGTCGAATACGGAGAATTCAATCTGAGTTAAAAAAAAAAGTAAAGTAATGCCTATTTTTTTCAGGCAGGCTTTACAACCAACTGACAAATTAGGTGGCATGGGCGAAGGAGGCTAGAAACACACTTTACTGTAAATTTCTCACTTAAACCATTAAATAAAATGCAAGGCCCAGGCCGGGAATCGAACCCTATAGCAAAATACATCTTAGCCTCGCCTCCAACCGCTCGACTATTGCGGCGAGAGTTGAATTTATATTTACCTCAAATGTAATGATTTTAACAAATGAAGGTAGTAGTTGTTGGTAGAGTGGTGTTTGGATTGACTCTGTTTTGTCATACCGTGTCGAATAATAAAGCTCCGTCTATTGATAACAACAGTCGAGTATTGTGTCAGTGCGAATTCATTGGTTGAGTCGTAGAATTAATATTTTGAATCCGAACCAGTGATGGAGGGAGGTATAATGTTCAATCTGATGTGACTGTAGTTCCGCCTGTACGAGGTTCGGAAGGAGGCTTACTTCGAGTTTACAGGCGCCATAATGATGGCTACACCACTTCACCCATACACACGTACAATCCAATTTACAAAATAAATCGCTCACAATGCCTAGTTAAATTGGCCTCAAAAAAATGGCACTCCAAACAAAATATCATATTTACTAACTCTGAAACAACGTGAACGCCCATACCGAACATTACCTCGACAAAAAAAAATTACTTTAGACTCCGATAGCACAATCACGAATCACGGATTTAAAACAAAATTTGAATCTTCAATTCGTCTAACAGAAGTATTCGAGAGCTCAAATAACACTCACTTAATAACAAGAAAATTATTCTTAAAATTTGTGGTATTAACTCGGGACCGTCACTACCACTAAAGAGATCTTTTAAAAGAATGCTTAGAGTTGCGATCTCCAAAGAATTCATAAAAACAGATTTCTTGGGAAAATATTTCGAATAAAATTGCATGGTAAATCTAAGTGAATAATAAAATTAAACTACGATTTTTCTATAACTCAATAACTATTACCACTAAAACATTGGTGTTTATACCAGCTTTAAAGAAGACTTCTCTCTACAATTTGGTAAACAAGTAATTAAAGTCGGAATGATAAAAAGAGAGATATTGAGTTTTAAAATTTTAGTGGTTTGCAAAATGTTCCAAATTTAATCTTCTATTACTCAATAACTATTACCAATAAATCATTTATTTATACCAGATACTTTTCTCTACAATTTGGTATAAATAAATAATAATATTTAATACTTTAATAAAGCAGGACCACCCTGCTTCACTTTGCAGAATTAGTGCAATAATAAGGAAGCAGAATTTATTATTTGCTCTACAGGGTGGAAGTGGTAAGTGTCTGACAGGAAATAAGTCTTAAGACGTAGGTGGCTCTGTTAGCGCGAGTCCTTCAAGCCCTCTCGCCCATGACGTAGGCAGAGATATATATCGCTTGAGGAAATTATCCGGTGTCTACATCCAATACAGAGAGTATTATGGTGTGAAGGAAGGTTACAGGACGGCAGCACTGTGCGACCACAGTATATAGGTTATAATTGATGTCACCAGCTGATACAACCGTATATCATACACATCCTAAATAATTGTACCAGAGAGTCAGGATAACATTTGGTACGCCTTATTGCGCGCACGCACATTATACCCTCGAATTCCTTAACATCAAGTGGCTCATTCTTCAAGCATGCAGGGCCAAAAATGCCAATTATTAACCAATGATAGATTGAGCTGCTAAAATTCTTAATTTAGAGTAAGTGCCATTTCGTGGGGTACTGGTTTTCCTAATTTCCCTTTATTTCTCTCTGAAAGCACGTGATTTTTCTATCTCAAGGTCAGGCGTATTTATCCTTCATAGATTCCTCTCTAATGCGTCATTTTTGCGAATTCTCCCCCTGAATTCAGGTACTCTGAATTAATAGAAGTAATGTAAAGCTTTCTTTTTTGAGCGGGCTTTACGTCCAACTACCAACTACTACGCGTCGTGGACGGAGGCGACTAGCAAACACACTGTACTATAAATTTCTCATATTAACCATTAAATAAAATCCAAGGCCTAGACCGGGAATTGAAACCACCATAATACATTTTAGCTTTGCGGGCCTCCGTTGTACCGTGAATTAATAATGTAGCTACATTTCCGAGTTTGGTGAATAATCCGAAAATTATTTGTAATTTACACATAGGGGAACTGTATGGTGAATATCGGAGTTTTCCGTCCGCTAGCTGCTGATTGCAGAAGACTGCAGCCAAGTCTTCGCTAATTAGAACAAAAAATAATAACTTAATAAAACAAACATAATAAGGCAAATCTTCTAAACTTTTTAATTAAAGATAAAACCTTTTGAAAAAAATAATAAGATTTTGACTTAAACAAAAAGCAAAGTTTAGAATTAATTTGTACAGAATTTATTCCTCCACCCTGGACACAAACAGCACGCTGTGACCGACTGTCTGTTTCTTATAAAATAAAAATCAGTTCCAACAAAAGCTTGTAATGAAACAGTAACGAACAGACAGACTCACTTTTAACACGGCTCTGTTATTTGCTAGGCTCGTAATTATAAGCACAAAACTCGGCTTTCTGTTCTAAATTTCAAAAACACAAAGCACCCTGCTTAAAATAACGTTTCCTAGATAAAAAAAGTTTCAATTATAAAGTATAAAAGTGTATTGTTGGATTCACTTAGAAAACAAAAAATCGCCAACATTCCAAAAATCTGTAAGAGTCTGGTAAACCAGCGTTCTAGAAAATTGAAGCTTTGGATATATATTTACATCGGTTATGATGCAGTACTGATTCTTTAGAAGAATAGATTTTATTGAGAAAAGTTACAAAAAAGGATGAAAAAATAATTGCCATTTCAGTCTTGATACATTTATTCTGCCGAGCTTTCGACCTAGGGACTAGGTCATCTTCAGGGCTAGTTTAGAAAGTAATATTTTTACATTACAGGGTTGGTGTGTCTTCTGTCTTGTTCTACTTTATACAGTAAGACAAGCAGGGATCATTGAGAATAATGATTAATTATTTGGATTTAGCGATCCTACTATCAAAGTTTGGCTCAGCCTAATCCCAAATGGATAGCAAAGGGGTAAATGTGTTGAGAAGGCAGTCTTCGAGGCACTAGGTACCCACACGGAGTAAGTTGTCTTCTGAGCTAAGGGACGTGGTTTCCAGGTGGTGAAGGAGGATATACCCAGAAAGTGGTTATACCCATCGCCTCCCTTAGGAGTCAGGGTAATTGTTGTAGCGGGAGGTAACCCTTTAAATGTAGAAGAATTCTTCACAATATTTGGGAAAGGAATAGAGTTTTGGCACTGGGGAGTGGCTATTCCTAACTGACAGCTCCTCTTCTCTTTCTAGAAGCCGCTTAGAGAATCTGAATGAGTTGTTTTAGACTTGGACGTGCCGTAGTGTTAGCACTTGTGCGCACCCAATAGATATATTTGGACGTAGTGCAGAACAAAAAGAAGTAGAGGAATAACGTTTTACCGTCAGTGTAGCGTTCTATCGGTTGTCTGTAGATGTTCACTGATAGTGTGACCAAATCGTTACTTCTGGCGTTCAGACGAAACTGATTCTCAAGAATGGACATGTCAGTCTAATATGAAGCAATGAAGTGGTTTATAAAAAAGAGTAACTAAATATTTAAATAGCCCCCATTTTAGCCAATTAAAGTAAAAATTCCAAAATTGTATATGAAATGTGCAGCGCTAGTTACAACTTACCTATAGGATCGAAATCAATAAACTTGGTTCAAATGCACTCACCTGTGAACAGAAAAGAAAAAGTCTTGTAATTTTAAACTTTACAGGCAGAAAACGGATATTTTTTATTGGTCAGGTAGAAATCTGTTTCCCTCACGAATCCAGACGTTAACTAACACATAACTGGAAGATAAATTGATAATTCACTAATTGATCGAGGGAGATACAACGATTCCCTCAAGTGTCCAATAAAATTCTTTTACTGCGAACTTTTCAATAACTTAGACACGTTTAAATAGATTAGTGCTGGATAATATCGTTAATTTGATGCTTTCATGTACGCATGTTTGTTGTGTACCTAACAGGGTTGGGACTTTGGTCTATCATCAGGGGTAGCTGAATCAGTTTGGTGTTGAGATTTCCACTTCACCTGTTTCCGTCTCACAATACATGTGCTGTCTCATAAAACAGAAATGCGCGCTACGACGATAGCAAAACTATCCGTTAGGACCGTTGTGTAAGAGTTGAATTTTTTTCTCTTATTCTATAAAAGATACAATACCCGAAAATGGCAGAGGAGTTCGACCCACAAATGTCTCTCTGTAGTTTAGTCTCTAAAACTATATTGGAATGGTACAAAGTAGCTAGTATGTATAGATGTACATAATACTCTTAAACCGAACATTTTTCCCGCAAAATTTATATATTTTTGAAAGATAGGTGTGGCAGTAAATAAAGTGGAAATGCCACTTAAATGATTGGTTTTTTATGGAACTTGTTCGAAAATGGGTATCAGGTTTTTTAAACCTTGTCATGCTCGTAATGCTTTTATTTTGAATAAGAGTATTTTACCAGGAATTTTTTAAAGATCATTCTGAGGAGGGAAGAACTACTCACGTTTAAAATCAGGGTTCACAAAATATATTACGTAGAAACTCGAGAAATTTAGTAAGAGAAGGCATGTGTGTTTAAGGCGCCTCAAAATCTGAGGTCATTGGCGCCATTTCAGTGCACTACCGGACAGTGAGCTACAAGAAGCTCCTAGAAAACCTAAGGGCCAGTGATTGGATCCGAACACAGAACCTCAGTGGCAATCCAGTACACTACCACTTAAATAATCTCTGTGAGTTTCTTCGTTTAGGCATCAGCAGTTGGCCAAGATATATATAATAGAGAAAGACTAAGTAATGATGCCTTGTTACTCCAACTCCATTAAGGAAATACGAATAGTCTCATTTTTGAAATAGAGGATCCATAAAATCCATATAAATCGGAGTGGAATATTATACGGACGAAAGTGAGATTGCCATTCCAAAAGCTGTAACGCTTCTTAGGTACGCTAAACCACAAGCTGCAATTATTTCCAAACGATTTGAACTTTACAAACTTCAAATATTGCCGTTACTTGAAACAATTAATAGTGAAATATGTTACGGTTTTATTAGTATAAACTAAGCCGTAGCAATGTGTCTGAGATTTTGCTTAACAAAATTAATGGAGCGTCGCAAATATAGCCTCGTGTCCACTAATACCATCTTCTGCTCTGTTAGTGATTTAGTTTCTCTTTTGACGCTGGCTAAGTATTGCAATTTTGTCAAATGTTTGAAATCGAGTTTCCTCTAGAAATCCATTTTGAAGACCCTGAAAAAAAAATGATAATAATAGCTATAAATTAATGTCTGCCAGTCAGTCAGTCTATCGTGGAGTGTGGGGTCATACTAAAAAACGCAAGACTTTGAAATAATATTTAATGTAGGTTACACTACTGACCCTGCAACAAGCTTTAAGATAAAATCAGCCAATTGGAATTCGCCGTAGGCTAAATGGATCGATTTTTCACGGTCTTTGGGGGGCTATATTGCTAGTAACAATGGTATTTATTTTGTTTTAAGGACTTAATGTCCAATACGAATTCGAGTTGGGCATATACATAACAAAATATTGTAATTCAAGCATGCTAAATTACTAAATAGAACTATAAACCAATTAAATTGACAGTAAAAGTACAATAAAGCACACTAAAGATCAAACGCAATTAATTCTGTAATATTGAAAAACACCCAAATTTGACCAGTTTTTAGCTTTAAAAGATACAATTCCCAAGTTAGATTTAAAATAATGAACACACCCAAGTTAATAAATGTAATTTTTCGCAACTACGCAGATCAAATAAAATCCAAGAAATACCAGTAAAGTGCATTTATGAGTGTAAATAAGTTGCAATAACCAATTTATTGGCAGCAGATAAATTTAATTTGAATTTATAAAAAACGCAGAACGTTATAATAGATAAAACTGTTCATAACAAAGACTCCCTGAGATTTTAAGTCAAATAAAAAAATAATCCCCAAAAACACTAGTAAATTTTCAATTCTGGCCTAGATTGCGCGAAAAAGAACTATTTGTATTCTCAAATTTCCATTTTCTAATGCACAGCCGGATGTTACAGACTCGGTCTTCTTTGTTTCACAATATTTGCTTGTAAGACGCTGCAAATTATGAATTCCGGTCTATATCGTCCGAAAAAGCGAGATTCTAAACTTAATTAACTAATTTCTAAAAGAAAACTGGATGTAACAGACTGAGTCATTCTTATTTCGTAATATGTGCTCCAAAAACACGAATAATTGGGATTCTGGCATTGACTGACCCAAAAAAAGTGAATTTTTATCTCCAATTACCATTTATTTAAGCAAGGCTAGCTTTAAATTAAGGCGTAAAGAAAATATAGAGCTTTGTTAGCTCGAGATTCAGCTACCAAAGGCGCCACGGTAGCCGAGCAATTAGAGGCGTGGCCCGCAAAGCTAAGAATTATTGTGAACTGGGTTCGATCATCGCTGGTAGCTGGACACAATGTGAAAAATTGGCATTACTTTACTTTGTAAATAATTATATGGATCTATTAACTCTGGCCCAAGAAAATGGATTTAAGGGCATTTTGTGGTGATGGATGGGGGATGTTGGGAGTGGCCTCTTGTTCAGAAATCTTTGGGTACCCCAGTTTAACTTCACAACCCTTACTTTGACACACTAAACACACAATTCACATTGTGCACGTTAGGCGGCCACAATGGATCATACAAGAGTGTTATTGGGCTTCTAGACGTTCGCTTTATAAAACTTCTTTTTTTTTTCAAATTCTGGTTCAATTAGAATTTAGTTAGAATTGTGTCAAGAGAAAGGCTAATAGGAGTTCGCAGCAGATTGTGTTTACATGGCAGATGAGAGCGTGCTTGAATGAGTTCGTTGTGTGAAGGGAGCTAGATGTGTGTTAACTTGGCGCGTGTACTTAAGTTAGCTACTTGGTGGCTAAGTGCTGGCTGTGTTTACACGGAGCCACAGCTAACTTGTCATGTTAAGGTATGGAAAAGATACGTGGACGGGCCCTAGTTACACCTTCTGCCCAAGTATAACAAACCGAGCTGTTTTTTCCCGAAATGTTGGTGTGTATAACATCCATAACATCTAAGTTAATTACTGGATGCTTGAGGGCTTTGACATTCTCAGTTTGTGGACAGTAGATCCTGTTTAGACAGCTACTTTCATTTTTACGTTCTCCTCATAAAAACTAACTGCTCTTTTTTAATGTGTTAGCCCAGTTTTATGGGCACTGACTGCATTCGTTGGTAGATGGCTGACTCCCTGTACGGAGCTCACCTTGCGGACTTGTCACAGACGTTAGCTCTTTAACGTTATCCTCCCTTTGTACACCCAAAACTCATTTATATGCTCAATAATATGGCGACAGCTCCCCAATCAAGCATAATAGGCTTGCCACCTCATTTTTATTTTAGAAAAATTAATTTCTGAACTAATTACCCCGTAACAGTTTCCAATCCAAAAGGAATTTCCGATAAAAACATATTACAGCTATTTCCCCCAAAAAATTCCTCGTATCGAACAATTTCCTAAACTTATTTACATAGTTTACCGAATCGGCTATTTCCATCTTGCCAAACTGTCTCCCTTCATTTTCATAACTGTGATGGTGCAATGAAGATATGCCAGGGACTAATTTTTTAAAGCTAAATTTCTATACGGGGATGCCCAGTTACCTAAATTTGGGCCTATATAAGGTAACCACTTGGGTGATCTGATGTTCAACATCAAGCGTTGGGGATTCTATTCACTATGACCTAGGATACCTGAAGTAATAGGTGGTGTAATCAATCCCACTCATCCTCTGCTGACTAAAGGAATGCTATTGCACAATTTCAATCCATCCTTGTGACATAAGAGAATAAGGGTCACACCTGAACTTTTGTCATTTATCGAATCTCAAATGAATGAAAGATTTTCTAAATTCTCAAATGCTGAAATCCAAATTTAGGTACCACCAGAGGATACCACAATAGTTTATATCTAAATCGTTCTGCCGGAAAAACTACTTCATCAAAATCGCTCTACTCTTATTCCGTTTTAACTGTTCATAATTAAATTTAAGTCCAAGTTCGGAGCTTGAAGATAAATAGAGAGTTAGAAGATAGGTTTTAGTGGTAAAGGAATATAGTGTGATGTTTATACGTACCAGATTTCTTAAATTGTTGCAAAGCTATAGATATTAGAATAGTTTTATCAATCAAAAGTTTAGAAGCTCTTTCATTGTGACATTTCAGCTAGAATAACTCACTCCCAGCGCAGATCACTTCAAGTACAACAAATTAACAAAGTATAAGGTTCTATTTTGCAGGCTAATTGCAGATACCAGCGGCAGATTAGTGTATATTAGTTTACGGCTGCAGTATTAACGAGGCTGTCGCTGTTCAGTGATTGAAACGCAAAACGTGCGCAACAAGATATCAACGCTGCGCCAACTGATGCCATAAGTCGGCCTGCTCTTCTAATTAGATTATCCATCACTCCTCTAGCAAAACACAAGTTCACTAATTCATGAAATATACTTGTTTTAAGTTTTGTCTTTTGCAACTTGGCTTTACACTCTGCCGATTTCCTAAACAAAGAACATTCGCATCTCAGTTTTCTTACTGGAGTGTAACAATTATACTAATTGAGTATATACGATATAAGTATACATAGTATAATGTACAAATAATATAATGCATTATTTTTTCAGGCGGGCTTTACGTCCAATTAATTACTAAATTAGTTGTCATGCTATTCCAAAAACAAAAATCCCTAGACCGGGAATCGAACCCAGTGGCACAATACTGCTCAGGTTTGTGGGACAAAGCCCTAACCGCTCTTACACCTGCGAAGACTCATGTAGGAACACATCGTCTTAAGCTGCAGAGCCCATGAGTGGAAGAGAACTAAACATGATGAAAGAAGCGATATGACTGCAGGCAAGGGACGGCTACTCTCCGAACTATAACTCTCCTGGTGCACTCCTTTGTTCCTTATTGAAATACAAATCGACAGCCGCAGAAGAACAAGGAAGATTTCAGCTGTGCTTTGTGATTTAATTTATTTCTTTTACCTAATCTTTCATATTTGTTTTGTGCTTAAATTTAAATTATGTAAAAAGTAGTCCAAAACTTAATATAATAATCATTAATCTTTTTTAATTCTGACAGAATATAGAATATGCAATATTGAGATAGCCCAGAAATGGACGGTTGCCAAATATTCGCAATTGTTCTTTTTGACTATTTTTAACCTTTTAACTATTTACGGGAAAAAAATATTTATTTTCAGGCCATAAAAGCTTAGTTATTTACTACTAATTTTAAGCAGTATGTTGGAATAAAGGTTCCCTCTTTAAGGTTACTTTAGAGTGGGGTACACGCGGAGTGAGAGACAAGTAGCCAAACCGAGCAGCAAAGACGAGCCGAGACCTAGCTGGTCCAAAATGAGTCGGATGGGAAGTAATGGATAAATATGCTTGCCCGTACATGAAAGGTCTGCAACAAGCTGGCTGCCACGTAATTGCACGATAATTGTCTGGAAACGAAGCCGTGTTTCAGTTTCACACCGCAATTGTTTTTCTTTTATTTTTTTTAAAACCATTTTGTGGCAGCAAAAAATGTGTATTTATATTTATCCAGTATTTTGTAGGTGTAATTAAACCGCAGGTAGTCGGTTAGAAGCTACATCATGAAAACGCTCGCTAAAACCACTTCCCCCTGCACTCTTCTTTTTCGGGAAACTTTATTAAAATTGTTAAGTATACATGTAAACAATATTTCAATGGGCGAAAAGCGGCCCACAACCGGGCGTTTGCCCAGCCAGTCGACTGTTTAAATTAATAAAGGTGCTTGCTTTACTGGGTTTAAGGTACTTAGTTTATTAAAAGCTCCAGAGGAAGGTAGCTCTCTGGTTATGGAGTTGGCCTAGAGAGCTGGCGCCCCATTATTAGTTTTTTCCTTGCGCACAAATTATCTGAAGGTTACAAGTGTGCTGTGGCCAGAGAGATATACGACCATTTGCCCAGCACATATTAAGCGCAACTGGGGGAGTTCAATGTGAGAAAGCTTCTTCTAGCTCAACTCGTACCATCCTCATGAAAACATGCTTATCTAACATGCAGAGTGCTCCAGACGTTCCTTCCACCAGATAGCTGATCTTAGTATACCTCTAAAGCCCCATTTACCCTACTTAAATGTTACCTCTGAGCATTTTTCACCTACAATCAAAAAATGGTTTGTTCACTCCACCTGTTAAACTAACTCTATAAAATATACTCTTATCTTTTCTGTAGATTAGGTTAGATTAGATTAAAGAACCCTTATGATTCTGATAGCAGAAAGCTCTCTTTTCACGTAGATCCAGGGTCTCCCCTAGTGTCACAGGTTACATCGAAAACTAGCGATGGCGATGCAACCAGAGAGACGGTTTCTTCTTCTCCTGTCGCATTCTGCTCTGGGTCTCTCTGTCGGACACTCTGAAACAATGCTCTGCAAAACCTATTGAGCCCTATAAAATAGTATAAAGCAACGGACAGTCACCTTGGTTTATTCTGAAGCATGCACCTTCTGGGTTTGCTGGCACACTATGCGATGTAATGACAGGTAAACTTAGTTTTAATTTCCATGTAACAGTAAGGCACAACTATAGCCGAGCGGTCAGAGGCGAGGCCTGCAAAGCAAATATTGTTAGTGGGTTCGATTCCCGGTCTTGGGTCTTAGATTTTATTAAATGGTTAATATGTGAGAAATTTATAAGAAAAGTCCGTCCGTCCATGACACCTAATTTGGTGGTTGGTTTGCAATTGAGAATAATTTTAGATAGATGTATAAAATAATCCGTGGAACATTATCAATAAACTAGTTATCGATTATTCTCGCAAGAAACTAAAATAACAAATATACATGATTCAGTTATAAACCATAACATACATGTGATACATGCAACTATTTGTAAGCGCTAAATGTGCATTGCACACTAGGGAAAGGCATCTGTATTAGTAATACCACTGGAGTATCAATTGAATAAACCAAATCTAATAAAATTCTAGCCGGACTGTGGTCATAAAAAGGGCTGCTGTCTACAGGTGAGAGGTACAGTAGAGCAGAAATGCTTCACAATGCGCTTTAATACAGTACTCAATACCTGGGCAAAATAAATACAGAGCCAATGTGAACTGTACAGATACTGCCACTTACACTGTAACTAACTCGCTCTTACACGAACTTTAACGCTCAATCAATTTTTACAATAGATTTTCCCAACAAAACTGCTGGTAATTTCTCTTCCTATTCTAGGTGAGAAGGACTTTTCGAAATAAGGTTTTTACCGTAAATATTCGTTTTGAAATCCGTTGAGTCCGAAAAGTCGGCTTCTACAGATTGTTCTCAGTGTGTGTAAGGTCTGCATAACCGAAAAAGCTGGTAGTAATACTCGCAAGCCTCAAGCACGCACAAATATCCTTTAGAAATTCCGGCAGTTTAGTAATCTTAAATTCTTTCTAAAAGTATACAGTTTGTAAAATCGTAATTTACACTGAAATGTATCCTACACCTCACAGGAGTTATTCTTGAAAGTGATGAGTAAAAATTATAAATCTACGTATGTGGATGTAATGTAAATACGAAGTTGGCAGAAAAGCAGTTTTCAGGAAAGTGAACAAAGTAAAGAGAAAATAGGTAAAGTAATGGCTATTCTTTCAGGCGGGCTTTACGTCCAACTACCAAATTAGAAGTCGTGGACAGAGGCGACTAGCAAACATACTGTAAATTCCTTTACAGGAAATCGAACCCATTACCTCAATGCATATTAGCTTTGCGGGTCTGGCCTCTACAGTGGCACCTAGAAAGTGGACAATCTGAGTAAAGAGATGCTTCCCAATTGACGAATTACCGATACATTCAACTTGCTTGAACAGTGCACCCGATAAAGGATCGAATATTACAGGAAAAAAGGCAATTTTATCTACCCAACCACTTTTTCAAAAATACCCTTAAATTACGGGCAATATTTTTCAAGTAAAAGTTGTAAAGCAACGAATATTCAGTGTAAGTTAAATTAACTTTCTGAACATCTTTCAAACGGATTTTTTTTTAAAGTAGAGCATATCTTCAAAATGGAATACATCTTCTTCGTTTTTAGTTCAGAGTGAACATAATTTGAGCTGCAGGGCAAAACTGTATTTATTAAGACATAACCAATTGACTCTTGCTTCAAATAACCAACTAATGGAATTGCCATCTAAATTTAAATTATAGATATAAGAGTGGTGCACGTCTAATTTAATTGTCGTTTATAATTTATCAAATTATCGTAATACACATGGTTGAATTAATGTAATTTTGAAGCGTGTACTTGGCTTTGTTGAACTGATTAAGTCAAAGTTTGTTGAGAAGGGTTGTCGAAATGGACGTAGATCTTGTATTAGTGGAGATGGCAAGACTTTAGTCAAGCCGCTATCGCAGTCATCTAGACAAGTACTGGCTGAACATAGGACCTAATTTCGCTTGGAGGTATTCCTGTCAGACTAGACTAGAACATAACGCTGGTATTTTAACTAATATACCCAATTACATGAGTCTTGTGGTAGACCTGCCACTAAGAGCGCGGTAATCTATTCTTCCCATCTCATGGACCCAAGATAAACCTATTAAAACCTTCTAACATTCTTGATAGAATCCCTACGTACAATGATTGGGATGAAATCTTTATTGACAGGAATATGCATTATCTGAATCAGTGTGAATCGAAAAACAGCTACTTTTTCAGCCCTCTTTTTTAATACACTTAAAATTTTTACTAAATGTAACCTACCTTCAAGATTAAATAGATTCAGTGCAGTATGATAGAAGTCGACTCAGTTAAACCTCTACATTACTTGATTACCTCATGCTTTCTATAGAAATACTGGGCTACTTGTTTCTAGGTGTACACAAAATTTTAAAGAATCTCTTTGGAGCAGTTTTTAGGAGTGACATTACGAGCTGACAAAATGTAGCCCCACTTATGGTCACCTGATTTTCTTTAAGCACGGAATTTGAGGCTCAAGATTTATTCTGAACAGCCTAACAGCATCAGCCTTTCAGACTAAAAACTTCCCTGAAATGAATTCCCCAGAAGAAACGTAACTAAGCGACGTGACCAACTTTAAAGAGAATTTTGTAACTATTTCCAAGAATATTACAGACAAAAAAAAAATAAGAAAACTCGCCCGTGAATTTTATTAGGTCTGTTGAGCCTCGCACTTGTAGCCGGCGAGACGCCTGCAGTACCCCAAGAGATGAAACAACTGACCCAGATACTCTAAGATAGTTTAAGGGAATCGAAGTTTAGGGTTAAGCACTCCTTGTTGCCAAATCATCCCTTTCTTCCAATGCCATCCTTAGATTATCTGAAGTGCACTGCCAAGAAGATTCTATTCAGGAAACAACCCCCACTAACCCTTGGAAGTTTTTACCAATCAATGAATATTTTTTTATTTTTGATTCATTAAAAAATAAAATCAAAACAGAGGACTAATAATCAATAAATTTATTTCTTGATTACAACTTGTTCAAGGCGAGTTGACTTTATACAACTTTATACATCTTGACAAAATAAACATAATAGAATCAAATGAAAACCGGTAAAAAAATCAAATATTGTAGTTTTTTTATTTTACAGAATCAACTTTTCTCAGACGACCAAGCGGACACCAAGCGAACACTCGGATTAACGGGTAGGTTCTATTATGAAATGGTATTTGATATGGGGGTCAGACTCTGCGTAGGTTTGTTGATAACCCATGGGTAGGCTGTATGATTGGTGTGTCCGGAGAAAAGGGCTCTGGTCGACTATAAATTTCCCCGGCCCTTACCGACGTCACAATGGAATACCAAGTGCTCTACACACCCCTAGTACATGCACGCTCACACTTGCGTTTTTTTCCGGTACTTGTCAATATCTTGCTTCTTTCATATATTATATTCTATATTTATGTATTTATATTTATGTATTCACAGGGTTTATGTACTCAGTGTATTCTATTAAAATTTATATCAATTTCCAACTCGCGGTCTCTTGGCCAAAACTGTCATGTGAGATACCACGTGCGGGAAAATTTGGCAGATTTTCGTTCTTGAGTTTCCACCACAATAGAGGCGGAAGTGCCAGCTGGGACCTGTTCTCTAGCCAGTAACTATCCACCCTTGAAACTATAATATCCACATGCCGTCGTATCCCTCACAAACACTCTATAATAGACAAAAGAACCTTTCACCTTCGGAAACAGGGTTTCAAGGAAGGACAATCCAGATAAATAAACAAAAAAGCGAAAACATTACTTTAACACTCCAAAATGCAACAATAAAACCCCTCTTAAGACAGGCCAATGTTGTCTTTACCTTGGGCTTCACAGCGATTGAACGAACAATCTTCACACCAGACTGAAACGACAAGAACTGAACAACTGCTTTGGATTGTTCAAAAGACTTCTTTACAACAGACTCTACTGTACTTCAACCCATATGGGCTCACGAAGTAGAACTTCAGCATCCAGCTAAACGTTTCAAGCTCCAACGAATTCAACCATATCAGTACCATCCTTCTAACAATTGTAAGCACTTCATATTTTGTTTCCCATCTCTATTCCACAGTGGCCTTGAAATCCCATTTATTACTAAACGAATTTGAACAAAATCTTCTAGCATTTCGTATTGGTTGGGGTAGGCTCTCTTTAAGGTTATGATTCAATGGTGTAATGTAACATTTTTAGGTTGCTAGTATCCTTACAATATTAAAATATTTAATTTTCCATTAGTTATTACATTACTGAGTTCTGCTCCAAAGCGAACTTGCAAGGTCTGTGATTCACTTCATTGCAGAGAGGTGAAATGATTAAAAGAGCACATTTAAAATAAATGCAGTAATCTAAAACCAAAAATTAATACAGAATATAATCAATCTTGCTAATGAATTATTAGACTCGTTTATTGCTTAATTAGAGGACTTGTTTCATCTGCAGTCATTTACATAGATTTGAATCTGAAGGCTTGATCAGTCCGAAAACTATAAAATGCACAGAAGCTCACTTAGAAGGATCATTGTGTCACAATACTAAAGTAAGACAACCAACTCTGACTATTCTCGGGCATCACTCCACCATCTAATTATTTCTGAACATTCTTGGGCACCACCCGAAGTTGGACATTATCTTAAGGCCGAGTTTCAAGAAAATTTATATGCTTTCAGAAAACAAGAGAAATTATGTTGATTTATTTTTAACATTCTAGAAAAGCTCTGAGCAGACACTAACTAGCAGGTTCGAACCAATTAACTTGAAACGGTTTTCGATTTTCACTTATCACTGATTTATATCTGCAGAGTTCTTTTAATAAAGAAAATGACGTTTTTCTTTCCAATAAATGGTGTTTTTTTAGAAATGCAAAAAAATGGTTTCAAAGGAAGAACGTTTATCAAGCTTAGCTTATAATTCTTAATCAAACAAAATTGGCCAGTCAAATTACACAGACAGAAAACACGAAGAGCTCCGCAATAACTTACTACCAAACGGTACTTTTCATTTGTCCCGTAGATACTGAAATTACTTTCCAGCTGGAATAAGCTTAGAATTAAGTTCGTATTTTCTTTCGATTCAACTCCCAGGTTAGTTTTAATTTTTTGTCTCTTTTTTCCTGCTGTTTGTTTTTCCTTGCTATTTTAGTAAGACGAACAGAACCCAGACACGAGACACAATACTACAGTCACATTCAGTTGCCAACCCAATCATATTCCACAAACCAACTTATTCAATTTGGTTTGTCAATGATTTCAATTATTTTTCCTTCCCATTATTGTTCTACAAGATTTTAATTTTCATTTATTCAACATAGTAGTACTTAGGAATTTAACCTTAGTTTAGCATTTCATACAACAGACAATACAATAAACAAATTTCAGGTTCTATTGTGTTCGGGTGCTAATGTCAATTTATTATAAATACAAAACAAATGCGGATTTCGGTCTACCTAAAATTCTTATGGCACTTCACAAAAGGTGACGGCTCAAGGGTTAATAATATTAATGTATTATACAAAAACTATATTTCGTGTGTCATTAATTGTTTTATATTGATTTAATATTAT
Source organism: Rhodnius prolixus (assembly GCF_049639745.1). Lineage (NCBI taxonomy): Eukaryota > Metazoa > Arthropoda > Insecta > Hemiptera > Reduviidae > Rhodnius > Rhodnius prolixus. The sequence continues at coordinate 15,174,122 of NW_027411625.1, read as the reverse complement.
AAAATATATCATTATAATGTAATAATGAACGAGAATCAATATGAAATTGAAACACTTCAATAGGTGGCATCTTACCCCAAGCACTGGAGGAAGACGCCACATAGGTTTATTTTTGTACTAAGGCTTCAGTCATGTTGTTTCAAGCTAACACGTACTCACCAAGATGTACACGACACAAATATCACGGAATTATTACGTTTAATCTAGTCAATCCGTCACCAAACCTTAAGTATCGACAACGAAATATTATAACATGGGTACTCACCAAGTTCAAAGAGTTGAATTTTCAGTTTAACGACGATTAAACTAGATATAAATAGAAATACTCACAAGCACGGTATTCACAGTTGTTTACTACACACTTTAACGTAGGAATTGCTGCCATCCAGTTGTAGATATGCAAAATATGACGATAATTGCATCTTCCCCCCACTTACCTTATATTAAGAGAGATAGAGAGAGAGGCAATTTCTACAAATTGGCTCCGACAATTTTCTCAAAGTTAAGTTTTGTTGATTATCTAAACAGAGATCCATAAATTTTGAGTTTTCCATTTTTCAAAAAATACTTTTCTAGGATATTTTATGGTGCCATTTCACTGTACGGTTAACGAACTTTGTAATGTTATTAAAAGCTGAATATATTTCACAATTCGTTGTTTTAATGAGTACATAAGTTAGAATGTCGACTATTATGGTAAGTAACGCCAGATTTTTCAATTCTGGTTCCACAGGCTTCTTTTAGCGTGACTGAACCTTACTAGGTCATCAGGCACAAAGCTAACACATCTGGTTTAGTTCCGTGCCTACCTTAACTGCTGCACTGTCGTCGGGAGCTCTAAGGGGCGGTCAAGAGAAGTCAGAGGTGCTTTGAAATAATAAAGTATTGTGCTGTGTACACTACGACGCTTTCAGGATTTCCATAGACAGCCTTTTATCGTTGTCATGATGGAGCCAGTAGATGTAGACAGAATATGAAATATAGAATTAATGTGGCCAAGTTAGGTAGTTACAGCCAAATGTGGTTCATTTGGTTGACAACTGTCTATTAGTGTAGGAGCTTGGACAGAGAACCTACATGTGCAGAAGTGCCATGGGTCCGCGCTAATGTACTAGCAACCGGCATGTACACCATAATCTAGATTGTATGAATATATTAACAAATTAATTCTAATGTAGAACAATTTAAATTATAATCTTAAGTAGGAGTGTTTGGGTTTGCTGGCTCGTCTGCGCTGAATACATAAATCTGAGGAAATGCGAACTGATCAAGTAACAGACTCAAGCGTTCTCCACGTCATACACAGCTTGCCGGCGGTAAATTGCTTGAAATAGTGCCTCACCCCGCAGCTTCCACCCAACATCCCTATTCATTATCACTGTAACACACACGCTCATGTCTAAAATTAAGACCTTGTGCAATTGTATGAGCGAAAACTGAAGAGAAAAAATCTTACTAAACTCAAAAGTAAAGTGTAGAGCAATAAAAAAGTTTTGTTTCTCTCACAATTCTCAGTAATTTTATAGGAAACATCTTTCATTCTTCATCCAGAGAAATGGTAACTAATGAAGCGTAAATTATGTATAGATACACTATGTACTCAGAAGGACATTCGAACTATTTCAGCTGCACATTCCGACACAAAAAGCGAGGATGTTCGCCGGAACAAACGCCAGATAATGGCTGTTGTGTCCGAGTGCATGTCCTCGCCCAGTCCAGAAAGAGAGGCACCACCCAAGCGGTCATTACTAGCCCCTGCTACCGTCACACCAGCAAAGTCGCAGGGAGGAAAGAGATGAGCAACTGGAGAGAAGCTATTTCCCGCCATCATAAAATAGTGATGTCATGTAGAAGACATTTTTCCTTCTAACTTATTTTCCCGTTTCCTTTAAATTTTTCCGAAAGAGATATTTGAAAAATGCTCGAGTTACGCAATGCAAGTTTAAGAAATCAAGTCTAAAAAGGTATATAAAAAAGAGCGAGTACAACTTCAGAAAGCTATAAAAGAAGACGAAGCAGGATACGTAGTAGTCCCCGATGAGTGGCTAATGTGAGCGGCGCATACCAGACAGCCAAGGCAGTTGAAGGACTACACCGGAAATATTCAATGCCGAAGCTTTTCTCGGGCCGATTTCAAAGTACGTGCACTGTGAACGTAATCAAGTGGCGGGCTACAGGGAGATGCGGAGGAGGGCCTGCCTTGAGAGGGTCTCGTGAGGAAGGCACGTAAGATATATCCTTAAAAGGATGTTGCAGGGTGAGTTCTGCGTGTGTGCCTTTCTCAGCGTCCCTGCAACCGTGTCAAACAGAGTGGAAATAATTCCCTAATATGAAACCCCCCAAGAGAGATATTTGATCTGGCGGCAAAGAGGGGGAATAACGCCCGCCTTCCAGAGTCAGGGCAGGTCTCCTTGTAAAAGGTAATCCGAACGGAGGCGCCTTGTTGTGTGCATGACAGGGGATGGATGGAAATAGCTGTGGAAAAGAGCAAATACCCAAAACCCAATTCCCAAAGTTGCAAGCGTCGTGACATGTATTCGATTTAACAGAAATATCTGTCTACTACTTGCCTAACATCAAGACAACAAGTTCATACATCAATTCCCTTCAAAATGTTTATCGCTAGGCCACAGAGCCCAACTCCAGGCCAATATAACTTGCACACAACCGCACACAAAGTCCTTCTTATAGTCTTGAATCCTTCTACCTCCTTCCACTGTTCTAACACATCCTGTGCCAACAAATAAACAAAACTTTGCAATTACATCCTCCACAAGGTTCATACTTCTAATATTCCGCTATATTTCATTTATTTATATAGATTATATTTTTTTATACTTTTCCATAACCCTCGTGCATTCCATGGTAGAAAATGGACTAGCCATTAGGTGACCCTCCGAGTATCCCAGTCTAACCAAACACTTGAAATTCAACACTGACTCTCTAGGGTCTGCAGCGATAGATGATGCGTGCATCTATTCGGATGTAGCGAACCAGTACGAAAACCCCAGCTTGTCACATACACATTCATACGATAATACACTAATTTACAAACGGATTGCTATGTACGTTATTCAATGAAGTGCAAAAGAATGTTGGCCCATAACGAAAGGTCGCAAATATTTTTATCAGTATGAACAGAACTGCCCTCCAATCAATTTTTTATACGAGTCAGCGGCTACAACTTATGATCATGCTCACTATGTAGAAAGGTGCATGTAAGAGATGGCTGTAAGCAGCGTGTGCTTCGCATATCAGAATGGAGCGTTACCTGAACTGTAATTTGTAATATTATGGCCTAATAATTGGATATTTGTGATTATGTAAGTGACTTTATGTAACAAACTTTAGGTTAGTTAGTCCACCTGCTACCTTATCCTTAAATCCTCATCCTGCGCGAATGCAGTGATTTCTTTCATAAGTTGAAGTAAAACTGCAGGATAAAACTCAGTTGGAGAGGATCAATAAATTAAATTACAAATAAATGTGGATTTTTTATTTGCTCGCAATACATGTGTGTGAGTAATTTGGAAAGTACCCTAGTTTACTGAGAACCAACATACTCGTACACTTTTAGCAAGGCCAGCAGGATGTATTAGTGGAACAGGACATCAATTTCAGCTGATGTTTGTCCGAGTGTGCGACGGTTCCGGTGCAATGTCCAAGGGAAGCCCCCGCAGTACCATCCTCGCCAGATATTACGACAATATTTCTGTATTTGCTGGAAGCCTGAGGCCAAATACACAGTTCACTCCCGCACAATAAATTCTCTAAATAAAATTTATTCTTTCTCGATTGAACATTATCTCCTCCTTCCTCCACAGCCCTCTTAAACTTATAAACTGAATTTTTCTAGAAAAACTGAAACAATTTTCTCTTACAGCAATTAATTTTAAAACATTTTCTTGATTCCCTCGAAAAGAGTTGCTATGCTGTAATGGACAGTATGTTGACTCGTATTTTTCTTCTCAAAACTACAATTTTTGTGGATTATACTGTTTTACCACCTGTTTAATGATAAAAAGAATCAAATGTGGAACTGAATTTCCACATTTTCAGAAAATCGACTGACCGTAAATACCACTTAATGAATAGATATTCAGAGCAGGGTGAGCAAGTGGGTGTGAGGCGGTGACGTAGTAGAATTCTCTGCACTAAGTTTGGAGAATATTAATGAGTTAGAACCTTGAGAATGGTACTAAGAGAAAGTCGTGTGAGTGTTTTCAGCAGATTATTTTAACTGTTGCTTACCTGTGTTAGTAGCTGGATGCGTTGGGATTGTAGCCATGTTAGTAATGTAACAGGTGGCCCCGCATTATTACATTTTTGCTCTCTCCCAGGCCGAGAACTGGGGACATATAGTATGATTTATGCGTTATCTATGCCTTTTGTAAGGCTCATTATACAGATGGATAATAGAATACAATGGAATATCCGACAATAATAGACCCGGCTGGACTTTCAAAACGACTACATGTTGCTGGCTTCAAGAAACCTTACCTCGTTCTTAAGGTTACGCTAATAATTCGCCGGCTGGACTTCTATAGGAGTTACTACTTCACTTTGTGCGTATCATCTCACGATTAAAAAATATCTGGTGAACGGACACAACAGTTTATCATACCTCAAATTTACATATTTAAATTGTCTTTATTCTAAACGAACTATACCACTCATACCAACCCTCATTCTGTTCAACTTCGCCGATGGTATGGCAATCCTGGCCTCCTCACAAACACCGGGAGTAATACGTACTTGACTAAAGTAATCTATTTTCTTTACTCTTGTAATGGTAGCCGAGATGAGATCTCTAACTTTGATCTCAAGCATCTTTCCTGGGAAATTCGATTAGTGGCACTTCTGAGAGGGGGATGATTAGGCTTCCTCTTAAGTGCCATTACTGTTTATTGTACTGTCTTACCACCTGTACAGTATTTATGAGAATCTACTGAATTTATAATATTTAAGAATCTTGGCTCATCAAAATTGTCACTTTACCGAAGAGTTTTCCGTTTTTTCAAGATTTTTCGAAAGAGACGGTTTTTATCATTTTCATTTTAAGTTATTATAGTGATGGGTTAGATGTGTATTCGGACCTGTATGCACGCAAGGTGCTTGGCGGATTAGATGCAACCAAGAACTGGTAGGTAATGAAAATATAGTAACATTCATTTAATCAAAACGAATAAGCTGGCTTGGACATGTAGAAAGACTGCCTCATGAGAGCATGATCAAGAGGAGTATTCTCTTGTTATTGAAGAAGAGGACGCCCGAGGAAACGCTGGAGCAAATACGTTATGTTATATACGCTGTATGTACGTTATTCAATGAAGTGCAAAAGAATGTTGGCCCATAACGAAAGGTCGCAAATATTTTTATCAGTATGAACAGAACTGCCCTCCAATCAATTTTTTATACGAGTCGGCGGCTACAACTTATGATCATGCTCACCATGTAGAAAGGTGCATGTAGGAGATGGCTGTAAGCAGCGTGTGCTTCGCATATCAGAAGTGAGCGTTACCTGAACTATTATAGTAATTTGTAATATTATGGCCAAATAATTGGATATTTGTGATTATGTAAGTGACTTTATGTAACGAACCTACTACCTCATCCTTAAATCATATCTTACTAATCGTTACTTCCTAGTTGTCCTAGAAAGAATCTCCAGTAGTGATGAGACACGCTTTTATACACAGTAACCATGGCTGATCTCCTACACCTAACTCCATCCTAACACCATCTCCTTCACCTATACAGTAATGCGTAGGCGTTCTTTTCCCCAATAACGATCCCGTTGTAGCTGCTTGCCATCTGCTAGCCCATCTAAAAGACTTCGTTCCCTGGCTAGAAGTTCTCAGCTGATTAACGATTAACCTGGAACCCTCGCAGTTGACTTAAACGAAGTGATCTGAATCACAGCGGCGAAATATTAAAGAAACTTTTAGATGAACTTACTTTGCTCCCAAAGGATACCACACCTTACCAATTATATGAAGCTACCAAACGCACAAACCTCTACCACATTCAATTTCTACGTTCGAAAATCTTACGTGCCATAGTCAATGCTTGCTTTTACATTTTCAAAGCGTCATTTTTGCCTTAGCCAAATCCTGCTACCTGACCTATCCTCCCAAGCAAATCCAATCAAAGCCTTCTCAACTCCTACGGTTCCCCCGAAGCTAGCAAGATTTCTGAGAGGTTCCGGTGGTCATGCGACCATCTGATGCCTGACGATAGCTGCCCAGAAGGCAGAAGCACATCCTTAATGACCTAATTTGGTTGCCATTGCTACGAGTGTTAGCCAACGTGTCTGCGCTAAGGCAACGCACACACTTTATTCCGTACCTTATTGCTCCAACTATCATAGCATTAAACCATCTTTCATTAGTAGCCTTGCCATCTTTGTGCACGGGCAAGATTATCCACCTTGCCCTAGTAGAAAAAGGCAAAATAAAATGATGGTATGATTATAACTTTTAATAACTTCTAACACATCAAAACACAAATGTTATTAGGACTGCACATACTAATTTTAAGAACAAATAACCTAAGAATTATTAATACGAGTATGTGGACTAAGGTGCAGCATAGATCCTCGCCTCTTGGTTAGGTCCTGGAAACTAGCAGGTGGTAAGCTTGATTGATTCAGTTTGATTGATTGAGCAGCCAGTTCGGCGATCCATCCATAACTCTGGACATCTAACGTCTCAAATACCACTGTGAACACGCGTATAAATAAAAACTGATAGCTGATGAGACCTAACAGAAACCTATTAGGTAAAAATCGAAACTTCAGATTAATTTTCTACCGCGTTGAGTTTCAGCGGTAAGGAATCTTGCCTAAACTCCCACGACTACCTGTCACTGCAGTTTGCTCTAACTCATGCATTTCCTTGATCTTGAAATATTACTCACCTTCTTTTCAAGGAATCGTAGCTTTCTGGGTATCCTCCTTATCAGAACACAGGTACTGAACTCCAAGCACTGCGGCCATCGAGGCTTATTGTACCGTCCCCTTGAAAAGTCTATGCGAGGTTCAAGGTTCTATTCTCTAGTCGTTTTTGCTACAACTTCTATTCCGGTCTCTACACGGCGTTAGAAAGTACCTAGTTTTCCCCGTCCACCCCTCACCTCGAGAGGGAGACCAAGGTGTTAGTCGGAAATCAGTGTAACCAAAAGTAGCTGTTTGGCTGTAATATACCACGGTGAACCTAGTGCCGGGTAAACTCCCCTTGCTTAGAATGTCATAATCTTTACCTCTCCGAAGACAAGGAATCTGTCCCATGCATAAGCGCAACAATACTCTAGGATATGGCACGCAGTTCATTAGACTCAACACAGGTTGGTGGTGGCTAAGTGAGGCCGCGATGAAATAGGCGATGCGCCAAAGCTACGGTGTCCACTCAGCACGGACTAGCTGCTAAGATTACGCAGCCAACTTGGACAGACCAAGGGTCTCCACCTTTTCCTTCTCCCAGCAATCGTTCTCTTCATACATTTTCCAAACTTTTCCAGACATATGTACACATGTGTCGTGCATGGATACAAAAAAAACTCCCGGAAAAGTTTTCAACTCTACTAAAGTTGCGAGAAAAACTTTTAGGTATAGAATTCAATAAATCAATGCATTTAAAAAACTTTTTTTCTCGCAGCATTTCAGGAGCAATGTATTCGGGCGATTCTCAGCTCGTGGGTGGAGATAAATCGCGTGCCAAAAAATATTGCACATCAAGAAAACGGGACTACTTACTTCAGCTAATAAAAGTGAAGGTGATGCATAGATGAGACTTTGAATATGAAAATAATAATTAATAAAAACTAATAAGGTAGGGGAATTAGAGTATATTCTAACATTACTATACAATTACCGAGCTAACTAAATTAAAAACTAATAATAAATTATTGTTTGAATAACGGAGTAAGCAGTGATGGAGTAATGCACGACGACTGGCGAAGTCACTCGTGAGGTACATGAGTGACCTTTGTCTTGTCCATCTCTCAAGTCTTCTTTAGGGTAGGGGATGACTAGGTGGTATCCCCGCCAATACTCCCACTCCAGACTGTGGACAGCTGGTTGTTCCACTTCAATGGTAACAATTGGAGATGTTTAACATTGTATTTACGCCACCGCGGTAGGCAATACTCTCACAGGCGATGCGGCGAATGGAGTATCGTGAGTTAGGACCGATCCCAGTCTTGCTGAAGGTGACAAAGTTGTTTTCTGCTTAAGATATCACCTTCAGCGCCGGCCCCTTATTTCCTAAATATCTTCTATTGGATTCAAATTGGGAGAACAAGCTGCCCAAGGCAAAAGTTTTAACTGTTGCGTGCTACTATAAGAAGGTGGGCAAATTCACTCAAATTGAAATTTTCTCGGTAAGTGGCCAGCAAGGTTTATCACAACTGGTTTTAAGATCTGGAAGTATCGGTATGCATTGAAACTGCATTTCGTTAAGATTATAGCTAAACTCAATGTCTCTGACACCCCATTCCATAAGAACTGCCGTGATTAGCAGCGTCTTTCGTCCAGGAACCTTCCCTCCACAGAAACGAAACATACGGAATTCACTCACTAAATTTAATATGGTTCAATTGTTTGATATCTTTCTTGTACAGTAATTACAATTAAAACTGTTCGGTAGGACAGTTGTATAAGGGTTGATCGTCAAAAACTGCACGAAGTAGCGTAATATGTACATGCAGTCACATTCAGTTTCACCTGATTGTGATTTATGATAGTCTTTACGTCTCCACATTCAGTTAGAGAAAGACTAGAGAGAAGGTTTATGTTGGATTACCGTGGAAGACCATCAAAAAGTTGTCATTATTGCCATAGCTTTACATCTAGGGTGCAAGAAAATGCAGGAGATCAAGAGTGGTGTTCTCCTTAAAGCTCTGGATGCAATCTACTGACCAGAGTGTGGTGCGCCTGTTAAAAAAATACAGCTACAACCACCACCTTGCTTCTTTATCTTTTTCTATTTTTTGTTGATGAAAGGACCGAGGTTGCAGAGGGCGCGGACACTGCTAGCTAATTCATTAAGGTCAAACACCGGCAGTGCATCAATAATTCAGCAGCCAGCTCCGAATTTCCTTCTTTTTGCCGCGGCCGGGGCTCTCCGCCTGACCGAGTTAAATATTCAGGTATAATCTATGTATTTCAGGTAGTTTGTTGTTTGGCGCTTTTGCTGCGGTCCTTTTGCGGCAGCTTCCACCATTTCTGAAGTAATATATTAACATTCTACAAGATCTAACAGGAAATAATAACGACCACGTCTGATTTTGCAAATACCAAAAACAAAACAAATATGTATACACATGGCGCTGTGATCACTTACCTTTTTTCTAAATTTTACTTCTTGGGTGAAATAATTAAACAACCTTGTTAACTTCTTTTTTAGAGTTTATTCAGAGTCATCTTTTATTTATCTATTCTTACATTAGAAATCAATTCTCCTCATCAGCAACTTCTCAAGAATTAGTTTAACATATATAGGTTTCAGGCGCCATTGTAGCCGAGTGGTTAGAGGCAAGGCTCGCAAAGCAAAGATGAATTGCGGTACTAGGCTATGTTTCCGGTCTAGGTCTTGGACTTTGATTGTTTATATTAGCAGTTTACAGTAAAATATGTTTGCTAGTCGCCTCCGTCCGCGACACCTACTTGGGCAGTAAAGACTGCCGGAAAATGTAGGCAATTACTTTACTGTTTTTAATGATGGGAACACCTTCAGTAGGATTTTTAGCTGAATGGTTAGCGACCTTTTAATTCCCATGCGAAGAATCCGGGTTCGAATCTAGCTGCTGGATCGTTAGATTTTCTCATCCTAGGCGCTTCTTACAGTTCCAGTGTCCAGTCAAATGCCAATATTGAGAACTCGAATCACTAACATCATTGTATGGAAGTTTGAAAGGTAGTATTTCTTTGGATTCCAAGTCATACTGGAGTAGACAAGAATGAAAGGGTTGATGGAGAAGCAATAGGAAAGGCTACACAGTCGGAGGGAAATGTCCAAGTGTAGCCTAACGCCTAAAATTTTCCTTGAATCCCATGACCGGACAGTGATGTCTCCTAGGTAGAGGGAAATCTAAGGGCCAACAGCTGGATTCTCACCCAGGATCTCCGCTAGGGAACCCAGTACGCTAACCACACAGCTAATCCCTTGCTGACTCTCTATGTTAATCTCACTTCAACATCGCTGAGAGATTGTTCGATTGGCTTAATCTAGAGCCATCTTCAATTTCTTTCCGCGTAATAAAACAGGTACCGTTTTAAGTCTAGTGGTGTTGCGTACATGATCTGGTGAAAACTGAAACCTAAAGGAATTTGCCATCAAACAACACTTTACATTGAGCGAGAAAGAAAATAAACGAAACGAGGATAAAGTTGTTTGGAAAAGCTCGCCCAAGTCAAAAGATGTGGCAGGGGAACTTGCATCCTCGCCCTGGTCCTCCATCGATAGAAAGTAGTATAAAAAATCTCCTGAGAGATTATGTTACGTTTTGAAGAAGAAAAAAAGAGCTTAATGAATAAATACCAGGTTAAAAAGAGGTGTTTGTAGCGCAAGTTTGTAAGTCACGCTATGTGACCAACGCATTTTTCTCCTTAATTACAGAAGAGCACGCGAATCTAAAATAATTCCTTATAAATACTCAAGTTACGAGCCCACTGCCTTCCTATAACTCAGACTTACATGTATAACTATAAATAAAACTGATGAGAATGTATGTGCAATGGCTTACATAATTCAAAAATTAATTTAGTGTGAACACTCGAAATGTTTCCCATAAAAATGTTTTAAAAGAAATAGAGTTAAGTATTTGTGGTGTGTACAAAAATTTAAAAAAAGTTACTGGAACCATTTTCGGAAAAATCTGAAATAAAAAGCCATTCTGCAAAGTGGCACATCTTCATTTTTAGAATTTTTATTTCATATTTATGTCCCATTATTACTTCACAAGAAGTGGGAGTATACAAGACGCTGAAGAGACAAATTAGAAGAATCACACACCTGTGTGGCTTATGGTGACCATAATTAAAGCGCGTGCCATTTCGCACAGGATTGCTGCGCTTATGGTAGAACCAGATTCTTTGGCTTCGGGAGACTCAAGATTTTACTTCCTGATAACGCCACATTCTCTCTAAGCTTTGGCAAGCGAAGACTGGACTGCTATGTCTCCTGGCTTACCTGCCCAAACATTCGTTCGGACACATTTTTTGTTTGTTAATGTAGGGTCATTTGCCCCTGGGTTATTTTCAGTGCTCTGCCAGCCTCTGGGAAGTGTTCTCTCGTTGCATCGTCGGACAGTGAGCTGCAAGAAGCTTCTAGAAAGAGAAAATCTAAGGGCCAGAAGCTGGCTTCGAACCCGGGATCTCCGCGTTGGAATCCAGTATTCGTTGACCATTCAGCTAATTCCTTCCCTACTGATTAGTAACTTATATAAATACTTATTACTAAGTAATTACTTCCCTTCTCCAGTAATAACCTTAATTGAAATTCCTAAGAAAATGTAACAAATTGAAGTTATGGATCTCTAAGAATACATAAACAGATAAAATTAATTGATGGCTTGGACTAACACGTCAAGTATCTTGGCTTAAATGTGGACAGCAAAGTGACCTTTATCCTTTCGTAGAGGATCAAGTAAACTCCACAAAGATGAATGCAATACTACTCCTCTAGAAGATGGCGACCAGGTTGACAACTGCACTCTTGCAATGTCTGGAGACTGGAAGTGCAGCAGCTACTTGGTTCTGGAGCAGAAACTCCAGACAACTTCTTCAGTCTTGTGACAGACTCTCCTCGGTGTACTAGATTCGCCGCCGTCCATGAGATAACTTCCATAATCTCCCTACACTCCTTTATCCAAAATCGTTTGCTGAAACTCCTTTCCACTCTAGATTGTCTTCCTAACCCTCTATTCCATGAAATTGCCATTTACGGCCCTTCCATCCCTACAGTCACAAAATATTAAAACATCATCTTTTACGAGTACTATTCTATTCAGGCTAGAGTTTTGGCGCCTTATTCCTTGCGCAGAACGTCCTTCTCCTGTCTAAACTCCTAAATACACCAATTGGAGGGAGAGTATGTCGTGTGTTCCTCTTCTTTTATGTTGATATATGTATCTTAATGTATGTGTTTTGAGATGTTCTGTTCATACACGCTAAAAACGTTTATTCACAATTTAAGGACCTCAAAAGAGTATGATACAATAAAAAAAATCAGTTTCGAAAATGATCGCAGTACATCCTCTTTCTAAGAGTAGGAGAAATAAAAATGGCTGCAACCATTATTTTTTGAAAATATTATTTTAAGAGAAACCATTTAAAAGCGAAGAATGACGGGTGTATTGAGTCCCGCAGTTTCACTCATTCAATAAAATGGTGCTCTGGCGTAGACAGTTCGCGCTAACTAAAAATATGAAGTCTTTTATTTATTAGCCCTATTCATGCGCTGGACTCAATTGAATCGACCGCGCCTAAAACTGCTGTCCTCCAGCCACAAGATGCACTCAAATCGGTTGCCAAAACATCTAAATAATCTGTGAGTTGTTTGTCCATAATATAGATAGCATTTAGTGGCTTATTCTTTCGAACGAAACTCTTGTTAGCCTTTTCAAGTCGGCGTGTTTGTCAAGAGTGCCACCCAGACCGTACAAGAAGACCCAACGAAATACTCTTGAACATTTCCTGGCAATGTGACATTCAGATATCTCCATTTTCCAATAATGCCTAGCTTCACTATTTTCATAACTAAAGCTTTAGTCAAGCGAAGAAATTAACACAAGTTTCCCTAGGGTTTGAACCTCTACGTTAATCTCATCGAGGTTCCATTCCTTGGACACACAATTTTTAACATCAATTGTTTTTGATTGATCAATTGATTAGAACCAAAATCTGTGGTTTTCATCCCTTCCCTTAAATTATTATTGAGTGGTACTTCGTGGTTTAGGTGTAGTTAATTTAAACAAAAAAAGAGATCCTAAAATAGTTTTTGGATGCTACCAAAAGCCTATGTTGCAAATAAAGCTATTTATTATATATTTTTATTTCGCAAAGTTTTGTTCAAATTCTAATTTTTGGTACACGATGCGAGAAGCTCATTGTCAACAGCATAATCATGACGAAAATAAATAAATAAATGATTATGGAAACATTGGTAAATTATATCTAACGAAAAAATTAATAAAGATCTGAGATCAGAAAATAAATATTTTAATATTCCCTTAAACTAAAGTAATTAAGGTTCTTGGTCTAAGAGAAGAATTATAATTGTATGTATCATCATTATCATTAATGAAAGGTTTGAGGTTTAAGGTGTGCCTTGCCACGTCTGTCATTCTCTGCACAGCAATCTTCCGCTCGTATGACTACTTGTGACGTGATGAAAAATTGACAAAGAAGAAGTAAAAACGAAATGTTTGAAGTCATTCGGCCTTCAAATAACAGTTGAATTCATGTTTAAGAAAACGATGGCCTTAATCGTGTAGTATCCTGAATGAAGCCGCCAGGGAGGGAGCTTTAATGAAACCCCCAAAAGACGAAGATCTAGACCGCAAATAATGATGGAAACCAGTTGTAAACAAAAATGGCATCATCCCCAAGGATTTAGCAGTGCAATCAACGTTACCTGCTTCAGACACTTGGCAAAACTTCATGCCAAAGAAGAACCTTCACCTCATTGGCGCTGCAGACTTGCCGAACTGGCCGCTTAGTAACATGGCTGAGATGACAGGTGAGTCATTAGTTCTCGCTTTGCTCTGACTGAAGAATCCTCAAATGAAGTGAGAGAGGAATACAGGCGAATCTTTATGTTTGCATTTAGCAAATAGAAATGATGGAAGAACAGCCTTCTTAAAATCCTCGAACGGCCGCTACAGAATTTAGTCTAACATCCCCACTGAATGTCCAATGCTTTCCCAGCTACAGCTCTTTACTTACTTGCCTTGCACAATTAAATTGATTTGAAAGCTCCAGGCAGGTACTGTAAATAGTGAAATCCTCAATTTAAATCATAGATTATATTTTGCGAACTGAATTCTCCGTAGTAAGTTCTTTTTTTATTTATCTCGTAATTGAAATTTCTTTCTTCTTTTGATGCCCGTTTGACGGTTAAAATAAGTAATTCAGAGTGTCAGCAAACCATTTTTATAGGGTGCAAAACGTACAGAATTTTATCACTCCTTAGTTATTTGCCTATAGTCATGTCTACATTACTTGTAGAAGTATTTACTCTACTAACTGGTGAGGTTGGAGACAACTAGGTCTTCACGTGTCTGGGAGGGTGTGCGTACCCGCTTTAAAGCTTCTCTGCCAAAGTCAAACCGACTGAACAAAGCTCTCAGCTGCATAATGGCAGCCTCGGTTAGATCATATGACTATACAAAGGAGTCTTCACAACATTATGTAATCAATGAGATGACAAACACTGTGTGCTAACATCAGGCACCTACTTTCTTGTACCAATAGACTCTAACTATTGTGAAAACAAATTAAATTTCTAATTCAATTTATGAAATGCGGAATTAAATTTATTTGTAATAAGGATTTAATTGTAATAAGGATTCAAATATCAATAGGAGATAGGAAAGTTTTGCGATGAAAAGACAACTATCAGCCAGCGCCGGGCGCCATGGTATACAAATGATAAAGTTTGCGACAATAGCTGCTCCAGGTGCTCTAAGGCCCCACCAACTGCTCGGCTTCCATTGGCTGTCTCCATCTCGCGCTATTACTCACCGCTAATGAACACATTCACTCATTCACCGGCCACCAAAAAGTTCCTACAATTAATTGTATTCAAACCTAAACAGTTGATCACAGCAGATTCTTACACACGCTGGCTGCTCAGCAACCTTCTCTTACCTGCAGTCAGAAGAAGTATTGCGAACGTGGGTTTTATTTTTTATTTTGAATTTTTACTGTAAAGTTTACTAAGCAATACTTGAACGTTTATGACTTGTTTTTAATTAAGCTGCCGCACCGTTCCGAAACCACTGCAGTAAGGGATCTTAAAACACTCCGAGGAATGTACACAACCTGTAAAATTTGATCCTCAGCTTTTTATAGGCGACAAGGAATAGTGGGATGACTGTGATTACTGAGTGCAAGTACAGTTTAACGGCGGCCAGCATGAAGTGAGTTCCGCTGGGTTGGGGCAGCCCTTATATGGCCCGGGGGTACAATCTCATAAGGGCACTCACAGAATATTCACTGGATCCGGCTTTCTAAAGGGCCTTTACTCACCCTCTACAACGAGTCCAGTCCTACCCTCGGTCTACGCAAGAAATAACTTATTTAAAAGGCAAAGCGGGGGCTGGGCAAAAAAAGGAATCTTTTGAGTCTGTGCTTTGAACTTGGGAATCCTGCGCCTCGCTACACTGACTGGCCCTCAGATATTGCCATTAAACTATTCTCTTATCCTTCTGGCCACCCTTTACACCCCTGGTCACCATTACTCGCTTATTTTCCCTTCTTCAAGGCTTTCTGTCTGCTTCAATAAAACATTGACACGCCATCTTCCAGGACAACATTGCTAAAGCAATAATCCCTCAGTCACATTCCAGGCCCTTATTTAACCCAACAAACATCTTTCAACAATTTGCGGCACTTCCTAGGACTCTAAGAGGGTGTTAAACAAAAGGGGCGCCTCTTCGAGAAAAAGTCTAGTTATTACTTCTTAATACCTATCATACCACTGAAGAGGATTTTTTTCATCCGCTGTTCGTACGGATTTTGAGTTTTCTCCTGAAAAATAGATGTTGAGGATCTCTTAGTACGAGAGAACACGGTCCAGAGGCCGGCAGTGCACTGAAAAAAGCTTCATGCTTAAATTAAAAAAAATATATAATTTACAGTGGCGCATCTATACATGATTTGAGAACTAAGTTGGTTAATTTTCTATTTTAGAACTATTTTTAATGAGACGCATTATTTTTTTTAATTATGTTTAATGAGATTGTTTCTGAAAATATATAAACTAAATAATTTAACCAACATGATCTCTTTGCAGTTCAAAATAAAATATAATTGACAGCCATTAGTGTTTTAAACTTTGTGCGGTTCTTAGACGAAGAGTATTTCTTTTAATATTTACAAGCAAAAGCGCACCCAGTTTGGGATGTTAGGGGTAAACCGCCTCCTCGAAATTGTATGAAAAAATAAAATTTTCCCAAGAATACGCTACAAGAAATATGAATTGAAACGTAGACTATTCATATTATTCAGGAAGTTCCTGTTCTAGGGCAGGAATAAATGGCTTAGTCTCCTGCATTTGCATTGAAACAGGATTCCATCGGTTATCTGGTTTCCAAACGTAATTCTCTAACTTAAAAATTAGATGTAAGTTTAAATTAAATTAGATTTCGTGGAGGATGGCTAGTCGGCCTAGTATGAAGATGGAGCACCACTCTAGTCCTGTCTGGTTGGTAAGACGTAAGAGGAACTCCTGGGTAAAGATTGAAGGAAAAAGTTTTTATTACCAAACTCTCGACCATACACGCCCATCGACAAAAATACTCAATACGATTCTTCTTTCTGTCAAACCTACAAAGGTTCTCTGTTGAGAAGCCATCGGATGCATGAGTCTGGCCTTCAAGTGGCCTACGATCACTCGCATGGCCTCTCCGCAAAAGTTCGAGTAATACCGTGGTAACCTTAGGCTAACAATAAACTTTTTCGCCAGTAGCCTGAGATTTCCATGTTATTCTTCTTATTCCAGAGCTGTGTGGGATGTACTTCTGAAATATTTTCCCTTGCAGTAAATGGCTGAGGTTTTTGGGGCTGCCATAGTATAATCTTTCTGGCCAGCCAAACTGCCGTCGATTTTGCTGGGACATCCTTGAGACAACTATCTCTCCATTTGCTACGATTTACTTGAGGTGGTTGAACATTTTTTGGAATTTTCTCAAAACCGTCCGCTATGATTTTCTTTAGGCTTAGCAGGGAAAGGGGGGTTAAGCTCTTTCCTAAAGCGCATTCTCATTCTCTAATCCCATGTAATATTTTCGAGAATGAAATGTCTAACCGAAATTCCGAGTTGCAAGAATATCAGTACTCTCAGTCTTTTCGAGTTGTTAGTGATTTTCTAGGAAGTTGCCAAAGGGTTACATTTTCATAATTTTTAGTCTGATATTTTAAGGGGGTTGTCGCACGCATTCTTCGGCAGTGTATATTATCTTCTTAATTTATTAATATATAATATTGACGAACAATCTTTAAGGCTCAAAGTCGAAGTTTCACAATTTAATAACATAAGTTGCAGCAAGAAAAATATGACCATTATTGAGTATTCACACAATATTTGTAAAATTAAAATTAGTATCGCAAAACGAATGTTAGCAATGTTGTAAAATTTTGAATAATATATGAATAAACTCGAAAACTACACGAATAAAAAATAAAAAGTTAAAATATGTACATATTTTTGAAGGTAAATGTAGAATATACTCGTACACAAAAATATAGTAATGTATAATAACTTAGAGTCAGCAATTATATATAGTGGTAAAAATAATATAAAAAGTAAGGAATACGGAGTATGCAGTTATGAAATATTCTAAATATCAATGGTACATGAAGAAAAAGTGCGATAGTTCATTAATGTACCTAACTGATTGTAATGATGGTATGGAAGACTGAACGAAATAATGATTTGATGATGTACTTGTGGTATAATACGAGATATCTAATTTGGAATTAAATTCATTTAGTACTAATGAACAAGAAAATTAATTATTAGGGACCGGCTTCGATAAAATTGAATTTAAAAGAAATTGCTCTTTTTAAGGTAATTTAAAAGTTACTGACGACAGCAACTGCGAATTAGGCTAAACATATTGTATATTAGTAAGACATAAAGAAGTTTTCTGTCCACTTTTATTATAGTGGCTGATGAGAGGCTAGTAAAGAAGTTGTCTGAGATTAGACAAACAGTTTACCAGAAAAATCACGCAAAAATATTTAAATTTCCTAAGATTAATTTAAATTTTTCTGCTGAAACGTTTACAATTTTTGCGACTCTTAAGAATAGCTCGGCTATTCTATAGTTATGTTTAATGCACCAAATTCTGTAGAATGGGAATTGGTTACTCACTCATCAACACGCGCCCAACGTTCCCAGCTCGTTACGTCACCGGTAAAATGTATTTTTATCTCTTAAGGTCAAAAAATAAAGCACCTTCCATTAGAAAAAAGTGGAATTTTAATAAGAAATTACCTCTTGTTCAAAAATTTAATAAATTAAAAAAAATAATAATAACGAGATAAAGACTGGGAATAAAATTTTACTAAATTAATCCGTCGGGAGATTTGATAATTAAGGGGCATTAATAATGTATGAATAGCCTAAAGTTGCTAATTTAAAAGCATTAGAGTTAAAGGTTTAATTTATTTACTCTCTGGCACTTACTCGGGTAAGGGATGCCAACTGCCCCAGAACATCCCTAAAATGACCTACCTTGATCAAATGTTCCCCGGGCCCAAGAAAAAATCACAGCAACATAAGCCGAGTATGGGACAACTATCCAGTCGGAGATTTGAGCCTTCAAAGACTTGTATCATCCAGACCCATCAGAAATTACAAAATCCAAAAATCTTGAGACAAATGTGGTGTTTCCTCCTCAGGCTCAAAATTCTACAAAAGCGGTCTACTATAAAGCTCCATTATGCAGCGATGCCAGTAAGGCATCTAGCCAGAGTTGAGGGTATAATCACGACTGCACCTCTAATCACCCAGCTCATCCATAATTGTGAATGCTGCGATGCTGTATATTCTTAAAAGTCTATTTATGGCCGCAGCTATGGCGGATCGACCAATAAACAGGAGAGTGCCGCTTCTATTTGGCCAATCCACCTCCTAATTCGCAGTGGACCTAGCAACATGGCTATAACTTCTTTAGCAGAATGTACTTTTTCTAATCTAGGGCCGGGTGTAGAGGTTATCAACCTGGATTTGAATGTGTGAGATCCCCAGTTCGAATCCCGCGTGTTCCGCCTCCCCCCACCACACCTAAATTGATAGTCGTGGTTAGCTCCGCATGAAAATAACCTCCACCCTTCTGGAATGTCACACCGATTTCGAATAGAGTCACAAGAATTTAGTATCTTTAGCGTAGCCTTATAATAATAATAATAGCCATTTATTACACATTACATATACAAATACTATAGTACCTACAATATCTAAATCAGCCGAAGCTGTGTAATATCGGGGCAAAAACAAATCTATTCTCAAATTGATTTCCGTACCCTCATGTGTCTGAAACAGTAAGACACTCGACACGGCTATAGCAATTGAATCCCCGAAAATTTGTGAAAAATAATGTTATATAATAAAGCGCTAAGAAAAATGTAATTGCAACCTAGACTATATTTGGGGAATTCCAGCTATAACTCAAGATATAATATGCATTTGCATTAAAAGATGAATCTGCTGGGTAAAGCTTGAAGGCCTAGCGTGCTAGGCTCTCAGCTGGGTAAGAAAAAACTGAACCTGAGAAAAAGATTTTTTTTTGTTTTTTACTAAGCTTACAAAGGGTCGATATCTCAAGCTTCGTTGGGCTGGCAACAGTTTCAATCCAATTCAGTTTCGGTTGGGGAGCAAAGATATAAGATTTTTGGGGAAACTGAGTTCTTTTCTGAGAAGTTTATAAGATCCCGATGAAAGAGGTTAATGTAGAACCGAATCATAAATTTCTAGTCAAATAACTACCTACCAAATCAAAGTGAGGATCAACAGGTGTGCCAACGAATCATTCAAAAGCTAGTGTCTTAATGTGAACAAAAAGTAGAACTGTGATCAACCAGGCTTTAGAATATTGTTTTAGATACCTAGCCAGCTGCGAACGCATTGTTAAATATGTAGACTTGCTGATGAATAACTAACATGCTTGTGATATGTGAATGATGCGATGGTGCGGTAGATCGTACGGATGATTAGAAAGCATAGTGTACGGTTCCAATCGGAGCTCGGGGTGTTCCAACAGAAGATCGTCCGACGCAAGCTGCAGGTGCGCAGTGCTACTAAGTAATTATTTATTTATATATCTTGATCAAAGTTAGGTTGGCTGGACTGGGCTCTTCCCTGATTTATACTTCACACACGCCTATATTACGATTTACCCACACCTAGCCTCTTTAATTATTACAGCATTTCAGTACATATATGTTTGCGGAAGTAATCAGGTTTTAATCACCCTGGCAAATATTTCAATTGACTCGCTCGAGGAAGTATTGCAAACATGTCCATTTTGGAAAATTTGGACTTGAGCGCATGGTGCGTGTGTACGAACAGAGTATCTCAAAAACGGCTCAAACATGGTTTTCTTTTTTTCATGACAGTATTGAGAATTGGTCACTAAAGATTCACAAACCTAAAGTGCGCATTTACTGAACCAATCTTATTTTAATCAGTTCTCGAACATTGATATCGAATCAAAAAAAGCGATAAAGAAGTCAGCAAAACTAGGCTTTCGACTTTGATAGGCGATGATCTGGCTAGACTACTAAAAGCGGAAGAGGTCTGAGCAATGCTATTAATGCTACTTAATGATGTATTGGCGTCGGTACAGTAACTTGACTTGAAGTGAAGTTGTAAAGGGGTAGAGTTTTGGTTTCCACAGGACTCCACAAAATGACCATTTTTTCCGGAAAACGTTTCAGATGAATGTGATAAGTATTTAAGTTGTCAAACTATAATAATAATAATAATTATAATATTACAAGTAGTGGGGTAATATGTTCGAGAAAGAACAGATATAAGAGGCGCTAATAACCTCAGCTATTGATGCGCCAAAAATAATAGATAATAAAATATAAATAAATTGAAGAATTGGTTCCTTAGATTCGCACTCTCAGTAGACAAAGTCCGACAAAAACTTCAAATCAGAAGCAATAACAGTAATTTAACGGAATACCAAGTACGACTTTTCGTTTTCGAGATATTCCATAAAAACAAATGCATTTTTTCGTATCCGGGGGACTTAAGTAAAGTAATCGCCTATTTTTTCAGGCGGGTTTTATGTCCAACTACCAATTAGGTGTCGTGGACGGAGGCGACTAGTAAACATACTTTACTGTGAATTTCTCATATTAACCTTTAAATAAAATCCAAGGCCTAAGACCGGGAATCGAACCCAGTACCGCAGTGCATATTAGCTTTGCAGGTCTCGCCTCTAACCGCTCGGCTACCATGGCGCCTTCCAGGGTACTTAAACATGTGCTTCCAGTGAGAACTTAATTTCTAAAGTTTGACACGATTGCAATACTTCTCTTACTAGAAGTAAGAGAAAGTAATATATCAGCTAAGGCAAGTTAATGGTGCAAGTCGGTAGGCGACACTTTATTGCATTATTAATAAGCAAGAAGACAGGACCATAGGTTTATTCTTTCCCTGCCGACGATTCTAGTAGAGATTTCCATATTGTGGCCAGCTCGTGCGGGCCCGAGATGACGTGAATAAATAAACAAGTAATTTTCTTAAAAAAGAACTGGAAGCAAGAGATAAATAAGCAAGATCGAAATACATAAATTATAAAGACAACCAGCAGCCAAAATATCTCGCTCATCTTTGGCCAGAGCTCCAAAGTTTACTTCTATGGATCGTTTAAAGAATGTTTTAATTATTTCAATTTACATATTAACAAATGATATTAGTCTACAGCAAATGAAGCGTTCCCATCAAAACCAGCACTGAAGCCTCTTGATGTGGTGCAGCAACAAGCAGAGACTAGCTTTTAGAATCAAGTTCCATTCTTGGTGATACTTTAATTTCGGCCTATGGAGAGGTGGTTCTTAGATGTTCGTTGGGCGTCTAGCATGGGGTGATTCCATACCTTCAGACCCATTGGCGTCTGTGCCGGAGGCCAAGGTTGGGCAAGGAAGGGTCCCAGCTTCCCGAAACAAAATATGAGGAAAATATTTTATTTAAATTGCTTACAAATTTTGATACATATAAGTGGAGGGCCTAAAATTATCAGTATACAGAAATCCGTACTCTGAGTCTCATGGACGTAGCCGAGCAGTCCGCGCATTTTCGCCGGCTAGGGGTCTAGACTCCAGACTGATAATAGTATAGTATAGTACAAACTCACTGAGGGATATCCACTTTTTAAAAAGTGGTCTTCCAAAATTAATCAAAAATTAAAATGATTAAAATTAAATAAAATATTTTAGATGTTTTCCAAAATGTAAATTATAATGCACGTTTTAATCGAACATTAAACTGCGGTGATAATTCATAGATTTGATGAAACTCGTAGTTCCTTGTTTGTTTTCCTCCACATATTTTATCTCTTAAGGCATCAAATATTCATCGGAGTACTTTCCTTTCGGACATAATAATTTGTTCTCTTGAGTTTTGGGGATAGACCAAGAATGGGTGAATAATGGTCTGTCTAATATCTTGCCTGCAGACAACAGGGTAACTAAAGAAATATCTTTTTTTGGTCAACAGAAAAACAAGTTCTTCTGCAGCATGATACTGCAAGGTCCTACACTTCGCGTCAAACTGCCTCAAAAAAGGATAAGGTGAAGTTGAAACTTCTTCCTAATCCTACTTATAGCCCTGGCCTCGCTTCTTCGAATTACCACTTATTCCAGAACATGGTAAGTTTACATAAACGTTCAATAAACCTTCGCGGTACCAAATGTGTCTTTGACCACTGACGTGTTTTAGCGGATAATGCGTGCGGAAGGAACTGCAGAGAGTACAACCTCTAGTAGTAAAGTACTTTCACAAAACCTTATGATAGCGCACTATGGAGTAAATTGGCTCCATTTAATCATGTTTCATGGATCATAAATGTATTCGTATTTATTTCTAGCTGAAATTTATTTGTATGCTGTTATAGCCTGGACTGCTCCAATTGAAGGATTTGGTACTAAAATTGGATAAGGTCGCAATTAGTTCTATGCCGTGGAAACGAACTAAAGTAAAAATAAAATCTTTTACATGCTGAGAACGTGGTTGCGTTCACAGAAATATTGACTGCTGTGTATATAGCAGGCAGGGGTGGGAGATCCCTGCGCTGAGGACAGTTTGGCTGCAAGTACCTCCATAAAACTAAACTTTACTTCCGGAGCGCAGGTGTGGCGTCAAGCTCTGCCTTTAACACTTCAAAACCTACTACAATTTCACTGTAATTGTTTCCAGTCATTTCAATCTTTCTTTAGTTTTGTTTCTTTGCCGAACGAAGCACAACTTCTTTATTTTCTTCCCTTTAAACTTATTTTGCAACAGTTTTATTATAAAAGAAAGCTGAAAGTAAAACGAAAAATCTGCTGCGAAAGAGTAACTCCGATTCTCTTTCTCTAATCTCGCAGGTCCGCAGTGACTTCCGTCCAGCACAGTCAACAAAGGTACGCCTCTTGGGAGGGGTGGTGTGTTGAGGCAACGACGTGGCTATCCCAATCTTACTAGATATTCCTAAGAGCTTAATCAGTAGGTGTTCAAGCGGGATACATCTTCCCCGGGTGGAATGGGGGGGAGGTTTCAGGCATAGAGAGTGGTTATTCATAACAGCTAAAACTCTGCTCTGCTTGGGAGTTCCTTGGAAAACCTGGCTGCTAAGAGTTGGAGAAGATCAAGGAATCGACACCAGCGAGTGATGGCTCCCATTTTCTTCGTAGAACTTCTCTAATGGAGGAGTTTTTCCATCACCAGGGCAAATACATCACTGCAGCATATATCGTACAACACTTTAGGCCATGGACTTATTACAAAAATAAAAGTGTAATCACTCGAGTAAGAGGAAGTAATATGAGTTTTCGCACCAGATACCTCATTAGGGGATGCTAATTAAGCTGTCAAGACAATCGATGAGGTATTTCCGATCAACCAATTGAGAACTCGAAATCATTTGTGCGTGAATACTGAGGCGCTGTGGCATAATAATTTGTAAAATTTGAGACTTGTGTAAATAGACGGGAGAGCCGCATGTTCATTACGAAGTTGATGCAAATATAAGGTTTCAAAGGAGGGATGCCGCGAGATTTCTTCGTCTCCACCAACGCCCTCCTTTACTTAAAAAACAAGTGGAGTTATATTTACATTATACTTGAAATAAGTTCTTCTCTTTTTGGAGTAAAACTTGGTGTAATTCCTTTTCCCCTCTCCAAACCACAAAGTTGTTGGAGGAAACCATTCACCGTGTTTAGAACTTCCAATTGCTCACAGTTTCTACTGTCTCCAGAACGAAATGGTAAAAACTCTGCAGTTTGCTCCATTGTCATTGTTTAAACATAACTTTTACTTGCTCTCACTTGGTAACTAAAAGTATTGTGATAATGTCTATTTCTATTTTCCCATCCATTTTGTAACTCCCAGTTTCCTCTCCTGTCCAATTCCATACTGAATTTTTTCATCGAGGATACATCTGTTACGAAATCCCCGAGAGAAAAAATTAAATACAATTAACTCACACTATAAAAATACTATAATTCTCCCCCGATAGACTAGCTACTCCTAGGAGCTCGACAGGGCATGCAGAGAGAGGTGGCACATACAACTATTTGGGTTGAGCGTAGAAGTTGCTTGCGAGTAGCGTCTCTTGGTCGCAGTTTCGTTAAGGTGTCGCGCAGTTTCGTTGAGGTGTCGTGGAGGAGCGTGTCATGGGAAAAAGTTTATAGCCCTTTATTACTCAATTCTGCATGAATAAATCTTGCCAAACAAATAAAAATTGCATTCCTTAATTTTTAGGAAGAAATATTTTAAAAGCAGTTCCTTACAATAATAAAATGTGCACACCCACTCGCCTGCACATTGTAAAACTAACAGACGCCAGTAATCTAAACGAACACTGACTCTTCATGAATTCGATAAGTCATAGCCAGTGTGCAAACTTAATTGGAAATCGACGAGTAAATTAGCAGTTCCAATTGATTAAACTTTTATTTGCTACAAATTATAATAAAAACTTAAATTCGTGACTTTGCAATCTTCACAATTACACATACGGATGTTAGTAAATAAAGTTGAAGGAGTAGAGTATTAGAAAAAGTAAAATATAAAACACATATATAAAAGGATTGTAGTCTAAACTAAATGGAGAAGACTTGTTTGTGATCACAAGTGGCTCAGATAAGATAAGTTAGAGTTGTCAGGGTTTGAAGTTTTTCATCCATTCCATTCTGTAAACAGCAATGTTTACTCGCAGCAGATATAGGTGACCACGGCAAACACCCCATATCTCTACGACTTCCCTTAGCTCAAATATTGTGCTCATCCGCCTTATCAAAATACCTCTAACTTACCATTTACTAACAAGCTTATGTGATCAATTTACATTCAGTGCTAGACTTTTTTTAATGAATGGTCAGGAAGTAAACATTCTCGCAAGAAGAGCCCCTACTTGTTTGCTCAAAAATAAAATTACAAAAAACAGTTTGGTGTTAATAAATGAAGTTAGAAAGGATTAATATAGGAGGTCTGCTGGAAGGAGATATTCCGCATGTCTATTGCGGATCTGATCTCCGTATTTATAACAATGATGGCATTGGCATAAAAATCAGCAGCTCATTGAAACGGATCTGATTTCTATTTTCCCAATATTTTAATAAGATATGAAATTATTTTTACTTATTCTTATCTCTAGTAGTAGTAATTCATGCAAACTTTCTATTTTTTATCCGCCAGGAATTCTGTGTTCAGGTGCATGAACGTACTGTCAACTCGCAGTACTACTTACCGAGAAGGTTTTTTTTAATTTTCTCATAAAACCACTAGAAAAACTTGCATTGTTCCATATTTAAAAACAGATAAGCATGTAATTTGAAAGAATAATTAAATACAGTATATAATCAATCTTGCCAATGAATAATCATTACAATAGGAAGACAAGTTTAATTTAAGGATAATTACACATAGATTTGAGTCTGAAGGTTGGGTCTTGATCAGTCTGAAGAGTAAAACATTCCACACTGCACTAAAATATGATACTGGATGAAATACTCTTGCATATATTTCTAATTTTTCGGTTTTTGGTGGCTGATTCATTAGTTCAATAGGAAGAAAAAAATCAGTCGTCAAAATCAATGAACGAAAGCCAAACGAAGCAACAGTTTCTCATGATTTTTTTTGTTCGTGGTGTATCCAAAGATGTGTTCCGACACATCGTGGTGTATCCAAAGATGTGTTCCGACACATCGTGGTGTATCCAAAGATGTGTTCCGACACATCGTGGTGTATCCAAAGATGTGTTCCGACACATCTTTGGATACACCACGAACAAGAAAAATCATGACTGAAATTGACATTATTCTTTTCTTCCTAAAATATGATAGCTAACTTCTTGTTTAGAAATATGAAGCTTCGCCAGGATTGTGTGGAATTGAACGGGAAAATATTTTTGGACTCCTTTACATAAAATTAAAAAAATAAAATAAATAAATAAATATTTTATATAGTATTTATATAATAAATACTTTTCAGTTCATTGAAAAAAGCTATAAAGTTTTTATTGAAATTTCGCCGAGCTATTTTCTCACATTTATTTCAACCATTTGCCCCGGGAACGTTTTCTTGGAGAGTTCTCAGAATTCACTCATCTAAGATGTCTCTTCAGACACATCCACGTTAAAAATACATAAAAATATAACTGTTTAACCTCTCTGAAGAGCTAAATGAAGGGATATGTTACAATAAATGCCAATAAATAATTTTTTTTATTGAAGTTGTTTCAATCTGCAGTAGCTTGTGCTTCTTCTGCTTGCGCGACAATTGGCCTCCACTACTAGTTGCCCTCGTTACAACGCGAAATCAGACTCGACAGGTTGCCACTAAACACAGGACTGCAGAAGTAACCGCTAGAGAATGGTAATAAAAAGTGATACTTTGCAATTGTGGCGCCGAATGGTAGCTTTGTAAATTTATTGGCAAATTTAAATAAAATTTCTGCTGTTCTCGGTATCCACAGTCCGTTTATGTTAAATTTAGAAAATTTCCATTGCTCCCATAAATTTGATACTTGATTTGATAGTGTGATGCAATTAAATTTGACATTTCTGGAGCCGCTGAAGAGTTAAACAAAATGTAAATTTAAAATTTAACAATTATAGCAAGAGAAAGTTATTTGAAATTTTTTGGTATAAGCGAATTAATTTCTGAATTGACAATTTAAATAATTTAACCGAAAACGCCGTGGTTAAAACAATGTGATGTAAGGGAGGCCTAACACAGACTGGGGTGGAGGCTGTGGAAAGGCAAGCTTTTATAGAATTCCGCAGTAATCCTGCTAACTCGGAACCGAATCTCCTCCCAGATTCAACAACGAATGACAGGCAGCCATAACCAACTCCCCCGCCATCCACATGGTCCATTGAAAGCGCCAACCCCGGCTGATAGAACACCGCTTTGGAGTAGGCAAACCACCCTGTAGACAGAAACCTGCTTTAAAATAAACCTCACAGAGCGATAAATTTCAGAACACCCCTCTCCTGGCTCAGTGAACCAGCTTCTGCGTCCCGGCTGTGACGAGGCTCTGTCTGACAGCCTCGCCTGGACCAGCCTTGCGCCAAGTGCCTCTTCAAAAACCTTTGTTCATTTCCCCTTCTATATCATCACGCTTGCATATATTTCTAATTTTTCTCTGACTAACGTGGCCCGAATAACAGCAGTGCCTTCCTCTCCAAATAATACTTGGGTACGGCGAAATTCCAGCGAGGATCATTTTTGCTGCTGGCCTCGCTAATTGACTTAGTAACCATAATCAACTAATTCCAGTAAATTCAACTATAACTCATCAGTGAAAAAGCAAATTACATATAAATTAATATTATTTAAATTTCTACTGAATTAGTATTGAAAGGTTGGATGAATCATAATTTATACTCCGGTTTAGGTATTTATCAATGTATTGAGTTTATAACTGTATGCATGATCAGTATTCGTTTGAAATCGCCCATATTTTTCTCCTGGGTTGAGCTATGATGAGTTCCTATAGATTGGATTGTAATTCGAGACGATTGTCTTGCTAATATCTAATGAAAGCCTGTGTTTTTTAAATTTTAGCCAAAATATCCTCCTTATGCCGGGGTAAGTAACAAGCTCCTCCAGAGTTCAGGAAAGGGAATAAAGCTATGATACTAAGTTCTAGACTGATGTCCCAGGATTCAGACAGCGAAGATGTGCCTGGGCAATTGTGACTTGAAGAGATCTGAGGTATGTCCAGGCTGTGCTTGCTAATGGGCTTGCTCACAGGTTGTCTCAACGACTCTGAAAAGCTGATCTTAGAAACAAAATAGTACCTGCAGATTCTGAGAAGTTTGGAAAAGACTCCAATATACCTATTGACGGATTGTCATGCTATTATTGGATGTCTGGGGAGTTAACAGGCGTAAAAGGAGGATATAGCTTCCCTAAAAACCCCGTAGACTCTGAGACTTCTCAGGCATCTTAATTGAAGGATGTGGAGTATCGGCACCAGTAGGGTCCCAATAGTCGCTCGTACGCCCCTGTAAACGAACAAAAACAATAATCCTAATATGTACATGCAGTCACTAGATGAGGGGATCAACGAACTAGTCCGGGATCAAGTTCTCAATGCGGATTCAGCATCAGTTAGAGTGAATGCAAGCTAAGTTCACTGGATTTTGAGAATATTATTTACAGGAGTTGATTCCCAATCTTGACTTCACGAATAAACACGAATTGCTTAAGCTTAATTGTTATTGTAAAATTAGCTGTAATTCAGAATTAAAAATAACAATAGCATAAAGCGTTGTAAAGAAAGCGGTGAGTATACTTACAGAATGAGCATTGAATTTTATAAAGATGTTATTTGAATTAAAACAGCCTGCATTGTTTGCTGATTTTGAGTGCGATTGAATAATCAGATTTGTGTCTACAAAGTTCTGCGAGCTTATTTAAGTCTCACATCTTACTCATTCTATCATTCACACAGACAAATGATTTTATTCAGCAAATAAGTACACAAATATATCTGTCTGACTGTTTTAAAGTAGGTATTTAATTAAAAATTTATTTATATTTTTGTAAAAAATATTTAAATTTAAATTTCGATCTGACTTTAATTTTATCATCAAACTAAAAATAATAGTTTTTCACACAAATAAATCTGGTCCTAAATAACATTCAATTGAGAAAAAATCTTTAAAAAATAAATATTTAAATTTTATTAATTGGCAAAGAAAAGATATTAACGACTGTGGAAGCGACTATCTCCTTCCGGAGAGAAACCATTGCCCTTTAAAAGTGGTTTTGTCGCCAGGGCGTCGACATCTCATTCCCCTTCACGCTAACACGCAGTAGCACCTAAGAGATTAGCTAAGTGGTTAGCACGTGGAGATCCCTGGTTCGAATCCTGCTGCCGGCCCTTCTCTCTCCCTTCCATTTTTTTCCCTACAAGCGTCTCTTGCAGCACGATGCATCCAACGATGCTCATGTTGTCAATGACGAGAGATGTTGACACGCCTTAATTAAAAACAATAAATTAATAAAAAAAAAACCGTCAGGACGAATGTATTTCTTTGAGAAACACATGTTCTGAGGTCCTCTGATTTTGAAAAGTGGTTTTTAGGTGCCATCGAGATATTGCTAAAATTCAGTCAAAATCAGCCTTCCAGAGAAGTTATTAAAGGCATACCTTTAGCTTCTTTCTTTGGCGGTTTAAACAATCATTAAATAAATTTTAGGCCTAACTTTTTTAATCAAAAAGTGTTTTGCTGAGAAATATTATTTAGAATGAATTTCGGGAAATTTGGCACTGCAAGCTTCTGTGATGAGTTCATTTTTTATTTTAACATGGGAACCAAAATAAGATTTTACAAAATATCTTAGTTTGAAGAAACATTTGTGAGTTTAAAATTGAAATAAGGAAACTCACGGACTTACAAACACACTTAGATCTTACTAGTAAGAAAAAGGAAGAAACACACATAAATATGTGACGTACAAGAGAACTTTAAAAAGGAACATATTTTACGACGTACATCTGTGTCTGAAATAGCTGAATTAGCAGTGGAGTCCTTATCTTGTTGAAATGTTGCTGGTGCAGAACCTAACTTCTTCCCAAGAACTAAGCTGAACATTCTACCAAAAACAGCTTATTCATGAAGGCTGAATTGTCCGAAAAGTTACACACCAAGTACAGTTGAACTAACGGTTATTTCACTCGCCACAAATTAAATATGAGAGTTTTACTAAGAGATGTCTAATTTTGATTTCAATGAATTTGCATTCTTTTATTTAATTAGACGAGCATATGTGGAAGTTGTTAACATTTTTACTTTGTCTTCTCACTGTAGGAAACAAAGCATTGTAATTTTTGCTTTGCAATTCCAAAATTAATTTCCGGCTCTAACCTTCTCATGTGCTGGAAAATACTTCCTTTTTTTAAAGAAACAAATTTAAAGGATTTTTCTGAATTAAAGAGATGTACTAAAACAAAAATTAAGTACCAAGAACCACAGGGTTTCTTAAAAGTTTTACAATACAACGAAGTCCATATCTAGTTGATGCCTTAAACGGTAGTTTGTCGACGAAAATTCTACGAAAAAGTCAGTTGAAAACGCTTTATTAATAAAAACCTGTTTTAAATGACCATTAACGCTAATTAACCGAAGATGGGTCCAGTGGTTTTAATAAAATGGCTTTAATATATTCTACAAATCAAGTATTTCTTTTTACAAAGTCCGACGAATCAAATAATCATACTTTTATTGGTGTTATTGACGGCGGATCACGATGGAAAGCCCAATCAACCTTGCAGAATTATAGTCAAAGAAAATTCGTTTAAATTTTGACTAGTCTTCAATTAGTTTGCGAGGCAAAGTAAATTCTGCTGGTAAGGTTCTAACCAAAAATTATTGAGTAATGGAAACATAAGCAGGCTTATTTACATTGCGAACACGCAGGAGGCTTTCTTGGCTAAGGCTTGGGACGATAAAGTTAAATTAGTTGTTTGCATCCAATAGAACTACATGGGCATGGATAAGTTTTATTGACAGTTGGCGGTCGCAATACCCGCAGGACCTATTTCTCGCTCACTCTTCGCCTCCAACAAGGATGTCAGGTTATTCAGCTATACGTCGCCGTCGTAAAACTTGTCTATTATAAACTATTCAACCGGTGCGTAACACCCTCGCCACATTCTATTAACGCAGTGTACGTAAATAAATTGCCTCGAAACTCTGAATTTATAGTAAAAGAAAACTAGTTGACTTCGTAGTGTTAAGGCTTCTTTGACTTTAAAGATCACCCAGGAGCACACTAAAATAATAACTCAATATTCCTTGGGAAGATTTCAGATCAGAGGTTCATGCATAGAAAGAGGTAGGTCATGTCCAATTTCAAATCCTTTGGCTGCTAACTTGAAATTGCACAAAGCTTTACAAGGCCGTTCTACGCAATCGCTTTCATTCTTCCAAATAGTTATTTTGTTATGTAATGCCTATTTTCTCAGACGGACGACGTCCAACTACCAAATTAGGTGCCGTGGAGGAGACAGCAAGCAAACGTACTTTACTGCGAATTTCTCATATTAACCATTAAATAAAATCTATGACCTAGACCCGGAATTGACCCAGTACCACAATTCATCCCAGCTATGGTCCTCGCCTCTAACCGCCCGGCTATCGTGGCGCCTTACTATTTTTGTACACACTGGTGTCTTTTCTTCAATCCGAATCGTTACACAAGTGTAGAATGGTCGCACAAACTCGTTCTCCACTGTTCTATATAGAAATACCGATAAAAGCGTTTTTACTCGTTTTCCGTCCACTGCCGAAAAAACACAGAAAACTTAAAAAACGATTTTTTGTGAACTTGAAAACCTACGATTGCTTTTAACGTTGCTAGATATTTCATAGATGCAGGTCAGTAAACTGCACAGAAAAGCCATTTTAGAGAGAAGCTTAAGATAATCAATTTTATGAATACAAATTTTCATTTAACATGATGATGGGCCTACATCTGTTCTAAATGAAGTTCTTAATTAAAATGAAGTTTAAAAATTGTTTTTGAAGTAAAAGTTTTTATACATTATTATAGTTTAAAACTGCATATGAGTTATAGCCTGCCAACTAGCAACCATAGCGACTAGTGGGAGGGGGCGTGGTTGTGGGTGTTACTGTGGGCAAGGTCGCCATGAATGTTCCCTGCTTCTAATTGGCCAATCCAATCGCCCATATTCTACACCTTTTCCTCTGCATTCTGATTAGTTAATTATTTAGCACTATTTTTTTTTTTTTTTTTTTTTTTTAATGATTTAAGGCGCATCAACATCTGAAAATATTGGCGGCCAGTAAGAGTGGAACCTGCTCATGACAAATTCAACAAAAATAATGGTTTGGTATTGGTCCAAATCTGATTTGCCTTTAGGCTGAACAATATCGGGCCCGGTAAAATAATTGCGTGTCGCAGGAAAATACTGGCAGACTGAAGTGGCCCTCAGCCCGCAAACTAGGATCGTCATCGCACTTCTTAAAACCCAGTAATGTGCCCATAAATTAATTTTTCTGAAAAAATATTTCAAATAATTATTAGGAGCCATATGAATTTCACATGGTTTGAAGAAAAACGTCGAGGTGAAAAAGAATCATCACACATAAAAGTAAAAATTGATTCAGCAAAGTGGTATTCCATTGGCTGATTCCGTCCAAAAGTATATTGTCAGGTCCGATGGTAGCATCTCAACAAATTTGAATTTGGCCTTAAATTTCCCATTTTTAGTTGACCACATAGTTTCTAACAAAAAGGCCATGTACAGACCAATTTGTAAAAACTACTTTTTCGTAATTAAGAAGGGCCAAAACGTGTGTAACCAGTAAATCTCAAAATGTGCAACGCAGGCGAAAATGAGGACATTATTCATTTTATCGGTAGGTGTCCCATTCTATCAGATATTAGACTGAGTATTTTCAATAGTCGGTTTATTGCCAATATAAAGTGCATATAGTTGTTAAATAGATGAAATTGGATCCTGCTTTTCCCTTACCTTTCTAAAGCCTAGACTTGCAGAGAATTAATTATTTACGAGTTTAATTTTAATTAAAAGTTTTGCTTTTTCATCTTTATTTCCTTACTGATCTCTGGGGTGCTAGCTCCTACTTTCACTTATTTCTATAAGAATATTGGAGCTATTGAAAACTCACTATCATTTGTTTAGTAATACCTTTTCTTATAATAATTATTAGCATATTATTATTAATTTTTGTTTTGTTTTCTGTATATTTTACTATTCAGTGAATAATTGAAATTTTTATTTCTACAGGAACATTTGAGCCGTTCACTGCACAAATCGGTTAACTCCACTTATCATCTTATCTTAAATTTAAGGACAAATCACTTCGTTTAGTCATAGCTTTTTATATTTATAATAAATTTCCCAAATAATAAAGATTAACACCATTGAACGACAAAAAAGTTTTGGCCATTAAATAATAAATAATTTATTTCAAAAGCCATTTTGTTGTAACTCCGGGCTCTAATGTAAATCATTGCAATAATTCAACTCAAATTCAGTAAGAGCCTTTAAATGATAACGGTCAATTTATTTGAATTTATATTAAAAACTGAATTTAAAAAAAACATGTTTATTATTTCATCTAATTTTTCCACTTTTTGGTTTTATGGAGTCAATCGAGTTGTGCAGTGAACGGCTCATTTTATACTTGTATAATTAGTAGCACGTACACAGCTATCGGACAGGCAGACTTTTGTCCACTGTCTAAAAGTGATTGCTTTTATTTTCTGAATAAACACTTTATTCCATCACTATTCACAAAAACATTTGGGAAGCGTTGAGAGGTGAGTTGCCCCCCCAAGAACCCTTCCAGTTTCCTTTAATCTTCTTCAGGATGTCTTGGAAAAGCATAGGAGAGGAAGAGACTATTAGAGTTTGGTATCCCCGCCGACAGGTTCCTAGAACTTGAAGTAGATGCGTCACGAGGGATGCTGTAAATGGCGCTTGTTTGGTCGCAGAGCAAAATACCTCCTTAACACAAAAAACTTCTATTAGACTTTAGATTCTCCTCCATCCATTGTTTTCTTCACTGCAGTGATTTATCATTATAGTTGTTTCAGATTTTTTTTTTTTTGTTTTGTTCCTTGCATTTCGACAGGTTGTGGGTTTCAATCTGAATTAAATTGGTTTCCAACTCAATTTGGAAAGTTTGCTTCGATCACAATACTTGTCCTTAAGTAAATATTTCGATATTTCGATTTTATACTAATGTTATTGTTTTGAGTGTTGATCTAGGTGCCAAGTTTCTGTCTGTAGTCTGTAAAGCTTTGCAATTCGTTTAGGTCTATAAACCATTTCAGCAATTTTTAATCAAGCAAGTTGGTGTGAAGTTGCATAAAGTGGGCACTAGATGGCTCCACGGTTGACTGCCATAACCATGTATTTTATTACACTTGTGATATAAACTTTTAGTGGAATATTGTAAAACTGTGAACACGCTGTATTATTACAGAGCGGACGGTGCGGGGCGGGCAGAGTTGGTCCGGGCAGCTTGATGGATTGCGACATGAAGCTCTCTCCAACCTTTTATTATGATAAAAACTTAGGGCTGCAAGTACATGCCTCTAAAGTTCATTTTATCTTCCTCGTGAAAAGAAAACCCCCTTCGGCTTTTACATTTTTACATAATAAGAAGGGAGGTCAGAGGTTATTGAGAGTTGATGGAAGTCCAATGTACCCTGAGACCCGGCTGAGTGCGCAGTTTGGTGCAGCTCAGACTAGATGGACAATGTTCCGCCAAAATCACTCAAAAAGAAAAAAAAACTGGTGAGAATCTGTGGTAGGTTTAACTCTAGAATACAAAAACTTTTTACTCCTTACTCACAGAAAGAGGACGTAATGCAATATTGTCAAATTTTGAGAAATTGAGATTTTAAAAGGAAACGCTTGCTTAACAGTTCTTGAGAGAATGTAGAAAAGACCTGCATAGGGGTGAGCAACCTGCACTACTCAGAAAATTTACATAATTTAGGTACTCACACGACTTTCTCACAACGCTGCTTACGTAATCAAATTTTCTTTAAATTTAAATTTTGTAATAAAATTTAATTGATTTCAATATTATTAATGTTCACTTTAAAGGTACCATTTTCGAAACAGGAGCTAAAAACTACAAAAATCTATTCTGTGAAATACCATTTCGGTGAGCCAACTTTCTACAAATTCGGAATTTTGGTTGAGTAAACAAATTATTTAGTTGCGCATTTTTCAGAAAGCGTCCAAAACAAAAAAACGTTCAAACGTCCAACTAACAACGAAGCGTAACATTTCCTCAATTCACTAAAAAGTAGCTAGACTGGGGTTCGACCGGGGATCTCCAACTTCTACCATACCCCGTTAAACATTTAATTCTTATAAATACTTATAGTCCAAATATCCACAGCTTTCAGGAAAAGCCCAAGCACACCTGTTAGGCCCTCGTTCGAATTTCCTGTGTAATCAAGTTGTGTGCAACACGTAGACTTTGCAAGGAGCAGTAAAAGCTCTTGTAAAGTTAGTTCTTAAAAAAATGAATAAATAAATCATTATCACGAGATTAATATCCGAAAAGAGAATGTGAGCAATTGATGCGTCCTCCATTCCTTTGTTTAAGGAATGACAAAACCATGAAAGCCTGACTCATATTCCACATCTTAGCAATAAAATCTTAGCCGGAGATTGGAGGAACTCTGAATTCATCTCATTGATGGCGAGGCTATCTGGCGTCACAAACCACCCCATCGTTATTATTTCGAACATTTTACACATATTTTGTACGAATTAACTCTTTTTTAATTTTACTTTTCTTCTATAGATAGTGTTTTCATTCCTGAATTATTACTTTTAAAAAAAGGTAGTAAAGTGATCGCATATTATTGGTTAAAATTACCTTCAAATTACATATAAAATTATTTTTAATTTCTGTCTTATAAAAATATCATTAAAAAAGAAATAATCATCAAGGAGCTGCAGTTCAGTGGTTAGTGTATTGAATTCCCGTGCAGAGCTCTCAAATTCGAGACCCACCTGGCTTTAGAGTTTAGATCTACAAAGGCCTTTATTGCTGCGTTATGAGGATATCGTGTTAGTGTTCATAACAGATTTCTTTTTCGTTATATATATACACATATGACTCGTTGTATATATGACTTAAGGCGCGTCAACATCTTGGGTTATTGGCGCCGGTAGCTTTTTTCAGTGCACTACCGTCCTTACGGACAGTGTTCTCTCGCCGCAGACAACATTCTCCATCACCGGGCAGGGAGCTGTAAGAAGCTCCTAAGAAGAGAAATTCTAAGGGCCAGTCGCTAGGTACATATCGATGGATGGAGAGAAGTTACATATTATAAGAAAAAATTGTGATACGAGTGAAAAATATTAAATTGAATTATCCTAGTTTGTTGGGTTGTACAGCGGTACTTTTATTCACTTTAACAGCTTCTGTTCAAAAGAAGAGAAAAATGAAAAGTAAAAATATAGACGTGATAAAAGAGGGGATGTAAATAAAAGAAAAGGGAGCCATGCCTCTAACTAGCTGGAGAAGGAAATTGAATATTTGGTGCCGGAGGGAGAGCGAGCAAAGTTGTGGTTCACACATTAATTCTTGCTTTATCATGTGACACTAATACTAAACGCTTATTCCGGCCATACTAAAGCTCACCACACTAAAGCGCTCTTTTTCAAAAACTTATTTCATTTCCAAGTTGCAATTTTTCAGTGGAACAAGAAGTTTGAAGTTAAAAATAAGGGTCTGCAGAGGAGGCGTAGCCTTCCAAAACAAGAGCCTTCTCTTCCAACCTCATCCTCTTATTACTTCATCTTGCCTTTTATAG
Organism: Rhodnius prolixus; assembly: GCF_049639745.1. Lineage (NCBI taxonomy): Eukaryota > Metazoa > Arthropoda > Insecta > Hemiptera > Reduviidae > Rhodnius > Rhodnius prolixus. Next base: position 15,137,328 of record NW_027411625.1, on the reverse strand, counting down.
GGAGAGATTCTTTTTGCTTACTTTCTTTATGTTAAATTAACACCTTCCAGTCGACTGTGCAGAACAACCATTTGTTTTCACCCAACTTTTCACTTCCTGCACCTACAAGGGATCTACGCTAGGGATTTCCTTCAAGGATACACTAACAAAAACATTTTTATCAATTAGCCAGTTAGAACGGACTCAAGGCCTGAGCTAATCAAAGTTCTTTTCAGACCAAGTTAGATGAAAGAAAAAAGGAAAAATATACCACTGTGAGCCTCCACTAACTACAGTAAGGAGAGCTTAAAAAGGCAGGAGAGATTTCCTCTATTAGCTACCTCTCCGCCAACAGGCTGAAAAATTGGGTATAAGCGAGGTCTACTCCCAATAGTCTTCAAATCGAATCCACGATTAGCGCTCAATCTGTAACAGTTCGTCAAAGCCACATTGTCAGTTCTCTGTTGTTGAACCAGCTTACCCTACCTTTTATTTCACCACTTCATAATGGCTTATTGGCTAATATTGTAACTTTTCAGAAATAATCGTTTTATTGTGAAATATTGTTCGTCCACCTTTTTGTCGACTGATTCAATAATCCAAAAAGAAGTATGATTACTGCCAATTTCAGTCATAATTTTTATTTATTTTTCGCCAAGCTTTTGATTTGGGGACTGGACAGCCCAAACAGGGAGCTTGGTCTCTGAAGAATTATACCAATTCTTCAGCTTTTTTCCTTCCTCACGATTCTTTGATGTCCAGGAACCCAGAATAGGCTTGCTGCTTTCTTATAACCTAATTCGTAAATCTTCTTCAACATACTCTGACCAGTGTACGTACTGCTCTCAGTCCTGATTCTATGTCCTTTATTGATCTATGTCAGAAGATTCTACTACCTACTTCATATTTTTCATTTATAACTTCCTGCATATAACTAGGCGGTAATTCCTGGTTTCCTTATGATAAATAACCAAAGATAGTTAAGATTTCTGTATGAACTAGTGGACTGCGTCCTTGCTTTAACTCCCTCGAGGAACTCTCAGGAGGCAATTCTGACCCATTAAGTTTAACTCCCTCTACACGTAAATTCAGCATTACGAATGCAATTACCTCCGGTTGCAATGCTTAACGAGAAAAGTAACGAAATTTTAATTTCGGCGTAAATTAAATCCTTTGTTTCAGTTCTATTAAGTGCATTTGAAACCAATTACGGAAATGTTTATTCACTTTGATAATTGCTTGGTAGCATTGTCAGATGATGCATTAGACGGACCATGCAGGTTATTACCGAGCCAGTAATCTTACCTCATCAAGTCTGCATAGTAAGGTTATATTCCCTCGAGGATTTCTTTAAATACTTGTTAAATAATTTATTATTTATTAGGAAATACAAAGTGTGTGGCGGAACAAAGTGTAATGAGTGTCTGGCTTCAAAGTGGAGTACTTGGGCCTGGGAGACCCGGCCGGGCGTCACGTGAATGCGCCTCCCTCGTGCCTCATTAAAATCTCATGCTGGGTGCATCGGAAAGTGCTGCCAAATATTGCCTGCACACTACACACACTTTTACCTCAACAAAACTAAGAACCTAGTTTTTTAAATTCATTTCTTTAATTTCTTTTTACACCTTCTTCAGGATAAATAAACATTCCAAATTATTTTTTGCAAATAATAGTTCAAGTGTTTTAAACAAAAGTTTCTGCTGAAGTGAGAAATGATGCGAGCCAGTTTATAAGGACGGAAGATTTTAATACTTTTTTTGGTTCAAAATATTTGTGCAAATATGCATTTTCGTTCTTGAATGCGATTGAACTAAACACTGGTTGCAATTTCGGATATAAATTTGGAATCTTGTTCTAGGATTAGTTTAAGTTCACTCGAACTATTTTTTGAGAAACTTGCATAATCTATGCAATCATGTGCGATCAATGCGACATCAAATTGCAAACAATATTTTTTTCTTCTACTTTGTAGATTCATTTTTTTTAAATTCAGAACCAGTGCTATAAAAATAATTGATTTATAGGTAATTTAATGCTAGTGTTAGTTACATTTCTTCAAATTTAGGTAGTCTTTTTACACTCTTACAACACAAGACTAAAAAAGTATACCACAGCACTTTACTTAGATAGCACAGAAAATCACATACAAAAATTGTAAATGTCAATGGCATAAGATAATAGTTTTTGTAAATTAAGTTTATTCAAATCAATGTAAATTATAACTCTACTGTAAAATATGTTCTACAGCCCTGACGGTGACCCTAGGTCGAAAGCTTGGCAAAATAATACAAAAATCATGACTGATATTGGCATTATTCTTTCTTCCTTCTAAATAACTGTAGTGTAAAGGAAAACTAACACTTTAACATCAGTGGCTTTCTCTGGCACTAAAATAGAGGGAAGTGGAATATGATGTTACGATTGATGGTTGGTCATAACATTTTTTCGATAGGGCAGGGACCGCATACTGGATTCCCACACGGAGATCACGGGTTCGAATCCAGCCGAGTTTCTCTTCCCAGCAGCTTCTTATAGCTCATTGCCCCGTGATGGACAGTGTTGTTTGTAACGAAAGAACACTGCTCGGAGGCCGGCAGTGCACTGGAGAAAGCTCTGAGCGCCAACAATGTTGACTCGCCTTAAATTTAAAGAAAAAAGGCAGCCTTCGGCGAGAAGCGTTTTCGACTGTTTGTCTTCTGAACAACTGAAACCATTTTAGAAAAAATAAATCAAAGAATTGAACCAAAACAAAGTGTGAAGGGTACACTTCTCTTACAATAAATATAATGAGGCATACATAACAGCTTCAACTCAGCCCCTGATGGTCATGTATAGCTGCAATATGGCAATCCAGCTGTGTAGTACAGGTTAGTATCTGTATTAGCCGGCGCATTTATAGTACAGCGTTATTACGCAACCGGTATGCGACGGCACATTTGTGCCATTTCTTGGTGGAATAAGTGCCACGATATGTTTTTTCAATATTAATGGATCCATTAAAATATAAATGGATGTAAAAACTGGACTCCACTTATCAGTTATTGTGCTGCTGCCTGGAAATTCAGATATGAGCACCTTTTTTAACTATTAGATAAAATCCAAGGCTTAGACCTGGAATAGTACCACCACCCAGTACCACCACAACACATCTTGGCTTTGCAGGGCCTCGCCCCTAACCGCTCAGCTAACGTGACGCCTCCTTAAAAATTATTATTTCTAAGGTCAACAATTTATTTTTGGTTATTTAGTTAGTCCTATAGGTATTGGTCTTCTAGGGGAACTGACTGCAACTCATTTAGCGACCAATAAATTTGAGTACCAACTTACTCAATGGATTTTTCACGTTTATTTTTAATTTCCTCGAAAATTCCTTCTGTTGGGTGAATTGAGCTTGGAAGAAACTGGGAAATTCAGCCACGGTGTCCGAGCTGTCTTCTCGTCCGTGTGTTCTGTGATGTAAGAAAGGCCGTTTCACTCTGTCTTCTCGTCCGTGTGTTCTGTGATGTAAGAAAGGCCGTTTCACTCTGTCTTCTCGTCCGTGTGTTCTGTGATGTAAGAAAGGCCGTTTCACTCTGTCTTCTCGTCCGTGTGTTCTGTGATGTAAGAAAGGCCGTTTCACTCTGTCTTCTCGTCCGTGTGTTCTGTGATGTAAGAAAGGCCGTTTCACTCTGTCTTCTCGTCCGTGTGTTCTGTGATGTAAGAAAGGCCGTTTCACTCTGTCTTCTCGTCCGTGTGTTCTGTGATGTAAGAAAGGCCGTTTCACTCTGTCTTCTCGTCCGTGTGTTCTGTGATGTAAGAAAGGCCGTTTCACTCTGTCTTCTCGTCCGTGTGTTCTGTGATGTAAGAAAGGCCGTTTCACTCTGTCTTCTCGTCCGTGTGTTCTGTGATGTAAGAAAGGCCGTTTCACTCTGTCTTCTCGTCCGTGTGTTCTGTGATGTAAGAAAGGCCGTTTCACTCTGTCTTCTCGTCCGTGTGTTCTGTGATGTAAGAAAGGCCGTTTCACTCTGTCTTCTCGTCCGTGTGTTCTGTGATGTAAGAAAGGCCGTTTCACTCTGTCTTCTCGTCCGTGTGTTCTGTGATGTAAGAAAGGCCGTTTCACTCTGTCTTCCCGTCCGTGTGTTCTGTGATGTAAGAAAGGCCGTTTCACTCTGTCTTCTCGTCCGTGTGTTCTGTGATGTAAGAAAGGCCGTTTCACTCTGTCTTCTCGTCCGTGTGTTCTGTGATGTAAGAAAGGCCGTTTCACTTGTTCCTTTTTTGCCCAAGTTTATGAAAGACCATTTGTTCAATTCTTCCACTTTGATCTTCCCCTCTCCGGGACCGAAAGTCTTTGTTGAAATACTTTGTACTCCACAGGTTTAATTGAAGAACTTTATAATTCTTTTCTTTATTGTCTACAATTTATTCCCTTTATATAAAAAAAGAAAGTAATTTGAATAATTTTTTTTAATTAGGAAATGAAAAATTAAAATTTACGCTTCATTTTTTCCATCTAAAGAAATATGATGAGAACAAATAAACATTATAAGCTTGTCTTTGTGTTTTTGTTTTGTAATACGTCAAGTTAATTTGTACTAATTAAATGAATGTTGACATTTCCTAAGAACTGAATTATTTCTGGATATATTTTAAATTTGATACATTAATTTAGCTAAATCATTTTCTTTGTTTACCGAAAATGTTCCAACAAAAAAATAAAATTAAAAAGTTTTAGCGCATTGTTATAGAATCTTACAAACAAAATAATCTCAGAAAACACCAATTTGGGATCCAGTAAATATACCTCAGGCAATCGAGCTGTAGCGCTCTAATTCGAAAAGAATCCAGTCTCTCCAGTCCGCGATTCTCCCCCTAAATAAGTCGCCTGAGCTTCCTGGTATGTATTCAATTTACAGCCACCTAAATATTCCCTACATCAACCGCCTAGACGATTTCCGTTACAAACATTCCCATAAATCACTTATCGTTCACCCAAACTCCCACGACATCCCAGGAAATCCTAGACACTGGCTGAAGCACCAGACTCCCTTGAGTTGCAGTGGTCCAATAATAGAGTCATCATTGGATGGCTACTCCCCCTTATGCTGCAGCTGATAGTTATGCAGTATCGTTATATTTACTAATTGTATATTTTGTACAGGTGTAAATTTAAAATCATGTTTCTCAGATCGATATTACGCTGCACATTTGGCTAACACAATATACCTAAACTGACACAACATACCTTTATAGCTGACCGCAGTTTGCAGCAGATCTAGCTATGAAGGGCACCTAAAGGGACTTCAGGTTTGTTAAGTAGATTGTATTGTGAGAGAGTACTGCGAGAGTTCGCGTCACAATTTTCCAGAATAGGACAGATTGCAATCTGGCAGATGCTAAGTGTAAAACTACATATCATGCTAAGTTAAATTCATTCGCTATGTAAGTGAGAACATTGCTATCTGCATTCATTTACATACTGGGGATATTATCTTGTAAATTAGTTGTTAATTGAAATTTAGAAATCAGAGTTACGTCACAATTCGGGTGTTGAAGAAAGTTTTACCATTGAAGCTAACGAAGATAAAATAGCAATTTCAGACGAAAATTAAAGATAAATATTTAATTGATTGTTTCTGAATTAGCAGAACGTCCTTAAAGAAGCAATTGAATTTTAGTAAATATACAAATCAAAACTCACATACCACCTCATACACTGTATGTCAATTGTATACAATTAATAGTATTGTCAAGGCGTCACGGTAACCGAGCGGTTAGATTCGTGGTTGCAAAGCTAAGAAGTATTGTGGTACTAGGTTCGATACTCGGTCTAGGTCTTGGATTTTATTTAATGTGATTATATGAGAAATCAATAGTAGCATATTTGCTATCCACCTCCATCCTCGACACCTGGTGGTAGGTAGTTGGTCGTGAAGGCTGGGTGAAATAATAGGCATTCAATGATTTTTTTCGTCAATATTATTACCTCATTTATGCTGTGAAGCAAAGCCCTGGGCGACCCAAGATCCCTCCGGGAACGAGTGTTTAACTAAATGAAAACATCACCACTTTGAGCCGAGTATAGGGCCAGAATTCAGACGCGCACTGTGCCATCAGTGGACTGTATCCATAAGAACAATCACTCTCTCCACCATAAATCGATCTGTTCTTATCAAAGCAATCAATTTTAAAATAATAGTGAAAGATATTAAGGTGTCTAAAAAATTTACGAAATCGGAAGTAACTTTTAGCAGCTATTTTCAAGAAAAGATAAAAAAGCCATTTTCATTTCAAAATCCATAAGTATTAGAAGTGTTAACACTAGCGAAACGGAATTCTAACTTTGAGCTTTTAGTTGTGATTTTTACCCGAAACTAATGGAGATCTTCTATTGAAACAAACCAATATTTGGACACAGACATTGCGGTGTTTTTGTTTTTTTTTAGTTAATTTATTTAATTTTGTTTTAATTTGGGGAGTTCCGAAAACTTAATTTTCAAAATTTGACAGGAATACAGTTCTTTCTTTACTTATGAGTAAGAGGTAGTCAACAATTCTAAATCTTAGGAAAATTTGGAAAATCTCAACTATAAGAAATTTGGTAGTAAAAGAAAATCGTTTGGGTTTTTCACGCTGGAATTGTGTTTGAGTGTGTGTGTTAGTGTGGAAAAGAGGTTTTGGGGAGAGAGGGCAGGTGTAACTCTTTATAGTGGTCGAGTCAATATGTGCGGCACGTATTTACCTGAGGTATTTGCAGGCGGCTGTACGCGCTCTCGCTCGGCACACGCACATGACCCCTACAATATGTAACAGATTCAAGCGGGCCCAGCTCGCGCATTCGCCAGTCACACCAAACGTACGCGACAAAATATTACCTCTATTTGTCATGTGTAACAGTGTTTTCACACCTAAACACACACACGCGCCCAATGTCACCCTATTGTTTGGGGCGTGTAAGATATTAGAAATGGCGTTATATTTCAATACGCCGGAGACTGCCAAATCAAGTTGCTCAGCCATCCAAAGGGTCTTAACCTTCTATCGAAACCAGATATCTTAAGTGCGGGTGCAAAATTAAATAAAATCTGTTGAGAAAGTAATCTGCTCACACAACTTTGTCTTACCCTTACATCCGTAATTAAATTTTCCATGAACTTAAGAAATATACATTAAAGCCCAGCTTTGTCAGAACCTCAAAGTGCTAAGCATATCCATTTATAGAGTCCAAGTTCAGTGCAAACCATTTGGCCACTGCTTGGGAAGAGTAACAGAAAACTTGAACACAAAAACTGAACTATCGCTTTGCCAGTAACTACAGAAACTCGGAATTTCATTAAGACATTTCATACTAATAACGCAAGTGGCACTTTAGAGGCATGTGCCTCTACTCTCTCTCCTACAAGTGCTCTGAACCAAATATTTGTACTTGATATTTATTTTAAGTAATTATAGTTTAGTTTTATAAATTATCGTTTAAGACTGGTGGAAGTATCTGATGGTTGGGCAGGATAATGGAGCCGTTAGGTGGTGGTCAAATCCTTGGTTAGGTAGGATTCCATTGTCCTGGAGCATACATCAGGTTTTCGGGTGAAGGGAGCAGAAGTTCAAAGGTTCAAAGAGTTGGTTACAATATTGTATTATTCTGAAATAGTAATGCTTCTAACTGAGCTTTTGTGCAGTGTGAAATGCGTTACTCTTCAGACTGGTCAAGTCTAATAATAAGTAATTCATTGGCAAAATTGAGTAAATTCTTATAGCAATTATTCTTTTAATTTATACGCTTACCTGGTTTTAAATATCCTCTTTGATTCATTTCACCTCTCTGCAACGCCTTCATAACGAGGGAGCGAGATCACGCGATTCCCTTCGAGAAGCACTCAGTAATGCAATCATTAATGGCAGAAAATTAACTATTTTAAGTAGAGGGAAAATGGCGGTTCTGGCGCACCTAAATTGTGCCAGATCCAAACACCTCCAAATCTGACCGGGTAATCATCGAGTTCAACGAAACTGTAAGCCATACCCATACCCATCAGCACCATTCTACCCCCACCTATCATCGAATTTGACGAGGCTGAAATCCGCACCATCACAAAAAAAAAAAAGAGGAATCGTTTTAAAGATAACAACGGCCTTAATTCTTAAATAACATAAAATAAAAAAAACGTTATCGCTAAAATTTGGATTTAGAAGTAAATTACCCATTTTCGAAGTGAACAAGATACCGAAAAATCACAGTAAATTTAATGTAGAAAGTTAAATGATCGAAGTTTTCGATCTTAGTTTTGAAACTCATCCAAAATTAAAAACGTTTATACCTCTCTTCCTTCTTTACGGATTTTAATGAAATCATTACCAAATCATAGAAACATTGAAAATTTAACCTTCTATATCTCATTTACTATTACAGGTAGAAAAATGCGATTTATACCAGCTGTACAGAAAACTTTTCTCTACATTTCGGTGAAGAATTCATGGAAATCTGATACATACGAAGAGAGATATAAGAGTTGGAAATTTTGAACGAATACGGAAACCTTCAAAATATAACATTATAAGAAGAAATATTTATTTATAAGATCACAATATAAAACACTCAATGGTGAATGTAATGAAGTAAAGTAAAGTAAAGTAAAGTAAAGTAAAGTAAAGTAAAGTAAAGTAAAGTAAAGTAAAGTAAAGTAAAGTAAAGTAAAGTAAAGTAAAGTAAAGTAAAGTAAAGTAAAGTAAAGTAAAGTAAAGTAAAGTAAAGTAAAGTAAAGTAAAGTAAAGTAAAGTAAAGTAAAGTAAAGTAAAGTAAAGTAAAGTAAAGTAAAGTAAAGTAAAGTAAAGTAAAGTAAAGTAAAGTAAAGTAAAGTAAAGTAAAGTAAAGTAAAGTAAAGTAAAGTAAAGTAAAGTAAAGTAAAGTAAAGTAAAGTAAAGTAAAGTAAAGTAAAGTAAAGTAAAGTAAAGTAAAGTAAAGTAAAGTAAAGTAAAGTAAAGTAAAGTAAAGTAAAGTAAAGTAAAGTAAAGTAAAGTAAAGTAAAGTAAAGTAAAGTAAAGTAAAGTAAAGTAAAGTAAAGTAAAGTAAAGTAAAGTAAAGTAAAGTAAAGTAAAGTAAAGTAAAGTAAAGTAAAGTAAAGTAAAGTAAAGTAAAGTAAAGTAAAGTAAAGTAAAGTAAAGTAAAGTAAAGTAAAGTAAAGTAAAGTAAAGTAAAGTAAAGTAAAGTAAAGTAAAGTAAAGTAAAGTAAAGTAAAGTAAAGTAAAGTAAAGTAAAGTAAAGTAAAGTAAAGTAAAGTAAAGTAAAGTAAAGTAAAGTAAAGTAAAGTAAAGTAAAGTAAAGTAAAGTAAAGTAAAGTAAAGTAAAGTAAAGTAAAGTAAAGTAAAGTAAAGTAAAGTAAAGTAAAGTAAAGTAAAGTAAAGTAAAGTAAAGTAAAGTAAAGTAAAGTAAAGTAAAGTAAAGTAAAGTAAAGTAAAGTAAAGTAAAGTAAAGTAAAGTAAAGTAAAGTAAAGTAAAGTAAAGTAAAGTAAAGTAAAGTAAAGTAAAGTAAAGTAAAGTAAAGTAAAGTAAAGTAAAGTAAAGTAAAGTAAAGTAAAGTAAAGTAAAGTAAAGTAAAGTAAAGTAAAGTAAAGTAAAGTAAAGTAAAGTAAAGTAAAGTAAAGTAAAGTAAAGTAAAGTAAAGTAAAGTAAAGTAAAGTAAAGTAAAGTAAAGTAAAGTAAAGTAAAGTAAAGTAAAGTAAAGTAAAGTAAAGTAAAGTAAAGTAAAGTAAAGTAAAGTAAAGTAAAGTAAAGTAAAGTAAAGTAAAGTAAAGTAAAGTAAAGTAAAGTAAAGTAAAGTAAAGTAAAGTAAAGTAAAGTAAAGTAAAGTAAAGTAAAGTAAAGTAAAGTAAAGTAAAGTAAAGTAAAGTAAAGTAAAGTAAAGTAAAGTAAAGTAAAGTAAAGTAAAGTAAAGTAAAGTAAAGTAAAGTAAAGTAAAGTAAAGTAAAGTAAAGTAAAGTAAAGTAAAGTAAAGTAAAGTAAAGTAAAGTAAAGTAAAGTAAAGTAAAGTAAAGTAAAGTAAAGTAAAGTAAAGTAAAGTAAAGTAAAGTAAAGTAAAGTAAAGTAAAGTAAAGTAAAGTAAAGTAAAGTAAAGTAAAGTAAAGTAAAGTAAAGTAAAGTAAAGTAAAGTAAAGTAAAGTAAAGTAAAGTAAAGTAAAGTAAAGTAAAGTAAAGTAAAGTAAAGTAAAGTAAAGTAAAGTAAAGTAAAGTAAAGTAAAGTAAAGTAAAGTAAAGTAAAGTAAAGTAAAGTAAAGTAAAGTAAAGTAAAGTAAAGTAAAGTAAAGTAAAGTAAAGTAAAGTAAAGTAAAGTAAAGTAAAGTAAAGTAAAGTAAAGTAAAGTAAAGTAAAGTAAAGTAAAGTAAAGTAAAGTAAAGTAAAGTAAAGTAAAGTAAAGTAAAGTAAAGTAAAGTAAAGTAAAGTAAAGTAAAGTAAAGTAAAGTAAAGTAAAGTAAAGTAAAGTAAAGTAAAGTAAAGTAAAGTAAAGTAAAGTAAAGTAAAGTAAAGTAAAGTAAAGTAAAGTAAAGTAAAGTAAAGTAAAGTAAAGTAAAGTAAAGTAAAGTAAAGTAAAGTAAAGTAAAGTAAAGTAAAGTAAAGTAAAGTAAAGTAAAGTAAAGTAAAGTAAAGTAAAGTAAAGTAAAGTAAAGTAAAGTAAAGTAAAGTAAAGTAAAGTAAAGTAAAGTAAAGTAAAGTAAAGTAAAGTAAAGTAAAGTAAAGTAAAGTAGTAAAGTAAAATAGTCCTTAACGTCCAACTACTGCCTAAATAATCTTAACAATTAAATTAAGAGTTCAAAATTGGCGAGGAATCGGACAAATAAAAACAACAACTCAACCAACCCGCATAGCCACGCCCTGAAGAGGACAATATATTTGTCGAAACGTTGGCAAAAAGACGAGTTGTTGATTTATTTGGACCGATTTCTCCCCAATTTTGAATAGTTTACGAAACCTATATATTCTTAAGCAATAAAAATTAGCCATACCCCGAACTGGGGATCTTCCAGAAAAGCCATGCTCATGACCACTAGACCAAAACCCACCACTATGGACCTAGAGTATTTATTGAAGTGTGCACATAAACAGATAATTTATTTTCTAACCGCGATTTAAAATGTTTTAATATAAATTTAACTCCTTGAATATTATACGTCATCAATCCAAGTTGAAATTTTTCTGGGTCATGTTTTTGCTGTGAAATGGGGCCCTCATAACTCCCACAGTAAACAACAGATTATTCGTATGAAATTTTGTGGTCTTACAAACTCTGTTTTTTCGAGTAGTGTGCTATAGTTTTCTTGAGTACAGATCCATTAGTTGAGAAGATATTGAGAGTTGAAATTTTTTTGGGTCATGGTTTTGCTGCGAAATGGGGCCCTTATAACCCCCATAGTAAACAGCAGTTTATTCGTATGAAATTTGGTGTTCTTACACACTTTTTATTACTGAGTAGTATGCTATAGATTTTTTGAGTTCAGATCCATTAGTTGAGAAGATATTGAGAGTTGAAATTTGTTTGGGTCATGGTTTTGCTGTGAAATGGAGCCCTTATAACTCCCACATTAAACAACAGATTATTCGTATGAAATTTTGTGCTCTTACACCCTTTGATTTATTGAGTAGTATGCTATAGTTTTCTTGAGTTCAGATCCATTAGTTGAGAAGATATTGAGAGTTGAAATTTATTTGGGTCATGGTTTTGCTGTGAAATAAGGCCCTTATAACTCCCACAGAAAACAACAGATTATTCGTATGAAATTTTGTACTCTTACACACTTTGTTTTACTGAGTTGTATGCTATAGTTTTATTGAGTACAGATCCTTTAAATGAGAAGATATTGAGAGTTGAAATTTTTTTGGGTCATGGTTTTGCTGTGAAATGGCGCCCTTATACCTCCCACAGAAAACAACATTTTATTCGTATGAAATTTTGTACTCTTACACACTTTGTTTTACTGAGTAGTATGCTATAGTTTTATTGAGTACAGATCCTTTAAATGAGAAGATATTGAGAGTTGAAATTTTTTTGGGTCATGGTTTTGCTGTGAAATGGGGCCCTTATACATCCCACAGAAAACAACATTTTATTCGTATGAAATTTTGTACTCTTACACACTTTGTTTTACTAAGTAGTATGCTATAGTTTTATTGAGTACAGATCTTTTAAATGAGAAGATATTGAGAGTTGAAATTTTTTTGGGTCATGGTTTTGCTGTGAAATGGGGCCCTTATAACTCCCACAGAAAACAACAGATTATTTGTATGAAATTTTGTACTCTTACACACTTTGTTTTACTGAGTTGTATGCTATAGATTTATTGAGTACAGATCCTTTAAATGAGAAGATATTGAGAGTTGAAATTTTTTTGGGTCATGGTTTTGCTGTGAAATGGCGCCCTTATACCTCCCACAGAAAACAACATTTTATTCGTATGAAATTTTGTACTCTTACACACTTTGTTTTACTGAGTAGTATGCTATAGTTTTATTGAATACCGATCCTTTAAATGAGAAGATATTGAGAGTTGAAATTTTTTTGGGTCATGGTTTTGCTGTGAAATGGGGCCCTTATAACTCCCACAGAAAACAACAGATTATTCGTATGAAATTTTGTACTCTTACAAACTCTGTTTTACTGAGTTGTATGCTATAGTTTTATTGAGTACAGATCCTTTAAATGAGAAGATATTGAGAGTTGAAATTTTTTTGGGTCATGGTTTTGCTGTGAAATGGGGCCCTTATAACTCCCACAGAAAACAACAGATTATTCGTATGAAATTTTGTACTCTTACACACTTTGTTTTACTGAGTTGTATGCTATAGTTTTATTGAGTACAGATCCTTTAAATGAGAAGATATTGAGAGTTGAAATTTTTTTGGGTCATGGTTTTGCTGTGAAATGGCGCCCTTATAACTCCCACAGAAAACAACAGATTATTTGTATGAAATTTTGTACTCTTACACACTCTGTTTTACTGAGTAGTATGCTATAGTTTTTTTGAGTACAAATCCATTAGTTGAGAAGTTATTGAGAGTTGAAATTTTTTTGGGTCACGGTTTTGCTGTGTAATGGGGCCGTTATAACTCCCACTGTAAACAACAGATCATTCGTATGAAATTTTGTACTCTTACAAACTCTGTTTTACTGAGTTGTATGCTATAGTTTTATTGAGTACAGATCCTTTAAATGAGAAGATATTGAGAGTTGAAATTTTTTTGGGTCATGGTTTTGCTGTGAAATGGGGCCCTTATAACTCCCACAGAAAACAACAGATTATTCGTATGAAATTTTGTACTCTTATCCACTTTGTTTTCTGAGTTGTATGCTATAGTTTTATTGGGTACAGATCCTTTAAATGAGAAGATATTGAGAGTTGAAATTTTTTTGGGTCATGGTTTTGCTGTGAAATGGCGCCCTTATAACTCCCACAGAAAACAACATTTTATTCGTATGAAATTTTGTACTCTTACACACTTTGTTTTACTGAGTAGTATGCTAGTTTTATTGAGTACAGATCCTTTAAATGAGAAGATATTGAGAGTTGAAATTTTTTTGGGTCATGGTTTTGCTGTGAAATAGGGCCCTTATAACTCCCACAGAAAACAACAGATTATTCGTATGAAATTTTGTACTCTTACACACTTTGTTTTACTGAGTTGTATGCTATAGTTTTATTGAGTACAGATCCTTTAAATGAGAAGATATTGAGAGTTGAAATTTTTTTGGGTCATGGTTTTGCTGTGAAATGGGGCCATTATAACTCCCACAGAAAACAACAGATTATTTTTATGAAATTTTGTACTCTTACACACTTTGTTTTACTGAGTTGTATGCTATAGTTTTATTGAGTACAGATCCTTTAAATGAGAAGATATTGAGAGTTGAAATTTTTTTGGGTCATGGTTTTGCTGTGAAATGTGTCCCTTATAACTCCCACAGTAAACAACAGATTATTCGTATGAAATTTTGTACTCTTACACACTTTGTTTTACTGAGTAGTATGCTAGTTTTATTGAGTACAGATCCTTTAAATGAGAAGATATTGAGAGTTGAAATTTTTTTGGGTCATGGTTTTGCTGTGAAATAGGGCCCTTATAACTCCCACAGAAAACAACAGATTATTCGTATGAAATTTTGTACTCTTACACACTTTGTTTTACTGAGTTGTATGCTATAGTTTTATTGAGTACAGATCCTTTAAATGAGAAGATATTGAGAGTTGAAATTTTTTTGGGTCATGGTTTTGCTGTGAAATGGGGCCATTATAACTCCCACAGAAAACAACAGATTATTTTTATGAAATTTTGTACTCTTACACACTTTGTTTTACTGAGTTGTATGCTATAGTTTTATTGAGTACAGATCCTTTAAATGAGAAGATATTGAGAGTTGAAATTTTTTTGGGTCATGGTTTTGCTGTGAAATGTGTCCCTTATAACTCCCACAGTAAACAACAGATTATTCGTATGAAATTTTGAGATATTAAGCTGTATGTTTGAATAACTTCAACTTTTCTAGTTGGATTAAAATTTATTTTACCATGCAGCAAAAGCTATGCAAAAGGTGGGACAGTTTTTAACTCACCTAGCCGCAAAGTTTTAAAACGATTCCTCTTTTTTTTGTGATGGTGCGGATTTGAGCCTCGTCAAATTTGATGATAGATGGGGGTAGAATGGCGCTGATGTGTATGGCTTATAGCTTCGTTGAACTCTGTGATTACCCGGTCAGATTTGGAGGTGTTTGGATCTGGCACAATTTAGGTTCGACAGAACCGCCATTTTCCTTTTACTATTTTAGTATTGTAAGGGCAATGACACTGACCCAAAATACATCTTTGCATTCTCCATGGAATATACAGGGTGACCAGAGTTATATGCTCCACCCACTTTTTTTTTAAACGGCGGAAAATTTCGAAAAAATAAAAAACACGTATTTAATAATTTTTAGTCTAGTTTATTTTCAGTGACTGACCCATTTTTTTAAGCCTATGTATCTCGAGATACAGCATCCAACTTTGTTTTTTCAAATGGAACGTTATATTTTTTTGCATATTTTTATAGTATTTGAGCTCCAATAAGAAACACAAAAAGAAATTTTGAAATCGGTTAGGTTTTTCAAAAGTTATGGTAATTTAAAATATGGAAAATAAATTTCAGTTTATTGTCAAAATTACGTTATTTTTTTTAATGAATCTGTTCAAACTGGGCACAATCAACGGATAGGCAAGCTAAGACTCTGGACTCCAACGCTTTGCTTGTAGCAGCACTTACGGTGGCGAAGTCAAGATCTAGGGAGGCTAGAGTTATTCGACGTTCAGATTGATTTTTTATACAAACGTTTGGTGTGGAGTTTTAGGATATCAACTAATCGGCCCATACTTCTACAGAGAGAACTTAACTGGTGCAAGGTATCTAACTTTTTTTTAAGAGACATTTTGCCAGTTCTGCTTGAAGATGTTCATCTACAACGTCGGCTAGATATGTATTTTCAACAAGATGGTTGCCCGCACATAATGCGAGAGTGGTTCGAGGTTGCCTGGACAGAAATTTCCATGAAAAGTGCTTAGGTACTCATTGTCTCATCCAATGGCCACCTAAATCTCCGGACTTAACCCAAATGGACTATTTTTTGTGGGGATATCTAAAAAATAAAGTGTACAGCCACCTTAATCACCTGGCTTCAATCGATGATCTGAAACGTCGAATAACTCTAGCCAGCCTAGATCTTGACTTCGCCACCATAAGTGCTGCTACAAGCAAAGCGTGGGAATCCAGAGTTTTGGCTTGCCTATCCGTTGATGTTGCCCAGTTTGAACAGATTCTTTAAAAAAAATAACGTAATTTTGACAATAAACTGAAATTTATTTTTCATATTTTAAATTACCATAACTTTTGAAAAACCTATCCGATTTCAAAAAAAGTTTTTTTGTTGTTTTTAGTAGCTCAAATACTATAAAAATATGCAAAAAAAAATATAACGTTCCATTTGAAAAACAAAAGTTAGATGCTGTATCTCGAGATACAGGGGTTTAAAAAAATGGGTCAGTCACTGAAAATAAACTAGACTAAAAATGGTTAAATACATGTTTTTTATTTTTTCGAAATTTCCCGCCGTTTAAAAAAAAAGTGGGCGGAGCATATAACTCTGGTCACCCTGTATTTACAATAATGTCTCATCAATCAGTTTATACAATTTGTGTGATTCTACACCTTTTATAAAATCTCTATTGTGAAAATAGGCATATATTTGTTCCACATTTTTAGTTTCAAATTGCAATATTAAATAAAGTTAGCAAACAGAATTAAACGACATTTTACATTAAAAATACTCATTTACAAGGAAATAAACAAAATAATCTTCTAAGTTTCAAGTAGTGCGAATTCAGGCCAGATTTTGTTATGGTTGTTTTGGGGAAGGTGGATTTTGGCGCTGTTCCTCACAAAATAGTTATTTCATAATACTGAAGGCAAGTTAAAGTAGGAATTCTTAGTTTGCACAAAATGTTTCAATGATCGCTACCAAAACAGCGACCATTGAAATGGGTGTGTGACAGATTATTACTTACACTGCTAGAATTGTTGAACTAAATGGTATCTAGGTGTGGGTACGGCCAAAGTGGTATTTTATGTTATCAATTAGAGCCAGCGGGCGGGACGATACTTGATTGCGGTCGCTAATGCACTCCGGCTGTTCTGAGCCACAATTGTGCGCAGTGCCCGCGGTGCGCCGTCAAGCAGCACACCTCCTTTCACCCTGGGACTGCCATAAATGCAATCTGTCTCTCACAGCTCTTTCATACTTATTAACGCTTACATTACTGTTACTTCTAATTAACGTGAACAGTTGAGGTCATTGGCGCTTTTCAGTGCACTGCAGGCTTCCAGACAGTAAACCTAGAAGCCTCTATCAAGTTGAATCTGCGACCTTTCGCCACATCACTTTCAATTTTACTTCTTAAAAGCAGAAATTTGGCAGTCTTTGCAATTTTGGGTCCTGTTTACCGTCGACTGGTTATCCTCGTCATGCCTCTAGATTTAACTTGGTGGGGAATGATTCCTAATTTTCGATTATTTGTTAATCCTTGCATACATACTTAATTATACTTTGTTTTGTTTAATTTTCTTTCTGAAGTTCTTTAATTAGGATTGAACTTAAATTTTTTTATAAAAAATTACTTACAATTTATTAATTGATTTTTTTTAAATTTTAGGCACGTCAATATCTGAGATTATTGGCGCCCGGAGCTTTTTACAGTGCATCGCGGGACAGTGTCCTCTCGTTACAGATAACACTGTCCATCACTGGGTAGCGAGCTGTAAGAAGAAAATCCGAGCGCTAGCAGCTGGAATGGAACTCGGGATCTCCGCCTGGGCATCTAGTGCGCTAACCACTGTGTTAATCCCTTCCATTTACTATTATTGTTACTGCTATAAGCTCCTAGGAAGTTCTTTTAGTGGGACACTCCACCCACGCCATATCCCTAACGCTATCAAATGTTCTAAGAATGGGTTTCCCAGATCAAAAGGGAACTAAGCTCTACAGCGAAGTTCTGGGAAGAAACGGGTACTCCCGCTATTCATTCCCTGAGGTCCCATGAACTACTCCCTGCAAAGCCTCTTCCCAGATTCCAAAATTAAAGATTGGGCATTTTCTAAGGAGGAGCACACCCACCAACCTTACAATAAGTACAACCTTCTCGTTTTTTGAAGACGAGGTTGTTTACTCTGGTTAACGGTCTTTCAACAGTTATCCAGTGGAAATTCTAATTTTCGTTAAACTTTGGAACAATGATTATACAAAAATATATCTCTTATTTCTGTTCGATTTAGTTGCTCTTTTACTCTGTCGATCTGTCACTAGCGGTCTCCACGATATTCAATTTAAAACTTATTTACAACAAAGAATATATCTAAATAAGTTATTCTAATTAATCAACTTTTTTAAAGAAAGTTAATAAAATTGTTTTAAGACAATTAATTCTTTTTATTGATTATCAAAGAATAAAACATTTCATAAATACCCAAATATATGCTTAATAAATACGGTTCAATTCCTCATTATAATCGGCGATAAATTGTTAAGTCAGGAGTCTGCGCTTGACGCAACAGAATAATGAACAGTAAGCGTTCAGATCTTCAGTTTAGTTTTGCAGAGTTGTGGCCGAGGTAGCACGGGCTTAATGTAGATGTGAGCTGATGGTATTTATTTAGAAATGGATAAAGAACTTGAAAAATTTTGGGTTGCTTGTTGGCGTCGAAGTGGGGAACCGGCTAAGGGTCACTGGAGCGGCAAAGCACTGAACTTGGTCGCAATGCTTCTGTTATTCCACCCACTCAAGAAAATAAAAATAATCTTCGGACAAATTTCATGTTTTATCCCCGATATTATGTTCCAGATATACATTTCTATTTCTCGCTAAAACGTTTTAACGGGAAATTATTTTGTTTCTGAACGTTCATAAGACATTCTCTTACAGCAATTATTAGTAAATATAAGCGGCAATGTTATATTATTGCGGAATATTACCGAGCATGCGTTGAAGGCGACACATTACACTCATCGATAAGTAAAGCCAAGTCTATTGCCGCCAAAAACTCCGAGCAATACATTTTTGCTCAAATCTTTCAGTTATTTAACTTAACGAGTTGAGTCTTTTAGCGTGACTGGACGCGATATATACATACCATTAATTGCATTAAATATTCTGTCCGAATAATGATGTAATTTTTACAAGATATTAAAGTAAATTTTATTCGCCACATAAAAAATCGTTTATCTGTGGTAGCGCCCATATTTGTCGTATTCCTGAACGGTTTCAGACTTCAACAGAGGTAAATTAATCAGTACGATGAAGAGAATTCGACCACAATTTTAATAGACGAAAATCCGAAACCGGTCAGCGGAAACGCGCACTACTGCGGATAAAATCAACGATATTACTAATCCTAACCAACTGTTTCAAAATTTCGAACTTCAACCGCTGTACCCAACTTCATGACCGCTGTACCCAACTTCATGTTATTGATTTCTCAGACAACTTTTTTAATATTTATTCATTTAACGGTTTCCCGCCCTGATCCATTGCAGCAATCACTGGTGCCCGGAGCTTTTTCTCAGTGGTGCACTACCGGCCTCCGGGTAGTGTTTTCTCGTTACTGACAACACAGTAACGAGAGCGACAACAACCGTAGCGCCTTTCAGTGTACAGAATGACCACCCGTGTAATATTAGTGAGGTTTCAGCTGATGCATAAAGTTCCCATTTTGAACCAAAACGATCGAAAGTGCGAATCGCATGAACGATTTAGTTTCAACTATGGTAAACTGTCTCCTCAGATTGCTATTGATTTCGTTCGTAATTTTACTTACCAACACTGATAGTAAGGATGGGTTGTGAGATGCCTCGCTTCGCTTTTGCTGTGGTGATCCTATAGCGAAGCCAAATAACTTTTGTTATAGTTGAGCTAAGTGAACTTTGTAAGAATTCAAACTTAAAAGAAAACCTTGACAATCAGAAGTGTAAGTCGTGTGAGTCACCAGATGAATAGAGTTGGTAATAAATAATGTGAAAGGAGGGTTAGCAATAAGTCAAGGATATAAGATTACTGTGGAGTGGCTAAGAAGTGAGGTGAGTTGGCTAAGAATAAGAAATGAGGCCATTAGAGGCTAGATGGGGATCCCTGTCAACTCCGGGACAAATAGATACCAAGGTCTTGCGAACTCTCCGGGTGCGGCTGTGTTTAAGCAAAAAGGAGCACCCGGGCCCTCTATAAAAAGGATTACCGCAACGCGCGTTGAAATGTATGTAGCTTAACACTTAAAAGAAAGGGTAAATCAGCTGGGGAGCTAAGAGCAAAAAGATGAGCTGAAAACAGACAGGTAGTTCAAAATTAGGGGTTTTGTCTTGCTACCAGCATGATTAGGCAGGGTTCCTGATGGCTTATCTTGCGGCAGTCAGATGAAGAAGCTGACGAAAATAACTGAGACTACGCTCGAAGAGGTTCATCGACGATTCTATTTCATCTGCGACTTCGCAAAAGTTAAATCTGTGTAATTTTTGCTCACGAACTTTTAGTTCTTCTGCAGCCAACGCTTATATTGTGCAAAAAACAAAAACAAAAAAAAACAAAATCTAGGGTGAACACACCCACCTCAGTTAAGGTAATTAGATTTTCTTGAAACAATTAGTACTAAAAATTAGTTGATTTAAAGGTACCATTTTCCAAAAAATCTATTCGGGCAATGCCAGTTAGTTTTCTTCTAACCTAAAACTTTGTCTAAATATTTAAAAGAAGGTAAATCCATCTGGGGGGCCCAGAAGTGCTCTTAAACTATATTTTCCAGGAAAATGCCTGAAATAAAAAATAATAGAGCTACTCATGCGCAATACGTGAACCGTGAGTAATGCAATTTGTCTTTGAGCCGCATCTGTTTCGCAGCCGTTTTCGAGAATATCTTTAACAAATAAATACATCGAATAAAAATCGATTTAGTAGAGCGGAACGTCTGGTAGGCTGATTTCGTCCGAAAGGTCGATTCGATAGCCGCTCCAGACATCTATCAAATGTATTTATCAACACCAGTGGGTGTTGGTGTAGTGGTTATGAATAGTAGATTCGTAATGGGAGGCCCCCGGTTCGAATCACGCGTACAATTTTTTATTTGTAGAAAAAGTGTTAATAGTAAAGTGTGAGCTTCCACCTAATTGGAGGGAGATCAAAATTGATATTTGCGATGCAAGCTAGAAACCCAAATTCGCAGGAAACTGAAGAAACCTGTTCAGTAGAGTGTCACTTCCTAGCAGGCTGCTTTTTGTCTCTAGATGAACGCACGATACCATTTGCAAGAAAAACGGCTTGGCGTGAATGAGGCCTTAAGTGGCTACGAATAAATTTAAGAACAGAAGTTTCTTGAGACAATCAAGAACTTGATAAGTCGCTAAATGTACAACTCTATAATAGACCTTCCAAATATATTTGAATAACTGTTCTGTGAATGACCCTTGACGGATGTAACGAACCGAAGTGCCCTAAAAATAAAATGCTCTTTTGTCAAATACCCTTTTAAAAATATTTTATTTCTATCCATTTAATATCATAAACAAGAAATAATTCCCCTTTAGCCGTGGAGTTATTAATTAAAGCGGTTAAAGAGGCATGGACTAACAATGCTACATCCTCTAACAATTACACTTCATTTACAAATAACTCGGGCCCAATGAATGGCAGCGAATTCCCCTACAGACCCGGTTCTAGTGTTCAGCTTGTCTTTGTGAACCACATTTCACTTAATAAAACTAGATTGTTCATTTTATATACATGTAAAATGATCCAATTATTTACTTTCCTGGCTTAGCCACTTCTTCAGTGTTCTTGACGGACATCCCAGCCTTGCAACAACCGCAACACCCCTAACATTCTCATCTTATTCGAAAGGTCTGTAGAATAGTTAATACGTGCCTATTTGGGCTTAGTGAACCAACAGGTAAACTCTCGCCTACGCCACCCGCGTCAAGAATGTTCCCAGAACAGAGCATCCTTTCTAGAACATCGGTATAATAGACCTTAACTGTGTTTTTGCAGAGGGCTTATCCACCAAGGGGCGATTATCCGTTACTGCTGACTTCTTTTCGACAATTTCCTGAAAGGCGTGGCTGGTGTTATAAAAGCCTTGAGCTGGGAGGTTACTAGATAACAGCAGGAATAGAACCATTCAAACACTCAATATGGCGAAGTTATCTTTGGAAACTGGAGAAACTGGGTGCATAGGTATTAGGGTTTCCCAGCCTGCCGATTCTCTTCTTCCAAAAAGTACCCAAAAGCGTTCTTTAACCTTTAAGGCCTAGGAGCCGTTCTTAGCATTTACACGAACCATGGGTAGAGTTGGCATAGGGAAGCCTTGTATCCTTTATTGGCTCCTCTCTGCTATTTCTGGGGTTTCCTTGGAGAACCTAGTTAATACCCTAACCGAAATCATCACAGTTTCTTTTTATCAGAATGTCCGGGTTAGACGTTGGTTGGGCGGTAAAGGGATCGTTTTCCCAGATCACAGGCTCTCCCTGTATCTTTTCCTGTGCTCCTGGATGAGTGGTTTCATCACCTGGAGGTCCCTTTTGGACGGAAGTTTAGAGTGTGATCCCTCCCCTGACACCGACGGCGCACTTTCATCGATTTTCATTTCATTGTTTATTTCTGTCTTCACATATAGATGTGCAAAAGGTACGCCATGTGCTACTAATTGTAGGCCAAACTTTTTCAGAGGCCGAGTTGAATAATATTAATGAACAGAACTTTAAACTATTACAAGCTCTTTTAATGCTGAACTAATCTCACTTCACTTTGAAACTATCAATGCACCAGTTTGGCACAGTGAATATTTTTATGCAATAAAAACAAATTGGTAGTTGCAATTTTATCAAACATTGCCTCAGAATTCCAAAGTTCTTGCATTCGCTAGGATTTTATTAAAAACTCTATGAAAACAACATTTGGAAGCAATTTTTTTGTCTTTATTGAGCTCGACGCAAGTAAGCGAATACCCTCCGGCGTCTCATGTCGTACAGGTGCTGGAATTCCTCTTAACAGCTCCAGGCACCAATGACCTCAGATGTTCACGCGTTGGGAAAAAATTCATTCATTAAAAATAAATCATATAATAATAATGATGCAATAAAACTGAACTCCGTCAGATGAAATGTAACATATCATTAAACCTACAATGCTAGTTGAATCTTGGTAAGCTAGAAATGGTATAACTATTGTGGAAAGAAGAGCTGAGTGAGGGCGACATGTGCAATTGAGGATCTAGTTGCGCCGAGCCCGAGTGGACGAGCTTGTAGAGCCTTGAAGTGGAAGTAGCCGGCGGTATCGAGGAGATTGTTTTTCCAGCAGTATTGAGCAAGGTGTGCCACATCCTGGGTGGAGTGGGTTTAGCCGCGAGATTGAACGAAAAGCCGACTGATAGAGCCGAGAATATGGCTGGCACAGTAGGGAGCCGTAGAGCGTGCTTCTAACGCTGCAGCGCCGTTAGCAACAGCAGAACTGTTATATTGGAAAAGTGGTTTCCCTTCAATCGTTGAATTTTAAAACCAAACAAAAAAGAAAGATTATTTCAGGGGTGTAACCGCGTTGAATTTGCTGTGTACTGTGTATCTACATGTAATATCCGGTTTGGTGAAAATCATTTATTTTTCCTTGAAATGGAAGGAAATTTTAATATGGCGGGTAGATCATAAAAAAGGTAAAATGTCTATGTGCGGAGGAATTGAATGAAAATGGTGAAAAACAACTGGTTACTGGCTGATCTACTGGAGTTGGGATTTTATCAGAATATAATATACATGGGCGCGCTATTGCAGTGGAGCGACCCGACTAACAATCCGTGCTCTCGCCCTGCTCACCGTCTCTTAACGTTCGGACAACCTCATACTCTTCCATCTCTAATTGATCCTGTTTTACTTCTTGCATTCATGCACCTTTTACCGCTTCAAGTTTTCACCGCAATTAAAAAATATGATCACACTTCCCATTATCAGGCGCAAGAGAACAAAACCTGGTGTCAACACTCACACGACTTTCTCTTACCGCGGTTAGCGTAATTAATTTTTAGTAAAACGTAATTGACTATTATATATACATGTTCTCTTCATAAGTACCATTCTCAAAAAATTGCTTAATCATAATAAAACTATTTAAAAAGCTACTCAACGAAATGGCTCTTCCGGCCGTCCAATTTTCTTCAAGGTTGAATTCTGCTTGAAGGGCTACGAAGAACGTGATACAGGGACTTATGGATATTGGATAGCTATGCTGCGCATAAAATGCTATTAACTTGTCAAACGACCTCATCGCTTGTTGTGCAGAAAGTACCTGAGACTGCTATTCCGGCTCTATATGCAGCCCTTCAGTGGGTGCTGCATCAGAGGTACTGAAATTGCAGATCGGCTGGCCAGAAATGGAGCATCCCCCACGTCCTTGGCATAACCAAGAGTCCCTTAACCTTAACAAGCTCTTACGCAATGATGTTGTAGAGAACACGACAAATCCTTGAAAGCTGTACCAGGTATAACGTGGTAAATGTATTATGCCCAATGTAAACTCAGAACTGAGAAGACCCACCCAGAAGATAGGTAGGATTCTTCAGGCGACTGGTCTCATTACAGGGCATAGTAGGTTCGGCAAACACCTTCACAAGGCGGGTTTATTTAATCCGGAACTTGTATTCGAGCTGTGCCAGGAAAAAGAAGGAACGGTTTCTCATATCCCGTTTGGAGGTGTAGCTGTCGCGAGGTAACGATTTGAGATAGCCACAATAGACCCAAAGGGGTCGCAGTGGCGTAGGCCTTGAGGCCGCCCTAGTCGAATCCAACGATTTGAGATATTTGGCACTTCGCAGCCAGAGGAGATCATCTTGCCCCAGTAATAGAAATTTTGAAAAGAGAAGCTCAAAATGATTAGGGGCGCTAATGACCGCAGCAGTCGATGCGCCAAAAAAAAAAAAAATACAAATTTTATCCTAATTGATACTGACTAGACCGTTACAACTTCTTTTCAACCTCAAAAAATATTTGGTACTTTTAATGAAATTCGGTCAAATGCCACTACAGTGGTTAGGTTATATTCTTCAAATTATTAGCAAAATTTAGTGCATCTAATAAATGTTGTACTGTATGCACACTAATAACTGGCTAATTTAAATGAAGCGTAATTGGTTTGAAATTTGCATAAACGGTTTCCAGGGCTGTGCTAGGGTAGGTATCATTTTAATGTGCAATTAAAATTGTTTAGAAAATTAGGTAGCCATGTTTGCTGTAGCGTATTGCAGCCATATCATTTTCTCTAACTGCTTTTGCGATCATGTCAAATTCTCGAAATTGAGTTTCTATCCACTGTGTTTTGAGGCCAACCTGAGTGAACGAAAAAGTCTGGTTTGAACAGCCGCACCAACTTCTATCGCTGCAATGTATGTAATTAAAGTTTCTAATTCTTTAAATTTGATTAAGAAATTAACTGACTTCAATGTCAGACATGTTCACCATTGGCGTTTCGTGATGTTCAATATTACTGTAGTTAGTCTTTAACTGATTCATACACGATCACCAATATAATTAATTGATTACTCATTAAAATTTACATTTTAATTTTCATACCTTTGCAGTTTCCCTTAACTGGTTATTTATGTCTGGTGGTGTTTCTTTTTTCAATGAATATAACAAACATCTCTTTTTGAATATTTTTAATACAATTACAAAAACTTCTCTTCACGAATTGAATTGTTACCAAGCTCTTTTTATGGATAAGAGATCCTATTGACTTGACAATAAGTGGTGCTGCCAAATTATATTGGCTTGCTAATCTAATCAAAGAAGTAATAATAGGACAAATAAATACATTGTTGTTGGAGCAGATGTACAAAATGGCAAATGTATCTAACTCGGAAACTCAAAATGTAAAATATATCATATATACCTTTAATACTATCTTTTTCAGGTGGCAAATAGTCGGAAGCAGCTTAGTCAATAAGTAAAAAACGATAAATACCAAAAGAAGTTGCCCAAACTAAGTACCGTAAATATATAGTAAGAAGAGACTCGCAGTCTGTAGCTTCGCGGACTGGGTGCCTGATTTCTTGGAGAAGCGGTCAATCTTCGCGTCCCAATCCACAACCCTGAAAGCGGCAAACTGTCGCTCACTGTACTCTTCGCGCAACTTTAGAACGGAATGTTTGTCGTTAATAAATGTTTTTCCTCCTAATCGACCAACTCAGGCTGAAATGGGTGATTGGTTTCAAACCTTAGGGTCTATAATACTTCTTACCTTTTTTAGGTAGCAACAAAATGTAGTTTAGTTTCATTAATTGGTGCTTTAGACAATGTAGCACAAGCTTTTTAAGTAGGTGCCAAATTTCTCTAAACATCCTGATAAACCTGTCACTGAAGATGTATGAATAACCGCAACCAGTTAGAACGAAAGACAGTAAACATTCTCTGACGGATGGAATATTTGACCAGTATTGCGAACCGTGTGCAACTAGTGTTTTTATCTGTTACTGAAAGTTAAGTTCAACTGGAACTAAGATATTCAATTTTAATTCTAAATTGCTCCACGTGAGGTTCTTGTTTATAAATTTATAATTGAAAAAAGCCTGTATTAATTAGACATATTAGGGATGATTAGACCTAATGAGTGTAATTAAACATATAGGTGTTACTAAAAATCTACAATTCATTGGTCGTGCCATTACTCAAGTAGTATATCAAAGTTACAAAGGAGACTCCTCCATATACTACTAAACTTAATCTTATTATTATTTTTGATGACACGTTAAACACATTAAAAATACGAGAGGAGAGACAGAGAAGTTTTACCAAGCTTTGTAACTTCGGCATTCTGTTACCTTCAGGGCTTATGCGGACTAAATAGCATTGCTTATTCAAACTGAGACCAACAAGGAACACTTTTTAAACCTGCACAGAGAGTCAAAACCGAGATAGGCTCGGCCAATCTGAAGTTCATTCCGAAATTTGGCTGAAATCCTTCCAATTATATCTTCATGACTTTTGACACAAATGAGGACAGATCGATAGTTGCTGTCATTAAGTGCTAAAAGAGACTGTATGAAACACCGGAAAGTTAAAATGAAGCGATGGAAACAAATCTAATACCTAAATAAATATGATACTGATGGAGAATGCCTTTGTAGAGATAGAATTTTGATTTGGTTGGTGCATTACATGTCTCTCGCAGTATTAGCTGGCGAAACAAGTACAGCGGGGCTGGACAGCACGTTAAAGGCGGCCCTAATCTCTTGATCCAATCGCCTTTGATAATGCCCAAGTTAATAATTAATAAGTTGTGATCTTGCAGAACAGTGCCAATATGTCACTGGCATGCTCAGTAATAATTCATTTATTTAGGACATTAGTGCTGATATGGCCAATCCATGGCAGACGTGTAATATACTGGGACATAGCGAGCAGATTGTCGCACCAAACCGCTTCACCCTCCAATCTGGACTTGGCCAAACCATCAGTGATGTATTTCATCTTCTATGAACTATACTCCTGTAATTATAGCAATATAACTACTATTAGAAATATTATTTATGTATTCCACTATTTAGTGTGCAGTGGCGACCAGACTAAGAACCACGACCCAGAAGTGGGTTGCAGAAAGTTTCAAGACGCTATCTTCACATATCTTGGTGATCATTTGATGTGTAGCAGCAAGAAACTGGCCCGTCAATGTTAAAAGAATATAATCTTTCAAATTAGGGCGCCACGGTAGCCGAGCGGTTAGAGACGAGACCTGCGAAACTAATATGTATTGTGGTACTGGGTTTGATTCCCGGTCTTAGGCCGTGGATTTTATTTAATGGTTAACAAAAGAAATTCACAGTAAAGTATGTTTGCTAGTCGCCTCCGTCCACGACACCTAATTGGTAGTTGGACGTTAAGTCCCGCCTGGAAAATAGGCGATTACTTTACTTTTTTTTGATAGGAAATCTTTGAATAAAATTTGTCATTTACTTGTAAATGAAGTTGGAGGGAATCGACTGAGTTTTCAGAGCAAATCTTACAGTAATGTGCCCACTTACAAACAAACTGAATACTGGCTCTTACTAGAGTAACTGAACGTAAAATATTAATGTTTTACCCAATAAGGGAAAAAAATGAAAACTGACAATAAATCATTTGCAAGTTGATGTAAATGTATACATATAGATACATGTTAGGAGTTTAAATAAAAAAAGAAATAATAATTTAAGTACATAGAGGAAAAATGGTTTGTCTGGCAAGATTCCCATACAAAGATTTCATGGCACACTTGCTTCAACTTGTGGCATTTTACGCATTGCCGAACAATCTTTCTAATTAAATTACGCAGCGGCTCTTTGAATTCGCAGATCGAGTGAGATTAGTCTTGCTTTTGTATCGTAGTGTTCGCAGAAGGGCAAATGTAATCTACTGTTCGCGTGATCGCATTCAATTCAATGGAACAATCAGTTCTGGTCTCGATTTTCTCTCTGAATTTGATTGCCAGAGTTTCACTCATTTCCTTTAAACTCAGAATTATTACTGTAATAGTTTACTGCACTGTAATAAAATGATATGTACTAGTCCACATCTAAGCTGCCCGGAACATTTTTCAGCGCACTGCCAGCGTATGTACTGTGTCCTTTGTTTCAGTCCAATCCGGACCGTGAGATGTAAGAAGCTACTAGGAAGATTAAATCTGAGTGCCAGTAACTGGATTCGAACCCGGGATCGATAATCGCTAATCCCTTCCCTTAATAAAATGTCTTTATTTTTAACCTAGCGTGGGGAAACGCCTTGGACGCTACCAAAACTCATGTATACCCATCTTGCTACCGAAGAGAGAAACAGAACCGCGGAAATAAACCATCTAAGGCTCACAGACATCCCAACAAATCGAACTAGAACCTTGAGGAGAAACCCCTTCTGCCGCCATCAATCTATCTGTCGATGCAATAGATAACATTACACGATGACCTGAAAATTCCCTTCGTCCAAACAATTCTTAAATCACCCCATCTTCATTCTTATCCATTAGTGTTCTATTAAAGCGCTTACCACATCCCAGGTGGTCTTCTCCGCAGTGGCATAAGTCCTATTGTAATTAACAACCATAGTACTGGGGCAAACTGAATAGTTGGCTGTTGAGACAGAAATGCAATTTTGTTTTTGTTACATTAGTTGTAAAACATTCTTTAATAGCAACTCCGACATTCTTCATTCTCTCAAGATGCTTGATGGAAAATTTCAATTTCCATTCACTTGTGCTTTGGTCCGGAAATTGAAAAATTTTATTTAGGTTTGTCTCCTACATAAAATTTCGACAGAGAGTTCCTTCACACTAAAGCAACTCACGAGATTATCTCACGATCTGTTTTACGACCATGGTCCAGATAAATTCGATATTTGGAGGAGTACTGTGAGAAGTAAATTTGAAGGCATAAAACTTCCCCACTTTATTTTCATTAAACTGATTTCAGTGAGGGAAACAAACTGTTATAAATAAAGACAAAGTGTACGGTATAAAGGTCTGATTGGTAATCAAATTCCATTCTTGAGAAGATTTACTTAGTTAAGTAATCAATATTTGTCTAGTCTAGAATTTTATATGCAACAAGGGCATTGAACTTCTGCTATGCCAAGAATTACCAGAACTTACAACAGTCAGCGTCTTCGAAACAGAACAAATTGTCGGTTTAGGAATCGCAGGAATGTCTTTCCGGGAAGTCGCACAACGTTTGGACCGAAACCATCGAACAAATGATCAAATTTATCATAAATTCTAATCGGCAATTTCAAAAAATTAATGGGTCTTGTCATTTCATGGTAGAGGTTTCGTATAAGATTCGTGAATATCGTTATAAAGTTTCACCAATGCTTGGCTTGCAATCAAGGGGAATAAGTATAGAATCCTCCTACAATACCAATACCAGATGTTCAATAAAATTGGTTTAGTGGAAGATTTCCGAATACCTTCCATTTTTCCTAAAAAATTACTTAACACGTAGTTGATAATTGATTGGAGAATAATACAAGAATATTGAATTAGCAGGTATCAGACGTGTGAAATGTAGGTGTTTTGTCGGGCCAGTAAAAATACTGGGATTGTTAAGCGGTCACACCTTCTTCCAATAGGCCACGCCCTGACTAATAAGAACGTAAGCCTAAGTTTGATTCTTGATTCTTGATTATGGTGGTTTGATACTTTCACTTTTCTTACAAAATGTTTGCTTTTTCTTACTTCAGAAAACTTAAATGTGTCCGATTTTTCAAATAAAAATCTGAAACCAGTCATCGGAAAGAAAGGTTATGTTTAACAAAAATTAATTGATTCAAACTCGCTCGAAAAAATTGTGAATGAGCCTAAGAAGTTTTCATTCTTTAATAATTATTTTAAATAATAATAATGAAAATAATATTTTCAATTATTTCTTTATAGATACAGAAATAACTTCTTTATTCTGTTTGCTCTCTTCCCTGTAAGCTGTGAGCTGTTTTTGATTACCTCCCTATCCAGGAATCTGGTGATGTCCATGGTTGGAGGTGAGATCTAACAGCCCGAGTTAGCACAGTTGGACGGGTGGTAGGTCTTAGTTTTGCCGGCGGGCAATGGTGCTTTCAGCCTTCGAGATCTAAACAACATAAAAATACGTCACTCTGGAGTTTCATTATTGTCTATGACAAGTGATTTATCTGCTTGTGACATTTCCTTAGCTGGCCATTTACGTAAGCAACTCCGTGTGGCTTGAGTTATTTAGGTTATTCTTTAGTCTGATCATACTGAATTGATTCTTTTTGTGTATTCCTTACTTTCTCCTCTTCCTTGCTCAGAAGGAAAGACTGTGATCTTTTAGTTTTACGCGGAGTATTTCTTCTCAATCTTCTAGGCTACAATCATGCTGGATCTTATACATGAGGTCTTCTAAATTATGAAAAAACACTAAAAAAAACTGGATAATAATAATAGTAAATATTCATATAGTCATCACTTTGTCGTGAATTCGCTTCAGCAAAATGGCCCTTCCAGTTAATCAATTCCGATAATCTAAATCATTCTCTGCTGTTTGTGAGCAATTCGTGCATAAATACTGAAGATCACACCCGGCTGCTTTCGTGGTATACTCTGAAAAAAAATTATTAATTTAATTTTAAACCTGTTTGGTTGCAATATAGGTTAACTACCTCTAAATTGCTACGATTTTCAATTATTTATTTAAAATAAATTGCTAGATTGGATTGAAATACATATTGAAGAAACTAGTTGGGCCGGCTAATTGGAAGCACGACTGCGTCTTGAACAAGTCCTCAGGGAACTGCTCTGACTGTGCACAGCAGTAATTGTTGTCAAAACACTTCATTAATCTAAACCGCTAAATCACATAACTAGCGCCAAACTAACAGCTCTCTATTTTATAAATTAATCGCCTGTCTAACCTGTTCTTCCGAGTGTGCGAATTGGGTGTGAACACATGACATTTCTTTACTGTAATCCTACGTAACAAGAAAATTCCTTTGAACTGAAATTTTTAATAAAAGCTTAAATTGCTTACTACTTTTGTCATTGCAGTAAGTGTAAAAAATAAAATCTCCAAAAAACTGTGATATCGTATTCGGTAAAAAATCGTACATTCATTTTCAGTCAGCTAATTTTGGCCAAACCATATACTTTGTGAGCCTAAATAAAATATCGGCTTTGATCGTTCTATAATTTGAATAGATTAATTTTTAAAAACTATTTTTTCGTACTCTTACTTGAGAAAGAGAAAGTAAAATACAAAAAGTAATTTAATAAATAAATAAAAGTGTCAGTTGGTTAAGATAACAGATGGGTATCCATTAGGCTAGTTGGTTTGGAGTGGTTGGTCCGGGTTAGACCACTTCTAATCCCTCGAGGTTTGCTTCTGAACTTCAGAAACCAAGAAGTAATTCCGAGACGATGTTGTCTTAAGATCCACTAATTAGTAATTTGGCCAGTCAGCAGGCTACTCTCGGACTGTGCCAATCAATCAACTCAACTCCACAATCCCAAATCATTGTGAGCTTTTTAAAATGGCGCTAATTATAGGGGATTATCTACGGCTAATTTAAACCCACTTAAACCCACTACCACTCCAACTTGTCTACATTTCTCTAAAGTGCTATTCTATATTTGAGGATTTTTTTTGTAAATTTTAAAAATTGTGTATTATTACTGTAGTACTGCACTTACTATAGTACTATATTGCAATTACTATAGTACGAGTAGTGTTGCTGTATGGTTGCAGCCAGTTACTAGGCACAAGCGGAATTAATTTAAATAATTAAAATTCCAAACAAAGGTAATAGAAAATTAAAGAACACTTTGAAATAACTTCTCACATAATTTAGGGGAAATCTTAGGATGGGAGAAGGACACTATTTGCAGGGAAAGAAGATGGTAAAACTTGCAGGTAGAGGAGAATGTTAGAGGATATGTTAAATCGTGTCTGGTAGGTAATGGAAGGATCGCACGTGGCTATTTCGCGGCGGAGTGGGTCAGGATAACCATCTAGAGTGGAGGAGAGTTTCAGCAGATGGTTTTGGATAGAGTGCACGGGGATTATGGAAGCCATGGAAGGAGGCGAATCTAGTACGTCGAGGAGAGTCAGTCGCAAGTCTGGGCAATTAGTTCTGGGTTGTCTGCAGGTTGTTGATGTCACTGCTGCAGGAAAGGTAAAACAATCAGACGTGATTACCGCGAAAGTGAGCTCTTCTTTGCTGAGCAATCGTCTCTCACAGTACAGAAATTTTAAATTCCTGTTCCAAATCAGTCCACTTTACAAAATGGATTTTCCAGTGTTTTGGGATTCCTTCAAAAACTGTTCTTTACAATTTTCTATGAATTTGGTCTACTAGTTGCATATACGTAGATCTACAACTGTCATTTAAAACATTTTTCCTGGGAACGATTTAAGGTCCTTCAAGGATAAGGATAAGAGGAGAGGTAAAAGTGTCGCAAAACGAGCAATAAAATCTCTCAAACCGAAAGTACCTCTTTACACCTTGGTTTTTCCACTTTCTCCAAAATGGTTCATAGGCTTTTCTGTAAACTTCGTATATGCATAAACATAGACATATATTTCTATGGCTATTTTTCTTTTAGAAAAATTCGTTTTAGAGCTGTTCTTAGGAAGTGGTTGAAAAGGCTTCATAGTGAGGTTACAACTCTGCTTAATGTACTGTTACAGAATGTATAATGTTGACAAGAGTTAAATAAGTCTCTAATGTTTGGAATTCGAAGAAAATTTGTGGGTTTGGAAGTTGAGGATTGCAGTAAGTGAAAGACGTGGGTTCATACCAGATTTATTTCTTTTTAAATGATTTCAATTTCTGGATTTGTATTAGGAATTTTTAGTCGAGTGTGTTGCATCCTAAACTTCACTTATTCTCAATAAATTAAGTTGTCTAAAACATAAACAATGAAAGTGAGAAGGTGGTGTGAGGCGAGAGGGAGGTAGAGGTCATTCTGTATCCGCTACATGGCCCAAACGCTTATTAAAGTAAAACTATGAAGCGATGAAGGAGTTTCCGATGAAAGGTTCGCTGCAGAAATGTCCAATTACTTCTAATTGGACATCCAATCAGTGGTAGCTTGTCTGGCTGTACGTCCCCTGGAAGCTTGGGCAAGCCAGGTCAGAGTTAGTTTTCTTTGATTCGCCCGGCATCAAACGCCACACACACTCTACAGCAACATGATTCTGTGTTCAACACTAGCTTCTTGTCCAAGGTGTGTCCACCAGACATGCGACTTCTAAGACTTGCTCGCCGTCTGGACTATTCAACACCAACTAGTCCAACAGCTTGCTGCTTGCTGCCTTCAATACAAATGTAATTCACTTTAGATACACTATAAAAATTTTCTACAACTTCCGCCCATAAATCTGTTCGCAATACCTGGAGTGCACCTGTTGAACGTGCCCTAGTTCGCTTATAAATTACACTGGCATATTTTTTACTCTCACATATGTCCGTATTTGTATTAGATATTTTTTTTTAATTGGTATTTTTATTTTTTCATTCTCTATTAGTTACAGGAAATAATTTAAGATAGTGTAAAACTATTGAGATTGAGACTTAACCGGAAACACGATTTCCACACAATACATGTGTAAGCAACGATCTGCTCTTAGATCAAGTAAGGGGAAGTAAGGCAATCATTTCGAAATATCGACGCATGTACTGATTTTCATGAATGAAGTGTCATTTGAATCAAAATTTTGCATACATTTGCATTTTAGAGGTCTCGACACGGTGCCTCTTAAAGAGGAGAGTTTGCCCCTCGCAATTAAGGCCCTCTCTAAAACTGTTAATCCTAACATTTCTATATTGCTTAGTACGATTTTGATAAAATTTAACACGAAGAAGTAAATAAAACTAACTAAATAATCCTCTTTCACCTGATAAAGTAAAGTCCAGTACTGTAATCGCAGTTTCTTTTCTTTTTCTTTCAGTTACCTTTTCTTACTTCTCTTAAGTGAAAGTACTGTAATCGCTGTTTAATTTTGTTATTTGTTAGAAATAACTTCATATTTTATTCAAATCGTTTTCTCAAGAAAATTGTTTTCCCCGATTCTTTGGGGACTGCAACTTTAAGATTTCTGTAAAAACACAACTCCAGTTAAGAGAATAAAGCTTAATCAACCCAAATACTTAACTTTCTACACTGCAAGCTTTGTTAAGGAGACAGTTAATGAGATAAAAGAAGGTTAAATTTTGGAGGTTTTGTAAACCGTTCCAATTTCAAAACTCTATATCTCTCTTCTTATTGTTCGGATTTTAATGAATTCTTTACATTAATTTTGACTTTTGAATTTTTAAACCTCATATTTTTTATCATGGCAATCATGGCAGCTCTGTGGCCGGAATATTTCCTGAAGTGCAGCATTCAGCAAAGAAGGGTAATGTAGCACAAGCAGAGTTCATGATTAAATAATCTGCTACACAAAGAGCTAATTGTAAATAATAATGATAAAAATAAACTGATGTGTTGGGAGATATTAGCTGAGTGGTTAGCAAGTACTGGATTCCAACGCGGAGATCACGGGTTCAAATCCAGCCGTTGGCCCTTAGATTTTTTCTTCCTAGCAGCTTTTTACTGTCCGGTGATGGAACACTGTCCGGAGGCTGGCTGTTCTGTCGAAAAAGTTCCGTTGCTAAGTAGCAGTAGCGAGTGTTGGTCTAGTGGTCAAGGCGTGGCTTTGTAAGTGGGAGATCGCCAGTTCGAATCCCGCGTATGACTACTTTTTATTTGTTAGAAAAAAATTGTTTATAGTACAGTATGAGCTTCCGTCCCCGTCCACGACACCTAATTGGTAGCTGGACGTTAGGCCCCGCCTGAACAATAAAAGTGCTACTAGGGAAAAGGAGCAGCAAAAAATCATAAAAGAACTTTTCAAAATTTGCATTTACAATTAGATATAGTTGAAAGAGAGTATCGCAAGTTTTTCGCACTCAAGGCACCTCAAAAAGAACTTAAATTAAAATAAACAGTAGCAGAATGATAGACGTGTCTGACACGGGACTTTTACAAATATTAATACCATAAAATATATGAAACATTTTGGAATATTTTTGGTAGGAAAATAAAATAAATTCAAGAAAAATACCATTACGGCTTATTGAGATAGAAAAGAGCTGGAGGATATGGCGCAGAGACGGCCCCTTAATCCGTATCAATTCGCTCGCTCCAACCTCAAGTCCCCTTGACTCACATGCATGATTGCCCCTCTCTCTTTTTATTTCAGTCCTATTCATTGGGACATTCACTGGATTCTGGGATTTAGCTGGCAAAGACGGCCGCTTTAGACAGAAATACCACGCGCGCTTGGTGAATAAAAGTTTTCAGAATCTTGACATGAGTTGCCACCATTTAGAACATTTCACTTTTTACACAATTACAAAATAGTGCGAGTGTTCACAGCAGATTCCGAGTTTGAAGACTATTAATGAGTTTGAACTAGAGAGTCCGATTTTTTGTAGTTTTTTTTAACCTACTAATTGTCAAGCAAATGTAGGTATCGGGTAAAATTTTTGATGAGGTAGTTGAGGAAAGATTGAACATTACCTTGGACCGTGTGACCGTTTTGCCTTTGTTAGATACTCTCTCCTGGTACTATTTGGGAGTTTCGGAGCTGAAGGATATTTTACAATATTGTAGACAGGCTGATGCGGGTGAGGTTCCGTTTCGTGTAGCTTCATGTTAGGCTAAGTCGAGTAATCGTAACAATAATAATAAGTAACCATACAGTCTATTTGAGGAGGGATTATGTTTGTCTCAAAAGGTATACTTGGCGACGATAGTAATGCTTGTTCTGCAGCCACAGGAGATGAAGGAAGTGAAGAACAGAAAGCGGAGGTAGCGCTCCTCTGATAGTATTTTAATTAAAAGGTAACCAGCTGACAAGACGGGCCACTACAGCTGGCCCATTTATGAATATTTTATGTTAGAGCAAGTTTTCTAATAAAGTTGCGATTACTTGGCACGCTGCGAGAGATTTATACCGACAGCTACTTTTTTTTTGGTCTCTCCGTAATGGTAAATGATGGTATTTAAATAATAATTTTCAACGAGCGGATATTAGGAACAAGTCTCTACTTTTATTTTCGTGAAGAAAGGCTGCTGCCCATTGGGCGAGCTTGGTCGCCTTCAGCCAGCATTATGTCGGCTATCACCTCCAGCGATTCTACTCGCTCTTCAACCTCCTTCTTGCCTGTCTCCCTTCTTTCCCGCGCGATAGCACAATAGTTGCTTTTCTAAAATTTATTACTTCTAGTGTTATAATTATTTGGGCCGTTCACAAAGCAGCCACAAACTTTCTCTAACCGTAACAAAAGTCTGAGTTTTTTTCCCCCCCTCTCTCATAATCCCCAAACCCTACTTTGTACTACTTTTCAACCTATATATGTTTACTTAAAAATTTTACCACGTTTTTATTTTTAATTTTTCCATGTCAGCGTGCGATATCACTCACTCGGACCCCCTGGAGAAGAACCGGCGACATTTCCGTGAAACAGCTCTTCACCTGATTCAGCTTGCAGCAGTTGGACAACTTTATAGGGCCGACATACGGCAGATCTAACACTTCACCGGCCTTTGGCCAGCGAGACCATTCTTCGTCCAACATCCCCAGGTCAAGGAAGTTCTACGAAATGAAGTAAAATTGGCGTCGGTTTCAACCAATAATTTAGGCCCCAGATCTTTCAAATTTATTACTAATAGTAGGTAATTGCCTACTTTTTCAGGCGGGCTTTACATCCAACTACCAATGTAAGTTAATTTAATTACAAAATGGGTTTTAGGAAGAATAAAAGCTGTATAGATGCTATTTTTACTCTTGGTTCGGTTATAAACTTTCAGCTCAGACTAACTAAAAGTCACTTTTTCATAATCTTCGTTGATTTTGAAAAAGCATTCGACACCATCTCACATGAATTGCTCCTTAGTAAATTATTCGCTTTGAATGTTAGCCCGAAATTAATAAGAATTATTAAAGAAATTTATAAGTGCGCGAGGCTAGTGATTGATGTGAACGGTGCTAAATCCAATGAAATTAGAGTCACGAAAGGGGTCCTACAAGGGGAAATACTGTGCCCTCTTTTATTTTCCCTGTTCATCAGCAATATAGTTAGTTTCTTTCGGAGTAGGGGTGCTGAAGGAATTTCAATTAATAAGGACAAAGATCTTTTAATGCTTCTCTACGCTGATGATCTTGCAATAACGGCGTATTCGCCGATGGATGTTCAGTTTAAATTGGATTTGTTACATCAGTACTGTTCGGAGAACGATCTGAAAGTTAATACCAGTAAAACCGTAGTTGTTCCTTTTCAAAAATCTGGTCGCTTTAAAAAAATAAGGTAATTCACCTATAATAATATCCCGCTTTCTTTAGTTCGCACATTTGTCTATCTTGGTGTCCCATTTTCCTCCTCGGGCAAATTCTCTAAAGCTGCGAATTATTTTGTATCTAAAAGCAATATTGCTATCACCAGAACATTAAGAACGCTTTCATATTATAAATCCGATACTTGGTCTCCTAAAATACTGCTCTTTAATTCATTAGTATCTTCAGTGACATTATACGCTTCTGAAGTGTGGGCTTCCCCTTACACTGATCAAGTCGAAAAAGTCCAACAAAAATATTTTAAACAGTTATTACACTTGCCAATGAGTACTTCTAGTTCGTATATCCGATTAGAAACAGGCTCATTGCATCTAAAAGCACTAGTATTTAAAAGAACAGTTAAATACTGGTTAAAGTTAGTGGAACTCCCTGATGATCATTTGCAGAAACATTGTTATAACCGTCTTGTGCAACTAATTGAAAATAAATCTATTCCCTTCAACTGGCTGGCCCAACTAAAACAAAATCTTTTGACTATCGGCGCTTGGGACGATAGATATTTGTGTGACAGCTCACTGATAAAATCAAATTTCAATAATATAATAGAAAAATATAGTAATCACTGCTTTAGTAAAGACATAGATAACATTTTAAACTCAAAATATAACACATACTTTAGAGATATTAGTTCCTTAGGTTCCTCAAGTGAGGTGTACCTTGATAAGAATAAAGTAAGCTATATAAGATTATTCTCGCAAATACGTCTTGCCAGCAGTAAGATGCCAATTTTATATGTGAATAAACAAAGAACTATATTTTCCCCTAATAAGCCGTGTCCAACTTGTATAGGGCAGAGTTCGGATGATCTTGAACACTTTTTTGTCTCTTGTCCCTTCTATGTAACTTTACGCGGGCGGTATATTGGTGAATGCCTTGGTAACCATGGAAACATTAAAGAGCTTCTAATTTTAAATGATACGGCACAATTACGCAAATTATATCTGTTTGCGGTGAACGCCCTCGATAAAAGAAATAGATGGACTTCTTTGATAAATATGGCTTGATCTTGTTCATGTAATTTCTCAAACGTATTTCTTATTATTTGTCTGGAAATAGCAGAATTGTTTGAGAATAGTGTTTTGTTTAGTTTCTCTTAAAGGTAACATTTTTTTTTTTTTTACACTTATGTAACCAATCTAAAATACTTCTGTAATTTTTGTAAATATATTTTTCTTTCGAACTAACTCTTTAATTATTTTCAAATTCTTTGTTATTAATATTGTAAATTTATATTGTGTATTTTACAGAAACTTCTTTATTTTTAGTGTTGTACATTGTAATATATCCAACTCCTTTGTATGGGGTGAATGCCCTTTGACAAATAAAATAAATAATAATAATAAATAATATAAAATAATTTAATTACAGAGCATTGTTCATCTTTTTTGGTACATGATTCATTAACCCAAAGAGTATTGCCATCGAGTCAAGTCTTTTATATTCTTTTAATATAGTATTTTATTAATTTTTTTATAAATGCTAAAATACGCATTTTAAGATTCCTTAATTCCCAGAAAAAAGTGGTTTTTAGGAGTTAGTGTAGATTCATGTGAGCTCTCGAGCTAAAGAAGTAGAAATTTACAGGAAGCCTAAACTCTACTTTTGGGATGCGCAGCTCCATTGGACCTGCCGATAAATTAGTGCGTCTTCCCACCTGAATTATGACCTTTCTTTAAAGAAAAATTCCTCTTTCAAACGGCTTACACGATATTGTGCACTTGTATTATAAATAATATTATTTTAAACATTTGTAAAGAAAAAAATTGATTATAGCATTTCTTGGGTGAGTGGGAGGGTTTTATACTTCTGAAGTGTAATTTTAGTGGAATGTTAGGGTCCTGTAAGAGATTGAAGGGGCTGAAATCAGTTGCCAAATGATTGCAAGTTGCAGGAAAATTGAGCCAACCAAAATGTGATTTATAATTTAGCTTTCGCGATTTTCTCATAAGCCCGTCGCCCTGAGTTCTTAATATTTTTTATTTTCCTATACTACTACTCATGTAAGAATTTATCCAATTTCGCTTGCTCTAGAAGGGTTTCAAGTTTCATATTGGTTTATTCTGTGGGTTTAGTGTCTGTTTAATGTTTCCAAATTAGATATATCTATTCTGAATGAGTTACCTTAAGAAACACTGTCGCTAGTGCGAATCTTGTTGGAAGTAGCAACTTCTCCTGGGGCTTAGGATCAACTGACTGCTGGGCAACGAAGATATTTGCCATTTTCCAACATCCTCCAGATATTCTGAGAACTATTCCTCTAGATCTGGGAACCAAGCTCTGCAGGAAAATTCTGCAAGAGGGGAGATTTTGCCATTAAGGAAGAACACTCTTTGATGCCAATAGAACACTCGTTTTACACTCTGCCAAGATATTTCAACTACGATACCGCAATAAGGAATTGCGGCGGATCTAGGAATGCTGGAAACTTTCATGACCTAGGGCATAATCTCCACAGGGAGTCTCACAGTAGACGGATCCAGCACCTGTGCAAACTGCGTCGGGAAGCGAAGAAACTATTATCTATTGCTGCAAGTACAATCGCTCACTGGCTGCCACAGAAACAGAAACCCTGGATCTTTAAAAAGAAAGTATTCTGAGTTTGGGGTCGAAACTTTAGAGAGGGTGATGCAAGGGATGTGTTTATGTGTGGACAAGATCACTCCATGATCAAGCACCATAAAGCTAAGCCGAATTTGTTTTGATCGATATCAGTCTCCTGGTAGAACTCATTTACTAAACTCCTAATTTTGAATCCCAAACTCCTAGGAGTTTTTGGGATTTCCTGCAAAGATCTTCTTAGAAGATGTTACATGAAATTTGTAACCAGCATCCTAAATTTAAAGAAATTCTTTTTTTTGAAAATGGTTCCATCAAGGAACATGTACAGTATAATATTGGAGTGAACTGAGTCCCCACAATTTATTAGAATTCCAAGTTTCAAGAGCATTTAATTACGTAATCTACTGTGACAGAAAGTAGGGATAAGTGCGTGTTCTTACCAGAATTAGTTAAATTTGTTATATCTTAAAGAAGTAAATAGAATGAATCAGTGCATTAAGCGGTAGGCCACGGACAAATGGAGTGCCAAATAGCTCGGAGATTAGACCGGTTCATGCTTTGAATCGCAATAATTCATCATCCTATCGGTTAATACTAAACATTACTACGCATCCACGAAATTACAATTTCAATAACCAATTTACTCACATTTTGAGAAAATATTTTTGTGGCTCCACTCTTTCCCCTCCTCCCGGGAATTTTGTCTTGAAACCGCAGTTAAAGGGCAGCCTTTAACCTAAACATTTTTGAAACTTACCTGAACATTAAAAGAAAAATTTAAAAAATAAGTAAGGTAAAATATACACAAAATTCTAATTTAAAAAAGAAAATGTGCAAACCTTCCCACATTTTGCAATTTAGAAAATTTTCTAAATTTTGTATTGTTACTGAAGTAGCAGTTTAATAAACAAGAGAGTTGCCCCTTTTAGATTTGTATACGGGTACTGTGGCTACTGCGACCTAAAAGATCTATTGCGGTTTCCTTAAGTTGACTGTGTCTGTTCATAGATCGTGGTTGTCTGTAAAAGTGCGCAATGGTGAGTGAGGTGTTGAGCTAGAGCGAGCCGCAGGTCCGCGAAATCCAAATAGTAGTACACTCAATTATCTCTGCCAGTGTATGCTGTGTGAATGTTAAAGGTGCCAGTGTAAGAATTATTCGTGCTGATTGACTGGGATACCCTCAGGGATCCCTGAAGAAATGGCTAGTGCACTTTTCTGTACGGGAATACCCTTGTAAACAATAATAATTCCTCACTTCTAAAGAAAATTTAAAAGAAGCACATAGTTGGTTTCCGGATTTTCTTCAAATTCAAGCATGCTTCTAACGTCATTTAAATACAAAATAGGCGGTGAAATCGTAAATAATATTGAATAATTTAAACAAATAAATGATTAGATTGTTTGTAAATTAATCAGAATTATACAATATGTATAAATACCGGACAGTGAGCTGTAAGAAGCTCCTGAGAAGAGAAATTCTAAGGGTCAGCAGCTGGACTCGAACCCGGGATTTCCAATACACTAACCACATAGCTAATCTCTTTCCTCACATCAGAATTATTGGAGGTGATTCCATTTTAAATGTATCTAACACTTTAGTTTCTATAAATTTTAAATAGAGAAAAAATTTAAAGTTGTTCCTTTTTTCTATAATTTTTTTTTTATTATTATTTTATTAGTTAGGGTTTGTAAACTTCACACGAGATGGCTAAAAAATAGGTGGGCGTTACCTACGCCGCAGCACTGGTTACATTGCAAATTATTAATTAATTAGAGAATAAAGAATTCTAATAAAGTTAGAATTCATTTTGCTCTAGAATAAGATGTTGTTCCGGTTTATACAGGCGTGATTAAACCCGACATGAGGATTGCTGGTAGTAGAACTGGACGTGCGGAATTAAGTCGGGTAATGAAGTTGGCGCAGAACATTAAAAAACAAGGGTCTGTTGGTGTGGCGTGTGGGTTATCGAGTTGCTGGGTATGAGGATAACTCGTGGGTTAGTGCACCTCATGGGTTAGTGTACCCCTTGGGTTAGACTCGTTCAAACACACACCTCATCCCCTCACCACACAGGCACTAACTCCCTTTACTTCGTTCCATCCTCTTACAAATTCATCTAATTACTTATTTTCTTTCTTTAGTTATATTTCTGTAAAATATTGATAATAACAAATAAATAATACACACAACTATTTCCTGCCGGTTGACTTAATTATGATGGACCTAAACATTTCTGATGTTTCGATGGACGATATGTTAACCCTTAGCATTGTGAGGGACCGTGTCAGATGATGTTTTCTTTCCATTCGCTCAAGCTACTTGCACAGTTGTGTATCTCTAACTGGCCTTCTTTCAATTCATAATGTCATGGAATAGTGTGTACAGTTTTGCATAATTTATTTTTCAACGAACGTAGGCAAGACCCCACAGTACCAGTCCGTGTTGAGATGCATATGATTGTATTGTGTAAGTGAGCTTAGAACGTCCACTTCAAGGGTTCCTAACTGTTTTAGTTTCACGGATCCGTAAGACAGTAAAGTAAAAGGCCACGGACTCCCTTTCTCACAATAATCTATTAACCCATAAACTAAAACTAGTTTAGCCTGGGGTTTTCAGGTATTATTTTATTTATTTAGTGGCAGGAGGAGGAAGCGTGGAGATCACAGGGTAAGGTCGACGAGGAAGATACTAAGGAGGAAGCGTGGAGATCACAGGGTAAGGTCGACGAGGAAGATACCTAAGGAGGAAGCGTGGAGATCACAGGGTAAGGTCGACGAGGAAGATGCTTAAGGAGGAAGCGTGGAGATCACAGGGTAAGGTCGACGAGGAAGATACCGAGGGAGGAAGCGCGTGGATAAAGATTAGACGAAACTCGCATGACCAAACTAACAACTCGCCCTCCGTACACTGTCATCCACATCTCATTACCACCTTGGCGAGCCGACAGCTTCAAGAAAACCTTTGAAGAACAGAACTCCAATGGGCATATGTAACACAATGTGTAAAGCTCTCACTGGTCCATATTTAATTTGTAATTGCAAGTAATGTAAATATTAAGAAAACTTTATAACGTAACATTTGTTAAGTGAAATTCTGCGAGTTTTTCCGACAAAAGGCCCCTTAAACACGTCTCCAATTCTTGAAAAGAATTGTCCAAAAATTCAAAGGTAACCTTTTTCAATTCTAGACTTCAAAGGAGATATACCATTCCTCAGAAGATCCGTTTTATTGTAGTAAAATTACCAATGATTTAATGCGAATTAGAAATTTCAAAGAAATTTGTAACTTTCAAAATTTCGTAAGTAGTGACATGGAGAATTGCAGTAAGACAAAGTCGGGTAAAAGTTTCAAACTTTTTTTTTAATTAAAGCTGGTTTCTAAAAGCGTTTCATTAAAGTACAACGGCTTCTAATGAACTTACTCAAGCTGTCAGCAATAGGCCGCTAGCGTCGAAGCTAATTATAATAATTAACGTGGTATGTCCATAAATTACTCTTTATTAAAACTTATCACCCTAATAACATTTTCTGCCAACGGGGAACTTACAAAATTAAAATATTCCACCAACGAACTTACAAAATTTTACAGAAGTACTAAAGATGTAAAAGTGTTTGTTTAGGATACAAGCAGTAAGAAAGCCATGTTTAATGCAAATTTCTGGATGGTGAATTGACTTGGAATCTGCAAAATTTTAGGGATATCCGCTTGAGTTTTAGATACAATTACGCGCAAGAAAATTCTGCGTTTTGTCTTTCATTTAGTTGGGTGAACTGTCTTTATAGTTTTAGCATTGATATTGTACTTAGGTTACTTAGTGCTGATCACTGTGACAGTATTTAATCTAGTGTATGACAAAAACATAAACACAATAAAGATAATTGAAAAAAGAGAGTGCATTATCTTAGTTTAAGAAATAGTTGGTAATATTAGCTAGAATGTGCGGTAAATTAGTGAATTCCAGCTTTCACTTTGATATCTTCAGCAGATCGGTCTCATTTAAAAAAACAAAAACTAAATTTATCTCTACAAGAGCAGCAAGTTGATAAAACAATTTTCCATTTGAGATGAATTAAAAACTGGCCCTGACCACAGCATTGCGTGCTGAGAAACCCTTGTAGGGCAATGCCCCGATCTATTGTTATATTTATAATCTTTTGGATGCACTGATAATTGTTTTTATCTAAAAGAGCAGGGCCAGGGCCAATTAGGAAGGTGGTGCTCTGGGGCTGACAACTGTTGAAAGGAGCTACCTGGCCCAGAACGTATACCACTTAGCCCTATTACCTGCAGCCCTTCGAATCGCCGTCTCAAGCCCTATCTATCGCCTCTATAAAAACGAATTAATTGGAACAAGCTTCGTTTAAATTATAACTCACTCGCTATACAAGAATTTCAACTTAAACACCTTGTGTTGTGTGTATAGTGCCTTTGAAGTTGCCCACTTCCTATGGCCCGGCTTGGTTTTGAAATCATTAAATGTACCCAGTAGATTCTTGTTTAAGGACCTCTACTACTTAAAAAAAGTTTTAAATT
The DNA here is from genome assembly GCF_049639745.1 of Rhodnius prolixus. NCBI lineage: Eukaryota > Metazoa > Arthropoda > Insecta > Hemiptera > Reduviidae > Rhodnius > Rhodnius prolixus. The sequence continues at coordinate 15,092,815 of NW_027411625.1, read as the reverse complement.
TTTAATTACAATCAACATGAATATTTTATTTAAATTATTATTTTAAAAGTTTATTATTATGCATAAATAGCATTAAGGTTAATTCGTATCAACATTAACCCGGAGAGTGGCTTTACCACTATTAGATGTCCCACTGCCAATCCAGGAATCCCTAAAATCATCTGCAGCGCAATTATTCAGCATTATCGCGGAGGTGACTTGGGCAGTTACTCACTTTGCCACTGAATGTTTTTATAATCAAGTCATAGTCTTACATATTTGCTTTCTGTTTCTGCGCATTCTATTTTAGGTGATTGCTCTTGGAATTGAAGTAAGCGCGTTTAAATGTGGCACGTTGTTTAGATAATCCGACTATCTGAGAATTGCAGAGAATTTACTGTAGAACACTTAATTATTTACTGAATCTCTATACATCAATTTTGTAAACAAGCCTAACTACCTGCCAAGGAATGCAGAAAAAAATCAATAAATCTCTATACAGTTCATATGCCTCAGATAGAAACATTTGCAGGGAACATTAGCTCATTTCTAAAAGGGTGCATCGTTCTCGATACTGTAATGATATAATTAACAATAATAAACATGATTGCTTCAATTAGATTGCGCTTTAGAGCCAGTTTTAATCCTGAACTAGCGATAAACAGTAAACCGGAAACTAGCATTCCACGCAATAAAATTATCCATAACTCTGTAAATAGCATTAACAGAAGGTAATGGAAACCAAATATCGTAACGCTACTTAGCATGATTAAAGACATCCGGTGTGAATTTAGCAAACTTTTCTATATGAAATTATATTTTCTTGAAATGTTGGCGATAGTAAAATGATTCCATTTCTGGAATCGTAAGGAACCTCATGAAAATTGTTCCGTGAAGACTTTTTCAGACCAAAATGATAGGATGACAACACTGCCTCTTTTGGTGGGCTATTGGAATACTCAAAGTTTGAGCAGCTTAGCCTTGAAGTTCCCTCAGGATCTCTTGGTTGTCACTTGTACAAGTTGTCTGTAGAGCAGGAATTGGCATATATCCAAATCATGAGTTGGTGAGGCATGAAAATAGCCAGCCATGTTTACTTATATTTTAAACTTATGTCCGTAAGTATATTTCGATAGTTGATACACAGCAAAATGACATTACAAATTTAGTAAAATTATTAATTACCTCACGTAGAATTTATTCATCTTCCCTTTCCCTCTCTGAATTCATTTATTATTTTAGAAGAGAAAGTTCCATATTACACTTTACTCAATAAACTTTCCATCTTATTTTTTATTTTTATGCTGCAATTTTGTACATATTATATTTACCTTGAAATGAATTAATAATATTGTATTTGAGAGAAAATACATGCTCATAGGTCCCCTGAGTATAGAAAAAATATATTTATATTTTTAGGGAACTGTTCTGAGTATGAACATTTGTTCTTGTAATATCTACACTTTGAGCAAAGCCAACGGGCCCAAAAATGGTAAAAACAAATTTGAACTAGACGACCAAAAGTTAGAGTTGTTGCGTTACTATTATAACCCGAAATAATCGTCCGATTTTGGTAATTGTTCGCACATATCCTTGAAAGATATGGCCTATCTTTTGTACAGATTAGGTACAGTTTATCTCCGGTTAATTTCATAAAGCAATAGTTTAATTATTCCTTGATATAAAATTGCAATAGTAACATAGTGGAAGGAAGGGTAGGGACTCAATAGTTAGCGATGGATTCTCACTCGGAGATCCCGGGTTCGAAATCAACTGCTGGCCTCTCTTCCTAGGAGCTCATGGTCTGTTGATGGACAGCGGTGTTTCTAACAAGACAACAGCGTTCAGAGCTGTCAGTCATCAATAAATCTCCCGCGCGTCATCAAAAAAGACAGCATTCAGCGGGAAGCCTTTTCATATAATTTTACAGTTTGTCTCCTGAACTACTGGAACAATTTATATAAATAAAGAAACAAAAAAGGAATAAATTAACACAAACGAGGTGTGAAAGATGCACTTCCCTCACACTGATTATTAATTAGTGACTTACAAAGAACCGGACTGAAGGAGACAATCAAATGTATTTACGAGTATGATACAGAATGCAAAGGTGCCTCAAAACTATGTAGATGAAATTTTCTAATATTTTTAATTAAATAAGAGTGTATCAGCACTCATAATAATAATAATAATAATAATAGCTTTATTTTCCTTAAAATACTTGTAAAACAAGTTAAAATAGATTACAGCACTCTCATGGCGAATTAAAAATGAACACTAGAAAACTTTGCAGCCACCACTCTTTCAATGCCCGCAAATTAAAAATACTAAATTGGAAAGGAACACAAAAAAGAAGAAAATACTAGAAATGATGTAAATAACAAAAAGAGTGATAACTTTTATTTCTTATTTATAACTTTTATAGAATAACTTTTATTTCTCAAGAAAAACCTTTTGAAGGCGCTAAAAGTTCGGTTTGTTCGGGATAAACAGTTTGAGGAAGGACGAAGCGACTCAATCACTGCCAGTGTGGGCCCAGACATAATTCATAATAACCAGTAATAGTAAATACAACTCTTACCTACAGATTTGTTTGTAGATCATGTTTACGTTTAATTAAAACAAAAAAGAAGCAAATTTTATAAATTTATTAATTGCAATGATAGCAAGTGGTGCGAGGCCCACAGATTTTGTTCGTATTCAAAATACACTGCTGAGTGACGTGTACCTAATTGCAGGAGTGTCTTCTAATCTACACAACGGCAGCAGTTACAGTAGTAGCCAAAGTAATGTAATCTCTTTTATGAATCTACGGCAGCTACAGCAGGTACTTGTGAAGGCAGAAAGTTTAGTTCTTCAGGGTATAAACATAATTTATAAAGCTGACATTATTTTATTTTTTGCTTGACTTTATTTTTCATCCAGAGCACCATCAGAGTGATACCTGGTCAAATTACTTTCATTCTATTCTCAGCTGAATTGCCAAACTTAAAGCTGAACTTGCAGCAAACTAACTTCTCTTATAACTTCACTCTTATCTAAGTAGACATGATTTCATTGTTTATTCTCTACCATGCCTTTATATATTTGAAATATATTCAATTCTGATCTTAACAACGAGGCATACGAAATGAGTTTGCGAAACGTATGTTTTGGAGATGTGCCCGAGTTCAAATATCTAGGATAGATTTATTGTTTTGCAGCAGAATTATTTTATCCCATTACTTCATCAATCTAAGTCTGAGGGGAACTGGAGTATACCCCAGGCAAGTGGAACGGTATGTAGGAAAATCCACTATGTAAAGAAGGTGAACGAAGTCAAACAGACAACATGCACCAAGTTCCTATTGCATCCGGAAGTGCATCTTATCTTTCATCAACTTGCATGACAGTCCACCAAACCAAGCTATCTATCCCCGGAACTCCACGGAAATAGATTTTTGAAGTTTAATCACAGAGGTGAGCCCTCATCAATGGCTAATGTTTCTGATAGTGGAGCAGTAAACTTCATTCAAGATATCTACATTTCTTTTTAACATCTATTTGTGCGACATCTATTCTTCTTCTTTCAAGGTCTTCCTCCTCACCCCTTTTTGCCCAATCGTAGCAAAAGTCATAGTTTACAGGGTTCTTTCTTTTGTCGCAAATGAAATATAGAACCACCACCTATCTACCCTTGGTTAACTGTAGGTCCTGCATAGTCAGCAAGTCACATGAACATTGCTAGAATTCCAAGTTTGGGAAACCAGTAGTGCGGTTTCGAGGAATAGAATGTTAATGTGTTATACTTTTCTTTATGCTTTGAACTCCATCACCCATTTGTACGAATATACAACACAGTACAAAACTGAATGCCTAAGCCATATAACGGACATGTTACATCAGAGAGGCATGCAAAATAGATCCCAATAATTAAGAGCGACCCCACAAGATCTCATCACCATCAACACAAGGTTACCTATATCAACAAGTACAGTAGAAATTAACGCGGCTCACCATCTAGTCAGGCCAAACACAACTGTCCCTTCCGTTTGCTTTACGGAAACGTAACCTTACCACCTCTTAATGGAATTCCCCTGGAAGCATTTTACAGATAAAGTTATAGATCTACTTAAACTGTGAGGAAGACGGAATTCTCTACACCGAACAGATTCTACCTCTGATAGTGGATGAAAGTCCGAACCCGGACAGGGATGCGATAAGCATGCGCACTGAGACAGATAAAATCAGCAATATTCCTTGAAGTAATTGTAAAAAGAGTACATTCATTTCAAGAGAATTAATTAAAGAATTTTTTAAGAGATTTGATTGCGTATAGTACAGTATAAAAAAAGAGAGGGCGCGTTGAATTTATTGTAAATTTTGTAAAATAATTTTGTAAATTTGTTGAATTTTCAAATGATGTTACATCTTATTGTTATTACAAAGAAAATGGAATCATCACTTGGTGCATCACTTAATGGTTCTTTCGATTGGTGTAAGAAATTCGCTAAAACTTTCACCATGTGGTAGTTACGGCGATTTCAATGGAAAAAAAGTCGCGATGAATTAAAAGACTGTAAAAAGGTCACTTCTTCGGAAACAGTTGAAAATCGGGCCATGGTTTACATAAAGCTTTATAAAACCACTTTCTCTCATTTGGTCTGTCTAACTTGCTGCACCCTGAACTACAGGGGGATCGCGTGAAAAGACGGCTCCCGTTTAAGAAGTAACATTGAATCAGTCCGGAGAAAAAGTAGACACGGTGACAAAGCAGAAGGTAAAAGAAGCTTTCCAGTTTGAAATTTGTTGATACCGTCATTGATCTGTTCGGAACTAAGTTGGTACAAAAGGGACCACGGCTTGAAAACAAGTTTACGTTATTTGCATTAAAGGGATATTAAGAAGTATGCGACTAAGCATTTAGCTGGCGACAGGACTAGGGAAGAGGACGGACCAGCCGACTCTAGGCCGCTGGTAATAAGTAACTACGCCGTTCTGGAAATGGAGTTGATATGAGCAGTGTATTTGCTATGATGTACAGCATGTCATTACGGAATGTTATTTCCACCAAGGAGCCCTCGGTATGCTGCCAGTGAAGGATTTTTCGAGATAAATTGATAACAATTTAGCACGCTCAGACGCTGGTGACATGTTGCTCAATTTCTCATCTTTATTCTCCTACATTATTATGTTTTCTTTTCGAGCGGAAAAAAGGTCCTAGGCGAAATATAAGATTGAATTCATCAGGGACACCAGGCAGCGACATTATTCTGTGATCAACGGCCAGTTTTTGGGGCGAGTCTTTACAGTGTAAGTTCGTCAACAATTTTCTGCCACTGGTCCGAACGAAGACAGAAAAATCTGGTACGAACCCTCTCAAGACTTGCGCTTAAGAGGATCCACGTTACAGAGTTTCTTCCAACTGTATATGATTATTCAATTGGGCGTTAGCTTTCACTGATATGGGGAGGCCTCTTAGTTGAATTTTGGAATCCGGCACTGAACGTGGACACGCTTTCGAACCTAGTATCGAAGATGGCGTTCTGCATCGGGAGAAACCTGTCTCCTCCACTTAGCCAAGGCCGTTGCAGCTGAGAGCTGGAGTATGCGACATACCAGTCCACTTTCCTCATCTAGTAGCCGTACCGCCGGTAACTGGCTGGTCTTGACTGAAATCAGGCCGTGCGCCATGCCATTCGGAGGATTGCATCACAGGCTTCTCGCAGAGTAAAGACGGACACAGCATGTGCCTATCAACGAATAGTCTGTGTAGGTTTGTCAGCAAAAAGAAAAAACTGGCCTTAATACATTGTATGTTTCCGGTCCGTGTGAAGGGCGTGAATGACTTAGAGTTGTATCCAGGAGTCCTAAACTTTTGCTGAATGGTGCGCTTACTAAAGGGTGCCCCAGCAGCACAAGTTGACTGGCCAACCCCCACAAAATGTAAGCAAAATTAATAAGTATAACCAGTTTTTTAGATTAGAGAATTACGTTTGGAAACCAGATAACCGATGGAATCCTGTTTCAATGCAAATGCAGGAGACTAAGCCATTTATTCTTGTACTAGAACAGGAACTTCCCGAATAATATGAATAGTCTACGTTTAAATTCATATTTCTTGTAGCGTATTATTCGTGTAATTGTATTTTCAAATAATTTTTGGGGAGAGTTAAACCCCTGTTTTCAGTTTTATGTAATTAAGAAATGTATTTCAATTTGCTAATGCAATATTTTTGCACCAATCCTCATGAAGCAAACAATTTTTGACGCAAATAAACTTTTAAAAAAAAGTATTAATAAAAGATGTAATATTGAAAAACTTAATAGAAGCGGACACCTCGAGCGCTAGTTGAATGCAGTATAATCGCGCATGCTTTGCACGTTTAGACTAACCAAAATTACAGAGGGAAAGTTTAATTCTATTGCCGGAGCAAGTTCTAACGGCGCACACCCTTCCTCACTAGGACCTCCTCCCCAATTGGACCCCAATATAACTTAACTAAAACTAATTTAATTTAACCTAAAAACTAAATTTCCATTCGAACCCACTTTGTGGTCAAACTGGAAAAAGTGGTTGGCCTATATTATATATAACACACACACGTTTGTTTTAATACGACTTCACACTAAGTTAATTTAGTCATGTTTGAGGTAGGAGGGGTATGAAAAACAAAATATACTGGTCTGAACCCCCATGCGACTTCCCCTTCCGCCAATTTTTACAATTGTAATTTAAAGATTTTCTCAAAACGTTTAGTAACTGAGACTAATTGTCCTCTATTCTCCAAGTTATATTGTTGGCGTAACATTAGTTAGTGCGAATAATGGTCAATATGAATTATTGTTATCATTATTGTGAATGATACATATTGATCGTCAAATAGGCAAACGGACTAAGGTCTATTGTCATTTCATGTTTGTCTAATTATAATTACATATTGTATCAACTGTACAATAAAACATTATTATTAATGGTTATATGAAGCTGTTTCATCTCACAGAAGAAGACTTAGAAATCACTGACAAGTTACAAACTTATACTTTGCTTCATACAAATACAACACTTTGTACAACCACAATGTCGCCTTCATGCTTCATGCCACCTTGTTACGCACCACATTAGTGCTGCCCTACATTTTCAAATAAGGGAAATAGCAAAAGTTGTAAAAGGTTCAAGTTTTTAGGGCAACCTGGCTGCCCTAAAAGATGAGAAATTGCTTCTTTTTAACATTCTTTCGGGCATGACGGGGAATGGTGTTCCTAATTGATCGCTGAACTAATTTATTAGAAAGATGCTAAAATTGTAACAAGCTATTCAAAAGTAACTGAATTTTTCCCTTTATACTAGAGTAAAAGGTACGAGAAAACAATAACATAAGGTTCTATAAACATATAAAACATTAGTTTTCCTAAACTAACTTTCATCAAACTAGTTCTGCGAGAGAACAATGAAACAGGACTTTTTTACTTAAAGTAAATGTAGAATGTTGATCCTTCTTCTTTCTGCAGCCAACTCAAACCTGACCAATCTCTAGGCCTTCCACCTCCTGGATGTCCTTCAAGGAGCTCTGGATGGCATTCAAGGACAATGATTCTGTGGAGGTGCAAGCTTCCACATTTATGGCAGCCAGGAGCGTCTCTTCCTATAGAGCCGATACCAGCGTATCCACGAGGACTCGCCGTTCTCAAGTACTGGGTCATAAATACAACGTAGAACTTTGCTCTCCTTCGGCTTATCTGCTGCAGACTACGTCCTTAGAGCCGCACAACAATAGAAGTCGGACCACCATATGTGGTGTCTTGTCAGGAGACGCACTTATTACGAAGCGTACTTTTTATCGCTTCCAGACATCTGTTACCTGCTGAGATTCTGCTTCTAATTTCATTGCAGATCTCATTTGTGGACGTGAGAATAGCTCTTACATATTTAACTTTCTCACTTCTTCGAAAAGGCGTTGCTCGACAAGCAGATTTTTTATTGATACAAAATTGAAGATTCGCGCAAGCTACATCCTACTCAGGTAAAAAAAACCATGCTACGCTATTGACATATACTGGATCTTGTTTACAGAGTCCTTTGTTACATCGTGTGCTTTTTGGGCTGTATCTCCCTCCACTATTTCGAGCGTATCTATGTAAACGCAATAGCCCTAACCCCTTGTATGAGAAGATACAGCGGGATTAACCCTGGAAGTCACTTTTAGCACTGAAGTCTAAGCAATTTCACTTGTGTCCTAAGCCCTAGGGAGACTCTAGATTAGATTACACTTCCCAAAAATGAGAAACAAACCTCATACAAAAAAAAAAGTATAATTGTAAAAGAGTATAATTCTCTTAGCTGCAGATAATTGGGAGATAGTGTTGAGGTGTAAATTAGGGGGTAAATGGTAGAAAATAATTAGCCAGCTCTGGAATAACGCGGCCATTATGGAGCAGGTCTGCAGAAATATTGCTGCACCAGCTGCTGCTTCCCTTCTTTCTGTTTTTATTATTTTTTATTTTTATTTTACACTTCCGTTTTATTGTGTCCCCCTCCAGAATCCCGTCTTCATTTTAGTATTTTTTTGTAAATTTCCATCACAAGCATTCTTTTGTGTAACGGCTTACATAATGTAATTACTTTGTAATTAGATTAGCGTAATGGATGCACTTCTCTTGTAACTGACTCCAGTTTAGCACCTCTCTTCTCAAACAAAATCAACTCGATATATAAACTAATTAAACAATACACATAAAAACAAACTTCATTAAATTAATAGAACTATTTTATTTATCCAACAGAATTAAGTGGTACTTTTTTTGAAAACAGACCACGTTTACATTGAGGCATTTTTACTTGAAAATTAGTTCCTTAAGAGGAAAATATCGCGTTTTTCTCGTAAAACGTGATGACACACTCACTCTCACAAATATATATACCCCAATCTGTAAAGACCACTGTTTGGAATTCAGGGATCCTCCAAACTGTTACCGGTGGAAATTCGATTCCGCAAATTTAGCACGATCACATTACTTCCCTTTACATAGTGTAACAATAGAAAGTAAAAATAATTCGGTGCAATGTAGGGTCACCATATTTGCAAGAGTGAGTGGCAGTATCGAAAGACGCATTTAGGAATCTTTCACGAGTTTAAACTTACGATCATTTGATTTCCATCGAACTCGGTACTAGCAACCATGTCCTCACTTATCGATCACCGGATATTTTCCTCTCCAAGTCTATGGCCCAACGGGTGTAGTGTTAGGTAGCTTGGCTTGTAAGCGAGAGATCCCCAGTTCTAACCCGCCTGTAGCTACTTTCTGTTTGTTACAAGCTTACCCCCGTCATGACGTAGTTTGGTAGTTGGAGGATAAGCGCCGCCAGAAAGGCAATTACTATACTTAAATATACTTTTTCATCGGACTCGCATTTTTTAGTCATATATTAGGACTCATGTTTCAAGTATTAAGTGCCACTAAATCTTGAGTGCATAGTCTACTTTGAATGCATTGGTAATGGTACTGAATGCTTGAATGAATTGGTAAAATTGCGTCTGTAGGCAGGCAGGGTTATGGCAATCTTGAGCGCTGTGAAGCATCTCTCAGCACTGTGTAGCATCTCACAACATTGTCCGGAACAGTTTTCAAGAATGATAGTCATCTCTTACAAGACGCATGTCATATGTCTTTCCTATCAACACATCCGTTTCTTGCGCGCCTCCGCTTGCTGTAGAAGGAGCACGTATCTTTCCTTTCGTGTCTCTGGATGCCACTGTACAGTTTCTCAAGTAGTATGAGTTGGTGTCTTCGCTAACAGAATATCTCATTTGCAACATAAAATCAATTCTTTGCGTTTCCTCCATGGTCATCAACCACACTCAGCGCTGGACTGAGACCTTTTAGCCACCTCTTTCTTTGGTTTTCTTATTTGGATCAATCAGTAACTCTAACTTCTGATGGTGCAAAGATCTGGTGCACACTCACACGACTTTCTCTAACTACATTTTCAAGGTCTAACTCACGAATTTTCCCCAAATTCCAAGTAAAGCATAAAATAAAGTAATCACCTATATATTTCAAGCGGAGCTAAAAGTCCAACTACTATAAGGTGTCTTAATTCAAGGAGGAAACTGCTTTAGTAAGAACATTGTTACTAACAAACATAAAGTACTCGTACCTAGAAAAACCCAAGCTTTATAACCACTACACCAACTCCCTTAATAATAACTCTAAAATCTGAGACAGATTTTGATAAAATTTTGCAGTTTTAAGAGGATACTAATTGACTTCTTCAGTACGACATGCCTTCCCACTCTTACTCCTATTCAGAGAAAATACTGCAATCGTGCAGGATTTGGATCGCTTTACCAGGAAAATCTTTTTAAAAGGAGATTAATTCTCATTCTCTTCCGAGGAAGTTGTGGTGTAATCGAGGTTTATTTTGTTTACCTCTCTCAAAGGGGGAGCAATAGCAAGATATAAATTATCTTTCATCTCTTAAGGGGAAGTAATGTATTCGCGGAGTTTCTTCTTACCTACTTTAACAAGAAGTAGCGACAGATTAATTACTATAACCCCTCTTAGGAGGAAACTACTTTATGTGCTTAAGATTTCATAATGATCTGATGAATATGAAGCGAGATATAGACTTATAGAGATATATGTTTTGGACTATGAAAATTAACCTGCCAATAATTTGCTCATTTTTAGTTATTGAGAGTTAAATTTAGGGCCGCATGACTTGCAGCAAAGGTGGTTTGAGACGGAAACATTTTTGAAGCAGAAATCTCTGTACCAAACTGAATAATCAACCGATGAGGGTAACAATAAACATGCATTCTAAGATACACGTCCAGCGCAGCGCATGCGGCCAATGCATGCTTAATTTAGTGGACCTAACTACATTCTCTTCTAATTACTTTAATTAAAGAAGAATACCAGAATGTAATAGTACTAAGGCCTTATTTAGTCCGTAGTAATGCTTGTTTGCCCTTTTTATAACACGCGCCGAAAGGAATGTTTAAATAATTCTGGCAGAACGAATTGTCTTGGTCGACTGTACGAACTGATCGAAAAAGCAGGCATCAATAAACAGCTAGCAGTTTTACATTTGATGCTGTCAGTTATAAATAGGAGGCAGTTTTCGCTAAGTTTGTATAACCGTGAACAATAAACCGAGGAATTATTTTATATTTCATGTACGCTAAGATCAAAAATTATTCCAATTTTTTTCATCTTTTATTAATTCAATAAATTATGACATAGTCAGCAGCCGTTTGTAGCAGTCTTAAAGGAAATAAAGATTTATTTTGTAAGAATGGCAGCTGGGAAAAAGTGAGCCCTCCCGAGAAATGGGGTGGTTTGCCCCAACTACTCCGGTCGGAATAGTACGCGTCTTTTGGAGGTTGGACAACAAGGACCTCTCCATGTCCAAGTCTAATCTTAAAGTATTGGAATCGTGCAGATTTGGTTATGAGTTTCCGATCGGGGATACAATAAAGATGACCGATCCAAACAGCGATTAAGTATAAGAGTATTATAGTTATGCGAGCGGCAATTTTGCAGGTGATTTGTCTTATTGTTGGCATCCTTTGATGATATCAACGCAATTTGTAATCTTTCGTTTTTGAGATTTGGTGGATACACTCACGTAGATTGAAATTCTAATTGAAACTTCAAAATCGAAAATCCGCACTACTACCTCCTCTTACTACCGTGGAGTGTGAGGAACGAAAAAAGGGCGTTGCTAACATTCTTGTCTGTAGAAAAGTGCGATTCCGTTTCGCTAAATTGATTTTTCACTTTTCTGAAACTTTTTTTTTTAATATTTATTGTTTTTTTGAAACTGGTCAATACATGGAAAGTTATTTTATTCTAAATATTTTTCTAGGCAAATTCTTGATGCCGCAGCTTGAGAATGACAACAAGATGCAGAGGTTTTAGACCAGTGGGTGAATGCTGGGTACATGCTCTTCTCGCCGCGCTCTATAAACACATGGTTGTTGGCCGAAGAAGCGTCCGCCCCGAACTTACTCCTACAAGTTTTTGTTGGAATCACAGTTGGGTCCGCAGCCTTGCTTCTATATACAGCTCTTTAGACCTCGTTCCTCAGCTCCGCTCTTCGCATTCATTCTCGACCACGCCCGCTTCATTATTTATGATGGATAGGAACTCTTGTAAATGATCACTTTCAGATATGTACTTGTACTTTTTGTACCCTCTAATTTCCATCTCTCTCACTTCCGTTTGATTAAAAGAAAAACACATCGTTCTACTCCCCTTCATAGCAGAATGTAATCTTTTAACTTGCAACAACCATCTAAAGCAAATACTTCAAGAATAATCACCATATTCGTTCGAATATAATTCGAGAATTTTTCCCATGTTTTCTGCCATAAATTGGGTTCGACCTAAAATCGATTTAGAGGTTTTAGAGGTGTGTTGTAATAGTTTTGCGTTCGGAATTTAAGTGGTAAGTGTCCAGGTTGAGAGCAGCGCAAAGCTCATTTCCTGTCATTGAAAAAATTAAGTACGGGCTGCCGCAGCGTCCATCTAATCTGCTAGTTGGACGTCAAACCCTTCCTCAATCACTGTACCTAAGCGCTAAGTGATACCTGACAACCACAAACTCAATTTTTGAATTTTGGCCCGATCGCACCATTTCCCCTTGCCACGAATAACAGGAATTATTAAAAAAAAAAATGAACTCATAAAAAGCAAAGGATTTAAGGTTTTAAGGTTAGTGCGACGGTAAGTTTCGGATTTAGTTCTTTTAAAACAGTTTCAAGCAGTAACTTTGATTCCTGCTGATGACAGCTTTTATTCTTTAATTTTTTTTAACCAACACACGGGAATATTAGCACGAGGAATATCGCCCAGTGTTCACTTTATGGAAATAAAAGGGTGCTTAATGGAAAATAATTTTTGAACAAAAAGAAAAATTTTGGGGGAGATGTCAGCTACATTTTGTTAATTTTGGCAATATTTCCAGAGGTGTTACCTGTACTGACAAAAATAAAAATAAACTTCTTTATACTACATTAATTACTCCGAATTTATTTCTCTCCAATTTTACACGTTTTTATTTTTGTGTTTCGGTAGCTCTTTTTTTTTATTCATTCAAGTTTTTAATATGGCTGCAGGGCAGAGCTTTAACCCCTCTATGGTCTGTTGGCATCGCAAGGGGCAAAATGTAATTTCACTGGCGAATGGAACAGGTGATGATAGGCATTATTCGAAGCTATTCGAATAACGACTAAATTTTTTATCCGTCACACACTACGAAAAAGTTTTTTTGTGAAATAGTATTTGAAAAAATCCACGTCAGACCAGCTGTTTAGTTCGATATAAATCTTTGAAAGTCCATGGACTATAACGTTAAAATTCGTCTATTGTTCTTGGATCTGAAGGTTGCCTATAACAGCGGGCACCAACAAATAAAGCGTTAGTAAGGCCATCTATATGAATAAGGCTTGTCTGAGAGGCAATGATGCTGGACCAGTAGTCACGTTAACCCTCTCTTAGCCTGTGAGAAGGCGAAACGCCGCAGAGAAGAAGTCTGTGGGAGCGAAACCACCCTTGACGCTTGCTCTATAGCTCAGTGTTTCTCAACTGCTAGTCCATCTTGGAGAATATTCAGCTAGGGATGGATTCGGCAAGGCTCCCCGTGGCTTTAGTGGGGTTCTGTGGGTGCTCAGATGTTAAGCTTTATTTTGTTTGCCCGTTAGGGTAGTTTTAAGGGTAGATCGACAAAAACTACGAAGAAGCGTTATATTTAAAAACACCCAACTTTGACCATTTCTTCCTTCCTTTTATAAAAAATGAAAATCCTAAATTTTCTTTAAAATTAAGGGCATATCCTGGTTTAACATAGGAAACATGAATTTGAAGCCAACTTCTCTTCTTAGCACAAATTCAAATTTTCAAGGAATTTAATTACGCAAACTGCAGTAAGAGAAAGTCGTGGGAGGGTACACATCGGAGTTTTTATTTTAAAATTAATTTAAATGGAAAAACGGCCTCGGGGTAGTGTGGCAGAGTGGGGCCCGGGAGGCAGAGTCCCAATGTGGCGCTTCCCATGTAATTAATCGCCTAAGAAACAATTTAACTTTAGATGATTTGTTAGTTTTACACAATTTGTATAGTTAACGATTAAAGTGTACTTAATGAGGGAACATTAGAGCAGAGCGCAGTCTGCACAGAAGCGCGCTAATGTTATGGAACTTGCTGTGGTTGCCTTCCTAATTGCGCAAATGGCCACGCACATCTCTGTGTCTTGTAAATAAAACAATAAACTCCAAGTTTCCGTTCTTTGCAGTTTTCTTCTGCGCTATAGGAGGACGCAAGCCATTTACTTATTTCACTTGTACCAAAAAAGTCTGGCGTGAATACACTTACCAATTTTCCTGAACTCCCAGAATGCGTAACGTCTTTACCGGAGTCTTCTCCAACTGATTTTGAGGCGGCGGCAAGGAGATACTTTGATGGCGAAATAGTCGCTGGCTGCCAAATGAAAGAGGTGCAGTGTGATGTATAGAATCTACTAAATCTTAGAACCAGCCACACAGCAGATGATGTGAATTATTGCTACAGTAGTTATCCAGACAGGTCTTCTGGCAAAGGTAAGGCCGATTATATGACAAAGTACAGCTTATGTCTACACATAAGGTCGAGAAGCGTGTCCTAACGTTGAAAACTAAAAACTATTCGCTTCATTTTTCATAGTTTTCTTCAACTTCAGATAAATTACTCTTGTCTGCAACGCAATCGATTGCCTGAGAATAACTATTAAATATGTGGTTCGGCCCGCAACGCTCGTTAATATCCGTCATACCACTAACTTTTATAATTATGTGACCGACTCACACTACTCTTCTGACTTGTTGTGACAACAAAGGTAATGCGAGACGGGAACATAAGTGAGGTGGAATCCTCAACACCAAAAGTGATGAAAGTACGAGACCGATCAGGGATGCAGTAAACATGCGTGCAAAAACAGATAAAATCAGCAATAAGAATAAGCATGTGAACTAAAAGTTACTAGATTTGCAAATAATTAAGAGAAACTCGTTTGAGAGTTGAGACCAACCTCGGCTTCACATTGAGCGCTTCATCAAGACGTGCTGGAGATGGGCGATTCACTGAAAGCGGTCGATGGCCCGTAATAAGTGTATTCAATTCCACGAGGGAAAAAAACGTGATGGGTACCCGTACTGCGGACCCAGCCAGCCGTTTAATTGCAAACTCACACCCACAGCTTGGTGGTTCAGATTTTTTTAACCCATTACCGCTAGATTTATCCAGAGTTAGCCGCGACCTAATTGATTATATTTTACTTTCTCTTACTCCTTACGGAAGGAGTTATTGTGATCGTTTCCAATTTTCAATATTGATAGCTTCGCTTACTTGTTCACTTTTTTTACCTACTTTATGTTTAAAACTGTGGTTTATTGAGTTAAGGTCTTCAAAACTGGTCTTCCCCTACTTTTCGACAAGGATGATTTTCACCATTAGTAGCTGATTCGATTCTGAGGTATGGTACTAAAGAGCAGTGCGTGTGTCGGAGGAGATATGGCCCTGCAAATGGAGGAAAGCCTATTATTCATTTAATCCTTATTTATCCTTTAATCCCTAAATTGCCCCTTGCATAAAAATTTGAGGGGATGTACCCCAGGGAGACCCTGGAGTAGCAGTCTGGCAGTTCGACATTTCGAAGAAGATTAAAAATTGTGAATAAATAAATAATACATTGGAAGATATGAGAGTATTAAAGGAGATGTAAGCCCCTAGGCTGGCCATAAAATGCAGTCGCAGGTACAATCTGGGCCGACTCTTCTTTTTTACCGACGAGAAATTAATTTCTATGAATGCAGAGGCAGGTGCTCGTTGGAAACTGGTTTAAATAAAACAAATACTAGCAGCGTTGAATACCCGACCCTTCATTTCTTCTACTGCTTCATTTGTACCTACATTGCTCTCGCATTCCAACATTACCTCCTGCGTTTTCTTACTCAAGTAAGAGTAAGTATACTAAAGAAGGTAAGAGAAATTTTGTTGTTCCTTCAGACATTTTATTTGGAAATTTCTCTGAAAATACAAGACGGGATCCTCTGAGTTCGAACAAGCGATTTTTTTATAAATTGTTCTGATGTTCGTCAATGTGTATGGTCAACTCAAAAACAAAAACATTTATTATTGAAGAACTTTACTAATTCTTTGATTATAAAACTTCATTAAAAGTACTCAATTGAAAAGACTACATTTAATTAGAATTTAGAAATGAATTATTATTTCAAGCGGTAATATATTTTTAAGTGAAATTTGAGTTCTCGTATTCTTCTGTAAGACGGATTCAAGACTTAAGTTTAACTCCGTGATATGCCAACTCTAACTTTCACTTTTTTTTTCTTTTTTTTATGTAAAGTCTCAAAAGTAGAGAGAGACTTCAGAAAAATGAGGAAAAATTAGAAACAAATTTTATTACGAGCTTGAAGTGGGAATGAAATGTTGGGTACTCGCTGATTTGTGTACCTGTTGTCGTTTAATCAACCCTTACACTTAACTTTTTAAACTGTAAATTCTTGCCAGCGATTATAAAAAAGGGATTGAAAAGGGATTAGAGTTTAAAGGGTTTAATTGCACAATCGGAATGACTCAATTACTGAATGGTTATGTTTAGCTTTTCTGAGATTTTTTAGAGAATTACTCCTTAAATTTAGAACAATAACTTTTATTCGTGTACTTCCTTTGACAAAGATCTTTTTATTGAATCCTGAGGACGAATTTAGAACCCCCTAAAGTATTATTTCGGGGTAATGCGAAGTTTTAGTAAGAGGAGTGCGTCAACTGGCCCAACGCGGTCCTTAAGGATTTAGAGTAACATCTCCCGGTCAGCTGTTGCTAACCGATAGCTCAGAGCGCATGCGCAAGCCCAATTGGCTCGCAATTGCAAAATCGGTTGAGAGACGCCTCCGCGTAGATCAGCGTCGTGGGCGTTCAACGCCTACCAAGATGACTCTCGTTCCTGCTAAGCCTTTGCATTGCAAAGGACTTGGAGCTGTGTTCTTTCGCAGTCAAACAAAACCTACTATGACCACTAACGACTAGGCCTGGCCTAGTCCAGGTGTTTCCAGAGAGTGCAGTGTCCGGCCATCATGACACTCAGAGCTTTCCGTCTCTATCCTAGCAGATCCGCCTTCAACTTTAGCTAGATTCTTCGAACGAACTCCTTCACCTGTCGCTGACCAGTGTTATTACGCCACCATGTCTTAGATTTACTTGCGGACCCAGGATTTGAAAACTGATTTGACACCTTCCAACGGAAGAGTTGCGGCCCTATGAGAGTTTTGTTCCTTACGCAGCCAGCTCATTCGTCTTCTCGTTGCCCACATACTCTGCATGCCTTCCAACCCGGCAAACTGTCAGCTCTTTGGGACTACCAACGCAACATAACACCAGGCTTACAGATGCGCAGTCTCAAAATGTGGATAATGTTAATGGAAATATTTCAAAATAAATAATAGTGCATAAGCGAAAGGAAGATGCGCTGTGGTTTGCAATGTCTCGGGCGGCCTAGAGTGCCAGTCGCTGTTGATAACCAGTCAGACTGGATCACAGTCCTTGCCACTAATTACACCCTGCACGAGCACAGTAAAAGTCCAATTTTATTTTTTAAGAAAATTATACAGAAATTACTTCAACTAAAAACACTGTTCCATGTTTTTACACAAGAATGAAATAATATATATACATCCATGTTGTTAATTGCGCTACTAGGAACCGTAGAAGTAAATTAACTCCTGTATTCTATAGGCTAGTAAGTTTTGTTTCAAAGTATGTGTGTAATTATAAATGCATGTTATTTAGTTTATTTTAAGTGGAAGTAGAGGGGCGAAACTCATAGGAGCAATCACAAGAGTCTTTCGTTAAAATGCAAAGAACTAAAGTCAATTGAGTCTCTGCTTCTATGTGCCTGTACAAGTGCACAAATCTTGCCAAAAATAAAGAGGTGCTTAATGGGTTCATAAAAATAAAAATCTGATGCAAACATTGACCGCAATTCACGCAATCAACTTTTATAAAAAAGAATTAAATTTGAACAGAAAAAGCAATCTACTTCAATATTATAGATGTTCGAAACAATAAAATGATGCTGTTGAAGCAAGCGAAACATCACAGCTGCCCAGATCCTGAGTAAAGGCAACAAACCAAACTGATTTGAATCTCAAACACTCTTAGAATTGGTACCAAAATATTCATTAGAACGAAGTGCAGGCTGGAGAATACAACTTTCCCAAAGCACAAAAATGCTTACTCCATTTTTATTTTTTAGATTTTTGTAACATCAAATTAATGTACATTTTAATCTGTTTCTGTAAAATATTTTCCACGACCATAAGATGATCTAGGCCGTAGGTCGAAAGTTCGGCAAAATAATAAAAACAAATGCAATAATCTTCCCTCCCTTTGCAAAATAGCTTAATCAAGGTAGTTGTTTAGAGCCTGGAATCATTTTTAAGCTCTATTCACTGTTTGCTTCCAGTTGTGAGGACCCAGTCATTGTTTAAACAGAATCAGATTGAACCACTCTGAAGCTGGCCCTTTGTCCAGAAATACTCTGCAGAATCTACATATTAATATAATAACCCGACGGTAAGCGAAGACTTGGTTTTAAATCCAAAAAATTCCCTTAAAAATTGGTTTTCCTATTGCTATTGACCCCATTAATAAAACCAAACGAGAACATTTACCACCGGTTCGCTCGTCCAGTGTAAGCAAGTAATGTATTGATCTAATTTTGTTTATCTAAGTGGAAAAGATTCATGCATGTAGGTGGGTCCTTGAGAGTCCGGGCCCGTGCCGACCGCAGTTCGCTCCTAATTTCCTTCTCGTCCTGGCCACGGCCTCTTGTAATCCCCATATTCACAAAGGAGGGCGGAAACTTTAAATTCTATCAGACTTTTTGATTATTTACGGTGTAATATCTATACTGGCGAGGCCTACGACGCCTGCACCAAAATTAAAATTACTACGCAAAACTAATTAAAATTATGAGTAAATCGCTCTCGCAAAACTTTCATTTACTACATTCAATAATAATAAGAGAAGGGATTAGCTATGTGGTTAGCGTATTGGATTCCCATGCGGGAGGTCCCGGGTTCGAATCCAGTTGATGGCTGTTAGATTTGCTCTAGCAGCTTCTTACAGCTCACTATCTGGTGGTGGACAGTGTTGTTTGCAACGAGAGAACACTGTCCGGAGGCCGGCAGATCAGTGAAAAAAGCTTCGGGCGCCAATAACCTTAGATGTTGACGCGCCTTAAATCATTAAAAAAGTAAAAATAAAACTTAAAGTACACAATACTTTGGTTTTGTCCACCAAACGGAGTGTGAAACAGAAATCATATAAGCGTAAGGCGCAAGTCCAAATCTCTTCACCAAACTAATAAGTAAAATTTTAAAGATCTATGAAAATCCGACGCCGGTCAGGGATACAACACGCTTGCTATGGTGGATAAAGTAAACGAAAGACTGCTCTGCGGTCACATTATCAAATACAATGTTCTTTGGATTCTTCAAAAACTTCTCAAACTTTTCCGGCAAACAAAAGGTATAATTGGTGTTAAAAAGAAAAAAGAATTGTTAATTTTATATGGTTAAGTTCTGGTGCGGAAATATTCTTTGTGACGTTTATTGTTTGTTTAAAAAAAGTGAGGGTAAATTTACGATTGGCGATTAAGGAAGTTAATGTTGGCTGGTATTAGAAAAGGGCGCTGAAAGGGTTCGAACAGGCGCTCTAGGGCCACACCAGCCTTTCTCTGCTTTATGAACAACCCATGAACAGAACTTGAGGCCATTTTTCTAAGTCTTAATTATTTAAAAGCTTGCAATTCCCCAGTATCTAGGCACTGTTTTATTGCAGTAGTTACTCCCACCCTAAGAACAAAGCAAGCGAAATTATCTATTGTAAGCACTTCATCACCTGATTTTTATCTTGCGTTAATTTTGCTCGCTTTAATTATTAAAATTTCAATTTTTAAACTTTATACATTTTCTTACTCTGGTACTGTTTGAGGTCACCTCCTGAAGATGCTAGAGCTTGGATCGATCTAATTCGTCACCCAAGTTGCGATTGACGAAATAAATATAACTCCTTAAAAACTTACAGCTTAAAAACATAAGTGTAAGAGTTGATCGAACGCCAAAAGGTACACAAATCAGTAAGTACCCAACATTTCATTCATGCTTCATTGACACCATTAAATAATTTTACTGTATTAAATTTTCATTAATATTGTTAAGAATTTATTAGATGTCACAGACCCTTATGCTGGCCATTTTCATATACAAAATATTTGTTCAAGTAGCAGACCATTTAACTTAGATTGACTGAAATATCTGTTAATAAGAGTATCTCATTTGAACTTTCTGGATTTTTAGTTTTTGAGTTATTTTGGCCGCACACTTTACAGACAAGCTTTGGGGACACCAAATAGCTCCAAAAAGGGATACAGAGTGTGGAACTTCTACGATTTTTGATTGTTAAATATTCTGTTCGCATAGTAACAGATGGGAACGCTAAAACATTGTTGAATGAGGAGGTTGGCTTGAAATGTAAGAGAAGGAAACGAAGCTTTAGCTACATCCTCCAATTTATCAGTGTTTTATGGGCTGAAAAGCTCAGAATGAGCACGAGTTATGAGTGTGTATGATGCATTCACTGGCGAATAAAGGTGCATGTATTTCTTTATGCACTCAGAAGTCGCACATAGACAATGCAAACTGCCTGCTGCAATGCACAATAACATTAGTCTTCTACAAAACCATGCAACCGTGACACTTTACAAGAAATATTGATAGGTTTATGGATGTTAAAGTTGCATTTAACTAGGCCATTTTATTGCATTTGTATTCTTTGTTATGAATAGCCGACCGCCTGTCCGAATACATTACAGTTTTTTGTGCACAAATTACGTTCAGACTAAGAAAACCACTAAGCCCCGATGTTTGTTTCGCCTTGCTCGCCCTAAGAACGCGCAGCAACTGGACATTATACTGGTGCCTGCGCATTTGTTACCTGAATGTGGCAAAACTTTTTCATTATTAGGCAAAGATTCTACTAAATCCTCAACGAAGTCACACTGGCGGCTTATATTTCGATTGCACAACTCCCAATTAAACAAGTAAAAACGCTAAATTTTGTTTAAATAAAAAACACCGAATATAACACAATCTAGTTCACAAAACTGACACTATACACGTATCTCGACAATCCTTTCTTACCAAGGAAAAATACCAAAAATACCACTCTCGCCTCTCCTACCCATTCCTCACAAACCTCCACGCCGACTGAAGCGCCAGAGACCCCAAGATCTCCTTCGGGACTAACCAGCACAATGGGTATCACGTCGAAAGTACTTCCAATGGGTACTTTCTCTCCTCCTGATACTCACGTCTAACAGATCCCTCTGTTCACTTACTTATTGTCCTTGTAGTTACAGATTGTGAATTTATAAATAAATATAAAAAGTAACAATGGCTTTAATGTGATCAATCATCAATTTTTAAGAATCATTTAAGAAACCATTTTTCGCTGCCTGTTACTAGGCGCCAAGCGGTTAAAGGCCAGGCCTCCAAAGCTTAATTATATTGTGGTAATTTCAGTTCCTGGTTTAGGTCTTGGATTTTATTTAGTGGTTAATATGAGCAATTTAAAGTGAAGTATATTTGCTAGTCGCCTCCATCCACGACACCACAATTTGGTAGTTGGACGAAAAGCATGACCGAACAAAATAAGCATTACTTTACTACTACTTATTAAAGTTATGTCAACCGGATTCCTCCCAACCACCTCTAGGAGTGTTAGTGAGTTCCCAAGACAGAGGAAACACAATTCCGTTTGATTTCGCGTAATGAAGTAAAATGAAATTCCGCCGAATTACTTCCTTTCTGTGTTACAAGAGCAGTCTCCTTTTATTACTTGCTCTTAATAGGTAAGGAAAGTAAATTGTGCAGAGAACTACTCATCAGGGCTACAAAGCATAAAAACGAGAGGTCTGGTGACTAGCATTGTACAATTTCATAATGGAGACCATGACTTCATGTCTTAAGTTTTATGTTCATGATGAAATTTTAAACATTCAGATCTCTTCGTTTTTTGTTTTGTAGCTTTGAAGTTTAAACTAACTACAGTTCGAAACGTTGCGTAAAGATTTTTCTATTTATTAACTGACCAACACTCAATATTCCTCAGAAACAATACCTTGTCAACAACTGGTCTAAAACTGCTTACTATACT
Source organism: Rhodnius prolixus (assembly GCF_049639745.1). Classification (NCBI taxonomy): domain Eukaryota; kingdom Metazoa; phylum Arthropoda; class Insecta; order Hemiptera; family Reduviidae; genus Rhodnius; species Rhodnius prolixus. The sequence continues at coordinate 15,070,579 of NW_027411625.1, read as the reverse complement.
ATCTAAGCTATAATTTGCGTCAATTTCATATACGTTTTAGTTTAACTATATTTATATTTTGGAACAGCAATCTATGTTAGTCGCATGGAAGCAAAGTAAATAGAAGTGAAGATGGCAAACAGGGAACCTTAGTGTTGGCAGATTAAAATTTGCAATCGTAAGGTTGAAGCAGTGCCAGTGGGGCTATTACGGCGAGACGATGCAATCTAGCAAGTCTGCTCCTTCGCTGCATTATCTTATATTGGCACTTATTGAACTAGCAGCTACCCCACCTTGTTAAAGGCAATGCAAAAAAAGAAAAGTAAATTAAGTATATAAGAAATAATCAGAAGTGTACAGGGAAAAAATGAAAATATGATCTCATTTCTAGTCAATGTTTTAATATCAGAAATAAGCTGATATATCTCGCTATAACAATTTTTTCCTTACTTCAATGAATAGAGTGATGAAAGTAAAGTAGGCTTTAGTAGAAAGGAGCGCTGCTGAGGTAGCAATTCAGGAACAGGCCTAAAAAGAGTTCAGACAAGAACGAAAAGGGCATCAACAAAAGAAACGATTTAAGAATATTTAAGTTTCCATTAAACTTAAAATTTGGACTAAAAAGTAATTGATTTCAGTAATTGTCCACTTTAAAAATATTTAAAAAAAAAACGATCGCTATAAACTACAGATAATTTAGATAGCTCTTCCAACCAGCTAAATTTAAATTTAAAATTTTGGTCACATATTTAAATGTTAATAATCTTTACTACTTGACTGAAAATTCAACACAATTTCAATACCCATTATAGTAGAAGAGCGTGAAAAGTGTGGTATGTTATTAAGTTTTAACCAAAAAACTGATCATTCAGTGTCAAATCAAAGCGAAGAAAGAGATCGACTGGTAGCAGGATCTGATGTTTATAGATACCATTCGGTGACCCTAGAAATGTTCTGACAGAGGTACTACTGCCATATCTCCCGGATTATGAACGGGAAGACGTAAAGGATTCGATAAAAGAGGAATGAGAACACAGAGGAAAATGAGAGCGATCTTCACAGGATGGACTCCACTGATAAAAGAAGTAGATTTGAAGTTCTTGAAGGAGTGAGCAGAACTTCTCGCTTGCCACAACAACTCCCAGAGTCGCGATGGTGGGAGATTTAGTTCAGGAAGACGAATAGACTTCTGGCGCGGCATGACTAGAGTAGGAGACTTGTCCCAAAGTTTATAGATTTGCTTCCATTTACATACTGGGCAAATACATTTTCTAATATTTCCCAATATCAGAAGATGACATCCGTCCTGCATAGCGAATGAATCCAGTTTATTTTAAATGGTTCTGAATTTTTTTGAAAAAACGGAACACATTTCACTTAATATTTTTTTTGCAAATCAACTAACATATCAAAATTTAAACTAACATAAATTGGAGCAGTGGATAGTTATTTAGCAAACGAAATATTGCAGTCGCAAGGTGCTTTGTTTTAAGTGCATAGAGTATGAATTGTTTGAGAATGGTTGGTTACTAGCGCGCATAACATACAGAACCCTTAAAGACACACTGGGAATCATTAATTTTATTTTAGTATATTTTTACCAAAATTATTTACGATTAATTGAAATTTTGAACACAGACACACCTAACTCAGTCAGCACATATAGTGAGACGGAAGCATAAGGTAAGTCTAAATATCTACAACAAACTGATAAATCTATCTCTGACCATGGATGTAAGCCCGAAACCGGACTGGGACACAATAGACATGCGTGTTATGATGGATAAAGTCAAAGATGTAGGCACATTTTCTGTGATATGAGCCAGTAGCGTTAGACTAAAAGACGCGTCTAGCTTAGCAACAACAAAAATCATTAATGCGAAAAGTCGCATAAAAATTCATAATAGTAGAAGGTTTTGTAAATGTAGGAGCCAAGGCTGCACTCAGCGTGTCCGCTCATTAGGTGGGCCATTACGCTGCGAGTACCAGCCGTAATATTTCATGTGACAGCGCGCTAATTGAAAGAAACAACACATGATTAACTGTTGCTCCAAGCCGCTCTATTACTGCCATTTCCACCCATTTTTATGCCTTTCTCCCAGTTATTATATTATGATTAATTAGAGAGGCGCGCCGTGAATACAGAGGAGTACACTTTAACCGGGCCCGTCGAGTGGCACAATAAATGCTGATCTGTACATCCCCTCAACTTCCAACTACATCTGTTCTTCTGGGAATGTTACTTTACAGAATGAAAAATGTGTGGGCATCCTAGAGGCCAAACATTGGTTTTCCACTCTTTAAGATTATTAGACTTACAAAGAAGAGAGGAGATGTTTAAAGGAAAAGAATAGCTGCTGTGTAAATATATATCATGTTAGCAATTATGAATTATGTAAAGTACAAGTAAAGTAATGTCTATTTTTGCAGCTGGGCTTTACCTCTATCTATCAAAGTAGGGCGGAGGCGACCAGCAAACATACTTTACTATTAAATTCTCATGTTAACCATTAAATAAAATCCAAGGGCTAGACCGGAAATCGAATCCAGTACCACAGTACATCTCTTTGTGGGCCTCACCTACCGCTTGCCTGCCGTGGAGCCTTATAAATTATGTAAAAATCGAGGTCCTTTTTTATCTGGGTTCTTTTTTACAAGAAGAATAACCTATAAATTGTATTCTGTGAATAGTCCTGCAAATAGAGCTTCCTACTCTCATTAATAATTTTAATTTAACTAAAAAAAAATAAAAACATTTTTTAACACAGCAAAACGCATTACCGCACGTGTTGCATTTGAATGAATGCAGTCACCGATCCACACGCATTGACATGGGATAAGAAAGCTATTCGCCTTTTTAAAGGATTGTTGGGAAATCCAGGGGTCTTTTTAAAAAGAAAAAAGTTTTTTATTCGGTTGCCGTTGAGAAAATACTACTGTGCGAGGCATGCTACAAGACAGAGATGGATTTCTGGTAGATCCGCTCAAAGCTTGAAATGTTAAGAAAAAAAACGCGTTAGAAGAGGAGCTGATATTATTGGAAATGAAGAGAAAGTGGGAGACAATACCAATAACTTGTTATGGTCACCTGTTGTGAATGCAGGCACAAGAGGGCTCTACATTGGGTTTTGAAAAATAAAAAATAAAAACACCAAGCAAAGTCCAAGAGGGAGTGGGTTGCCGATGGAGGAGAGCTAATGCCAGCAGTTGCTCCGACCAGGGAACGCGCCTTAATAAAAATAAAGAAATGAATGGAATCCTGAGTTAAACCGACCCCGATAGGGCACTGCAATTGGAGTTTATGGCGATGGTCTCAAGCGCAGGAGACATAAAAACGCCTAGTTTTATTAATCCTAGAGTGAAGCTGACAACTTCATTCTGTTGGGTTGTGGTAATAAATGTAGGACTTCATTAGAATTGACTGAGCAGGTGGTCAAACCTGATACTTCGTAGAAGGGCCAAAAATGTGACTAGTTGGGACCCTAAATCGGCCTTCTCTTGCAGCAGCCTCCATCAACTCACCAGGGGTGCTTAGTACCTGCTTTTACAACAAAACCAACCTATTCAAGGCTCAAAACCAATTTATTGCTTTACAAAAACCTCTTGATATGTTTCCTAGCACATTAATTTCCAGTTCTGTTAGCATTCTCTCACTTCTTCAAAGAAAAAGTATGAAGATCATAACCTATTTTTGAAATTGAGATTTAGCCAAGAGAACTCTTTTTGGCCTCTCTTAATGGCAGTATGGCATCTATACTTAACCAAATCTTGTTTTACAGAAGACTGGTTGGTCTCACCCCAATCCATTTATTATTTACACGGATTTTTGGAATCAATGCACTTTTCATCGCAAGTGATAATTTTTTTGACAGTCCAAGTTAATGTGGATTGTACCGCTCTAATGTTCTTGTCAAATATAACGAGTGGTTAGTAGATGGTGTTTCTATTCAATTGTTGCATTTAATCATTGTATTCAATGAGTTGCCCTAACATAGCGTGACAGGAACGGCTAATTGCCCTGAGAGAGTTTTCCGTTTTTCAACCATTCTCTTGAAATCTGTTAAGCTGATTTAAACATTTATCATTAACTATTCATTCAAAAATAAAATAACTGCTTTAAGAGTTTTTATTTAAGAAAAAAGAAAAACTGCCATTAAAGCACCAATTCTACTGATTAATAAGGCAATACGATATGGAACATAAAAGAATATTACATACGTTAGTTACTAAAATTTTGAATTTGAAAGGAAATCTCTAGACCGGAATGACTTGAAGAGCACTTTTCAGATGCTCTCGAACTAAGTCTACTCAGATAATAGCTTGTTTGCAACTATCTTAGCGAGGAAACTGAATTTTAGAGTGATTAAGGGAGGTGACGCTTTGTTTAAAAGTCCTTATATCTCAGAAAACTAAGGATAAAGGTGCAGTTAATAGAAATTCGTACCTTGAGCATAGGAGCAGGTGAACAGTTATGATATTGTTCATTCTAGATTATTGTAGAGTATTGTTCATTCTTTTTTGGTGACTAACTCATTAGTTCAAAGCGAAGAAAGATTGCTCCTAATTTCAGCCATGTTGATTGGAGTTCGAAATAGGAGAGAAGATACACCAACCTTTTAGGTTAACGATGTAAAACAAAAAGTATAAGCCTTGAAGATGGCCTACTCCCTGGGCCGAAAGCTTAGTAAAAAAATGTACATAGCTGAAATTGGCAACAATCTTTCTTCACAGTAGATTTTTTGTTATCGAGGTCTGCGATAATCTAGGGAAATATAGAAAATTTAGTTGTATAACACATTCACGGTGTTTAAAAAACCAACTGTGGTTATTCGCTATAAGCCTATCGCTTTTATTTTTTGGAGGGCTGGGAGAGGGAAGTGAACTATTTGTTCGGCGGAGTTCTCAATCCCAGAAAAGTGTGACCCTCATCACCATATTTATAACGTAGCCTGGCGCTAGACAACTTTCTCCACACTCTGATCTGGGAGCTGTGGTTAGCTCTACCGTCCCCTTACATCCACTATGGCTATATGATAGACATGCTGCATAAATATGAGAGATGTATGCTTGGCACATACAGTCACCCTTTTTTCCATTTCTCAAGAGCGAATTCTCTTGAGATGAAAGCTATCTCTCAAAGGAGGAAGTAGGCGATTCGAGTTTGAGTTCTCATTTCACTAGAAAAGGAAGTTTTAAAGGTCTCGTGATCAAGTGTTTCATAGATTGATGTCTCTGTGTGAGTGGCACTCTCCTCAATCGGTTTTCCATTTTTTTCGAACTTCCAATTTCCTCAAAAGCAAGACCACATTTCACTTGAACTTTGTAAAAATCTCAAAGATTTGAGATTAATTAGACTTCAGTTAGGGTAATTTTTAAAAAATAACTTACTGACAGGTTCCGCGGTCATAAGTAAATATCTAATTTAACTTTACTACTTATTGTTACTGTGTCAAGCTAACCAAGCACATTTACAAGCTGACAGATCCGTACTATTCCTTAAAACTCAAAATTCTAAACTCTGTCGAAGCACAGAAATTCTGTACAAAAATGGGAATCACAAATGGGTCGGATAATTTTAAAAATTTGTATAGAATGTTTATTTAATGGCATTGGCGGGACCTGGTTGGCTCGCAATGAGCCAGTTTGAGAACGGTCTGCGTGGCAGTTGTCTACATAGCGAATTAACAAGCTAGAGGAGATTATGGGGCGAGCGCTGTAGCCAGTGGACTGTACAGTGATTTATGGCAGAGTCGCTTGATGAGACGTCCAGTTAGCTGGGCCCCATGGTAATGAGGCGCAGTCCCACAGTGACCACTCCCGCTACCAGATCATTGTTTCCACAACATTACAATGCATTTCCTACTCCAATGCAAAGCAACTCTTCCAAATCTTTTCCATTATCGTCACTGTTACTATTACAATTAACAAAAGCTAGTTTTTTAGTTCCGTCCTCATTCAGTAAACATTCCTAATGCAGTTCTAATACATTATAGTGCGTACACAAAACAGGACACAGTCATGGACCGAGGCTTCCTGCATTTACCTAAATTACTTTCACTTATTGCCGTGCAATGCGGTAAACTGATGCAAAATTCATTTTGTTGACACGAATTGAACAAAACTGTTAATTAGAAGTTCTAAAATTTTACACCTAAATTTCAGGTACATAAAATTGTCGTCTGGGGTGCTACTCATATTGTGACGCTGTGGATAGTGCAGCGGCACCAAAGAGTGGTTATCCCAAACTGGCTTCTTACGAGCGTATAATACTGTTCAGAGAAGAGGATCCGTGGCAACTTTTTTGAACTCCCAAAGAGATTAGTGAATTTAAAAAAACAAAATAAAACATACTGAAACTCTTAAGTAAAAAGTTCGTTAAGTTCAAAAATTGGGTAAATCACCTGTCACGGGTCAAAATTCATGGTGGGCTATGGAACATCAATAAATTTGTAAAGAATTTTATTGAACTGTTTGCTTGAAGCCGGCTGGAGGCATGTTGGCGACTGTGCAACAGGTTTCGGGCTTGCTTAACAGTCGTGTTTGTCTTCTTCCCAAGCGAGCGTTTACTGCACGAATCATACCACTATGTTTGCTAAACAGATCAAGGAAATAAGTAGCAGTATAAACCAAGCGAACGGCTGAAATAACCATTGTAAAACACTCAACAAATATTGCAATAAAAACACACAGGCCATTCTGTCACTGTAATTCTCATCGCTCTAACTTTCTACAGTTTACTTTAAAACATGCAATTTCACTAAATATTCACCAATATTACCTTACCATAACAACATAACTCTACTAAACGATAAATAACTCGCAATCTTCTTTGGAACCCTACTGAAATTATGTTTTTCCAAATTTTCAAAATGAGTCAAGTGGGAGATCTCCAGTTCGAATCCCGCGTATGACTACTTTTTATTTGTTAAAAAAGTGTTTATAGTAAAGTATGAGCTTCCGCCCCCTAAAACCTGCCTAAAAAAATGCGATTACTTTACTCTTACTCGTGCTGGTGTAGAACCTTTTAAAAGGCTGCTACTTAATAACAAAAAATGTGTCGATAACAGGATACAACAATAATAATAATAATAATAATTATTATTATTATTATTATTATACTTTACGCGTAGAGTAAAAAAGTTAAGTTAAAACAAAAACCAGGTATCAATAATTGGCTACTATTTCTAGATTTCCTTATCAATATAGAAGAGAACGGAACATTAAATAAGTATGGCGTTCACAAAATTTCCATAGCAACCGAGTATTAAACTACAGCTTGCATAAGTCATTCATACATAAATAAAACACAGCATCAAACCTCGGGTAGCGGGCAACTGACTTCTACGGACTTCGCCAAAGAAGCTGTAAGAGAAGGGTAACAAATCCTAATAAACAACGGCAAGGTCTTATTACTAGAATCACATGGAATTCAACTAAGAGGATCTTCATATTAAGAAGTGACAATGGAACATAGAAAGATGTCAACACACCATTATGCTCCCAGGAGATTTACTTCATCCTCGGAATATCTTTGAAGACAGTTGGTGGTTGCCTTTGGACACCATGGAGGACGTTATTCCTGAGCGGCTACTACTAATTTCTGGCACTTTCCTGGACCAGGAAGAGGTCCCTGCTCTACATTGAGCTTTCATAGAGGTGCTTGGATAATTAACAGGTCTTGTAGGGTAAATAATATTTAACCCCACCTAAAATCCTCATAAGGGAGTCTTCTTTAGAACATCTTTGAGGGGTAGTCTCTAAATGCCCACTTCCTCGAGACCCTGGGGATGCTATAGCGTGAGTGGTCTCAGCTTGCGCCAGTGGGGAGGACAAGCTCTAATTGCTAGCAGTGCTGAATTTTGTCATTAAGAAAAAATTAAAGAAAAACAGATATAAATATTTTTAAAAACATATTTGGAGCTATCATTGCGTAAATTGCACATCCAATCGAGAGATTTTTTCCAAATTCGTAGCATATTAAATGCGAAGCCCCAAAACTAAATTCTAAGTTGGAAATTTCTACGATTTTTTCCCTATAGCTCTCACTTAATCAATTAACATAACATTTGAATAATTTATTTGATAAATCAATATTAATTACCCAATAATAATGATTTCAGGAATAAACATTTGTTTTGTAGAAACATAACTATAAAGTAGTTAACTTCACTATGCAATCGGTAATCCGGTCAGCCGATACAATGCACAGAAGTGGCATATTAGAGTCAACCCCAGACACACTCGCTCGCCCAGAAGTGCTCTTAATCGATTCCTGGAACAATGAAACTGTAGAACTACTAAAGCGCAATCTGGACAAGTTTAAAGGAAACCATGGGAGCCGTAAATCGCGACAAACCGATAAATCGATCAGTAATGAGACACTTTCTATTGGATGGTTTTTATTTTAAACGCTCATTGTTGGGTTTGATTGAGGAAACAATACTGAATATCAATTCTGAAGATTTTGCAATTTTTGAGTTATTCTGACTTCACACTTCATGGACACATACACAGCAATTGGCAAAAATCACTTTTTATTGAACTCACGACGCACAAAGTTGGGTACTTGAAGTGGTAAGAGGAAGTAACGCCCCCTCTAGGACTAGGACCGAATAGGAAGTGGGTGGAGAATATGAGTGATAAATAACTACTGAGAATTATATTAACAGCTGTAATGATGACCTGTATTTGTTGTCCCGCTCGGGAACACTTCATTACTGCAGCCCAGTGTTTGCACAGCACACTGATCTGCGCCAGATAAACATAGTGACCCCTAATTAAGCATATTCCTAGAAGTAGGCTACCACAGCTATAACTCCGAATCTATTGCAGCACTTATCATTACCATGGACTTCATTTAAAGTAAGGTGCATCAGGTGCATGGACAGCCACACTACTTTCTCTTTCTGCAACAGCAAAAACATTAATTTTCTTCAAGCTAGTGTAAATATTGCATGCCGTAAGTAGTGCAGTAGCTTGCGAAATGCCCTAATTTCCACTCTCAGCTGCATGGCCATGACTCCAGAGGTACAGGGACTAGTTTTTACTTTTCTAATTTTTTTTTATTTTAGCGGGTCTTGATGTATCGTGGGGCGAAAGCACATACTTTATAATAAAAAGTAGCTAAGTGTGGGATTCGAACCGGAGATCTCCTACTTACTAATCCAGCTTCATGACCTCTCCACTAACACCAGCCCCAGTTACTTTTCCTTACCCTTATTAAGAGGCAAGTATTATGAGAGACTTACTCCAATTATTAGTGTCAAATGATAATTATGATCATTTAAGTAATCTTTACTGCAATTTGGACAAGATGATAAGGGCTTTATTAGGCCGGAACGCCCTAAATTAAAATATTGAAGACCGAGATAAGTTCTCTTGGAAGAACAACGTACTAATATAGCTTTAAAACGGAGACAATTCGCCCTATTTTTCTGTTTATACAGCAGTTCCAAAAGTAGTATACCATGGCCTAAAAAAAATACGCTTGTTATTCTAAAAAAACGCTTCATATTTCCACGAGACCAACCTGCATAATGTACAGAGGCTTCCGATGCAGAAAGCCTCGTTACGATATTTGGTTTTTGTATGTGTTTGTTTTAACTACCATTTTTATGGTGCATTAAAAATGTTTTATAGCAACTAGTTAATTTAATATTGCCTTGCCGCTGAAGAAGACAATTACAGTTGGCGTATCTTTTTTTAAGGACGGCAGGGGCAGAGAAGGAGTCAGGTCATTTTTCATGACACAAATTCTGCTCTGTATGCGCGTATATCTCTTGTAAAATACTAGTTTTTATGAAATGACAACCAGTTTTGTGTCACCCTTTATTTTATAAAACTCTATTATAAAAAAAGTATTCGCGACTTGGCCGGGACAGCGAGTCAGGCAGCATCATAAAGCTCCGAGTACATTTTTATTACCTGAATGTTTAATTGGATCACCTTTTTGTTTTCAAGCTTTTTGCAAACTTAATTTCATTCACAGATTTTATTTTGTTTAATATATATATATATTATTTTTTTTAAATTTCCTTACACCTCGTAAGAGCTGAAATTATTACAGATTTTCTAGCTTTCAAGTTCGCTCCACTTTGAGGTCACCAAAAGTGGTTTTACGAATTCACGTGTGCGCGTGCTCATCCACCCCAACTTAGAAATGAAAATTCGCTGCAAATTCATAGTTGATCTTCCGCTTTATCTGCAAAACCAAACTAACTGAACTTAGTAGTTCAAATATAGTTATTTCAATCCTAAATAAATTTACTAAGTACGGTTTTAATGATGGTTTTAAACGGACAAATTGCACTGCATTCAAGGCCTACATTCAAAAATTCTGCGCACCATAGTCAATGCTCACTTTTACCTATTTAATCTAACCATTCACAATGACCTGATAGTTCCGTCGGACATAGTCCATCCAAACTACCCCCTCATTCGCTCTGGCAACCTCTCTCTACACCCACTACCGCCACTAACCCCCAAGACGTTGGCCGCGCAACCATTTGGGAGCCTGACGGCGGCCGTCCAGAGAGGCAGTAGCACTCCATAACGCCTTAATGGCCTATTACAGCTATCATTGCTGGATGGCCACCGTTTACCAGCCATTACGTGGGCGCTGGCCTTAAGCCAATGCACTCTCATTATGTACACATCCATCTGTTTTACTTTTTCTACCATGCTTAAAGTAAAATAAAGTTTCTCTTTGCAGGACACTGGTGAAATTAATATTTTTATTAATTGCAATAGATAAGATACCACAGAGTGAAGGGTGCTGAAAATTAAGAAGATGCCACAAATGCTTAGGATACTTGAAAATTGCCAGGCAGTGCTTAATACCTGATTTGTCCCCATCAAAGCACTTCAAAGAAACAGCCGCCGTCTTATAAGAGGTTCTCCCAATCTCTCATACCTCAAAGCCCCATCAGTGGTCTGTGCCAAAACTTCCTTGATGTTCCCCTGATGACGTACAAAGGCCCAAATCTGATTAAAACTTAATTGCAAATGAAATTTAGCCTCTATAATTTTCTTCCAATAGTCAGTATTAAAATTGATCCTTTTACACTCTCCAACACTCTCTCTGACTGGAACTCCTACGAATTGGAAACTTGGTGTTTCTGGTGAGGAAACAAGGAAGAAAAAATCTAGAGTAATCTGTCGTAAATAAATCAATTAATTTCGGCATGGAAAGAGAAAAGAATATTGCAGATTGCGGGATTTTCCAATCCGATATTTTTAAAATATATTTACCGATTTTTAAAAAACGTCCAAATGGGATAAGAGATTTGGGTAATCACAGAGACATAAATTCCCCAGCAAAGTAAATTCAAAGTGATCTTGGAGAGGAGATTATGAGATATTTCGAAAAATCACAGACAAAAATATAGTAAATGAATGAATGGGCAGAGCAGTATGCTTTAGGTTTAATAACAAATTATAATAAAATATATCCTTACACGTAGACGAGAAATAATAATATTTAACAGGCGCCACGATAGCCGATACCCGAGCAATTAGAGGTAAGGTTAGCAAAGCTAAGATGTATTGTGGTTCTCGGTTCGATTCCTGGTCTAGGCCATGAATTTTAATTGGTTAATATGACCAAATTATAGTAAAGTATGTTTGCTAGTCGCCTCTTTAGGTAGTCGCCTATTTAGGTAATTGTGGACGTAAAGCCCGTCTGAAGAAATAGACATTAGTTTTACTTGTTTTTAATAACATTTATGTATCTAAAAGTTAAACAAAATGCTTTTGACAATGTAATATAATACATAATGATAGATCTTTATTCACAACATCTACAACAATATGTAAATGAAGAGTCAAATGAGTTGCAGCTCCTACCAGTACAATGTAACTAATAAAACTAGAAATATTACTGAAGGGAGCAAAGCAGCGTAGCAAGTCTAAGAGCCACTTCTATGTCGTAGTCAGTGCCCAAGTCAATTTAAATTTTCAATTTATTTTTGTCAACAATTTAAAGCAGCAAAAGGGTCAGAACTCGGCGTTAGGCATTTCTGAAGCCACTTACCTCTTCATTTTTTTTTGCGTAAGAGTATTCCAAAACAAAAGAAAAGATATGCGCACACACGGATATATATGGCTGATCAAGTCATCACTTTGATAGCGAGAGATAACTTTGATGCAAATCCCAAATCAAAATTCTTTGGTGTTTTGAACTAGAGAGCTCCAGGATGCACGCCCACAGCCCTCCTCAGAACTACCTAACCCGACACTCTGCAGCAAGTTGTATATTTTTGTGATTATTCAAGTGAATATTTGACAGATAATTTTAATGTAATATGTAATGTATGTAATATAAAAATGTTTTATCAAAGTCTATTATATGGAGATAGAGAGCTAAGGAGATAGGTCTCCTGAACCCCAGGCAGACAATCATTAGTGAGGCGATCAGAGAGGATGTATTGAGCAGTCCAGGTACATGCCTCTAATCTGATAGATGCTGTCTACAAGAAATAAAATAAGAAGCGCCCTTAAGATCCCCGGGTGGTCACTCCAGCTGCGATAGCAACATAAATAGGTACCTTTGTATTCAATGATACGCGGCAAACACAATCTGTCACGTACCCTCCAGTTGGTGCTGTACAAGATCTCACAGGTAAGAAGCATCATGAAAGCGTCAACAACCTTACATTAAGAACTTGGACTTCAAGTAAAGGCGATCAAGTTTTGGATATTGCATTTTCATAAAAAAAAGTTTTGCTGTCCCATGATTTCAAAAAAGTGGTTGCCACAAGTGATTTTCCCTTCCTTTTGGATTACAAATCACATATCAAAACCAATGAACAAAACTGTATAATATTGGAAAGAATTAAATGTGATCCAAACGTTTAAAAAGAATGGATACGTCAACGATATTACTCAAAGAAAGCCAGTGGGAGTGGCCACATCAGATTTTGACAAAATTTCTGTAATGCTTAATTTACATCATAGAATATTAGGGAACATTTGACGTTTGTTTTTACTTTTTGTTTCCCCTTGATTAAAATGCATCAAATTTAAAAGTCTTGTTATTTATTGCTTTATGCAAATTATTTAAATAATTTTCAATCCAGTTACATTTTTGATGTTATTTTTGTATAAAATTAATGTGCTCAAATTCTCCTGACAGTCTATAAACCAGTCATTTAAAATATTGTATTTACTGAGAACTGCTACTACAAATTCCAAATTTAACGAAAACACTTTGTCCGAAAATACGACTCCACAGTATAGGTTTCTGGTTTTTAAATAATGTTTTTAATGACAACGCGACATTAATCAAAATATGAAGGGTTGTTGCTTCGTTCGTTTTATACTGTGTGAACTTTATTGCTTTAACTTTAACTTGAATGGATAATTACAGTCATATTAAAGTTTTGAAGAGAATCGGTTAGATGGCCCAGTCTTCAAATGAATTAAGTAAAATACTTTATTAGTAGCTAATTTGCATATTAAGTTGTAATTAGTGGCACACTGTATATAAGTAGGTTTGTTTGGATTAGGAGTTTTTTCTGGGGGTCAGAAGTGAGGTCAGTGAGTCATGGCCCCCAAGTTAGTCTAAAAAAAAAGCTCGTCCAGGACGATTGTGATGAATAGGCTACTTTATATTTATCTAGCGGCAATGGGACACTTTTGATGAAGATAAGTAGTGGTCAAAGCATCTTATCTAGTCTGAGACTATGTGGCCTGCGTGATGTAGTCTCCTCCTTACCCTACAAAAACCCACAAAGTAGGTATCTGCTTGCCATGAACGCCTCGCTTCACCAACTTTCCTACCTTGGTGAAGAAGTACAATTCGTAGTTCGCGTGCACAAAGCCTAAGTGCTAACCGAGACACGCGATATCTTATTACTAATCCCGCTGATATTAAACGCTATCTCATCTTCTCTATACATTATTTTGAAATCATTATTAGCTGGGTGAAAAAAAGAATTATTTAATGCGTTTAATAAAACAAAAAATCTTAGTTTGCCAGACTTGTTACTCAGTTTGGAAAAGCTATGTTGCTTTCGATACTAGCACTAGATTGCGAAAGGGGAATGTGGTTGTGACAATGTGCACAAGGTAACGCAAAGAAATCAACATGTAGAACAGACCAGCTTAAAATAAATTCTAGATATCCTCTTCAAATCACAAAGTTCCACATAACATCTGCTTTTGGAAGATACGGTAGAAGAGTCGATACTCTGTATGTTTTCTCATTCCCTTATTGAATAATGGAGGTTGTGATGTCACTATCCGAGAGTTTTTAGGAGCAAATTCATTCCAAGAATGACGATTTTTTTCTCTTCTTCTATAAAAGATTAAATTCCCAAAATTGTCTGCGTAATATAGGGCTAATCCTCCTGTATAGCTGTATCTTTTTGCAGCAATCCAGATCTAATAGATTTCGGGGAAAAAAGTTGCTGGAAATGAGCAAAATCGGCATTTTTAGAAATTGTTCTTGTTCTTGTTGTTACCTTTTTTGATAAACAACGTAGCGCCTAAGCACGCGAACCGTTTTTCATGAATGAGGTGTCATTCGATTTGGAATTTTATATAGATCTGCCTGTTGGGGGTCTCGACGCAGTACATCGAATGGGGGAGGAGATAGTTCCATGTATGTAAGGCCCCTTTCAAAATTATTATTACTAATAACTCAATAAATCAGTTGTGCGGCAATCTTGCGCATTCCATGATTAATATAATTATTACTCAACCAACAGTAATTGCAAATTCTGTACCAATAACGTGATCAGGGGCATTCCGGATATAAGTGGAACAGTATCTGATAGAAGTTCAGACGCGCCTCCTCCAAACATTAAGTTAGATGTAACACCTTAGCGCTAACTGTCGGGTGGTACAAGAACATTCAGTTCATGGCCTATCCAGCTGCCTAAGATTGAACTGCTTTCTTTCAGTGGAATTGCAGTATTAGTAGAAAATTTAGCTATTAGAGTTGTAAGAAAAATTCCGGTAAGCGTTCGTACATTTTTTGAAAAAATGAATTTGACGCAGCGAGGAATTTTGAATGGGTCGTGTAGATTCCAGTAGGGCGGCCTTAAAAGGCTACGCCACCGCGGCCCAATGGATCTATTGTGGCTAATGGGTTGTGTAAGGTTGAGTGTGACAAGTTTACACTGGCGAAGAGGTTTTCAGAGCATAGACTCCTACGGCCACGGCAGAAGGCAGCCAACTAGCCTACTAGCAGCCAACTTAACAAGAATCCAGACCTCTGTATCGCACCCAAACCAATCTAAACTCGATAGTTTATCGCGCCATCCCACCCCAAACTCACGATTTATAGATGCCATTATTTCAGACTCAGTTCTCTTTAATGGAACTATTGATTCCTTATCCAACCCCTCCCGGCCAATCGTCTTTCTTTCGTTTTCTACTTAGCGCTGGGCACCTTTTCGATTTTACTACAAAACGGCGCCATTATCGGCCACGTCTTTCGTTGCTAACAGTCGACGTTTCGGTAAGCGAGTTGTTTACTTAGAAAAACGCAGTTTGATTTGCTTGTTACGGAAAAGTAAACCAGCTAATTTTATTATTATATAAAAAAGTAAAGTAATGCCTATTTTTCAGGCGGGCTTTACGTCCAACTGCCAATTAAGTGTCGAGGACGGAGGCGACTAGCAAACATACTCTACTGTAAATTTCTTTTATTAACCATTTAATAAAATCCAAGGCCTTAGACCGGGAATCGAATCCAGTACCACCACATATTACCATATTGTTTGAGCGATATTCAAGTTGTAGTTTCCTTTGTTTTTGTTCGTTTATTTTTTGTTTAATGTATTTCGTAAACGCGCACATGTATACACACAGAAAACTTTGTAAAAGCCACTTTTTAGACTTAGGGAACCTGAAAGTTTTTTATTTACGATTAAAAAAAAATCAATTTAAAAGATCTGCAATAATTCCTCTTAGGAGGTGTAAGATAAATTAATAAATTTATGTTAATATTTACAGACTGTTCCACGAAAGCCTCTTTCTTATCCTTGGAGTCGAAAAGGTTGAGGAAGTATGTCACTAGGAGTTGTGCATAAGGATGTGGAGGGTGGAATAATGGATTCGGTCTACAGGAAGAGCGATGCCACATCGTCTTGTTGTGACAAGGGGGAGTTGAGAGCCTGGCTTAACAAAGGCGCCTTTGGTAATTGTAGAGCCGCCAAAAACTATGTTATCGTGGGAAAGCGCGCATGTATATGTGTAGACGTAAAATAGAAATATATATATGTATTTACATTGCAGGAGTCCAATATATTAGGGTGCTAGCCATAAGTCACGCACTGCCTACCCCAACTTCGCCTGACAGATTATTATTATTTTCTCTTCACTATCTCTTTCTTAAACATTCAGCGGCTAAAGGAAGGACGACGACAATGTTTGGAGAACGAGGGGTTGGCTCACCATACAACAACGGAACCCTGGCTTAGTTTCTTCTTCTGGTGAACATCTCCAGCCACCCTACAGCAACACTTCTGTTGCTGTACTACTAGCAAGCATTTTTTGTTTTTTTTTTTGTTTTTTTTAATTGCGTCAATTTTCAAGAAGAGCTTTCATCACTTGGAGATAACAATCTCGGCAACAGTAGACATTCCATCACTTGGAGATATAAATCTCGGCAACAGTAGACATTCCATCACTTGAAGATATCAATCTCGGCAACAGTAGACAGTCCAACACTTGGAGATAACAATCTCGGCAACAGTAGACAGTCCATCACTTGAAGATATCAATCTCGGCAACAGTAGACAGTCCAACACTTGGAGATAACAATCTCGGCAACAGTAGACAGTCCATCACAAAAGTAGTATATTTCTACTCTTTCTAAGATGCTCTTTCTACGCTTTCCCTTCCTTCCTGTAATGTCTTTTCTAAAGTGCTCCTTCCAGTTGAAGGATTTTGAGTGGTAAGTTGAGAAGTTTCTATGACGCGGTCAATTAATTTTAAAGAAATATTAATTTCAATTGTCAATTTGAACTTTAGTGTATGAGTAAAGGAAGACGTTTTCGAATTCAATCACGTCTTCTCAATGAAAACTCTGAAACTTGAAAGCGTTGACGAATAAGTTCGTGTAAGTGTAAGGAAATGTAAAAATTGATTTGTCAATAATGGACTTTGTGAATACAGAAACTGGGTAAGTAAGTTTCCAGCCTAGGATGGAGTACATGAAGGAGATTCTCGAGCACGGGCTCAAGTGTGCAAGGTAACGATGCCCAGCGGCGGGCGGAGAGTGGCTCTCAACGTGCCATCTCTCACATTCAAGGAGAAGAAAATATTTACATCCCCAGTAGACTCTTCAGTGCATCTCTCTAGTAAGACTATAGCATTCATGCTGAAATTTCGAGTTTAAAAAAATCGCTTTGCCGGAAATGTAAATCTCCAAAAAAATATGTTCACTTTATTTTCCTAATAAAAACATTAGAATATTGTTGCGATTGCCAAATTGTATATACAGAGTTGTCACTGGTAATGTCTGCTTTGAGGACCCCAGAGTCAGAAAAAGTGATTTTTATAAAATGGTCTGTGAGGAACCTCTCCCGCTTGAACATCAAAATTTGCCGGGAGTTCAGGCTTTATATTTCGTTTGTGTAGCCCATGGGTCTTGAAACAACTCAGCAATGCCGGAAGTACCATTCTCCACACAGTGGGCCCGTTATTGAATGAATGCAGGCTAATATATTTATTTACAAAAGTTTTTTTAAAAAAAAAGTACATTATTCAATTTAACAAGATAACTCTTGTTATAGGCATAAAGAGGCGAAACCACGTGTGTTAATTTCTTTTAATTCAAACTAATTGTAGTAAATTAAGAAATGATGTCATATGACTGTACGGCTGTCAACCTAGCACATAGTCTAATTATTCCTCACGTCTAACAACTAGGTTATGTTGTATTTAATACTATATTGGTGCAAGCGCACACATGCTGCACTTTAATTCCACTGCACCGACAGGAGTATCTATAAACTATCACCATGACATTCTTTTATGATAGTTTCCTTCCAGCCTGAAATGTAGACTAAATGGTTTAAATGAAAGACTTTTGAAGGAAGCGCGAAGTATCAGAACCCCTACTTCGAACCATAGGATCTGAGTACAGGAGATGCAAAAAGAAATCCTTTAATCAACTCCTTCATCTAAACATGTTTCCTTCTAACTGGTTCAGTAACAAGCTCAATCAGTTTTATCTCATAAATGTTTGTTCAGTAAGCAGTAAAAACAAACTAATTAAAAAACTATATCACGCAACATCAATCTGCGCTTGGAAGAACTGGACTCATGCAGCTACCATGAGCTCATACCCCACACCGGTCAGCAAGGGTCTGCTGTCGGTCTCAGTGAGTCTGTCAGGCTGTTAGCGGTTAGCTGGTTAGATAAATACTTTGTACGTCGACATAGAAAGTGCGTAGGCACACCTCTGTAGCCACAGATACATTAAGAAATGTATGTACGTCTCAGTGAATTTCTATCATCATCTCTAATGTATGAATAGTCCGTCATTAGACAATCATCAGCTGCAGGTCTGGGTGCATACCCTACTTCAAAGTCACCAGACTCAGTAAAGCACAATTGAGGAAGCCATACACCGGCTGACTAGCTCGTGAAAGACACGGAAGTCACTCCTGGATACACCAGCGGTCAATGCAGCCTTATATTTTAAATTCATATAACCACAAATATCGCATTTTTTAAATCTTATAACTGAGCTGGCACATTCAATAATGCACAATTCAGTGTAATGGAACATTAGAGGGAGGCTTAGAGTCAGAACTAGAACTGCCATAATGATAAGAAATGAATGTTCCTGCCCCTAAAATTAACACCTATCACAAAAGTAGGTAATGTTAAAAAAATAATCTATTTTCTAAACAAGAGTGGTTGTAAGGAATTCGGAAAACCTTTCAAAAAAAGTTCTATTTTCAATAAGTAATATTCTTCAAATTTCAAACTCTATCATTGCTTACATAATTTTGCAATAAGAGAAAATGTTCTCACTAGATTTTCCCCTAAATAATACCTCGAATGTTGTCAGTTCTCTAAACGAAGTAATACCTTTTAGGTTGCAGCTATTCGTACCAGTTCAATTCCCAATTAGCGGCTTGATCAGGACAGCTCTGATCGATAAGCGAACTCCGATCACAATAGCCTCATTCAACATGAATGTCCCCGTGGCAAACAGAAGACTAGAAGCTTAGCGAACTTCTAACTTATTGTAACTCCATCTCTATTCTCGAAAGGTCACAGCATTTTCACTTGCACATTGCGATAAATTATTATGAAACATTTTGCTTGTAAGTATTACAGGCATTGTCAGCAGGTAGATGATCCACTGCCCAGAATTCCTTCAATTTCAATAGATTTCTAACCCTTAAGTTGAAGTATGTTAGAAATTCTCAACCTACTTAATTCTCGTGCGGCAATTTAAGTTAAGTGTTTAACTAAGTTTTTGTGACACTTTTAATATTTTTTCTAAAGCTCATTACTGACCCAGGGCGGTCAGAAAAAAAAATAATTAAAATTAAACAAACTGGAAATGGGAAATTCGAAAGCCTCGCAGTACTTCTACCTAGTGTAGTGGGTGAAGTAAAAAGAAGGCGATAGTTACATTATTAAGGTTTAAACTGAAAGTTGACCAGATAGGGTCTAATCAAAGCGAAGAAAGAGGTCGACTGGTAGCTGAATCAGTTGTTTATTGATACCATTAGGTAACCCTAAAAAAGTTCTGACAGAAGTACTCGTACCACATCTCCTGGATTATGAACGGGAAGACGTTCAGGATTCGACAAAAGAGGAATCAGAACACAGAGGTAATTGAGTACAATCTTCTCAAGATGTACTCCCTCAAGAAGTGGAATGGAAGTGATTAAATAAATGAGCAAACCTTGTTCACGCTTGCCGATTCTTGAACCGTTGAACACTCGTTCTAGGAATTGCGACGCGATACCAATTCTACGAGTACGGCGACCATTAGAAGTAGTTGAAAGTAAAATATAAAAGAAATGTTTACCAACGGCTGCGACATGGGATTGTCACCGTGTAGAGCGCTAGCAGGCCCGAGTCACTCGGCCAGCACTATAATTCCTTCAATATTCATGTCATGTAGAGCAGCCAGACTTGCCAACAGTTTGCATCCCTTATCCAGTCCGTCACTTCCGGTTTGCTTCCACTCTAACCTCCTGCCGCAGCCACTTTTCACTTTCTCCAAGCCGCAAGAAGATCTAACAAGATTTTCCGAATTGAGTCCGCTTCATTCAGTGTCAGTCCATTTTAGGCTGATTTGGATAATCTCAGGGTCATTCCACTCGTATTGGTCAAAATCACCGCACAAATACTTTTGTTGAAATAAGCAATTAACTATGACGCCCTATGACAGGTCGTAACGCAGGGGAACTAAAGTTTTCTGAGTTGACAGAGGGCTACGTTCGGGCAGTAGCGTAGGTCTCCTTTATGCCTACTTGTAGCCACAACGCTGAGCCTACACAATTTTTTTAAACAAAACATAGCTTCTATTAAATTATTATAACTATCCACAATTTACCAACATAAATGAGTAAATGCAAAATACAGATTTGATGAAAAATAATATTGAGTTAAGTGCTCTACTAGTGAATGATGCCTGAACGTTCAACAATTTAAAAAGGTAGGCGCTTCATGCTGCCCTCTGCATTTGTTCAGTTGATCAATCTAGTCGTGATTATTGTTTTATAGCCTTGATAGGCCAAAGGCGCTCGACTAACATCGGGAATTGCCAAAGAGATGAGCGTTTTAACCATACTGTTATTTTAAACTGAAAAACTACATCGAGTTTGAATCCTCTAAAGGGATGAAAGATTATTGTCAGTTTCATTCATAATTTGTTTTATTTAATCATTTGTTCTTTTGACCAAGTTTTCGTCCTAGAGACTGGGACATTTTCAACGCTTTCTGTCGTTTTATTGGTAGTGAATCCAAAGGTGTTCCACTTCAGTGAAATTGTTAAATCGTTTGGCGTTCGTCTTTCTTTATAGAGTACTGTTCACCTTTTTTTCGTGAATGATTCATTAATCTACAGTAGATTATTCAGGACAAAGCACCACAGAAGTCGAGTGGTTAGAGGCGAGGCCTACAAATATTTTGGTACTGAGTTCGATTTTCAGGTTTAGGCCCTGGATGAATAAAAGAAATTTATAGTAAAGTATGTTTGCTAGTCACCTCAATCCACGATAACAGTTGGTCGTAAAGCCAGCCTAAAAAATAGGATTCATTAATCCAAACGGAAGGAAGATTCTTTGGATTAAAAAATCCAAAAAGAAGGACAGTACTCAACATTCAAAAACACTGTTATCTTCCAGTACCTAGTCAGAAAATTTTGGGTGAAAACTTTCTTTCGAAATTGTGCACGATCGGAATACTTCTCACGCCGTATAGTGAGAGAAAAGAAGGATGCTTGAATTGAGACATTGCTAAGCAGCCAAGCTATGAATCAAAACTGATCGTGGAATTCTCAAAGTACAATGTTATTAATGAAAAGTAGGAGGGATTAAAATAAAGGTCAAAGCGAAAAAATTGGACAAAAACGTATTGGAAGTTGGCCGGCAGAGAAGTTAGAAGTTGAGCAGGATGGGTGCGGACTCCACCTTGTAGTTGCTGCAAGTCTACTGTGACTGGTGCCAGTGTTTTTGATTATCAATAATGCTGTTAACAGTGATCGCCACCTACTTGATGTAGGTTTTGTCCTAACTTCCAACATTGACCTCACCAACTAAGAGGCTTTAATAAGCTGTCCCGCCTCAGTTTCAAACAGTTTTACTTGGAACTCTTTGACATTAGCGATTAAAACTAAACTCTCCATTACAGCTTAAGCTCACTAAAAGTGTGCCATAAATGTCTGTATTTTAAATAAACAAAAAATCTGTTGTGAACATGCAACTTTCTCTTCCCTTAGTTTCTCTTACCCCTGTTTCTCTTACTATTCTATGTATGCTACTCTAGCCTTTGCTTTTTGTACAAGGTTTTACGGTGAATTTAATTACCTAAACTGCGGTAAGATTAAGTCGCGTGAGTGTTTGCTCCAGATTTCACTTGGCGCTGGTTAGTTGGAAGTAGGAGGTGACGAAGCGGTTTTATCTCCTGTAATTGCAGGGGTTAAATGTACGGGTGAGCGCAACAGCGTAAGTGCTGGAGCAGTTTTTGTTATTCATGTCTGTCTAATGTTGTTTCTTTCTTTACACCAAATGTTGTGAAGTGAAATCCACGGAAGTCAGTTTTGTTATCCATTGTTAGAAGATTTGTGCTGGTTTTTTTTCTGTATAAATAACTAAGTGAGTTAATAGGGGTTTAGTTGAAGTTCAATACTCGGTTTGCTTGTTTTAAATGGTCCTTATTTCTGAGAATTCAGCCGAACAACCGGGATTGCAATTTTGTTGAATAGATTTTCCAAAAAAGAAGTAGAAACAGTTAAAAAAAATGAAGCTATAGTTATTTTACAGATATGCGTAGCTTGCACTTAGATAGAGGCAAACTGCAATTTAGTAGTGATTCCATGTTTGAACATTGTTAGCTCCATGAACCTTGAGAGCTGGAGAAAGTCGTGGGAGTGGCCCATCCGATTTGAAGGAACCAATTAAAAGACAAACAAGGCTGCCCAGTTTGCTGCCGGCCAAGAACAGACGTTGTCTTCTATTTGTGCTCCATAAATTGGTCCGATAGTTTAATGTACGACTCGTTCGGCCCGCAGACAATTAGACAGATTGAAAGTTTAGATACAGAGTATACATAAAAACTAATTCCACATTTCTGAACTTGAATTCTCCTTGTGTAACTCATTGAACTTGTTATGAAATACAACTTATTTCAGCTTTACCGAAGTTAAAATTTTTCTTCCAAATGTTTTAATTTCTCTTATCCCTCGCGAGAGGAAATGCCACAATTGGGCAGTTATTCCACCGGAAATACAAATGTTTTCAGTCCGAAAAATCTGATGTAAAGCCAATGCAAATTGATTGTCAAAGCCTTTCGCCTGACTTTGAATACCTTGAAATCCAATGAAAATAAAATTTCCGATTCAAATTTGCTAGTCGGTTCAAACAAAATGAAAATAAACGTTTTCTTTATGTTTTATTTGAACTTGGGCATAAGGTATGTTAGACCGATCAGTTTGGTTAGGACCTTTTCTCCAGCGAATATTGATTCTATTTTGGTTCTAGGGGAGCTGCAACATCACGCTTCCTCCAATAAAAACCCTCGCAATTGCACCAGATCTACAACTTCCGCTTAGTTATTTAAAACATTTTTCCAAGAAAATGCATATAAAAGCCACATGCAATGTGTATGAGTACCCACAGTGTTGTAAAAATCCCAAGTTGGAAGAAGTTAGCTGAAAGTGCAACTAACGAAATTTTTGTGGCTTTCATTTTCTAGACAAACGCTTTGCTTTGGAACTTCTCTTGAGAAGATAACACGACACACTTTCTTAAAAATATTCTTTTATTGAGCGAACAAATTTAACATTAAAGCCAACTGCCTTTTAAGTAAAAATTATAAGTTCTAAGAAAATGTAATTACCTAAACTGCAGTAAGGGAAAGCTGTGGGTGTTCGCACCAGACTTTTTTTGGTAATAGTTGAAGTGATGTTCGGTGTTGGAATATTAAAGCATTAGTGGTAATGACAAAGGAATTATATTAGATAGAAGCGGTAGTGAGTCATAGAGAGTTTAGATTGGGGTGGCCCAAGTGGCTAGAGTAGCGAGTTGTAAATAATCACTCTTGGTTGAAATAGTTTCAAGTGGGCAAGACGTGTCGACCAGTGTACCAGTTCCTCCTTAATATGCTGTCATGTCCACTGTTATTCGATTTAATAGTGGCGTCCAGGGAGCCAGCACGGCTCTATTACAAACATCTAACAGCTTTTTTCACGGCCATTCTAAAATATTAGCTCTACTTCTATCGCTTGTGTCATACACAAATAGCCCCCAAAAACTAACTGGTCTCTTTCAACGCTAATGCTCTTTTACCACTTCAATAATCTAAGGCTAATTTTAGATTTATTATTTGCTTGGAGACAATGATGTCCTACAAAATTTGGGTGTGTTAGTCAATAAAACAGAATTGGGCTTTGGCGCTGCTATTTCCAACATTGAGGTGAGACATTAATATTGAATAAAATCAAAATTACGCCCAGTCTAAACAAAAATCAACACCAAATGTATAATAAATATATAAAATAAAAAATAACCCTCTTTTAAGCAGATATTTAAGAGTAAAGTAAATAAATATCTCTATTATCCTTTAAAAAAATTATCAAATCCAAATTTGGAATACAATCTAGGCTAGTTTAAAAATACCTTCCTTAGCTATTAAGAGGAAGCAATAAAACAATAATCGATCCAAGGAGACTGCTATTGTATTTCTCTTACACAGAAAGGAAAGCCAAGAAGATGAACTAGTCTCTGGTCGAAAGCTGGCATTTAAACAAATAAAAACATCATCACTCAAGTTGGCAAATAATCCACCTTCTCCTTTTGATAGAATATTACAAAATTTTGCATTCAATTTTTGATGCCAGTTTGGCTTGTCATTTTTTCTTAATTAATAGTTTGGTTCAAAGGGAATGTGTCGCATACCATCAACATTAATATTAATTTGATCTCTTTTTTCTTTTTATTATGCAATTTTAAGTTACAAGAAAATTCAATTATATTCGTAAATTATAATAAGAAAAAGTCATGTGAGTGTTCATACGAGATTCTTTTCATGAGAAAGTAAAGTGAAGCTGTCGAATATTGGCGAAAACTATTCGAAAACGATCTTAACTTAATACAAAATTTCTTGAAAATTGAGAATGATATTTTTTTTTAAATAATTTGTCAGCATTTTTTCTCAATATCTACGGAAGATTAATATTATTTCTAAAATGTTATTAAAATATGAGAAAATAATAAAAGATTTAGCAATTAAGAGAATGGTATTGAAGCACCATTGCTAATACGTATTGACCAGCCATAAATGGTTTTCATTGGATGGGGCGTGATTACAACTAGATGTGGGGATGACACGCCCACAGTCTGCCGCTTTACAGCTTATGATTGGCCAATACTTTAAACCTAATAATTTCAATGAAATAATTAATTTAAAAAAAAATCCAACATTTCTCCCATAGGTATTTGATAAACTTTCGAATTTAGCAAGAAAAGAAATGTCCCTTTAAAAGTACGATAACTAATATTTCTTTTGGAATAATACTTCATGTTTTACATAATTATCGTTTACAGAAACCAAAAAGTTGAGAATTTGTATTGTTTAATCGTGAAATAGATAAAAGAGAAATGGACTTGTTAGCCGCCATTAAATAGGCTGTAAGCTTATTTTATAAGTACTCCATCCAGTGGAGAACTCTTGTGACAAACTCTAGTTCCTGTAAACATAAATGTAGTTTCTACTTCACTTTAACCATGTTGATGACTCACTAGACTTATATAGGACTATCCTACACTCACATTTAACTTATTTTTTACCGCATTACATGTCACCTATTTATGTATTAGTTTATTATTTTGTCCATCTTACTACTAAACATCTCCATGTTAGTGAAGTTAGTAATTTCAGCTACTTCTTTTTCATCTTTGCTATTCCTCTTTGGAGGAACCTCGTTCTGTAGGACATTCCTGGATTAGAAAGATCTCACGTAAGGCTACAGTACTCAGTAATTTGTGAGTAATTGTTTTAATCTTACGCACACATTACAGTAATTCTTACTTTATGCTACATTGAACCAACCTTGGATTGACTTGCCACTTATAAAGCAGACGAGTACTATTTTAATGTAACCTCCTTTGTCATCTTTTTGAACCGACTTGGTTACACCATGCAGATAGAGAGGATGTGTTTTATTCCTCATTTATCGGTAAACATTTATGGATCTGTACACAAAAAAACTACAGCTTATAACTGAGTACAGTTCAGTGTATAAGAGAAGAAAATTTCATACTAATAAGAGACCTCTCGTTTTCCTTTGAACTTCTTTCAAACATTATTCTAAATTCTAACACCATGACTTTGTTGGGAATTCTAGGGAGCAATTAGGTCGTGATTCTGTCAAAACTAGTGTGGTATTAACTTGCGCTTTATTGAAAGAAACATTTAAAGTTAGAGTTTACAAATGTAGAAAGTCATAGTGTTTATAGAACTCATAGTATTAATATGAAACGGAAACAAAAACCCTGGGAATGTTCGCTTGTTGTTTACGAGCAGTCTTTTGGAGTGAAATCTATGAAAAGGTATAATCTGAGTGACGGAAGCAGAGAGCTTATTATTGCACGACCATGACAAAGTGGTATGGAATTTCTTTTAGGACAAAAGGCAGAACTGGCAGACAGCTCTATGCCAGGACCAAGCATGGACCTCTGTCGTACACATGCCACGCGCACGCACACAATGTAGGTCGTGGACAATGCCAAGCTAGGTTTTTTCCCCTCTGTATTGGCAGTTGAAAGCTGTGTGAATAGGAACCATCCTGGGAAGGCTTCTTCTGTCGCAAGACTCTCCATTATTGCACGTTTAGCCAAGAGCTTTGCTGCACAATTTCCTTCAAAAACCCCCTTCAATCAAAACAAAAATTGGTTCTAACACACGATTTTCATTTAGAACAATTATCAAGGTTCCACTTTTTTCTTCTAATTGTATGAAAATGTATCGAAATCTTGTACATTTTAGATTTAACCTCAAATATCCGTGCTGAGAAAGAACGAGTGTTTTTTTACAAATTTTGCGTTTGTAAATGCGAGTGTGTGTCTTTCTGTCCGTCTGTCTGACAGGCCGAATTGGAAGTCTTACTCTCATCAGTCCTGATCTTCAAGGCATGGCCAGCTCGCAACAGAGTATTTAGGGGCGCCTGCTACACATAAGACATTTCACAATTCGCTAACAAGATCATCGCTTCCCTTTCAGATGACACAGTTTCGTCTAACTTCAGTGCCTCAAGATGTCGGTCATCCAGAACTTACAAAGCATTCTCACTGAATGTGAAACTTATTACAAACATTGGAAATTTATAATTACAATTAAGGAAAGAAAGTGCACCGACCAAAGAGCACCGTAGAACAGTAAATTGTTCTAAAAATAAAGCCCAACACGTCATTTTCCTAAGAACCATAAACAAAAATCAATGTTTAAAAGTAATAAGCATTTAAGTGAGCAAAGATTAGACAAAGTCGTCAGAACTCCTTTAAGTAAATTTCGAAAATCCGAAAAATCAATTGAGCAAAGTTTCATTTCAGGTTAACGAATTTCAGCCAAAATCTTACGCATCTGTGGCGACAGTAGTGTCAAAACACAATGTTGTCTTTTAAATAACAGAGTCTTTAATGTTCTTGATATGTTCAGTAGAAAACACGAACTTAAAATGCGCGTCATGAGCTAAAAAAGAAAAAATAAACGAATTAATAAATAAAAAGTGAGATCTAACAGCGGTTGTTTATGTCACTTTATTGCTAAATTATACAGCTTAGATCTTAGCGTTTCTATTTTTTTTATTTAATTAGGTACATCTAATTGGGAACCAGTTTATCAACTGTAGAACTGGTTCTATTGGTTTCTAGACATGAGCATGCCAGTAACAAATCTTTTACTTCCTCTTGCCACTTGTAAAAGGAAGCCTTGCGACCACATCAATTTTTTGTAATTGAGTTTTTCCAAAAGGACATGTTTTAAATTGCACTGAACACGAAATAATTCTCGCTACATCTCTAAATCCAAAACTAGCCGACCTTAATGAGAATAATATACGCTTGGCATAAAAATACAATGTTAGAAACAGAAATTAAGGAAATTCCAGCAAAACTAATGAAGATTTTGTATTTTTCCCTATTTTCTGAACTACTGGATCCAAAAATAGCCGACCTAATGTGTATAATATACGCTTAGCATAAAAATACAACGTTAGAAACCGAAATTGAGGAAATTCCATCAAAATTAATGATGATTTTGTACTAAATTCACTTTTTTTTTCTAAACTGCCTGCGAGTCTAGTCGGCCTATTGTGTATACATTGACCTAGCGCCTCGCTCTCCTCATTTGCGTTGTTAAATGATTTTATACTCGCGTTCCACGGGTAATACGTAGGCACTTCCGATTACAGCAGCGTTTTCGTAAACGCGTCGTTTTGACAAACGTGAAGAAAACAGTTAACGTTGTAGCCGGTGGATTCAGGGCTATTTGTTGAACATTGAAATCTATGAACATTCAATTTAACAATGCAAACTGAAACATTGAAATGGAATCGTAAAATATTTAGTATAGCGTGTGTTGCTTTTACGTCCAACAGACGGCGTTGTTTTTTAACATGTTTTAATCTGTCACTGGGATGATATTTATATAATAGGTATATAAAAACATGCCCGTATTCGAATGCAACGGTGTGTCCAAATTTCAAAGCAATCGGTGAAGAACTTTTGGAGATTTAAGATTTTGAACCAACGAACATTTACATTTTTTTGTAAATACATAAATTTAGTAATTAAGGTTTCTTAATAACTATAATATTTTTGTAACTTTACATAACGTACTACGTACTGAATTACACAGTTGGCCTAACGTTACCATACCTACGGCTAACCGCCTCCCAAGAACGATTGATTGCATGAAAAATTGCATATAACCAAATTTGTAGAGAATTTTATGCTCTACAACTTTTTTAATTACTATAAATGTCGTTTGGAGCAAAGGAAACCAGATATTTACAAAAAAAACAAACTATTTTCGTGACCTTTGACCTCTGATATCTTGGGACGCGTACTGGAGATTCTATGAGATTTTTGAGCCAACTTATAAAATGCCAAAACAAAGATTTATACAAGTTTGTAGTTATCTTCCATTCTGAGGTTAAATGCTAATTTGTCTGGGCTATCAGGTGTATCACTAACACACAGGATAGCTCATGCTTTGGTTGTGCTCATATTTCATCGTAACATACGAGTATTCTATATCATAACATATCCTACTCTGTCTTATATATATCAATGGTTATAATGTAATTAACAATCACTTTTTTCATCGAGCAACACTTAGGAAGTATTTATAACCTGCTAAACTTAAACAAGCAGAAAAAACTGCACTGTGCGGCTGGCAGAGTAGCGCAGTTCTGTGTCTGGTCGCAGTACTATCACAATCTGACAGATGAAAGTGCCGAGTGTAGTAACCTGTTGCCGTAGTTGCATTATTTGTGCACTTGACGATTGCAACCAACACTCGGAACGAGCGTTAGTGAGCATGCGTATACACGTAGATTCCGTTTTATTTTGCTTAATGATCTTTTAGGATATTCTGCGAAATTTTCTTTGTGTTCAATTAAGTGGGGCTACTTGGCTTTTTGGATTGAATATAATTATATAATTTTTATTGTTGAACTGGCCACGATATGATTTTAGATTTGGATTGAAAAATTTAATTATAAATACTTATTTTTTGAGGGATGATAAAAATATTGTTTACTTTATTCTAAATTTTATGATTATTTATAAGGTTATTTCCACTTGGGGTTGACCTGGCTAGGACTGGATCTAAGTTTGGGTTAGGAACAACTTTTCTGCAGAGTTTTCTTATATTTTTCAAAAGCTTATAAAAATATTTTCATTATAAAAGTCGTAATTTTGTTGACCTTGCTGGTTAGAGTTACATGTCTTATTTTTCGATTTAAAAAATTAGAAAACGTATTTTTGTCAATGTTATCGACTTGTGAAATTCTTTTAGGACATTCTGAGGACGCATGTGGGTTCCGTTTGGGCACAGTAAGTGGTTTGACCATCTTGGCAATGTTAGAAATAATTAAATTTGTTTTTACACTAGATGTTTTTAAAAAAAGTTCAAGTATAAACCCTGAGGATTGTAAGGTCGTGTGATTGGTTCACATGAGATTTAGTTTCGTTAATGGTTACTGTCGGAAAGTGCAGTGTTTGATGTGTTTCGGCTGCGTGTTAGTGGAAGAAAGAGTCGGCTTTGTGTCTGCCTCTAACCAGACTGTCCCACCCTTGAAAGCACCTCGTATAGATTTAATTCCAAGCATTAACAGGGTATTAGAATGCTCTTTTCCGACAGTGCGACAGAGTTAACATGCCAGGTAGCTAAGAGTGGTACGCTCTATATCTTATTTATTTTCCTTTTGTGAACCTAATCTGACCAGTTCAACAAATCTGACAACTCCAGTCTCAAAGAATTACACAACTAAACATCTAATTTACATTAATATTCTCTTTTGTAAGTGTACTTATTGTAATCTGTTTGTATAGGCCCATTTAGCAGACATCGCCATGACAACATATTTAGTCCAGGTAGATTCAAAGCTTTGATCAGACTGACCTGCAGATCATGTTATCTCAAGCTTTTACTGGCTAGCTCAACCAACATGGGTCTAGCGTTCGCGCCTTCCAATCAACCACATTTTGTTTGCTGATTTTATATCGAACAATATTAAACCCATGTGGATTCCTAACTGGGCATTATGGTTTAAAGAGGCATGTCCACATAATGAAACTCATGACAGACCCCACTTCAGACTCAAAATTTTAGTAATAAATTTAACCCATCGTTAGAAAATATAAAACATAGTAGCGCACTGAAATGGTACTTAGAGTGGAGCCAACCCAACCACTCACTCCCAGAAGGGAGAACTTTGATCACCCTAATTACAGTGTTCCAAGATTATACAAAACTGTTGGGGCAATTTCAGCAAAAAGTTATAAATCTCTTCTGGGGTTGCAGTTCTTGCAACTTTTTTGAGACATATTAAACACACACAAAGGCTATTTCGGACCAACGAGCCCTCTAAATGAATATTTCCGTTTCGAAAATTTGGAACGATTTCCTTATTAGCAGTAAGAGATAGTGTACTGCAAATTAGTTTTTTATAGCCGCCAGATTAGTGGTTAAATACAGCATTTAAACAAAAAAGTCACCTTTGATCTTAATTGTCATGACTGAGGAAAAGAAACGGACCCAAAACCCAGTGAAATTAAATAAGAATTCTGTCCAGCAAACAAGAATCCGCTACTGTTGTTAAATAAATCCCAAAGACATTATTACTTGGGAATGTTGCCACAAAAATACACGCTTCGTCTGAACACCAAGCTGACAGTGCATCTTTACTGAAAGTTGCAATTCAGTAAATTTAAAACAATGCAAACCTCTTGTGCAAAGAGGCGTGCGACCTTTGCCGCAACGAAAGTGGATTTGTCACTGAAATAAACTTTGATTGGTTGTAAAATCTGGTGTCGTCACTCACCCGACCTTCACTAACCAAAATCCTTGTTGGCTAATTACCTTCGAACTTATAGCAGCACATTTAATTCGCTGCATCATTAAGTAGTTAGTCAAAATTGTAAAAAAATTCAATGTTCAGTTGACTTTATCTGCAACAGCACGCTTGTTTATAGAATTCTTCACCGGTTTCGGATTCACTCTTATATTTACTGCGAATATTTAGATATTATAACACCGAGTGTAGTACGAGATGGGAACATAAGTGAAGTCGAAATCTCTACTCCAAACTGATAGATCTACACTCAAGATGGATGAAAGTACGAACCCGGTGAGGGGTGCGATAACCTTGTGTGCTAGGACGATTCCAGCACAGTGGACCTAACCACACTTTCAACAGTGACAACATTGTTTCGAACACGGCGATCAGATGAGATAGTTCGGTACCATTATTGCGAACAATAAATGTTTCTTACTAAATTGTTCGTCTACTTAGGGTGTCACTCCTACTTAATGACTTAATTTAAATGTAATAAAAAAAAGTGTACTTACGAACTGACAGCTGTCAAAGTAATTATTTAATTGCACATACCTGTAAAACAAAAACATAATTATTTTCTAATATAAAATAGTAATTAGCAGCTACAATGACTAGTCCGTGACCCCAGACCCCCACACGCGAATCCAGAGGGGGCAATTTCTCCTCACTAAATTGGTCAAAACAAGTTTTATTTTATTACATTTTGATGACGAAAACAAATTTAAAAAGGGCTAATAGTTATTTTTCATTAGGTAATTCGCTTTTCGGCTTTGCATTTCTGTGGAGAAGATGGTGGTCGTAGAACAAGAAGAGTATTAAGTGAATTTATTATGTACTGAAACAGTCAATTAGGCAGAGACGGATGTAGCAAGTCCGTTTGGAGATGGAGGAGTGTCCGGGAGTCGGCATGGGGGTCTATACGGTCAATGCTAGGCCCCAGTAATTACAAGTGGCTAAAGGCGCGAGCCGCAAAGCTTTCCAAGTAGATTCCGTGGGGGGGTCGTTCAAAAAGTCTACGCCAACGCGACCCACAGAATGTTTTGTACCAGTCCGGAACTAGGTGAGCTGAACTCAGATCTACAGACACAATAAGCGCCGTTTCACCTTCTTCCTGTGAATCCTCTACCTATGCGAAGCAAGTTTCAGATTGCCGGCAAAGAGACCTAGGATGGTAATAATGGCTGCCCGTTTCTTTCTGTAATAATGTTACAATAAGTTTTCGCGACGAGCTGTTGATGCAATTGTTTGATTGCTTCCGGACTGAGGTTCCCCCACTTGCACCTATTGACGGCTGCACCGCACCCACCCACAGGAATGAATGAAGATTGAATGTCCATGCAATATCAAAAGGAAGTATGGTATTTGTTATTGAGAGACAATCCAATTTATTTACCGTGGCGCGGTTCAGATCTCACTGTAAGGCATATGTTAGTGGAATGTGCAATTATGTAAGTGCATGATACTAATTCGGGTTGCTCTACAACAAGAATGAGCAACCCGCGGCCCGCCAAGCATTTCTAAAATTGAATTTATTTTATCGACTTTCTCCCATCAATATATTGTTATAAAATTAATTATAATAAAATGGTCGTACATACTAAACCGAAATATTTTTTATGGCGAGTTACTTGTCGACGACGTTTTTAAACATGCAATACGAACGCGCCGCGTCTGCGCGATTTTTTTGTGACGAGATACACACTTGTCGGTGACCTGTTCAAACATGCAATACGGACGTTTCGTAAATTATTAATAAGAGTTAATCTATGTGCGGCCCGCCAAAAAAAAATTTAAATTTAAATTGGCCCATTGATTAAAAAGGTTGCTCACCCCTGCTCTACAATATCAAGGATTTGTTAGAACTGCGCCAAAATAATAAGAAAAATTATGTGAAGTTTTAATCCTGTCAAATATAAATATTAAAATTTAGATTAAGGGTAACATTGCGATTAGAGTATTCCACCAAGCAATTATTATAAGTTCGTACATAATGTTTTAGATATAAGCGAATATTTTTAATAGAAGTGCACCTAAAAATTATAGAAATCTAATGTTTAAAGACGAATTATGACAATTTTGATGTTATTAATGCGTTATAAATTAAAAGTTTTCTATTGAGAAACTAAAAAGCTGGTATTTACGTCACTTTAATATTTGATTTGATTTCAGAATCACTAATTTATGTTTGATTATATTTATCCCTTATTTTAAATTCTATTTTCTAATCAAAGAATCTAGGTTTGAGAGGATCTACTTTTTTGTCATGAATTTTTGTTATATTTAGTATATTTACTATGTTCAGTTTGTGTACATAAAGAATAGTAACTTTCTTTTATTCCAAGATGAAAGATAATTCTAAGTGGTATTGTAAAAGAAATGAATAGGTAAAACCTGTATTTATCAGCAAGAAATAAATAAATAAAATAATAATCAGGGTGGTAGAAGTGTTGCCTTGCTATAAACGGTGTATTAACACGTCTCAGCATGGCTATCCAAATAAATGGCTATGATACTGGTCACAATCATTTTATTACCTGCAGAAGAAATCATTAAGAATGAAATTTAATGTCGGAAAAAAAAATTAATTATGATAGTAAGTTTTGAAGTGATAGTACTTCGGTAGTTTTTACATCAGATTTATGTTTTCTAATGTTTACTGTTAGACCCAACGTAGCATGATTACATATAGGCCCAGACAAGAGCTACTCCATCTTGCTACAATTCCCGAGTTCTGTCACTAATTATAGGGTGGCCGTTAAAAAAGCGAGATGAGTCTAGAATTGTGTCTAGCTTGGAGGCCAAAGTGTCGGACACCTATCATAGACTCACTAAGATAATTTTAGAGGTTGAAGATTAAAGTCTACAATACATTCAACACAAATTGCTGAAGAACTCCGTATACAGACAAAACGTTTACAATTATTAATTATTCTGCCACCTAAAAATCATCTAAAAACTGGCGGACTACTTTAAATGCAAATATATTCCTGCTTTGTGTAACTACTGTGGCAGAAATTGATATTTTCTTGTCCAAGATTAAGAATTCATTCGCATTGTTCCAGAAATTTGCAACAAAAACGATAAGGTTATATCTGCAGTTAGTAACCTCAAGTTTAGAGACAAACGGTGGATTTACAGAAATAAATCTGATTTCGCACCACTTTCTTTTGCCGAAATTTACGTAATTACATTTTCTTACAAATTTGAATTAAAAGGTGACTTCAACGTTAAACATTTTCGCTCAATACACAGTTGTAACACCACGGACTCAGCTCCCTAATTACTCTATCGAAATCCCTGATAAAAATACTAAGCTCGAAGTGAAGGTTGGGTTTGCCGAGCTGAATAATACTTTGACTATTGTCCGCCGCAGATGTTCTTTATGTTGCCGGTTTTGGACTTTAGTGGTTGAGTGGTTTGGTCTGACTTCCACTTATGTTTCTTATCAAGTCAAAATTTCTGTATACCTAACATGAATCTATCTCTAATGACGAATTAAAGTCCGAAACCTGTCAGAAACATAAAAAATTGCATTCTACGACAGAAAATAATCAACGACGTAAAGTGAAAGCCTAGAACAGCATTGTATCCAAGTTCATACACACTTAATTCGTACTCTGGCGAACTTCTCACACGAAATTTCGGTAATAAATTTCAGACACATAAATATTCTACGGGTGTTTGGACCGTACAATATACTGAAACAGCATACAAAGTTTGCGAGTGAAAACCAAAAATCTAAAACATACTCGTATATTCCGTAAAGTCGCATTTGCGGCCCGCCGGTTTTCTTCAAAGAGGGATTTTTTTTTTATATTGTGTTTTATTAATATTAAACAGGTAGTAAAACCGTAAAAATGTAATAGAAATGACTCTTTAGAGAAGAAAATGTCTCGAGAAAAAGTTGAATATCAAATATTATTAGTGAGCATTGAAAGTCCAAAGAAAATATTAGAGTCGATTTCGGAAAAAAGTGGAAATGGTTGGCATTGCTGGGTAATATCGTTGATTTTATCGCTCACAGAACGCAAGGTTTTCTTATTTCTGACCGATTTCTAACCTTCGTACATTATCAGAGGTTCACTTATCATCTGATGTAGAGTTTGACTATTTACTACTTACAGAGTTGCATCACATCCTACACATTTAGTATTAATTGTTTCAGTAACTGCATACTTCCGGACTGGCTGATTTTCTAAAATTTAGTAACGATAAATAGAAAAATCGATTAATTATGTTAAAATGCCTGTTTTTATTTAAACCTATGTCGTGACCCTTTGAGGCCTATAAACCAAACATCAAATTTATACTTCCTTCCGCTTTTGAGTTATGCTAACCACACATGCATAAGTATACTCATACTTATTTTCGATCGTGAGTTTCCACCAGAAAGATCTTAGTCTGCCTTTGAACGAACCGAAACTTCGGAGGTCACGACAAAAAGGTCTTTGCCAAAATGGATCAACGACTTTCAGTTATTTTGTACCTAAAACATATCCGAATATATTCTTTACAGTGCTAATTGCATACATGTAGCTTTGCAACTTATATTTGGAAAATTTAAAGCCTAAGATTAAATTTTTTTGAAAAGTGCAACGTTTATTTACTTCGATAATTGGAGGCCAATATTCCTCTGGAGTTAAATAAACGCTACGATACAGATTCCCTATATTTAGGTGTAGCATTTCAATATATGGCGATAGAACGAAACCAAAGTAAATAAAAAACCAGGCTAGGCTATCGACAAATGATACTGAATCACTTTTATCTGTGCTAAATGAGACACCAATACTCGTGTGCAGTTTGTAACCCATTCTCAGCGTTAGTGCATAAAATAAATTGCATTACACTCATCACCTTTACTTTATTTATTTGTTTTCAGAAATATTCTTCAGCTCCATTCTGAAAATGATACTGAAACCTGTCTGAGCACACAGAATGGGACTCAGCCGAAGCTTCTAACACCTACAGAATCCCATCATTGAGTGCTTAGACGTGAAATGGAACACTTTAGTATAAACTATGGTCCTGTCATTTATATAACTAATGAGGTTTAGATGAGTTACTCTAATCCTATTTTTAAAGGAAATTGCGTGTCTGGAATTTTCCGAATATATCGAACAGTTTGACGCAGTTTCATCGAGAACCACTCCACATGATGCCTTTCCTAAATAATGTCAAAATTGCCTGGCAGAACTAACTTAGAGAAATAATGTCCTAGCTATGATTTGATGACTTTAACATCCTAATCCCAAATCCCTGCTACCTCTTTGCTGCACCACCAAATCCACTTGAACATGGCGAAGGCCACTCTTAAAATTTAGTTCTGAAAACAAAGTTTTGACATCCAGAAGACGAAACCAAAATATTTTAAAGCGTATGGTCTTTCCCAAGAAATAACAAACCGCAAAATGCGCAAAATTGGTGTACCCTTTTGATGCCGTGTCCTTTCTGACCGCATTAACCATGGCCGAACTTTTTTAACCACAAGTTTCACTTTACTGAAGCGATTTCTCGCATGTTCGCGATTATCTCGAAAATAACTCAGTCGAGTTTCTTTAAACTTATCATCCAACTCATCTACCTAAATGACAATCATTTTTATTCAAAACTTTCTGGTTGAGAAAACTGGCTTTTTTGAGCACCTTCCTCGGGATACTTATTACAAGCTTAATATTAATTGAGCTTGTCCCTAAAGTACCTCTTCAGAACAATTAACTACTTCGCCATTTATATATCACTGAACATTAAAAAACATGTCACTGATTTTATCCTTCCCAGCATGCATATTTATTCTAACATGATTTAACATGTTTATTCTGACCGGTTTCATTCTTTCATTTCCACCATCAGAAGTGATGATCAGGTTGGTATGGAGAATTTGATTTCACTTATGTTTTCGTCTCATTCCATGATTTAAAAAAACACGCTAAAACTCCAAGTTAGATAAAAAGAATGGGATAACCAGAAATGTGGTTGTACAGATACATCGAGAATTGCGAGATTTACGATAAAGGTACCACTGTTTGTCTAGAAACATTGGAAGAAAAACCTAGACACTTATATTTGTATCATTTTGCTGGAAAAAGCGAAATATTTTTGGAGCATTGACCAAGGGTTAGAAGCTATCTGCCAACTTGGAAGGTTTTCTTAAAACTTAGAAATCCTTATTTACAAGCCCGGCTATCTCATTGATATGTTCTTCAGTTTTACACAATTTTAAAATTATAATAATCGCGATAAGAAATACTGTGTATTATTTAACATTAAATTGTTTGTGTAGAATTTCATTTATCAAAATGAAGCACTACATTGTTCAGGTGTGCTTAGTAGTATAATTTAGTACAACTGAACAGATTGAAATCAAGGACGCTATTTAATCATTTATGCCCTGATTTAATTTACAAAATTTGAAATTAATAATAAAAAATGTGTTTTATTACTTTTTGAAAAGTTGTCCAATTGTTTAGAACAATTTAAATAAAAACTTTTGATGGTCAGATTTTTTAAATTTCCGAAAAAACTGCAAGCTGGCAGTTTCATTAAAATAAAGAGCATATCCCGTTCATAAGTAAGAGTATTGTTCGCCATTTTTGGGTGACTGATTTATTATTCCAAAAGGAAGAAATAATATTGCCAACTTCAGTGATTTTTTATTTATTATTTACTAAACATTCTGCACTAACTAAAGTGCGTAACATTACAAACAAAAATGTCTTTTATCATTCAAAATTCCAATCCCTCAAAATAAGTACGGATTACCCAAAATTCACAAAGGAATAGATTCCCAACTGTGTCGCCATCGTACCCTACCATCTCTCACACCATCCTCGTTCATAAGTGTAATTGTTTTGCAAAGCGGATCAAATAGATAAGATAGAGTTTTCAGAAATTCCTCTTGTTACTAAAACAGAATTTCAGGTGACAAATTCTTGTGATAAGAATGTGGGCCCACCGGAGGAAGACGTATTCAGAGCCGCTTTTTCGAATTTCCTGCAAATTTCCAAGGCGATTGCCAAATAACTCGCATTTTGCTCTAGCACTTGCTTCCCCAAAGGATGCTGGTTCAGCTGGTTCCTTCAACAGTATCATTTTATTATTTTGTGCATACCTTAAGAACAAATTTTAAGCTCCAAGAAAATTCAATTCAAAAATTGCGGTAAATGGAAGTTGCAAGAGGCTTGTTTTCCTTCTTTCCTTTTAACCTGAACATGCCAATAAATTTATAGAGATTTGAACATTAATAAGCAAAGCGACAAATCGAGGCTGATTAATTACCGTGCGATGAGAAATCGCTACTGCAACTGGTCTCAGCGTCTCCCCACCACCTCACATCCAAATCACCATTCAAAATCCACCCTTAATTGATCTCCAAACTTGCACTAATTAAGGAGATTTATTATGCGACAACAGGCAATAGTCATGGCTTTTCCATTCTAATTCCCCAAACTTTTAGCAGAATTGTAGATTGTATTCTTGCAGATTTTCGTAATTCGTGCATTCATTGGAAGCACACGATTAAAAGTCATCTGTTTCAATTAGGCGTCACTAGCGTTGAAGCATAGTTATTTTCTCTTGGTAGACTCTACATTTCTTCCAACCGATTGATCTGAATAGAGGACAATTTTCACGTTTTCGACTTTTCTTACTTTGACACGTTGCAAGTACACTAACTGCGAAAGAACTTCCTGTAAAATTTTATTTTGCAACGAATTTAAACAACATTTGTCAAGTTCCTGACTGAAATACATGGAAATAGTCTTCACATTGAAAACGGTTCAAATTCCTCATGAAAGCTTGCTTAATAAAGCTTATCAGTAGAGCTTCTGCTGATAACTTCCACCTAACTTGCGCGAAGAAAGACGTACATTCTAGTCAGAGTATTCGTTAATTTTTGTGTTTCAATTAGAGCCGCGATTTCTATAACAAACACGAGTAGTATAAATCAATCATGACTAATTTTCATTCTTCATCTAACATTGACTTTAAATTTAAACCTTATAAATTGCATTTATTAGCTGGAATTCATTTTTTGTGTATATAAATTATTTTAAAGTAATATTTTTTCCGAAAAATATTTTTGGGTAGACTCAGCCTTGGAGTCTAGTCACTAAGTTTTCTTCAAATTTTCATACTTCAAGGTTTCTTATAGAGACAGAATAAGCGTAACCAAAATCAAAACTTAATAAATCTTTAAATTCTATTTTGCGTCGGTTCTAGTTGAGACGCGACAATTAGCTTTTGTCTCAGCCAAACGGAATTGTAACTTTACAGAATAGATTTTTCAGCTTTATTTTTGGCGATTTTTCCAAAAATAGTTGCGACGATTTTTAAACTTGTATACCCATCAAATACTTATAGCTCTATTATTTTTAATTGAAAATTTGTCCTGTAAACTTTATTTAGGCACGATTCTTAGAGAGAGTTGATGAATAACTCTCCTCTAAAGTGCCTTTTTAGTGCATTGTACTGCTCTAAACTTGCATCATATTTAGGAGAACAAAATGATCAATCAAAGACCCATCTAAGAAGAATAACATCTCCTGAAAATGCGTCTGTAATTTCCTTGAAAATCAACAATACTTTTCGTCTGAACTTGAGCAAATATTGATTTTTGAGAGCATACTGATTTTGAATGAGATTCTAAAGGAGCTGTGACGCCTCGCTTCCTTCAGCAACATCATCTTTTACAGCAAACATGCGTAATATTAAAATCCCTTTTCTTCATTTGAAGTAAATTTAATTATGTAAATTTCGTTATAAGAAAAAGATGTGCTTGGTTCGCGACATATTTTTTAAAAGAGAGAAGATTTTTTGTTTTCCTAAATAATTTCGGCAATTTTATTATTATAATTTATTCAGTCTTTTTTATTGAAGGTAATCTGAGATAAAATCGAGGTTTCAGCAAGCTTTTAGAATAAGTTATATAGTGGAATATGGCGGAAATCGCCTCACAACTCTACAAGTACTTAAAATGACCTTAATATAAATTAAAAAACAAACATTCAATGCACCGAAAATTAAATGTTTTATCGTCAAGTGAATAAATAGATTATAACAATAAATTATGCGATTTTAATAATTAATTAATGAACTAAATCTGTATAAAATAAACCAATGTTCAGGGTCCAAAAATAAATATGCAAGGCAATCAAAGTAAGCTTTTTGCTCACGCACCATCTTTGTAGTTACATCGCACGGGCTTCAAGATCATCACCGGAATGGGATTCTTACTTGGGTTTCATTTTGTCAAAACATTTTTGTTATCGTCTGCGAATTTATAAAAATTATACTGTTGCTTAGCGAAAGTACTTAATATTTATTTTAATAGTTTATTATTATGATTATTTTAATAAAATTAAGGCGCTCAAACATCTGAGGTCATTGGCGTCCTGAGCTTTCTGCCGGCCTCCGAACAATGTTCTCTCACCGGACAGTAGAAAAATCTAAGGTCCGGTAGCTAATGTCCAATTCAATATCTCCGCGTGGAATTCTATTTATTATTAATATCATAATTGAAGCCTTTAAGGGAATGCATTTTAAGAGCAACTTTTATTATTTTGTGTAGAAAACAATCATCATGATTACAGGTACCGTTTTCTCTTACAATAGACACTAAATTCCATCACTAAGTTACATTAAAATCCGTTTTTAAATAACTATTTCACTATTGCTGGATTATGTTATTTAGATTATTTATTAACCATTAAATAAAAATCGAAGTCCTAGACCTGAAATCGAACTCAGTACCAAAATATCTGTAGGCCTCGCCTCTAACCACTCGACTTCTGTGGTG
The DNA here is from genome assembly GCF_049639745.1 of Rhodnius prolixus. Taxonomy (NCBI): domain Eukaryota; kingdom Metazoa; phylum Arthropoda; class Insecta; order Hemiptera; family Reduviidae; genus Rhodnius; species Rhodnius prolixus. Next base: position 15,029,540 of record NW_027411625.1, on the reverse strand, counting down.
CTTTGTCCTGAATAATCTACTGTAGATTAATGAATCATTCACGAAAAAAAGGTGAACAGTACCCTATAAAGAAAGAAGAACGCCAAACGATCTAACAATTTCACTGAAGTGGAACACCTTTGGATTCACTACTAATAAAACGACAGAAAGCGTTGAAAATGTCCCAGTCTCTAGGACGAAAACTTGGTCAAAAGAACAAATGATTAAATAAAACAAGTTAAGTAAAACGTTTCTTAATCAAATTGGTGAACCCAATCCGTTCGGTACTTTTGTCCACTGATTGTCTCGAAAAATGAACCTTAAATGATAGCGTTTTAGCCTTATAAACTCTATGACACAAGTAGGTTTATCACTTTTATCTTAAATATTTTACCGGTAAAACTCAGATATTTAGAAACATCTATCCGTGTAAGAAATCGTCTGATATTACAATAGAATTTACGGTTTTTAAGAGCTGCATAACGTTAATACTAATCCTGTTTATTATGACGCGTACATTCTAACAATAAAATATGTATATATATATAATTAGTAAATTTGAAGATTGAGAATTATGGTAAGTAAAAGATATTTGCTCACAAATTTATTATTTATTTTTATTACTTCATTGTATCTTGCGTAGATTTTCAAGTTTCCAGTTGTTATCCAAAAACACGGCTTGAGGTCCTAGGAAAATGTAAGGATAGTTTTTTGAAACTTGGCGAGTTCGCGTTTTTATCCTATTTAAATCTCAAAAACGCGAAAACTTAAAAAAAAGCTTCAAATTTTACATTTATTTCATAAGTATAATCAGGAAAGATAATAAAGTTTCATCGGACATTTTTTCGAGGAGTAATTTTCATTTCAAGGCAGTTCTATAAGGTAATTTCGGGTAAACTTCCCTCCAAACAGCCTTCCAGCGTAATGGATAGTCTACCTGTGGAACATTAATTAGGAGTCGCAATGTTCAGGTTTTTACATTTGCAGAAATTGGTGCCAACTTCTAGTTTTGCGCGTTTACCCACGATAAGCACACTAGCTAACTGCTTCAAATGTTGTATCTTAATCAATTAAATCGAAGGCTTTTAACGTGCAAGTTTATTGTGGGATTGCAATCCCTCTGATGTGGCTATAAGTTCGAAACTTTGACAACTGCAGAAAGGGAAAGTCGTGTGAGTGGTTATTCCAGATTTTATTCTAACGGATAGAGAAAATTTGTGTTTTTTTTGGAAAATTAAGGATTTTCTTTCATGAAAATTTGTATTCAAATTTATTTTAAACTTTTGGATTTTTAATAATACCTGTCTCATCTTCGGTTAATTTTGCACCAGTTGTAAAAGAGGCTGCAAGTAAAACTGTTAGCGATATCAGTCTATAACTACCTTCCATGTATAAGTTTCGCGTAAAAAATAAATTCGCGCCAGAACGTGTTAAAATTGTATAATGGTACGGCTTGGACGTATAGGACTGTTGACCACGCGACGGTTACGTAGCTACTGAAGACAACAGTGGGACGGATATCTACCCCGGATCGCGGGGCTATTCCACCGTTATAACCCCACCACTTTTGTGTGGATACGCGTCACTCCTTCTACAATTGTATACTAACGCGCAACCCTGCACACAGGCACACTCAGCACTTTACATTGTGGTGCGCCAGCGCCTTCACCATCTTATCTTTACACGCACAAATACATACACTTTAAAACTGACTTGCCTCCTACAGTCGGCCTTTGGACCAGACCAAGTGACGGAGTATGAGGTTTCTGCCGCTTTGGGCGGGTGTTACTACCTCACTCAATCATTCTGTGCACCCCACACACTCAAAAGAACCCTCGCTATGAAGTGGGGGAGCGAAGGGTTAGCTTCTTTTTTAACAACAGGAGAACACGAGCCCCTGGGTGACTATGTATAGTCTTTTTCCCCTGAACTATAGCGGCAATATCAAAATCTACGAAATTCCTGGTGCCTTGAGAAAGGGTCAAGTTGCACCTGAGGCAGCGTCCTCCCTTGAGGACTCTGACCTTCAGAACAGATACTTTCCTCGCGTGTCAAAGTTTACCAGATTGCCCCAGAACTCTACCAAAATCTTTTTTGTTTTTGTTGCTACAGGTTAACAAGAGAGCCATAGGGTGGGATGATTATCGAGGGATGACAGGCTAGACCGTTCATCCTTAGTCTAATGTTCAAGGAGAAATGTTCCTAATAAAGTGCAGGATGAGTCGCTTAAAAATCTAAGGACTGCCGCCTAAATTAGAAATCGATTTTTTTACACAGTTCTCGCAGAAATAATATCCTTGCAATGAGGTAAGTTTAATAAATTAAAGGCGCGGCATCATCTGAGGTTATTGGCGCCCGGCGCTTTTTTCAGTGCACTCTCTTTACATCCATCACCGGACAGTGAGCTGTGAGAAGCTCCTAGAAAGAGAAAAGGGGGCTGCCAGCTAGATTCGATCCTAGGATATCCGCGTGGGAATCCAGAACGCTAACCACTGAGCTAATACCTTCCCTCAGGTAAGATTTTGAAGTTGAACATTTTTGTTCGGCTTATTTTTTCCAAAAACCTTTCTAATTAATATCAGGTATTTTCAAGATGATATGTCTTTTGGTAGCGAAGCCTTTCCATTCCAATGAGTTTTTCTAAAGCTTTCAACAAATAAAACAAAACACCTTCAGTTGGAATAAGTAAACTGGAATTTGTATTTGCTTAAATTCATCCATATGTCAAAACTAAAGCCATTTAGAATATGATGAATGAAAATAGACTAAGAAAACTGGTAGAACTGTCAGTTTGTCTTTGACGTTTACCCTATATTCTGTGTATTAATTATCATTAATCCAGTCCAAGCCAGGTTAACACCCAAAATAATCCGTGATAATCCATGCCAGGTTACCAAATGTACGACTCCTTTAAATAAAAATATCCATAACCTGCAGCCTACTTTGGGCCCTTCATGGAGCAACGCCTCACTTACAACATAAGACTCAAAACACAAGCAATGACAAAACGTTCGGAACTTCTTCGTCCGTTTTAATCGTTTTTCTTAACAATATTTCTTCCGTAATTACGAAGCGTTTATCGCTCTTCTTTCTTACTTACTTGGAGGAAGAAGAACGATGATTAATTAGACCGGCAAGGGCGAACTGTAGTTTAGTCCTAATCATCATGGCACACTTTCCTCATTTTTCACATTGCTTACTCTTACTGCCGACATAAGGAAGTAATGCAAAGAGATAACCTTTAGTGGTCTCTTGAAGCCGAAATATTGTTTTCAGAAAATAGTAAGTTGCAGATTTAAGAGGGAATGACTTTATAAGAGCCGATCCACTGTGTACTAAAAGATTTATTTCGGATCCCTTCTATGACATGTTAGTACATAGCATGCAAAGGAATGCAGTGTGTAAGGAGTAAATGGGATGAGTGTGTGGAGTTGGCGTGGGTTCATTAGACCCAAATAGCTGCCATCCAGTAAGATAAACAAGTAAGATTTCACCAACTTATAAAAACAACATTCTAAATGCACAGGCAGTAAAAAGCCCAAAATACAATTAATTTTAAAGAAGAATCTAACTTAGGAATACACTATAATTTATAAGGCGTCAACTGCTTAACTTCAACCATTTAAGAATTGGAGTTCACATTTTAATTGTGTTTAATAATTATTCATTTATTTCTCGTTACAACCAATAGTTTTTACCAGAGAGTTGGTACTTGGCAAAATTTGAGCAAAGTAAAATACACTTCTTAGATTACACAAAGAAATAACCTTGAATAAGGTTTGTTCAGACACCGAACTACTGAAATTGGTGTTCACTGAACTACTGAAATTGGTGTTTTACTGAATCGAATTCAGTTTTTATTTTTTGCGACTTTGGAAGAGACAATCTAAGGACCAGCAGCTGGATTCGAACCCGGGATCTCCTCATGGAAATCCAACACGCTAACCACACAGCCTTTCTTCCTAGTATTAGTGGTGATATCGCATTAAAGGGAAAAAGTTGCTGCGACTCCGAATTTGAAGAAAAGCGTTTGCTTTTTTAAATTTCAAATACCGCCAACTTTGATAAACACATAACGGTTTTTGTATTTTTTTTCCATGTAAATACATTTTAAAGAATGGTTTTGAAAATCTCATTATTTTAACGAAGATATGTATATGAAAACTAAGCTGCATTTACTAAAAAGTCCAAGTCTGAAGGTAACTTTGAAAATTTCAGTATGAGAAAGTCGTTTTAGGAATTCATCCCAAAATTGTTTTGGTGGACTCTTGGGCGGAGGCGAATTTACGCTCAAATCAATCAAATCACACTTTCCTTTTTACCAATTTTAAATTAAAACTTTTATTTTTTTACTACTTAAAATATAAAATTTAATATTTGAACCTCAAATATTTACTTTGTACAAAAGTTGGATTAAAAAAAAGTTAAAAATTTAAATTTTATTGATTCATATCGAAAATGTCGCTAAATATCGATTTCCGCATTAAAAAAATTCTTTTGAGCCTTTTCGTAAGCGCGACCTCGCACTGCAAAGGTATGAAACAACAGAAAATAGTTAACACTTATTGAATTTTGCATTTGTACTTAAAAACTATTCAGTTGATTTTGGTTTTCATTTGGACAGCAAAATGAGTAGGATATATCAAAGACCTAGAGGATTTTGTACAAGGCGGTATGTAACCTTAATGTTTTTATAATTTTTTGAATATGGTGTTTATTTTTCCAAGTTATATTTAAACAAAAACCAATCCTAAAAGATACTCATAAAAGGTAAGAGAAATATTCGGTTAAATTTACTTTTTGAAGCTGGATAAAAATATGTACAAAACATTCACCAAGAGCGGGTTAAAGCCATTAGAGGTCTAAACATCTAAAGATTTAGATGCCCCTCTATTTTACACAAAGTTTACCTTCATTAAACCAAACTTACAGTAAGATAGCAAATAATGTTTACTTTTCTACAAACACATGAACCAATTTTCATGAATTTCAACTGAGAAAATTAACGTTCAGCTGAGGAATTTGTGACCATTAATTTTCAAAAACATATCAAACCCAACATCTAAATTTTGAAAGGCATCGTCAATATTGTTAGTTTATAAAGTTCCGTAAAACTTTATCTACTGTTCAGTTCCCTCTAAAAGCCTCTCTCCCAAAGACACATAAAACTAGCAAAACGCTAGTCGTCACAGTAATGACCATTTTCGTAACAGTCCTAGTTTCCAACCGCAATATTTTAACTCATTTATCTTCAAACAATTATTAAAAAGGATTGACCTTTTTTGAGAAGTTTGGGTACACAAATATAGACTATACATTTTTTCGATTTCAAGACTCTTGGCAAAGATATATACGCTTGGATTATTGCATATATATCAGTCTATCTGTATGCAATTTTGTCTTCTAATGTGGGGGGATTTTGTATCAAATAGCCCATGGGCCATAATATATTCGACTTTGAAAAATTTGTGTAGTACCCTTTCACTGGTTGCTATAAGCACGTGCTTCTTTTGCTTGTAATGTTTAATCCATCTCTGACTTTTAAGTCCAATAAAATTTGGATTTCAGTGGTTTGTTTTGGGTTTTTGGGTGTCAGAGTATGTAGTTTCCACTATTTCTCATAAATGTGATTATCGTCATTTGATAAAGTATCCATCCTGTACCTTGTGTCTCTTTTGGATACTTAGTAACTTTATCCTTAATGAACACTAGCGTTCTAATTATTATTTTTGTTTCATAAAATAAATTTATGTGATTTCATTCCACATTTTAAATAAACTATTTTGTTTTGTTTTTTCATTCTAGAGGGTGTTTCATACCTTCGGCGAAATGGAGGCCCTGGTAAGATGAGTTAAATTATAAGAGAATTATTTAAAAATTGTTCAACAAAAAAAATTACTTTGCAAAAGACATGTATACAAACATTTTCCCACAAACAGAACACTTTTTGACCAGGGAGTATGATTGGATTCCAACCCCTTTTCTGGCGGCCCCTTATTCTGAGGCTTTATCCCAGTCGAATTTATTTGCCGCTTGATATTGTTTGCAGATCGTAGCAATTCTATCTGCGTGTGGTAAATGTTACAAATCTCTGCAGGATAGAGCAAGTACTTAATGAGGTGAATTCTAAGGGTGTGTCTGTAAGCTGTGCAGGTATACAAGCACATCCAAACTTCCTGTCCAAATTTTAAATGAAGCGTCCTGCCAAATTCACTTCAGCCACTTGAATTGTAGACCCTAACTCACGGCACCTACTGCAAAAGACTCCAGCGTCATACCGTCGACATACCACACATTTGTTCTTTATTATTCCAACTTCGCGCTTTGATAACCTAAAATGTTTCTCTGATCAAGTTCAGTAGTCCTAATCAGACGTTCAGCAACCGGATGTTTGAAAAGTAATACTATAAAATACCTAAATTCATGGGAATCTGATTGTCCTGACATCTTAGCCTTCAGCATAATCAGTCCATCGTTATCCTCAAATCGTTAAAGATAGTTTATACAGGAAACATGGACACCTGCCAAACCATCTTTATACACATTCTTTCACACTACTCGTTCAGCTGCAGATATTTCAGTTCCTGAATTTCTCTCTAAAAAGGTGACTTTTATTTTAATAAAATGCTTTAATTTATTGAACGCCACGAAGTGTCCTGGCAACTAATCTAATGATTCGGGAAAACTAGAAAAATATCAACGTACCAGTGATATTTATCTCGCATGTTAAGACCAGAGAAGATTGAAAGACCATTTTGAAGCACTGTCTCTTAATAACAAAGAAACTTCTGGTTAGGCCATTGGCCTCGTTGGCAGCCAATTAGCCATAGGTTACCTTGTAGGTTGCCATAGGTTAGCAGTATTAAGGTAAGGCAGCTGGGTTGCTGATTCCCTTTATATTAATACGTGATATTATTTTTTTTTACACCAGTTCAATTCCTAATTACTGAGACCTCTATTCCATAGAATAGGTGTTCATGTGTCCTCTCTATAAATCCAGGTTATTGCTGTAGTGGAATCTTTCATAGCCTTCTTTACAGTCGATCATAATCGCGCTCAGATCGTTGCGCCCAGCAAACTAGCCTAGGTATTATCACAGACTTTATGAGGGCCACTCAAGATTTGGCCAGGATGTGTTTACTTTTTAGGCCCTTCGGTAGTCTCAGATCTCAAATAGACAGCTGTCGCATAAGTTTCTTTTGAGCATCATAAAAATAATGTATGCTCCAAATAGAATGGCTAAACTACCTACAACTCAACGAAGAAGTGACGCAGCTCACTGTACAATAGTAAAAATTTCTTTTTTACTTCGGAGATAACTTCTACATCCCAACCAATCTTAAAGATCAAATCTTTTGAAGTAAGAGCTTAGGTTTTATAACTACTGCACTAGTAAAGTTAATGCAGTCCAATTTTCTCTGTGTCACGGAGTCTCTGTTTGCGACTCTTTTCTTTATACATCCGTTAAAGTGGTAGTACGTATTCGTCAATTAATTGAAGTGTGTCTTTTTTAGGGAGAGGCGCTTAACTGCTGCGGCCATTAGCGCCTTTAAGGTTGTCCAAGGGTGTCGTTTTCTCTGTTCTAAGCCAGACCCAAAACTAAACTAGACTTGAGTTTAGACATTATGCAAGGAGCAAGTAGTCAGCTTCTTCTTCGGAAGGCGATTACCAAAGCAACTGCTCCTCAAAAACGCGGAAGTAGTGCACAACTAAAAGTCAATAGTCGAAGAATCTCATTATAAGTCCATTTCATCCTGATTCGTTATCTTCAGCTCTGCAACATAATTTTTATAATTATTTATTTACTTTTAAATTAAAAACAATAAAATTAAAAGAAAATTTAATTGTAATATACAATCCACATTGAGATTTGTCTGTTTTCTTAATCACGTATTTTTTTAAATAATATTTAAGTGTTCGATTATTTCAAACATATAATTTATTTTATAGTCTGAAAACACTTGAAATATTATCAATGTTTTTTAAGTTATTCAACAAATTTTAAATGCAATAGTAGACAAAATGGTGAAACCTCTTTTAAGTCGCAGTGCATTTGAATTATTAAATCACAATCTAGAATCTGTATCTACAATCAACGATGTTTCATTTCATGGTTAATGAAAAGATCTATATGATTTCAAAAATAAGCGACTTTAATCTAGAAATTCGGAAGAGACGATTAAGTTACTGTGTTAAAAAAGGTTGTAAAATGAAATGTTGCATAAAAAATCAAAATAGTGACAGAAAAAATAACTAATTAATTTAAAATGAATCAAACATTTAATGTTTATTGCTTTATTTTCATTTTCAATCAATATTTCTCATTAATTCTTTATCATTAAAATAATATTTATAATTTTTTTAATAGCTATTCGATATTCAAATTTAACGAGGTTAGGTTTCATTTCTACGCGAGCTTCAGAAATCTGGTTGAAAAATGCATAAAGGGTGAAATGAGAACTGAAAATGCCTTTATCCTTAAGTTCACCACTTCTGCTGGCTGCTGTACAGAGAGTTTTGTGAGCGCGAAAACAAACCACCTTTCAGGTGGTAACAGAGCAGTGAATCCGCTCTTCCTGGCATTAAAGAACATGTGATGGTGCATGGATGAGTCGAGGACTGCTAGAGTGTTGGGCCAAGTACCCATCAGAAACCCATAGATTTCCCAGCAATTTCCGGGAAAAAATTCACTCAAATGAAAGATGCGTTCCGTTTAATCTTGACAAAAAATATCGCAATAAGATTTTTTATTCTTCTAATAAAGCACCCGTGTTCCAATGTCATTAGCTCGAAAACGATCAATTGTCAATTATAACCCAAGAATTTTATAGTATATCTTAGACTTATTTCGTAGTTATAGTTCTATTTCTTAAATTCTGAAACACCGGAATTGTCGAACTCCAGGATTTCTCACTACTATTTTGTATGGAACCACTTCAATTTCTTGCATCTTATATTGTTTTATTAATATGTTTTTCCGAGAAGAATGCTTTATATTTATTTTGTTTTGTTAATGTATTTATCCTAGAGAAAAGAATAAGCCAAAGGTACAAGGAAAAAATAGACATCTACAATCTGTCGTTTAAAAAAAATATATATATATTGAAACAAATAACAATAAATAAGACTAGTGGCATCGAAATTAAATTGCTTCTATACTCAGTAGAGAGAAATCCAATGATGATCGTAGAGGTCGAAACGTCTAGTGTTACACGAAATGAATAACAAATAAAACTAAGTCATCAATTCTTGAGTTATAAAAAGATTATTAACTTTACCATAAAGAAGCTTAGCAGAGGTAACGAGGAAAAAGCAGCAAGTTCGTTGAATCTTCGAAATACTAGTGACACCTCTAAAATGGTTTGGAATTGCCTTAGAAGACTTGGTGAACTGGTTTAAGAAAACAAAGTCATCCTATACTGAGTGCCGGGGCAAGTTGGCGTAGAAGGAAATCACCCCACCTTGCGAAGTAATGACTTATTTTACCTGGTGGACTAAGGGTTAATTGCTATTATCATATTTCACAATATACAGGGGTGGCTTGAGCAGATTTTGACAGCTCTGAGGGAAGCTGACGCTGCATTTAATATGAATTTGTATTATCTTTTAGTGACCTCAAACTATTAATATTTAGGATTACAATAGCGAGGATTCGGTTTTAAAAACCCATGGATTTAAAATATTCGTGGATTTAGTGAAGACAAAGTCGTGTGAGTGTTTCGCACTAAGTTGCGCTTATAAGTACGATTTACAAACGGGCCACAGTCGGTATGTTTGATCTTTAATAATCTTATATATATATATATATACATACATAAATTTATGTATACACGGTGACCAAAGTTATATGCTCCACCCACTTTTTTTTTAACGGCGGGAAATTTCGAAAAAATAAAAAACACGTATTTAATAATTTTTAGTCTAGTTTATTTTCAGTGATTGACCCCTTTTTTTAAACCCCTGTATCTCGAAGTTCAGCATCCAACTTTTGTTTTTCAAATGGAACGTTATATTTTTTGTTGCATATTTTTGTAGTATTTGAGCTCCTAAAAACAACAACAAAAAAAAATTTTTGAAATCGGTTAGGTTTTTCAAAAGTTATGGTAATTTAAAATATGAAAAACAAATTTCAGTTTACTGTCAAAATTACGTTATTTTTTTTAAAGAATCTGTTCAAACTGGGTACAACCAACGGATAGGCAAGCCAAAACTCTGGACTCCCACGCTTTGCTTGTAGCAGCACTTATGGTAGCGAAGTCAAGATCTAGGCGCCTAGAGTAATTCGACGTTTCAGATCATCGACTGAAGCCACGGGATTAAGGATACTTTACACTTTATTTTTTTAGGTATCCCCACAAAATATAGTCCATTTGGGTCAAGTCCGGAGATCGAGGTGGCCATTGGATGGGACAATGAGTCCTTAAGCACTTTTAATGGAAATTTCTGCCCAGCTAACCTCGAACCACTCTCGCCGGGCAACCATCTTGTTGAAAATACATATCTATCCGACGTTGTAGATGAACATCTTCAAGCGGAACTGGCAAAATGTCTCTGAAAAAAAAGTTGGATACCTTTCACCAGTTAAGTTCTCTCTGTAGAAGTATGGGCCGATTAGTTGATAACAAACCTAAACGTTTGTAGAAAAAGCAACCTGAACGTCGAATACTTCTAGCCTGCCTAGATCTTGACTTCGCCACGATAAGTGCTGCTACAAGCAAAGCGTGGGAGTCCAGAGTTTTGGCTTGCCTATCCGTTGGTTGTGCCCAGTTTGAATAGATTCTTTAAAAAAAATAACGTAATTTTGACAGTAAACTGAAATTTGTATTTCATATTTTAAATTACCATAACTTTTGAAAAACCTAACCGATTTCAAAAAAAAATTTTTTGTTGTTTTTAGGAGATCAAATACTACAAAAATATGCAACAAAAAATATAACGTTCCATTTGAAAAACAAAAGTTGGATGCTGTATCTTGAGATACAAGGGTTTAAAAAAATGGGTCAATCACTGAAAATAAACTAGACTAAAAATTATTAAATACGTGTTTTTTATTTTTTGAAATTTCCCGCCGTTAAAAAAAAAAGTGGGTGGAGCATATAACTTTGGTCACCATGTATATTATATAATGTATATTAAACATATATATGGGAGGGTGTCCCAAGCTATATGGATAACGACTTTTTCTCGGAAACTAAGATAGCTAGAAAAAAACTAAAAAATACGTGTTCCCTTAGTTTTTTGTTAGAAATCCAAATTTAATTTGTAAATTTTTTTCGGTGCTTCCAGAAGCGAGATACTGGCACCAACTTTATTTTTTCAAATGGGAAGGTGCGGTTTTTATTTCAGAAATAGAGTCCTCTATTTTTTTTAAGAAAAAATTACTTGAACGGTTTTTTTTCTGTGAGCGATATTTTAGAAGTTATGAATGAAAACATGATTCTTATAAGAAATTTCAAAATGATAATATTATAACGGTTTTTTGATTGAATAAGAAGAAAAGTACTAATAGCCCATAGGTGTCAAATCCGGTGAACGAGGTGGCCACTGAATCGCCCCCCGTGTCGATATAACACCATCAGGCATGTAAAGAGATATCTCGAAGGCAATTTGATGGGCGTGTTATATCGACACGGGGAGCGATTCAGTCGCCACCATTTGACACCTATGGACTATCTCCTTTGGGGATACCTGAAAAACAAGGAGATTATTCATAACTTTTTTCTTTCTTTTCTTATTTCTGCTTATCTTAAAGCATTTCTAAATCTAGGTGCATCAGAATCAAGTCGGAATTGCATCTGTAGATGAACTAAAGCAGAGAATAATAGGTGCCTGTAACTCGGCTAAAGCCGAATCTATTTCTTTGGCAGTAAGGGACAATTGGCAGGAAAGAGCATGTCTATGCATCCCTAATGGTGGAGGCCAGTTCGAACATGATCTGTAATATTATAAGGAGTAAAATTTATAATAAAATAGTACTTTTCTTCTTATTCAATCAAAAAACCGTTAAATATTATCATTTTGAAATTTCTTATAAGAATCATGTTTTCATTCATAACTTGTAAAATATCGCTCACAGAAAAAAACCGTTCAAGCAAATTTTCTTAAAAAAAATAGTGGAATCTATTTCTGAAATAAAAACCGCACCTCCCCATTTGAAAAAATGAAGTTGGTGCCTGTATCTCGCTTCTGGAAGCACCGAAAAAAATTTACAAATTAAATTTGAATTTCTAACAAAAAACTAAGGGGACACGTATTTTTTAGTTGTTTTTTTTTAAGCTATCTTAGTTTCCGAGAAAAAGTCGTTATCCATATAGCTTGGGACACCCTGTATATACATAAATTTTGTTTTACCTTTTAGTACAAAAAGAAAGGTTTGCTTTTGTTTTTTGATGCCACTATGGAATAAAAAAACAAATTCTATGGATCGGAAATAAAGAAGAAATTTTTGTCTTTTTGATAAAGGTCTTCACCGCCTGATATCAACATACTAAGTTTTTGATAAGTTTATCTTAATCAACATAAACATACTAAGTTTATCTGAGGTTTAAATACCTCAGTTTTTATATGCTCCTATTACTTTTCACGCCATAGATTCCATGTCCTCTTTATCTTGGGCTATTATCACTTGGTCTTTGCACACAGCATGCCATGGAGATGCAGATTATTCTTAATCTGTGCTCAAGCTTGAAAATAATTATATAAATAAAACCACACTAGTATCTTTAACAATAATCTTCGAACTTCTGACTAATGAGGATTGAAGATTATGTAGTACTCAGCTGCTTGTAACTGTAAAAATCGGGTCTAATTTAAAAGCAGTTCTTGCGTGAACGTAGTTTTTGTAAACATCAAAATATTAGCGTCAAGTCTAAGCTTGTGACATCTAACGAGTTTCCAAGTAACCAGAATCGAATCACTCTTCATTTAAGTGCAAAACTTGCCACTAAGCGGTAGGCACTACTAATGCTTTTATCTTCTATAGTTGCGTTGAAAAATCAAGTTCTTATTTTTTTAATTATCTGATGTTGAACATTCAACTAATTTTTCTTGCTGCCTTTAAAATAACCAAAATTTACAGAATTTTTTAATCTTTGAAGTTTTTACTCCAATTTTTCCTATTAATTCAAGTGGATAGTGGCGGTTTTTAGTTCTAATTGTTGTTTGAAAAAAATGCTCGCCCGTTATTTCATGGTTATTTTTCATTCATTGTTATCGTAACATGAAACAAGAATAAAAAAAAAATTGGTGAGAACACTCACTTTTCTACCACTTTTACATTTCTCAAAACCTAACTAAAAAATTTTCTTCAGACTTCATTTCAGAAACAGTTATTTACAGTAAGAACACCGTATTTTTTCATTAAAAACTTAAGAAAAGATAAAACCCTGTAATTAATAATACATAAAATTTAGAAGTTTTTTTGATATTTTTAATTAATTAATTTCATAATTAATACTGAAATCGATTTCTGGTTAATATTAAAGCACTTAAATTGCAGTTGCACTTCGCGTTGCATATAACTGCTTCTAATTTTTACCAGTTATTCCTGATTTCATTTGGGAATTAGCATTTTTGAACAGCGAGAATTTTCATATGTCGATTCTACAAATACTAAATATTTCTTACTCTTATTACTTTATAAGATAATGATAATTGGAAAGATGCTATTGATGCAAGAAGCGAGGCCATAAATCTGACTTATGACTTGTGACATATCTTAAAAAAAAAAAAATCAATATCTAAGGAACGATAAAGTTTAGTACCAAAACCTCTGAAAATCTAAATAAACCTAGACATTCTAATTTCCAAATCAGCTTTCAAACGTTTTTCACCCTAAAGTTATACTAATTTATTTCTTTGACTATCCTATGTCACAAGTTGCAGTCACAACTGAAAGAGGCGTTATGTCTTAGTACCAAAAGTAACTTCCTTAAGAAGATAATCTTTACCTTAGAAAAAGTTTCTTCCATCGATTTTCTGCAGCTGGGTGTCGCGAGCTTCCAAGCTAGAGAGAGGCTGTTAATTGTTGCTATACAAAGGTGTGTCAAATACTTGCAGCACTCTGTTGTTTGAAGAAGTCACCAGACTGACCGTTAAACATAAACATCAAAACTGGTTCCGTCGGCGGATCACTAAGCATCTATAACGATCAGAGATTACCTAAACCAAATGCCCAATTCCATAACATCTAATGCCCCTGTTCACCTCGAGCAGCAAAACAAAATAGTACCGTTCACCCAAGAACTTTTAATTTCCCATATTTCCATAGAAAAAACGGTACTTAGGACTAAAAATAATGTATTGACAAATCTCACAGACCAAACTCTCTTTTACCCTCAAATCACTCACTCTGGTAGGGCGCCAAGAAGACATTCATTTAATATTTTTGCATTTGTTTCACTTAATTTTTTATTTATTTTTGTAGAATTTTTAAATAAATGCAGTGCAGAATTGTATTTATATTTTTTTTTAATAGCAGTGCTGAAGTCTGATTACCACCTTTTCTTTCTCTATAAAACCTTTAACTAAAAAATCGTACGAGTATAAACTCATTTAAAACTTAGAAAGAAAATAGAAGACCCATTTGTGTCTTATTTTGGATTTAAGCGTTATGACATTAAGCCATGGCCTTTTACCACAATACAGATATTTACACATTAAAACTCATACTACAATATACATGAAACATCATTATACATATTACATATTGTATACATACACATATAACACATAATACGGTTTAAACTCTTATTTGGTCTCCTTTTTTTTACTTTTATTGTTTCAGAACGTTACAGTCTCTAACAGCCAACCTCAGCTCTCACTAAGTTCCTTTTTTTGAGCTGATATTTTTTGTTTTAGCCACATCCGCATTTTTTGTCCACATCGAAATGATAAGGATGATACGACTACCTCACAGAACTAAAATATAAACAAATATTTAGAATTAAATTAAAAGAAGGGACATATTACTGGCCAATAAAAAAAAATAAAAGAATTCAACTATAAACAAAATGCGGATGAAGTTAAAAAAGGAACTTTATGTAGCTAAAGGAACTTTGTATGTAAGAGCTTAAGCTGAATGGCTGTTTGAGGCCGAAATTTCTTAAACAAAAATAAAGATTATAAGTGGTCAAGTTAAATTTATAAAAATAAAACAAACCAAATTAATTCAAAAATTCTGGTCAATTCAAACACACCAAAAATTACGCATTAAATTATACAAAACAAATAGCACATTCAGCTTCATTTCTAAAAAAAATAATATATTATTTTAAAGCGCCTCAAAATCTTAAATGAGAAAAATCAAATCTTATTTCAATTTTTTTTTTTTCTTTTAATGGAAATCATTCCATGAACCCACTTATTTGGCCATGAATTTTTGTATTTTAATATGACAGTCAGACATTTTTATGCGAAAAACTAATCATCACCAAATTCTAATGTTCTAATAACTAATAAGTGTGCAATGGGGCCAAAAAAAAGTTACCCCACATTTATCCTTGCTGAGCCACTGGCTAGTTAACTTCTATTTATTTTATTTTTTTAAACCATCAAAACCCATTTTAATGGGAACTCATAGAATAGATCTTTAAACATGGCTCTAGATTTGGTTGTGTAAAGAATTTTCCTTTTTTTTAATACTGATCAATGTTCAAACCGAATTGTTTGAATCTGCTCTTTGCAAGTATCTCAAAGAACTCTAAATCATTTCAACTAACTTGATTAGTCCCTTAGTGGATAAGTATGACCTTCAACTACAGCCTTTTTTTTTTCACTCAAAAAAGTATGCATAATTTAAAACAAAATAAAACTAATACATAATTTACAATTGCATAAACAATTCGGTGGAAAAACTTCTCTTCAACTCCAATTTTTCAAGATAGCATCGGGTTTTTAACAATAAAATTCTTTACAGGCCAGAGACTTAAATTTTTTAAAAAAGCCTTTGTAACATTTTTTTAACTATATGTGTTTTTCATAAGTTTATTATTTTTTATGTATATATTTTTACAAGAACACTTTGTCTTTATCTTATATTCTTAACTTTATCTTTGAGTCAATTTGAATTTCAATTTTCCTTCAGGTGCATACATAAATGTAACTTTATATTCTAGCGGTTCATAATTGTACTCCAACTTGTATGAGCGTATCAACTGAAACAAAATTAAATTTATTAGAAACTTAATTGCAGAAATTAAAGATGGGAAAAAGAACAATATTTGCAGCATTTTTTAGTCAAAGTAAATCTTTGTTTTAATCAAGTTAAACTTTTTTAGATTAGAAATCTTTAGAAAAAGGTTTAATATTGTTGTGTTGTGTAGGCAGGTTTTTTTTTACATAAACTTTTTTTAGTCTTAAAAGTAGTAATCCATTTTTTTTATTTTAAATAGATTAATTTATAAGTTACAACAGTAATTTCTACCGATTGATCATTTTCATCACTAAAAAATCAATTATTCAATTTGAAGAAAAATGATTATTGAATTTCCAGCATAAGTTTAATAAGTAAACAAATCATTATTGCATTATATGGTAAAAAACACTTCTGATATATATATGTGTGTGTGTTATATTAAATAATTGATTTTTAACGCTGAAGTTGATCAATTTGCATTGTAATAATAAAAATGTTTGGGTAACTTTAAAGTTGTATTATATTGAAAATGTAAAGCTTAGTGGTACGAGGGGCATACTTATATTTTGAGCCTTGGCAACACTGAGTGTTGTCAGGTACTATCTGACGTTTCCACTTGAAAGTTTGACATTTTTGACCAAACCTTCTTCAGAACGTTTTGTTTTTTGAGCGCGATTTGTGTTGTTTACAGTCACTTGAAAATAGTGTCTCAGCGAAAAAATGGAATTAACTCGTGAAAATTTTTGTGCCATGATTTATTACGACTTTCGACGTGGATTATCAAGACAGGAGTGCATCGATCAACTTACTTCCACTTTTGGCGATAAAGCCCCGTACTTTGCCACTGTGAAACGCTGGTATAACGAATTCAATCGTGGTCGTCATTCGCTCACCGACGAAAGTCGTGAAGGTCGTCCAAAATCAGTTGTGTCAGAAAACATTGATGCTGTGCAAAAACTAATAATGCAAGATCGCATGTGACATACTGTGAGATTGAGGCAACCTTAGGCATTAGTTCCACCAGCATATATAAAATATTGCATGATCATTTAGCCGTGAAAAAGGTTTGTTCTCGTTGGATCCCACATAATCTGACAAAATATCAAAAAGATGCTCGTGTCGATTGGTGCCAGCAAATGCTTAAGAAATACAATGGCGGTGCTTCAAAAGACGTGTATAAGATTGTAACAGGTGACGAATCATGGATATATGCGTATGAGCCGGAAACTAAACTGCAGTCGACTGTATGGGTGTTTCAAGATGAACCAAATCCAACAAAAGTTGTTCGCGCTCGAAGCACTTCGAAACAAATGGTCGCCTGTTTTTTCGGAAAAACTGGTCATGTGGCAACAGTGCCTTTAGAGGAACGTAGAACCAATTCTGAATGGTACACAACCATTTGTTTGCCGGAAGTCTTCGATGAAATAAGGAAAACAAACAAGCGCCGTCGGATCATTCTTCATCAAGATAATGCCAGCTGTCACACATCTCTTCTAACAACCGACTATTTGAACACTCAAAAAATCGAATTAATGGGTCATCCGCCGTACAGTCCTGATTTGGCACCAAATGACTTCTTTTTGTTTCCGAACGTCAAGAATAAATTACGTGGACAACGATTTTCGTCGGCAGAAGAAGCCGTTGATGCATTCAAAAACCATGTTTTGGAGGAGTCTCAGGCAGAATGGAAGACAAATTACTGTTTTTTTATTATTAGGCTCAAAATATAAATAGTGCCCCTCGTAC
The DNA here is from genome assembly GCF_049639745.1 of Rhodnius prolixus. Taxonomy (NCBI): domain Eukaryota; kingdom Metazoa; phylum Arthropoda; class Insecta; order Hemiptera; family Reduviidae; genus Rhodnius; species Rhodnius prolixus. The sequence goes on along the minus strand of NW_027411625.1, from coordinate 15,011,680 downwards.
GTTTGGATAAAAAATGTTTTTTCTCTAGGTAAAACAAAAACTGATGTATAAGATTAAAGGACGGAAGGGTTTAGCTCTGTGGTTAGCAGATACTGAATTCCAACGTGGAGATTCCGGGTTCGAAATTTAAAAATTATAACCAAGGTTACTTTCATTTAGAAAATTGTTAATTTAACTGAAAATAAACAGTAATTAGTACAGATGGTGTCACTACTTATAAACTGGATGGAGCCTTAATAACTTATAATTTAAAAAAATCTATATTTCAATCACCATCAGATTTTGATTAGATTATAGGGCGGCTCCCGTTCCCCCAGTTATCTGCAGAGCGCCCGACTAAATAGCTTCACCTAGTGCCAAATGCCTTCCGAGATATCCTCACACCAGCTCAAATTTAGATAGCAAACATCCAAATCTAGAATCGTAATACACTAGTCCCTGCTACCTCTTCGTGACCAACAGTCATGATACAGAAAGGCGAAACCTTGGACTGGAGAGAGCAGAGATTTCTCGCCTAATCATCTTTCCCTCACCTTTTAATTTTACGATTAAAAAAAATATATATACCTTTGCCATCAAAATCTGCATCTCTAAATCAGCGAATCTCCTCCCAAGGCACATTCTAGCGCCATATCCGTAAGGAAGAGAAGCGAATGGATGGACATAATCTGTGTCGGACATGGTTTTCTTAGTATCTGAAGATTTCAACCAACGACTTGGTTTAAACTCTGTAGGATTGCTAACATATTCCGGCAGGCTGCCTGTTACAATGGAAGGAAATACAAGATGTACCTAGAATTCAAAAATTTCCGTGTTCAATAATTCGAGCCTTTCAAAGTTCCTAGAATACTTTATGCAGCCTATTTACCCCTTTCGGTACTTGGTAACCAGAAATCACCATGTCTTCCAGTAACATCCTTCCGTTCCCAATCACTGTGGAGTACAACCTTTAACAAAAAGAAATAAATTTTCTTATTTTTCATAAAATTTGATAATATATAATGAGATTTTGTGGCTGAAAGAACAGTTTTAAGTAATTGGAAGTACATATTTATTAATTGTTTTCTTTCTCTTAGATCTGGTACGAGCAAGCATTTTATAGGGCAAGGAAAGACATATTGAAGTAAAGCTTCAGTCACACCTATACCTTTGTCTGTGGGAACCTCAACTCTGCATCAAACCTATGAATGTGATTGATGAATATCCAGAACCGGCTAGAGATCAAAGAAGATGCGCGTGCTATAACAGATAAAATGAACAGCATTTTCCAGCGACCTAATCAAATTTTTTAACGTAGTGAAAGTGTAGGAAAAAAAAGACTCCTTTATAATGATGTGATGCTACCTTAGACTATTTGAAGCAAGGACACCTCTGGAAGGTTCCTGGAAGGTAAATACTGTTTAGTTCGCTCCTTTCTGCAATAAGGGACTAATCCCTATTTTACTCTTCGGACTGACCTGATGGTTGTAGACGAACAACGACCAAAACCTTTTACATAATAGGGCGAGCCGAAAATTAGACCTGAATAAAATTAATATGGGGATCAGTTCCTTACAAAATTTTGAGGGTAACTAGGATAGGAGGAGTAAAAATAGACCAGGACTCGAAGTTTAGGTGATTCGTAGCACCGAAGGTGGGCAGATGGATGCATGTTTCAAAACCTTAAAGAAGTGCAGGTCGATAAGTAAAGAGAGGTATGTAAGGAAGGAATCCACAAGTGTTTAGATTTAGATCAACATACCCCGCAACACTAAATTACTCATTAAAACATGGATTTAATTAAGGAGCAAAAAAACAAGACACAGGCGAGATTTTTAGGAGGGGGAACTGGATGTGTAGGTCTTGAAAACTCGTTTTTATTTATATGCCAAATGTTCCGGCACGAATGTACCCACTGGTTCTGATAAGATACTACCTCAACAGTGGCTATAATATGGTATTGGAATATGCGATGTAAAAGGAGTACAATCCGTTTAGAGGTTATAACTTTTTTGTCGTTACAATCAGTTGTCTGCAATTGCAACTTTTTTCTGTTAGAGTTTTGCCACTCATAGTTTTAGTATTTATTTATAAGAAATTAAATAACTTTCGGTTTTAAACTGACCTGAAAACCTCTTTAATAAAAGCTCTTAGATAATGCATTTGCTCTAGATGGGTGGACGTAAGTTTGACTGAAGGATTTGGCAGTAATCGTTTTAGTTCCTCGTGGATTTTTTCTTGTTCTTGACGCCGTGTTGCAAGCTGGTACAGCATTGAGCAAACTGCCATTGATATCTTTAAAAAATAAAGTCTTTTATAAAACCTCACATGCCTTTCTCTTACAACAATTATCTTCAAACTTCGAATTGTTACTGAATGTTAGTTACTTACACATATAATCTCATTAAAAAATCTTACAGTATAAAAAGTTAAGTATGAGAGTTTATTAAACGCTAAAAGGCACACAAATCAGCAAGTAGCCATGTGATCAGCGTCCAGACCGACAACAGCTATAGCTCTTATTTATAATTTACCATCTGTATCTCAATAACTATTATCACTAAACCATTGCTATTTATACCACATATAGAGAAATCTTTTTTCTACAAATTGGTAAAGAAATCATAAAAAGCGGAATAGCCGAAAGAGAGATATAGAGGTTAAAAATATTAATATATTATAGAGGTTTGAAATTTTCCAAGTTTGCCACCTCTCTCAAATTTAATCTTCGATATATCAATAACTCGATAATCAATAATATGATTGCGACTAAATCATTTATTTTTTTTTGGCAGTTATAGAGTAGACTTTTCTCTACAATGTGGTAAAGAATTCATTAAAATCGGAACAGTAGAAAGAGATTTAGAAGTTTGAATTTTGAAGGATGTGCAAAACCTCCTAAATTTAACCTTCTATATCTCAATACCTATTATGACGAAATCATTGCCACTTATACCATGTTTAGAGTAGATTTTTCTCTAAAATTTAGTAAAGAATTAATTAAAATCGGAAAGGTAGAATGAGATATATATTGGTTTAATATTTAAACGGTTTGCAAAACTTCTTAATTAACTCTTACAAAATAATCTAAAAACCTAATCTATCGAAGATTAAAATTTTCAAAGTAGAAAAAACATTTAAATAATTATTTTCATGAACAATTAACACACGTTTTCACTTTCTAATATAGCATTAGCTGGTGTGCTTGAATAGTCTAAAGAAAATATTATTTATTTTTTCTCTTGAGCTAAGATTATATAAATTTACAAATCTTTCAGAATGAGTGAAATGTATAGACAACCTCATATCGCTTGAAGGTGCTAGCGTGGGACAGTTCAGATAAAATGTTCAAGTTTATCACCATCTGCTTTACAATTATGCAGTTTTTATCTTGGTTAATGTTGTATTTGTTCCCCATTTATGTGTAATGCAGGAATTTTTTTTGACGTCTCACGAATCTAGGCCACTACTGACAGTTTATTTATATGCAATTTAAAACTATCTTAAAGGTCGTAGTTTGGGTAGAATATTACGGTAATGCAGATTATATCAAGATTCTAAAGCTTTGATAATATCCAGACATTGACAATTTTAATTAAATTTTTCTGATTTCCAAAATCATCCTGCAATGCCATGAAACTGAAACTGCAAAACATCATATGCTCCTGTTTCCATTAAAAAAAAACCTCTTAAGAGTACTAGCCAAATTAAATCGCTGCCTTAGATCATCAAAACATTTGCACCTCATAAAACATATCGTTGTTGGAGAATCTGCAGACATTTTTTTAAATTATTTCAAATTAGTTTAACTATAACAATAACTATATTGATATATAACTATATAATTATTACTATAAAATTACTATACTTAACTAAAATAAAATGATTTTAATAAAAGAATTTAAAGAGATGGGTGCCGTTCCGAAACACCTCCTTAAAAACAGTTTACTTGAAACGAATTTAAATCATAAAGATTTTATGAGTAAATGGTATTTGTACCCTAAAATAACTACCTCACAAAAAATTCTGAACGACCATTATTATTTTAAATGAGTTGTTAATTAAATTTATAGAAATGCTGGAAATGGTGGAAAACTAAAAAACTCTTCTAAATTATATGCTTTTTACAAATGTTCTGTTATAATATAATAATTGCAGATTCCGTTTTCCGCAGTTTGCTTAGACTGCATCAGATGTTCTGTAATAAGGAGTTCTTTGTTCATGGAAATTAGATGCGTCAGTAAAATCTAATTGTTTTCTGTCCTGTTTGCAAATAACAATCGCTGACTGACTCTATTTTGTAAGTTGTTCCCTGATAGCCAGCAAGTCAAATTCTTATGAACTATTCCCTAGTAAAGATGAGAATCCGTAAACTGTCAGAATTGAAAAATAATAAAACATTGGAAAGTACTAACTGTATCAATTCCAACCAGAAGCAGATCTAAGGCAAGAATGCAAGCAATTTTTGGATCTTTCTCCTTCATCAGTACTCTTTCTAGTAGGGAATAGTCACAGTTATTTGTCTTAGAGGATGATTTCTTCTCAAGATCCGTCAGCGCAATAGTGATGTATTTCAAGCAAATCCTGTAACAGATATAAACCTGCTATGAATCAATTTATACGTTTTTTTATTTCAAATTTCTGTTTTAGAAACTTTTCTGTTGAATAATTTTTGCAAAACCTAATAAACCAATGCTATAAGCAAAAAGTTAAGAATATTTCGTGCTAATAACCACTAGCATAATTGTTAGAGAATTATTTTTCTTCATTGTTATACTTCATTTCTCTAACATAGATCTACTATCAAAAGAATTTTTTTTGCCTAATAGTTCCAGATTTTTCGGTTTTCTCTTATCTATCAACTCCTAGCTATGAGTTTTATTCCAAAAAGTAATAAATTAGAAAATAAATTAATAAACTAATTAACCGTTAGAATAAACAGGTTAAATACTTACTTTCTGAAAAAATCCATGTTGTTAATGTAGCGATACCAGAGAGGAGTAGGGAAATATTGCCAATATGGAGCTTTTAATTCTAATTCTGCAACGTTTCTAAGTGCAAATTTAGCTGCATTAATTATCTGTTGTGGTTCTGAGTCCAAAGAAAGCTCTGGTTCTAAACAGCCTAATCTAACATCCAAAGCCACTTGTCCTATACCTAAAGCAAATATGTTTGAAAATATACACAGGATGATTCAGATCATTGGCTTCGCTGTTAACTTTGAACATGTTCAAGTATTATCTTACGGCAAAATTCATCTTCAACATAAATTTATTTAAATAATAATTAAGTAAAAACTGGATATCTAACTTAGTGTTTCTTCATAGGATCGTAATGTCATAATGAAAAAAAAATTCTATCTGAGGGCGCCGAAAAGTATTAAACAGTAAATACTTGTTATATCTATGTGTTTCTAGTTATGGAAAAGAGAAATATTTTTGATTGGATGCAAACCTTAAAATAATTTCGTAATTGCGGCTTTTTAGATTAAAATATATTTTAAAAATGTATTCTTTAGTTTTATGAATCCAAAAATGACTGAGGCACATCCAGAATTGAGGTTAGACACCCGAAAATATACGAAAAAGTAAAGCTTTTACAATAAAATACTAGGAAAATGTAATTATAAAGATAGACAATATACTTAATTAAAATTCCAGCTCTAGGATAAGATTAAATGGCTTAAATCTCTTACATTTGAACAGTAACATGAATCCATCTATTGTTTGTATCCGAAACATAACGCTCTAATTTATGAAAATTGACGTACATTAGATTAGATTCCGTGGAGATTGGCGAAGTCAGCTTATGCCACAAGGAGCTTTGTTGTGGCAACCTCTAATTAGAGAACCTCTCTAGTCTTACCTCTTTGGAAAGATTTAATCGTTTGGAGAGGGACTCCTGGGTAAAGCTTAAAGGCATGAGCGTTTTCGTCGTTCAATCTAACGGAAATGTTCAGTATGTGGTTTTCATGTCAAAACAATACAGGCTATCTTTTGATGTGCTCATAAGACGCATGCGATTAGTCAGTTAGCACTAGCTTATCAAAAGGCCTCCCAGCTATGTTAACTAACTAATTTGACGTTAAAGATTTCAATGTTTCAAACGAAACCAAAATTTAACTCTAAATATCTCGTTTTCTATTTAAAAGATTTCTACGAAATTTTGTACAATAATAGACACAAGTTGTTTCCATATACATATAAAATATAAACAAAATCTATCGAGTAGTTTTCGAGATATTTGATATTAAAGATTTCACTGTTTCAAACAAAACCAAAATTTAACTCTAAATATCCAGTTTCCTACTCGACAGATTTGTACGAAATTTTATATTATAATAGACACAAGTTGTCTCCATATACAGATAAAATATAAACAAAATCTATCGAGTAGGTTTCGAGATATTTGATGTTAAAAATATCAATGTTTCAAACGAAACCAAAATTTAAATCTATATATCTCGTTTCCTACTCCACAGATTTTTACGAAATTTTGTACAATAATAGACAAAAGATGTCTCTCTATTCAGATAAAATATAAACAAAATCTATTGAGTAGTTTTCGAGATATTTGCAGTCAAAGATTTCACTGTTTCAAACGAAACGAAAATTTAACTCTAAATATCTCGTTTCCTCAGCAGATTTGTACGAAATTGTATACAATAAGAGACACAAATTGTCTCCATATACAGATAAAATATAAACACAATCTATCGAGTAGTTTTCGAGATATTTGATGTTAAAAATATCAATGTTTCAAACGAAACCAAAATTTAACTCTAAGTATCTCGTTTCCTACTCACCAGATTTGTACGAAATTGTATACAGTAATAGACACAAGTTGTCTCCATATAAAGATAAAATATAAACAAAATCTATCGAGTAGTTTTCGAGATATTTGATGTTAAAGATTTCACTGTTTCAAACGAAACGAAAATTTAACTCTAAATATCTCGTTTCCTACTCGACAGATTTTTAGGAAATTTTGTACAATAATAGACACAAGTTGTTTCCATATACATATAAAATATAAACAAAATCTATCGAGTAGTTTTCGAGATATTTGATATTAAAGATTTCACTGTTTCAAACAAAACCAAAATTTAACTCTAAATATCCAGTTTCCTACTCGACAGATTTGTACGAAATTTTATATTATAATAGACACAAGTTGTCTCCATATACAGATAAAATATAAACAAAATCTATCGAGTAGGTTTCGAGATATTTGATGTTAAAAATATCAATGTTTCAAACGAAACCAAAATTTAAATCTATATATCTCGTTTCCTACTCCACAGATTTTTACGAAATTTTGTACAATAATAGACAAAAGATGTCTCTCTATTCAGATAAAATATAAACAAAATCTATTGAGTAGTTTTCGAGATATTTGCAGTCAAAGATTTCACTGTTTCAAACGAAACGAAAATTTAACTCTAAATATCTCGTTTACTACTTGACAGATTTTTATGAAATTTTATATAATAATAGACACAAGTTGTCTCCATATAAAGATAAAATATAAACAAAATCTATCGAGTAGTTTTCGAGATATTTGATGTTAAAGATTTCACTGTATCAAAGGAAACGAAAATTTAACTCTAAATATCTCGTTTCCTCAGCAGATTTGTACGAAATTGTATACAATAAGAGACACAAATTGTCTCCATATAAAGATAAAATATAAACAAAATCTATCGAGTAATTTTCGAGATATTTGATGTTAAAGATTTCACTGTTTCAAACGAAACCAAAATTTAACTCTAAGTATCTCGTTTCCTACTCACCAGATTTGTACGAAATTGTATACAGTAATAGACACAAGTTGTCTCCATATAAAGATAAAATATAAACAAAATCTATCGAGTAGTTTTCGAGATATTTGATGTTAAAGATTTCACTGTTTCAAACGAAACGAAAATTTAACTCTAAATATCTCGTTTCCTACTCGACAGATTTTTAGGAAATTTTGTACAATAATAGACACAAGTTGTTTCCATATACATATAAAATATAAACAAAATCTATCGAGTAGTTTTCGAGATATTTGATATTAAAGATTTCACTGTTTCAAACAAAACCAAAATTTAACTCTAAATATCCAGTTTCCTACTCGACAGATTTGTACGAAATTTTATATTATAATAGACACAAGTTGTCTCCATATACAGATAAAATATAAACAAAATCTATCGAGTAGGTTTCGAGATATTTGATGTAAAAATATCAATGTTTCAAACGAAACCAAAATTTAAATCTATATATCTCGTTTCCTACTCCACAGATTTTTACGAAATTTTGTACAATAATAGACAAAAGATGTCTCTCTATTCAGATAAAATATAAACAAAATCTATTGAGTAGTTTTCGAGATATTTGCAGTCAAAGATTTCACTGTTTCAAACGAAACGAAAATTTAACTCTAAATATCTCGTTTACTACTCGACAGATTTTTATGAAATTTTATATAATAATAGACACAAGTTGTCTCCATATAAAGATAAAATATAAACAAAATCTATCGAGTAGTTTTCGAGATATTTGATGTTAAAGATTTCACTGTATCAAAGGAAACGAAAATTTAACTCTAAATATCTCGTTTCCTACTCGACAGATTTTTAGGAAATTTTATATAATAATAGACAGAAGTTGTCTCCATATACAGACAAAATATAAACAAAATCTATCGAGTACTTTTCGAGATATTTGATGTTAAAAATATCAATGTTTCAAACGAAACCAAAATTTAAAGCTATATATCTCGTTTCCTACTCCACAGATTTGTACGACATTTTAAACAATAATAGACACAAGTTGTCTCCATATAAAGATAAAATATAAACAAAATCTATTGAGTAGTTTTCGAGATATTTGATGTTAAAGATTTCACTGTTTCAAACGAAACGAAAATTTAACTCTAAGTATCTCGTTTCCTACTCAGCAGATTTGTACGGAATTGTATACAGTAATAGACACAAGTTGTCTCCATATAAAGATAAAATATAAACAAAATCTATCGAGTAGTTTTCGAGATATTTGATGTTAAAGATTTCACTGTTTCAAACGAAACGAAAATTTAACTCTAAATATCTCGTTTCCTACTCGACAGATTTTTAGGAAATTTTATATAATAATAGACACAAGTTGTCTCCATATACAGATAAAATATAAACACAATCTATCGAGTAGTTTTCGAGATATTTGATGTTAAAAATATCAATGTTTCAAACGAAACCAAAATTTAAAGCTATATATCTCGTTTCCTACTCCACAGATTTTTACGAAATTTTGTACAATCATAGACACAAGTTGTCTCTCTATTCAGATAAAATATAAACAAAATTTATCGAGCAGTTTTCGGATATTTGCAGTCAAAGATTTCACCGTTTCAAACGAAACCAAAATTTAACTCTAAATATCTCGTTTCCTACTCGACAGATTTGTACGAAATTATATACAATAATAGACACAAGTTGTCTCCATAGAAAGATAAAATATAAACCAAATCTATCGAGTAATTTTCGAGATATTTGATGTTAAAGATTTCACTGTTTCAAACGAAACGAAAATTTAACTCTAAATATCTCGTTTACTACTCGACAGATTTTTATGAAATTTTATATAATAATAGACACAAGTTGTCTCCATATAAAGATAAAATATAAACAAAATCTATCGAGTAGTTTTCGAGATATTTGATGTTAAAGATTTCACTGTATCAAAGGAAACGAAAATTTAACTCTAAATATCTCGTTTCCTACTCGACAGATTTTTAGGAAATTTTATATAATAATAGACAGAAGTTGTCTCCATATACAGACAAAATATAAACAAAATCTATCGAGTACTTTTCGAGATATTTGATGTTAAAAATATCAATGTTTCAAACGAAACCAAAATTTAAAGCTATATATCTCGTTTCCTACTCCACAGATTTGTACGACATTTTAAACAATAATAGACACAAGTTGTCTCCATATAAAGATAAAATATAAACAAAATCTATTGAGTAGTTTTCGAGATATTTGATGTTAAAGATTTCACTGTTTCAAACGAAACGAAAATTTAACTCTAAGTATCTCGTTTCCTACTCAGCAGATTTGTACGGAATTGTATACAGTAATAGACACAAGTTGTCTCCATATAAAGATAAAATATAAACAAAATCTATCGAGTAGTTTTCGAGATATTTGATGTTAAAGATTTCACTGTTTGAAACGAAACGAAAATTTAACTCTAAATATCTCGTTTCCTACTCGACAGATTTTTAGGAAATTTTATATAATAATAGACACAAGTTGTCTCCATATACAGATAAAATATAAACACAATCTATCAAGTAGTTTTCGAGATATTTGATGTTAAAAATATCAATGTTTCAAACGAAACCAAAATTTAAAGCTATATATCTCGTTTCCTACTCCACAAATTTTTACGAAATTTTGTACAATCATAGACAAAAGATGTCTCTCTATTCAGATAAAATATAAACAAAATCTATCGAGTAGTTTTCGAGATATTTGCAGTCAATGATTCCACTGTTTCAAACAAAACCAAAATTTAACTCTAAATATCTCGTTTCCTACTGGACAGATTTGTACGAAATTTTGTACAATCATAGACACAAGTTGTCTCTCTATTCAGATAAAATATAAACAAAATCTATCGAGTAGTTTTCGAGATATTTGATGTTAAAGATTTCAATGTTTAAAACGAAAACAAAATTTAACTCTAAATATCTCGTTTCCTATTCGAGAGACTTTTATGACATTTTGTACAACTATAGACAAAAGATGCTTCCAAATACAGATAAAAAATAAAAAAATTTATCGAGCAGTTTTCGGATATTTGCAGTCAAAGATTTCACCGTTTCAAACGAAACCAAAATTTAACTCTAAATATCTCGTTTCCTACTCGACAGATTTGTACGAAATTATACACAATAATAGACACAAGTTGTCTCCATAGAAAGATAAAATATAAACCAAATCTATCGAGTAATTTTCGAGATATTTGATGTTAAAGATTTCACTGTTTCAAACGAAACGAAAATTTAACTCTAAATATCTCGTTTACTACTCGACAGATTTTTATGAAATTTTATATAATAATAGACACAAGTTGTCTCCATATAAAGATAAAATATAAACAAAATCTATCGAGTAGTTTTCGAGATATTTGATGTTAAAGATTTCACTGTATCAAAGGAAACGAAAATTTAACTCTAAATATCTCGTTTCCTACTCGACAGATTTTTAGGAAATTTTATATAATAATAGACAGAAGTTGTCTCCATATACAGACAAAATATAAACAAAATCTATCGAGTACTTTTCGAGATATTTGATGTTAAAAATATCAATGTTTCAAACGAAACCAAAATTTAAAGCTATATATCTCGTTTCCTACTCCACAGATTTGTACGACATTTTAAACAATAATAGACACAAGTTGTCTCCATATAAAGATAAAATATAAACAAAATCTATTGAGTAGTTTTCGAGATATTTGATGTTAAAGATTTCACTGTTTCAAACGAAACGAAAATTTAACTCTAAGTATCTCGTTTCCTACTCAGCAGATTTGTACGGAATTGTATACAGTAATAGACACAAGTTGTCTCCATATAAAGATAAAATATAAACAAAATCTATCGAGTAGTTTTCGAGATATTTGATGTTAAAGATTTCACTGTTTCAAACGAAACGAAAATTTAACTCTAAATATCTCGTTTCCTACTCGACAGATTTTTAGGAAATTTTATATAATAATAGACACAAGTTGTCTCCATATACAGATAAAATATAAACACAATCTATCGAGTAGTTTTCGAGATATTTGATGTTAAAAATATCAATGTTTCAAACGAAACCAAAATTTAAAGCTATATATCTCGTTTCCTACTCCACAGATTTTTACGAAATTTTGTACAATCATAGACAAAAGATGTCTCTCTATTCAGATAAAATATAAACAAAATCTATCGAGTAGTTTTCGAGATATTTGCAGTCAATGATTCCACTGTTTCAAACAAAAACAAAATTTAACTCTAAATATCTCGTTTCCTATTCGAGAGACTTTTATGACATTTTGTACAACTATAGACAAAAAATGCTTCCAAATACAGATAAAAAATAAACAAAATTTATCGAGTAGTTTTCGAGATATTTGATGTTAAAAATATCAATGTTTCAAACGAAACCAAAATTTAAAGCTATATATCTCGTTTCCTACTCCACAGATTTTTACGAAATTTTGTACAATCATAGACACAAGTTGTCTCTCTATTCAGATAAAATATAAACAAAATTTATCGAGTAATTTTCGAGATATTTGATGTTAAAGATTTCAGAGTTTAAAACAAAACCAAAATTTAACTCTAAATATCTCGATTCCTACTCGTGAGATTTTTAAGACATCTTGTACAACTATAGACAAAAGATGTCTCCATAGAAAGATAAAATATAAACCAAATCTATCGAGTAATTTTCGAGATATTTGATGTTAAAGATTTCACTGTTTCAAACGAAACGAAAATTTAACTCTAAATATCTCGTTTACTACTCGACAGATTTTTATGAAATTTTATATAATAATAGACACAAGTTGTCTCCATATAAAGATAAAATATAAACAAAATCTATCGAGTAGTTTTCGAGATATTTGATGTTAAAGATTTCACTGTATCAAAGGAAACGAAAATTTAACTCTAAATATCTCGTTTCCTACTCGACAGATTTTTAGGAAATTTTATATAATAATAGACAGAAGTTGTCTCCATATACAGACAAAATATAAACAAAATCTATCGAGTACTTTTCGAGATATTTGATGTTAAAAATATCAATGTTTCAAACGAAACCAAAATTTAAAGCTATATATCTCGTTTCCTACTCCACAGATTTGTACGACATTTTAAACAATAATAGACACAAGTTGTCTCCATATAAAGATAAAATATAAACAAAATCTATTGAGTAGTTTTCGAGATATTTGATGTTAAAGATTTCACTGTTTCAAACGAAACGAAAATTTAACTCTAAGTATCTCGTTTCCTACTCAGCAGATTTGTACGGAATTGTATACAGTAATAGACACAAGTTGTCTCCATATAAAGATAAAATATAAACAAAATCTATCGAGTAGTTTTCGAGATATTTGATGTTAAAGATTTCACTGTTTCAAACGAAACGAAAATTTAACTCTAAATATCTCGTTTCCTACTCGACAGATTTTTAGGAAATTTTATATAATAATAGACACAAGTTGTCTCCATATACAGATAAAATATAAACACAATCTATCGAGTAGTTTTCGAGATATTTGATGTTAAAGATTTCACTGTTTCAAACGAAACGAAAATTTAACTCTAAATATCTCGTTTACTACTCGACAGATTTTTATGAAATTTTATATAATAATAGACACAAGTTGTCTCCATATAAAGATAAAATATAAACAAAATCTATCGAGTAGTTTTCGAGATATTTGATGTTAAAGATTTCACTGTATCAAAGGAAACGAAAATTTAACTCTAAATATCTCGTTTCCTACTCGACAGATTTTTAGGAAATTTTATATAATAATAGACAGAAGTTGTCTCCATATACAGACAAAATATAAACAAAATCTATCGAGTACTTTTCGAGATATTTGATGTTAAAAATATCAATGTTTCAAACGAAACCAAAATTTAAAGCTATATATCTCGTTTCCTACTCCACAGATTTGTACGACATTTTAAACAATAATAGACACAAGTTGTCTCCATATAAAGATAAAATATAAACAAAATCTATTGAGTAGTTTTCGAGATATTTGATGTTAAAGATTTCACTGTTTCAAACGAAACGAAAATTTAACTCTAAGTATCTCGTTTCCTACTCAGCAGATTTGTACGGAATTGTATACAGTAATAGACACAAGTTGTCTCCATATAAAGATAAAATATAAACAAAATCTATCGAGTAGTTTTCGAGATATTTGATGTTAATGATTTCACTGTTTCAAACGAAACGAAAATTTAACTCTAAATATCTCGTTTCCTACTCGACAGATTTTTAGGAAATTTTATATAATAATAGACACAAGTTGTCTCCATATACAGATAAAATATAAACACAATCTATCGAGTAGTTTTCGAGATATTTGATGTTAAAAATATCAATGTTTCAAACGAAACCAAAATTTAAAGCTATATATCTCGTTTCCTACTCCACAGATTTGTACGACATTTTAAACAATAATAGACACAAGTTGTCTCCATATAAAGATAAAATATAAACAAAATCTATTGAGTAGTTTTCGAGATATTTGATGTTAAAGATTTCACTGTTTCAAACGAAACGAAAATTTAACTCTAAGTATCTCGTTTCCTACTCAGCAGATTTGTACGGAATTGTATACAGTAATAGACACAAGTTGTCTCCATATAAAGATAAAATATAAACAAAATCTATCGAGTAGTTTTCGAGATATTTGATGTTAAAGATTTCACTGTTTCAAACGAAACGAAAATTTAACTCTAAATATCTCGTTTCCTACTCGACAGATTTTTAGGAAATTTTATATAATAATAGACACAAGTTGTCTCCATATACAGATAAAATATAAACACAATCTATCGAGTAGTTTTCGAGATATTTGATGTTAAAAATATCAATGTTTCAAACGAAACCAAAATTTAAAGCTATATATCTCGTTTCCTACTCCACAGATTTTTACGAAATTTTGTACAATCATAGACAAAAGATGTCTCTCTATTCAGATAAAATATAAACAAAATCTATCGAGTAGTTTTCGAGATATTTGCAGTCAATGATTCCACTGTTTCAAACAAAACCAAAATTTAACTCTAAATATCTCGTTTCCTACTGGACAGATTTGTACGAAATTTTGTACAATCATAGACACAAGTTGTCTCTCTATTCAGATAAAATATAAACAAAATCTATCGAGTAGTTTTCGAGATATTTGATGTTAAAGATTTCAATGTTTAAAACGAAAACAAAATTTAACTCTAAATATCTCGTTTCCTATTCGAGAGACTTTTATGACATTTTGTACAACTATAGACAAAAGATGCTTCCAAATACAGATAAAAAATAAACAAAATTTATCGAGCAGTTTTCGGATATTTGCAGTCAAAGATTTCACCGTTTCAAACGAAACCAAAATTTAACTCTAAATATCTCGTTTCCTACTCGACAGATTTGTACGAAATTATATACAATAATAGACACAAGTTGTCTCCATAGAAAGATAAAATATAAACCAAATCTATCGAGTAATTTTCGAGATATTTGATGTTAAATATTTCAGAGTTTAAAACGAAACCAAAATTTAACTCTAAATATCTCGATTCCTACTCGTGAGATTTTTAAGACATCTTGTACAACTATAGACAAAAGATGTCTCTATATACAGATAAAATATAAACAAAATCTATCGAGTAGTTTTGGACGTATTAGATGTTAATGATTTCATTGTTTCAAACGAAACCAAAATTTAACTGTTAATATCTGTTTTCCTACTCGACAGATTTCAAACGGAACAAAAATTTAATTATAAATATCTTGTGTTTTACTCTACAGATCATTACTAAATTTTATACAATTAGAGACAAAAGATGTCCACGTAGAGGAGTTTTAACCGTTTCTTCGTGCTAAATTTTATCAAAATCGGACTTTGGGTTATAGAATTATTAGTAATAATATTTTTAGAAAACGCCTTATTTGGGTGGGGCGAACTGCCCTCCTTATATGGCACAGCGTCGAGACTTTTAAAGTGCAAATGTGTACAATATTTCGATTCGAATGACACTTCATTCATGAAAATCGGTTCACGTGTCGATAATTTGAATCGAATGCTATACTTCACCTTAACAAGTGTAAGAGCTGATCGCCGCTTTAATGTTACCTAGGGGAGCCCTAACCCTATCATCCTACCAAATTTTATCAAAATGGGGCAAGATTTGCAGAGTAATTAGTAATAATAATTTTGGACGGGGATTAGCTATGGAGGTTAGCATACTGGACTCCCACGCGGAGGTTCCGTGTTCGAATCCATTCCCAAAAGGCACATCTACATAAAATTCCGAATCGAATGACACCTCATTCATGAAGATCGGTTTAAGCGTTTAGGCGCTACGCAGTTTATAAAAAAGTTAACAAGAACATTTTTTGAAAAAGCGGTTTTTGCTCATTTTCGGCAACTTTTTTCTCGAAACCTATTAGATCTAGGTTGTTGCAAAAAAAATACAGTTACAAAGAAGGGTTTGCCCTTTGTTTGAATGAAAATTTGGGAATTCTGTCTTTTATAGAAAAAGAAAAAAAAATTGTCAAATTTGGGTGTTTTCCAACGTTACGCTTTTTCGTGCACTTTTTGACGATCAACCCTTATACCCTTTAATAACTATAAGGGTAAGGGATTAGCTATGTGGTTAGCGAATCCAGCTGCTCGCCTTTAGATTTTCTATTCCTAGGAGCTTCTTACAGCTCACCGTCCGATGTTAGATTGTGTTGTCTGTAACGAGAGACACTGTTCGGAGGCCGGCAGGGCAATAAAAAATCTCCGGGCGCCAATAACTTCAGATGTTGACGCGCCTTAAATCATTAAAAAAAAAAATTATTACTGTAGTAACAATCGTAGTAAATTTACACGAGTTGTCTGTTCAAATGTAAACTTCTGGCCTGAGGTTACACTCACCATTCCTACGTCTAATTGTGTATCAACGGTTTGTTGGATGAACTACTGCGCTATTTTGCTAAGCTGTAAATAGCTCAGGTCCTTCGCGGATACCATACGAATCCTTCCCGTCAGGCAAGCTGCCTAAATGAATGCCTTGACACCCATACAAGTACTAATATTCATTAGAGACAGAGACATTAGATCCAAGAGATGACAGCTGCCTTGAATTAACTTCGTACGACCAAAAGATCTGAGGTCTTTTGATCTCTTTCCTCTTAATTTCAACTTGCGGGAAGTTGAACCTACTTTTGACTAAAAAGTCGTCTTCAACGATAAGACCCATTTTCTGGTTGAGAACGGATTTGTTAATACACAAAATCGCAATTGTAGTACTAAAAATTACTTGAAAATCCTATGTAAAATGTACCCAAGCAAACTTTGAATGACTGTACTAACATTCCAGTGACCATTTGTGTATTTCATTGTCAAAATCTTCTGGCACTTCTTCCTTCTCATCTTTTAGTTGCACTATTCTACAAAAAAAAAAAAGGTTAATAATACATACTTGTAATGTTTAACTCCAGATATAACTCAGCGTTGCTCACCTCTGAATAAATTCTTCAGTGATACTTTCAATTGGTGAAATATACATTCTAACTACAGATGGTTGAAGTATTGGTTTTTGTACTTTAGTACGAAATATTCGCCAAGGTTCACCATGTCTGAAATTATTGTAAAGGAAATAAAATTAGTTTTATTTTTAAATTGAATACCAAAAGAAGATTACGGGGATTCTGTGAGTTAATGGTCGAGAAACGCCATTTTTTGGGTGTGAAGAATTAAGATATCTGGGCTCTGTTTATCTCATAACGACGTGCCCACGTTATTAAAAGTCAAATTACAACCGGGAAAAATTGTTACGCAGTCTTTTTGCCAGTTCTCCGAAGAAATTTGTAGCTAGGCAAGTGAAGCTCGCCATGTCCGTATTTGACGATGCTCAAACCAGTGCTTACAGTTATATAGCTCCGAGACCTGGAGCATAAAAAGGACAGATAAGTTGCGTTCGAATAGCTGGGAGCGAAAAGTATTAAGAGCAATTTGTGGACCAGTCCAACAAAGCGGGTTAAAGAGAATAGAAAACTTAGAGAACTCTATTAGGAGAAAGATCAAGTGACATTAATAAAGATAAATAGGCCGCGTTGTTTTGAGTAATGTGCAGTGTTTCCAATAATCGAAAAGGCTCTGCGAGGGACTCTCAGAAGGAACAAAACCGCGAGAAAAGCTCCATATAGAATGGAGCTTTAAAATACGGAGGATGAACAAAATAAAATAAAAAAATAATGATGCCTTGGAGGAAATTCTCCAATCTAAGGCCAAGGTTCTTCAAGCACCATAAAACCACAGGAAGAAGAAATTGATTTTTAAGGACTCAGAACTTTATGAACTTGATTACTTGAAGTTTACCGCAAAGTTACAACAATAAAACCTGCGACTGCTTGTGTAGGATTTGTCAGGAAGAAGTGTAAACTGCAAGTTCTGCTGGCACTGTGCAGTGCAAAGCTGTGTCAGCACTAAGGGCTTGTATTACTCAGAGTTCGGATGTTCAAGGTCATTCGAGGAACCTCTGTACAAACTCCTGTCTTATCAAGCAGATAGGCCTTTAGTTGCTGCTTTAATTGTGAGGGTCACAATTCAATCTTTTTATTCAGTTTAGTTGACTGTATAAACTACTCGTATCAGCAAATGTAAATACTTACACACCAATGACGCCTGGTAGTTGTCCAAAAAATTCTTTGCGCACTTCGGATTTATACTTAACAAGGCAGGGCATTGATGGTCGATACGGTGTGTCACCTTCCTGTCTAAATACTTTCTCCGCCTCGTCAGCATCGTAGACAAACACTAGATCTGGTCGACCCATCAGACCGGCCATTTTCACTAAAGTACCATATTTTTCGTACAGTGTTCTCGATAGAGCGGCCACATCACAAAGTTTATACTGACCTGCAACGGATTAATGTAGCTTACAGTACTAATTGAAAAGACGTTATAGATACACTGATCTTTTTTTTTGTTCCTTAGTACGTTTCGGACCATCAAGGGTAAAATAAAATTTTAATGTAAAAATGTAGATAAAGTACATTATTTTTAACATTTTTTCATAATTTTTTGCTTTATCTTGAAAAGCGACCGGATGAAAAGAGAACTTTTTTGAAAAGAAGAAGGAGAAAAAAGTAATAAATACAGCAATTTTAAGTTTATAAGAACCTTTCTCCTCCTAGAGTAATCACACTTTTTAAATAAAAATTAACTTGCCTGTTCTACCGGACCTTGCTGCATATTTAGCAAAGATCTGTTTAGAGCGTAGGTAAGATTCTGTACAGCACGCAACATTCCGTGTGTAAGATTTCTATTTTGTAAAGAATTAGATTGTTCATTGCCACTTAATATGAATAAGAAAAATAAAAATAATAAAAAAAGCAATACAGGGGTCTTAAAAAATGCCCAGGTTTTGCTCTGGCGAGGATTTAGCGCTCTCGGAGAGAAGATAGTCAATAATTTCATACCATCTGCAAGTGTCACACATCCTAAAATTAAAACGCTTACCTATTATTGGAAAAAATCTCCAAGTATTTCCTAAAATAGGAATCGGTTTTGGGCCAGGAACTTCTGAATATGGACGAACAATTGGCACTTCCTCTTGCTGTAAAGTTACATGACTACATTCTTGCACATGAGTTTTATATGATACTGATACACTCCTTAATAATTCGCACTGCCCTTTAAAACTCCCAGCACAGAACACTTTCTTCATTACAATTCTGGAAACATATTCAAAGAAATTAATTTCAAAATGTGTAAAGCACAGGAAAGATGAAAATGTTATGTCACTTAAACCGTTAATAAGTTACGTCACTTATTTTTAATACTAACATACCACTCTTGGCAAATAATATTAAATTGTTTCAAGGATATCTCAGATGTACGTGATAATTAGGCTATTCAAGATAATAACAGTACATTTTACGAATACTCCTATTAATAGAAACTAATTTGTAAATGATATCGGTATCTATACTCATCTTTAGCTACCAAAGTAACAGTTTTATTAAATGCTGAGTTTCATCTTTGGGAACTTAACCATTAAGAGTTTTAAGACTATATACACACTGCCCGTCCAAAGCCTTCAATTAGCTTCTCCCTGGACCCTGTATTATAAAGCCCGTCTAGACTACTTAGCGGATACAGCTTAGGTTTCTCAAAAGGATTGACAAGATGAACGGGTTATCAACTGATAGCATATTCTTGGGTGAAAGTTTCCCTAAATTTCGGCACTCGTTTTGTTCAAAGATAAAGAGCAGACCTCGTCTTCCAATTCAAAATTATCCATAATAAATTGAATTGCTCTAATAAATTGATTTCCAAGTTCATGCAATAAACCTGTTCCTTCCAAAAATTATTACTTCGCCAATTATTCCCAATTCTTTCTCATTTCTTTACTTAGGTCCATTTGTAACTACGAGGGACATTCAAGAATTGAAGAGACAAATTGATGTAGAAAAAAAACTTACAAAATATTTTATCAACTTATTTTACAAAATAAGACTTCTCAACATAATCCCCAACAATATTAATGCACTTGACCCAACGATGAACTAGTTTTTTTTATATCTGATGCAAAGAAGTCTTTCTCTTGTTCTTTGAGCCAGTTTCCCACGAATTCTTTGACCTCCTCGCTGTTGAACTTTTTTCCACTTAATGCCTGCTTGAGTAGATTAAACAAATGAAAATCAGGGGTAGCCAAATCTGGACTGTAGGGAGGATGAAGTAATTATAAGAGTTGACTCCTCGTGCACCCCAAAAGACGGCCAACATGACTTTTCCCGTTGATGTTTGTGTTTTGATTTTTTTTTTTTTTTTTTTGACAGGTGAGATGATGTGCTTCCATTCCATGCTTTGTCTTTTGGACTCTGGTTCAAAATGGTGATTCCAAGTTTCATCACATGTTAAAATCTTGTTTAGATACGGGTCACCTTCCCTTTCATAGCGTTCTTTCAAGTCTGAACACATTTGGAGTCTTGCTTCCTTGTGTTGTTGTGTTAACTCTTTCGGGACCCACCTTCCACTTGTTTTTAAGTACTTGAGATTGTTTTTAATGATGTTATGAACTGTGACAACACTTACTCCAACTGTTTTTGCTATATATTCAACTGTAATACGTCGGTCTTCATGAATAATATCGTCAATGCGGGTTTGAAGCTAAGTAGTTGGCACTTCAATAACGATGCTGGTCAGTCCCCGATGTTAGACTGTTTTTGAACTGTTCAACCCACTTAAAAATTTCTGCGGTTCATACAACCCCCCCATACTCTAAAATTATTCCAGAAAAGATTTTAGCCGGTTTTTCACCTTCATGAAGCAACAAACGGATCACTGAACGTTGTTCAGCTAACATGGGAATTTCAAGTGGACGCGCCATCATTGAATGCAATTTTGAGGTTATAAAAAAAAGAAGTTTTTATTCGCAAACTCTTCTCAGCTGATTGCAGTAAGGTTAAGACATAAAAGTACCAAACTACTTCATTTCTACATCAGTTTGTCTCTTTAATTCTTGAATGTCCCTCCTATATTGCTGATGAGTTTAATATTTTCCTGCCGAATATTTATTACGTTTATCAACAATAGACTATTGATTAAGAACTTGAGAAATTTACATTAGTTATTATTAACTAGTCTGTTTGGGATAAATATTTCCATCTAAATAATGTTTACATTACATTATATACAATAATTTTGCAGCATACATTTTTCTTTTCATTTATTTGTAGCTATTTACTTTCTGTAATGTATTACTTATTTCAGTGTATGCGTAACTTTTTTTTAATGCATGATAATGTTATTAATTGTATTATCACTAATTTGAAATGACATTCCTGCGTGTATAAATAAAAAATATTCAGACGACTTTCACTTTCTGAAATTCAGTTGTTCATATTTCGACTTTTTATTAAATAAAACGGCTTTATATTTTTAACAAGAAAATAAAGTCATTTGGGAAAAGCATGACGCGGAACTATAATTTATTTTCATGAAAATAATTTCATACTAAAGCGGCAGGTCTTCATTTGAGTTATGGTTTGGGAAGACTAGAAAATGTCAATCTAGAGTCTCACTACTGATAAAACGAAAATTTTGAATTTTCGCACCATATCTATTTAAAAATAATATTTCAGTAACAATATGCATTAAGTAAACAAATTAAATGACTCAACCATGGACACTGACCATTGGTGGGGGGGTAATCGATTGAAATTTTAGATCATTTGATTCTTACATTGTTTACAAAACAAGGAACAAATTATAAATTTATTTCATTAAAAACAAAGCAAAAAGGTAACTAAAAAGCAAAAGCCAATTTGAAAGAACTAAGAAATCATAATGAAAAGAAAAGAACGCTTCATTCATGAAAATCTAGTGTAGCGCCTCAGGGCAGGGTTTAACCCTGAAGAGTCGATTCCGAACCGAACCTCTTCACAATTTTCGCTTCGAGAGCTCTCTTATGATCCGCTCTCTTATGTCGCTCTCATTGTACTCATAAAGTTCTACAACTTTTATGTTAAACATTTATCTAAACCAATTCGTTTAGAGATCTTTTAGAGAAAGGGGTGGTGGTCATGCTTCCTCTAAAGTGCTATTCCAGTATAATGATTGGTGCAGAGTCTTTATATCATTAAGGAGGATTAAGATGTTGGGAAAATTCCGAGTTTACACTTTGGAAATACCACTTCACTGAATGGATTTTTCACTTTTCGGAAACTGAAATATTTTTTTCGAAAACGGCTTCTTGGATTTTATTTAAACATCGTATAAATAGTACGTATTGGGAATCCATAAGTTTCATTGAAATAATTTTTCTAGGGAAATTCGTTTTAGGGCAGTTCTGAGCAGGGGTAAGAGGAGGGGTAAGGGCATGGCAAGAGGAGGGGTAAGAGCAGGTTTTCCTCTTAACTTTCTTCAGATACGCTGGAAAAATTGTATATTGTTGGTACAAAGAAAAAAATGTTTAAAAGTACCAAGTTTGAGAAAATGTACGATTTACCAATAGGATTGTAGAAAAGTCGTGCATATGTCTAAACAGGCTTTTACGTTTTTTAAAACCACTTTAATCTTCAAAGAACATAAAAATTTGTATTTCTAGTTGGAAATCAAAATTTAAAATCAGCAACTTAACAGACCAATATGTAATTTTTACTTTCTCTTACTAGGTAAGAATTAGTGTTGCAATCATGTCAAATTTTCAATTTTGAGTTTTCACCGTTTTGAAGTCCCCTGTGTCCAAAAAATTGTTTGTTAGAATTTTCTCTCTCCGTGTGAACAAAATATCTCAAAAACCAAAAAAACTAGGGAACAGAAACTTTATATATATATCAATTAGGTTTCGAACAGAGGACTAGACTGTAACTTAGCGATCAAGATTCCTCTACCGTAACTACCATATTACAAAATGCATTTTCCACTTTTTAGAGGTTTTCTCAAAAATGTGGTACTTATATTTGAAACATTTTTCCGAAAAAATTTAATTAAGGTCAATTTTGGGAGAGAGGGGTAGATATCCTTTCCTCGAAAGGACCAATTAACAGGATGTGTGGCACAGTATCTTATTAATGAGTTGCTAAAATTCAAAATTTTAAAGGAAATGCCAGCCACAACTAAAATTACAACTTTTACTTGTACTTTTTCGATTTTTGCAATTTTTTATTTTTTTGTTTGTTTCGAAAATGCATCCAGCGGTTTATTTTTTAATCTTTGCACATTCATGGTGGCTGTAAGTTTTTTAAAAAACTTATTTCTTTGAAACTTCGATATTGGGACTTTGTGGGAGAGATTGGTGGGCATCCCTTTAAAGTACCTTTTCCTTAAAATGTTCAGCCACGGGTGTTGTAGAAGGGGGGGGATAAATGTGAAGCTCTAAATTGCCGAGTTTGAAGAAAACACCTTAGCCGAAAGTTTAATACACTTTTCATTTTTTAGAGTTTTTCCCCCATAAAAGTGTAATTTCGGTGTAATAATCTAGATAATGTTAGTAACAATTAAAAAGGTTTTACAAATTGGAGTTTGAAAAATGATTACTTAAGTTAGAACATGAGAGAATTGCAGTAAAACGGAGTCTTGTGAGTGTTCACACCAGACACAGGAGCTCCGAACTCTGGAAATCACAAGATTGTACATATTACATTTTTAGAGAAAGTTCAAAGAAATAACGAGAATTTATTGCAGGAGGCTGTACTTACCTATTTTTGTTTGAGAATGTAACACTAATACTATTTTTTAAAAATCATGCAAATGAATTAAATAACACTAAGAAGAAATGCAACAATCAGAATTGCAACAGTCTCAGCTGTATGTAATTACTAGTGGAATGCACACCGTCTGTCCTACTTTAAGACCACAGACAACGTAGAAAGTCGCCGGACGGTACGATGTATTGGACTGTACTACGTAGTGGGAGAAGACCAGCTCTCTAGCGGCTCTTCTACATATTCATTCGTATGACTAGGCCAAGTCCCCGCAAGTAATTTTAAAGACAAACTCCTACTATTTGTTTATCTAATTCCTCTTATTCGAACTGCTTCACTCTTCAGCAAGGTCTTTGCACTTAACGAAGATCCATCTCTACTAAAAAAACAAACATTCGGAAGATCTTCAACTTAAATTTTCGCCGGAAAAACTAAATTTTGAGGTCCTATGAATAAGTGTTTTTTTAAATATAAATTTTGTATGGGTACTTATCTGGCTGTTTGTAGACAGCATAATTAAACAGACAGTGGTTTCCTAAATTTTGACCCAAGGCAATGAATCGAATTTAAAAGAAAGGAAAAGTAAAGTAATGCCTATTTCTTTTAGGCGAGCTTTCCGTCCAACTATCTAATTAGCTGACTTAGACGGAGGTGAGTAGCAAACATACTTTACTGTAATTCATTTCTCTAATTAGTCATCAAATAAAATCAAGGCCTAGACCGTAATCGAACCAAGCCATTCATCTTAGCTTTGCGGGCCTCATCTCTAACTGCTCGGCTAACGTGGCGCTTGGAATCGAATTGTTTACTATTATCTCACTGAGTTATTGGTCTTCTACAGTGTTTAAATGCATCTAATAGTTTAATAAGATAGATGACTACATATTTTAATCCCTGTTCTTTTCGTCATCTAAAAAAAATAAAATCTGGTGTGAACATTTAGGCACTTTCTCTTACCGCCGCGTCGACTTTCAGCATCATTTAGTTTTAACTAATAATAACCAGATGATAAAACTGCGCATCATACCAAAATCACACCTTTAACCTATCCTCAGCATGCCCTAAACCAAGTTACTTAATATAAGAATGTGCAGGATTTTCCAAATTATAAAACGTCGCGAAATTAGTTATTTAAGTGAACAGAATACATACAGCTTTGATTCAAAATTCATGAAATAAAAGGCTGCTTGGGCAGGAAGTCGTAAGAGCAGTTTTCGAAGAATTCTCAAAAAACTGAACATTTTTCTAAAATATCACAAACGCCTTCAGGCATTTTAATTTTTTTGCATCCTACAAAATGAGACAAACAGCCAGGATAGTCGCTCTTGTTATGTTACCGCTCAAGTGCTACCGCAGTTTTTTATATGTTCAGAAAGAAGTACTATGTAGCCAATCCTATTGCGGCAATTTCTCGCTTAAAGTTGTTGCACCCCCTTCTAACAGGAATGGATGATTCGTAAAATACTCTGTCCCCCAAATTTCCTTTTCAGTCGCAGAGTCATCCGCATTCGCTATATACATATATTGAGGAATCATTCATCGCAACTTTTTGAGACTCAGCTTCCAGTTAGACATCAAAATACGCTTGTTTTCCACTTTAAAGACAAACTGTTTTAATGGCTGCAGGGGAGAATAGGTCACGAGTGAAAGAGTATCCGTTGAATATTAATTGATGATAATTTTTAACAAGAAAAGGGTTCTAGAACAAGTTATCAGAGGTAGGTATGTGTTCTACAGGGTGCTGAGAAACAGCATGTGGATGATTTAAGAATGATAAAATATATAAAATAATCAATATAGCTCGCGGTACAGAGATAAATTGCAGCTATAATTAGGCTGTTCGTATAAAAAAAAAAAAAAAAAAAACAAGGAAAATGCAGGATTTAGAATTGGAGGCCCATCGATTAAAGTGGAAGTGGGCAGGTGATGTGGCTCGAATGGAGGATAAAAGGTGGGCTGGGCAAAGAGAAGTTCTGTGTGAACGCCAAGAAATCGGAAGAGAAGGTAGTCAGGTAGCGAGATGGAGAGATTAGATGGCAGTTAGAGTAGGTTGCGGGTGGTGGATTACAGCAAAAGATAGAGATGTATGGAGTAAGGTGATGAAAAATTATTTTGAGTTGTAGAAATTAAATTTATTATGTATAAGAAAGTAATATTCTGATTATTTTTTGTAGTCAATTATTGTAGCCTACTTTGTTTTCATTATATTTCATTCTATCTTTTGCTTATTTAGCGGTTCATTTACTATATTTTAATTGCTTGCTGCTTTTTGTTGTTTTCTTCTTATTTTGCATTCTTTTGAATTTTGCTACATTGAATTGTACAACTCTTAATCCTCCAAAATGAGAGGCCTTTTTCTCAGTGAAGGGTGTTAATAAACCTTTATTATTATTATTATTATTATTAGGATGGCCCGACAGTCTGTATTTTTTTCGATGGGACACCTTTCCGACTCCCTTTTTTTGGCTTCTCTATTCTCGATACTTCGCTGATTTCTATACCTGAAAATTTGGCTTCAATTAATATAATTTTAAGAACTTGTTTTCTACTTAGACTATTGGGCAGTGCAGTTTTATTTCGAAGTAAAAGTGATTTGATATTTTCTTTGTCTCCATCCAGGTTGCTAACATTGTTCGATTCTCACGTTTTCTGCTGCTTATGAAAGCAGTAATGTAACCTACTCTCAGTTTTTGTTTAGTTTAGTGTGATTTGTACATAATAGGTTTTAAAAGTTTCATGGAGATTTTACTTTCATAATTTTTTTTTGTTTTAATATTTAGTAAATCAAATTATAATACATATTTCAGGTACAGAAAAATGGCGTTTCAGTACTATGTGACTGCACATAAACCGACTGCAGTAAATGCTTGTGTGACAGGTAAAGTATTATTAAATTATTATAAATTACATGCTTTAATTCAAT
The DNA here is from genome assembly GCF_049639745.1 of Rhodnius prolixus. Lineage (NCBI taxonomy): Eukaryota > Metazoa > Arthropoda > Insecta > Hemiptera > Reduviidae > Rhodnius > Rhodnius prolixus. The sequence goes on along the minus strand of NW_027411625.1, from coordinate 14,984,786 downwards.
TACTTTGTATTCGAAATGAGAATTGCGGATATTGTTATTGATATTATTATTGTGGTACTATTATTGAGGTTAATAAGTTTTCCCAAAACTAATAAGGCTGCTTAGCTTGGGACTTTTTTCTATTCGCTTGAACATTTGCTGTTTTAAGAGCTTCCAGGATCCTTTTTTCTTGTGAAATGTTCTCTAAACAATATTAGTAACCTATAGAGTAATTTTCTAAGTGGATCTTGTCACAGAAGAAATCTAATAATAGATTTTTAAGACATAAGTGGCAAACAGTATAGAGAACTTAACTTCTTGCTAAATCCTTATCCCTCAAGATGCTAAACAGAGATTGTTTAGAAAGCTGACATATTAAAGCATAAGCCACTTACCAAGGTGTTTGAGCTAAACAATGTGTCCTTAAATATAACTAAGAGTAAAGCCGAAACTTAGTGCACTGCTTCTATAGAGTAAATAACTGTATATTAAAATCTAAAAAATAAAATTATACATTTTATTCATGATATTATAGATAATATTCTTCTTAATATTTAGAAACCATATTTGATCAATTCACCAAAACGTAGACAACATTATGTGTAGAAATTAAAACCCTATTTGAACTATTTGTTTGTATTATAATTTAATTTTTGAGGCCGAAAACGTCTTTACCTGAGCTTTCAAATCCCTCAATTAAAAACGTTTATATTTTAAAAAGACTGTAAATAAGAAAGCTGAAGGGTTCCAATTTGAGATTTTTCCAATTTTTAGCCTCAAGAAGGTAATTTCTTTAGATTTTTCCAAATTGTCATTCTAGTGTTGTTCAGTAAAACAAAGCAGCAACGCTGACTTTGTTCAGTACAAAATAAGCAAGCTTTGAGTTGGTTGTGAGTAAAGCTCTGAGGTGATAGTTTATGCAAAGCAGAAACTTCTAAAAGAAATAATCTTACGAAATTCCCCTAATCTTGATTCTTCCTCTTCTAGTAATCTAAAAATTTGGTTGGAATTGTGCTATTATACTGTTTCTGGTGCATTAGCTTCTAGAAAGTGGTTGTAAAAATATTTACTGGAACTCGTAGCAGTGCAGGACACGATTCATCAACACAGAGTTACTTCCAATTCATAAGAACCGTTAGATTGAAAAATAGGGCGGACCTGTTCCCAGACACTGCAGCCAAAAGTAAATTTATTGTGCTAATCCCTGATGAGATTAGTTTGCGAAACCGCACCTTTTTACAATAGCCAAAAATTTTTCTATTGTAGATTTTACGATTACGATCTCTGGTGTCTAAATCTCAAATTTGACTAGCAATTGTAATGAAATCAAACTGCCGTTTTGCCCTTGATTCTGTCATAATCTGTACAGGGTCTCTGGTTAGTTAACACTATTGTTTAAAGGTGCTTGCTAAACCTCTACCGTGCCCTTTGAGCTGGTAATCAAACTAATGCAGACCTACCTAGTGTAAAGATCTTCTCTGCATGATATATTTAAATCAATTGTTGCATTATTTAATTAAATTGTCCAAATAACTTTAGCCCTAATTCTAACTAAACTACTATTTTATTTTATTTTTAACAAATATTTTTCAGGGCATTTTACATCTGAGACACATTTAAATTTAATTGTTGCAAAGAATTCAAGAATAGAAATATTTTTGGTGGGCCCAGAAGGTTTGCGACCTATGAAGGAGATCAGTATATATGGAAAAATCGCAGTAATGCAACTTTATAGGCCGCCAGTAAGTTTTTATTTGTATATTTTTTCTTTTCTGATTGTTTGTAGTTCACAAATTAGGATTAATATTTGAGGTAATGCTTCAAAAATTTCAATTTAACCTTTTGTATGTTCACTTTTTTTTTCTTTCTTTCTTTTTTTTGCTATAATGTATGACTTCATGAGAAGTAGGATAATCGGACATTAGACCTATAGACTGTTTAAGCTGTGTGAAAGAGAATCAACAATTCGACTGGGGAAACATCTGCCAAAATTAGACCTGTATGATCTAATTAGTCTGAGCTTCCAAAGAAAGGATTGCTAATAGATTCATATGTAAATACCAATTTCAGCATTTGTACCAACGCACTTAGGCTCTAACAGCAGCGTAACAGCTGAAATGAGGAGCCCACTTAAGATTGTACTGAAATTGATTACAGCTCGTTGTCATTGACATTCACACCGCATTGTTCATTCCACCAAGAAAATCAACGATAACAATCAACTAATTAGAGGAAATGAGGAGGCTGTGAAAAGAGGAGGCAGCTAATAGAGCAACCGATATCCTCGAACTTACCATGAACAATTTTAGTGTATGGAGAATATTTTAACTCCTGAATGAAATTATTTAAATTTTTCGAGTGAAACGCAATGTTTAAAAGCAATGAAAGCAATAGATAAAAGAAGAATTCAGGTTGCGCAATACAAGTTCCAAGATAAAGCAAGATTTGAGAAGGGTAACAGCTGGCCGAGCCAGAAGGCTTTTCTAACACTGCCTCGTCTCGGTAGCTACAATAATTTGTATTATTTTTAATTATTCCGAAATTTTCTTTTTAAGAGGGAATTTTAAAGAAAATCATTGAAGCCGCTTTGGAGAATGTCTTAAAAAACAGAAAAATCTATTGTGGAATGTGGTACTTCTGATGCCCTTATTTTGACCAAAAACTTATGGTTTAGTTGCTTCTGTTGGTACCTGAACGAAATATCAAATTTAAACTGCCTGTTTTCCTTCTTCCTCTTCTTCTTCTTCGCTCAGCGGACCTTAAAACGGATAATTTCGGCGAAAACTCAAGTCGAAAATTTGCATGATTACAATATTTTTCTTAACTAGAAAGAAAAACAAATCTATCAATTTAATGTGCATTCTTCCTTTTTAATTTAAATTTTGCTTTATTTTAAAGGACGAAATGAAGGATCTATTATTTATTGTTACAACTCGACATAATGCAATGATTCTGGAGGCACAAGGAGAGGACGATAAACTTGATATTCACACTCGGGCGCATGGCAATATTGCTGATAGAATTGGTAAAATATCAGAAAATGGAATTATAGCAGTCATTGATCCCGAAGCAAGAGTGATTGGATTAAGACTGTATGATGGATTGCTGAAAATCATACCTCTTGAGAAGGATAATAATGAATTAAAGGCTGTCAGTATAAGGTAAGCTATAGTATGTCTGAATACAGCATTTTATTGGAATTACTTATATATACACTTATGTATCATTGGGTATTATTTAAGCTGTAGATTTTTTATCTAAAAAGCAAAACTGAAAATTTTACACGATCCAATACTTCTTTTAGTTAACATTGTGAGAAAGTATGAAAATAAATTTTTCAGGAAGGGGGTAATATATATATTTAATAGGATCCGTAGACCAATTCTTTTAGAAAGTTCTAATCAATCAAAACTAAGCAAACCTTAATTGCAAAATATAAGAGGTGCTTCCTTTCTAATTTTTTGGAAATAAGATTTAAAAATCAAACATTCAGAAGGTTGTAGAAGTGTTATACTGAGACGAGTCTGTCGTTTAAGCACCTTACACGGTTAATAAATTTGACATTTTTTCGATAATTAAAACCACTTAAATTTTACTATAGTATTTTTTCTACTTTATACGCCCATTCAATCCGTTATTTTTTTCTGTCCAATACGAAATACCTCTTTTGTTATAGGAAATAGGTTGCAATTAATATGGATAATAGAGGAAAAACTTATATTGCTATTCTGTGCCTTTGCATTTTATTTTTACACGTTCTTGCTGTTACATTTTTATTGCACTTTTACAATAAAGTAATGCCATAAAATAAAAATACGTTGCAAGTCATTCAAATTGTATGAGTGAAACAAACAAATCTCTAATAATTTAAGCTCAAGAAAGTTTAAAATTGGTATTTAATTTGTCTTTCGCTGTGTTGTTAATATTTCTAAATTTGCTTAGGAGAAATGTTTAAGTCTTATGATTTTCGACAAGACAGCGTGATTTTACTATCTCAATTATTTATTTCTTTTCTCAATTTTATTTTTACCCAGAATCGAGGAAGCTGAAATTCAAGATTTGAATTTTCTTCATGGATGTGAAAACCCTACAATAATACTACTACACCAAGACCTGCTTGGCCGTCATATTAAAACCCATGAGTTGTGCTTGAAGGAAAAGGAGTTCATTAAGGTCAGTTTGGTTTCTTGCAAACATCGTTTGTAAACCATCATTTAATATAACTTTCGGTATTACTTCAGTTTGGTTAGACCCTGTCAGTATAGTGTGCAGTAAGTTCCCCACAACGTATAACCTCCTTTTATCTATCAGAATACGATAAAAATTATTGATAGAAAATTGTTTCGTGTTTCCTGCTTTTCAATTATGCTTCAACAGAAGAAGTGAAACATGTTTTTAACTGTTTTTTCCCTGATTTCTCGCTGAAAAATTACATAAATAATAATAATAATAATTTATTAGGTGGGACTCGAAAGTAAGTAAATCATTGTTCTGCCCACAGCTTATTCATTTCAAAGATTCTTGTAACATATATACACATCGCTTATGACCAAGAACTCGGTGCGTCCAGGGGGGATAAAAGTAATCGCCTATTTTTTTTAGGCGGGGATTAACGTCCAACTACCAATTAGGTGTCGTTGACAGAGGTGAAAGCACATACTTTACCTTATAAATAAATAAATAAAAGTAGCTGAATGCCGGCTTCGAACTGGGGATCTTCCACTTACAAGGACACGTTTCATAACCACCAGACGAATACCCGCCATAATACCTTAATATATATAATATATAATACTTTTTATATATATATATATATATACATGTTTTATTTTGGTTATGTTTTGGTAATATGCTGGACTGAGTACACAATCTTCATGGTATCTAAATAGCTGATTAAATCAAATTCGTTGCGACTGCGACACAACAACATTAGGATATGCCATTTAAGCTAGATACTCGTACATTTCTCGTACTCTGGCAGTAGTCATTACCCTTTTTCGTTGCCAGTTCGTTGCATTCGTTAAAAAGAGGTTAGTGTTTAGAGGTGGTAAAAGTCAGACGGCAACATGTGATAACAGACGAGGCCAGACATTCTGATGTTAAATCTAACTTATTTATTTAAGGTGTAAAAAAAATCGTGCTTTTACCTTACATTAAATAAGTGCTCTTACCTACATCATTATGCAAATAATGATTTGCGTTGGATTTACTGCAGCTGTCTAAACAACGAAATGGTATAAATCAGGATTACCAGCTGTAATGATATTTCTGAAAAGTTAGCGTTTATAAAAGAATGTGGCGGTGTGGGTCGTTCATTTTGACTGAGAAATATCTCCCTTTGGTTATTTGAGAAAGAATTATTGAAAAATAAATGGATTAACGTGACTGTTCTCGTCCTCCTCATTAGTGGAAGATTTGAACTTGTAAGATTTTCTTTGACCCGAGCTCACCCACTAGCTTGAAACTTCTTGATTATCACCTCTTCCGCACAAAGAAACAATTGAGTGAAAAAATTGCAGTAGTTTGATAAACCTCTATCTCTAGATTTAGTCCTAATCCAATTCTGTTTTAGGTGCCCTGGAGACAAGACAATATCGAAATGGAAGCATCAATGATAATTCCAGTACCAGAACCTCTATGTGGCGCTATTATCGTAGGCCAGGAATCAATACTTTACCACAATGGCACCTTCTTTGTCGCTGTGGCACCTCCTGTCATTATGGTAAATTAAGTTATGATATTTCTTACATTATCTTATGACGTACAGTAACGTTTCTTCAAGGCAAAATAATGCTTAATTTTTCCCACCCCAACACTCATATACTAGGATCTGTAAAAGATGTGCAACTGTTTGGATTTAGCAAATTCACAAGCAACTCTAGTTTAGTCAATTCAAGGTTTCATGTGACGAAGGGATGACACAAGGTTGTCTGTTGAGCACGGAGTCTCCGAGGTACCAGGCATTCCCTTTACCTTCTAATAATAAATAGTCTTATAATAGTGTAATAATAATAGTCTAACGCGAGCTTGAGAGGGCATTTGATTTCCCCTGGAAGGCTGCGTAGTTACAGGTGGTGAAGGGTGATTTATCTTCTCTTGGGTGGGTAAGAGTGTTTAGGAACTAGGGAGTTCTAATTCTAGGGATTGGTTATCCCAATTTTCCGATTCTCCGTTCTTCTTGGGGTTTCCGCAGAGAACCTGAGTTTTTCCTGGTCTTGAAGTGGTATTCTTCCTGGGAAGGAATTGGGGAAGATGTGAATATCACCAGGCAAAACGATAGAATGATCGTATTAACAGTTCCTAAAACCCTCCTAGCTTCATAATTTGAGGTATCATCTTCGAAATATTGAGAAAATGCTTTTTTATTTTTATTTGTAGAAACATTGTTTTAAGGAGGGTTTTAATGGAACCGGAGGTCACACTTTCCTCAAATTTTGGGACTAGCCATGAGAGAAAGTCCCCCATGATCACTCCTTAAAGATTAATTTGTTGATACAATATTCTGTATAAAAGGCGCTACGATAGCCAAGCGGTTAGAGGCGAGACCCGCCATGCTAAGTGTATCGTGGTTCTAGGTTTTATTCCCGGTCTAGGCCTTGGCTTTTATTTAATGGTTAATATAAGAAATTTATTCTGAAGTACGCTCGTCATCTCCTTACCTAATTGTTACTGAATACGTAAAGCCCGCATGAAAAACTATACTTTACTTAAGACTGCTTATGTCTTTTGGTTACTACTAACATTGTAACGTAACTATTTACAGCATAGTTCCATTAATTGTTATGCAAAAGTAGACTCATCTGGATGTCGTTACGTGCTTGGCGATATGGCTGGGCATCTTTTTATGCTTCTCTTGGAAAAGGAAGAGAAAATGGATGGAACGTTTTCTGTAAAGGATGCTAAAGTGGAACTTTTAGGTATATTGATGAATAATTATTTCATCCACATAAACTATCATCATTATCAAATACATTTTTGAGACTAAGCATGTAATTTTGCTAATTTATTTTATAAAGGGGAAGTAAGCATACCAGAATGTATAACTTATTTGGATAATGGAGTTTTGTTTATCGGATCAAGAATCGGTGATTCCCAGCTGGTGAAGCTGAACAAAGGAATGAATCCAGAAACTGGATCATATGTTACAGTCATGGAAACGTTTACAAATTTAGCGCCTATTGTCGATATGGTTGTAGTGGACCTGGAAAGACAAGGACAAGGACAGTTAGTTACATGTTCAGGTGATTTAAAAATTTTTAGTTACAATTATAATGAAGTATTTAAAGTATAAAAAGTATTTTACTCTTTTAATGAAGTATTTTTTTTAAGTAAAGAAGTTCAGCTATTACTTTACAACCCATCCTTCACATTTGTAAATACGAAATTAAATATATATAATATAGTTTTGAGGATTTCTCCTGCATATTATGTCCTACTTCAAACAATCAGATCACTTCTGAAAACAGAAACTAATAAAGTCGAAAGAAAAGATGTGCAGGGTTCAGCGCACTGTCTGGGCGTGCCCTTCAAAAATTGAAAGGAAACGTATGATGGAAGGAACTCATGAATGTACACATTAACAGGCCGCCGGGAGGATAGAATATAGTAGCTTGTCCTTTAATAGTGAAATTATATTTTAATTCTTCCCACCTTTTTTTTTTTAATATTTCTTAATTTTCCAATAAGTCTAGTTATTAGGCATTCTGCCAGAGATCCCTTCTTGAAATTTTTGTAAAAATTTTCTTTTGTTATCATGTTTCCTGATACATTTTCATTTATAGCTCCTTAACAAAAACTTACGGTTTAAAAAGTTAAGTATAAGACTTAATTTATACAGCTGTACCGCTGGACGGTTTTAATAAATTATCTTCTAGTTTCCCTTCAATTGTAATTTCATTTTTGATGTTCCTATTCCCATGGCTGATGGCTGGTCAATCGAGTAATGCACGTCCTTATCTTTGACTTCATTTTTGTTTAGTTTATCTTCCTCATCCTATTCCTTTTGCTCATTTCCGTTCTCATCGAGTTGGCTATGCATACTAAATATGGCTCCGAACATCCATGATTTATTCTGTTGGGAAACAAATACGCTAATTATTACGATAGTTTTATGGTGCACGAATCGATAGAAGGTTATATATAAGCAAGAAAAAAATCCTTCTGACATGCACTTCTACAAAAAAAAAAAAAAACTAGATTTACTTGTTACATGGTTTGCGGACAATTGCATTTGTGGTTTTAGTACAAGGATAATTTTAGAAAAGTTTATTTGGAGGAGTAATTAATCCCAAACTGGTTTCGGATTAATTGAATCCGGACCATTGCTAGCAAGTAGATTCAGTAACGTACTTGAAAGGCTAAACGTTATCAGTTTTGTGCAAACTCACAACCAAGTTTTTCTCATTGAAGTTAGCGCTTCTGACCATCCAGGCGAAGGCTTTGTGCCTTACTCTCGTAGAAACTTATCTAAGTTAGTTTACTAGTACATCTTTCAAAGTGAAGATAACAGTAACATTGAATCTGTTTTTTTACTCCTCCTGCATTCCAGATTTCGGTCCATCCGGCTATTATTTGTTTCTGTACTTGAAATACAAAGTTAACCTATAACTGTCAGTACCTGAAGAAATTCACTATTTAATTTTTCAATTTCACAAATAAATAACTTGTCTTTTGTACGTGTTTAACCGATGATAAGAAATATGACAGAGTTTTGCCAAATTATTAAATTAGTACGGACACTTAGGGCGTTAGCACTCTTTTATGCTCTGACTACGTAGCATAGCATACTGCGATGTGAAATGATGTATATAAAATTAATTAATTCCTTACATTTTCTTTAGGCGGTTTCAAAGAAGGATCATTACGAATTATTCGAAATGGTATCGGAATACAAGAAAATGCAACCATCGAGCTGGCCGGTATTAAAGGCATGTGGTCATTAAATATTGGCTGCGATCAAGGACTGGATAATACCCTTGTCTTATCATTTGTTGGACATACCAGGTTACATTTTTATTAATGTGTTAAATTAGTTAACTACCGTAGAGTAACAGCCCTTTTTTATATTTATACAGATTGGAGTTTAAATAAATTCTTCTCTTTAAAAAAACATATTTTTATCACCAAAGTTTCGGCAAATGTTGTCTTTTCAAGACACATATGGATTTTTGGGTTGACAAATTTATTACCTTAAAAATTATGTCCTTAACTAGAAGCTAAATCCGCATTTTATCTCGAAAAAAGTACACCTACTGTATAAATTTAAATTACACTGTTAGTCGTTATTTATTTCTTCTTTTTTTTTAATTTCTTCTTCGATTATAAAATAATCTTATAAAATATTCTTATATTTATATCTTAATAAATCTTATAAATTTATTTGTGAATTTGTAGTAGATGTAGTATTTGTTAAAGAATGTAAACATTGACTGGGTTTTCAATAACAAAGGATGTACACTATTAAATAATATATTTTATTTTTGTATTTTTGCTTTGAAGTTTCAAAACAAAACAAACAAAAAATCTCTATTAAATTTGTACCAGTTTTGTAATTTTTGTGTAAATATGCTACAATTCAGGACATTAAAGCGATTCTTTTTCCATTTTATTTCATGTTATTAATGTAGAAAAGTGAAATTATTTCCTTACATTAGCTGCCAGTTATTTTATTCCAATTTATCTTGTAAGTATGTTACTTTTTCCTTTCGATATTTGGAGACTGTTTTTCTTGTGTATTAGTCAAAATAGTTTCCCACTTTATAATGATGATAATATATATTGAAGGTAATGCTTGCGCTTTTCTTTTAAAAATGAAGTTATCTTGTTTCTTTTGATATAATTCCTTCGAGTATATATTAAATTAATATTTACTAAATTATTTTGTTTTAAATAGCCAATAACTTTATAATAATTTATTATTATTTAAAAGGAAGAAAGATTATTGCCAATTTCAGTCATAAGTTATAGAAGTTACTTCATTTTGCAAAGAAAAACGAAAGTGTTATCTTCAAAGAGAAAAGTTCGAAACTATTTTGAGAATAGAATTAGTACTAGTGACTGAAACTGTCAATAATTCTCTCTTCCTGCTAGATCAATAAATCTGTCACCAAAAACGATGTACAATATTCTACATTATTATTATTATTATTATTATTATTATTATTATTATTATTATTATTATTATTGATGTAATTTAATTATACATTTTATGATGTAATTGAACAAAAGTGCCTCTGTAATTCTGATTTTGTTCATTGTTTGATATATTTCAGAGTACTTTCTCTGAGTGGAGAAGAAGTTGAAGAAACTGAAATATTCGGCTTTCAGTCCGAACATCAGACCATGTACTGTGGTAATGTGGGCGCAGACGCTGTTGTACAGGTTGTTCCACAATACGTTAGGCTGATCAGTTTAGAACCAAAACAAGTCCTAAGGTAAGGTTCAGGTTCTCCTTTTTATTACAAGAAACCTAAAAGTACACATTTACCTGAAGTGATGGTTTTATAATAACAGTGAATGGAAGCCATCATCTGGTCGCAACATTAGTATCGTAGCTGCGAATACATTATTTAGTTGTCAAGTGGTCTGTGCATCTGGTAGTGATCTTTTCTACTTGGAAATCTGCAGCAGCGAAATTGTTGAAAAGAAGTAAGTGCAACATTTTTGTATTTGGCAGTTACTACCATTGTGCATAACTTTCTCTTATTCCCAGCAAACTAGACGTCTTCTTGTAGTTTCCAAAACCCAACTAATGTTCGTTTCAGCAAATGAATTTTTTACTTGAACAAGTTTATTACAACAGTTGGAGCCAACAAAAACTTGATTAGGTCCGTTAACAAGTTGTAAACCCCTCTCTCCCAAAGACGAGGATTTGTGGAAAATGTGATGCTGTCTTTGGAGAAACACAAGAGCTTTATTAATTTGTGGAGCTGGTTGGTCGTTTGATTAAACCGAACATTAATCTACTCGGCTAAAATACTTCGTTTCGGCTGAAAAATATTCCTTTTTAGTTATTTGTTTTTAAAAAAGAGTATTCCAGCTAACATCATTAAGCCGTGCACGTCACATAAGTATTCTCAGTAATGGTTCATTTGAATTTTGAGCTATAGCCTACTCTCTTGATTACTACATTTTCCTTCCCGGGTCTAATTTTTAGTAAAGAAAAATTGCGAATAAATGGTAGTGAAAACGGGATATTCGGAGTGTTTTTCTTGCAAAAATAGTTTCTTAGAAGGCAAGGGTAATGAATTGTCGGCTTTCAGATAGGTTTTAGTTGTAGAAATGATGCCCTAGATTTCTGAGGCGAACTTTAATAAATAAGAGAGTAAACAAAAGGTTTTAGTTGTAGAAATGATGCCCTAGATTTCTGAGGCGAACTTTAGTAAATAAGAGAGTGAACAAACCATTTTGGATCCGTGACTTAAAAAACCGCCAAAAAAAACTTTTGGTACTCCCTCGTGTAATTAAAATTGAAATATGTGGGAACATTTAACACCTCTTTCTCCTGGTTGGCTTTTCTATCAAAATCAGTAAGTGTAGTTTGTGACAAAAGCGTTGTATGTGGAAATTAAATTCTCTTCTACAAAAGATTTGTCAGCCACTGATGGTAGAAGGAAATCTGAAACCGATCAGAAATTGGAGGAACACGTGTGCTTGCTGCGATCAATGAAACCAAATACTTTAGAATTTGTCAATAAAAATTGTGATTTGTGCTCAGTTAGGGAAGGTTGTGTGATGTGAGGTTACTGACTAGTAATTTACAGTATTTAACGTATATTAATTTAATATCTGTATTTTTTTGTATATATATATAGACATGTTACTTTGGAACATGAAGTCTCCTGTTTGGATGTGACGCCGTTCCCAGATGAAAAGTTTGCGAAATTTGTTGCGATTGGCCTTTGGAACGATATGTCTGCTAGAATTTTAAAGCTTCCTAGTTTAGAAGAAATACATCGTGAATACCTTGGCGGCGGTAAGTCTTAATTTTTTACTAATTAATTAAATGAAATGATTAAATGATCGTGTGTTTTAGCGATCTATCAGGATAAATTTAGATATATTTGAAGTAATAATGTCAATTAATCTGTAAGAAAATAACCGTGTTCCATTAAAATGTCAATTATAATCTAAATAAATAGACGCTATAGGTCTTTTACATCTTTTTAAATCTACGTGGAAATAATTCACCCAACTACAAAACATTCTTTTTTTTTCTTCTTTTTTATTTTTTCTTACCGCTCATTTTTAATTTTTTAATGTAGATAACAATTTTAATCTGGAGGGAGGATGCATTTGTAAATGTCGGTAATATTTTTGTAATTGTCTACTGATCCCGATGGTTAATACAGTTGAGTGGTACATAAGAGTGTGCAGATACATATTGCAAAATTTTAACTATAACTGAAACCTAATGTAGACATTAGTTAAACTAAAGTTTTAAGTACGAAAATCTGTTTTAATTTCTTACATTTCTATAAATCAAGAAAAAGAAAATTTAAAAATTATTTATTGTGGGGGCCCCGCGAATGTTTGGTTCACTTATACTTTTTTATTTATCTATTATTATTCATATTGTAGAAAGGTATTACAGCCTTTACATATGGAATTCGTTATACTTTAATACTTATGTTATAATATAACATACTTATGCTTATATTATACATGTTATTTATGTTAAATACTTAATATTTATTTTGAAGTTCGTTTTAATTCGTCACTTTTACTTATTTTTTGGCTTAATTTTTTATCTACGGGTAGATCGCAAAAACACGACGTTATATTTATTTTACATTAACCTGCATCATTGGATTTCTTATTATTATTCCAGAAATTATATCCAGGTCTATACTATTTGCTACGTTTGAAGGTATTAATTACGTACTGGTTGCGTTAGGTGATGGTTCTATGTTTTATTTTACATTTAATCGATTCACTGGGTTATTAATGGATCGAAAAAAAGTAAGTTAATTATATTTTAATTTATAAACTAATGAGGCGTATCAAAAAAAGTCTGTTTAAAAAAAATATATATTTTTTAATTGCTTTTGTTAAAATAATATTAAATTAGAACCCTTAATGACTAACAGTTGTGAGCCATTCTTCTTGCAGTTGTTGGAATTCTCGCTAAAAGAAATTGTGCTATGGATATTAGAAAATGAACGATCCTTCTGATATGGGAAAATAGACTTAGTGGGGACGCAAAAGAAGTACATCGCCATCAAGTTCTTCCATTTTTACTTACTTTACTTGTAAGGAAGAATTGCGATCTTGTAAAATTTTTAATATCGAGTTTCACCGAAAATGTCCGTTTTAAGGTTTCCGCAATCCAAAAGGGTGGTTTTTGGTCCATGCGTGTGCCTTTTTGTCAGATGTCAAAAACGAAAAATGGCAGGATGCGTAGACTTTATATTCGGTTTTAGCTGATCTTACCCTAACTTAGCAAAGAAAATCTCTCTAACCTAAAATGGTACTTTATAGAATAGATTTTTCATTTTTTAGAGATTTTCTCGAATATGGCTTGTACTATTTTCTCTAAACTTCTTTCATACTTTACATTAAAGTTACTTTGTAACTTTGTTGTTACAGTCTTTCAAGAAAAAGTAGTTTTGGGACAGTTTTGAGGGAGGAATAGAAGTAGGGATTAAACGCTGTCTAAAGTGGCGTTTCAGAGTGATGTATAGTTAAACCAACTTCTTAAATTAGGAACAGTTAAATATGTTTTAAAAATTCGGAGCTTTGAATCTTAAGATTTTTTAAAAGAGAAAATCGTGTTAGTGTTTAGACCAGATTTTTGTTGGATTCTAGGAGGTGTCAATTCTGAAAGTTTTATCGTGTTATAACGTTTTTGCTATTTTATGCAATGCTAGATAGCGCTAATCCATTTTTGGTACATTCTATTTATGTTGATGTCAGTCAAGTCAGAATCTATGAAAACACATATTGAAGCATATATTTGTTTCGTGCTGAATTACTTCTTCATAGTTCCAGAAAAGATACAACGTAGACTTTTTCTCAGTTTTTTCTTACGCGAAGCAGAAATGTAGTTTGACATTGATCTATCGTGACCATGACCAGTCAAGATTTCGTCTTAAATCTCCTTCTTCTTATGAGTCAATGTTCGTTGATAGTCGAGCATGTAAGAAAGAGCAAGAAACGAAAAAAAATATGTCAAGCATCCATACTTGCGGCAACACGTTGGGTGTACGTTTATGCTTCTATTTCCTTTTGTACCTTCCTTGTACAGAAATGACGGCTAACGGTATCTTTAAGCATTACCAGTTCTGCGACAAGTATTGAATTAGTGGTTAGATTTTCATTCGAGGGCTTCCCGAACTTCCTTATCAAACGCCTCAATGACCATCCTGAACCTTACTTTGTTTATGACATTGTTTTCTAACAAAGTTACAGCTTTTTTGAACAGGCACATATTTGAAAGTTTCGCAACATGTATAAAACCCTTCTAATATCTCTAGAGGTTAATACAATAAATCGTTTGTAGACGTCAGCGGTGTCTATATAACTTCTTTACTTCGAAAAAGTCCATATTTTTGATTAATTTTAAAAATTGGAATATTCAAATACATTTATTATTATTAATTTATTTTTTCAATGAATTAGGTCACTCTGGGAACACAACCAATTGTATTACGGTCATTTAAATCTATGGCAACAACGAATGTATTCGCATGTTCTGATAGGCCTACAGTTATTTATTCATCGAATCACAAGTTGGTATTTTCTAATGTGAATCTCAAAGAGGTAAACTATATGTGCTCTCTGAATACCGAAGCCTATCCCGACAGGTACTTCTTATTATAAGTTGCACTTAAAAAAAAAAAAAAAAAAACAATTTACAAAGAAGATTCAAAAGTTTATTTTTTAATTTATTACTATGATCCCAGTTTGGCTCTGGCAAACGACACTATGGTAGCTATTGGCACTATTGATGAAATTCAGAAGTTGCATATTCGCTCCGTGCCGTTATATGAAGGACCACGCCGGATAGCCTATCAGGAACATTCTCAGGTAATAATGTTTTTAGTAACAGCTCTAATAATAGAGTTCTTTCCCCCTAATATTAAGTAAAAAAATTATTACGAATACTACAAGAAGTATAAGATTAAGCAACATGGCGTAAGCGACGGTGTTGGTCTGACCGCAATATCTGCACAACAAAGATCAGTGCTTTTTATGAATTGTGTTAGCATCACAAAAGTTGGGTTAGCCAGCGAATTCAGCTAGGACAAGTTAGATATAACTTACGACATGCACTCTTTATAATTTGGAAAAGGTCGTTTATAAATATTTAGGAGCAGTCCTAACTGAGATGAATCAGTGTGGAATTGGAATTAAATGCAGAATAATGGTTGCTAATCGATATTTTGGGCACTTTTGAAAATTTTGTTTTTCGGGCGAGCTCTAGAAAATCAAAATTTAAAATATTAGAGACCATTTTAAGACCTACAGTACAGTAACGTATGCCAACATGTCTGATAATCTTGTAAGATGACTCAAAAACGTTAAAAACTTAGGAAGAGAAGATTCTGATCCTCGGCCTTATAAGGATAGGAGAGAGATACAGAGTAAGAAAAAATGATGAATTAACAGAACTGTAAAAAGTTAATGTACTAGTGGGGTTGGTAAATGAAAAATAATTAAATGGCTGAGCATTAAGAAAGAACTGAAGACTGATCCTAAAAAATGTGGAATGGTCACTCTAGAAGCCTAGAAAAACTGGAAGCCGAAATTCGATGGCGAAGGTGGCTGGTTACCACGGAATCCGTCTTAAGAAGAATGAGAATAAGAAGTTAGAGAAGGATTGCGGAAGTGAGGATCGAATAGCAGAGATTGAACGTCTTGTGTGGACCTCAGGGCTAAGAAAGAAGTCATGTCACGTTTTAATTTTCTCTTAATATATTAGAGGAAGTATAGCGAATACTGTAGGAAGTAGGAGGAAATGTTCGTATGCGAGTGTATACCCCGAATTTTTGAAATGGAAGTTTTACCGGAAATACATGTTTGAAGTCCCCTTTTCCCTAAAATCTGAGATAAAACAAACAATTTTCAGTCAGATGTAAATGGGAAAATAGGCGATTTCTTAGTTATTGGCGTCAGAACAAAAATTTACTTGTTGTAAAAGAGGGAAAATTAACTGGCAGAATCCCGAGAACCTCTCAAAAAAAAACTTTCTCTTGGAAAAAGTTTTAAATGGAACTGATAAGTATTAGGATGGCTAATTAGCGTTCTCAGTTGTTTTCTTTAAAAGGTGTGGAGTCACTCTTTCTTCATCAGGAATTTGATTATATTGAAGTCAACTAACTCTTTAGTATAAATTCTTTGTTTTAAGATAATGTAATTTCTCATATTTCGTGAAGAGAATACGTGTAAGTTTTCATACCAGATTTTTGTTTGTTTTATATTTAGACTTTTGGTGTGATCACAACTCGTTTAGATGTACAAGGATTGTCTGGGTTAGAAGTACAACGAGAATGTGCTTCCACCAGAGCACAGATGACTTCAAATTCACAGAACAGCAGTCTGGCTATTGCGAAACCAGTCGGTGCAGCCCAGTCCGTAGATCTCGGAGTAGAAGTAGAAGTTCATCACTTTTTACTTTTCGATCAACATACATTTGAAGGTAATTTAATGATGTACGTTTTTAACTTATCCCCATTAACATTATTGTTCTTGCTCAGACGACTAATACCTAAAGGAAGGATCGCAATCAGCAGACTTTTATTGCAGAAATACACAGAAGTCCATGAGTACAAAAAAATGATTTTATCAAATAAATCACTGTTCCATTAGTCATTCTAACTCAAAATTGGTCAAGAATTACTTTTTGATATTTAGTTTGGTACTACATGACAGGGAACGGTATCTTTTGGTCTAAATCATGAAATAGAAGTTTCACGTTACTAAATGAGTTTTTCACTTTTTGAAATATTCTGAAACTGGCCCCCAAGGTTTTCTTCAAACTTCGCAACTTATTTTTTACATGAACATTTATAACTTTCATTTGGAACATTTTTACTGAAAAGTTCGATGAAGGGCACTTCTGTTAGGCTTCCGTCTAAAGTGCTATTTTAGAACGGTCCTGCAACTTTTATAATATTAACGAGGATTAAATGAGTTCTTAAAATTCCGTGTTTTAAGAAATTATGGCATGACCGAAATTGCCATTCAAATTTTGCGTTAATCTTTCAGACTTCCGCGATTTTGTCAAGAACTACTCAACTGTTTTCTTTAAATTTGGTGTAATAAAACCAGACAAAGTTTTCCTCCCCCTTTTATTTGTCATAAAAACTGATTTTAAGGGGATCTTTTAGAAAAAGCCATGCATCTTCCGATCTGCTACTTCGTTGTTCTCACCTGACCAACATTGTAAGTAGTAGGTATTTAATAAAATAGACTAAGACTGCAGAAGTATTGACAGTTATAAATAAGCCAGAGAATAACTGTAAGAGTTACAGTAGTAATCACACCAGACTTTTTTTTTCAGTGCTGCACGCCCATCAGATGCTGCCTACTGAATATGCTTTAAGTTTGGTATCCTGTAAACTCGGCGATGATCCGAACGCATATTATGTAGTAGGTACTGGTATTGTAAATCCCGAAGAAAATGAACCCAAACAAGGCCGTATTATAATGTTCCAAGTGGATGACGGAAGACTAATTATGGTTTGTGAGAAAGAAGTCAAAGGAGGTTGTTATTCTTTAGCCGAATTTAACGGAAAATTATTAGCTAGCATCAATAGTACGGTATGTTCATGTAGATCAGTTTGTCTCAATTTTATTTATATTACTAATGTTTCTTGAATTAGAGCGTCAAAAAAGTTTGTAGATTTTTCTATTTTTATTCAAAAATTGTTTAGTCACTTTCGAAGCTTGATGCCGGACCATCCTTTTATGTAACTTGAAACAATTTTGTGCCAGCAGTTGCATTCCCTTCCCATACGAGCAGCTTATCTTTGGTGGCGTAGAACATCACATAAAGAACTTCAAGGCTCAAATTTATAACTCTCAAGTCTCTTCGGGGGACTTTAAAGCTAATTGAACGTTTTTGTACCATTTTTTGTTTTTGTTTTGTTTGTACAGCTGGTTCAAAACAGTACTTAATTTTTTTGAAGATCAGTGATAATTCTCCCAAAAATCTCAGACATTTGTTAATTTATTGTAGAATTTATACCAAAAAAAATTATTTAAAGGTTTTTAAAGGCATGTCTTCTGATCAAATAACTTTCTAGCGTTCTCATTTTTCACATACATTTTAGGTAAGACTTTTTGAGTGGACATCGGAAAAAGAACTACGCTTGGAATGCAGCCATTTTAACAACATCATCGCCTTATTTGTGAAAACAAAAGGAGATTTCATTCTAGTCGGCGATTTGATGAGGGCCATTACTCTTCTCCAGTACAAAACAATGGAAGGCAGTTTTGAAGAAGTAAGAATTTTCATATTATGAAGGGATTAGCCTATAAGGCTATTTTTATTTATTACTTTGGAGCTGTAAACCATTTGGGTTCAATTATATGAATCTTGGACCATAAACCCATTTACTAATCGAATTTAATGTTTTTAATTTAGTAAAAATTGTGCAATTATTCTGTAAAAATGCGATTATTAATGCATAATATATTTATTTGTACGTTTCATTTTTGGAAAATATGTAATATTCTAGATTGCTCGTGATTATAATCCAAATTGGATGACGGCTATTGAAATTTTGGACGATGATACGTTTTTAGGAGCTGAAAATTCTTTTAATTTATTCATTTGCCAGAAAGATAGGTAATTTATTAGATTATACTTTTATTTTTATGCTATTAGTAGTTTTATTAGTCTAGAAGTTCAGTGTGCACTTATCTTGTTAGACAGTTTTTTAATTTAGGGCTGACAAATAAATTATTAAAATAGTTTATTGATAATAGTACTATTAGTTATATTATTCTATTAATAGTTATCCTTCCATGTTTTCGCTGGACTTCCACATTTCATTCGACCATCTTATTCACTGACCATTTCTTTCTAGTTAAAATTTCCTTTTCTCGTATGTTCAAGCTCGTTCTCTAAAGACACCAGAACGTTCCTGTCCTTTCCATTCTCCTTCTTTCTTGATATTTCAAAATCGCCGCGATCTCCCTGATGACCTTGATTTCTAAAAAAAAAAGGTCATTTGTACTGTTAGCAGTCTTTTGTTCGGTATTCTCATTTTTGTACTGTGGAAGATTGATAAGAAAATTAAACTTCTTGCTTTCAATGAAAATAGCCTTGCAAAATTAAGACAGTGTTTATTAATAATCCTACTACTTTATTTATTCCCTGATTCGCCTCTCTACTTCCTGCTCGATGCTTTATTCATGGTACGATTTATCTCAATTATTGCATTTTAAATTAATTACATTTTAAAGTTGTAGATTTTTTTTTAAATTAATATTATTTCTTGTTAATTTAATTGTGGATCTTGTTTTGCAGTACTGCTACTAATGACGAAGAACGACAGCTAATGCAAGAGGTGGCCCAGTTTCATTTGGGAGACATGATCAACATATTCAGACACGGTTCGTTAGTGATGCAGCACCTTGGGGAAACATCTACTACCACCTTTGGGAGTGTACTCTTTGGTACCGTCAGTGGAGCTGTGGGTTAGTTTAATATAAGTTTTTATTATTTCACTAAAAGACTGGGGTGAACTCATACAGTTTCTTTGAACTATAATTCTTAAGTATAACTAATGAAATTATGTAAAATTTGCCCTCTGATGAATATAAATAATTTTGAACATTTATTTTACGTTTCACCATCAACTACAGTTTATGAATGATTGCAGTATATGTTATCTTTGAATGATGATGTGCCTAATTTTCATTTGACTAAAGAATTTGTCGGAATTAAATAGTTAGGTTAAAAATAAAATTAGTTTTTGTAGTACAAATTTTTATTGCATAAGTTGATTCTTTATGAAATACCTACGGAGGAAAAAATAGTGAAAAAATTCTAAACTATTGTTTTACCTGAAATATTAAGGATTAAAAATCCTAATGGCGGATCGAAAAAGGGTCTAGTGGGCGTGTACACTGGCCAATAGAAACGTAGAGAGGTGGGGATAAACCACAGTCAATTACACGCCCACATACCACTTCTATCGTCCACCATTATGACTTTTTAGGCAATATATTCTTGTTAAAAAGGTACTCTAGAATTTTTTCACTATTTTTTCCTCCATAGGTATTTAATAAAGAATGAAATTATGAAAGAAAAAAAATAAATTTTTTGAATATCTATATTATGGTTTACTATCAATTACGGTTTATGAATGATTGCAGAATATGTTATCTTTGAATGATGATGTGCCTAATTTTCATTTGACTAAAGAATTTGTCGGAATTAAATAGTTAGGTTAAAAATAAAATTAGTTTTTGTAGTACAAATTTTTATTGCATAAGTTGATTCTTTATGAAATACCTACGGAGGAAAAAATAGTGAAAAAATTCTAAACTATTGTTTTACCTGAAATATTAAGGATTAAAAATCCTAATGGTGGATCGAAAAAGGGTCTAGTGGGCGTGTATACTGGCCAATAGAAACGTAGAGAGGTGGGGATAAACCACAGTCAATTACACGCCCACATACCACTTCTATCGTCCACCATTATGACTTTTTAGGCAATATATTCTTGTTAAAAAGGTACTCTAGAATTTTTTCACTATTTTTTCCTCCATAGGTATTTAATAAAGAATGAAATTATGAAAGAAAAAAATAAATTTTTTGAATATCTATATTATGGTTTACTATCAATTACGGTTTATGAATGATTGCAGAATATGTTATCTTTGAATGATGATGTGCCTAATTTTCATTTGACTAAAGAATTTGTCGGAATTAAATAGTTAGGTTAAAAATAAAATTAGTTTTTGTAGTACAAATTTTTATTGCATAAGTTGATTCTTTATGAAATACCTACGGAGGAAAAAATAGTGAAAAAATTCTAAACTATTGTTTTACCTGAAATATTAAGGATTAAAAATCCTAATGGCGGATCGAAAAAGGGTCTAGTGGGCGTGTATACTGGCCAATAGAAACGTAGAGAGGTGGGGATAAACCACAGTCAATTACACGCCCACATACCACTTCTATCGTCCACCATTATGACTTTTTAGGCAATATATTCTTGTTAAAAAGGTACTCTAGAATTTTTTCACTATTTTTTCCTCCATAGGTATTTAATAAAGAATGAAATTATGAAAGAAAAAAAATAAATTTTTTGAATATCTATATTATGGTTTACTATCAATTACGGTTTATGAATGATTGCAGAATATGTTATCTTTGAATGATGATGTGCCTAATTTTCATTTGACTAAAGAATTTGTCGGAATTAAATAGTTAGGTTAAAAATAAAATTAGTTTTTGTAGTACAAATTTTTATTGCATAAGTTGATTCTTTATGAAATACCTACGGAGGAAAAAATAGTGAAAAAATTCTAAACTATTGTTTTACCTGAAATATTAAGGATTAAAAATCCTAATGGTGGATCGAAAAAGGGTCTAGTGGGCGTGTATACTGGCCAATAGAAACGTAGAGAGGTGGGGATAAACCACAGTCAATTACACGCCCACATACCACTTCTATCGTCCACCATTATGACTTTTTAGGCAATATATTCTTGTTAAAAAGGTACTCTAGAATTTTTTCACTATTTTTTCCTCCATAGGTATTTAATAAAGAATGAAATTATGAAAGAAAAAAATAAATTTTTTGAATATCTATATTATGGTTTACTATCAATTACGGTTTATGAATGATTGCAGAATATGTTATCTTTGAATGATGATGTGCCTAATTTTCATTTGACTAAAGAATTTGTCGGAATTAAATAGTTAGGTTAAAAATAAAATTAGTTTTTGTAGTACAAATTTTTATTGCATAAGTTGATTCTTTATGAAATACCTACGGAGGAAAAAATAGTGAAAAAATTCTAAACTATTGTTTTACCTGAAATATTAAGGATTAAAAATCCTAATGGCGGATCGGAAAAGGGTCTAGTGGGCGTGTATACTGGCCAATAGAAACGTAGAGAGGTGGGGATAAACCACAGTCAATTACACGCCCACATACCACTTCTATCGTCCACCATTATGACTTTTTAGGCAATATATTCTTGTTAAAAAGGTACTCTAGAATTTTTTCACTATTTTTTCCTCCATAGGTATTTAATAAAGAATGAAATTATGAAAGAAAAAAAATAAATTTTTTGAATATCTATATTATGGTTTACTATCAATTACGGTTTATGAATGATTGCAGAATATGTTATCTTTGAATGATGATGTGCCTAATTTTCATTTGACTAAAGAATTTGTCGGAATTAAATAGTTAGGTTAAAAATAAAATTAGTTTTTGTAGTACAAATTTTTATTGCATAAGTTGATTCTTTATGAAATACCTACGGAGGAAAAAATAGTGAATAAAATCTAAACTGTTGTTTTACCTGAAATATTAAGGATTAAAAATCCTAATGGCGGATCGAAAAAGGGTCTAGTGGACGTGTGTACTGGCCAATAGAAACGTAGAGAGGTGGGGATAAACCACAGTGTGTGTTTACACGCCCACATACCACTTCTATCGGCGCTAATAACCTTAGCTGTTGATGCGCAAAAAAAAACTAAAAATAAATAAATAAATAAATAAAAGGGGGATATTTGACTATTTTATCCACGGTCTCTCCTTAGCTAAAAAAATATGCTTTAACGACAGTAGCTACAGAAGTTGCTACCATAAAGGGGACTAGGAAAACTATCAATTCCGAAGACACACTTTTTCTTAATCAACGTTCTAAGGTAAACGTTTTTGGTGAAAACTAAAGTTGGAAATCTGCTAGACGGTCTTTGAATTGGCGGGAACACCTACCTACGACTCTTTATTCCTAAACATTTTTTTCGTATTCGTGACTGAGGTGACGTCACAAAGTCCTATCAGAGATTCTTTTTGAGCGTTTTGAGTCTGAATCTAGCGACCCAAGTTTAGACCTATGGGTGGTGGCTTCCCAGGCGTTTGTTTGCCATGATCTAAGCGATTCCTAGTGGCTGACCCGAACGTGACTCGGTGGTTGCCGAGTTCTTTAAGTAGAAAAAGTATAAATTCTAAAGGTTAACGAAAATGTGTAAGGTAAGATTAACGAGGATATCTAGTAAAAATACAATAATTTTAGAAAGTGAATTTTTTTGATCTGATATTATTATTACTTTCATTTGTTACTAACAGGAGTGGTCACGCAAATTCCCCATGACCTGTTCGATTTGCTAAGCGAATTGCAGGATAGACTCGCTAACACCATTAAGTCGGTTGGAAAGATCAGCCATTCTTTTTGGAGGTAGGCCAGTTTTTTGTTTTTTTGAACATTCACAGTTAATCTTGATAATAACTTTTTTTGTGTTTCTACTGTGTTTTAGGTCTTTTACTTCCGAAGTAAAAACCGAACCTTCTGAAGGTTTCATTGATGGCGATCTGATTGAATGTTTCCTGGACCTACCAAGGAAGGATATGGAAGATGTCGTGGCGGGTCTACAAAATCCATCTGCGATAAATACAGTCCCTAGTATCGGTGATATGCCTGTGCTCGGACGTGTAAGTCATTATATAAATAGTGTAATCGTAATTTTAGAATTCGAATCCTAACTTTTAGAACGTTTGGAATTTCTCCTTAATAATTTAAAAAATGCAACATCGCCTATTTTTCAAATTTCACTTTTTGGACTTTCATAAAAGGCTTTATTACATAAAGGGCTTTTGACCGCGCTTGAGCCATTTGTCTTCTGTCTCAGGTTGTCATTAGTATATCTACTTCTGTCAATAATTTTGTTAAGTGAAGTTGACGAGAATATTCATTCATTCAGGCGTGAATATCCATTTTGTTGGCGGCTAGTTGAGATATAGGGTCAAGCGCTATTACACCATATTTCCTCCTATGCATACCTTTTCTTATTGAGGAAATGGCCCACTAAAGTTTTTTTTAGACACTGCCAGTTCTGCAGCAAGTGCAGCAGTGTGATTTTTTTTTTAATCGACAGCCTCTCTTTAAGCCCAGGACTAGTAATTTTTTTTGAGGTCAGAAAAACTACATTTATTTTTACTATGGAGTATGAAAACAAAAAGAAACGTTTTTAGCCATAATATGTATGTGTGTGTGAACGGAACGTGATGTTACAGCCTTGCTGGGATTCCAGTTTGATGGAAATCTACGAGTGGAAAATGCGGCTTTACAAATTATAATTTTTTTTTAAATATTTTTTTAATATCAACAATTTTATTACAGATAATTTGTCAATTATCTGAGTATAATTATAAAATTAGTAATTATTGTGGTAAGAGAAAATCATTAGAGTGATTCACGGCATTAGATTTTTCTCTAACTTATTTTACTTAATTATTTATTTATTTTTTAAATTTATTTTTTTTATTATAATTTTTATTTTTCGTAGCAGCCGTTGATAAAAGTTCCGAAACTAGAGATCTCTATTGACGAAATAATCAAGATTGTGGAAGATCTTACCAGGATTCATTAGTGAGCACAACAAAATTTGGTATGAAAGTGTAACAAAAAGGGAGGCAAATTTTTTAAATCTATTTTATAGGAAACAAAAACTTTTGTACATAATTTCTTCGATAACATTTTAAGAAAAAAGTCATTATTTATAATAGACCGAAAACAGTGGAACTGTCTATTTGCAAATGAAGCCAAAACAGTTGAAATAAATTAGTGTTTTTTTTTTTTTAATTTATTGTTTTCATTCTTTAGTTCCATCAACAAAACAAAAATTAGTTCGCGGAAGATAGCACATTATCTTCTTTTATTGATGTAATTGTAATTTAGAGTTTTCATTTTTCAGTAAATTGAAAAAATATGTGATCTAAATGAAAGTTTTGAATGAAGTTTTCTTTCATTTGAAGTTATATTTTCAAAGATTTTAATTTTAATTAATTTGGCTATTCATGAAAAAAAATTGTAAATGTAACAAATGATGTAATTAAAAAAAAAAAAAAAAAAAAAAAAAAAACTGTTTACAACTGCTTTTTATTGTATTTTAGTTCCCATGACGTAGAAATTAGTAAAATTAAGGATTAAGGCAAGTTATAGAGGGAGTGAAAATGAGAAAAGTCCCAGCTTTGTTTACCATAGAATTGAAAATTTTTTGCTGGCCATTGGAACCAGATTGGGGGCGTACAATTCCATATCTCTCCTCACCAGAAGCTGCCTTTCGAGGCAAAAAACCACCAAACCTATCATTTTTCACCTCCAGTATTTTTGTGCTTTTTTAACACTTAAAACATGGACCATGGAGGCGAAAGATGTAATAATCAGAGGGTGCCAGGTCTGGGTTGAGAAAAAAGTTCAAAATTGCAAATATACCATTACTAAGGACGTTTGATGTGACGTGAGATAGAGAATCTGGAAAGTGAGCATTATTCAAGACTGCTCCGTCCTTGGATTAAGGAAGAAAGCGGTTCCTCATTCCAGAATCAAAACTTTGTTGACGACTTATTACCCTTCTGTCATGAACGCCTCCTGATAATATCCACCAATACTCATCATTAGCCATCGGATTATGTGCAATATCAAAATGTTCAAATTTGCTGGTAAAAATGCTCTAAAATATCGATAAATGCGCAATAAACGAAAAGTGAACGACTTCATTCTCCAACATTTGCCATTAATAAACTCATTGCTGGAATCCACGATTAGGAGCACTGTACACATATTCTTATACATACCGAATGCCAGATTGTATGTATTTACACAAGTAAAGTAGTGCTTCCGTTGTGTACAGCATTGTGAGCCTCAAAATCTGTCTATAGTTAACACATGTGTCGCTAGATCGCAGATGCAGCCAAATGAAGTTTCTGACAAAAGGTTAGTTGCGCTACCTGCGTGTAATAGTACAACCTGTCGCTAGATATCAGCACAGAGCAGTGTTTAGCGGGCTTATACATACTGCCCTTTAGCCCAAAGGGGATTTTACCGCCCTAAACATTATTCTCATATATCTCGATCTCGAGCCCTGGTTCTCAGCCTCTTCAAATCATCCTTTCTCTGCTAGCTCTTTTTTTTTCATTTTTTAGTGAGCACGTCTCTTTCATCTCACTATATTGGGCTATCTGTTTTCGGGTAGTCGTTCTACTTGGTCAATCCAGCCATTTAATAGGACGTACTCTGTCTTCTTAATTCATGAACTCGTCTAATACTTTATTAGATCTTATGTGCTGCACCTTTTCAAAAAACTTGTAATCTCTTATGAGAATTTTCCTCTATCGAACTTAGTGCTTACCAGTCTGCTGTACAGAATAGATGACGCAATTCGTAAGTAAGTCATCTCTTGCCGCTTCGGTTTCATTGTCAAGTGCGGCTTTGCTATGAGATTTTTCACCTATTCGAGATTTTGCTAAATATGATTCAAACGATTTTCTCTAAACCCCTTGTACTTTCACGCGCAAATTTAATTATTGCAGTAAGAGAAAGCAGTGTGAGCGTTCACACCAGATGTTTTGGAGGTGGGAGTATTCTGGCAAATTGCTTTGATTTTGTGTGATATAAATACATCCTTTGTCACTAAACTGTCACAGATTTGCACCAAAAGAATTTTAGAAATATACTAATCGTTCAGTTTATCTCACCTGTGTATCCAAACAGCTATTCAACGATTCCCAAAGTGTGTTTGTCCTCTATAATCTTTCGGGTATATTTTTCCTTTTTATTTAAAAAAAGAAGAAGAAAAATTGAGTTTTGGAGATGGTGTAGAATTTCAGGTCTGTTAAGAAGTAGAAAACAGTTAGGATGATTGGATTGTTCACTTGGTATACACAATGAACACTTGGTTACAAAGTATCCTGGCTAATTTGTGGCGGGGGCGGAAGTTTGACGTATCGCAGAGATTGCTCTGAGAAAGTATTTGCCACACACCTGGAGTTTGTCTATTCAGCCTGCACCGCAGGGCGCCTCGTGCGGCTTGCATTGCTCGGCCATCTGATTGGCTGCGGCCCCACATCCAAAATACAATTTTCCCTTTCCCAACACGTTTTTGTTATTCAATCAGTCCCACCACATTACTCCTCGAAATATCATTAAATTCCAATAATCTAATCCTATTTTTCATTTTGAAGTTTATGAATCCTAATTCTTTGTGTTTTCTGCTGATTTAATAACAATTTTTAGTCGTTAATTGAGAAGTGGAATACTT
This sequence comes from Rhodnius prolixus, assembly GCF_049639745.1. Classification (NCBI taxonomy): domain Eukaryota; kingdom Metazoa; phylum Arthropoda; class Insecta; order Hemiptera; family Reduviidae; genus Rhodnius; species Rhodnius prolixus. The sequence continues at coordinate 14,957,569 of NW_027411625.1, read as the reverse complement.
TTTTAATCGGCAAGTTAATTTACATTTTTGTCTCTGGCTATCAGATACGTGTCATGCGCAAACAAGGCCCATTTTCCTTGTACAATTTTTGGTAAATGAGTCGTAACTTTTTCGCTAGTATAATCTAACGGTCCTAGATTAATCTGCAGCGTGCTAGTAGATTACAGCGTTACGCTGAACATCAGTTGGTCATGTTTATTTTAATGTTATTTAGTGATTAGATTGTCGTTGGACTGGATTAGATTATTTAATGTTGCCTATTAGCTGGCCAGAAGGGAGTAGCTGGGATCAAAGAGTTTTCTGTCCGCGTTATGGAATAAAAATAACGCCGGACGCCCTGCGGTGATCTCGTCGACTGCCGGCAATCGATTTCCCTCAGCTCTCATCAACTCTTTGTACTTCTTGCGCAAATAGAAATTAAAAGATTTAGCTTTGTAGGCTCTTAAACGAATTTTTTATATCATTTCCTAATTATAGCTGAGCTCGTTCAAGTTTTAATTTCTCACTGGGATCTTCTTAGCGCTGAGTCGCTTCCCTTGTGCCCGCTGCAAAATAAATTACTTATCAACCGATCCAGCTGAAAATACATTAATTTCTAATTTACTCATTAACTCAACGAGTTCCTTAATAATTACCACAAAACGAAATATGGTGTGAACTCTCATATTATGCGTTTCCATTACCGCAAATTATTTAATTTAGATTTTCTCGCTAATTTAAAATTTGCACTGGGTTTTTCGCACCAGGTAGGCAGACATTAAATACATTAGATTGAGCATTTTCCTATAGTCGTTGTATTGACAATCGAAAGTGCATACAGTTGTTGAATGGAGAAAATTGGACCTCGCTTTTCCCTTACCTTTACAAAGCCTGGACCTACAGAGAACTCCTTGTTTCCGAATTTAACTTTAACTAAAAGTTTAGCTTGTCCTCCCCGCTGGTACTAGCTTCAACTTTGGGTTCTTTCTGTAAGAATATTTGTTTTAGAGAATTTGCTATCAGAACTGTCCATATAGTGACGTAAAATAATTTCTTGTAATAGTTGTTAGCATTTTATTATTATAGGTTTTTTCTTTGTTCATTTTACCCATTGCTGTTTGGTAATAAGTCAAATCTTTATTTTGATAAGAATATATATACTTATGTAATTAATGCATGTGTTAAGTATGTAATAATGAAAGTTCAGCTGTAGTCATCTCATTTTATTCATTCATTCAGACATTAAAACAAGCAGTTTGTAGCTCATATCTTCCCAAAGTTAGATGAGATCTTCACCGCTACGGGCGAAGAGAAGGAGATCTCAGTTATATAATAATGAAAGGCCCTCACTGCACAAGGGAATAGAGGGAAACGCTCCATACTCTATACTCTATTCGTATACTAGCATACTAGAGAGGCATCCTTTCGGTACAAGTTACAATCACGAGTTCAAAAAAAAATAAGGGAGAGTCGAGAAGTTGTCGTTTTTTATCTATTTTAATTTTAGGGGCGTCAACATCTGAGGTCATTGGCGCCCGGAGTTCTTTTTAGTTCACTGCCGGCTTCTGGACAGCGTTTTCTCGTTACAGGCCACTTGACCGGATAGTGAGCTTTAAGAAGCTCCTAGAAAGACTAAATCCATAGGGCTGGAAGCTGGATCTCCACGTGAGAATCCAGCAGGCTAACCACTCAGCCGATCCCCTCCCTCTTTTGCTTACTAATTAACAGAAGGAAGGTATGTAATCGTGCACATTTCTGATTTTGAATTTTCACCAAACATATAATTTTTGGACGGAGTCCAAAAAAAAGAAGGTTTTTACAAATTGGTTTGTGTTAGTGTGAGTGTACCCACCGTAACTTGAAAACGAAAAATTGCAGATAGTCCTAGTTTGATATTTAGTATAGATGCCAACAGAGGATTCCACAATTCCACCAACAGAGGATTCCACAATTAAGTTAAGAAAGAAATCTGTTCATCAGAAGTACCACTTTCCTGGAAATTGTTCAGTTTTTTAGGATTTTATAAAACACGGCTTCAATGACTTCTTTTTAAACTTTGTGTACTGCGTACATTTAGATGTGTATGAAGCATTTGTTCTAGGAAATTAGATTGAGCGCACCTCTGAGTCAGAGGTACATTCCTTCTTAAGTGGTGACGAGAATATTAAACATGGAATTCGTGTGAGAACTTTGAGAATAGCAGTAAGAGAAAATCCTTTTCGAGTCTAGTAAACCAGAGTACCCTCAGAATGAGAACTCCATTTCCGCTAGAAACTCAAATGAGTTGGAAACAATTTTCACTTTCAATTTTCTAATTTGCAAGAAAAAGTAAAAATGAAGAAATGTTTAGTTAAATGGAAAATAAATTTGAAACTTATTCAATGTTGAGCATTGAAAGAAAAGAAAAAAGTAAGTTTGTGTAGTAAGTTTCGAAATTAGTTTAGTGAGATTAGTGATGAAAGGCGGTGGGTATTGTATGACGGATTAGCTACAGACCCAAACAGAACATAATATATGGAGCTGTTTGTTTACATTGGACGGTCAGCTGTCGGGTATCCACCTCTCAAAACGGATTATACTTCAGCAAGTCCAACTGAGTATGCAGTTCGTTATTGTAAGGCTGGCAAATGTATTCTTTTTCTAAGTAAAAAGGTCCTTTTTTCCTTTTCTTCGGGTCGTGTTTGGGAAAGTTCTTACAATCCTGGCGAACTTACAACAGTTGTTACCTGTATTCTAACACAAGACTACAAACATTGTAACTTAATAAGGTAAATTATCTTATACAAGCCGAGTTTACCTGAAGATATTAGTTTGGTACAGGGTACCCGACAGAAATTGCACGCGACACTCTTCTCTTATCCCCTTGTTGAGACAAGATGTCTACTTTCTCTCCTCAAAGAAGTACCTGAGTGCCTTTCTCTAGATCTAAGGCAGCGGTTTCCAAGTGTGTTCTGAGAACCGTAAGTCCAGTTGTTGTATTCCATAGCTAATATAATTTTGTGTCCTATGGCGTTTCCACAACGAAATATGAAGTACTTCATGTGAGCAAATTAACCGTTTAGGAAAACTTAGCAAAAAAATTGCCAAGCGATTTAAACTATCAATTTTAGCAGCGTATTTTCTTATTGTCAACTTTTTTTTTTTATTCAAATCTAATTTATTTAGAAGCCACCTTTGTTTGGAAACCAGTTGTAGACAAACAGCACCTATGCAATTTTTACATGGTTTAGAAATTCTAGTTAACATGATTTATTCTTGCCTATTCTCTTCATTCAACAAGAAACAAGAGTTACACGTAATAAGAGCCATGCTAGAAAGCGATATTTGTTCAAAGATCGTGAACGAAGTCAGATAGATGGCTGCCCTCAACCTATCTGTATTTTTAGCTTCTGATGCTTTAAATAACAACCATTTCACTACATTAAGCTATTAACTAACCATTTTTTCACAGAACACAAGAGGTAGATCCACGGAACATTTCGGCGGAAATTACGGCGAGGTTTTACGTCCAGCATAATGTTGTGCCAATTTAAAATTTAGCTCAAATTTCTATTTTGCAGAATATCATAAGAAACTCTGTAAGTTACTTCCAAGACAACTAAACAGCGGATAGGGATCGAAATATTCTTAAAGCAAAGAGTTTGGTTGCAAATACGACATTTTACTTTAATTTAATAAGTAAAATGCCCCGTAGGGGGGAGTGGACTAGCCACTTCTTCAGGGAGCTTGGCGTCCCTGCGGGTATCCCAGTCTAACAACACTTCAACACTCACACTAACACCCCAAACACTCACACACTACACCTAGGACCTGCAGAGGTAGTTGATGTGTGCAGCTACTTGGGTTTAGCAAACCCACAGGCAAACTCGAGCTCCCCACCACACATCTCACTCACACCTTCACACTCACACTATACAGACGATCACACACACTGCACGAACAAGGACACGCACTCGTCGAGAGTCAGAGTATAAATATCTCTCCCTCGCGTGCCGTGGCGAGGCTTTGGGGCTAGGGTGGAAAAGAGGATCCTGGGCATTGAGGGAGACGTTGACCTGCGGGCTTCTTATCCCAACACATGTCTTTGGCCTCGGCTTCACCCGAGAGCTCCACCTGGAGGATACCCCTACTTCAGGAAATCGGCTAGGGAACACTGTCTCAGACAGGTTCCTAGGGGTAGGAAGGGGGTCACGGGGGCACGGGTCGGTACCTGGTACCGGAACGTTGTCTTCCGTGGCACCTGACTATATCAAGGTTTGATGGTCCACCCGGACAGTAACCGGGTCCATTTGAGCGTCCGTGGAGGCGGGCCCACGAACCTTGATGAATCCCTTTTGATTACTATGGCTAATCAAATCAACCCCCTAGGGCTCAGCCCACCTATTTTCCCTATCCAAACCTCCAATCCCACTCCCTCCCCAAATAACCCTCTCCCTTTACCTCTCCTATTCCCGAACCAGCAACCTTCTAATAATACTTTCCCCACTTCCCATCCTTCTCAATCCCAACCAACAACAGTCAAAACAAGGCAACGACAAGGCGAGGACATGGACATTTCTACTGGAATTACGGAATCTGGTTTGCAGTTCACCCTGCAACCATTTGGCCCCTCTTCCCCGCCAAGGAAGAAAGCCAAGGGCGGCAACAAGCAGGTAAGCAAGAGTCAGGTAGGTTATAAATTCATAGATCTCGAAGAGGACAACTGGGGAAGATTCTTTGTAGTTAAAAAGAAGGAGGGTACTTTTTCAAACGAGTGTTCGTTTAAGCTAAATAAATTTATAAAGAGTATTGTGGGCAAGACCAAAAGTGTAAAAAAACTCGGTGATGGTTCTATCTGTATAGAAGCTGAGAACCGTATACAAGCAGCAGCAATCTTAACATTGCAAAAATATATGGATGCTGAACTTGAGGCTGGTCCTCACAAACGGTTAAATAGTTCACAGGGAGTAATTACATGCAGGGATTTTTTAAATAGCACAATAGAAGATATAAAAGAGGGTTTGGCAGATGAAGGAGTAGTAGAGGTGAGGAGGATCAAGAGAAGGCAAGATGGGTCCTTAGTGGACACCGCTTCTCTTGTCCTCACCTTCGATCGACCTAAACCGCCACAATCAATAAATGCAGCATTTTATAAACTGAAGGTGCGCCCGTACATACCATCTCCAATGAGATGTTATAAGTGTCAAAAATTCGGGCACACCTCAACGCGTTGCAAGGCTCCAGAAGCGGTGTGCACATGTGGAAAGCCCATGCATGATGGTGAGTGCACACCCCCAATAACCTGCATAAACTGTGGCGGGGAACACTCTGCCAGATCCTCTGGGTGTCCTACATTAGTAAAAGAAAAGGAAATCCAAAAAGTTAAGACATTGCAGCAGTTGCCCTACCATGAGGCTAGGGCAATAGTAGAAAGTAACGCTTATGCTTCGAGTGCAATAACTTTTGCGGAAAAATTGAGGACACCCATACCAGTGGCACACTCTAAAAACTCCGCCCAAATTCAAGGGCACTTAATAAAAGGCCCCTCCCCTGCCTTAAAGGGGACAATTGTAAAAGTGGGAGAAATCCCACCATTACCCACCTCCCCTGCTTTAAGGGGAGTAGTCCCAAAGGTGGGTTCGACCCCACCATCAAAACTAAGCTCCCCTCAGGGGGAGACAGTAGCTTCAGGGCTACTTCCAACTGCTCCCACTACTAGTGGGGGCGCCATAAAGGTGGGGTTAACCCCACCTCAAAATGTAACCGCCTCCAAAGGGGAGTGGAAAGTGGTCAGTCCACCTAAACGCTCCCTGAGGCGGAAAGTAAAGACGATTCTGTCACCCCCCTACCCTACTAGGACTAGGGGGAAAAAATCATTAATGGAAGGACAAACGTCCTCCAAATCCAATGTTCGCTCCCCCAGGAAGCAGTGGCTTCTTATGGGGACGGACATTGAAGCATCAGAATCGGAGGGGGGAAATGCCTCTGACAATCCTCCCAGACGAAGAAAAAAGGGTTGGCCTAAAGGCAAACCCAAGGATAAGTGTGCCACTGAGTAAATGTATTGTAGAGTTAAACCAAATCACAGCATCCATGTATTTTAGCAGCTATTTCCATACACTGAGTTTATTTTATACCATAATGAATTGTAGGTTACCTTTACTTAATATTTTAAATGTATTAGATATTAAAAAGATCCTGCCAGGTTTAATATTGGGAAAAAATCATAATGTTTGAGTCAATTATACAATGGAATCTGCGGGGCTATACTAGTAATAAAGAAGGACTACGCCGAATGGTGGCGGAATATCGTCCTTTTGGGTTGTGCCTCCAGGAAACGAAGCTCCGCCCTGGTCATATCATTCACATACCTGGGTACAAAATATACAGTCATGAGGTACAACCTGCCCCAGGTGGGAGGGCGCACGGTGGTGTAGTCGTCTGTGTACGGGATAATATCCCTAGCAGGCGGCTCAACCTACAAACTAATATACAAGCTGTTGCCGTGCGTCTAGCTACACCACTACAGATCACGTTAGTTAGCATATATCTGCCAGACATCTATTGGCGTAGAAGTGATCTGGAGAACCTGCTCTCGCAGCTCCCTGCGCCGGTGTTGTTGATGGGGGATTTCAACTGTCACAACACCTGGTGGGGGTCAGCCAGGACTGATGCTCGAGGCAGAGCTCTTGAGGAGATCATAGATAATAGCAACTTGATGCTCCTCAATAGTGGTGAAGCAACACACTTCAATGCACACTCGGGAGGCTTTAGTGCGATTGACCTGAGTGTTGCAACTCCCACCATAGCAGTACGTCTAGAATGGACCACACTAGACCATTTATATAATAGCGACCATTTCCCAATCTTAGTGTCGAGCTCCATCTCCAGATCCGACTTTGTAATTCCACGGAGATACGACATCAACAAGGCAAATTGGCCTGCTTATTCCGCCAGAGTGGTTATACCACCCCCTACAGGAAATACCACTCTGGATAGCGAGCTGTTTATCAAGGCCCTGGAAGAGGCATCTGGTGGTTCCATTCCGAGAGCTGGCGGGAGAGTCCCACGAACCCCCGTCCCATGGTGGACCCCAGAAGGTAAAAGCGCCATAGCAGCTACAAAGCAGGCCTTAAATAGATTCAAGAGGTATCCGACGGATGAAAATCTAATAAATTTTAAAAGACTGAGAGCCAGAGAGAGACGTATAATCAATGAATCAAAAAGGGCAAGTCTCACCTCCTACGTGTCGAAGATTTCCACGTCAACGAGTTTGAAGGAGGTGTGGAGCAAAATAAAGACTCTCTCTGGCGGACGCAAAACCCCGTCGATACCAATATTAAAAGTCAATGATGTCGTCGTTACCGAGCCGCGAGAGGTAGCTGAGTCCTTAGCTGGTTACTTTGCTCAAGTTTCCAGCTCACAAAATTACTCGGCAGAATTCCTCCGGCGAAAAGGTAACGTGGAGCAACAGCCACTCGAATTTGAAACCGCTATCAGTGAAACTTATAATGAACCGCTGACCATTCATGAATTAGAAAATACTTTAAAGAAATGTAGAGATTCCGCTCCAGGTGTGGACGGAATCCCATATGCTATGATTCAAAATTTGAATGGAACTGAGAAAGAAGGCCTTCTCCGGTTATATAATACCATATGGGAGACCGGCCAATATCCTGATGGTTGGCGGGAAGCAATTGTCATACCGATCCCTAAAGAAGGAAAAGACCCCAGCGATCCCTCCAGTTACAGACCCATTTCGTTGACCACATGCTTGAGTAAGGTCCTCGAATCTATAATCAATTATAGATTAGTCTACGTATTAGAAACTAGAGGACTTTACAGCCAGCATCAAGCGGGATTTCGCAGACATCGTTCCACGTTGGATCAAGTGAGCCACCTGGAGGTATATGTGCAAAATGCATTTATGCGTAGAGAGCACGTGCTGGCCGTGTTTTTTGACCTCGAGAAGGCTTATGATACAGCGTGGAGGCATGCGATTCTGCGGAAGTGTCACGAATGGGGTTTGAGAGGGAAATTACCAAAATTCCTTCATGGTTTTTTGGAGTCACGAAGGTTTCGAGTTCGTCTGGGGTCAGTGCTCTCAGACCAGTATCATCTGGAAAATGGAATACCACAGGGCTCGGTACTAAGTGTCACACTCTTCACGATAGCGGTCAACTGCTTAGCCGAAGTAGTAGGAGATCCCCTAAAGATATCACTGTATGTTGATGACCTCGCCATTTATTTAGCTGGCAGGGACTTACACGAGGTCAATGTACTCCTACAGCAGGCGATAGATAGAGTGGCTGATGAGGCCAATAGGAACGGGTTTAAGTTCTCTAGAACTAAAACGGTGTGCCTACACTTTTGTCGATTAAGACATGAGCATAATGCTCCAACGCTATACTTGGAAGGCACACCCATTCAGTACAAACCCAACGTTCGTTTCCTGGGCCTCATTTTCGATACTAAGTTATCCTGGCAGGATCACATAGACTACACTAGCAAAAAATCAAGGAGAACCCTCGACATAATAAAATTTTTAGGAAGCTATAAGTGGGGGATGGAAAGGGAAATTTTAAAACGTATTTTCACTACGCTCACCCGTCCAAAATTAGAATATGGAGCCCCGGTTTATAGCTCTGCGCGCAAGTCTCGCCTGAAATTACTAGATAGAATTTATAATGAAGGAATTAGATTATTTACAGGCGCCTTCCGAACCAGTCCGTTACAAAGCCTCTACGTAGAGTCAGGGATGTTGCCACCCCAGCTCAGGAGAGAACAACTCACCCTGGCCTACGCAGCTGGAATATGGGGGAAACGGTCTCATACCTTGTACCCCGCCATATTCGAGAGCCCACATGATATGGAATTTCGACACCAACGCACGCGGACGAGGCCCCTCGGGGTCCGGGCAAAGGAAATTTTAGCAGCGGAGGGCATCGAGTTAGGGGAGGTTATGAATTGGGGTTTTGCTCCTGACCCTCCCTGGCTATTGCCCTCTGCACATGTCCGCATGGACTTGGCAATCCACAAAAAAGAAGAAACTCCCCCCGTTGTCTATAGACAAAAGTTATTAGAAATGATGAATTTTTACTATGATTCCCGACCTGTCTTTACGGACGGGTCGAAGATGGGCAACGGTGTGGGTAGCGCTGTGTACACAGAGGGAGTTACCCTTAATTGGACACTCCCTCATTATGCATCGGTGTACACGGCCGAGTTATATGCTATATGCCAGGCCCTAAAGCTAATAATTGACAAAAATTACAATAAAGCGTTGGTGTTAACTGACTCACTAAGTGCAGTCATGGCTCTCCGGGATAAGTTCTCGACGGACCCATTGGTCTTCAAAATTCTCCATTGTTTATCTGAGTTGCGTTCACGTGGTCAAAGGGTGACGTTCGCTTGGGTCCCGGGCCACATTGGTGTGTCCGGTAATGAACGAGCGGACGAGGCGGCCAAACGCGCCGCCTCTACAACTACTGATGTAGTCATCCCTGTGCGTCCCACTGACCTAAAATTATATATAAAACTTATAATGAGAAGTAAATGGCAAGGGCAGTGGGACCGCACAAACGAAAAATTAAAAGAAATAAAACCACGTGTTCTGAATGCTACAGTCGAGAACTACCCGCGGCACGAATCTGTGATTTTGACCAGGCTAAGGATTGGACATACACGTCTGACACATGGGTACCTCCTCATTGCCGAAAGAAGGCCGAGGTGCCCGCGATGCCGAGAAAGGTTGTCAGTGTCGCACGTGTTGGAAGGGTGTCAGGCACTGCGTAGCCAAAGAGAAAGAGCAGGCCTGCCACATGACAAGCGCGCTATTCTTGAAGAGGGTTCTCCTTACATAAGGAGGCTATTTACATATTTAAAGGATATTCATTTATATAGCAAAATCTAGGTTAAGAATTAGGTTAGTTTATAGTTTAGTTCTTTTAAAGGGGAAAGGAATATCGAGTACTTTCCCCTTGTGGTGCGATTGTATTTATTAGCGTGAATGTATTTATTAGCGTGAATGTATTTATTAGCTTGAATGTATTTATTAGCGTGAATGTATTTATCGGCGAGAATGTATTTATTGGCGTGAATGTATTTATTAGTGTGAATGTATTTATTGGCATGAATGTATTTATTGGCATGAATGTATTTATTGACATGAATGTTTAGGATAGATCACAGTACGGGGTTGAAAGAAATTTTATAAAAGTATTTCAACCCCTCTAGGTTAATTTTTAGACTAAGTTTATTTTAGAATGTGCAGGAAAATTTGTTAAAAGTACTGCACATTATCATAGTTCTAAGGAAATAGCCTCCTTATGGTAGACTAGGTTTAGTAATTAGTTACATGTGTTAATAGAACACTTTTGGTCTTGCTTTAATATCTTTAGTTTGTGTAGATAAGGGAAGGCACGAATATATCCCACTCTCCCCCTCGTCGACTGGATCGATGGTCAAGAGGGGATGGGTGGGATATATACTCCAACATACCTGGGCTCCACCCTACCTTGCTCTGCAAGGTGCAGTATGTGGAAGCCCGAAGGTGACGCGTGCCGACCCAGCTCGAGTGGATAAAAGAAAAGAGGAAAAAAACGATTAGGGGCGCTAATGACCTCAGCAGTCGATGCGCCAAAAAAAAAAAAAAAAAAAAAAAAAAAAAAAAAAAAAAAAAAAAAAAAAAAAAAAAAAAAATAAGTAAAATGGGTGAAGGTACATAGACGGTTGATGTGTTCACAAACTCCAGTGAAACGGAACAGGTTGTACTTTGGTAAATCTAATTTCCGTTACTATTAGCCAGAACGGAACATTCTAAACCCCTTTAGAAAAAGTAAAGCCGGAGATTTACACTAGACTTATTATTAAGACGAATTGGAAATTGTTTACAGTTCTGCCAAAATAAGGAAACGAGTTGGAATTATTGGGAAAATGGAATTGCGTGATTATTGAAAACAACAAATCGGGGCGGAAGCTGCCGAAATACAATTACCTTTCTTGGTGTCATTAATTGCTTTCAATCTTTAGTCTACTGGCAACAACATTAATGACTACAACTGGCAATTTAAATCAAAATAATTGCTGCAATAATAATGGAGTGCGTAAAAACTAATCCGCCCACTCTTACTGCAAACCTCGAGATTTTATCCCTTTTTTTTTTAAAGCTGTATTTTAAAACATATTTGAATAAGATTTTAATTTTATCGCCTTAGAATCCCCTAAAAACAAATTTTACTATAAAAGTTATCCAAAAAAAAAACAAACTCGTAGATCTACTTTTATGTGGTTAGTATGAAGTCTATGGAAAATCGGAGGCATTTTCGAAATACACAGAAAATTTAAAGAATCTAATCTGTTTAGTGGTACTTACGGTATTGCAATTTCCTTAAAACGCAGACTTTCAGCAGAAACATTTAATTGTCTGATAATTTAGAATATACGGATGGTATGGTGGTACATTATACCAAAAGGGCATGGTAGAGGCAAGCCTAACCTGCTTCTCCTTCCCCAACAGCGTTCTTAATCGATTTTTGTGAAAAAAGCTTTCAATAAAATTGTAGATCGATCATAGGTTCTCAAAGTGGACAATGAAACACTTCAGGGAGGCAATGAACGGTTTCAAACTGACTAAAAGCGTTGAAAAGCTGTAAAAAAACAAAACTGAAACCTTCCGTAGCTGTAAACCCTAGTGAACGCCTTAACTGATCATTACAGCGTGCCATTAAAGCGGTCAAAGGAATCAAAAGCAATTCCGTTAATTGTCATAATTCAAGAGTTTGTTGCTTCCCAATGAAGTCCGTTGGCTGACTAAAAGTTCCTATTTGAATCTTCGATTCGGAGCAAGAGTTCTCAGCTCTCAGGTCATGCTTTTCGAGTTTGATTGATTGACTAAAAAAAAATGGCAGCTTATTTAACAAATGAAATAAGTGAGCATCTTCAAGTTGAAGAAATGAGCAACAAACTCTTTCGGATTATTCCTGTTAAGTATTTATTAAAATGTAGCACCTGCCTTTTTTGAAAAGGGGAATGCGTAGTTAGAATGAAAAAGCTGAAAAAGCAAATCAATAAAATTGCACTTTCTGTTGGCTAATTTTGTCTGAAAGCTTATTGTCGGGTCCGACCCTGAAATCAAATTTGAACTTTCTTTGATTTTTCGTATTTTGGTTATTTTGACTCACAGAAAAACAAACTTGTACCCATACAGACAAATATGTAAAAACTGCTTTTTATTTGGACTCAGATGAGCTCAACAGGAATGTTTTTGGGTGAAAAGTTGAGATGACACAAACTTATCTAGTATAGTCAAAGAATTTAAAAATGATGTACATCTTCTATTTCGTAACAATTGTACAATGAACAAATACTTGAATAATTTAAATACCTAAATTTATAATAAATATAAAATTTAGAATGTACTGATACTATCTTAATGAGATACTTCGAACTAAGAGTTCAATTTCGGATATTCATGCCAAAACTGTTCATATTTTGGTGAATTTAATTAAATTCTATTTTAGAACTACGAGTAAAGACACCTTTTGTAAATGAAAGAACTTCTGCAGCTCTAGAACTGTTGAAAGACACACGAACTGTTGAACAAAACACGACAGTTCTAGCGCTAAAGATGATTTTTAATTTGTGATATTTGAGTTAAACATTACTCGATCACTCTCAAAATCAAGTAATTGCTAAGCAGATGTTTTCTTTTTTGTGGTATTTCCAAATAAGAAATGAAGCAATGTATAAGAAATGTATACCACATAGGCTGGATCAAACACAAGCTGAAATCAAGCAAAATAATCTTAGGTTTGTTAGAGAAACAGGGAGAGATTTGCAGTACTGATGGGACAAATAAGTTAAAACGCGGAAGCATTAGGTAATACTATTAGGCAGGGCGTTAGGTTTAAGGCAGGAGCTGGCTGGTAACAATGCGAGCTCGTGTTAAGGACTTAGACACTATTACGCGGTTCGCAGCTTCCCTAAACACTCTGTACCACTTACTACTATATTTTATACACCTTAATCCAACCTTTAAAACCATATTTCGCACGCTTACAAACAAGACCATGAGAAATGTTTAAGCAACGTTGAACAATTGAAGAATTGTTCCAGTAGAATGCGCTTACCATCTAAATTCTCAACTGTGTTTTTTATCACCAGTAGTTTGTAGATCCTGGAATGGATTTTGAATGCAATATTGTGTATAGGTGGATTAAACAAGGGCCCAAGTTTTAAATCCCCAACCATTTCCTTGTTTTTGATTGGCGACAAACGTAAGAGAACTTATTGCGATCGGGCCAAATTTTATATTTTGAGTTTACACAGAAAATATCCGTTCTCTGTGCCCCCAAAAAATTGTTTTTTTTTTTTTTTCAAAATTTGGGTATGTGGGGGTCTGGCTGAGCAGTGTTTGGTCAGCATAAATACAAATATTAAATGGTCACATTTGATATCCCCGTAGGTGGTTAGGTGCCGTCCATCAGACTCTATTACAGGATTTGGGCATAATAACCCAACTCGGAGACAATAATTTTTTTGTGAAAAAGCCAGTTACCCTGTTCAATATTAATAGAGGTTAAATATGTGCATCGATTGTAACATGATGAACCGCCATTAGATAGAGTCGTGTGAGGGTCACACCCGATTTTTTTTATTAATAAATAAGGTGAGATTTCCTCTTGCGTATTTGCAAATGTTATAAAGAACCCAGGTCATGCAAAGTGGGCCAGAAATCTCGTGGAGTGTACATAAGCATGACTAAGGGGGAAGTATGGTAATCGCATTAGGAAATAATAGCTCTGATATCATCGATGTGCAGGATGGCGGCCGATTCACTTCAGAACAGTTATACACTCTAATCCGATTTCACCTGCCAGTTACAATATAAAAAACAAACAAAAAACAGACGCTGTGAAGCTTCCGACCAATTTAAGTACGCTCGCATCCAACTCAATTGAAGTGCTTGCGTATGTAAAAATATTGCCATCGTATTTTATCAATTAATAAGCCAGGGTTAGCACATATTAAACAAAATGTGCAGTAAGAGCTCTGAGTTTTGAGAAAGATTGCCCAATTAGTGAAAGTCGGATGATCTTCACACGAGTTCCTCGATCTCTCAAAGTTCTCATTTATACAGTTTCTTGAAAATTCATCTTTCCGAAATAAATTTAACCCTTCGTTACTCTGAAGTTCCAGGACAAACGAAAAGTTGTCCCCTAATTCCCACTAAACTTTATGAAGAAATAACAGCATATAGTTACAGTTTGTAATAATAACTGCACAAGGGAATGTACTAGCGTAGTGGTAACACGGATTCCGTCGCGGTTATGCCGGGTTCGAATCCAGCTACTGGCACTCAGATTTGTTCTTTTCCTAGGAGCTCATTGTCCGATGATGAGACTTTGTCTTACATTGACAACTGTTCTTTTGGTTCGAATCCCATAAGATGAGGGAAATTTCAATTTAGTACACAATTGTTTTCGCTGGACTGATGATGAATTGGAAATAAGTTCGAAACGTTTATTTTGTAAAAGAAGACATTTTTTACGAAACCTCTTTGATAATTGAAAAAAACCGATGTAATTTCTGCGATTGAAAGTTTAGCGTTGAACTTATTAAATAAACAGGGGGATTATTTAATCAGAGGAGTACTCTTTGAAGCAACAGCATGATGGTACAGAGCTTGGAACATCTAGTCCGTGAAAGCAGGCTTGGAAAGAGCGGTATTTTGAGAAGCCAGTAGCAGGTGAATATTGTCCCATTAGAAGGGTAATTATCTCTAGGTCTGCTGATAAGTATGTGTACTCAACTATAATAAATTTTAACAGATAATGTAACTAAAGCCATTACTGCACATGTAATCTGTATTACATGCTTAGCTGACGGACCCATCAATAATTAGGTGTCCAACATTATCTGATCACTTTGTAAACATCACTCGACTAAATTAAATTCATTTATTCTGCACCTGATTTTGTTACACTATCTCTTACTGCTTCTTACAGGAATTACTGTGATCGAGCTGATTTTTCAAATTTTTTGAGAAACTCCTCGGCAATTGCAATTCTAATTGATAAATTACCATCTACCAATGATGAATTGTACTGAAGAAAATGATTAGTTATTCTTATCAAAGCCACTGGCATAAGAGCCTGCCTTAAATTACAAATCAGCTAACAAAATGTATCGTTAATCTACCTTGAATGGCTACTTCAAATTCACAAGTCGGATTTAAAATTAATAAAAATAATATTTTGTATATTTTAAATGTTCGCTATAATCCAATACTTGCGCCCTCCGATTCGAAGGCCTCAATGTCCGTCCCCATTTGCTGCTTTAGGGAGAGGACATTTCGGACGGAGGAAAATATGCTCCCCCGCGCCATTTACGAGTATTATGAAATGGAGTCGCAATTCCGGTGTCTAGGTTGTTCTCTTCCTCGGAGATTTCAACAGCGTACTGACCACCTTTCATCCCTCTTCGAGGTTTTTTCAAATTCTTTTTCTGGTTATATTATTTTTGGATAGTACCGGAAGTGGTAGAATTTGAGGTATGCGTTTGCCATATGAATTCATGGAGACAGATGTACCTGACTGTGGAAAGTTAGGGAAGCGTTACTTCTTTAAAAGGGTGGACAGGTTTGAGGTCAGGTTTTTAAGGCAGTAGGTATTATAAGAACAATATTCGTAGGGACTTGTAATTTTCGAAAGAGGGGGAAAGAATAGGAGTTAGTATGAAAGAAAGCTAAACGACCTGATACGGCACTCGAAAGGCTTGTCGAGTGGTTGAGGTCGGAACCCAGTTGTGTGGAGAGTTCGATTGATTGGAATAAAAAAAAAAAAGAGTTGAAGCTATTGGATAAGATAGAGCCGGGGAAGAATGGATTGTCCATTAGTGTGCGCTAAGATCTTACAATTGAGTGGGTGAAGCGGTAGCTGAAGGATGCTCGAAGCCCGAGAGAAGTGTACATGAAGCCGAGCCAGGGTGCATTTAGTGCTTCGCCACTAATCACAGATATTAGGCGGCCAACAATGAACTGGGCGCCTTTGTCACCCATTCTGGCGCAAATCCCCGCGCCGCCCAAACCACTTTAATTGTTAATTGTCCATCTCCTTAGTCTTCAATCTTTTACACTCCAGCCTGCTCCTTGATTTTTACACGTCGCCTTCTACTGCCTCTCCCCCGACCAACTTCCTGCTTGTCAACCAGCTACCACCCCCTTTTTGGGGAGGGGTTGCAGGAAACTGGCACACAATGGCAGCTGTATTGGGCCTGAAAGCCTCCTTTTTTTGCAAATACTATTTTCAAACCGCAGCTACCAAACAATGTAAGTACTTGGCCTGCATTACAGCGCTTAATCATTTTCACCGCGTAAATCATCAACTATTCACATTGTTCCAGTTGGAAAACTCACTCTGTTTTCAACACTCTCATTTCCATTCTCTTAGTTCTAGAAACCAATTTTATGCGGATCTAATTTTTAATAAATGTTTATTGCTATCAATATAAATGAAACAAAATCTCGTGCACACGACTATCTCTAACTGCTATTCTCTAACTGCTTCTAACTCACAAACTTTCTCCGAACATTTGTTCCATTTTAATGATCACCAACATTAAAGCCGTACAATACACTGGAATGTAACCTTATAGAGAAGCCTACTCTGACCAATAAGAAGCCTACAGAACAGCCGAGGAGCCATTTCGAGAAAATGAACGATCCACTGAATAAAGAGTTACTTCCGTTAGAAGACTTCTCTTCATAATCGATTTAAATAGAACATTTTGGCCCACTAACAGTGCCCAAGAGATAGGACCGTCCCTTGCAGTAAAAGGGAATCTAATCCACCCTCTCGCCCAGAAGTACTCAATCCAATTTTATGGAAAAAAATTCTGTAAGTTTGTATGTTTGTAATCTCTATGAGAAGTTTAAATGAAATGGTTGGAGCCGTTTCCACAAAACCTAAAGATAACTACAGGCTCTTCCGGCCAGCCGGTCAGTTTCTTCAAATCTGCAAATTTAGTTTCACATATGATCATTATTGTAGCATGACCTTGAAATAATAATCAGCAAGGGCACTTCAGAGGAATGGCTAAACAACCTTCCAGAAGTGCTCTTACTTAATTTGTTGGAAAAATATTTAAAGCAATTGAAGATTTATAGGTGTGTAATTGTACATAAAGCTTTAAGAAAATCTTTTGGCCGTTATTAAGGGAATGTTACTGGAAAACTGAATTTCCGTGAAGTAGAACTGTCAGTTTGCTGACCCACCCTAAACCTTATTAAGGTGTCGTCTGTTAGCATTTAAGCGCAATTTCTAATTTCAGCTTCTTTCGCTTTTTTGCTTTGAGTTATGGCGGATTTGGATGTGGACTGGCACACTCACCAATTTGTAAAAATTTCTTCTCCGGACGCAACGGACCTCCGAACGGATATTTCAGTGATAACCCAATATCCTAAATCTGCTCGATTACAATACTTACTCTCAAAACAAAAGAGTGAAAGAAGTAAAATGGAATCAGCTCATAGATAATAAAAAATAGTAACGCGTTTGTTAATTGCAGAGTTCGATCGATTACAAGAATATTTGATTAAATACAAGATAGATCGATGGGAGCACGTGCTCTCTTCGCAGACATGAACAAAATATATCCGTAGCCACCTTTTACTTCTGGGGCCGATCTTTCTCTGAACCGAAGATTGCCTATCTGATCAGTTGGAGGCGTCCCCACTGTTTCTAACTCAGCCAGACCAACATGTCTGTATTGTTTTCTTTGCTGCGTTCCGACTAGTTACTCCAATTGCGTATTCTCCATTCGTGCGTCTTTACTTCCGTCTCTGCTTACGCAGGAACTTTTGAGACGAAAGCCATATTCAACGAAATCGCTGTTATCTGCTCGTACCCAATAAAGGCGTTTTTTAACATCAGTACAAATTAGGTTGTTTTTCGTTTGGAAATCACCTTCTATGGAGTATAGATAACTGCCAGAATATTGCCATTTTAAATAATCAATTTGGCATTTGATAAAAAACTGGCATCCGGAATGCTACTCGTTTGTTAAAATAGAGCTGTTTCTTTCATAATCAACGAAGCAGACTTAATTTCAGCTATCACGGCAGGCTGTCTCAAAATACATGGTTTATAATAATGCTAATGAAACATAATTGCTTTGAGAATTTCAAGATATAAATGTGGGTTGTTTTGTAATTTTTATTTATTAAATCCATAATGGCGAAATATAATAAAAACTTCCAATGTTTCGCGAATTAAACCCCAAAGAGCGTTCTATCAATCGAACAAAGTAACTTTCCTTAACCTTGAGAAATTTTGTAAATGTTCGATGTTAGCACTGTCTACAATTGTAATCTTTAAGATGTTATTACTTAAAATTTTAATGATTGTCAGTTACCTCCTGAAAGTTGAAAGTCTTTATCACCTTTGTCTGATATCATCTCTACTTGTTCACCACAATATCTCTCATCTCTTTACAGCAGCTGATATTATTTAGAAATTTATCGGAACAACGAAAATATTATGGAATTTATTGTACGATTTTTGAATTAATTAATTGTCTGCATAAAATCCAAATCATTTGCTTGAGGAGCTTAAGACTCACTTAATTAGATTTGTAGACCGCTCCTGTTGGCTTCTAGTTCTTGCCCCGAGGCCTGTTGTTGGCCAGTCTTGTTTTGTTTCTTCCTGTCCTGAACGTGGGGCCATTCTTCATGAAGCGTGGATGAAGTCAGGTTTCCTTTCTGACTTCATGAAATTATTTGTATATGCACTATTGACATAAATCAGTACCTTGTTATTGATTTCGCGATCCAGTGTACTCTTTGATGCGAAGTAGGCACTAATTCAAATGCTGTCTGTTGTTATCTATCTCTTTCTTCTTCAACTATGTACTTGAGTGTGATCAGTAATTCTTCCAAACCACTCCAGGGTTTGCCCCCAAATTATCGTCCGGAGACATTGCCTCCGGAATATTCCAAGTGGCAGCTCTGGACCGGAACTTCTTTGTGAGTTCAGCCGCGATTTTAAACTCGCGATTAAGTTTACTTCAACACTTTTATTCCATTTTTAAAGTAGCACCACTGTGCACTGCGATCTTGTGCTCCCCTTTCTGACGCCAGGCAAAACTCTACTACACCTACTCCAGTCCTGATGACGAATAAATCACAGAATCTGAGAGGATTCCACTTGGTAAATACCCAGGTGTATGAATCTTCCTTGAATAATGGCATCGTATTCAGTTAGGATATAAATGGAATTTCCACCATCTTCTTACAGATTCTGCAAGTTCTAGACCCACTTCTTCAGGTGCCCTCTGAGTGGACAATGCCTCGTGAGGCAACTCGTCAGTTTGCGGAATTTATCCTTATTCAGGCCAAGGCTCACCTCAGATCTCGGTAATAGTACTCTTAACAGATGTCCCAGACCAGGAAGACGGTCCAGAGTCTGCCTCTACTGGTTTCTTCCTCCTTTACCATCGCCCATCCCTCAGAAGGATTCTAGCCTCATTAGTGGGGTTTGGGCCAACACTCGATTTACCTCCTACTATCTTACATCTTCTAAATGAAAACTTACCGTTTAAAAAATTAAGATAACCCTTACAGAACTGTCCTACCTGACAGTTCAATCATTAACCTTCTCGCGCAGCACCAGTATGGCCTAACTTATTGGCTTAAGCATGCTTTTTGAGTCACAGTAATACTCTTTATGAACTATTGCCTTTTTTATTTTAAACATTCCTGTATTTATGAAACCCTAAAACATTTTTAAGAAAATAAATTGTAAAGGTTTGTTCTTCTAGAAATTGTAAGTGCAGTTCATACACGTTAGCTACTTCATACACGAGAGAATGCTGTATGTATTTGTAATAATATTAATTTTTAAGAAAATATATTGAAATTTCTTGAAGATGCAAAAAAAAAAAAGAAAAACTGCAGAATTTATAAATTTTAGTTTATTTCTTAGAAATGATCTTTATTTACAAATAAATTATTGTAGTACGTTTGTTTATATTTATAATTGTTTATATTGTACAAATTTGTATTTATTTATAAATTCTAGCTTGTTCAATAATATACACAATAACTATTCATGTTAGTAATATACAATTTTATTTAAACCTATACAATATTCACAATCAGTTACATATAGCCCTAAGAGTTTCTCTGCTACTGCCCAAGACTGTGCTGCTACGATTGCAACCATTTCCACACCTGAGTCGCTGGTAAATGGCTTTTAAAGGAACCTTCTTTCTCTACCAGTAGAAGAAGGGGGTAACCGCGCAGATTTCGTTTTTCATAGTTCATCGGTATATCCGTATATCCGTTTGGAGGGCCACTAACTTCAAAAAATGGCTTTCACAAATTAGAGTGTTGACTTTTAGCTACCGCTTTCGACACTAATTGCACTCTGCACCAAATTCCGTATTTAAACTTTCTCCCTTCGTGTTCCGCAATGAATACCTACTTCAACTTCACCAGTAATAATCTTTATAACTGACATACGTACTTCTGTAGACGTAATAATCAAACTGGTTCCAAATATTATTTTATCCTTTTAAAACAAGCAAAAAGTTTCGCAATGAAAACCTGCCCCGATTAAAACCCAACCACACTAGCCAATCACTCCTGCGCAGTACTGCTCTTCAAGACGCTATCCACATCTCATTACCATGTTGGCGAGCCTACGGCTTCAAGAAGACTTTATTAAGACCTTTGAAGGACAGATCTTCATTTGGAATATGTATCAATATGTGTAAAGCTCTCGATGAGTCAGCACTTATGTGAATATAAAGGTTCAGTTATGAGACTACCGAAAATGGCTCCTAAAATTGTCTGTATTAATTGCATGTATGTAGAACTTTGATTTGTAACTTTTTTTTTTTTAAATCAATTGAAGGTTAATTCTGGGTGAGGGACGCATAGATTCCCTCAAGAGTAATTTTTCTATGATTTCCGGTGGCAGCAGTATGCTCACCAGATTCCTAATCTACAACTGCGCTTTTATATATAATTTACTCGTTTGCATTTAACTTGAAAAGGCTATAATGCATCGGACGCCGCTTCAGAAAACAAGGAGGCAAAGTGGCTCTCTTTCGTCATGGTCTGCTCAGGTCTAAGTAAAAAATAAATGGACTATACGAGTAAGTTAAGCCTAAGGGTTAGTGTAGCCATCAGACAGTTGGTAGTCCTGTCCAAGGACGCAGTGGCATATCTAGCATTTTAACCCAAGGCAAACAATTGAAACTTGGCACTATCGAAAGGAGACATACAAGATACGAACAAATATCTTGGACTAACCTTGACATCTGATTTGTCTTTGCAAAGAAAAAATTAGAAAATTTGCTACAAGTACAATAGTTTTAGTAAGTTGTTGCATAATAAAAACGTTGCCTTCTCTTCAAAACTAAAAATTTTAAATACGATTTCTAGATCTATTGCGATCTATGGCGCACAGATTGTCAGACCATGTCTGTCAAGTTGATGAAATGAATAAGGATTTATTTTGTATTTTATTCTGTTAAAGATTATTATTATTATGATACAATTGAATTCCTGCAAAACGCCATGATATTACGCTCCTGTTTGGATTCACCACAACTTACCGAAACAACGATGCACTAAACTGTATGCACCTTAATTTGATTATAATGTTCTTCTTCGTTCGCACAAAAGACCAACTGATCCCATCAGTAGCCCTAAATTATTTACAATATTTTTTGATATAATACTCTACATTTTACTTTTATTTAATTATCTTATAGAGCTTTATATATTTTTCAATAGAAATCAGTAAATACAGAAAGAACTTCTCTAAATCTAGGACAGCTAAGAAATGTATGAATACACTTTATAAAAGAGCTACGAATTGTATTCGCTATTTACAAATTCACATAGTTTATTTATTTTAATGTCTTTGATATAAGGCATTTTTTTAAATATACTTAATTATTCAATATTTACATTCAAATTCATCCCGTAAATTTTACGGGAATCTATTTTGTATGAATTTTGCATCTAGCGTGAGTGCACTCCTCTATTTCAACGCTGCAGTGATTGGCAAAATTTATTCATAGCGAATTCTTAAATATTTTGACTGAATTGACCATTGCCCGATTGACGACTGAATATTGACGGTCACTCTTTCTCTGACTGCTCGTGAGGTTTTTAGAAAATTACCAATGTGTTGTGTAGGTGGAAAAAGTTTTTCAAAGAAATAAAATAAAGTAGAAGTTGAACCTAAGATTTCTCGACCCGACTGCAATCAAAAGCCGCAGATGGGTATTTTGCAACTGACCCAGAATCGCAATACAGGAATGGAATCTAGTAATTAGGAAAGCATCGGATAAAATGCTTTTAACTAAAAAGAAACACCTAGAAAAATAAATGGGTTTTTGCTGAAACATAAAAGAAATAACTGCATCACCGAGAGCATTTCACGTTTCCCTAGTTCTAAATGGGGGAGTATTGCGCTAATAGCTGGCAATCCTTAAGACGGCATCCAGCTCCTGCATAGACCGTACAGCAAAGTGAGGCAAGCCTTTTAAGCTGGAAGGGAAACTAATATTTGAATTGAAGTGCTCGTTTAAAGGAATGTAATTTATAAACCCAGTTTGGATTTAAACTTGACTGTCAACTAAGAGAGCTTACTTTGGCTACCAAATCATGACTGAATTAAATGGAACAACAGTTGTGGGGAGGCAAAACTCTGCCAATTTATTACACAGAGCAAATTAAAACATTACAAATGTTTGCTAGCCCTTGATGGACTGGGGGCGAAGTGGGACACAAGCCAATTGCAACAATAGCTGAGGCTGTAACGGTCCCGGTGCCGAAGTCTGCCTTACTATTGGACATAACCTGTCAAAAGCAGTTCACTGGAGCTAATCGTTTTGCCAGAAAGGTCTTTGATGTGAACGGTAGCTATATTCTAGTAATTACCCCCAAGAGCCGACTGGGGAGTGGCGCTATGAATAGATATTTGTTATCTTCTCTGAAGAGTCCAACCTCCCTCTCGCACGGACCACAGTTTTAACCGAAATGAATTAAGTTTGGTCTTTATCGTACATGAAGCTCCCAGTGTATGCAACTTTTACAGGCAAATATCAAAACCAACTTAGAACACATTATTAACATGAGAAGTAAGTAATTTAATTTAAAAATGCTGGTGTGAACACACACACGATTTCTCTCTAAAAGAGCCTCAAGCTTTACTTTCAACTTCGAATTTTATCTGAACGTTCGTTGACTTCTTTGCAGAGCGCAATGAAAGAAAGTTTTCTGAGGAAGTGGTCACTTCCCAGACCCTCTCCATAACATCAATTTACATGATGAACTCTTCAAACAAGAGCGACGTTATTCTAATCTAAGACGAGCGAACAAAATAAATCATTCGTGTGATTCTTAGTTTAAGAGGTTTGTTAGAACAGCGACATTTTAATAAACTCATTAAAGTAATGCCTATTTTTTTTAAATCGGAGTTTACGGCCAATTAACTAAATAGATATCGCGGGCGGAGGCCACTAGAAAACGTACTTTACTGCTAAGTTCTCTTTATGAAACATTTAATTTAATCCAAGGCCTAGACCGGGAATCGAACCCACATTAGCTTTACGGCTCGCCTCTAACCGCTAGGCGCCTTAATTCTTAATATTAATTAGGAACAGTGAACTGGCACTCTGGAGAGTAGCCTAAAGTAGTTTTTAAATCCCCCAAAATAAACTATCATAAACAAAATTTCCCTTGAAAAAGATTCAAACTTGCAGTTTATAATAAAAGCAATGGAAGAGGCTTGCCAGTTACACAAAGAATTAGGAAAACAAAAACCTGACTGGTCCGCGTGAGCTCAATACTTGCACTTTTAGGTATGAGAGTGGGATTCAATGATTGCGATGGTTGCTTTGCATCAGGAGCTCAGCTGAGGAGATGCGAATAATCCTACAAACTGCATTTTTGAATAAAAATGAAATCTTCCGAAAAGTTTCTCCAAAAAATTCTTTCTTAGGCCATTGTGGAAAGTAAGCTTTTCATCGTTAATAAGAGTACTCCTTTGTGGTCTAAATTTAAAAGAAAATATCCATCGGCCGAAATAACTCAGTCTATTTGTGATGGAAATTCGATTTTGAAAGTTCACATTATCGCATTACAATGTCTTTCCTGGAATAAGGGTTGTTCACTGTATAGTTGGTCGTGCACTCACCATGCTAGGGATCAGTCTCCAATAAGACTAGTATTTTTTGCCATTATTTTTATATTTAATTTAACATTAGCGAAGTTATTCTAAAATAAACGGAATTGCGCTTTAATATTAACATCGTCATTAATTTTGTTTGGTTGAATGCTTTTTAAACTTTGCGGTGATCCCTACTCTTTGTTGGTTGAATTTGGATAGAAATACAGTGGGTCTTGATTCTGTCTGGGACTGAGCGGTGGACTGGTCGGAGACGGCACCCTCCTGGGGCCGAATAGAGGCGGCATCCCCGAAAGCATGTAGTGGGTGAGCAGTGTCTGCAGTGGGGGCGGTGCTGCACTCGGCCCCTTGCCCATCCACGGCAGACCTAGTACTCCAGGCGACATCCAAAGGTGCTCGCCCACCTCCATCCCATAACCTGTAACACATTTACTACAAGCTTCCAATTTGGCCCTAGCAAAAACCTTAAAAAAGGAGATAAAATCCAAAAATTAAAAAGTAGCCATTTCGCAAGTAAACCTAAACTAAAAACAAATTATATTTTTTGGGATCTCTTTCAGGACGGTGAAGCCATGCTAAGTTCCAATTCATACTACCCGGCAGGTGCTCGATGGTTAGAATCAGTGGTGCATTATCCAGGGCCAGAAATCATTGAAGCATAATGATGTTCGAGATTATATTGCACAGTCGCGAGGCAAAGTACTCTTGTCTTGTAACGAACTTTCCGAGCTACGAAATTAAGAATTCTCGATCAGCCTCGCAATCTATCTTCTTCAACTTCCTCCAAGACCAACCTTCTTGGTTATGAAGCAAGACGCAATCCTGGGCTTTTCATCCACTTTTGGCTAACGCACAGTTACATACGTCATTTTAACGCCAACCTTTACAGCTATAGACAAAATTGCATAGATTAGAAGACAAATCTACTCAATATTTGTTTACAGTGCAATTTTAATATTATTTGCGATGAATATAGCAAAATATGTACATATTTTCTAAAAAGTTTTTCGATGTAAAATTGTAAAAAATGTTCTATGTACTAACCCAAAATCTAATTCCTGGAGATGAACTAAATATAGTTCGAAACGTTGGCGTAAAGGTTTTTTATTTATAACTGACCGAAACTCAAGATTCCTCAGAAATAACATCCCTCAGATTTTGTTTGGATCAATCCACAATCCATCTGCTTCAAATAGTTGGCCTTTTCTTGAAAGGATTATGCCAGATTTTATACCATTGTACTATTGCTTACTATTTTAGTGTTTGTGGCCGTAATTATTAGTCACCGTTTACACGAGTCGAACCTCCGATATTCGTTTACAGTCTGCTCTGTTATTTGGGCAACTAGAGGAGTGGCTAATCAGTTCCATGAACAAGAGTTTAATTATCATAAAGGAATCATTTTACACAGAGTAGTGAACAGAGAGAACCCGAGTTATTAGCTGGCTTCCTTTAAATTTGTATCCCAAGAGGCTTCTTGCAGCTCATTCTGAGGTTAAGGGTAGAGTTGTTTGTCACAGAGAATCCGCAATCCGGCATTGAAAGTTAAATACAAAATAATAACAATGATAATCTCCGTCCCCTAGGGTATTCGATTATGCCAAACTATGTTAAAGGTTCCGCAGCAGACAGGCTAGACCTTCTCTTTAACTTGGGATGAGTAATTTGTTGCGAGAGGCTGGAGTCATTCTGGATTGGGTTTTTCATCTAGATAATTAGATAGGATCTTTCGCAGCGAGATTCGGTTGCTCCAGAATAGACACAAATAATACCTGTATGATAATATATCTACATAATTACCGGTGGGTGGGTCTGGCTGAGGGTATCCTGCAGGAGTCTCCCTCCCCAGCGCCTTCTCTCGCTTCCTCCACTTAGCGCGTCTGTTCTGAAACCAAACCTGTAACACCAATCTTTGCCATTATACCTTTGAAGAAACATTTAAATAAGTAAAACATGGTACGAGGATGTGTCAACAGTCTTTCTTTCGCATAGTTCTCAAGGGTTTGTAAAAGTTCGCTACCCCCTGGCTATCGATTCTTGCTTGAACTGGAAGGGAATTTCTACCCGGGCTGCTCAGGCCCGCTGCAAAACTGGTGGAGAAAGTGCTACGAGCCTAGAGAGGAACCAAGGTCCAGTGAGTCTTCTGCCTTTCAATTCAACACTTCTGACAGCAGGTTCGAACCAGATCTTCCCACCAGCAACAAAAAACATTCATGTAAATAATGAGTTTTAGTTGGAATTACTAAATTTAAAATAATTCGAGTGGTTCGAAGAAGAACAAAAATCTGAAGCATAGAAGTACTGAAGTGGTCTTATCAGGCTTTGATACCATTTGCTGTGGCGAATTAAGTCCTGGGTAAATAGAGATGCCTCTGGTAACTTTAGTAAAACCGTTCTTTAAAATCTGAGGGATTTTCTTTTCATCAAACGAATTACTATTTGCGGAGAAAAGTGAAACATTTTGTGAAGTGCTCTATTTTTTCGATGAGTGTTAACTTACTTAAATTAGATTCGATTCCGTTGGGTGGGCCAGTTAGCCTAGGCCTGCGTGACCCAAGAGTTATATAGCGGAGCCCACTACTTAGAGCACCTTCTCCAGTACAAACTGTTTGATAAAAATTGGGAGGCAGAAGAACCTCATAAAACCTTAAAGGTGTGCCGCTTCATGTTCTAACTAACCTTTCACACACTATCCTTCCAATACCCATGAAAGGCTTCCTCTGTCTGCAGGCTTTAAGTGGCCTGTCTGTCGAACAACCGGTATTGTTAGAATAATAACCCAATCGATTAGTGACGATGAACGTTCTCAGGTATGGAGTTTCCAAATTGCTACATTTTTTAGGCATTTCTCAGAGCTAAAAATGCGATCGGTGAGAGCTTAGCAGGTGCCTTGCTGGCCTAGACTGAGCTATCGTCTCATGGACGTTTTGTCCTAACTGATCCGGATGCCCAGACGAGAAAGATCTTGTTTTTGATACCAGTTCTCTAAAGGCTATGCACCTTTTTCTATTTGAAGAGATAAGATTAGGATGGTTCTTGGAAATCAGTAACCTTTTCCAGCTTTTAGTGCTAGTTTGCAAGTACCAACAAGTGTGTAAAATTACCAGCGGATAAGATATTGGTTTTATCTTAGTAAATAAATGTTTAAGAGCCATTTAACGTGTTAATTCTGTAGGAGGGCAGGAGGGGGCTGGGGGTCTAGTTAGCGCAGAAATCTGAATGATTTCAATAGTGTGCGGCGGATAAAATGTGGCGAGGCTCGTTGAGTAGGTATTTGGCCATGTGATTACGGCTCTTTGTTAGCCGATGCGGGAGTAGGGTCTCTCTACAATAGTGCCAATTGGCCAGGACAATGGCTGTGCGGATTAGAAGTTGGCCTGCTCTACCTCGTCGCCACTCACATTAATGCGTTTGAAATTGGTGCCTCAATTAGCTCGGGTAATTCGCCTGTACACCCTGCTGGCCTTAACCATTCAAAACGGTTCCCCCGGCTCTACGCGCCGCAGCATAGACCTCGGCTTGCCTCATCACTCCTCCACAGCCACACCACTTCTTAGGATCGGTGGGAAGAGACTCGCCGGCCATTTGCCCTTCCTAAGAGCCTCCTCCACTGGACCCCGCATTCAAAGCTCAAAGTATTTTTCCAACGTACAACTATTACTGGCCCAGTAATTCAAAGCAAATAATTGGTGAATATAATTCGATAAACCATGCAGGACTATAGCGAACATCTCCAGTGAAGAAAGCGATCATTCACCTACCCTAAACCGCACGTAATTAGACTTTCTTGAAACTAGAATTTGTAATGAAAAGATAATTAGTCCCAATATTGCACATGCTTACAGCAATATCATAACTTAACGGACTTAGTAAAATGAATCTCATTATTGCGGAAATAGTAGAGCATATGGCACTTCTTAAAGAAGAAGGAGTTTACGTTCACTTTCTATAGGTAAAAGGACTTAGCGGTGTTAAAGGGAATGATACAGTGGACACACTCGCTAAAGATGCCACTGAATGTGGAGGACTGGAAGAGGACAGAGTTCCAATGTCGGATTTAAGAGGAAGAATAAACAAAACGGCATTACAAATGTGGCAAACAGACTACAGCAATAGCAGGAAGGGTCAATTTTACAAGCGTATGGTGAACCAATTGCCTGCATGAACAGGCATGAGCAGAAGATTGGTTACTACAATTGGCGGATTGAGGGCAAACCATGCAGTCTGCTGGTTGTTCCAACATCGAATCGGTAAACGAACTACTCCGTTGTGCGAAAAATGTAAGGAGGAAGGAGACTTTAAACATGTCGTCATGGAATGTCCCCTGTATAAGAAAGAAAGAAATGAGCTGTTCAGTTCGCTTTACAAAAGTTTCAGTACGCCGTTTAGATACGAAGACATCATCTTTGTTAATAATGTCTATGTCCTGAAATCTGTTGAAGGTTTGATTAGCAAATATATTTGTGGATAGAAAGATACATAGCTAAGAACAAATATTCTGGGAATGAATGAACTTCGAAGTTGGCTGTGTGTTGTAAAGCCTATGCCAAAAAATAAAAAATAATAAAATCCACTTTGTAGAACCTGTATATTGGACCGAGAGAGAACTTTAGAGGCAAATTATGCCCATACCTCCTCAAAATTACTCTGAAACGAATTTCACTAAAATATTTTTCAAAAAACAACAAATTATGGATCTACGTGAATAAAATGCATGTATGAGACAATCATGAGTATGCCGACAATATCTCATTAACAAAAACTTATAGGGAATTGACACTTTCATAGGCGTTATTTGACAACCTTATGATAAGTGAAAGTCAGAAGCTGCTCCATT
This sequence comes from Rhodnius prolixus, assembly GCF_049639745.1. Classification (NCBI taxonomy): domain Eukaryota; kingdom Metazoa; phylum Arthropoda; class Insecta; order Hemiptera; family Reduviidae; genus Rhodnius; species Rhodnius prolixus. The sequence goes on along the minus strand of NW_027411625.1, from coordinate 14,928,568 downwards.
AATATTTATGTAAACATGAGATTTAGTCTCGGTTACGGATTTTATGGAGGAGCAACGCACTATCAACAGCCCAACTTCTCAGACATGACTGAGAAAATTCCGAGTTTGCTGAAAGTCTACAAAATGGCGACACTGCGACTGTGAGAGATGGAAAGTCGCGTGTTCACAACACATTTGATCGTTTTTTCCACTATAATTTATCTATTCATAGTAACTGAATCTGATTGTTTTTCATACGCGTACTTTTATTTACTATTAACTTTTTCGAAATACAAATCAGTCGCTTATAATTTTAATTTATACTTTAAACAAACACATGCAGTTTACGTGAGCCACGTTGTGGATTTGATATTATCAATGTTACTGGATTTTCAATCATACAGTTTGAGCGTGTCCCTTACGCGACAGGCAGACCATCAGCAACAGACCCTCGCTCCAGTAAGAGAAAAATTGCTGTGCAAACTAATGCCTGTGAATCCAGGTGGAGAATTCCGAAAAGCTTAAAGAGTACAGGGTGACTATTATCTTCCGACTTACGCCCTAGAATTTGCGAACATTTTGAAGACCAGTTCAATACTCCTCCAACAAAGCTGCGTTTTGTGCACAGGTGGTGCACATAGAAAATGCGCGATGTCGCACCACTTCTGAACAAAGCAATCTGCCAGATTGTTTGTCTCAAGCACTGTATAATATGGTTGAAAACAGCTAGTGGAGCTTTTGTTGGCGGCTAATTGTTTAGAGCTTATTAAGCAGACGTGTGAATAGGTGTAAGCAGTTAGGGGCAAGATGGCGACCAGGCTAATGAATTGTACTGCTTGAGAGAGGCTGTAGACAGCCGCAAATGGCAACTGTTTTCACCGCCCCAATCCTAATTTGGCTGTAACAATGCGCTTCTCACTAATCAACAATTCCTTAACTCTTTCTGTTAGGTCCTCCAATGGAACACCCGACGATTAGAGTTACCTTCTTGAAGTGGAATCTGTCTAAAACACTCACATGACTTTTTTGTCACCAGCAGCGTCTTCTGCTTTGCAACCAAATAGATCTGTTGTTCTCCAACAAAAGCAAGGAAAAGTTGCTCATCCTGCAGCCCTCCAAGTCATGAAACAATCCACTTATGTTCTCAACTGAGTTCTACGATGGGAAGCGGTAGAAGGATACCCTCTGGTACAACTGACGCCACCCTAACGCTCCTCAGAAGTACAAGATTTCAGTTTGGGGGGTTATCCTCGAAAGAAGTTCCGACGATTTCCTTCTAACAGAGTTTACATAGTAATAGAATGTACGTCCATACGTTTGCTTGAAATATTCTATCGAAAAAATTCATGTATACTTCCCCTTACGGAGGAAAGAGTGGAAACAGGCTTCTCTCTAAAGTGTTATTTTCTTGTAATTTACGGTCTCACGTAAGTTGATAGGTAAGTAAAATAAAAAACCGGAAGCAAATCTGGTTGTCCTGAGGTACCAACTTACTTTTCTCTTTTTAAAACTTAAGGCACGTCAGCATCTGAGGTCACTAGCGCTCGTAGCTTTTTCCAGTGCATTGCCTGCCTCCGGACAATGTTCTGTCATTACATACCACACAGACTGTCCTTCAACGGACAGTGAGCTGTAAGAAGCTCCTAGAAAGGGAAAATCTAAGGGCCGGCAGCTGGATTCGAACCCGTGATCTCCACGTTGGAATCCAGTATATGCTAACCACTCAGCTAATCCCTTCCTTGCTAATTTATTGAATAGATTTTCAGTTTTTGGAAAACTTTTCAAAAATAGTTCAAATGATTTCTTTTAAACTTTGTTATACGCCCAACATACGTGTAAATTATGCTTTACTTGAAACATACGTATTGGCCAGAATTGTGACTCTTAAAGAGGTAATGTTATAAGAAAAAGGATACCCTTTCCGTTTTAATTGTATAAATGGTATTACTATACCAATAGAATTGTTACATGAGAAGGGAAGGAGAGGGAGGTTTCACATAAGGCACTGGTATCAATTAAATTTAGATTTGGGAGGAAAGATTATGCACGATACATTAGTTATTTTTAATTGGGGATTATGGAGCGTGCCTCCCCGGTGAGTTAATGTGCAGTAACAAGCATGTATGCGTGTGTGTGTGTGTGTGCGTATAAAAGATTCTAGGGCAATTAGAGCTACGAGAAGCGAACGGCTGTGATGATGTAAGTCTTTGTCGGGCCGACATGAAAGCTATTGTGAATGGTTTTTAGGGTAGACCGGGACTGGCTGAAGAAGCGGTCGGCTACAAGGAATGTCTTACTAATCAGATACATTGACAAAACCCGGAGGACCCCCGGCTGTGAGTGATATGCTGTAAGTGGCTGGAACACATTATTAGCCATGCTCTGTGTGCGCAGATATAATGTTGGGAATTGATTGCGGAGATCTGTGTTTAGGGTACCGACCCCTCAGCCAACTGCTTGCTACCCCATTGTCCCAGGACCGCCTATTACCAACTAATATCTAATTTTAATTATATTTGCCCAGCTTTTCACTTCAGGCCGAATTTCATTAAGCATTATCGAATCACTTTTAAAAAAGCTCTTTAATAAGTTAATTTAAGTGATAATACTTCTTGTTCTCTTCTTGCTCAAGAAGACTCACTGCTGATGGTGCCAGCAAACAGGTTTTTGCAAACCACCTCTTTGTTATCCACCATAACAAAAAATATATAAACATTTAAATTTCAAAAACAGTTGAGATTGGATATTTCGCTTTGGTTGTGTGGGGATGCTGCACTAAGGTTTCAGTCAAAAGCGGTCCACTTCAGTTCCACTTGACCAAAACGTTCTTCAAGATTTCCTCAAAAACGACTCCAATTTTCTTTAATCATGCTGCGCATGCGTAGATCTATAACTTGTATTGGGAACAATTTGATTGAGGCCACTTCTAGAAGAGTGGGAACTGAGACTTCTCTAAAACGTGCTATTCTACTACTTTGCCACCTATAACACTTCAATCAAAATCAAATGCGGGGGGAATTTCCAAATTTAATGTAAATTGCCGACCGGAGTGCCATTCCACGGAATTAGTTTTTCATTACTTTTAGGTTTTTCAAAAACGGATGCAACAATTTTATTGAAACATGTTTAGGGTTTACAAACATTGTTCGTAACATTTTTTAGATAACTCTGTATAACCAAAGGCACTTGGGCGGGGTTAAGTAAATTTTATAACCAACAAACTTCGATTCACTCAAAATATTTAATAAATGTTAAAAAAGAATAATAATATAAAATATAAAAGACTAAGAATAGTCTAATAAAAATCAAAATACACTAAAATAAATTAAGGTTTAATAACAAGAACTGGGAATTGGTCAAATACTCATGTAATTAAGCAGACCCATTACAGCGCAAATAAATGTACTATTGCAAGAATAATTTTGCTATGTTGGGTAACAAGCTACCTGTTTCTAGTTTCCAAGTTATTTTATTTTTTTCGTTCAAGACTTTTTGGTGTATGGCTTTTGGCGGGAAACCAGTTGGAGCTTCAACTTTTTCCTCGGCGCCTGTTTCCCTCCTCTCAAACGAAGACTAACTAGGTGTCAGAACCCCGGAACCCGGTAATACAGCCTGACTGCCAACTCCCAACGAATCTAATCTAAGCTAAACTTACTTTCAAATTTTGGATTAGAGAATTAAGTTTAAAGTGCGAACAACAGATGGATTCGTGTTCCTGTACAGAGAATTAAACCTTTAAATGTTGTTTTAGAGCTGGAGTTCTTAATTAAAATCTACGTTACAATTACATTTTGAAAAACGTTTATTTTTTATACATTTTCTTGGCGAGTCTCATTCTCATTTGTATCCTTAAAATAACTATTTCAGAAGTAAGAGAAAGTAATGCAATTGTTTCACATCAAACTCTTTGTGTAACTTTTAAAAGGAAAAAAATTATAGCATTAACGAAATACTTACGAATTAAGTTTACTTTTTGTGCAATTGGAAAGATTTTTCTTTTTAAAAAATGGGCACTACCGGTGCTCGTTAATATTATTTAAAAGGATATAAAGGTATGAAAAGAGCTAAATGCATTAGTTAGGGCAAGACTAAATTAGTGCATAATTATGTAGTAAAGAATGAAACGAAATTAGTGCAGCTCAGCAAGAGGGGCAGGAGATTAACGCAAGCCAGGTAGGTGAGTAGTGCGTCTGTCTGCCAGTAGAGCGCTCTAATCTAGCAACTCGCAGTCTGCTCCTAATACCGGATTATTCCTTCTAATGAGTCCATTAGGCTGGCAAAATAGGTTCAGTTAGGCTTCTCACGCGCCTATGACAAATCTTGTACGTAAGCGGTGCTTCTAAAAAAAGGTGATGGCAGGCGCAGAAATATCTTGGTAACCAAATTGCCCCGGAAGTACATTCACAGCCAGTAACTAAGCTGTAATTTATTCTCTTATGCCTTCAACATAAAGGTATCACAGTAAACACCTAAGGGTTTCCCTTCCTAATTTTGAGCCCTTCTTTGACTGGAGGAGAAAACCTCCTAAAAATCGTAGGTCCTCCAAAGTAGCTGGGGTTAGGCGTAGAATTAATCTTATAAATAAATAAAAGAGAAAACCACACAGTAAAACGCTCAAGACCGAAACGTTTGGAGAGCCATCACTGTAGAGTTCATGGCCCAACATGGCTGTAGTATCAAAAGAAAGAATGAGGTATATTAATAATAATTCTTAAGGAAAGAGAGTGAATCCGTGGTTAGCTTGATAGATTCCCTCACGGAGATCATGGTTTCGAACCTAGCTCTTTCTAGGAGCTTCTTATAGCTCACTGCCCGGCAATGGGAAGTGTAGCCTTTAACGGAGAAACTCTGTCCAGAAGTCGAGAGAGTACTGCCTCAGGCGCCAATGACCGCAAATATTGACGCGCCTTAAATTCAAAATCATAATAATAATTCTTTATCTGTTTTGGGAATGCTATACAAAATGGAATTGACTCGTTGCATATTGCAGAAATATTTACAAAGTATTTAAATTACAACATAATATAAAAACCACATAAAAAAGTTGATTATACTTCAAAAGGAAACAATAATGTTAATGTAGAAACAAGACCACAAACACAATAAATAAATACTTAAAAAGAAAAACAACTGTAAGGAATCCCTAACTTTCACAAAGAGAGAAAAAACGAAAAACAATAGGGCTATTTCTCTTACAAGATATAATCTAGAAATTTGATGACTAATTCTAAAACTTCTATTTTCAACGTTTAATTATGAACTTATGTGAACAAAAAAATAAATTGAGGCAACTAGCATTATGAGTCATTTGCTAATTCGTAAGCTCGTTATCAGTTTAACCATTTAAGTTTTCAATTGGTTAATTTTCTCTATTTAAGTGCGTCAACATCTGAGATTACTGGCGCCCAGAGCTTATTTCAGCGCACTGCCGGCATCTCTCGTTACAGGCAACACTGTCCACCACCAGACAGTGAGCAGAAAGAAGCTCCTAGGAAGAGAAAATCTAAGGGCCAGCAGCTGGATTCGAACCCGGGTTCTCCGCGTGGGAATCCAATACACTAACCATATAGCTAATCTCCTCCTTCAGTTGGTTAATATCGTCAGTTTCTGATCATTCTGAAAAGCGATCTATATATAATATCGTTCACATGAGGAAGGGAGTTCTGACAGCGCATCTCGCTACAATATTGAACATCAATTGCGTTCAAGTTGAGAACGTGCTCATTTCATTAAAACTGTCCGGTAGTAGTAAAGGCTGATTGTCAAAATTATCTTCAAGTGTGGAAACGATATTTTTCTTATTATCTATAGTAATTTTTACTTGACGGTGTTATTTGCGCCAGTAACATTGTTATTTTGAGTGGAATATTAAATTCAATACATATGTCACGCAGTTTGGATCATAGATTTTGCGGCGGGCTTTGATTAGGTTGGCTCTTAGCCCTAAGTCTTTGCTACTTTCTCTTACTCTTTCATAGTAGTGAGAGAAGTTACTGCAATCGCACAGACTTCCTATTTCAAAGGAAATTTCCTTCAGGAGAGCCACAGAGTCCAAAAAAGTGGTGTTTACAAATTCGATACATCACAATAACATTTTGGTATTTACTCTAATATATCTACTTTAGCAATAGACGAAGTGACATTGAAGTAGAAATATTCCACCGAATTGAAAATCAAAACAAACTACGATAAAACTAATAAGCTGCGAGCTTAACACGGGTTTTGTTTAGCCTTAGGATGATGAAAAAGGATTTTTATGGAAAAGATTGTACCTGGACTCTAGCTTCGGACAGGTCCAGTCGCATGGCCAGTTCTTCCCGGGTGAATACGTCTGGATACTGGGTCTTGTCAAAGGCTCGCTCCAACTGATGCAGCTGGTAGGTAGTGAAGGTAGTCCGGGATCTTCTCACTTTCCTTGGCTTGTCTTCCTCATCGCCCAGTTGGCCAACCCCCACTACCTCTTTGCTCAGTTGACGTCCACTTGCCTCGCCACTCGCTCCTTCACTATCTGAAACTGACCCACAGTGAACAATGCGTCATTGTGTAGCTCAAAATGGGTACCTGCGAAGAATTAAGCAAGCGAAAAATTAAGAAATCAAGAAGGGGTTAGCATATTGGATCCTCCGCGAAGATCTCGGGTTCGAATCAGCTGCCCTCTTTCCAGGAAATTCTTGCAGCCCTCTGTCCGGTGATGGACATTGTTGTATATAGTGAAATAGTAAAATAGTTGTGTAAAATAATTCGGTCTTATTTTCTTATTTCGAGCAAATCTAACACTGAAGTATAGCGCTCATGCTGAAACCACGAACTAGATTCGTCAACTGCAGATGTGACTTCTTCTGAATTGTAGATTAGCCTGCCTGGAAGGAAGTGAACCAACAATCGGAAAATGTACACATTTGGTGATGCTCTATCGGAGCTGTAAGCAGAGTGACGTGTACCACTGAAGATCTGTCAAGAAGTAGTTGTTAAGTCCGTTCCGATTAAAGATTGATCTTCACAATGAGAATGGCAATCAAATGGGATAGATTGAAAGGGGACAGTTCCTTCCTACATCACCTCTCAAATTAACCTCGTGTTTCATCCTTGGCCACCGCACCCTGGACTACGTCAGCACAACTAGTGTTAATCACATGTTAAAAATTCCACTGAAACAATCAACCACTGAATTTTCAAGGAACTTTTGGCAACAGTTTCGAACCGATTCTGAGCTTGTGCTGCAGTAGCTCGTGAGAAACCTGTCTTTACGTCACTTTATGCCCTAGATCAGATATTAAAAATTTCAAAATAAAAAACTGGCATCCCCAGAGAAAAATTTTTGAACCGAAAGATCATGCATGGATCGTTCCTTCATGCCTTTAAAAATTGAAATTTTTCCCGATTACTTTGGCCGCAGATCACACCTTATTAAAAAAAAATCCTAGAATCACTGTAGTCTTGTTTTCCAGAATTTTGAGTAATAACGGAGGAGGAAATGCAGCCAGGGTTTATTAATGGTAGATATTAACTACTGAGGTCATAGCGCCACTTTTTGTTCTTTCAATACGTTTTAGATTGGTGTCGTAGTCGAAGGCCAGGGTAGTGCGCAGCTGTATGACGCCAATTGTAAATTGAAAAGTAACAATGAACTCAGGCAGACTTGTCTCGGAAATGAAGATGAAGAAGGGTAGTTCCGAAACAAATAAAATTATTAAAGACTGGCTTTATTTGAAGCAAGATTAGCCGTTTTAATGTTTAACACCAGACTTTCTTTAGCGTTTTATTGCTTCCAAAACAGTTTAAACATGTTAATAAGCATGTCACAAAGACGATACAGGCTTCGTGTCACGTACATCCAAATTAGCTAATTATCATAAATGAATGAATTCTTTCGCTAATTATTTTGCTAAAATAATATTATATAATACGGAAGTCACAAAAGGACCAGTGAATGTTACTTTCTGGAGAATTGCTGGCGATAAAAAGACGCTTTTATTAATTTTCTTTCAATGAAAGCAGCAAAGCTTGTATGTTTTTACACACACGTTAAAAAGGATTAAATATCGTTTTATAAGTTATAATATTAACACAAAAACAAAACTGGTTAAGCCATATTTGAAATGAGATGCGGAAAAGGTGTGCTCCATTCAGCCAGAAGAGATTAGGGACAGCCTGATCAAACAGCAAGTTTGTGGATGTGTTCGAATGCTCTGTGTAAACATTAAAAATCAATTCTAAAAATGTCCACCACTAATTACAGAAAGGTGTTTTCAAATACACCGCTTTCTCTTACAATATTTAAATTTTCTTTAACGACATTTTCTAAATATTTCCTATGAAGAAAAGCTAGCATTTTAAGAGGGCAAATTTGCCCTTTCGTGCACATCAATCACAGAGAAATATCGATCTCTACCTCAGATGATAATTAGGCGGCCGAATAGAACTCACCTACGAGGCTGAAAATACAGCAATTTATCAGTAGTTACGAATAACTACGATGACCTTGGGGACGGAGATCAACAATGAATGTAAAACTAACTTTTTACTCTAAAAAACTAACTAACCTATCTAGACTTCTGGTGCCGAAATATGGGGCTCCACGAAACCTTCCAACAACCAGGTAATCCAATACTTCAAATCTAAAGTCCTTCGTCTCATGGTCATGGTTATGGTTCCAAACCCAATCCACAAAGACCTCAATATCCCTTACCGATTACCATCCATTACCGAACTGATATATTCTCGCTTCTTGAATTTCCACAATAAACTAGAAAACCATTTAAGCCCGTGTCGCAAGCCTTTCTACATCCACCCATCCCGACTGCCCTTCACATCGTTTAAACCGACGTTGGCCAAGCGATCTCCGAAACATCTAGCTCCCGGCTTGGTAACCAGAGAGCTCCTTTCAACACGCTTTTCTGATTGTAGCGCCTAGTGCTAGAGGAACCAACGCGAAATCGTGACATACATTTCACATTTACCAGCTATAAATATATAAATTTTTAAAGGAGGATTGTGTTTTTGAATTCGTAAATTTCAGGGCAATTGCCGTTATTAATATCTCCGCATTTTACAAAATTCTGATCAAGCGGCTGACCAACTGGTTTGAAATCACGTAAATTATTCCCAAATTTAGTTCAGACGTCGGAAAGATGAAAATTTTCTAAAATAAAGGGATGCTGAGTTAAAATTTTCTTTCTATCTCCTGGGGCTCATTTGAACCCTTCGCCGGAAGAGGAACGAGTGAACGCAGTAACAATAGTGCAAGCAGGGTGTCTCCAAAGAGAAAATCTCAGCCTTTTCAAGTTGTAGTTTTATTTAAAGGATATATTAGTTTTCCAGGATGCAGTTAGTGCCAGAGTTAACGAAAAATGCGTTGAGACGATGTTATTACGATATTGCATGCTGACGACATGGTAATCTTTAGTTTCTTCAGACATGACGTTCTAATTGAAAGTCAATTTGTTAAATAAATATGGTAGTATGTAGCTCGGAAGTGCATGGAAAAAGACAGATGGATTTCTACTGGTAGCCAAGGGAACTGACCCAATTGCCGGATCAAACCCACAATACCACGATCACAAGAGATCTTTTTCTGAAAGGGAAGTTGTAAGTTCGCTTGGAACTTTTTCCAAATTAAACTCATGTTAGCCTAGTTGAGCAAGGCTTCCTCTAAATAGCCTTTCGATCGCAATGGACTGCTGTGGATACAGCGGATTCAATACGTGGCTAAACTTCCCATTCCTGGAAACTCCATTGTCCGCAAGTAAATTACGGTTTCTATTCTGTTTTCGTGAACAGACCGTTTAGAAAGAGTACACCGCTCATCTTAGAACTCATCAAAGATTTCAGTTAATATTGATTGAGGCTCTTTTAATAAGAATGTATTTAAAGAAGTGATTGCGGAAAGTGTCGCTCCTCTTAAATGTCCTTCTATCTTAACTTAACCTGATTTAAGCCGAGTGGTATTAAGGAAACATTGAGAACAGCAGTGAAAACATCGTGCGAGTGATGCATCAGAGTTTGTTTTAATTTTGTTTTGCTTTCTTTGCTGTCATCAATTGAAGTATGATTTTAGTGTACTCAAAATTGACGTGTGCTGGACAATGTGGCACTTCCAAGCACCGCGTCTTCAATTGACGCTACCAACTCTGTACAAACTATTTAAATAAGAATAAAGATCTATTGGCAACACTGGACTTGTGAAGTTTTCATTTCCAGCATATCAAATTAAAGAGCTTACTCAAAGAATATGTCTCGAAGCGATCACAAACACATTCGACGTCAAGTTGCCTTCTAATAGGACATTACTAGAGCATTTCTGCTGCGAACACTCACACGACTTTCTTTTGCTGCTGTTCTCAAGGTCAAACTCCACGGATTTACTTCCAACTCCGAATGAATTCCAGGAAAGTGGTACTTCTAAATCAAATTCTCTGGGATCTGGTTGGATTGCCCTAGTAAATGACGTCGCTTCGCAATTAAAAGGTAATAACTTACTGGCCGATTACTTTCACGAAATAAAAATTAAAAATTTGATAGGTTAACATCTGACTATAATCAACTATTCTCACTCAAGAAGAACTTGACCAACACTACATATATTTGATTACACAAAGGGACGAAGTCATTGCTCCAAACGACGACTTTAAGAATACAAATTAATGATAATTATAAATAAAACAGCTTCTGTGGTTGGCCGAGAAAGGCAAAAACGTAGGTAACTTTAGGTAATAAAAATAAAATGAGCCCAGTATTAGAATTTGGTGCTACCCAAAGAAATACTTTAAAAATTTGGTATAAAACAAGAATTAGTGCAAAATAATGCCTTTTTTAAATATGTCAGCTAATTGATACAAAAAATTGTGTACTTTTTTTATGCAACAAATAATATTTGGAGCGATTACTAACTCAAAGCAGAGGCTGGCAATGTTCGCCAATAAAATAAACAACATAAACTAATGTCAATATTTTCAGGAGACGTTTAACAATTAACCCAGGTAATGTTGATGGAAGTGACTGTGAAACATCCTGCATTAAATAAAATCCAAAGCTAAGACTGGGAATGAAACCTCAGTCCGAAAAACATCTCGCCATTGCAACTATGAGGCGTACTTACAATATCAAACAGCGAACACAAGGTTGTTACTTTATTTTTAACAAATTACTGTAGTTAATTTCATTCTTTTTAATTTGAAATTTCATGACAACAAGTTCACTACAATTAGCAGCACTACATGTTTAAGCAGTTAAACTAAAAACAACATTTCCGTTAAGAATTTAAGCGTTCGGTTTCTTTAGCCGTTTCGCTTGAAACCAAAATATAGATTGAAGGGTTCAAGTGTGTTGCTATACCACATTTTGAATTTGAAGAGAAATGGTTGTCCTTGGAGGGGAGAAGCCATTACGGTTTAGCTTTCGTGTTCCTTCTCATTTTAACACCTTACTATTTTTTTGGTATATAAATCTTATATTAAAAATTGATTCTAATGAAATATACTGGTACGACTACCTATACTCCAAATTCAATTTTATCATAGTGAAACAAACTAACAGTTTGCGTAAGTATGATTTGGGAGGAAACCTCAGATAGTAAGAGACAGACGGCCAAGCATTCACACAAAATTTATAAATTTACTGGTCTTTTATTTTTTTAAATCTAATTTCTTGCCAAACAACAACTCGAAAGCGAAAGTGTTTATTTTTAATCAATTTTCTAATATTAGTGACGCAGGCAACATATCCTCGAGTCGGCAAAAGTTCAACAAAAAGCCAGTCGAACATTATTAGTAGTTAGTTCGAACCAGAACTTTCCAGCACACATTCCTGTTTCGGTTGGCAAACATGTTTAAACAAGTCCTTTCATTTCACATGCAGATCGCGCTAGGAATGACCACAAATAGATCACATATTGCACTCTACTATATTGGTTTTAGTTAGGTATAATTGCGAAGGTGTATTTACACATTTTAGGTAAATAATTGCTTTACAAATTTTTCTAATTAAACTTCAAAGTTTATAGTTTTTTTCATTTTTAATTTAGACTTGCTTGCTTGTTAGGCAGGAAATGTTACAGTGGCGAAACTGAAGCCGAATTTAATAATTCCATTCAATTTACCGGATTTAACCTTTTTCTATTTTTCCTCACAACTCGTAATAGGATGTATTCCGATCGATTTTGAGTTTCAAGAGGAAACGCACTATTTGAGGTCCTATGATTACCAAAAAGTGTAGTTTTTTGTTTACAGAATTGTCTAAATTTGTGTATCTACTAATGTGCACGGTTAGCATAACTAAAAAATACAATATGTGTCCAAATTTGAATATATAATAGTTTGCGTACTAGAACGCTTGTGCATTTTATTTGAAAAATGGATATCTTCAGTTCAATACAGTATTTCTACTTTTTATTGGTAAAATGTTAATGTTCCTTACGTCCAAGTCCAAAGAAATAGGCGATTACTTTACTTTTGTAAACACTCAAATAAGAAATTTACATGTCATTAAAAAAAAATCGTATTTATTTAGGTCATCAAAGTGGAAATGTTGTTTTAGACTTCATGCTAAATAAAGGTTTTACAAGACTCATGAATCCACCGACAAAGTCACAGAAGAAGAAGAAAATCTCAGAATTTTGTCGGCGTTTTCCTTATAGCGTTATATGGGATTAAAAATTTAAGTTAAATATCAAAGGAAGAATATCTTTTGAGCGGGTTTCACTCCATTATATAATTTTGTTTAATATTTCCGCAATATCGCGGGAATTTCAAAATTTAATCCACCAGAAGGGATCAACACGAAGAGCGAGTCTCGCAAGTTTGGCGCTCCATTTGGCCAAAAAACTGAACTAAGTTCTGGCTTGTACCACACGTGCCTCACTATGCGTCTGCAACTTCCATCCGTCATTCTATCTTCATGGAAAAAATAAAGAGGTTAATGCAAAGCATTCTTTCGTGTAAGCGCTGTACTATGTCATGATGTACCATGTATACATCGTAATTGAGATTTTACGACGAAGGTTTTAACCACTCGCCAAATTCATTAGTTGTTTAAAATTTGTCATTCAACACTATGCTGTCTGTGAACATTGATGTAGCATCAGCAATGCTTGCTTCGTAAAACGTAACTCCAACTTCTAGATTATTTGATCAGTGCGGCGATTGAAAAAAAACACGTCTGAAAACGAAATATAAGAACTTTTTAAACACGCTTATTGGTGGTAATAATTATATACATTTGATATATTTTTGGTCAATAGTGTCCGAAAATAAGGGTTTTTTTCCTACAATCAAATAATTATTTATATGTGGTCTAATACCAAACGATTAAACTATTATTATAGTGCTGGTAATTATATCACCTGCTATTAATAACAATTTTGCTTGTTCATTATTAAAATTTATTTAGAAGCAACTTACAATTTATAAAAATTGGGTAAGAAAAAAATATGTTGTGCCATGTATTTCATAATTAGTATTTCTTGCATTACCCAAAATTTAAAGTCAATGTCCAAAATTTATGTATCCCCGAACTACAAAAAGCCCCGGAATAAGGTATGTTTTACATACAAGATATTATATTCATCTTGTGCCTCTTGTGTGTTTCTAAGACCCCTTCAAAAAGTTAGATCGTAAAGCTCTTTGAAGAAAAATCTTGACTTAATAAAATTAAATATAAAAAATAATTGACACTAGTTAGTTTTTCGTAGAGACACTGAGCTGCTTGCATAACTTCTACAAGCACACCATTGAAGTGTTAGGTCAGCAATTTTGAAAATGCAGAGGCTTCATTAGCGAGATCGTTCTACAACAGAATGCAAGACGTGTAGAGTCCTAAAGAAGTGGTCAGGCTAGCCGAAAGCTTTGTTTGTCTGCAATAAAGTCCACAGAGCACTTGGAAGATTGCATTTACGCCACTTTTGATGGGGCAAACCCAGGCCAATGGAAACAAAGTCTTACGCAACATTAGCAGCTTCATTTCACTACCGGAACAAAACGTAAAGCAACATGTGCTCAGAGGAAATATTCTTGAACAGCGTAATGTTCGTTTCAAAAATTTAATAATGATGGTACGACCTTAGAAAGACAAATTCAGTTGTGCAATAAGATAATTCGAGAGAATGTTATGTGCTTTGACCAGCCGCAAACATATTGATGGACATGATGGCACCAACTTCGACCCTAGTAACAGGCTCAGCGCCGTCTTACCATTTATTTTGGTCGATGGCACACGGGATAGTTCCTAAATTCTGAAATTGGAGTACAAGGATACTTTCTGTGCTAAAGCCAAGGTATGTTCCCCAGTGCTCTTGTCGTCAGTGAACTAACTCAAAACAGCCGGGCCTTCGAATTTATCATCGCAAAGCGTGATTATTCTAATTTAACAAAACATCTGCTATCTTCTGGATTTTGGTGCGAAGTTTGCGAATAATTACAAAGTTGTTTTGTCTTGGCACTCTGATAATACAAGAGATTCACTCTGGATGGTGTTACATCCATCCGAACATCCAACTTTCTGATATTTGGATCTCACGGTCGATAATCGTGAAGAAGTCGCCACACACTAACCATGCTTTATAGGAGAAAGAGGACGACTAGACCTGAAGCGATCCCCTATTTTTCCACTATACTATTTCCTTCTTGCTGTGCAACTCAAATCTCATCGGTTGTGTACTTCGACAAATTCTGATTCCATTATAAAGAAGAAATCATATAGTTTCTGCTGACAGATTTTAGTTGTAGATTATCAAATGTGAGATAAAGTAAAGTAGATACTAAATGAAGGATCTGTCCAATTAAACAACGAATTCAAGTAATATTCAAGTTTTTAGTTCATAAAAAACTAAGAAACAGTATTCATACTCCTGATTTCCAGATAAGCATTGTTACAGCGCGTAAAAACCATTGTAACCATTTATATTCAAGTTAATATTGGATGTGGTTGCACAATTGAAAATGTAAGTTGTGCAGGACCTCGAACATTGAAACTTGTTAAAATAATTAATGAAAATAAGCAATTAAGTCAGTATAATGTTTGTTTTAAAAACGATACGATAAGTTAATAGAAATCTATTTATCATTAGAAAATCTGAAAATTTTACTCGCATGATGATTCTTTAGTTATTAATTTTATGATTAATGATTGAAATATTAAAACATGTTGTTGATCAATTGAAAAAGGTTTGTTTTTATGAACACTGAAACATGTTGATTTAATAAAGTTAAAATATAATTGTAAGATCGTTTGTCTGTAATCTTGTTTTAAAAACATGAAACAAGTTTGAACAAGTTGTAAACGTTAAAAATAAGAAAGTACGTAGGTTTATCTGAACTTGTTTGTTTTACGAACACGAAGAAACATGTTTAGTAAACATAATTAATGATGGTTAGTTTGAAAAATATAGTTTTTAACTTGTAATTTTTATGATCAATCAAAACATGTGAATAATTCAATATATACGGAATTATTAGGTTATTCTTGTCTATTTGAAGAATAGTTTATGCTTGAATTTTAATGACTAATGTAATCTCTAGAACTTCTTGATTTAATCAATTCAAAATGAGAATTTATGATAGTTTGATTAAACTTCCTCTTTTAGGAACATTTTAACATTGTTATTTTTACAATCTATTTTTACGTGTTTTAAACATGTTTATCAATTAAAATGCGTCATTTTTTGGACTGACTCAACTTGTCTCGTTTTGAAAAACACCTTAATTTTAAGATTCATTTCGATATTGAAACTTGATCAATATAAAATATTAGTTTGTTCATTTGATCACGTTGTACTTTTAAAGAATGAATTGAACTTGTAAGTTTTAGGTACAATTTAAACATCAGAAATATTGTTAACCGACTTGAACTTGTTTTTTTTAAACATTAAAACTCATGCATCAGTTTAAAGTAAATTGATTTGGATAATCATTTACCTTGATTGCTATGTCCCAGAATTTGATCAATGGTATAGACAGCTCTGGGTCGGTGTTGTGCATTTGGCAGTGCTGACTGAGCTGATGTTGGTGACGAGGGTTGTATGGTTCCGGAAACTTCTGTCTCCATTTTTTCTTCTCTTTCGAGACGAGGGTAATCAATTAAAAATCAATAATAAAAAGTTAAATAATTGATATAAACTGAATAACATTCACGTCTTGGTAAAATAGGTACTGAATGTGATAGAGCCGGCTAGGTTGCTAGTGAAAGCCTCGTGGCCCGTTGGCAACTGCCAGACGGTACCCCTTGTCTTTACGATTACAAGTTCCAACTTCAAACCACCACCACACTTTTCAAAATAATACGAAAATCCACCCCACCAACTGTAAGGTTATACTGGCCATGAGGAGGGTGGTATCCCCTGTACACAATACTGTGAACAGTTTTCATTATAGAACCTACAGGGGAGGTAGCAATGCGCGCGCCTCTGTCTAGGCCCCGCCCATTGCCTCTACCGTTCCCTTGTGCAGTTGAAAAGCTGTTCTACTCCCACCAGCTGGTTGAGTTGTCATCGCTGCTAGACCCTTCCCACCTCGCTGCATCATCTATCTATCTATCCATTCCTCTCGTTTCCCCATAACAACATCTTCCCAACACTTAGCTACTAATTCTCATGGTTTTTACCCAACACAATTAAATTTTATTGATTTACTTTAATTTCATTTCTATTCTTGGAAGACCATTGTGTTTTGCCCTGCAGACATGATCCCCTCTAAACACCTCATAACTACGTAATCCTTTCGAAATTTGACACCATTATATTATTTTTATTGTTATTACTATAATTTTTATTACATTTATTCCTGTTTTACTATCAAAATAAAAATGCAAATCAAAAAATAGGCAACAGAAATGGACAACGCTCCTGTACCGAGCAGGATACAGCCGATAATCAAATAGTAAAAGCCGAATAAAGCTGGGCAAGTTTTGTAAAATTAAGCTGGGCCGAATAAAGTTAGGGATTTCAGCCTGAAGATTAATCTAAGGGCTAAGTTTTTGCAGAAATGAAATTTATAATATTGAGACAAGATGATTAATTAACTTTAAGGCTCCAACAATTATTTTCCAGAACTACCCTTTTTGCAGAGTAGTGTTTTGGAATTGTTGGAGTTTAGACAGGTGGAGCGCGAATTGAAGCAGGAGTCTCAATAATCCTGGGAAATAATTGTTAAATTTAATATCGATGAATATTGATTGCAAACCTGTAACAAATAGAAATAACTGGGTATTATTCAGTTTCCTGCTTAAACTCGCGCCTCCCCCGATTAAAGTACAACTCCAACTTTACAATTCTAAAACATTGCACTTGCACTAAACGTACCCAACTGTGAAACACACGTTCTAAATTTCATTAAATTTATCTCATTATTTTTACAAAAATAGTTTACGGTTCATTTCATTTAAATGGCACCCACACCACGTAACCTCCTTCAGCCTGTGAGCAAGTGCAGCAACTTAAGTTCTTGGGAGCTTGCGAAAATAAAGTGGGGTGTACTGAAAATAAAAGACATCAAAAATGGGCATCTGCTTTTCTTATAAGGAAATAATTAACCCTGCGTTTAAGATATGTCAATCTAGAAATTATCTCCTTAACAAAAACTTACAGTTTAAAATGTTAAGTATAAGGGTTGATTAAACGCCAAAAGGTACACAAATCAGCTAGTACCCAACATTTCATTCATGCTTAGTTGATATAATTTAAGTAATTTTACTGCATTAACTTTTCCTTCACATTTTTTAGAATTTATTAGATGTCACAGACCCTTGTGCTGGCCATTTTCATCTACAAAATATTTGTTCAAATATAACAGTAGATTAACTTTAATATCTAATAATAATGATACCTACAGGTGAAAAAGAAAACGTTATAAAAAAAATATATGAAGCTAAAAAAATCATAAACTTTTTTTAAAAAATGCTTACATCAACATACATCAATGATTTTGTTTATTTTATTTATTTTTAATTTTATAAAAATCGTCTGTTTATGTTCATTCTTCGATTAATGTAATTGTTATTTTATGTTGTAGTCAAACGTTTATAATAATAAGTAATAATTATCTGGCTTTATCGCAAATAATATAGTTTTCTCCAATTACACTCTCAATGTAGCTGTTCTTCTCACAATGTTGTATGTATGTAATATAAAATAAATAAGATATGCATACTTTTAGGACAGCTAATTATTCCAGTATTTTACCATAAGTAAAATTAGGGGCCTAAATTAAATTACTATTGAGAAATGAATAATTGTTGTTGAATAATCTACTTGTTATTAACTGTGTTATTTGTGCTCACGAATATTTCGGTAAGACGAATTCAAGACTGAAATATTCTTTTAAATCCTCGATTCAAATTTAAACTGTAGCCGACTCTTACTTGGTCTTTTTCTACTTTAACGTGCATGTACATATGACTACTCAGAATAAAGGGCATATTAAAGATAAATCAGAAGAATAATTTGGAATAGAGTTAAAATAAAGTACCTATTTACAAACGAAGATATAATATACATTTTATCATAATTATAACAAAATAATATTATGAACGAACTGGCCAGCATAAGGGTCTGTGACATCTAATAAATTCTAAAAAATGTGAAGGAAAAGTTAATGCAGTAAAATTACTTAAATTATATCAACTAAGCATGAATGAAATGTTGGGTACTAGCTGATTTGTGTACCTTTTGGCGTTTAATCAACCCTTATACTTAACATTTTAAACTGTAAGTTTTTGTTAAGGAGATTTTTGTACCTTTTGGATAGATTTTCCTGTTTGTCTATTTTGCAATGTTACATATGTATCTGCTTTACAGATGTTTCTTAAATTTGGAATAAGCAATTCAATCATTATAACCTGATAAGGTGTTAAGTTGAACCGTAACTACCACTGGAGAGATCTTTTTAAAGAATGGTTATAGTTGCCATCCTCAATAACAATTTTTTTGAGAAAGCGTTTCGAATAAAATAGGAAGTTATTTGTACGAAAAAGCAAAATTAACTGCGATTTTAATACTTCCTTTTAAGAGAAGTAAGAAAAATAAACTGCGATTACAGTACTTCTCCCTAAAAGGCAAAGAAGCAGAGATTTTGAATCGAACGACAATTCATTAATAGGTACACCCATTGATAATTTTAACGATTGCAGTACTTCCTCTTTTAAGTGTAAGAGCATGATGGCACTTCACAGCCAAGTAGAGGAGCTTTAATCACTTCTTCATGCTAAATTTTATCAAAATCGGACTAAGCGTTATAGTAATATTGGGTATAATAGTTTTAGAAAGGGCCTTACTTGGGTGGGGCGAACTCCCCTCCTTGTGAGGAGAGTTTTGCAGAAAGTGCAAATCTGTACAAAATTTCGATTCGAATGACACTTCATTCATGAAAATCGGTTCACGTGTCGAAAATTTGAAACGATTGTTATACTTCCCCTTAACCAGTGTAAGAGCAGATCGTCGCTTTAATGTTACGTTGGGGAGCTCTAACCCTATCATCCTACCAAATTTTATCAAAATCGGGCCAACATTTACAGAGTTATTAGTAATAATAATTTTGGGGGGGCCTTACATAAAGGGGGCTAACTCCTCTCCCATTCGATGTACAGCGTCGAGACCCCCAAAAGGCACATCTACATAAAATTCCGAATCGAATGACACCTCATTCATGAAAATCGGTTCACGCGTTTAGGCGCTACGCAGTTTACAAAAAAGGTAACAACAACAACAACAACAACAACAAGAAGAAGAACAACAACAATTTCTGAAAATGCCGTTTTTGCTCATTTTCGGCAACTTTTTTCTCGAAATCTATTAGATCTGGGTGGTTGCAAAAAAAATACAGTTATAAAGGAGGATTTGCCCTATATTTTAAAGAAAATTTGGGAATTTTATCTTTTATAGAAAAAGAGATAAAAATTGTCAAAGTTGGGTGTTTTTCAACGTTACGCTTTTTCGTGCAGTTTTTGACGATCAACCCTTATACAACTGTCCTACCGGACAGTTTTAATCCCCACTATATATCGCTGTAAACAATTTTTGAAATTATCAGCGGAAGGGAGAAGAGAAAATGTGTGGGTGTTGGCAGCGTTCTCAGGGCAAAAGTAGGATCAGGACAGTTCAGGAAGGTTTTGCTCTAAATATTCACGTCAACATAACATTTGTTGTGTTTGATTGATAAATAGAAACAAAAGATAGAAGGGAACTTTATGTTGGATCGAAGCGGCCATGATGAATGGTAAAATAAATAAACTTCAGAAAACCAGAACTCTCATGATTCTTGCTGTGTTGTTCCTGAAGGCGGCACAGATCCATCAATAGCCACATTAAGGCGCATTAATACTAAGCGCCAAGGACAAAATTTGTTTGGAAGGTCTTGTATTGTTTGGAAGGTAAGGTATTGCATTTGGCATTAGCTTGGTCTAAAGCTGGACTTTATTCCAAAGCCAGTCTATAGAAGATTACCTTTTTCTTCAACAAATTACACATTACCAATTCACAGAATTGGAAATAGTAAAACTCAAATATTTAGAATTTATTTCAGCTGTGATCAATTCGGCTTATGTAGAAATGTAGTTTATATTATTATACTGAAAGTGACGGCGATAATACCTTTGGAATGGAAGTTGAATTTTTAAAAATGAAATAAAACCTTCCAGAATTATTATTAATTTGGCGGAACCAAATTTTAGCAATGGCGAAATATTAAATATTTTTTGAGGTTTTAGGAAAAGAGAAATATCATCCACATGATAATACACTGGCCAAAACACTATTTTTTTTTATAGAAACTTTATCCGGGTGGTTTAGTTTGGCTTTTCGGAAAAAGGCAACTTTTAAACATGTCTCTGTTCCTCCGAGGATTCTCCAATCCAAGTTAGTTTGAACTTTTAAAACGTACATTTAAAGAAAACCCCATCCCACCTAACTGACTGTCCATTTAATTTCAATCTACCAAAATAGTTTTTTCTGCTATCATTTCTTTAGCTAACGCGTCCGTCAGGTAAAACGAGGACGCTCTACTTTCTGAAATTACACCTAGAGAAGTTTAAATTGTATTTAAAAAGAAAAAAGAAAAAGAAAAAAAAACGAAGGCTAAAATCCAGTCTCCGAGTACAATGTGTGATCCGGGGAGTTCCACTGAACTATCTCTTTCTTCATTAAGCTCCAAATTTCAGCACTTATAGCTTATTGTCGATTTAAAAACGCTACGAAAAAGTTTCAAATTTTGCTGATATAGGAAAAACGTGCTTATGTATGCATTAGGTTCATCACATTATAAATCTGTATCTTATTTAATTTGTTCTAAAGGTTCAAACATTGCTTAGGTTAGATCTATTGGGGTTGTTCTATTAGCACAATTAATGAATGGAGTCAGAAAGGCTATAGAGTTGGAAAAACCGATTTTTCACGATTGCACAGACTCGGTAGTAATATTAGCTAAGGCTCGCAGGAATCCAGCAATTAGAACTTCGTAAATTAGGCAATTTCCAGAACTGGAACAATGGCATCATGAATCCTCCACCTTTAATCCGTAGGTATTACATCGAGAGGCGTTGTACCGGAAACAAACGGTTATGGTGGGCATTATTGGCTTCAAGGAACGAGAAAGCGAATGGTCAACTTGGAAGAAGTCCGAGAGAGGTAATGATTCTGGCTCTAGTTGAATACACAAGTTTATTTGATTTTCAAATGTGGTGGCCTCCGCGGCCGAACTATTCGCGCCATTTACTCGGCACAGATCACGGTTTTGGCTCACTTTTATTGAGGCCTAATAACCAAGTGATCTTCTCTCAGCCTAAGCAAAAGCGCTCTAATTTAGCTAAAACCTATTTGTCAGCTGGCAGTGATATACAAACATATTTCTAAGGCACTTCAAAGCAGTATTAAATATAAAATTGGTGTATTTGGCTTGGAGCGACAGGCTCTTGAAGTGGTCTCCTTTGAAACAAATCTTCATTACGCCACACTAAATACCCCTGATTTAATAAAAACAAACTGCTCGATCATTTCGCTATTTTATTGAGCTTAACTTATATTTTTATTTGCGTTTCCCAGTTGCTGTGGAGCGTTTAATTCAGTATTTACCGAGTTATTACTTTATTTTTAATTTAACTTTTTCTTATCCCTTGAAAAGGAAGTATTGTAACCTTGCAATCCCTTCGGAGATATTGCCGGAAATACATATTTTAATATTCTCTGAGTGCAAAAATCTGGTTTTTACAAATTGGTGGTGTAAACGCATGTTATAAGTCTGTCTGTTAATGATGTCATAA
Organism: Rhodnius prolixus; assembly: GCF_049639745.1. NCBI lineage: Eukaryota > Metazoa > Arthropoda > Insecta > Hemiptera > Reduviidae > Rhodnius > Rhodnius prolixus. The sequence goes on along the minus strand of NW_027411625.1, from coordinate 14,906,350 downwards.
TATTTCAAAGCATAAAATCGCAGGATCCAAACTTAATATCTAGCTGCTATTCTCAGTTGAGCTGTAAACGTCGCTCTGTGTTCAATAGTATATTTGTGACATAGATGTACTTAAATGAACTAAATGAGTATTAATGTGAAATTTTAAAAGAATCGCCAATTTATCGGACAATAATTAAAAAAATAATGAAAGTATTTGGGTAAATATTTGTCGAGTGCACTTCAGTGTAGAAAGTAATTCCCGCCCAATTTTTGTAAACTCGTAAAAATGTGCGTGTTGACATTTCTTTGTTTTGTTTATATGTTTATGGTCTTTTTTAAATGTTTCCACTAATCCATTGCCAACTTAATAATTTTTAGAACATCCTATTTTTATTTGTATTTTTTGTGTGTGTGTGTGTGTGATAAATTTTAGTAACATTAACTTTTTAACTTAAATCTTTTGAATTTATTAATTTTTTGTTTTTTGTTTCTTTTGTGTTTGTTATTTGTTAACATTGAAGTGACATCAACTTTTGTTATTTATTGTTCTTGAATTATTACTTTTTTTCTTTACGTAAAAAAAGAAGTCTCGATTTTGTACTTTGCGATAAACCAATCAGGTTTAATGTTCTGTCGGAAGTCAGTGAATAACCCGTAAATGAACACAAACCTCCACTAACTTACGTACACAAAATTGATAATTACGTACCACCTTTAAACAAATAGCTCAAGGCTCTACTAGGGGATAATTTCTCATGTAAATCTCAACCGGTAATTCTTATTGGTTTCGAAACCATAGAAGATTACAGAGAAATAGTACATCAACTATAGCAATATAAAGCCTTTCGTGTCGTACTTCGAAGCTTGCATTACTCTATCTGTCCTGGTGAAATTAAGGAGGAATTGACTTCCAGGTGTGCAATTTTATAAAAAAACAGGCACCAAATTCTGAAAATTCTTTCACTATTCTACATGCACCTATAGCTTGATCCAAAAAATAAAGATGTAACATATTTGGAGTCACCAGGTTGTTGAGCATTGTCAAGAGACCATGGAAGATGAGCCCACAAAGAACAAACCTTGAACAATATGGTCATACAAGGTCCTATTGTCACATTTTTTTTTTCCTTTTTTTGGGCATTGGCTTTCGCCATACAGCCAGCATTAAAATTACGATTAAATTCGCCGATTAAATTCTGATTAAAATTAAAAATAAATTTAATCAATTAAATTTAGAATTTAATTTTTTTTTTAATCAGTGCCCAACTCTGGTATATAGTAGAATGATGAATGTGTGAAGCGAATATATTTGTAGGTAAGAATGGAGAGTGAGTGAGATTCTATTGTCACATCATGTCTTCATGTGTTAAATGTGGAGATCCTGGCTCATGGAACCAGAACCCAAAGACCAGCGAAGATACTCCACGTACTTGTGGCTTATGTGTGCAGCAAACTATCGTACACTCACACTCACAGAGAATTGCAAGGTTTTCTCAGAGAGAGAGCGAAAGATCTGAAGATACGGACCACCACCTGCCAGCAAGTTTCCATCCTAGCAAAGATCCTTTTCTTTTAACTACTTCCTTTCTTTTTACTTTTCCAAAGCACGGGCTCAATTCTAAACCAGCAGTAACCGAATAATCCACAACAAAGCTACAAAAACCGGTAATGAAACCGCTCTAGTCGGAAATCATGAGGCCACCTCCTCCTTAAAAAAAGTTACTTTCCAGCTACTACATCTCTGGAACTAACTGCACTCCTTAATTCACTTTCCAAAATTCGAATCCTGTTCATCACCACTTTTTGTTATCCTTAATACTTTAGTAAATCTGCTGCATGCCGCCTTGCGTGCCATGGTTTCCTCTCTTTTTTAATTTATTTCCCTCGCTCCAAATTCCTAATATATTGCTCTCTTAGGGGCTGAGCGCTGGAAGACATGAAGTTCATGCCATTCTCAATAGAGACAATGCTCTCCGGATAATAATCCGTATGATTTCCACACCTAAAAGTCCTTCCTTTTATGTATTTGATCATCCTCATATCATATTTCTCTGACCGTTTCTTTTAGATTGAAGCCTCTTTATCTCTTTTTGGTAGAGCGGAAGCAGGTGTCCCGAAAGCGAATATCTAGGCTCTCTATTCTACACAGTACACACTGCATTATCGCCATTGTTCCTCGTACCATCCACGTATGCTGATGACACTGCTATTCCCTCCTCTGATCCTACCCCAGAAATCTCCCGCAGAACTATGCTGACTCACAAGTTTTAGAGAAATGGTTCCGTAAGTTGAGAATAATAATAAATTGAAGTAAGTGTCGGCATTTTACTTTCCAGTTTCCAAAAGCAACTCTGCCTCCTATATAAGTAAAGCTAAAGAAATCGCCTATTTTTTCAAGTTGGCTTAACGTCCAACTACTGATAAGGGGTCAAAGACAGGGCCGGAAGCACATACTTTGATATAAACGATTTTTTTCCAACAATTAAAAAGTAGCCGCGGGATTCGAAATGGGGATCTCCCACTTACAAATCCATGTTCGTAACCACTACAACAACACCCGTCTCCACGCTATATTATTACCAAACTCCTCTACCAACTTCTGATGTCGACCACTTCCTTGGGCTGTTTGTCGATGGAACCCTTATACTCTACTTAAGCGACAAGAATGAACACACAAAGTCAGCTCAGTAGACAGACAACAACGACGAAAGAATCAATATGGACCAACGGGATCGAACTAAGGGGTTCTGCCAAGCGGTCCATCCCCCTAATAATCCAAAATTAAAATAAATGAATAACATTTGAACTCATTCTTAACCAATGTCGGATCCAAATATTTAAACGTTTTCTGGGGAAGTTGTGATGTCAACAAAATTTTTAAAATAATTAACAGTATTACATTGAAGTAAAATATCTACTTAATGTAAATTCTAAGTTCCAAAAAAAATTGATTTCGTGAACTGCAGTTAAAGTAGGATTTTGTTTCACTACGCGATGATTTTTGTACTGAACTGTAGGCAGAGGGTTTGGTAATGTCGCGAATTGAACTGATTGCCAAGGACAATAGCCTCAGTGGAGCGAAAGTACATTCATGATTGTAAATTAAGTTCAGCAGAGATAATGGCTGAGGAGAATGGTTGCGCTGAGAGGAGGACAATTACTCCATCGCGACGGGGGGCTGGAGTTGCTTTGCTTACTTGCTCTCTTGTTCATTCATTGTATGGCTCTGGCCTTGTGTGGGAGGAGCAGCAATGCCTCTAACGTATCCAAAGTTAATAGATATCTTCATATAGAATAAGGAGATTAATAAAGTTGCCTTATACATTTGAGACGGACTGTCTGAGCTAAGCCCGCCACACCGCCACTCGTCCTTTTGCGCTCGTGTTTCTTACATTACTCTAACCCCCGTTCCACCCCAACCCCTCTTCCTCGGGGGGTCGTACAACTTCCAAAGTCTGTAATTTGAATCGAAAATTTGACTAATTTCCTATTCACAGTGTTTCACCTCTTCGAAAGTGAGAAGGCATTCTTGCAATGGCACAGACACTGGCACTGGTCGCATTATACCGCCCTAACTTCAAGTTAAAATTAATTTTCGTACGCCTTGATAAGTTGCTTATAAATTCCTTTGACTCCTTTTTGCATTCAAAGTCATTTTATAACAAAAACTCGCGAACAATACCCTACTTTTTTTAATTTTATTTTGAGTTTAATGCGTATAGAAGAAATGAAATGATTTCAACTCGTTTTAATTTATACTTCTTTATAACGTTACAAGTTAAAATATCTTTGAAAAGGATGACTGCATAATAAAAAGAATTTTTTTCTAATTAGGCTCAAATGAGCTTAAATAATTGCCCTTTTTGATAATAATTGTTCGAGCGCAATTTTTATTAAAATGCAAACAAAAATTCGACAAGAATACTCACACGACTTTTTCTAACTGCCATTCTCAAGGTTCTGCGTGACCAAAATCTCCAAAAATTTGAGTAACAACATTGTGCAGTTTGTAACCGTTCATTACATTGAAGTGACAACTGCCAAAAACGAATTTTTCAAGAATGATGATAAAGGTAAAAATTATAAATCTATTAGAACGTTTTGTATTATGAAACGACGATCTAAAACACCCTAAAAGCAATTTTTCAGTAATTAAAACAATCATGGAGCAAAACGGTACTTCGGGTTGAGGTAATTTTTCAAAATCGTTTCAATTCACTCAACCTCCATTAACCTAAGATATAGCTTCCTTAACAGTACTCAAGAGATGGAACATTACCGGAAAACTGACTCTTAAGAGGGAATTTACCCCCTTATGAGTAGTACTCTTAATCGAATTTTCATGGGATGTTTCAAATAAAAGTTCAGAGCTGTATAACTCCCATTAGCGAAACAAGTTTAGGGGAAATCGTAGATGCAATTTTTGGGAATATTTCAAAATACTGAAAAATCTTTTCGTAGCACTTTTGGTCAGCCAATTTTCTTCTAAATTGGAAATTCAGTAGAGTGACATTTTTGGTTGACCAAAATCTTGTGGGATCCGGTTGCGAGTGGTGTATAAACGAAATATCAAATGTGAATTTTCTGAGATTTTTCGTTTTCGAGTTACGGTTTTTAGAAGAACACAAACACCAATTTGTAAAAAACTTTTTATCGTAATTGGTGGACTACAAACCGGATATTCCCTGTCCAATTCGAAAATCTGCACCATCAGAGCTCCTTCCAGATTCCCCTATTGATCTTCTCGAGGGAGGATATAGTCGTACTCTAGTCGTGTTCAGCGTTATTAACACTTGCAAAGAATTTTTGGTTTTCCATAAAATTAGGATTTGTATTTAACGAAGGAATGAAGACAATTCTAATTAATGTGGTCAAGAACGCTAACATGTCAATTGTTACTCAAATCGCTACAAATAAAATACAACTAAATTAATCAACTACCAGTGACAAAAATGGCTGCTCCCGGAAGTAAAATTACAGTGCTTAATATTTCACAGTTAATTTATATAAAAGGAAAAAAGTAACAATATCTTCGAGAATGGAGTAGTTAATCGACTCGAAAGGGCATGAATGGTCGTGTGCATATCGTCGGAAGATTTGTGTCGTGCGGTTCACTGTTTTAATTTACAATAATTGGAATTAGTAATAAAAACTATTCGCTGTTTTAATTATTCCATTTCACTATAAAGTATGCCAAGGAGTGGTCTTGAAGCTAATTTTACTGAAACCGTCATTTTATCTATTTAAGTGGGCAGGCATCTATTTTTCTGGTTTTAAAATTGTTCCAGTTGTGCATCTCAATAAACTTTGAGCTGTTAAACTTCTTTCTAATTTTCATTGGTCAGTACTAAGTAGACTGCTGAAGTGCCAAATCAAGCTAGAGTGAGTTCAGTTGAAGCAAGTAAAGCACCTACTTCAGCCCATTCCTCTTCAACTTGAAACGTATGTAAAGAACTGTGAAAGTTTCAGCCAGTAACTTCATTTCTTCAGAATGGTGCAATTAGTATGGCACGCGCTCCATTTATTTCTAGTGAAGACTTAATTTTACAGACTCAAACAGCATCTCTTCCAGCCGGCTCTGTAAAAAAGAAATACACGGTTTTAGTGTATGCAATATTTAAAGATCTATAAAATAGGTTGGGAGAGTTATTCGATGTTAAGAATTTGGTGTGGAAGATATCTGATACGTTAGGTAAACAGTATAAGGAGGTAATAAGTGGCAGGAGATATCAGTGGTCGGGGAACCTCGCTATCTGCCATTCAGTTGGCGACGCTAATTCCTTTCAAATTAAAGTACAACTTTGCATGTATCTCCCCTAGTTCGTCACCACTCTGTACACCAAATAGCTGGGCTTCATTTCATTCCTCTCGTCCTGCACTCTAAATCCCCCATTCAATACACTCCTCTGCAGATTTCCACAGCATTGAATACGGTGTAAAATTAATTCGTATTTAAAGTGAATTTTATCCATCCTTATTTTAGGAACATGTCGAGCAACTTGTAACGCTTGAAATGCTATGAAATAAGAATTGAGGAAATATACTGTCCATGACCTGGCGCTCTAACGCAGCTTTTGCCAATATCAATGACATTTATTTTTGCAGATTTTTTCGTGGTGAACTGAGTAAATATCGACTAACGCGTACATGTCTACTTGAACACAACTCTTTGTCTGACCGTCTGTTTTGCCTACGATGGCGTTTCTCCTTTCCTGTCTTCCTTCCACGGTCTGAAGTGGACTTTAGACTCCTCCAGCAAGAGATAAGAGCACGACTGTGGCTACAATTATCCAGGCAGAGTTATATGTAATTATAGAATGTTGTAAGATGCTAGAGGGGACGATAGAAGGATATTTGATAATCAGGTGGCTTTTAAGGAATTAGCTAAACCCAGCTATCCTGGTTGGAGAACGCAGAAGACATGTGCGTCATCTTGTCCAGAGAAGGATGGTTAGACTGGCTCCCTGGATATTCTGGGATTAGGGGTAGCGAAATAGCTGATGAACTTGCAATGGTGGGGTTCAGCACATCATTCTTTCCGTGGAACCTCCAAACGAAATCATCACCATCAGTGACTCCACAGCCTTCTAGAGAGCCTTGGTCTCCACTTCCAAAAGTTTCTTCCAGCTTTCTCTGTGTTCGTGCTGCTGCCTTGCCATTCCTGATTTCCTCATTCAATCCCCTCCGACCATCTCAGTTTTGGCTGCTCCTTGTCACTTTCCATGTTAACATTCCCTTTCTATCCTTCCAGCGATAGCGCCCTCTTCCATTCTTGAGCCAGTGTGCTCTTCTCTTCCAAAGAGTAAAGTCCATGATTCTTACCTGCAGAGGAAACTAGCTACACAGCATTTATATTTACCAACTGGATTTTTGAAGGAAATTCGTAAATCTAGAGATAGTAAGGATTGCAGTAAGAAAACGTTGTCCGGAGTGTTCACAGAAGGTTTTTGTGGCCACATTAATTAGATAGAAAAGCAAATTTATTAAGTCATAAGGAAGAATTAGGCAAGTTTTTACCACATCTACTACTACACAGCCGAATGTTGAAGGCAATAGAAATAAAAAAGTTGCAAACACGCCGCTTGGGGTAGTGTGGATAAAGAAAGCATGGAACACATAATGAAGCCAAAAAGACCTCTGGGGAACAATATTATCCGTGGTGGTTTTGGGATAGTGTGTGTGGTCTGGAGGAAGAGAGATTTTGGTTGCATGTAGGGTAAAGCCCAGAAAAAGAGGTAAGTGGGAGAAGGGTAGAAGAGGTTAGCTGGAGGGGAGAAATCTATCCCAATAAAGAGAGCAGTTAATAAAACCAGCTGGCTCCTATTGAATCTCGGCTTGTTGACAGAGCCAGTACTGGCCGTGTAAACTTTAATCAAAACCCCACCGTGCACCGTCCTTGCTTGGGGCTCCGCTTTTTCTACGGGCCATTTGGCCAAGCTCTGCTTGGGCCTTCTGCCGTCACTGGCCCCGAGAACCGACCATCGCTTTATTAAAACTTCTTCATCTTTTATTCGCTAGAAAATTGTGACTTCACCCACACACTCAGTGCAAGAGCTCTAACACCCCTTCCCCTTGGCAGTGTTCAAACACTGCCAATGCTTCACCCCACTCTCCACAAACAAACTACCTAATAACGCAGCTATTAACCTCACCCCAACTGCCTCTCCCCCGTTTTTACCAAGTAAGAACCCAACTCTAATTTTATTAATCTTTATATCATGGCCTTTAGCCCCCGCACGTAGTCTATTTGCCAGGAGCAACCAGCCAGCCGCCGATGGAGAGGTGGGAGACAGTGGGAGGCAACTCAGTGTTTGCACTGGGAGTTAAGTCCGCAAGCTTCTCCGTCTGGAGAGAGTTGTGTGGCGAGAAATCCCAACCAGTTTTATATACTAGATGTAATTTATTGATTAAAAACTTAACCAGGACCGAGAGAGCAGAATTCCAAATGCTTGACCATTGTCTTCTTCAGAAAAGGACACTTCAAACACATGAAGAGCCAAACTACTTTAATAATAGCCGGCATAATCTACAAGTATGCAGGGCTCACTTCTATTTCCATAATCCATAAGGCGTTTCATGGCGGAGCCTCACTGTGGGCAGCAACCTCAATTTTGAGTTTTTTAAATATCAACATGTAGGAACCAATAGATTCCATGTTAGATACTCTAGATAAGGCAGGCAGCTTCTTACCGCCCGCCACCTGACATGCCTGTGATCTAAGTACATAGAGGCCAAGAGAAAAATACTAAGTGCTTCTTAGGACTCTTTGAAGACTCCTTTGAAGCAGGTGCAAGAAAGAAGAGTATCTGAGACGAACTAGTAGCATACCCTACTTTGGGAGAGAATCCCATCCACGCTACCCAGAGCCACTCCGCTTAGCAACTGGTCACGAATACTGGCGATGGCATTTAAATCGTGTAATCTCCTCTTGCGCTCCCTTCGGCACGGAACAACTGATGGTCGCGCATTATATGTTGCACATAGTGGGATTATAAACGGCAACAGGTGAGGTTAAAATACATAAAAATATATGACACAGAAACTTGAGTGTTGACCGCATCAAAAAAGCAAAAATTGAACTGCTTGGACGCTAAACACTATCAGCCTTCTGATAAGGAAGATATGCTTGCGGATGTCATACACCTGGAAAGGTTGCGTTGGTTAGAAACCTACATGGAAAGATCTCCACGAAAGGTCTGTGAAGTATATCGGATGAAGACCTTAAGGGCGGCCAAGGATGACTACAGGCCATTTTTGCTGAAGTTGGGAGTCGAACGGTAAAGAAGAAAGAAAGGTCAGAGATGGAAAAAGAGGCTCTACAAAAGTCTAGTTCGCAAGAGGTTAAACTGAATTCATTGATATTTAATTTAGGTGTTTATTTTGCTCCTCCGTCGCGACAGTGTTATGCAGCTGTAGAATAATTTCTAGAACTATATTTGAATTAGGTTGTGGAGCAGTGCAATGATGTTAAATAATCTGTAACTATGGTGATAGCGGCAGACTGCGCAAACGATTATACGAATATTATCGCACGCCTCGGGCAGATCATTATTACAGACAGATAAACAAGAAGGCGGCTCGTGTAGAAAGATGATTGCTGTGCAAGCTACACGAGTCGTTATTAACTCTGGCCGTAATGAAACATACGTCTGGCAAAGTGCATTATTAAACCTCAATTTTCAATTTATTAACCGACGATTTTTATTTTTTTATTTTCGCTAAATAAATTTATACGAATAAATTAATAGTTTTTATGCATAAAAAGATGTTTACAAACTAAATATCTGGTGTAACCACAAACACAGCTTTCTTTCGCAATTTAAATTTAAAATATTCACTTAAATCATGGTTATTTCATTATTATACATATTCGCATGCCTGAGTGTGAATCAAAGCTTAGATTTTTTGGCAACGAAGCTAGTAGAAATGGGGAACTCATTTATTTCGACGTAAAATACAAGTGCTAAAATTCAAATAATAAAACAAGTATTTTTCTTTTCATTAACTGTTATTTGGTATGATTGCATAGTATAAACTTGCACTCGTAAAGTGAACTCTGAGGAAATGGTCGCCGTTGGTTGAAGTGATTATTCTTGGTCTGTGGGATTTTACTATCTTCAGTCGGCTATAAAAAGAAGTAAAGTAATCAATTTCTTCGCAGGCGGATTTAACCTGGACTACCTAACGGGGACTGAACACATTATTAACATTTTACCAATGAAATAAAAAGTAGCCACACGCTGGGCTCGAACTAGGGGTCTCCCAGTTACTATTTTGTACTCATAATACATTACAGTCTTCATAATCATTACATAGTTAAAGGAACATTTAGGATGGGACAAGGATATAATTTTAAGAGATAAAAAATAGAAAAACGTGTAGCTGGAGAAAGAGAGATGAGCTATTGCTTATGTAGGGAATGATGGATCACAGGTGGCTATTTATAGATAGGCTAACTTGTGGTCTCCAAGGCACAGTATCCGAGCCTCTTTATTCTTAACTTCCAGTGTAAAGGTGCTTCTGTACGCGGATGATGTTCTCTCAGACATGAAAGCTCGCGAGAAGGTGTTTTAATGCTAGAATAAGTTGATTGATGGTCGATTAATGATAATAATCTCTTTAACAAAAAGTTACAGTTTAAAAAATTAAGTATAAGAGTTGATTAAACGCTAAAACGTACACAAATCAGCAAGTAACTGAATAACAGGGAATTTTACCTTTTATAGAAAAAGAGAAAAAAATTGTCAAAGTATGGTGTTTTTTAGCGTTACCCTTTTTTGTGCAGTTTTTGACGATCAACCCTTATAAAACTCTCTCAACGGACAGTTTTAATAATAATAATAAAAAATCCAAATATTTACTCTCAAAACCACATGCATTAGATTACAGTACAAAGGCAATGAGCTGTGGAACCACCGAACACAGGAATCAGGATATCGTACAATATCTGGGCAGGCTGACGTGTGAAGGGTAAAAGTGAAATGCTTGGAGCAGGTGCAAATAGCAATGTTGGAAGTGTCAAAGCTGCTGTAACCATCACTGGAAGAGCTGAGTTTCAGAGTTGCTTTAATGACTCCTGCCTTAAAGAAGTAAGAAATAGAGCTACTCTCCTTCTAGGAGAGAATACACTTAGAAGCGAGAAGAACTGAACTCAGTTTAGATGTGCATTCAGCCACCTAAAAAACACTGAGTACTTTGACCTTCCACTTGAGAACAACCTAATTTTAAGGGAAATAAATGTACAGGAATTTTGTCTCGATTTCACTTGGAGGCTAGACCTGCTGTTCAGGTGTGTAGCTCACATCTAGTAGAATCAGGCTTTAGTGCTGAAACCGGTCAGTTACACGATAAGCTTGCTTGCTAGGACGGAGAAAATCAACGATATTATCTAGCATTGCGGAACATTTCCCACTTAATTCAAACATTATGAAAAAGACATTTTCGAGCCTAAGCCGAATGACTAAGTGTAAATTAGATTAAATAAATATCTAAATTGAATATATTTGAGTGAAGTTTAGCGCTAAGGGTAGTTGGTAGGAGAGTTTGATACTTAATCTGACTGATTATCGCGCACTACTGTCAAATTGACTCGCTTAGTGTTTAACTACAGATTTTGAAGAACTGTTGAACTATAGTGGGGATACATATCAAAACTATCTTAAACTGCATGTTAGCCTTCAATTACCTGCCTTATTTGCTGACTGGCGCGCTCTCATTGCAGGAGTTCACTTTGTCTTCAAAGTGTTTATCTTGCAGCATTCCAACATATTTCTTCATTAAGTCGAGTCGAATTTTATTTTAAAAGTTTTTCCCGTTTTGTTGATGCTTATAAAATAATTACTAAAAAAAGGTCTGGTGCAAATTAACCACTTTAACCACTTTACCAAATTGCGTAATGAACTTTCTTTAAAAATTATTATTAGTGCGCCAAAAAAATCTAAAAACCTTAAATTTTATTCATTTAAGTGGTAGCACTTCCGTCAAAGATTTTCAAAGTAAGAAGTTGACTTAATACATATTAATGAATTATTTAACTGGTTATGAGGACGCAAATTGCACTTAGAGAACACAAGCACGCTAGACGCATCCGCTTCTCGCGGAGCTTGAGAAGGATTCGCCGGGAAAGAGATTTTCCCGCTTAAAACTCAAAATCGGAAATCTTCACGATTGCAATTACTTCGTTTTTTACTAAATTGAGATGAAGAAACGAACAGAATATGGGCAATATTGACTTTATTTAAATTAATTGAATTTTTTTTTTTAAATTAAAAGTAATTTAAAGAAATAATAACGACCCTTAATGTGTGCAGTTATTTTCTCTAATTTCTATATAACTTTGTAGGTGACGAGTTATACTATTTTTTTTTTTTTTTTTTTTTTGGCGCATCGACGTCTGTGGCCATTAGCGCCGAGTTATACTATTATTATAATATTTACTTTGGTTATTATAAAATTAGAGAATGGTTGATTTAAACATGAAGAATTAACAATTGACGGCATTAGCTTACTATTCGGTCTGATATTGTTGCCAGGTAATTGTGCTTGCGGGTGAAGCGAGGATGCGGTAATGTCAACTAACCTTATCAACTAACTCAGTAACGAGCTATGCCTTTTTAATAGGCATGCCCGGGCGTGCAAGTGACATGATGCTCCCGACAATAGGCCGCTCTAATCACGGCAGGCCCTTTTGTATAACTTTACCCATTAAACAGTTTGAGCGCTACAATCTGGCAATTTGTCCGCCCCGCCAAACTCCCAACTATTCTCCCGCCCTTTCCACTCCACCAACCGACATCTTACATTTTCCCTATATCTCGCTAATTATTCTCTCACAAATTAATTACTTCAAACAAAGAAATTGGTACTTTTACTGTTTCGAAGAGTGAGTATTACAATAGTGTCACATTTTCGATGATGCTCTTAGGTCGCTTGAACACAAAAATATCTTTTTATTCCTACTTTATTTTTATTTAAAGGGGAGAAAAATTGTTTTTTCTCAAACTGGACTAAATCTATGTAGTTTTTATATGCTCAGTTTTTTCACATAATTTTTTTCACAGACTGTAGGTGTCAAAAAAGTGTACAATTTGTAAGTGTGATTGACTTTGTTCGATAATGAGCTAGACTTTGTTTGAGGGTACGTTAATCCCAAATTGTAGCGCACAACAACTAGAGGTCCAGTGTATGTTTTGTGAATTTTAGAAGTATCAGGAAAAGAATTGTTCCTGTAGTTAGACTAGGATAATAGGATAGGAGACGCCAAGATGCCTGAAGAAGTGGCTACTCCACTTCTCGCTTCGGGGCATCAAACATAGAAATGCTATGAATATTAGTTTACGCATATTAGTTTATGTTAAGATAATTGAATGGAAGGAATATGAAGTACACAATTAATTGACAGAATTGTTGAACTTACCGTGAATTACAATGCGTGTCCTACAATATATTTTAATCCACCAACATATTGTCTTCCGAACATAGCAGCCAGAAAATATATTGGGTTAAGAGATGAAGAACGATTTCGGCTGTAGTGTGAAAAAGATGTAACTTCGGATATCCATTTCTGAAAAGAGTAATACAAACTATAGAAATTGAAAGGTTTTGAATAATTACATGTGTAAGTGATTTAACGTTTCTAAAAATTGATAAATCAAATATCACGTTAGTAATAGTTTTACTAGAAATAAATCTAGCCTTTCTTGTTGAGGTACCTCAAACAGCTTACTTTATAATTGAACTTAAATTCAAATAGGTTCTAGAAAAGTTAACAAAGTGCAACTCCCAGTCATTTAAAAGCTGCACAAAATCCTCCAACAGAAGAACAACTTGACTAAGCTTCAGAGGGTTTGCGCTTCAGAAAGTAATGCGTGGAAACTGGACTACTTACAACTTAACTATTGCAACGGAAGTGCTTGTTGTCCTAAAACTTTACTATGGCAGACCTGTATTACTTCCTTTTCCCATCACGAATGGAACTCTAGCGTCTTACTTTGCCACATATTGATTAACTCTTTAGAAAACCATTGTGAAAACAAGCAAGAAGTTGTATCCTCCTCTTTAGTGAGAAAAAAGAAACTGCGTCCAGTAACCAGGTTAGTGCATTGTCTTACCTGACTATTTCTATGTCTAGAATGGAGTAAAATGTTACAACGGAATTAAGCGGGGTCTAAACTTTGAACACAGGCCTTATAAGGGCGCTCTGGTTCATCTGCTTGTTTGATAATATTGCTTTAAAGCTCCGCTAGTCAGCAGCACCTGACTGCTCATTAGCCCTTTCTACCCGCTAACCCTTCTTTACAATAGCCCATTCTATTTCTTATATAAGAATAATAGAGATGACTGCCTTCCAAGGACTGCACGTTTTGAGGAGGGAGTGAGCTCAAAGGGTGTATGAGTTTGAGTCATTCCAAAAACGAAAAATAAAGGGAAGCACAAACGTGGAAATTAATTTAGATCTTTTCACGTTTGACTTTCCTTGTATTAATTTACGTGCACATTTTCTCGATAATTCCATCGATTTTCTTTTAACTGAGTTTACTTAATTACATAAGTGGGTCCATCTCTGCAATTTGGAACATTAACCCGGGAAATTGGTCCCTTCCCAAATGAAAAATCTTTTCAGTAAAGTGAGTTTTCCAGTACGATGATTTGTCTTTAAACTTATTATCGAGTCCACTCCGAACATCAAAATAATGAACTTTCAGGCTCAAAATACTTCAAAATGCGTGTTTCCGGTGACAAGTCCAAAGTCAAATTCTACAAGATCTAAAATTTCCTGATACAAAAGGTAAGAGAAAAAGTACCACAACTTCTGTTATCTATGATTTCTACCACTTAAACGCATTCTATTGTTTGACGCAAGAGTTATGAAGTACTTACCAGTTTGACCACTAGATCGCAATGCCTGCCTTAATATTGGTCACTGTGCAAACAAAGTAGCTACTAGATTGTAGCTGTGATTTATTTAACTAATTCTAACTTGTTTGCAAGACCTAGCTATCGAGTTATCTAAATGAGTTGCAGTCTTGACGGCTTTATTCAGTCAATTAATGTTGCCACTAGCTCCCATAAGAAATGTACGTGAGCTGACTGGTTACAGATATTTCTTGTTTCAATAATTATTAATCCAGAGTTTCAACCTTTAAGATTATGTCCTCTCAATAATTTTTATTGCAGTTTTGGAATATTGTGTGTGACTTGAAATTTTTACTGAACATGTAGCTACAAAAGCTTAATAGTTTGATACCCATTAAAGTCAATTTGTACTGTCACATCCATTTCTTTTTAACCCCTGGTAGGATCGTAAGGAGAAATTAAATGTGCGTTAATGTAGATTTTAATTTAAATTTCCCACCAATAAAACGCCTTTTATAGCTCCTGAATTCGAAAAATTAGTTGTGAAAAATTATGAAATTTGTTTTACCTGGTGGAAGTACGAGTACCCGAAACCCTAGGATTGATATATCTTTTATTATTTGCATTACAAGTTAATCTAAAATTATTCTAATATTAAAAACTAATTAGGTGGTTACAACAGTAAGGTGGAAACTAGAAACAACATACTCTGTAGCCGCAGTAATCTGTGTAAATAGTCTCGGTGCTGCCCATGAGCTCTTACAGCCTGGTGAATTCCCATATCAATGGGCTTGTTTTGCGATTGTCTTACGATTGTAAACCTTTATGTTACGACAGAAAAATACACGACCTCCTGCTACTAGACCTACGAGAGATAAGCCTCTTTTAGTTGTAATACCTGTGGAAAAGGTGCCATATCCAAACCTAACTTCATTTACCTTAGGTCTGCCATGATGATTTAGAAATTTCTACAGAAAACATCTATTTTAATGGATTTGAGGTGGCTGCGACATCCCTCAAGAGTATCGTTTTAATTAAGTCGCACTGTAGATTGTTACAAGCCAAATAACTTCCGAGCAGAAATTCCACTTATCAAGAAAATTTAATTGCGCAAACTGCGGTGAAGAACTTCGTGTCCATGTGCCAGTGTAACTTCTTTATGGCACGCTACTATTCTATTGGAGCGAATCGTTGGTTAGTGAATTGTGGTTACTGAGGGTGCACAATTTAAATTACTATTTTCATTATCCACAAATCGAATTGTACGTTTTTTATTGGCCAATAATTTCACCGACTCCAAATGGGCAAGTAAAAACAAAGATTGGACCAAACAAAGGAAATGATATGGGCAAAGAATATAATGCCGAAATGTTGTTTTGATCAATTCGGCAATTTCCGGTCAGTGATGAGAAGGTTTGGCTCACGTGCAGACGAGCGCATGGCTTCCAAGCGTGCTCGTGGCTGAGATCTCCCGCATGGGCATAAGAACTGAAACCACACAGAACACTCTCATGACGTTCTCTAGCTCCCAGTTGTTACGATTCTAATTGCTGCATCTTTATTTTATTTATTTATTTTTTTAATTGTGTTTTCTGCATCTTTCTACAAAATATAGAGGGGGCTATGATCTCTCGCTGGCGCAAAAAAACGACCACTCTGCAGACATGTTCTCGTACACACTTCAAATCAACGTCATAGATTTTCTAAAATGCGAAATCCATTAATTATTCCTTTCCTTTAACAATCAGTTAACAATCTACCATTGCGTAGAATTTCGATTTTGAATTTTTCACCAGAAATACTCAGTTATTTTGAGGTTCCTTGAGGACGAAAAAGTGGTTTTTACGAATTGGTCTGGAGATGTTGTACGATCAACCGGCTGGGCACCGTAAAAAGATAAATTTCGCCCTCCATTACTGGTACCACATCTGCGAACAATAAATCTAAAAAAATCAATTGGAACTTTGTTCTAGTGGCGGAGCTAATCTTCAAGGACTTGAGAGACGCCACAGTAACCGAGCGGTTAGAAGCGAGGCCTGCAAAGCGGAGATGTATTGTTGGTTGGTAGGCCTTGGATTTTATTTAATGTTTAATAAAAGAAATTTACAGTAAAATACGTTTATTAATGTACGATATTAAGGTACATTAATTGTTAATATTGGCATTTTGTTTTTAATAATTATTTTTTTCATTAGCATTTTGTTAAAAACCAATGTATGAACACCTCCTATTACCTCCTCACCTCCTAGTATCTAAGCGTTAAAAATAATATGTAATTAATTATTAATCTAGTTTTTTAATATTAAATTTGAATGTAGTTTTCTTCAATTACATTCTAAATCTAGGTGTACTTCCCGAAATGTTATGTAAAAAAAAGTAAAGTAATCGCCTATTTTTTCAGGCGGGGCTTAACGTCCAACTACCAATTAGGTGTCGTGGACGGAGGTGACTAGCAAACATACTTTACTGTAAATTTCTTATATTATCCATTAAATAAAATCCAAGGCCTAGACTAGGGGAATCGAACCCAGTACCACAATACATATTAGCTTCGCAGGTCAAAATGTTATGTATTATGTAATACATAGCATAGATAAAGATTTGCAAATTTTTAGGATAGGCAATTATTGTTAAAGTATTTTACTAATTATTTGATTATAAAAACTTCTTCACGGGTGCTCGCTCAATTAAAGAGACTACATTAAATTAAAGTTAGAAAATGAATTATTGTTACAAATAGTTATTTATTTGTTATTACTATGAGAAATTTGAATTCTTCTGTAGCAAAAAACATCTTAATTTAAATAAAATTGGCTAATACTTTAGTTTGTCAAAATTAATTGAAAGTAGAAAAGAGAAAAATACTGATCCTCCATTTTATTAAAAAAAGAGGGCGTGGTGTGATGTACATGAGGTAGGGTAGGCGTGGTTTAATAAACAGTTCTCGCTTCTGATTAGCTCTTCAACCAACCTACTTTTACATTTCCATTCTTCACTGTGATTGGTCAATTCTTCATTGCTAATATTTCTATGAAAAAATTAAGTTTAATTTTTTTTACTAATTTTTCCTCCGTAGGTATTTAATGAAGAATCAAATTACACAATAAAAATTTTTCTCAATAAAAACATAAAAAATAAAAGATTTTTCTCTCCTAATGTCTTGCTTTCTACACTAATAATGTAAGGGTAAACAGAAAATTGGGAATAATGGTTATTTTCTTTAGGAAAAAGAAAATTGTGGGTCATGTTTCATATTCACCTATTGTCCCTCGCCATTTTGTATGTTTATTTGCCTGGGGCATTCGCATCGTTGTTTAACGATTTTTAAAGATTTAATTATTAATAGTTTGATATCTCCTATTACAGTCAATGTAAGTTAAATGGCTGCTACACTATACTGAACAAATATTTTTTAGACGAAAATGGCCAGCAAAATGGTCCATGACATCTAGTAAATTCTTAACAATATTAATCCCGTAAAATTATTAAACTACTTAAACTATTGTTATAAAATTTGAATAAAACTCATGGCTGAAATTACAAACTGAAGTGTGAATGAAATGTTGGGTACTGGCTGATTTGTGAACCTTTTGTCCTTCAATCAACCCTTACAATAAACTTTTTCAACTGTAAGTTTTTGTTAAGGAGATATCACTCTTGGAACAACAGAAGCTGTACTTATATAAAATAGAACATATAGTATAAGAAGAAAAACCTTTAACCACATGGCGTTCATTTATTTTTACGAAAAAAAATCTATATTAAAACCCAAAGAATCGTACTCAGGAAACTTGAAAACCTTTAAATGAAACACAAGATCGAAATCTAACGAGGGCTAAAAGTAGTAAAAAGAAGTGAGGAGAAGTAAAAATGATGGGTTGTGCTAGTGGCTGTGCCTCCTTAATTAAGGAAACAATTTATTACGTGGCACTTGTGTATTTATTTCTAGCCTTAGCGGGGCTACTAGCTCTTATCTAGCTGGATCAGATTTCACGTGACTGTTTAATGAAATTATTGCTGGAGCGAGTGAGGACTGAGTGAAGGCCTCGTTGGGGCTTGTCTAGCGGGACATGCGAGCGTTATTACCGCGTCAACCTGCGCTAGAATCGCGTGCCTCCTAATGAACCGGCTAACTTAGTTAAGAGTTTAGGTAAACCAACAGGATAATCTCCATGCGCCTGATTAGCTCGGCGTTCAACACTTGTGTTAGTAAGGCCTCGCCCGTTTACAAATTATGCTTTCTCTTGTACTTTCTCATTTTTTTTAAATAAAAAGAGGCGCTACGATCACCGAGCGGTGAGATGCTAGACCCGCAAAGCTAAGATGTATTGATGTACTTGGCAATATTCCCGGTCTATAGCTTTAATGGTTAATACGAGAAATTTACAGTAAAGTAAAAATCGTTCTTGTTGTTTGCCTAATACACCCGTAGTTAACTGCAACCTGGAGAAGGTCGCGCGAGTCTTCAGTAAAGCTCACACATATGTTTCCATTAAAATATTAATTTGCAAGATTGGCCTCGATTGGAGTATTTTCTCTGACGGGAAAAAAGAAAGTAAAAAACTAATTAAAGCAAGGTTGTTGTCTTTGTGGGCAAAAGATCTGGCTAGGCTTGGCCTCTGCAGAGAGACTACGCCCTGGTACCAGTCTGTTGGAGTGTAATTACGGCTGTGAGAGGAAGTGGTGTTCATAATGGCGCGCCGTCGCCAGTCGGCGAAGGGAATTGTTTTATTTAATTAGTCTGGTATTTTTTGAAGTGCATTCTAATAAAGTGAAGAGGTTGGATAAAATTAAAAGATGTTATAAGGTTTGTTTGGAGGCGGCCGTAGGGGATTTGATAGTTTGAACGTCCGTGATGCTTGAGTGAGCTTTTTCATTTAAAGTTGGATGCTAGAGGCTTGGAGGGCGGCCGGATCAAAGGCGCCCGGCCCTGCTATATTTAACGCCGCTAACCGTGGAGAGGGCTAATAAAATGGTAATAGGTGTTTGTGCTCGGTAATCAAGTGTGCTGGGGCGGCACTACCCCCGGCTCAATTAGGCGGACAGACAGAGAAAACTACTTAAGAGCCGCCTCCGACCTCTTACACGGCCTCTCTTCAACGCCCTGCCTCACTTTGCACAACTGTAATAAATCATTTATCGAACATCCAGCGCTTAATCTGCTCGGTATCTAATACTTCTTTCCCCTCGCTGCAGCCAGTGTTGCCAACGTGCAGATTTTTCATTTTGAGTTTTCTACGTTTTTCAGGTCCAGAAGGAAAAAATCTCCCACTGCTTCCTCTCGCAGTCCTCATCTTCAAATTCCCAATTTCAAAAACAATTTAATTCCAAAAAGGCACTTTAGAAAGATGTTTACCATCCTCAGAAATAACTTTTCCTCCATCTATAGTATGCAACACATCTGAATGTCCATTCTATAAAGTTATAAAGTGGTCCAGCTTGTTGAGATGCATTTCCGTCGGGTTGTATTTGCTTATGGTTAATGAGCGGAATTGACCAATAGAAACTGTAGTCATGGGTCCATAAATCTGCACCTTTCGCTCTTCCACAAGCAGATCCTTCCCGATAATAGATTAGAATGCTAAAGATGTATTTTATTATTGGAACACAGAATGGGTGCTGCAGCCAAGGCACTGCTGCCATTGTTCGTTCTACCATCCCCTTGAGAAGTCTAGAAGATATAACCTCCCCCTCTTTGAGAAGTCTAGGGTCTACTAGTACCTTTCGCGACGTGATCTCTTCTGGCCTCAACTTATAAGAGAGCTCATACGGCCGCATAGCCAGCAAAAGAGGGCCCATTTCTACGTCTTCACCATCCCTCATAGTTTTAGTAGAAAAACCCTCACCCTCAACTCTAGTCACTTCCTCATTCAAAGCCAAAAACAGGAACTGCTGGATTAACAATTAAATGCTAAAAAATTTAAGTTGATTTCCTGATGAACAGTCTCCTTTCAGTTAAATTAACACAGGTCTGAAGACTAGGTTGGTGTTAAGTCATCTTACTTATTTACCTAGGTTTATTCATCGACAAAATCTTGAAGGAAATGACACCAGATTTTTGGTCTTGATCCATTTTACCGAAAGCTTCATAGGTTTCCATCCAACTGATCCAACTTCCTCGATGCCGTCGTCTTGAAAAGTCAAACCTCCATAACTAGCTTTCTCCCATTTGCAGAAATGGCCGCTTTTTCAGAAAACTGTGCGGTCGCAATACTCTCTCTTACAGTAAGAGAAAGTGGCCACTGGGCGATCCTTTCGCGAACGGCATTTCCTGAACGAAAATACCATCAAGTTATAAAGTTGCTATTTGAAGACAATTTGCATCTTATTAAGACACAATTACCCAAACTCGCGTCAATATTAGATTAGAAATGCATTAAACTCAGTTTTCACTAAATATTATTCTTGACTGAAGTAATATTTAATAATTTGAACAGCGCCAGAGGGTTAAAAGTTTTCATTAAAAGCAGCCCTCAGTGAACACAACTGTTGTTCTTGCATTGCCCAAACGAAATTAATTTCTTCTCTCTTTTAATAAATTATTTCACCAAATGGTAAAAATATCATTATTTACATCTTATTTGGAACTTGAAATGATGATTTCGTATTAAATATAAACCTTATTGTTGAAAACGTAGTTAGATAATCTGATCTCGAAAATTGAATTATGGTCCAGAAAATTTGCGTATTTCTGAAAAATAAATTATAATAGTGAAAGAAAACAAAAATATTCTGAGTAACCACACTCGACTTTGACTAATCTTAATTCTCTCAGTTGCGGGTCACTTCAGATTTTAAGTGAAACAGGATATTTAACAACATATTTAATTCGCAGTATTAATAGACAGGTGGCAAAAGCACAGAGTTGCTAGAAACAGAGAGAAGTCTACCTCAATTTGCACGAATATTTTAAATTAAAACTTGATCATTCCTTAAAAGAGTATTTCGTCCTTACACGAAGATTTAGTCCTTACATGAGTCTTAATTTCAAGAGTTCAGATTTATTGGTTCTCAAGAAAATATGGAAAACTGAAAAATAAATCAGGAAATCAGTGGACAAAAAATGATTTATTTACTTATCCAAGCCTCTTTTCTTAAATTTTTTGTATTCAGTTAGTTCAGAAGATTAGCTTACTATTTGTCAGTTTTTTTAAAATAAATTAAGGCGCATCAAAATCTGAGGTTATTGGCGCCCGGAGCTTTTTTTAGTGTACTTCTGGCTTCAGGACAGTGTTCTCTCGTTACAGATAACATTAACCATCACCGGCAAGTAAGTTGTAAGTAGCTTCTAGGAAAAGAAAACTAAGGGCCAGCATTTGGTTTCGAACCCAGGAATCCAACTAGCCACTGAGCTAATCTCTTCCTTCGTTTGCCTATTAATTGTTCACGTTTTGCAAGGCAATCAACAAAGAAACCTTTTTGCACAAAATATTGACCATGTCTATTTCCGGCAGACGAAGTCGACTTCGCCTGTTTCCGATGCAGACCCACCGGCTTCCACTCATTGTTTTGGTTGCTGATTCGTTTCTCGCGTGCAGTGATGGACTTAAGTTTCATCCACAGTTACAAACCCGAACACAAAATCAGTGGGAGTATCTTTAACACGGTCGAAACATCGATGTGAAATTCGTTTTCGCATTTATTGTTGTCAGCATCTAAAAATGTGGCTACCATCGTGCACAAAGCATTCTCATATTTTCTGCTTAAATATGCTTTCTTCTGATATGCTTACCGACATATGCAACCCTTTAATCGCCAATTATTTAATACCGCCTGTGGTTGCAGTTTTTTGTGGCCGTCCTTCAGGTGTAAATGCAGCCGCTCACGATCATTACATCACTATTGTAAATGAAGGCGCAGCCTCCTTAAAAACCTACAACATCTTTGGATGAACTTCCATCAGCGATAAACCGTTCGATACGAAGAATTTTAAGGTGAAACGCTACTCCACTTGTCTATTCCATCCAAATACACAAAACTTGTTTACTATAAAAAAAACAAAAAAAAAAACAGTGCCGTAAACTATTCGATAGATCAAGTTGGCTATTGACGAAGTTATTGTGTTATGTGAATTAACAAAATGAAAACATAATTTTGTTGACAGCAATGCCATCTCTGTGCAAGTCCAAGAACTTTTTATGCTGCTCGACTAGTATTAAACAAGTAACAATTCTATTTTTCAATCCTTCACTCCAAAAGCCTAACATCATTAAAAAAGAGTAAAAGGCAATACAGAGTTAGATCTGTATTGAAAAACATTCTTGTACATTCTTTATTTGTTGTTAATAAGAACTATTAAACTATTGTCAATTATTACTTTAATAATTTAAGTAAGAGAAAGTCTACAAAGTAAGTGATCCTCACATTCTGTTATCTAGTTATTATGAAATAAGTGAATAAGTAATTCTCGTAATGGTTACCAGTTTAAATGCTTATCTCACTCGAGAATCTAAAGCAGCAAGTACCTGAGTATACAAGAGCTTGTCGTGGGAATTAGCCCTAGATAATTCAATTACCTTTTGGAGTAGTGAAATTAAGACCAAGGGTAGGAACCAAGCAGTGCCGTGAATAATGTGATCCGAGATAAAGCACAGTTGTTTGCGTGCTAGAATTAAGATTAATTAAGGTTCGGGCGAGGCAAGGTTGGCACACGACAAGTTCTGCCCGAGCACGACACGGCCGTTCGCTCACACTTAAGCACCTGCTCAATATATTACCAATTACTCACTATCATAACTAGCATGCTCTCTCCAGTATCAGGGCACGTTGGGACAATGAGCAAGTTGGCGAATCGACCACCAAGAAACGTCTTCAAAGGAAATAATGAATGTGAATTTTCTTAAAAAGGCGGTAATCAGAGGTGAGCTAGATCAATTGAATCGCTCACTCACTTCCTGTGACGCTTCTTTGTGAGGGTAGGTATTGTAATCATGCATATTTCCTGTTTGTTGAATTACGCCGGTGTGCCATTTATTTTCTTAACAAGAAAGCGGAAGTGGTTGAAGGAGATGAAAAGTAACAGCCTAGGCTTGGCGATTATGTGGGCGTTGATATTTGAATTACTTTCTTCTAAATAATAATTATTCATACAATTTATAGATGACTTTTATTTGATAACTCTAATTAATAATTTTGGTTCAGTTAAGTGCTGGGCGAATTTTCGGGATAGAAAAAAGAAAGCATGATTTACATAATTTAATTACTGACAATCAAGTCCAATTTTTTCAATGGACTTAATAATGTATTTAAATCGACTATCTCACTTTATAAATTATGGTACAAAAAATATTTTAAATATTGCAATTTTACGTTAGAAGCGTTTAGGCTACAAAGCGCCATTGATGGGAGCAAGGCAATACTGAACAATGAAACCAAATAAAACTAACTTAATTAAGTGGAAGGAAAATATTGCCTTTGCATAAGTTGCGCAGAGTTGAGAATCCTCTCATTATCGCAACGTACACAAAAATAAAGCTACAAGACTTGCGGATAATGGGGCTTATCTTTTGCAATGCTCGCGACTTGTAGTTACACTTCTTTGTCCACTCTTTCGACAGAGCCTAATGCAAATCCTGGGGTCTATTGATATTCCTATCAGCGATGACAGAAATCACTTTTAGCCATCCTTAAATCTCTTTTACATTTCTACCATATACCAAGATCCTATGTTATTCATCAGACCCTTGTTGATAACCCCTCAACTTCTTGCATTTTTTCTGTTTCCTTGACCCTCCTCTCAATATTCAGATCCAAATATATGTATATCCAGCACTGTTTAGAGTTAGGTTTCAGTCTGGGTTGTTGCGCCGACTTCTTGAGCGTTCGTTTAGCACCCAGCAATGGGTGAGGACATGCGCTCTCCCTATGGTGTAGAAGAAACTTACATCCTGGGAATTGTGCTGAAGAGGCAGTTAGGGCCAGCATGTGACACGTTCGCCCCACTAGCCTGTGCAGGTCTATTCGGAATCAGGTGGAAATTTCGTTTGCTTTGGTTATCTTCAGGTTGGTTATTAGAGTTTTTTCGAAAACAAAACAAACAAGTATTTATCAAGTATTTTTTATTGTAATTATAATTATTTTTACAAACTTATTTTATTTATTGGCTGCACCACTTTTTGTTTTAATAAATAATATTCTCTTTATTTAATTACAATTGTTTTTCTATTAAAAAACAAATACAAACATATAAATTATATATATTAGACCCCAACGTTAAAGTAAATTGTTCATAAGCTTTGACTTCCCCATCAAACAAGTGTTCAAAGTTTATGGTACTTTAATTTTATAATTATTTAATTTTGTTTATTTATTTTTTAACCATTATTTATAAATATAGCATGAGGGCGCTAATGACCTCAGCTGTTGATGCGCCAAAAAAAAAAAAAAAAAAAAAAAAAAAATATTTCGCTGAATATACTTTCATATATTACAATGTGTTTTTGAAGGTAATGAATTCTCGAGGCAGGTCTACAATACTAGACTACAGCTACCCCATTAGATAGGAAGACGGGTTTCATCAACACACTTAGCTTCTAGGCTTACTTATTTTTATTTGATTTTGCGAAGTTATGCCACTTGGTTTCAAATTTTTCACTTAGATTAACATAGCTTTATGTTTCATTTCTCCTCCTCCCAGGGCAAAAAGGGGAAACAAGCACGTTTCCCTCCAAAAATACACGATACCATTCATCGAAATTGACCCAGCGGAAACTTCATGAACTTTATGGGTCTAGTTACCTCACCCTGCGTGCTGCCCCGATCTGGCACCATCAGAACAATGGCGCATTTCTTTCAAGCAGGCAATTCAGTAGTTAAGAGCAAGACACAGTTGCCGTTCAAGAATTATTCACTTCTAAAACTAAGGAATCGCATTGACGTGGGATAGAATACTTCGCCGTAAGGTGGGTAAGTACTACAAGACGAAATGTATTTCGAATACGAGCATTAGTTTTGCGATTGTGCAGATTTTAAAGTTATCATTTTCACGGGAAATAGGAAAAAATGGTTTTTGCGAACTGGCCACAGTGTACGTGTGATGTGAACTTACTTAACTAATACAATTTTTTTGCAAAGAATTTTTCAAAAATAGTTCATATTTAAACTTCTATTCTCAATGCACACATATAGATTTGTTTAAAAGATTTTCTCAGCAAAAACCTTTTTTAAAGCAGTTCCGCTTTAAAAAGTGGAGATAAATATTCTTCTAACGTGCCATTTCAATGCAATGTACGGCCTTAATACCTGTATAACATCACAGGAGTTCATTACGCGAATAAAATTCCAAACTTGGAGAAAATCGGACGAAAGCGCCATTATTCTGGATGGATTTCTGGATTTCAAGTTTTAAGAAAACTTAATAATGTAAAATACAGGCACAGAAAGTCATGGGTGTTCCATTTGTTGTTTGCTCAATCTATTATTTTTTTAAAGCATAATTGTTCATTCGGAGAATGTGAATTTTAATCTTCGCAATCCTTCAAAGAAAACAGAAAACAGAAAATTTGAAAAATTAACCAAAATTCAGTTGAAAAATAGTGGGACATTTGGCAAATATTTCAATCACAAATCTTAAGTTCATTGGTTCACAAATGTACATAGAGGTGACGGTAGGTGATGCGACGAATAGTGCAGAATCAACCAAACAAACGCTGTCCAATCTTCCCAGTTGTCAGAAAAATAAATTTCTTCTTTGCATCGCCAGTCAGTGTTGTGGGGATTTCTGTAGAGAATATATGCTCCAAGGTTATCAAACTATAAACACGTGGTTTCTAGATGACCCCTTTGTAACTGTAGCATCAGTGGAAATAGAAAATTACAGTTTTTAACAGTTACTACCAAACAAAGTGAACAAGGGGCCACGACGATAAGGCTTTTAATTAAAGGAGATAAACCAAAATGACCATTTTACTGATTCAACCCCTCTCCACTTATTTAGGTGAATTTAAGCTAAAACTTAAAAGTTGAAACCTCGCAACTATAATCAGTAGCGTTAGAGGTGATTATCAGTGGTTGCCGGTCTGATTTGTAATCTGGTTCAGTGAGAAGCGAAAAAGTCTTCTTGAAGAAATGCTCTGTTTCAAAGATCTGACTGAGTAGAATAAAGTACGGATATATTCGCACGACCTTCAGGGTTCTGCTCCAAAAGATTTATGTTCTCGTTGTACGTACAGCATCAATTTTGTTCTGATATCTTTTCTGTCACTGACAGGTACAACTTGATAGCATAATCAAATCCCATTGTTTATACTTTGTTCTATTTTTATCTGAAATAAGGATTCGTGATGAAAGAAAAATCATTCTTGGTTTGGGAAAGGGTTTTACAGCGTTCTGGAACGTAAGTTGAAGTGGAATGATGTAGCTATTTCTGGGAAGTTAATGGTTGGACACGCTTAATGTACCTGGAAGATTTTGGTACCAGGATCCACAGCCTGTCGTTCAGAATCTAGGGATCCACACCTAAACAGCCCTAAGTAAAATCAAAGTCTATCCCATCTACTTCATTACTGTCAGAACAGCCATATTTGCGGTGTTTTGGATTTCTTTTTCTTCAACACTTGAATCCAACTTCTGCTACTTTTAAGCCTTCAACTATGAAGTTTTGCCATCCTTTCTTTTGCGTTTTTCTCAATGATTCAGGTACGTACAGTTTGATCTAAAAATAACACAAAGTTGGTTCAAATATTGACCAGGCAAGCTATACTCGTACATTGACGTCGTTCGATATGGAGAGGTTTAGTTGTACCAATTTTATCAAAAAAACACTTTCTTTCCTCGTGTATTCAATAGCGCCTGGAGCTTTTTTGAGTGGACTGCCGGCCTCTGGACAGTGTTTTTTGTGACTATCATCAGAAAACCAGCTGCAGATGCTGCAATAGAAATTCTATGGGCTATCTCTTTTTTTGAAAAAAAGTAACTCAAAATTGTTCGATTTTAGACAGCTAGACCATATTTTAAATATCATAGATATTTTAATTAGCTGATCCAGGCCCAAAAAGTTTAAAGTTAAAAGGGTAGCAAATTAGTGACCTTTGGTAGAAATGGCTAAGTTTTCAGAGGTTTTACGTCCATCTACCAAATCTATCGCACACGCAGGCAGTAAGTAAACTTCTTTACTATAAATTTCTCGTTTTAACCATTAAATAAAATCCAAGGTCTACAGACGGGGAAACGAACCCAGTACCACAATACATATTAGCATTAGCAGGTCTCGCCTCTAACCTCTCGGCTACCGTGGCACCTCGCTTGGAGATTGAAATTAGGAAATTGAAACAACACCCTATCACTTCAAAAAAAAGAATGTAACACGAATTTCCACGGCAGAATTTACTTTTCGCTGTTTCTGTCCCACTACCTCATAGAATCACCCTACATTTATTGCAAATTAAACAAAATGTTTCTACAAATGTACAATATAACAAACATTTACACAATGTGCAGTCCTTATTATTATTATTATTATTATTATTATTATTATTATTATTATTATTATTATTATTATTATTATTATTATTAGTATTATCATTATTATTATTTTTACATTGTTCCAGTTTCACTCAACGATTTTTATTGTTAGTGAAAGGTAATTTCTATTTTTAAAAAAGGTTACCAGCGAGTTCCTTTTTTTTGCGATGGTTTCGCATCACAGTTTAGGGTTAATTTCTATTTTGTATTTATTTATTTTTACATAAAATAAATCGCACATATTTTTGGCAAACTTGTTCGCACATATAAGCTCGTTGCCTCACTGCGTTATAGATATTGAAAAAAAAAACTGTTACATCGTTCTTAAAAATTTACACTTCAAAATAATTACCATTATTCTTATTTAAATTATACTTTCAATTTAGGATAAGATATAAACAAGCATTTTTTGAATTTTGGCGTTTTCGTTGGATTGCGAGGGGTTCTCGGCTTCTCTTGTGGTTACAGACTAGTGTGCGGCTCTTTCAAAAGTGTTCAAAAGGCGAGGTGTTTTTATAGAACATCAGAGGTTGTTTTGAATAAAAAAAACCTTATCAAGTTCACTGTTATTTTCTGGACAGAATGTTGGATCGTACATTACGGTCATGAATATCGTTCTTGTCTTCCTGTATTAGTTTGCGAAGTTTTTTTTATTTATTCAATAGAACATTATTGGAGCCATTCAGTAAAATGGTAGTTTTGGTTAAGGATTTTGATTTTGAGTTTGATTTGGTGTAACCAAAGCGGAATATAACGTTACAGCTTTCTCTTAGTTTTACTCGTTACTCCGTTTACTCGAGCTTCGAGCTTTCATGGATTCTCTTCCTCGAACTACGGCAGTAAACGACGATAATTCTCAGCTACATAAACATTATCGAGAATACTTACACAACACGATTTGCAACCTCTATTCTATTCGTGCATAAAGTTGTTGCACTTAACAAGGTCAAATGTTCCAAGAACATTTCGCCAATTCTAAAAAAGACTCGGTTATACATGATATGGCTAGTATTCATTGACTTTATTTTTTATTACTCCCCTAATTGATTTTGGCAATACTGCTGCTAGAATTTAGAAGGTTGGCCTAAATGCACCAATTTATTTTCGCTTTAGTACATTTAAAATAAAAAATAAAAAATATATATATATATATAAAAGTCACCAGTTAACATTCAATTTTTTAAAAAATTCTAATTATATTATTGGTTCAGTTATCGACCGTAATATCTTGAAGACTTATTTGTTGATTATTAAGGAGTGGTCATAAATTAAAAGAAATTTTAAAAAACTCTATTTTTATCAACATAGTACATTTTTATTAAGCCTTTTGTGTAGACCCTGGAGAAGGCAATAAAGTTGCCAAAATGACGGTAACAAAGGCGTTTATGACTGCTTCTTAACAACCATCAAATAATTAATAATAATTGTTGTTATTTGGTAAATTCAGACATGTTTAGAGCCTTTGGCGTTATTATTTCACACAAGATCCTCTGAGTTCCTGACGTTCACCTACAGTTTAAGTTATCTGCAGTCCTTTGGCAATGTTTTCAACGTGTTCTTTCGCTTTTAATCGCAGTGCTGCTATGGAAGTGGTCCTCAAGTCCGGCGAAGGCGGTGGAGTTGTCGTGGCCGTGCTTCCGGGCGACGCTTCCGTCGTGCAACCTGAAATCAGCAAATTGTAATTTACTGTTACATTATATCTCTCAAGAAAATTGATTAATTTTTTTTTTTTTTTCCTTTATGTCAGTTTTAAAAGTGGCTAGTATACTGTAGTAATTATGAACGTGGACTTTTAACTAATAGATTTACTATTTTGAGATAGATCCACTGGATGTATTATCTCAGTACGGATTTGCGGCCTGCACGTAGTAATGATATTTGTGGTTGAAACCACAAGAACTTTTCTATTTTGTAGTTGTTTTCTAGGTTTTCTGCTTCTAAAGTAACATTTCACCTAACTTGGACGATATTACCATCTATCTAATATGAGTAGCAATTTCTTAAAAGTGTACTTAACATAGGGAACATAAATTGAAG
This sequence comes from Rhodnius prolixus, assembly GCF_049639745.1. Classification (NCBI taxonomy): domain Eukaryota; kingdom Metazoa; phylum Arthropoda; class Insecta; order Hemiptera; family Reduviidae; genus Rhodnius; species Rhodnius prolixus. The sequence goes on along the minus strand of NW_027411625.1, from coordinate 14,876,516 downwards.
TTAATATTTAGTCAAAGTTCAAAGTTTGAAGTAAAATTGTGAACTGTAGTTAGAGTTTTCTCTGATTTCCAGAGAACCACATTTATTTAGTTATTATTCTTAAGAGAACACTGATATCAAGGCGTAGTAGAGAATTTGGGATTGCCTAAAAGTGAAGGAGTGTTTGACACCAGATAATAACAACTTTTAGTCACTCCCTTTTATGAGACCAAATCCCGAGATAGGCTTTGAAGAAGATTACCTGGTGCTGGAAGAGGCGGCGTTAGGTAACTAGGGTATCCGGTGTGCGGATGTGCTAGAAAGCCCGGCAGTGCGCTGAGCAGCGGAGGTGCCAGCCACGGATCCACCGGAAGTGACAGCGAAGACCCGCCGCTGACGCGGCTAGCCACTCCGTGCTGGTATTCAGATAATCCTAATCTCGCGGCTTCCATCTTCTCCTGTCTCCTCCATTTCGCTCTCCTATTCTGGAACCACACCTGCCAACAATAAAAACAAAACAAACATTCAATTAGAACTATGACCTTGTGGCGGGGCTAATCTATAAATTCGTTTGAGACGTCACGAGCGGTTAGAGGCGCGGCCTGCAAAGCTAAGTTAGTACTGCTGAGTATTGTGGCACCAGGTTCGATTTCCGCTCTAGACCTTGGATTTGGAATGCATAATGTACAGTGAAGTATGTTTACTAGGCGCCTCCATCCCCGACAACCAATTTGGTTGTGGAACATAAGCTCGCCTGAAGGCCTTACTTCTCGCTACTTTATACTCTCTGAAAATTGTCACTTCATAGTTTTCATCTTTATTTAGTCTGCACACATAATAATAATACTGATGTAATAAACATGCATTTAGTAATAATTCTAAACAAAGTTGGTGGGCTGTTTACTAACGGACTTTAATGATCGTAATAAATGAGAGCTTCTTAACAACTCCGCTTACCTTGAGGTCTGTCACTGCCCAGTTCATTTTCAATACTCATCTATTTCAAAAAAAAACATTCATTTATTAAGGATATACTAAGAATTTTGTTAGGCATACAACTTTACTGAATGGCAATTTTTTGGGATTGTCTTGATAGTTCTGACGACTTTCATTAATGTTTCGCATCCTCACCGCACTAGAGTTGGTCTAGAAATTTTATATAAAATTCCCAGGAGATTTCGTTCAAGAGGAATCTTGGGGTGGAGAGGTGGATATTCTAAAGTACCATCCTAGAATATTTTACGGTTCAGAGTGTTTTATTTATGTAGAGCCAAACTCGAATTCCGAGTTTGTAGAGAATTCCAAAAGTGGAAATACCACTTTCTGGGAAAGTTCTTTTTGGGTATTTCGAGCAGTCGGTCAGAACTTTCCTTTAGTTCCTCGAGAATTGTAGAGCGAGTATTCATACCAGGCTGTTTTTTTGTTTCTCTTTGAAAAATATATTTGATGTTAGTTGATGAAACTACCATCTTCATCCATGAGGTTGTACGATTTCCATAACCTTTTTTTTGGGGGAGATTATTTTCTCTTTTCGATCTAGTTATCGCTGATATGAACATTCAAGCTTCCAATCAAGAGCACAGACTAGGTGCCAAAAATGATCTGGTCTGCAAATGCTTTAGATATCAGTTTAAGTAAAAAATTCAAATAGTTCCTTACAAAACTCACTGGGTATTGCTAGTTGAGGTGACATATTTATTGAAAATGTACGAGTAATAAATAGATTCTTTTTTATCATAAAAGTTTTAATAAACTAGAAATAACTAAAAACCAAGTAAGTATATTTTAGAATGAATAATGAAGAGAATGCTATCTAATTGTACAATCTGCGGTTAAATTTGAAGCTATTAATTTACATTTCATCATTAAAATATTAAGCCAGCCCATCACCTACTCACATTACTCTCGGCCAATAATTCCACTAACCTGAAGAAACGTCAGGCAGCAAAGAAACTTCCATCATTTTGGATGGCGACAGCAGACAGAAATCTTCAAGATCGGCAATGTAGCCCAAACAATTTTTTAATGTAAGCGGGTATTCGTTTTGTTCTTTTAAACATTATTCAAAATAAAAATTATTTTCAAAACTATTGTTCTGTCCAGTTAGATTAAATCATTATTTATGTTGTGAAATACGTTTAGTTTCGTGCATGATGACTAAAATTTGAGTAGGTTCCCAATTTGTTTAATGCTTTTAGTCATCGTACAGCGTCCAGTCTAACAAAATAAGACTGACAAACAAAAATCCGTATCGAATTGTTCTTTTAAAAAGCTAGAACAAAAATAAAGTTAAAAAGATGGGAAAAATAATAATGTAAAAGTTTTTCCTAACTTTTTATGCTAAAATAAATTTCCTAGATTTGTTTTGGAATCACTGATTGTTCAAATGACTAGAGAGGAATTAAAAGAAATCTTAAGGAATTATGTGGTGATTAAAACAATAAAGATATTTATTTCTAAAAAAATCGATAACAGAATCCTGGTAAAACTTAGTCACGGAAGCAATAGTAGTTCTAAAAACGGAAAACAAGTTGCATCTTTCTGAGACTTTTTGTTTGTGAAATTGAGATCTCAAAACATCGAGAGGGACAATTTACACAACTTTGCATGGTTGCCATACTTCCACTAACTATGGCTAAGAGAAGATTTTGTTCTGTGTGGTAACCGATGTTTTATTTTAGCGTGGGTTTGATAGATAGCGCAGTCAGACAATACACGCGGAATGTTATTTCTTGGTTATTAACTTAGTTTAAGTACTCGTTGAAATAAGTAACGAGCGGGAAAAGAGCGTTTAATGCTCGAGTATTGTAGCGGGCCGAGTAGGGTGCCATGCTGGCAAATAATGCCCGCTCTGATTGCATTAGTCAACCCCCGAAGCTCTTGCAGCAATAACAGCTTTCTCTAAAAATGAGTTCCAACAAACAAGCAAATCTAATAATCATAGCAAAGTGTGGTTATTTAATAACGGACAAAAAAAATGACGAGCCGATATACAAGGCAAGTTCCCCTCGGCATTGTGATTCACTGGGGCCTCATCAAGCGCCGGCATAATATTGTTAGAGCAATTTCTTCGCCGCGCCTCGAGTCACCATCAATTTGAAAACAACAAAATCGCTGGCAGCGTTTATGAAACAAAAAAGCAGGGGTCCTCTAAATGACAGAGCTCGTGTCCTGCTTTTGGCCAATCAAAGTCTGCTTTCTGCTTCCTCGTTAGAGACACATTGCAATCTTGTGAGACGTTATGCTTCCCTCGGAAGAGCGACATCAGAAAATATACTATTTTACCATCTAAAACCATGCATGAGCATATTCTGAATTTTGACCCTAGGCATATTAGGTTACAAAACTGGATCTTAATGAAATTTGAACAACAAAATATTGTCATACTGAAATAATCAACTCACATTGAAAAAATCCACAAAAAAAATCACTTGTCTTAGCAAACGACCTCAAAATGTTTTTTGTTTTAAATTAACGCTGAAGATGACGCAAAAAGTTATACAAGGAAATCGCCGGGCATTCTGTTGCAGCTGGTGTGGATGAAGGTGTCTATCTCTAGATCTCCTAACAGATCTCCTCGCTCATTCGCAGCTTTGAAATTCCAAGAGTCCGCACCGCTAAAAACTTGTTATTTAGAACTAATTGTTTTCCTTTAACAGCACGTTGAATATATCACAGGTAATATATTACAGGCGACAGAATTGTACACTCGTAATTATCTGCATAAAGATTCCATTTATTCACTATCTTTGTGGTTTGTGTTTGAAGATTGTTTTAATTTCTGCTCTTAAGCCCTGGCTTCAAGTGCTTTCCTACAAGCTTTTAAATAGATAAATAAAATATTTTGATTAGGTTCCATCACTCCTGTGCAATATTAATGAGAATAGAAAGATATTTTGTGGAGCGGTGCATGTTTCTGTTTACAAATGCAGTGTTTACAACCACAACGAAGGACGTACAAGGCTGGTGTAGCATCAGAAGGAATTAATTTATTTATTATTTCGTATCAGATTAGTGGGAACTAAGTGTAGCAGCGGACCTGAAGTCCAGACAGGCTGTAGTGGAGTCCAACATCGTTAACTCTGGTAAATCTTCTGTCTGACATGGCCAACCTTCGAAAAAACAAAAAACATTAATAGAGAAAAGAATATCAGAAGTTGTACTCTGAGTGCTTTTAAGCTAATCACCCATAGCGCCTGACAGATTTATCTAGCCTGTTCATCTAGGATGTGTACACAATTATCTTCAGAACACTCTCAGCTCCCTAATAGCTTATTTAGTTTTTATTAAATCGTTCTGTTTGGTTCTTATTTTTTACAGAACTAAAAAAGTTGGTGGGAACTCTTGCTCGCCCTTTTTGAGGTCGCAATTAATGCAATTAAACTTTCTTGAGCCGCAGAATGTGCACTAAGAAAGATAGCTCAGTTCAATATTATACCTTGTTCACTATAATAAACCAATTCTAGAAACGAAAGATGGCGTCACAGATGGGTGAATAAGGTGGCTGTTTGTATCCGCTCTATTCATCCGCTCTTCATATAACACCTTTATTTCTACAGCAGACACTTCTACAGCCTCGAGAATGTCTTGAATTGGAAAATTTTAAACACGCCGAAATCCTCTTTATAAATATAATATTTTTATGGACTCCATTAAATCTGGTAGTTGAGGTTCCGTTCATGAATGAATGTTCATGTACCAAATTTCTTTTAGCGTCGCATTTTCTTGATGATTTTTTTTTTCATTTTCTAAGCACTCATTGTGCTTAGCTGGAAATTCAATCAGGAAAATCATTTCTTTCGAGTAATGTGTGAATTGTTGCTGCTTTTAATTCCGCAGAGCCTTTGTTAAAGAGTGGCATGAAACTGTGACACTGTGTTGGATTATTAATAGTAAATGCATGTCATAAATTAGTATTGGGCATTATTGAGCTCATTGATTTTAAGCTAAAATGTACATTCTAATAAATGAGAAAATACAAGTAAACCTGTTGAGTTTGGTGGGGCTTAGCTTGCAAAGTCTGCTATAGAAACGCCTTTGCTGCTACAGCAGTTTTAAGCAACCTTAAATTTAATTTTGAATCCAATAAAACCTTGTTTCAGCCGATTTAACTTTCCTTCTAAAAACAAATTAACCTCTTTTTCACATAAAACTTTTTCCAATCAAATTAAAAAACTCTTAAATTAAACGTTTGTCAGTTTGTAGTGTTTGAGTAAAGAATTAATTTGAACTTGGGATTTTTTTTTTAATCAATAACTAATTGACCATTATGTTCAGAGGCGCCGAATTTGGGGGTATGGCCTTTTTGCCCCCCTGAGAATAAATGGAGTGGCAAAGTTATTTCGCCCTTCCTTCTACTGTAATACAAGAATGCATCCTTCTTGGCCTTTCTTCCTTCGGCAGCATGCAAGCATGGATTACCCAAGACTGCACTAATTGGCCGATCCGTTCAAAGATGGCAGTTTCTGTATTTTCCAAAGTTGTACCGATGAGCATTAGCTGCGAAATATCAAGAGCTTCAGTGACGTGAACCTCACAGCGATATAACTTTATAGTATTGTGAGAAACAACAATGCACACATTACTCGAAAGAAATGATTTTCCTGATTGAATTTCCAGCTAAGCAAGAGCTATCAAGAAAGAGGTTGCACTATGATTCGTCTCAACAAGTAAGAGCATTGTGTCTGGATTGTAGCGTGAACTAAAAGAATCGTATTTTTAATTAAAAATGAATGCATGTACATCTCAAACAGCCTCTTCTTTTCGAATATAATAATAATCTGGGAAGGGATTAGCTATGCAGTTAGCGTATTGGATTGCCACGCGGAGGTACCGGGTTCGAATCCAGCTGCTGACCCTTAGATTTTCTCTTCCTAGGAGCTTCTTACAGCTCATTATGGGTGATGGACAGTGTTGTCTGTAACGAGAGAAAACTGCCCGGAGGCCGGCAGTGCACTGAAAAAAGCTCCGGGTGCCAATAACCTTAGATGTAGACGCGCCTTAAATCTTTAAAATAATAATATTAATAAAAATAATCTAGGTGCCAAGAATTTCACTGCCAGAAATTTAAATATTAATGGCGTGCTAAATACTGGCACAATCTCCTGTAGCCATCTGGGGTAATTCATTTTTATATTTACTCAGTGATTTAATAGAATTACAAGCTTTGTTTAGATAAAGAGTAATTTGATTTTATTTTTAATCAAAGGTTTCAACGGAGGAATAAAAAAACGTAACTAAATGTATAATGGGAGGCGAGGTAACAAGTAAACATAATCACAGGCTGGCGTGACTACACACAAATGCAAATGAATCAATAAAGTTTTAATTAAATGAAATTGAGTTATTAGTTCATTCCAAAGCCGAGCTTTCCACTCCCGCCTCGGGCTGCACAGTTAAAGAGAAAAAAATTGAGTTGCCGCAAATAAGCGGAATATTTCTTTTTTCCACCGGAAGTAAGCTGAATATTTAATTTATACCTAAAATATGCCTTTCAAGATCCTCGGTGTGAACATTCTCTGGTTCGGTCACTCCTAGACTCTCATTGAACTTTACTCGATAAAGTTTTATTAAATTGTATATTATAGCAATTTGTTGATAAAGATTATTACAATTTGCCGATAAGCAGGCGACCTTAGCCCAAGCGAGGACCGCCAAGTGTAGGAAATTAGTAGATAAGTATAAGTGAGAATTAAAAATCAAGGAGCTTAAGAGCTGAAGGAAGAGCAGTTGATGTTGTCGGAGCCACATTATAACTGTAAATCTTTTCAAATTCTTATGGTCTATACTGATTAGAGCGGTACCTGGCAAGTGACGAACAGACAAGATTAGGTAGATGAAGAAAGGTATTTAGCCCTACTTCATCCATTTCTCTTGAGTTCTAAAATTCTTACAAAAGCTTACTTTTAAAAACTGTCTTCTTAAGCCTAGTCATTTATAGAGCCGAAAACATGTACCATAAACAAACGATTATGAAGTGAACATTTTTCAGTTAAAATAGATTGGAACTAAGACATTTCCTAACTTAACCAAACAATCATCCAAATAACCAAACATCTATCAAAGCCTTTATTAACTAGAAAGCGGTAACTTAAATGTGTGAAATAAAATGTTTTCAAGATTTAATGTACCATTTTTAAGAAAACCGAAAAAGAATCTGGTAACATCTAATCAGTGCAAAAGGAGGGATTAGATAAGTAGAGTGCGCTAGGGCATCTACTCTGAAGTCTCGGGTTCGAGTTCGCCGCCCTCAGATTTCTCTCTTCTTAGGAGGCCTGCTCATTGCCCATTGATAGTGTTGTATGCAATGAGAGATCACTTTCCAGGGGCTGGGTCTCTAGGCGGCAATACCCCAGATGTTCACCTCCTCAATAATAACTAGCAAGAGAATGTAAAATATCTAGCCAGTAACAGTCGCACTTCCAAACCGTTTCCTTATATATGGAACACTGGGCACATGTCGAGTTCTCCTTAAGATCGTATGGACACCAGAACCGTACAGTATACTGTGATGTCATCTAAAATGAGACCTAAAGTCACCGTCCCCCTCTAAGACGAGTTTTCGCGGGGAAATGTTTCCGAATAGTGGCAGACCTGCAGCTGTTTAGTGGGCTGAAGGAAAAGTCCCTCGAACCACTTTCAGGGAAATCCCTTTTTAAAAAATCCTGTTTTACTGTACAGAGAAATTAAACTATTTATTGTTTAAAGTAAACGTTTAGTAGGAATCTATGGCGATTAATCGGTTGGAGCAGAATTGATGAACTGAAAGTTGCAATGGCGAGTACAAGGCTGAAATACTTAAAGTGCTGAAATTAGTTGAATAAGCAAAAGATAAATCGTTAGATTAGTAGTTGTGGAATAGGTAGCTCGTGTGCGGCTTATTGCAGTAATTGGCGCTTTATGTAAGGCATTTGCCTCCCCTCAGGTGGTGGGGCATAGCTTTAACATTTTTGGCGGGGGGCAAGAACGGAGTTTGCGCGCCGAACGGTAGAGACCGCTCGGCACGGTTATTGAACAGCCAAACAGGGTGACTCGAGTCCCCGCTCGCGGCCGGTAATTATTTTCAGCTAACATCACTACAACTAATTAGGCGCGGTGAAGCCTGGCGCGTGGTCGCTTCACTACATGTCGCCCTGCTTCGTAGCCAGAGCTTCGTAGCGCCAAAGAAATACATTATCCTAATAACCGTTAATAATTCTGCCTAATAACCCTTTCTAGATAAACGTTAGGTGCGAACAAGTTTAGTTATTCTTAATTGGGTTAGTTATTCTCAACAGGCTGGGTTAGGCCGGCCACGAATTAAACTTGCAGATTCAAATGTGACTAATTACACTACCTACCATCTTAAGGCGCCACCATCGAACTCGGAAATATCCAGGGATATTTCTCGTTTAAATAAATTATTAATGTTGGAGGACGATGAATTATTTTTGTTCTGAAGACTCCAAGTTGTGTCCAAAAGAGAGAAAAATTGCCGAACAAGATCAATGTCGAAGTTGATCGGGTTCGAAAAACCAAATTGATTAGAACATCGAGTAATATTCTAGGCCTAGGCTTCTATTTATTGGTTAATATGAGAAATTTATAGTAAAGAAGCTGATCGCCTCCTTAGTCTAATTTGGTAGCGGGAAGCCCAATATTTTTTAGGCGTTTAACGCTTATCATACCGGAGAAGAGCTTTTTACTGTTGCCTAAAAAAGAAAAGAAAGTTTCAATTTTACAAATAGTGTGATGACTCAAGCAACTCAAAATGTACCAAAGTTTCAGGTTTATGCAATATTTTTTCTTTAAATAAGAATCACGCAAAGTAAAAAATGCTAAGTGTAAAAGTAAAATAATGCCATATTAGAGTTATTAATTGCTTTATCATAGCAACAAATTAGATTTGTACATATTAACGGTTTAATTAGGTACCTAACGATAGAATTGTAAACAGTTTAGTGTTTAATTAAGTCGGCAGAGGAGCTTTGATCAGATAAAATTAAAAGAAATAACTGATTATCCAATACAAACATAGATTGCATGTTATTACAATGTATTCCTGTAATAATGTGCCTTTGTTGTGTAATTGGATAAACAATTTTGGATTTAGTAGAACAAGCTATACTGTTTGTAAACAGCACGTGTGATCCTTTACGAAATAAAGTGTACATTACCGTTGGTCACATACACATACAAAATAAGCACAATTGTAAAAGAGCTATGTTAAATTTAAATCAGCAATTCAATTACAGTGGTCCACAATGTTGTTTGTATTTGTTCCTAATCTAGCCTAGTAAATATCATTACAGATTATTTAACATTGATTCACTTGTAATTACTCCGCTCGTTTTCAACTTCCATGATATTACAGTTTCAGCAGTAAGAAAGTGCGCCACGGACCGGGAGTAATGATTCCAGAAGGAAGTTACGAGAGATGCAGAAATGTAATAAGTGAGACGGCTTATCGTACTGGAGAAGAGCTTTGGTTCAACTCTGTAGTTGAAGTCAAACTGATTGCTTCTACTTCTTATCGTGGATGAACGTCCGAAACCGGTTAGGGTTAAACTAAAAAAAATGTATGCTACAACGGATAAAATCAACGATATCATCTAGCACTGCGGACCTAACCGCATTTTAAAACGTAAAAAAGCTTTTAAAAGAAGATATACATGGCATTTGGTCTAGAGGGCAGCCGAGGTCACTCTAGAGCGACGGTAATGAAGATGCCGAGCTCCTACTCGGACTGTGAAATTTTGGATCTGCGGAGGACTGGGTGAAGCACAACGAGAAGGCCATCAGTGGAGTGTAGCGACTTTGAAGAAGTAAAATAAAGGTAAAAATAACTTGAAAAATGAAATTTGAGTTTATTCACTCAATTAATATTAATGTATGACAAAATGTATGAGAACAGCTGACTGCTGAGAGCGTAAATGAAAGAATATTGTAGATATATAAACTAGGGAGTCTGTGCTGGAGCAGGTGAATGGTAGTTGAGGACGAGAAACTGCAGCGGGAGGAGTTAGATCGCCATGGCAGCGCCCCTGCGCCATCCCAACACAGACCAACAAACTGTACAGGCGGTCTCACATCTCTAGTTCGTAGCAGATTAGCTACACCCGCATGCAGCCCAGATAATTTTAAGAATATTTGGCTAACTTCATTTCCACAGCTCAGCCTCTTCAAAAAGAAATCTGTTTGAACAATTCTAGAAGTTTCTCTTTTTTGCGACGATTAAATTACGTTGTAAAAGTTCTTCGTAAAATTGCATTTTGTGAACGACCAGTTTGTCCTTCATAAAAAGGTGATGTCGCATGCTAGATTAAATTACACTTCATTTACAAAGCGAACGATGGGCAACCTCTACGAAGACCATTAATCTATAACTTTCAAGCTTCGAGTACCATTGCGACGACTTCTTTCATAAAAGAAACATTCTAAATACGAAATGGTACTCATTCTTGCTTGCCCAGTACAACTAATTGGTCAAAAAGGTTACCTTTTAATCTGTAACTGCTAGACAAATCGGCTCTCTCACCAAAGTTGATCCTCTTAAAGATCCCTGACATAGTACATAATAACTTTTAAAGTAATTATGATATTATACAATATAGCCTGCTTAATATTATTTGCACATATTATGCAAATGAAAAGCCATAATTCACTCTTGGAATTTCTCTTTTCCTAAATCAATGAAACGTTTCGAACCTAAGCATGATTCGTTATCAATGTGAAAATTGGTTTTATATACTTTAAAAAGGGTAGGTCTCACATACATATTTACATATTTTGAATACAATGATGTATCTAAATTTACATGTACTATAAAATTAGAGACAATATATTGTTGCCTCATTATAATACATGGATACCCAGCAGTTTTGAAACAAATTTTATTCAAACAGAATATTTTTTAGTGGTAATATTAATCATTCAAAACAGAATGTTGTATAGTCCGTATCTTTCTTTATTTAACCCTTTATCCAGCAAATAATTAATCATGATACTTAGATAATTCAATATAAGTATAAAATATGAACTAGGAAGTCTTTAAAATTGATTAATAACAATTAATATCCAGCTTGATAAAGGTGTAAATAAAAAAAGATACGGTCTCTACAACATTCTGTTTTAAACAATATTGTAACTAATATTAATGTAACAGACTATCCATCTATTGTTAAATATTATTTGCTTATATCCATTATTCATTTAAAAATTTAGTAAATTTTTTATTAAAAATTGTAATTAAATATTAAATTACTTTCATCTATGAAATTAAATTTCAAATGTTGTTTATTCAAAAATTTTCGAGACAGAGACAGGCAAACCTATCGGACAATTTCTTCACTAAAACACATACTTTTATGTTAAGCAAAGGGCCAGAAATATCTTTAAGTGAGGCGAGAGCGGCTTTTCCTCAGAAGGCTTTAATAAAGAAAATTTCATAAACTGAATTAATAAATTGTACCTAACGCTGTAATAATTACTTACAGTAACCATGTAATGGAATGTGTAAGGTCACTTTGTTGGTTACCACATTGTATCCGAAGCACTAACTTGCTGTTTTGCTCGCCGCTTGCGCAAGTCGCGCTTGGCCATTAATAAGAAACAGATGTAGCTTTCTGTTTTTGTTTAATTGTAAAAGCATCGCCAATACTTATATTAAACTAGGATTTTTGTAAACTGCAATGTAATTAGAGAAAAATGACAGCAAAGGCTAATATGAAACATTTGAGAAAATTGCAACTATATTGAAATCACTCTGCTGATCACCAATATACTTCGACCGCCGATATTCTGCTGTCGGTTGACGCATCATTCTCAACCAGCAACTCCGATTACAATTTTACTGTTAAACCTATGTCACACAGAAAAAAACAAAATCAGGGAAAATGTTGCAAATTACTCCCTGTAATGTAAGCAGTTAGCACAGTTTAAGCAGTTTTTAAAGCATAATCCAATTTGTGCTAATAATTTTTTATTTGGGGTACCTCGGTGGTTCTTTGGACACCAAGTATTCAGTACAGCGAGCCATGGATACAAATAAGCGGTACTAAAGAGTGAAGTCTGAGCTACGGGTTGATGAACAAATGGTCTTGCACAGCACAAATTTTTTTTGTTGTTGACTGAAGAAGAAAATTTGAACAGCCTATCTAATTGTGCTGAACAGTTCAGATATGATAGCTTGTCCATTGGCAAGCAATTCACGATGCACCAATCTTCAAAGTTCCACCAATAAATTGAAATAAAAACACAAAACATCTGTAACATTCTTCGTATACAGCACGAGGTAAAGTAAGTTCTGTAGAAAAAACGCCAACAATCCCAAGAACTTCCAAAAAACCACTTTTATAAGCAAAAGTTTAAAACGAATATTTGCCGTTTTGTTATAAGCAATCCACGAAGTTTATAGAAAATCTTGAAAAAACTATTTTCCAGTAAAATCGTATTAGCTTTTGGCGAAAACCTTAGTACGAGTATCTAGAAGGAATGGTGTTGTGGGGATTATGAAGTTTGGCTTTGTAAGTGGGAGATCTCCAGTTCGAATCCCGCGATTTTATTTGTTAGAAAAAATTGTTTATAGTAAAAGATGTGCTTCTGACCCCGTCCACCTAATTGGTAGCAGGACGTTAAGCCTCGCAAGAAAATATAGGCGATTACTACTTTTTACTGGGTACTTAAAGCTACAATAGTACCAAAAAAATACCAAGTTAGCCTTAAAGTGAGCTTCAAGCTATTGAGTCAATGCCCACTTATGTTCGGAAAATATGAGCTTAAAATCGTTTTGAAATCTTCTAGTTATTTTCGGCGAATTTTGAGAATTTGACACCTTCTCTTCTTTAAACCTTTAGCATGAACTAACTACGTAAATCTGGGTTATGAAATGGGCGGGTTATAAAGCTGTAGCCTAAATCTTAATAAAGAAAATGAAAATAATGTTAGGAGTAAGAGAAGCTACAACAAATTAAGAAGGTACATACATTCTGCACAGGACTTTGATGTTAGATTTCGTTCTCATCAATTTTTGACTTCCTATCGAATAAAAATTTGAATCACAGCCCACAGAACTTAAAAAATTTGATTATATTAGCCAGAGTAGGATGCATAAAGTGGAGGAAAGGAAACTGACGTGGGTCTTGATCATTTTAATGACGAGTCTAGTTTGCTGGCAGTATTTATACAGAAAGAAAGAAAAGAATTGTAGCTAGAGGCCACGTGTACAGGGGGTGGCCACGTGGCCGAGATTACAGTAGTTACAGCCAATGTAGCCAAACAGAACGAGGGCAGTTCGGCGCGAAGGGTTTACTACTTGTGATAGTGGCGCTACATGGTAGTTTAGTTGTTTGCAGCCCTAGAAATGATATTTAGAAATGTGTACATGAAGTGGGAGACGAGAGTTAATGAAAAGGAAGGCCTGGGTCCGGACGGGAGGTCTGTTTGCAGACATGTCGGTGGCAGCACGTGGCCGCCCTAATAACTAGCTGACAACGCCACAATGCGCAAATTGCCTGCCCTTCTAACTCCCTGCTATTTGTTTCAAATAGAGCTGTTTCAAACGAAATCCTAAGGGAAACACTTCCAGACTGGATGTTACTTCAGCAGAGATACTGAAGCTAACTCTTAGAAGTCTCTAGTTGTGTTTCATGAAGTTCAGCATGTCTGTAGACTCGTCCTGCCAACCCATTTCATTTCTCAATTTCCACTTCCATCTCGGAAGAGGATAATAATGCAACTGGATACAATAATTGCAACTGGAAGAGAATAATATAACACACATCAAACCAGAAATCATCAGAAACATTAAAATTAAAAAAGAGATAAAGTAAGCTTAAAATGTAACTATTTCAATAGTAAATTCAGAAAGTTTTTCAAATTGTTTTTGTTTACCAACAAGAAAGGCTTTTGAAATTAACAGATTCATAGCAACTAGATCTACACAAATCACACATAGCACTCCTTATTGCACTGACGGGATGAAATCAATTCATAAAAACAAATCTTAAAATAAATTCATAACTTCTTGAAACTCTAATAGCTATGGCTAAATTATTTGAACCGAAGTGGAATTTGAAAAAATTATTCATTCTTTGATGTTTTAGTGCTAAAGAAAATAAAGCCAAAAACACTATAGTAAAAAAATAAAATAGAAAAATGATGAAAAATAAAATAAATAATGCAAAAGAACCAACTGAAGAATAAAAACAATATAACATACGAATTAAAGAAAAACATGTCTGACAATGAAGTTTTATGTAGATGACCAACTTCTTGCAGGCTAGAAGAAGGAAGGATTTCTGTTTCCCAAAAATACCAAAATGGGCAGAATTACCAAGGAAAGGCACTAGTCATTTGTCTAAAAGGAGCATATACTCTGCAATTAATTCTATGAAATTTCTCAGGTCATCAGGTTCGTCCCGAATGCAAAATTTTTATGACTTTAAAAATAAATTTTTAAAACAACTATAAAATGTAGGTATAAAGATAGACTAAAGTTAATAAAATCTATATTTTAAGAATTTTTGATTTTACTGCCTCTTGTTTAAACACCTGTCAACAAAATATATGATGTTGAAATCTACGGGCAGAATAGTTTCCATACTTCACTAGGCAGCACTGGCGAATCTCTCCCTATTCTCTTTAGAGTAAGGACACTCTTTAGAATGCTGGAGAGTGTCTGATTCGGACAAATCACAGGTAAAGCAATTTGGTGTCCGCATGAAATTTATATTTCTCACCCTCAAAGTAAATAGTCGGATATTTATTATTAACAGTTCTAATTGTGCCAGTAGCCTTAGCCGAGCAATATTTTCATTGGTTTGAAGAAACATCTGTCGTCACTCAGTCTGCTAGCCACCCTGTAGTGGGAGTTGCATCTCGAATTTAGTATCCCATCAAAATCTTAGACAGTTAATATCTTTAGAAGGCAGGTTATTTTTAATTTTTTCTTTGAAGTTAGACATATTCTTTTTTAAAACTATTTCTTATTGCATCCCATGAAGGATTTTTAAAGTTACATATACAGAAACTGTCAAAAATCAATATGGCGATTTTTATTTTGAGAATTTGAAGAAATTAAAAAATGGAAAACACTTGCTCGTTATTTCAAAACAAGCTGAGGGAAACTGCTGATATCAGTGTAGAATAAGTGTGTAAACAAATGTAAAATGAATACCCATTCAGTATTGCAGAATGAAGTGCTAAAGTCAAGCGGTGTAGCGAAGTGCCTCAATAACAATGAATTATTTATTGATTATGCTCGAGTTACACAGTTGGCTAGCCACACGCATACAGATGAGCACAGAGCACTGTGTGGGTGCGTGCGTGTGGCAGGAGGGGACACCCTTGCTGCTCACAGTAACTCACTTAGCCAGCCAGCGACAACTCACTTCCAAACTGCCAGCTATGTACCAATCTACTGAAACTGCCTTCACTCCTTCTCAAACTGTGCTCAATTTATCACAGTTGCCCCTAATCGAATTAACACTCAATTTACCAGTCATTAATCAAAGTTTTAATGAGTCGTTTATCGCGTTGTTAGGCAAGCAAGGCCTTGGCAAACTGGGAAATTGTGGCAGGGGCGCTGTTATCAAGCAACGCGCCCAATTAGCCTTGCAGGCCTCATTTGCCTCGGCTAATTGCCTCTATTCACCGTGCGAACCTGTGTCGCAGCTTCTTTCCTGCCCCCTGGGCCTCAGAAGCAACAGTAATTACAAAATATTCAGTAGTCCCCAGTGTTTGGGTTAGAAAAAATCTTGCCTCAACGTAAATTTCTCCAACCACAGTCTATTAGAAACGCAATAAACGCATATAGCAAACAAAAATTCTTTAATATTAATGTGATGATTGGAATAGTACGAGCATTTCTAAAAGTTCCTTATAATTTGATTCGAATTTGGATGTACTTATTCAGAGAAGTGAAGTTGAAGGGCTGATCTTTCAGTCTGTATCTAATAAAACTTTATAATGCCTATTTTTTCAGGCGGACTTTACGTCAAACTACCAAATTAGGTAGCGTAGACAGAGGCGCCTAGTAAACCTACTTTACTATAGATTTCTCATATTAACCATTAAATAAAATCCAAGGTCTAGACCGGGAATTGAGCCCAGTTCCACAGTACAACTTAGCTTTGCGTGACTTTTTCTTAGTATCATACGTAGTATAAAACCTAGCCTAGGCAGGGTGCTTAACTGACTCTCTTGCCTGAGAGCATTTTACCAATTCTTTTCCTGCAATCGAAATTCACTTTCCAGAGTTTGCGATAACTGAGCATCGCTCAGTTGCTCCACGCTACTAGAAGCAGTCTCAATGGCCACATTCACATCGCCACGGCTACAACCAGTAATTGCTGGAACCAGTTCTTAAAGCTAGTTTAAGCCGAAGAGTTTAAAAATACGCTTCTGTTCGCTGTCAGCTGATCTATATGTGAATGGAGGAAACTCTACAGTGGATATCTATCATGCATAATTTTTGTTTTCTTGTTTTGCTTGAAATGTTAGCCTATTAGACGGCGGGCCACCCAATAGAATTCTGTTTTTTTGAATCAAATACTGCTCAGCTGTCGCGCCAGTTGTCTACTGCGGTTAAGTACATCGCATTCTTTAAGACTGGCGCCATGCTTCCTAGTCCATCGAGCACACAGTAATTAGCCACAAGGAAGACCCTGCAATATTTCTAGAAAGGTTAGGACGAATGCTGCCTCTGACCTCTCTCAGAAAAGACCTCTATATCCCATCCGCCTATTCGGCACGGCTTCTTTTTTAGAGTACCTTGAATGAACCATTTATTCTATAAGACTTATCGAGCGTTTAAAGGAGCTAATTTTTTGAATGGCCCCTCAATCGAGGAAAGTTCCACTAAAATTCTTTACAGGTGACTCAGTGACTGGTAGACACCGACAAACATAAAGCACACACTCTCTAGACAGTGCATGGGCACCATCATCTTTTTGTAAATACCACTTTTCGGACTCTGGGGGCCCTAAAACCGACATTTTCATTGAAAACGCGATATCCAAAGTTTAGCAATAAATATCTTATCTAGTAGTAATAAAAAGCCATAAAATACTCGTAGAACAAGAAGCATGCAGTTGGATATCCAACATCCTATCTCTTTTATTTTAGAAAGAATAATGTAGGCAAGAATTAGTCTCCATAATGTGTAGTTACGAGGTAATGATGTGTAGAAATGTAGGCAGTTCAGTTGTGGAATGGAAGACAGGGACAAACAGCATCCCTCCAGATAAGATGTGTGTGTGATGCGCCTGTGCTGCTTTTTAACATAACAATTAGATAGTATTATTGCATGGCCATGTTTTTCTTGCCGGGGTGGTAAAAACATTATGGGTATTTGGCAAGCAAAGGGAGAGAACATATTCCAAGTGTGGTAATAAAGAGTTGTTGGGGACGCTGCGAGGGGTAACAAGTGCTATTAGCGGGACCACAGGGTGATCCGCATTGCCCCGAAAGAGCAGCTCATAAAACAATTACACGGCTGAGTAGGTGCTATTCTTACATCTGCTAACTCTGTTGTCGGGTCCAACCACCTGAGCGTTCCCACGATCTTCCTTCCGCCACAGAGGGCCTTCCCTCGCTAACTCATTAATCACCTCGCCGCTTGTCTCTACTCCAAAGAAAAAACACTCTTCAAGATCTAGTCTTAACACACGACTTTCTCTTACGCAATTATTACAATGGTAATTGGCAAATTACTCTTTCGAACGTAAACAATGTGGTGAGTAAGAAAAAAAAATGTCGTATTTCAAGTTTTATTAAACATTAAGCTCTATGTCATCGAAACTTTTGGAACGTATAATAGGCGTTTTTTGAGATACCGAAGTTCAGATTGGGAGAAGTAAGGAAGAGTTTGGCTGAGCCAAACCCCAAATTTATATTTTCTACGTTTGAGTTTGGCTGCCTGAAGACGCTTACGTCTTAAAGAAAAAATTACGAATTACTAAAAAGTAAAAATAAAACCGAGCGGAGAAACCACCCAATAGTGACACTATACTCTTAAAAGAATTATTTGAAAGTCTACAGGATATAAGACGACGAACGAGAGGATTTTGGTGAGCGGATAAAAGTTGATGGAATTTTCTGTAGCGTTCTTTGATGATAAACGAAAAGGACATGGAAGTCTTTGTGAAACATTAGGTTTGTTACGTAATAAGGAGCGTTTTAAGGATTTTGGTTTGTATAAATAGGATCGCTGTAGATTCGAACGTACGGTTGAATCACAAGGTCGTATCCGAAAGGCCAAATTGAAAAATTTAAGATTCTGAGAATTTGTTTGTTGATTATTTTCTACTGAAAGTCGGATCAGCAGTCTAGTAGTCTTTGAAAAAGTCGGTAATTTGTTCATCTCTTGTCTTGTGAGTATGTGTTCCAAGTCAACTACTAGTCAATGCAGAGCTCAAGGGAGCGTACGACATCAGCAGTAGGGAGGGAAACTTGATTGAAGCATAACGTTATACGTACGGCACAGTGTCAAGCTGATCTGTTGGCACTTACTTTTAAAGGTTTGGATTTTTTGAACTAAGAATTTCTGTTAAATGGTTATGCAGGTTTCTTGAGATAAGATCATATGATGAGAAGGATTAAACGAATGAGGAGATAATTTCTTTGCAAACACCAAATTTGAGGTCTTATCCGGTGTACTATACCCAGATAAATGCAGCAGAGATAGAAACAAATAGTCTCATCTTAAGATGTGCATTTTAGGAGAAAACAAAATTTCGAGAATTTGACGCGATCGTGATGCTGCGTCTAAGGCATCTGGGATTGTGTTGATCCTTGGTGAATACTTTAGATTGCGGCCCATCAACCAGTTATTGCTACAGCAGATCACAAGTGTTGATAATACATTCACTAGTGACCGTTTTGCGAAGTATAGGCGGATGGATTGGTAAATGGTATAGAGGTTGGATATGAAAATGTGATAACAATGTTTGTATGATTGGTGGGTAAAAGTATTTTTATGCACCCAAGTTGCCAGATTTGACTTTCAAATCGTTTTCCTTTTACTCCAATATCAAGGCTAGAAAACGGCCACGCTACACAACAATGAAAAGATTTCTATCTTGTTCACGACTAAGGCACAAAGTAACTTGTTTCAGCCAATCTTGCATCGTTTGCCAACTTTGAAATTCAATTCTGTCAATTCCTTGCATACACACTCTCTGAAAAGAGGTGTAAGAGTTTATTCGATGGGAGAAGGAAATACCCTCAAACTGTCGTAGTTGTTTCTTAAACAATAGCTGATTCCCATATCCAATTTGTAGACCCATCGGAAGAATTTTCTACGGCCAATTTAAACATGCAGGGTCAACAATCAAAACTCAAGATACCGGATCTGATATCATAACAGTTACAAAAAACCGAAAGGCTTTCACTTTCAGTTCACGGTAATAATGTCCATCATTCCTGCCCCAGAGGCGTTTCAAGAAAGTTGTATTTCGAAAAAAGATGTATTTGTACACAATAAACACAATAAAAATGAAGAATTTTATAGAACGAATAAAACGGAACAACCGTTTGATTGAGTACGAAGAGGCAATTTGGCCACCTCCAAAAACAAAAACTAGACAATTTAATGAATTTGGGGATTTTTTAAATAAATAATACCTTACCTGTACCCTGACTTCTGGGAGGTTCACTTTCATCGCCAGCTCCTCCCTGGAGTACACGTCTGGGTAGTGAGACTTCTCGAAAGCTCGCTCCAGTTCGTGTAACTGATATGTGGTGAAGGTGGTCCTATTTCGTCTATGTTTCTTCTTGTCCTGGCAAAGGCTGGAGTTGCTGGCTTCGTCGCAGTCTTCCTCGCCGCCCGACTTGAAGTCCATCCGATCGCTCTTGCCACCTGCAAGAGCGCGAGAACATTAAAGTGATCTGTGAATCTAACCCCAAGAAGCAAGATGTTTTTGTAGGCTTATAAGTGGCGGTTAACAGGTCAAAAATGGGTAAATTGGGTATTTTCGATCATAGCTCAAAGGTAGCGCTCTATAAAACATTCGTCAGACATATGCTCACATACAGGGCGGTGGCTGGTGCAGTAGGCAACGTAAATGCAAAGCGTCTGGGTGTCGTGAAAGAAATAATGTTGTTCCTGATTAAAAAAAAGAGATGGCTGGAAAATTAGACATATGTTAATAGAGAGCGTTATGACACAGTAGTAAGTCTAAATTTGTGCATTTGCCACTAACACGTCGGTTAGATATGTTCAAAGGAAGGTGAATTGGAGAACAATTTGGGCAAAAGAAGGGTTAGTTTCAGCGTGCACATAATGCTGTATCAATGGTGGAGGTTTGGTTTTTGGATCGTAACCAATGGGGAAGGTTTTGAATGGAGGCCAAGGCTCGAGGCGAGCTGGATAGCCTAAGATGTGTGCGAAGACTTCGACTCTTCTAACGGCTAATGGAAGAGTTCCTCATGGTAGCGGAGTGGTGTTTAGGTTCCAACGATGCAGGCTCTTCTCTCTTCCTTTGGTTTTTAAAGAGTCTAGGTAGAAACCAGGAGTTGAAACAGCTATATGCACTTTCGATTCCTTCCAGCTATTAAAATTGGTCTGGGAATCGTGCTATCTTTGGTAAAACAATGCAGGAAGGGATGCATTGGGCAGTGTGGTTATCTCTACAGCATTCCAGCTCTAACCGGAGATGTCCAGAATAGCTTGGTGGTTTCCAGGTATTGAGACAATTAACCTACCTAAATCCTACTAGTTTCTTTTAATTTGAAAGGTCTTCTTCAGAATATCTCCGAAGGGACTTGTAGGTACGGGTAGAGTTGAAACCAAGGAGTGGTAATCTCTAATTGTCGGTTCCTACCCCTCTTCCTAAACTTCCCCAGTGAGCCAGGAAGAGTGGATCACCTGGTACACAAAAAATCGATTTGGTCGCAGAGCAAAATAAAAATATCCCGTTGACAAAATAAACATTCTCGATAACAATTTATTACAACATGATAGCGCCTTCCTTAAGCCCATATTACTGAGTATTGGAAAGGGATCCTAACTGTCCAAAGCCTCCAGAATCCATATAATAAACTCCCAAGTGACAATGTACGAGGGTCTGAGATCGTGCCTGGAGAATTCTTTTAAGGTGCACATAAAGTGTTGTTCTTGATGTTAAACTGAAATATCCGCAGGGACGTTTAAATTCCTGAAGAAGTGGCAAGTCCATTATTCCCTTCGGTGATCTCTGGTTAAGACCAAGCACAGTTCAAGTTTATCCATTGAAATGCTGCTGATGCTGAATTTGCAGTAGAACATTGTGACCGCTCTAAACAATCTTTCTGCCTGTCTAGACAAGAACCCTCCTAAAGGTATAAACAATTTTAATATAATGCAGTCCAACATTCCAGTCAATTGTGTGCTCCCTGGAGGGAAATGAGACTACTTACCTTACGTGCTCCGCCAATTCAGACTGCCGAGAAATTTCTAATTTAGGATAAGTACCCTGCTCTGAAGGAAAGAAGTAAGGATAGCGGGAACCGTTAGGAATAGCCGCACCTTGATGCCAATACATCCAGCGTTCTGAGACATTTTGAGGAAGAAACTCCCAAATTAAGAAAACTTCTAGTTTTCAAGAACGGGGAGCTGTTGGTCCAATTGCTTCCAATGCCTTCCTTAGATACTATTTTGAAAATGGTTCTCTTTGCCCAGCTCTTAACCACCAGTTGAAAAGGTGTAAAATTAAGACTGGCCCTAATCTCGGCTGTCCGTGTACTGTCTCTGTTAGCCTGCTGCTAGAAGCAGTTGTCCGGGGGGCACCACGAGGAGGTAGAGATCAGATTTTGCCCCCCAAGATGTGAACACGAAAGGCAACGAGGTCGCTGGATACTGAGCACCAATTTGTAACCTCACACCTGAATTCCACCGCCTAAACACTTTCTTTTTTCTTAATTATTACAACTCTTATTGGTAAAGTAACTAAAAGATAACCTCAAAATCATCAGCGGGCAGTGATTTGTTAGAAACTCCTAGGAAGGGCAGTAGATACTTAATGGACCACAAACTGTATTTCCAGCAAAAAATAAATCAAAATTGCCAATTGGCACGATTGCACGATCTCTTCTCACAGAGTAAGAGGTGAGAAAAAATTCGTGGTTATATGTGTACCTTTGATACACTAAGCTGGTCGCGAGTTTATGTAGAATTAGATTAACAGAAGTTGGATTTCTTTACGGAGAAGAAGCCATGGGAAGACTGGCGGATATTGGAAAAGTGGCTGAAATTGGCGATCGCTTACCCGGAAGGCTACAAGTCGGCTGCGCATTTCCTCTCCAAGCCCAGCCTAAATGCTTACTAAATCACCTTATTTTTACCTGCTTTGGTTACCTCATAGCCTACGGGGCTTGGTTATAATTTTGCAGACTGAAACACTTCATGCAACTCACCTCACTCAGCTAGGAAGTGTAGAGTGAGACGAAAAGAAAGTTGAATTCGAATTCTCTACACCAAACTGATTAACATAGCTCTGGTGGTAGAGAGGAGTTTGAAGCCGGTCAGCGATACAATAAACATGCGTGCTAGCTCGGATAAAATCAACGATGTTATCAAGAACTGTTTGGTGATAAAATGTTTCTATATGTGATTCATTAACTAAATCAGTAATTAAGTTTAGTTCCGTATGCATTAGCAATCATGGTATGGATTTTTCAGATCTCTCTTAAACTCGGAACTTGTTACTTGTGACCCCGGCCTCATAAATTCAGAAAATTTTGAAGTTGATCGGTGATAATAATTTAGTTAAAGTATTCCCGACTCTAGAGAATTATTCTAAAGTTCAATTTTACTGAAATTGATGATCCTGTCTCTTATATATCGTATTAATTCGCCTCTAAGAAGAGGTTTGCCAAGTATCAATACGTAGTGACTTCTCACAAAATGAAACTTGCCGATTTAATATATCAGAATGACTGTAAAATCTGCACAAAGCCTGGCCACAGTTACAAAATCTTATTTTGCTTGCCATGCAATCGCTAGTTAGTAATGCGAGACTGGAAACCTGAGGAGATAATATGCCACACTGGCTGGCGGAAAAGGATCCTCAAAGGAAGCCTCTTATGGCTGCAGTTCTGGCCATGTCATAATCTAATCTAAAATGTGGTTTTAGACTACATAAAAACTCGAAATTGAAAACCCGCATGATTATAAACCTTTCTTATTACGGAGCGAAAATAAAAACTCAGAAGTAGAAGTATGATAAAATTAAATTATAAGTTTTTTAACGCTAAACAAAAAAAAACATTTAGCAGCTTGTTGAATGAGGCAGTTTTAAGGCGTAACAAGCGAGTTGGGCCGTGATGAGGCAGATCGCGTGCCGAAGGCATGCCCAATCGATATTACACAAAATTAATATCCAACGGCGCTTTTACACTTGGCGCCTTTATAAAACTTTATCTTTTTACATATAATATGCAACATTATTGCTAACTTATGAGATACTATCTCTTCTTGTCGGATATCTCGAACATAGATAAAGGCCCATCGCTTCTACTTAGGTGCCCAGATTTTTGAGGTTCCACACCAGGATGCTTGATAATGACCTCTCTTACTGTTATCAAAAAAGCACTCGTCTTTTTATTTATTATTTTTTTGTGTTAAATTCAGCTCTGAATTTATCTCTATAATTCGTCAGTGTTCATGCCATCTTCGCGGTCGACTTCCAGAAGATTTGCTTGCGGTCGGTAGTCGATCGCAGCCTAAGAAGTCTTGCCATTCTTGCTGTAGACAATTCATTTCCTCTTAGACACTACCTAAGCTAACTTACAACTCTTATTTCTTCAAATGGAGCGTTTTATGATAAGTACACCGCCTGATTTGGGATTAAACTGTACCTAAAGCTAGATGAAACCTCTCTGACTTCTCCATATCTTCTTATACGTGATTAGAACATCCAAAAAAATAAATTTGGCCAAGAAACCTACATTTTGAGCCATCTAAAGCCAGGTCAGTGATGATCCAATTAAATTTCTTAATACTATTTAAAGATTTATCTTTATTTAAATATTCTTTTTTTAAAGAACGTATTTTTGGTTAACCAATTTTTGGCCAATGAAAGCACTGAGCAAATCTGGAATCAAAATCATCACATTTCATATCTAAAATGAAATTATTGAATTCCCATTACAGGTTTTACACTAATTTTCATTAATAATTTGCTCGTTATATCAATGTGTAATAACACGGCATTTCAACTAAAAAAATAAAGAAAGAAAGAGATAAAAATATACCAAACTCGAGGGTGAATTAGACAGACGCGTTTAGTCTGTTACAGTGCACAATGGCAAGAATCAAAGTCGCTTGTAATTGCGTGATAATAAGACGCTTCCTTACTTAGGTGAAACACCTAATACAGGTATTTACGAGTTATCGGACACTTGGAATGATTAGGTTACAAATTTTAGACTATCTTTCAGACTTAATGGTGGGAGTAGATGAATATGGCCGACAGGGGAAACAAACACAGTCACATATCTAGCTACGAAGTGTCTATTGAACTCATTCATTATTCATGTAGTTGTGGGGGTTCCCAAACAGGCGCCTCCAACAACATTGCAGCTTGGTTGGCATGCGTCCCACCGATATAATCAACCCTTAACAACAGTCCATTGCTCAGTTAAAGAAGTTAAACAAATGATTCGGAGAGAATCAGGGACATCGGTGTATGTGGCTCCCTTAGTACCAATTTTTTTAGTTAATCGGTTTTTACTTTATTTTCTTGGTAGGAACGGACCATTAAATGGAAGTGGACTAGCCACTTACAGGGCTTTTGGCGATTGTATCAAGCCTTACAATACTCAACACTAGAAAGCCCAACACTTTCCTAACTAAAGAAGTTCCATCGCATAGTCTTTAATACCTCCCTATAATACGTCCGTTTACAAACTATACATATAGCGTTAATCTCAGACTACACACAGCATCACTACATATGGCCAATCGCAGAGCCTTTTCTGAATCGATCTCAATGATTTATTGCACCTAAGCATTTTTAGGCACAACAGGAAAACGTCAGGAAAGTTGCTTTTATTACAAGCCTCAAGGTTTACGGCAAACTTAGAATTGTTATATTGTTAGTTGACTTAAATAAAGGTTTAATAAGAAAAAGACTTTTGAAGTAAGCGTTGGTCATTGCAGGGCTCATCCTTAAGATCAATTTTGACCAACAGATTCTCGTCAAATTTGGAATTTTAGCGACATATATTGTCATTAATATTTTTCAGTGAGGCGCCAGGGTAGCCGAGCGGTTAGAGGCGAGGTCCGTCATTACCGTAAAAAATAGTAAAGTGACACATTAATTGATGGCGATTTTTTATTTTTATTTAATTAGTTGATGCAAAAATCAATCTGGAATATGTTAATTTGGGAGAAAATCCATCGCGAAAAACTTTAAAGCTAAAGGTATCCCTCAGAAAATTCGTACTTAGAGTATTCAACATTCTCTAATGGCAAACCAGAGGAAAGACTAACCAGGACCTCTCCAGCAAATATGCTCCTTTAAGAATTTACAAGGGAAAACGTCTAGATTAAAAGTTATAGATTTTCATGTATGCAATTAGTAGCCAACGTTTAGTGAAAACCGTTAAAGCCGATTTCAAAAACGCCACAAGAATAAAGATAAAATAAAAAATTGTTCAGTGAATGAAAAGCTGCTCCGGACGAATGATTTCGGCCGAAATCTTGAGAAACATATCCAAAATAATAAATTTGTAAAACTTGCGATTTGAAAAACCGTTTTTGTCAAGTGAATATCTTATTGATTACTCTATTTGTGTGTTTTTGGTCTAATGAACTGATCTCTGATGATGGTTGAAAATTGCAATGAGAATGAAAGAAAAGAAACAAACTGCGAAGAGAAAATAACCAACGATACTGATTTTTATTTATTGGCTGATTAGTAAACAATTCATTTATTTAGACCAAGTTGGAGACAAGCAGACTGCTAAGCTAGGCCACGTGTCCGCCAATCAAGAAGACTGACTGTAAGTGACGTAGACATATCCTAATTGGGTAGGTCTGTCCAAGCTGTAAGAGGATCAGCGTACCAATCCTCCTATCTTTCTCTACTTTAGTTCCTGCAGTTCCATCCAATTATAATTTACCTTTTACAATGCTAACGAAAAGAAATGAACATGGCTACTTACTTTGTCGCGTACTTCCACGCTCTCATTATTAATAACTATAACATTCTCATTTGCTCCATTTTAAAATTTATTTCAGATTCCCAAGTACACTTCTTCAAAACAAGTTTTCAAAAAAGGATCTTCAATTTAACGAAGTGTGGTAGAGCTTCTAAACGCAGCTTCCTTTTCACCAATTAGGAAGTTCTTCCATTGAAAACAGACTCTATCAGGTTCCTAAAGTCCATTGTTAATTTCCATTTGTCTCACTACACAGAAGACAAGAAGTGGAAGCAGTAGTAGGGAAATGGCGGTTCTGGTGCACCTAAATTGTGCCAGATCCAAACACCTCCAAATCTCACCGGGTAATCATCAAGTTCAACGAAGCTATAAGCCATACCCATCAGCACCATTCTACCCCCCCCCCCCTATCGTCAAATTTGACGAGGCTGAAATTCGCACCATCACAAAAAAAAAGAGGAATCGTTTTAAAAGATCTAAAGATTTCAAAGATTTAAATCGGTATAGATATACTCAGATCTCAGAACTGTTAAATAATAATTTTGTTCAGAATAATGTTTGAAATAAATAGGTTTATGACAGAGAAGTTTAAAATAAACAACAGACTAAAGGGCTTATTTTTTTCGAAAAATGAGTTTAAAAAAATACTAAAACAAAACAAATAGGGTGAAAGGAGCTTAAGGAAAAATTCGAGTTTCGTTTAGAATATCTTCCGTTATTTTGGCTCCAGGTGTTGGTTGGTACAATTGAGCCGCTCCTTTAGATTGTATTATGTATTCAGTAAATTCGATTTTTATGTCAACCAAAAATTATTACTTTTTAAAAGTATTTCAATAGCACGGTTATTGACATACCAAATAATCGGTGGTACCAGTGTTTGACATGGGGTGGGACCAGTGATTGACAAGTATATTCCTGAAACGACCTAAAAAATTCAAAATACCTAAATCACTGTTCCACTTAGATTTTTAACAAAAAAAACAGTCTTGTTCATAATTAATAACAATCGGTTTTTAAATTGGCCTACCTAAATAATGTAATATTTTTCAACATTACGCTTTTTCATGCAGTTATTGACGATCAACCGTTATACAACTATCCTACCGGAGAGTTTTAATTTCGTTCAAACCTTCTAGGGTATCTGCGTCATTCAATTATCGAAAAACTTCATTATACAAAACGTTCAAACTGTATTGGTTACTTTGGCTCAAGAAACCGTTCGCTTATCCTTCTTGCAATGATAGGATGACGGTTCCGGAATGCTTTCTACCAAGATTTACCTGGTAGGTTATTATTGAAAGGGTTCGGTATATCTAGTTTTTTAATAAGCTGCCACAAAGTCATCAGTAGATGGCTTTTAGTGATGGGAAACCCAGCTCTGGCTACGGACGTGATCCACAAAACTAAAAAAAATCCTCTTCCGCAGAGGAGAGTACTGTACATGGCTCCATTCGTCTGCTGACTGTAGATTTACCTTCCACTTTGTACAGAAGGGTAACTCGAGCGACTGGGAGCTTTTTTGCAGCTTTACTAATTGATGTTCCTTAACCTACAACTACCTCCCGCAGTTAACAACAAATTATTGGCATGAAATTTTGTTGACTTATATACTACACTTTACTGAGTTAAGTTATATGCTGTAGTTTCCTTGGGTACAGATCCATTAGTTGAGAAGATATTGAGAGTTGAAATTTTTTTGGGTCATGGTTTTGCTGTGAAATGCGGCCCT
Organism: Rhodnius prolixus; assembly: GCF_049639745.1. Taxonomy (NCBI): domain Eukaryota; kingdom Metazoa; phylum Arthropoda; class Insecta; order Hemiptera; family Reduviidae; genus Rhodnius; species Rhodnius prolixus. Next base: position 14,848,687 of record NW_027411625.1, on the reverse strand, counting down.
TATAACTCCCACAGTAAACAACAGATTATTCGTATGAAATTTTGTGCTCTTACACACTCTGTTTTACTGAGTAGTATGCTATAGTTTTCTTGAGTACAGATCCATTAGTAGAGAAGATATTGAGAGTTGAAATTTTTTTGGGTCATGGTTTCGCTGTGAAATGGGGCCCTTATAATTCCCACAGTAAACAACAGATTATTCGAATGAAATTTTGTGCTCTTACACATTGTGTTTTACTGAGTAGTATGCTATAGTTTTCTTGAGCACAGATCCATTAGTTGAGGAGATATTGTGAGTTGAAATATTTTTGGGTCATGGTTCTGCTGTGAAATGCGGCCCTTATAACTCCCACAGTAAACAACAGATTATACGTATGAAATTTTGTGCTCTTAAACACTCTGTTTTACTGAGTAGTATGCTATAGTTTTCTTGAGCACAGATCCATTAGTTGAGAAGATATTGTGAGTTGAAATTTTTTTGGGTCATGGTTCTGCTGTGAAATGCGGCCCTTATAACTCCCACAGTAAACAACAGATTATTCGTATGAAATTTTGAGCTCTTACACACTCTGTTTTACTGAGTAGTATGCTATAGTTTTCTTGAATACAGATCCATTAGTTGAGAAGATATTGAGAGTTGAAATTTTTTTGGGTCATGGTTTCGCTGTGAAATGGGGCCCTTATAACTCCCACAGTAAACAACAGATTATTCGAATGAAATTTTGTGCTCTTACACACTCTGTTTTACTGAGTAGTATGCTATAGTTTTCTTGAGCACAGATCCATTTGTTGAGAAGATATTGAGAGTTGAAATTTTTTTGGGTCATGGTTTCGCTGTGAAATGGGGCCCTTATAACTCCTACAGTAAACAACAGATTATTCGTATGAAATTTTGTGCTCTTACACACTCTGTTTTACTGAGTAGTATGCTATAGTTTTCTTGAGTACAGATCCATTAGTAGAGAAGATATTGAGAGTAGAAATTTTTTTGGGTCATGGTTTCGCTGTGAAATGGGGCCCTTATATCTCCCACAGTAAACAACAGATTATTCGAATGAAATTTTGTGCTCTTACACACTCTGTTTTACTGAGTAGTATGCTATAGTTTTCTTGAGCACAGATCCATTTGTTGAGGAGATATTGTGTGTTGAAATATTTTTGGGACATGGATCTGCTGTGAAATGCGGCCCTTATAACTCCCACAGTAAACAACAGATTATACGTATGAAATTTTGTGCTCTTAAACACTCTGTTTTACTGAGTAGTATGCTATAGTTTTCTTGAGTACAGATCCATTAGTTGAGAAGATATTGAGAGTTGAAATTTTTTTGGGTCATGGTTTCGCTGTGAAATGGGGCCCTTATAACTCCTACAGTAAACAACAGATTATTCGTATGAAATTTTGTGCTCTTACACACTCTGTTTTACTGAGTAGTATGCTATGGTGTTCTAGAGCACAGATCCATTAGTTGAGAAGATATTAAGAGTTGAAATTTTTTTGGGTCATGGTTTTGCTGTGAAATGCGGCCCTTATAACTCCCACAGTAAACAACAGATTATTCGTATGAAATTTTGTGCTCTTACACACTCTGTTTTACTGAGTAGTATGCTATAGTTTTCTTGAGTACTGATTGATTAGTTGAGAAGATATTGAGAGTTGAAATTTTTTTGGGTCATGGTTTTGCTGTGAAATGCGGCCCTTATAACTCCCACAGTAAACAACAGATTATTCGTATGAAATTTTGTGCTCTTACACACTCTGTTTTACTGAGTAGTATGCTATAGTTTTCTTGAGTACAGATCCATTAGTAGAGAAGATATTGAGAGATGAAATTTTTTTGGGTCATGGTTTCGCTGTGAAATGGGGCCCTTATAACTCCTACAGTAAACAATAGATTATTCGTATGAAATTTTGTGCTCTTACACACTCTGTTTTACTGAGAAGTATACTATAGTTTTGTTGAGTACAGATCCATTAGTTGAGAAGATATTAAGAGTTGAAATTTTTTTGGGTCATGGTTTTGCTGTGAAAAGCGGCCCTTATAACTCCAACAGTAAACAACACATTATTCGTATGAAATTTTGTGCTCTTACACACTCTGTTTTACTGAGTAGTATGCTATAGTTTTCATGAGTACAGATCCATTAGTTGAGAAGATATTGAGAGTTGAAATTTTTTTAGGTCATGGTTTCGCTGTGAAATGGGACCCTTATATCTCCCACAGTAAACAACAGATTATTCGAATGAAATTTTGTGCTCTTACACACTCTGTTTTACTGTGTAGTATGCTATAGTTTTCTTGAGCACAGATCCATTAGTTGAGAAGATATTGTGAGTTGAAATTTTTTTGGGTCATGGTTCTGCTGTGAAATGCGGCCCTTATAACTCCCACAGTAAACAACAGATTATTCGTATGAAATTTTGAGCTCTTACACACTCTGTTTTACTGAGTAGTATGCTATAGTTTTCTTGAATACAGATCCATTAGTTGAGAAGATATTGAGAGTTGAAATTTTTTTGGGTCATGGTTTCGCTGTGAAATGGGGCCCTTATAACTCCCACAGTAAACAACAGATTATTCGAATGAAATTTTGTGCTCTTACACACTCTGTTTTACTGAGTAGTATGCTATAGTTTTCTTGAGCACAGATCCATTTGTTGCGAAGATATTGAGAGTTGAAATTTTTTTGGGTCATGGTTTCGCTGTGAAATGGGGCCCTTATAACTCCTACAGTAAACAACAGATTATTCGTATGAAATTTTGTGCTCTTACACACTCTGTTTTACTGAGTAGTATGCTATAGTTTTCTTGAGTACAGATCCATTAGTAGAGAAGATATTGAGAGTAGAAATTTTTTTGGGTCATGGTTTCGCTGTGAAATGGGGCCCTTATATCTCCCACAGTAAACAACAGATTATTCGAATGAAATTTTGTGCTCTAACACACTCTGTTTTACTGAGTAGTATGCTATAGTTTTCTTGAGCACAGATCCATTTGTTGAGGAGATATTGTGTGTTGAAATATTTTTGGGACATGGTTCTGCTGTGAAATGCGGCCCTTATAACTCCCACAGTAAACAACAGATTATACGTATGAAATTTTGTGCTCTTAAACACTCTGTTTTACTGAGTAGTATGCTATAGTTTTCTTGAGTACAGATCCATTAGTTGAGAAGATATTGAGAGTTGAAATTTTTTTGGGTCAAGGTTTTGGTGTGAAACGCGGCCCTTAAAACTCCCACAGTAAACAACAGATTATTCGTATGAAATTTTGTGCTCTTACACACTCTGTTTTACTGAGTAGTATACTATAGTTTTCTTGAGTACAGATCCATTAGTAGAGAAGATATTGAGAGTTGAAATTTTTTTGGGTCATGGTTTCGCTGTGAAAAGGGGCCCTTATATCTCCCACAGTAAACAACAGATTATTCGAATGAAATTTTGTGCTCTTACACACTCTGTTTTACTGAGTAGTATGCTATAGTTTTCTTGAGTACAGATCCATTCGTTGAGAAGATATTGTGAGTTGAAATTTTTTTGGGTCATGGTTCTGCTGTGAAATGCGGCCCTTATAACTCCCACAGTAAACAACAGATTATTCGTATGAAATTTTGAGCTCTTACACACTCTTTTTTACTGAGTAGTATGCTATAGTTTTCTTGAGTACAGATCCATTAGTTGAGAAGATATTGAGGGTTGAAATTTTTTTGGGTCATGGTTTCGCAGTGAAATGGGGCCCTTATAACTCCTAAATTAAACAACAGATTATTCGTATGAAATTTTGTGCTCTTACACCCTCTGTTTTACTGAGTAGTATGCTATAGTTTTCTTGAGTACAGATCCATTAGTTGAGAAGATATTGAGAGTTGAAATTTTCTTGGGTCATGGTTTCGCTGTGAAATGGGGCCCTTATAACTCCCACAGTAAACAACAGATTATTCGAATGAAATTTTGTGCTCTTACACACGCTGTTTTACTGAGTAGTATGCTATAGTTTTCTTGAGTACAGATCCATTAGTTGAGAAGATATTGAGGGTTGAAATTTTTTTGGGTCATGGTTTCGCAGTGAAATGGGGCCCTTATAACTCCTAAAGTAAACAACAGATTATTCGTATGAAATTTTGTGCTCTTACACACTCTGTTTTACTGAGTAGTATGCTATAGTTTTCTTGAGTACAGATCCATTAGTTGAGAAAATATTGAGAGTTGAAATTTTCTTGGGTCATGGTTTCGCTGTGAAATGGGGCCCTTATAACTCCCACAGTAAACAACAGATTATTCGAATGAAATTTTGTGCTCTTACACACTCTGTTTTACTGAGTAGTATGCTATAGTTTTCTTGAGCACAGATCCATTTGTTGAGAAGATATTGAGAGTTGAAATTTTTTTGGGTCATGGTTTCGCTGTGAAATGGGGCCCTTATAACTCCTACAGTAAACAACAGATTATTCGTATGAAATTTTGTGCTCTTACACACTCTGTTTTACTGAGTAGTATGCTATAGTTTTCTTGAGTACAGATCCATTAGTAGAGAAGATATTGAGAGTAGAAATTTTTTTGGGTCATGGTTTCGCTGTGAAATGGGGCCCTTATATCTCCCACAGTAAACAACAGATTATTCGAATGAAATTTTGTGCTCTTACACACTCTGTTTTACTGAGTAGTATGCTATAGTTTTCTTGAGTACAGATCCATTCGTTGAGAAGATATTGTGAGTTGAAATTTTTTTGGGTCATGGTTCTGCTGTGAAATGCGGCCCTTATAACTCCCACAGTAAACAACAGATTATTCGTATGAAATTTTGAGCTCTTACACACTCTTTTTTACTGAGTAGTATGCTATAGTTTTCTTGAGTACAGATCCATTAGTTGAGAAGATATTGAGGGTTGAAATTTTTTTGGGTCATGGTATCGCAGTGAAATGGGGCCCTTATAACTCCTAAAGTAAACAACAGATTATTGGTATGAAATTTTGTGCTCTTACACACTCTGTTTTACTGAGTAGTATGCTATAGTTTTCTTGAGTACAGATCCATTAGTTGAGAAGATATTGAGAGTTGAAATTTTCTTGGGTCATGGTTTCGCTGTGAAATGGGGCCCTTATAACTCCTACAGTAAACAACAGATTATTCGTATGAAATTTTGTGCTCTTACACACTCAGTTTTACTGAGTAGTATGCTATAGTTTTCTTGAGTACAGATCCATTAGTTGAGAAGATATTGAGAGTTGAAATTTTTTTGGGTCATGGTTTCGCTGTGAAATGGGGCCCTTATAACTCCTACAGTAAACAACAGATTATTCGTATGAAATTTTGTGCTCTTACACACTCGGTTTTACTGAGAAGTATACTATAGTTTTGTTGTGTACAGATCCATTAGTTGAGAAGATATTAAGAGTTGAAATTTTTTTGGGTCATGGTTTTACTGTGAAAAGCGGCCCTTATAACTCCAACAGTAAACAACACATTATTCGAATGAAATTTTGTACTCATACACACTCTGTTTTACTGAGTAGTATGCTATAGTGTTCTAGAGCACAGATCCATTAGTTGAGAAGATATTAAGAGTTGAAATTTTTTTGGGTCATGGTTTTGCTGTGAAATGCGGCCCTTATAACTCCCACAGTAAACAACAGATTATTCGTATGAAATTTTGTGCTCTTACACACTCTGTTTTACTGAGTAGTATGCTATAGTTTTCTTGAGTACGGATTGATTAGTTGAGAAGATATTGAGAGTTGAAATTTTTTTGGGTCATGGTTTTGCTGTGAAATGCGGCCCTTATAACTCCCACAGTAAACAACAGATTATTCGTATGAAATTTTGTGCTCTTACACACTCTGTTTTACTGAGTAGTATGCTACAGTTTTCTTGAGTACAGATCCATTAGTTGAGAAGATATTGACAGTTGAAATTTTTTTGGGTCATGGTTTCGCTGTGAAATGGGGCCCTTATAACTCCAACAGTAAACAACAGATTATTCGAATGAAATTTTGTGCTCTTACACAATCTGTTTTACTGAGTAGTATGCTATAGTTTTCTTGAGCACAGATCCATTAGTTGAGGAGATATTGTGAGTTGAAATTTTTTTGGGTCATGGTTCTGCTGTGAAATGCGGCCCTTATAACTCCCACAGTAAACAACAGATTATTCGTATGAAATTTTGAGCTCTTACACACTCTGTTTTACTGAGTAGTATGCTATAGTTTTCTTGAGTACAGATCCATTAGTTGAGAAGATATTGAGGGTTGAAATTTTTTAGGGTCATGGTTTCGCAGTGAAATGGGGCCCTTATAACTCCTAAAGTAAACAACAGATTATTCGTATGAAATTTTGTGCTCTTACACACTCGGTTTTACTGAGTAGTATGCTATAGTTTTCTTGAGTACAGATCCATTAGTTGAGAAGATATTGAGAGTTGAATTTTTTTTTTGGGTCATGTTTTCGCTGTGAAATGGGGCCCTTATAACTCCTACAGTAAACAACAGATTATTCGTATGAAATTTTGTGCTCTTACACACTCTGTTTTACTGAGTAGTATGCTATAGTTTTCTTGAGTACGGATCCATTAGTTGAGAAGATATTGAGAGCTGAAATTTTTTTGAGTCATGGTTTCGCTGTGAAATGAAGCCCTTATATCTCCCACAGTAAACAACAGATTATTCGAATGAAACTTTGTGCTCTTACACACTCTGTTTTGCTGAGTAGTATGCTATAGTTTTCTTGAGCAAAGATCCATTAGTTGAGAAGATATTGTGAGTTGAAATTTTTTTGGGTCATGGTTCTGCTGTGAAATGCGGCCCTTATAACTCCCACAGTAGGAGTTGTATGTTGCTCGAACAGTGAACATGTATGTAATTTGCTCTACAATTTTTGTCTTTTTCACAGTGATTAACAGTGTTTTGTAATAACTTTTTGTGATACTTGTGCTTAAAAGAACTCCATAAACTTATGTGAGTAGTTACTTACTGATTTTTTCTTTATTTAAACTCGAAAAATCAAGAAAATAACTCAATTTTTTATTGAAAATATTAGTTCAGTATCTATACGCTAGAGTAATTCAAAGCAGTGCTAAGTTAATTGTTGATAAATAACATTAAAGGTCTCATAAAGTTTAAACTAATCTTTGTTTGTAAATAAGCTGTCTTATGAATAGACTCTACTTGCCTTATGAAGCAAACTGAACTTTAATAAATATTTTTTATATTTTTCTTATATTTATAAAATTAAGTTTTAAACAAAAATATGGCAAGCGAACTGTCGGAGTTGTTTGAGAATTTTAAAAAAGAAATGGGAAAGGAAATGAGAGACGCTATCAGAGAAGAAATTAGTAATTTAAATATTGCTGTTGTGTTGGAGGAACATACAAACAAGTATGAACAGTTGAGAATAGAGAATGAAAATTTAAAGGTAATTGTGCGTAAACAACAAAAATTGTTGGAAATGACTCGCAGAAGTAACAATGTCATATTTTATGGGATTCAGGATATGGAGGGTGAAAATTTTGACAGACTAGAGGAGACAATATTAGACTTATGTAATAAGATCTTAACTGTGCCATTGACAAGAGATCATCTGAATTATGTAAGGAGAATAGGAAAGATTGGTGTGAAGAATAGGCCTGTGGTTGTCTCTCTGGTGTCCAACATACAAAAAAGAATGATTTTACAAAATGGAGTAAAGCTGAAGGGTAGCCGAATATATTTGGCAGAGGATTATGATAAAGAGTCTCAATTGCAAAGAAAAGAGCTGTTCCAGATGAGAAATCGATTCAGGGAGTCGGCCAAGGACTGTAAGATGAGAAGAAATGGATTGATTGTTGATGGGGAATATATCCCTTACCATGAACTGATGAAGATTAAAAGTGGGGAGGAGGCCAGCAAAGAAGAAGTCAAAGTAAATTCGAATAAAAAGGATGTGAAGAAAAGAAAGAGAAATGGAAAGGGTCGGACACCTCCGTCATCTGTGGCCAAGGAGCTTTTTCGTCCGAGAAGCGGCTCTACCTCATCAGTATCCTCCAATAAAATCTAAATACAATGGTAAAGGTGAGGAAAATAATATTTGTCTAGATATTGTTGCATATAATGTGGCGGGTCTAAAATCAAAAATATTTAATGTAGAATTTGTAGAATTTTTACGGAAATTTCAGCTGTTTATGTTATTTGAATGTTTTGTAGTTGAAGAAGATGTTTTCTTAAGTTTTAAAAAGAAGTTTGATGATTATGATTTAGTTTTTGTACCAGCTATTAAGCAAAGTAGATATGGAAGAGCAAGTGGTGGAGCTATCTATGGCATTAAAAAAAGTATATATACTAAAAATAAAATAAAATTTGTTAAATTTTCAGGTACCGATTTAATTGAAATTATTAATGAGTCTGAAAACCATTATATTTTACCGGTCTATTTAAATTGTAACTCGTGGCAATCAGATTTTAATTCACTCTATAATTTTTTAAATAGTTTTCAGAATTTGCAGTTTGTATTGATCGGAGATTTTAATGGGAGAATTAGTAATAAACAAACAGTACCTGAAGAACTAATGTCTGGTTTAAATGTAGACATTAGTAGAAATTCTAAAGATCATATAGTCAATACAAATGGGCAGCAATTATTGCAACTTTTCGAAGATTTTAATTTAATGATTTTAAATGGCCGCGTAAAAGGAGACACTAATGGCGATTACACTTTCATAGGGGCAAGGGGTAGCTCGGTAATAGATCTGTGCGTTTTATCTGTTGAATTAATTTCTTATGTAGAGTCTTTTCAAGTGTTTAAGCAACCTTTCTCAGATCATATGCCCATAGTGTTAAAATATGTATTTAAAGGTATAAAACATTATGATTTATTACCTGTACTTCCCAAATTAAAATGGGTGCCCAGTTCTAAAGAGATCTATTTCAAAGAAATTGAAAATAAAATGAATGGGACGTTTATTAGAATAAATGCGCCAGTGATAGGTGTAAATCAATTAACAGAAATAATAACCAGTGCGGCGCAAAAGTATAATATGTTTTATAAAGATACAGTATCTGTTTTTAAACAATGTTGGTTTGATGATGATTGTTTTAAAGTACGTAAACATTTATACAGTTTGTTAAATATCTTTAGAAATACTAATTCCGTTACGATGAAACTATACTATTTGAAAATCAGGAACGAATATAAAACTTTGTGTAATGATAAAAAAAAGAAGTATACAGAGAATATTATTAATGAATTTAGTAAAGTTAAAGATACGAGCGAGTTCTGGAGTATGGTACGTCACTTTAAAGAAAAGAAGTACATTTTTGACAAAAATATATCTGCTGTAGAGTGGATTAATTATTTTAAAAAGCTTTTAAATCCACCGCTGAATGCCACCCGAATTGCCTACGCGGAACCCTATATTGTCAATGACTTCTTAGATGGCCCTTTTGAGATGACGGATTTATTATTAGTTTTAAATAGAGCGAAAAATAACAAAGCACCGGGGACAGATAGGATATCATATGAATTTTGGAAAAGTAGCCCTAAGAGTTTTTTAGAAAAATTATTAGAATGTTTTAACGAAATATATCGTACGGGCAAAATACCTGAATGTTTTAAAAATTCTATTTTGTTCCCAATTCATAAAAGAGGGCCAACTGATGAGGTGTCAAATTATAGAGGGATTTCTTTTTCTAATACTGTAGGCAAATTGTTTACTGGTCTCATTTTGGACAGAATCACATTATGGGTTAACGAACAAAATCTTTTGGGAGAATTTCAGGCGGGTTTCCGTAAATCCTACTCAACGGTTGACAACCTTTATAACCTGATGAGCATCATTAAAATCAATCTAAGTGTGAAAAAGCAGAAGGTCTTTGCTTTTTTCATTGACTTGGCTGCTGCATTTGATCGGGTTGACCGATATGCTCTGTATTTCAAGTTGTTTAACTTAGGACTGTCCACAAGGATGATAAGGGTTTTAAAAAATATGCATGAGAGTAGCTCGGCTCAGGTTTGGTGCCAGAATAACTTATCAGAACCTTTCGAGACATTGATGGGGCTGAAACAAGGATGTTTGTTGAGTCCATTATTGTTTTCCTTGTTTATTAACGACATTTATGACAACCTTGAGGGTGGAATTAAAATTCAGGGCAGCACAATTAAAGTTTTGGGATATGCAGATGACTTGGTGTTACTGGCCTCGAGTAGGTATTCTCTTCATAAAATGATATACTCCCTATCTGATTACTGCGATTTATGGAACTTGGTTGTTAATTTAAAAAAATCCAAAATTATAGTGTTCAGAAATGGGGGTAGGATAGCTAGAAGAGAAAAGTGGTACTATAAAAATGAAGCAATCGAAGTCCTTAATACCTACAAATATTTGGGTGTCACGCTGTCATCGAAACTGTCTTTAGAACAGCATTTTAAAGAGAAAGTGGAGTGCGCGAAATTTGCTTTGAATACTTTTAATAAATTAATAGCGCATAAAAAAATACCTTTTGGGTCTAAGTTGAGTGTTTTCAAGGCAATTTCGCGTGCAATCTTGTGTTATAGCGCACAGGTGTGGGGTTTCCGTGTATATGACCATGTAGAGATTCTTCTAAGATTTTTTGTAAAGAAGTGTTTCGGATTACCCAGACATACTCCTGACTTTAACATTTATTTGGAAACAAATCTGAATTTAATATTTCTGCATACTTTCAAATTACATTTGAATTACGTAAAAAAATGTCTCAAATTACCACATTCTAGATATCCTTATATGCTAACCAGAGAAATTATAAAAAAGAAAATATTCTGGTACAAAGAGTGGCAGGTATTGTGTACTAAATGTAATGTTGCAATAGAAGATCTTCTGAATGGCGATGTATCCACCTCAGATATTATAGGAAAATTAAGAGCAATAACAGCTGAAGAGTTTAAGGTAAAAGCATTGAACAGCAGCAGATATACTTTATTCAAACAGCTACAGCCAGGCAATAAATTTGTTTACGGCAATCTGCCGGCTAACCATATTGGTTGGCTAATAAAAGTGCGGGGTGAGCTGCTGTATTTGAATAAGTATATGTTTAATCAGCCGGTAGCATTATGCTCTTTATGTAACAAAAATGAGGTTGAAGATGTCTTTCATTTTGTAGCTTCCTGCCCAATTTTATCTGAATTTAGAATAAAATATTTAAATAAGACAACATTAGACCATGCCGAATTTATTTCATATTTGAATGGAAAAGATTGGGCTGGTCTTATAAATTATTGTATTCATGCGTGGAAGTACAGGTTCTTTTTAGTTTCAGAGTTTAATTATTAAGATAATTATTTTGTTTATATTTTATTAGATTTGTTTATTTTACTTTGCTTTGGTTATTCAGTAGGTTTTTTATTTTTCTTTCTATTTCATTATCATACTTCCATTACAATTATGTTTTTTGTTTTTTTATATTTACTAAAATAATATACAACAACCCCTCAGACGGTCATTGACCATGAGTAAGTCTTGTTGGATACTAAATAAACTTTTAAATTGGCAATCATATGTAACCAAAATTACAATAAAGACTGTTATTATTATTATTATTATATATTATTATTAACTCCCACAGTAAACAACAGATTATTCGTATGAAATTTTGAGCTCTTACACACTCTGTTTTACTGAGTAGTATGCTATAGTTTTCTTGAGTACAGATCCTTTAGTTGAGAAGATATTGAGAGTTGAAATTTTTTTGGGTCATGGTTTTGCTGTGAAATGCGGCCCTTATAACTCCCACAGTAAACAACAGATTATTCGTATGAAATTTTGTGCTCTTACACACTCTGTTTTACTGAGTAGTATGCTATAGTTTTCTTGAGTACGGATTGATTAGTTGAGAAGATATTGAGAGTTGAAATTTTTTTGGGTCATGGTTTTGCTGTGAAATGCGGCCCTTATAACTCCCACAGTAAACAACAGATTATTCGTATGAAATTTTGAGCTCTTACACACTCTGTTTTACTGAGTAGTATGCTATAGTTTTCTTGAGTACAGATCCATTAGTTGAGAAGATATTGAGGGTTGAAATTTTTTAGGGTCATGGTTTCGCAGTGAAATGGGGCCCTTATAACTCCTAAAGTAAACAACAGATTATTCGTATGAAATTTTGTGCTCTTACACACTCGGTTTTACTGAGTAGTATGCTATAGTTTTCTTGAGTACAGATCCATTAGTTGAGAAGATATTGAGAGTTGAATTTTTTTTGGGTCATGTTTTCGCTGTGAAATGGGGCCCTTATAACTCCTACAGTAAACAACAGATTATTCGTATGAAATTTTGTGCTCTTACACACTCTGTTTTACTGAGTAGTATGCTATAGTTTTCTTGAGTACGGATCCATTAGTTGAGAAGATATTGAGAGCTGAAATTTTTTTGAGTCATGGTTTCGCTGTGAAATGAAGCCCTTATATCTCCCACAGTAAACAACAGATTATTCGAATGAAACTTTGTGCTCTTACACACTCTGTTTTGCTGAGTAGTATGCTATAGTTTTCTTGAGCAAAGATCCATTAGTTGAGAAGATATTGTGAGTTGAAATTTTTTTGGGTCATGGTTCTGCTGTGAAATGCGGCCCTTATAACTCCCACAGTAAACAACAGATTATTCGTATGAAATTTTGAGCTCTTACACACTCTGTTTTACTGAGTAGTATGCTATAGTTTTCTTGAGTACAGATCCTTTAGTTGAGAAGATATTGAGAGTTGAAATTTTTTTGGGTCATGGTTTCGCTGTGAAATGGGGCCCTTATAACTCCTACAGTAAACAACAGATTATTCGTATGAAATTTTGTGCTCTTACACACTCGGTTTTACTGAGAAGTATACTATAGTTTTGTTGAGTACAGATCCATTAGTTGAGAAGATATTGAGGGTTGAAATTTTTTTGGGTCATGGTTTCGCAGTGAAATGGGGCCCTTATAACTCCTAAATTAAACAACAGATTATTCGTATGAAATTTTGTGCTCTTACACCCTCTGTTTTACTGAGTAGTATGCTATAGTTTTCTTGAGTACAGATCCATTAGTTGAGAAGATATTGAGGGTTGAAATTTTTTTGGGTCATGGTTTCGCAGTGAAATGGGGCCCTTATAACTCCTAAAGTAAACAACAGATTATTCGTATGAAATTTTGTGCTCTTACACACTCTGTTTTACTGAGTAGTATGCTATAGTTTTCTTGAGTACAGATCCATTAGTTGAGAAGATATTGAGAGTTGAAATTTTCTTGGGTCATGGTTTCGCTGTGAAATGGGGCCCTTATAACTCCTACAGTAAACAACAGATTATTCGTATGAAATTTTGTGCTCTTACACACTCAGTTTTACTGAGTAGTATGCTATAGTTTTCTTGAGTACAGATCCATTAGTTGAGAAGATATTGAGAGTTGAAATTTTTTTGGGTCATGGTTTCGCTGTGAAATGGGGCCCTTATAACTCCTACAGTAAACAACAGATTATTCGTATGAAATTTTGTGCTCTTACACACTCGGTTTTACTGAGAAGTATACTATAGTTTTGTTGTGTACAGATCCATTAGTTGAGAAGATATTAAGAGTTGAAATTTTTTTGGGTCATGGTTTTACTGTGAAAAGCGGCCCTTATAACTCCAACAGTAAACAACACATTATTCGAATGAAATTTTGTACTCATACACACTCTGTTTTACTGAGTAGTATGCTATAGTGTTCTAGAGCACAGATCCATTAGTTGAGAAGATATTAAGAGTTGAAATTTTTTTGGGTCATGGTTTTGCTGTGAAATGCGGCCCTTATAACTCCCACAGTAAACAACAGATTATTCGTATGAAATTTTGTGCTCTTACACACTCTGTTTTACTGAGTAGTATGCTATAGTTTTCTTGAGTACGGATCCATTAGTTGAGAAGATATTGAGAGCTGAAATTTTTTTGAGTCATGGTTTCTCTGTGAAATGAAGCCCTTATATCTCCCACAGTAAACAACAGATTATTCGAATGAAACTTTGTGCTCTTACACACTCTGTTTTGCTGAGTAGTATGCTATAGTTTTCTTGAGCAAAGATCCATTAGTTGAGAAGATATTGTGAGTTGAAATTTTTTTGGGTCATGGTTCTGCTGTGAAATGCGGCCCTTATAACTCCCACAGTAAACAACAGATTATTCGTATGAAATTTTGAGCTCTTACACACTCTGTTTTACTGAGTAGTATGCTATAGTTTTCTTGAGTACAGATCCTTTAGTTGAGAAGATATTGAGAGTTGAAATTTTTTTGGGTCATGGTTTCGCTGTGAAATGGGGCCCTTATAACTCCTACAGTAAACAACAGATTATTCGTATGAAATTTTGTGCTCTTACACACTCGGTTTTACTGAGAAGTATACTATAGTTTTGTTGAGTACAGATCCATTAGTTGAGAAGATATTAAGAGTTGAAATTTTTTTGGGTCATGGTTTTACTGTGAAAAGCGGCCCTTATATCTCCCACAGTAAACAACAGATTATTCGAATGAAATTTTGTGCTCTTACACACTCTGTTTTACTGAGTAGTATGCTATAGTTTTCTTGAGTACAGATCCATTCGTTGAGAAGATATTGTGAGTTGAAATTTTTTTGGGTCATGGTTCTGCTGTGAAATGCGGCCCTTATAACTCCCACAGTAGGAGTTGTTGTATGTTGCTCGAACAGTGAACATGTATGTAATTTGCTCTACAATTTTTGTCTTTTTCACAGTGATTAACAGTGTTTTGTAATAACTTTTTGTGATACTTGTGCTTAAAAGAACTCCATAAACTTATGTGAGTAGTTACTTACTGATTTTTTCTTTATTTAAACTCGAAAAATCAAGAAAATAACTCAATTTTTTATTGAAAATATTAGTTCAGTATCTATACGCTAGAGTAATTCAAAGCAGTGCTAAGTTAATTGTTGATAAATAACATTAAAGGTCTCATAAAGTTTAAACTAATCTTTGTTTGTAAATAAGCTGTCTTATGAATAGACTCTACTTGCCTTATGAAGCAAACTGAACTTTAATAAATATTTTTTATATTTTTCTTATATTTATAAAATTAAGTTTTAAACAAAAATATGGCAAGCGAACTGTCGGAGTTGTTTGAGAATTTTAAAAAAGAAATGGGAAAGGAAATGAGAGACGCTATCAGAGAAGAAATTAGTAATTTAAATATTGCTGTTGTGTTGGAGGAACATACAAACAAGTATGAACAGTTGAGAATAGAGAATGAAAATTTAAAGGTAATTGTGCGTAAACAACAAAAATTGCTGGAAATGACTCGCAGAAGTAACAATGTCATATTTTATGGGATTCAGGATATGGAGGGTGAAAATTTTGACAGACTAGAGGAGACAATATTAGACTTATGTAATAAGATCTTAACTGTGCCATTGACAAGAGATCATCTGAATTATGTAAGGAGAATAGGAAAGATTGGTGTGAAGAATAGGCCTGTGGTTGTCTCTCTGGTGTCCAACATACAAAAAAGAATGATTTTACAAAATGGAGTAAAGCTGAAGGGTAGCCGAATATATTTGGCAGAGGATTATGATAAAGAGTCTCAATTGCAAAGAAAAGAGCTGTTCCAGATGAGAAATCGATTCAGGGAGTCGGCCAAGGACTGTAAGATGAGAAGAAATGGATTGATTGTTGATGGGGAATATATCCCTTACCATGAACTGATGAAGATTAAAAGTGGGGAGGAGGCCAGCAAAGAAGAAGTCAAAGTAAATTCGAATAAAAAGGATGTGAAGAAAAGAAAGAGAAATGGAAAGGGTCGGACACCTCCGTCATCTGTGGCCAAGGAGCTTTTTCGTCCGAGAAGCGGCTCTACCTCATCAGTATCCTCCAATAAAATCTAAATACAATGGTAAAGGTGAGGAAAATAATATTTGTCTAGATATTGTTGCATATAATGTGGCGGGTCTAAAATCAAAAATATTTAATGTAGAATTTGTAGAATTTTTACGGAAATTTCAGCTGTTTATGTTATTTGAATGTTTTGTAGTTGAAGAAGATGTTTTCTTAAGTTTTAAAAAGAAGTTTGATGATTATGATTTAGTTTTTGTACCAGCTATTAAGCAAAGTAGATATGGAAGAGCAAGTGGTGGAGCTATCTATGGCATTAAAAAAAGTATATATACTAAAAATAAAATAAAATTTGTTAAATTTTCAGGTACCGATTTAATTGAAATTATTAATGAGTCTGAAAACCATTATATTTTACCGGTCTATTTAAATTGTAACTCGTGGCAATCAGATTTTAATTCACTCTATAATTTTTTAAATAGTTTTCAGAATTTGCAGTTTGTATTGATCGGAGATTTTAATGGGAGAATTAGTAATAAACAAACAGTACCTGAAGAACTAATGTCTGGTTTAAATGTAGACATTAGTAGAAATTCTAAAGATCATATAGTCAATACAAATGGGCAGCAATTATTGCAACTTTTCGAAGATTTTAATTTAATGATTTTAAATGGCCGCGTAAAAGGAGACACTAATGGCGATTACACTTTCATAGGGGCAAGGGGTAGCTCGGTAATAGATCTGTGCGTTTTATCTGTTGAATTAATTTCTTATGTAGAGTCTTTTCAAGTGTTTAAGCAACCTTTCTCAGATCATATGCCCATAGTGTTAAAATATGTATTTAAAGGTATAAAACATTATGATTTATTACCTGTACTTCCCAAATTAAAATGGGTGCCCAGTTCTAAAGAGATCTATTTCAAAGAAATTGAAAATAAAATGAATGGGACGTTTATTAGAATAAATGCGCCAGTGATAGGTGTAAATCAATTAACAGAAATAATAACCAGTGCGGCGCAAAAGTATAATATGTTTTATAAAGATACAGTATCTGTTTTTAAACAATGTTGGTTTGATGATGATTGTTTTAAAGTACGTAAACATTTATACAGTTTGTTAAATATCTTTAGAAATACTAATTCCGTTACGATGAAACTATACTATTTGAAAATCAGGAACGAATATAAAACTTTGTGTAATGATAAAAAAAAGAAGTATACAGAGAATATTATTAATGAATTTAGTAAAGTTAAAGATACGAGCGAGTTCTGGAGTATGGTACGTCACTTTAAAGAAAAGAAGTACATTTTTGACAAAAATATATCTGCTGTAGAGTGGATTAATTATTTTAAAAAGCTTTTAAATCCACCGCTGAATGCCACCCGAATTGCCTACGCGGAACCCTATATTGTCAATGACTTCTTAGATGGCCCTTTTGAGATGACGGATTTATTATTAGTTTTAAATAGAGCGAAAAATAACAAAGCACCGGGGACAGATAGGATATCATATGAATTTTGGAAAAGTAGCCCTAAGAGTTTTTTAGAAAAATTATTAGAATGTTTTAACGAAATATATCGTACGGGCAAAATACCTGAATGTTTTAAAAATTCTATTTTGTTCCCAATTCATAAAAGAGGGCCAACTGATGAGGTGTCAAATTATAGAGGGATTTCTTTTTCTAATACTGTAGGCAAATTGTTTACTGGTCTCATTTTGGACAGAATCACATTATGGGTTAACGAACAAAATCTTTTGGGAGAATTTCAGGCGGGTTTCCGTAAATCCTACTCAACGGTTGACAACCTTTATAACCTGATGAGCATCATTAAAATCAATCTAAGTGTGAAAAAGCAGAAGGTCTTTGCTTTTTTCATTGACTTGGCTGCTGCATTTGATCGGGTTGACCGATATGCTCTGTATTTCAAGTTGTTTAACTTAGGACTGTCCACAAGGATGATAAGGGTTTTAAAAAATATGCATGAGAGTAGCTCGGCTCAGGTTTGGTGCCAGAATAACTTATCAGAACCTTTCGAGACATTGATGGGGCTGAAACAAGGATGTTTGTTGAGTCCATTATTGTTTTCCTTGTTTATTAACGACATTTATGACAACCTTGAGGGTGGAATTAAAATTCAGGGCAGCACAATTAAAGTTTTGGGATATGCAGATGACTTGGTGTTACTGGCCTCGAGTAGGTATTCTCTTCATAAAATGATATACTCCCTATCTGATTACTGCGATTTATGGAACTTGGTTGTTAATTTAAAAAAATCCAAAATTATAGTGTTCAGAAATGGGGGTAGGATAGCTAGAAGAGAAAAGTGGTACTATAAAAATGAAGCAATCGAAGTCCTTAATACCTACAAATATTTGGGTGTCACGCTGTCATCGAAACTGTCTTTAGAACAGCATTTTAAAGAGAAAGTGGAGTGCGCGAAATTTGCTTTGAATACTTTTAATAAATTAATAGCGCATAAAAAAATACCTTTTGGGTCTAAGTTGAGTGTTTTCAAGGCAATTTCGCGTGCAATCTTGTGTTATAGCGCACAGGTGTGGGGTTTCCGTGTATATGACCATGTAGAGATTCTTCTAAGATTTTTTGTAAAGAAGTGTTTCGGATTACCCAGACATACTCCTGACTTTAACATTTATTTGGAAACAAATCTGAATTTAATATTTCTGCATACTTTCAAATTACATTTGAATTACGTAAAAAAATGTCTCAAATTACCACATTCTAGATATCCTTATATGCTAACCAGAGAAATTATAAAAAAGAAAATATTCTGGTACAAAGAGTGGCAGGTATTGTGTACTAAATGTAATGTTGCAATAGAAGATCTTCTGAATGGCGATGTATCCACCTCAGATATTATAGGAAAATTAAGAGCAATAACAGCTGAAGAGTTTAAGGTAAAAGCATTGAACAGCAGCAGATATACTTTATTCAAACAGCTACAGCCAGGCAATAAATTTGTTTACGGCAATCTGCCGGCTAACCATATTGGTTGGCTAATAAAAGTGCGGGGTGAGCTGCTGTATTTGAATAAGTATATGTTTAATCAGCCGGTAGCATTATGCTCTTTATGTAACAAAAATGAGGTTGAAGATGTCTTTCATTTTGTAGCTTCCTGCCCAATTTTATCTGAATTTAGAATAAAATATTTAAATAAGACAACATTAGACCATGCCGAATTTATTTCATATTTGAATGGAAAAGATTGGGCTGGTCTTATAAATTATTGTATTCATGCGTGGAAGTACAGGTTCTTTTTAGTTTCAGAGTTTAATTATTAAGATAATTATTTTGTTTATATTTTATTAGATTTGTTTATTTTACTTTGCTTTGGTTATTCAGTAGGTTTTTTATTTTTCTTTCTATTTCATTATCATACTTCCATTACAATTATGTTTTTTGTTTTTTTATATTTACTAAAATAATATACAACAACCCCTCAGACGGTCATTGACCATGAGTAAGTCTTGTTGGATACTAAATAAACTTTTAAATTGGCAATCATATGTAACCAAAATTACAATAAAGACTGTTATTATTATTATTATTATATATTATTATTAACTCCCACAGTAAACAACAGATTGTTCGTATGAAATTTTGAGCTCTTACACACTCTGTTTTACTGAGTAGTATGCTATAGTTTTCTTGAGTACAGATCCTTTAGTTGAGAAGATATTGAGAGTTGAAATTTTTTTGGGTCATGGTTTTGCTGTGAAATGCGGCCCTTATAACTCCCACAGTAAACAACAGATTATTCGTATGAAATTTTGTGCTCTTACACACTCTGTTTTACTGAGTAGTATGCTATAGTTTTCTTGAGTACGGATTGATTAGTTGAGAAGATATTGAGAGTTGAAATTTTTTTGGGTCATGGTTTTGCTGTGAAATGCGGCCCTTATAACTCCTACAGTAAACAACAGATTATTCGTATGAAATTTTGTGCTCTTACACACTCTGTTTTACTGAGTAGTATGCTACAGTTTTCTTGAGTACAGATCCATTAGTTGAGAAGATATTGACAGTTGAAATTTTTTTGGGTCATGGTTTCGCTGTGAAATGGGGCCCTTATAACTCCAACAGTAAACAACAGATTATTCGAATGAAATTTTGTGCTCTTACACAATCTGTTTTACTGAGTAGTATGCTATAGTTTTCTTGAGCACAGATCCATTAGTTGAGGAGATATTGTGAGTTGAAATTTTTTTTGGTCATGGTTCTGCTGTGAAATGCGGCCCTTATAACTCCCACAGTAAACAACAGATTATTCGTATGAAATTTTGAGCTCTTACACACTCTGTTTTACTGAGTAGTATGCTATAGTTTTCTTGAGTACAGATCCATTAGTTGAGAAGATATTGAGGGTTGAAATTTTTTAGGGTCATGGTTTCGCAGTGAAATGGGGCCCTTATAACTCCTAAAGTAAACAACAGATTATTCGTATGAAATTTTGTGCTCTTACACACTCGGTTTTACTGAGTAGTATGCTATAGTTTTCTTGAGTACAGATCCATTAGTTGAGAAGATATTGAGAGTTGAATTTTTTTTGGGTCATGTTTTCGCTGTGAAATGGGGCCCTTATAACTCCTACAGTAAACAACAGATTATTCGTATGAAATTTTGTGCTCTTACACACTCTGTTTTACTGAGTAGTATGCTATAGTTTTCTTGAGTACGGATCCATTAGTTGAGAAGATATTGAGAGCTGAAATTTTTTTGAGTCATGGTTTCGCTGTGAAATGAAGCCCTCATATCTCCCACAGTAAACAACAGATTATTCGAATGAAACTTTGTGCTCTTACACACTCTGTTTTGCTGAGTAGTATGCTATAGTTTTCTTGAGCAAAGATCCATTAGTTGAGAAGATATTGTGAGTTGAAATTTTTTTGGGTCATGGTTCTGCTGTGAAATGCGGCCCTTATAACTCCCACAGTAAACAACAGATTATTCGTATGAAATTTTGAGCTCTTACACACTCTGTTTTACTGAGTAGTATGCTATAGTTTTCTTGAGTACAGATCCTTTAGTTGAGAAGATATTGAGAGTTGAAATTTTTTTGGGTCATGGTTTCGCTGTGAAATGGGGCCCTTATAACTCCTACAGTAAACAACAGATTATTCGTATGAAATTTTGTGCTCTTACACACTCGGTTTTACTGAGAAGTATACTATAGTTTTGTTGAGTACAGATCCATTAGTTGAGAAGATATTGAGGGTTGAAATTTTTTTGGGTCATGGTTTCGCAGTGAAATGGGGCCCTTATAACTCCTAAATTAAACAACAGATTATTTGTATGAAATTTTGTGCTCTTACACCCTCTGTTTTACTGAGTAGTATGCTATAGTTTTCTTGAGTACAGATCCATTAGTTGAGAAGATATTGAGGGTTGAAATTTTTTTGGGTCATGGTTTCGCAGTGAAATGGGGCCCTTATAACTCCTAAAGTAAACAACAGATTATTCGTATGAAATTTTGTGCTCTTACACACTCTGTTTTACTGAGTAGTATGCTATAGTTTTCTTGAGTACAGATCCATTAGTTGAGAAGATATTGAGAGTTGAAATTTTCTTGGGTCATGGTTTCGCTGTGAAATGGGGCCCTTATAACTCCTACAGTAAACAACAGATTATTCGTATGAAATTTTGTGCTCTTACACACTCAGTTTTACTGAGTAGTATGCTATAGTTTTCTTGAGTACAGATCCATTAGTTGAGAAGATATTGAGAGTTGAAATTTTTTTGGGTCATGGTTTCGCTGTGAAATGGGGCCCTTATAACTCCTACAGTAAACAACAGATTATTCGTATGAAATTTTGTGCTCTTACACACTCGGTTTTACTGAGAAGTATACTATAGTTTTGTTGTGTACAGATCCATTAGTTGAGAAGATATTAAGAGTTGAAATTTTTTTGGGTCATGGTTTTACTGTGAAAAGCGGCCCTTATAACTCCAACAGTAAACAACACATTATTCGAATGAAATTTTGTACTCATACACACTCTGTTTTACTGAGTAGTATGCTATAGTGTTCTAGAGCACAGATCCATTAGTTGAGAAGATATTAAGAGTTGAAATTTTTTTGGGTCATGGTTTTGCTGTGAAATGCGGCCCTTATAACTCCCACAGTAAACAACAGATTATTCGTATGAAATTTTGTGCTCTTACACACTCTGTTTTACTGAGTAGTATGCTATAGTTTTCTTGAGTACGGATCCATTAGTTGAGAAGATATTGAGAGCTGAAATTTTTTTGAGTCATGGTTTCTCTGTGAAATGAAGCCCTTATATCTCCCACAGTAAACAACAGATTATTCGAATGAAACTTTGTGCTCTTACACACTCTGTTTTGCTGAGTAGTATGCTATAGTTTTCTTGAGCAAAGATCCATTAGTTGAGAAGATATTGTGAGTTGAAATTTTTTTGGGTCATGGTTCTGCTGTGAAATGCGGCCCTTATAACTCCCACAGTAAACAACAGATTATTCGTATGAAATTTTGAGCTCTTACACACTCTGTTTTACTGAGTAGTATGCTATAGTTTTCTTGAGTACAGATCCTTTAGTTGAGAAGATATTGAGAGTTGAAATTTTTTTGGGTCATGGTTTCGCTGTGAAATGGGGCCCTTATAACTCCTACAGTAAACAACAGATTATTCGTATGAAATTTTGTGCTCTTACACACTCGGTTTTACTGAGAAGTATACTATAGTTTTGTTGAGTACAGATCCATTAGTTGAGAAGATATTAAGAGTTGAAATTTTTTTGGGTCATGGTTTTACTGTGAAAAGCGGCCCTTATATCTCCCACAGTAAACAACAGATTATTCGAATGAAATTTTGTGCTCTTACACACTCTGTTTTACTGAGTAGTATGCTATAGTTTTCTTGAGTACAGATCCATTCGTTGAGAAGATATTGTGAGTTGAAATTTTTTTGGGTCATGGTTCTGCTGTGAAATGCGGCCCTTATAACTCCCACAGTAAACAACAGATTATTCGTATGAAATTTTGAGCTCTTACACACTCTTTTTTACTGAGTAGTATGCTATAGTTTTCTTGAGTACAGATCCATTAGTTGAGAAGATATTGAGGGTTGAAATTTTTTTGGGTCATGGTTTCGCAGTGAAATGGGGCCCTTATAACTCCTAAATTAAACAACAGATTATTCGTATGAAATTTTGTGCTCTTACACCCTCTGTTTTACTGAGTAGTATGCTATAGTTTTCTTGAGTACAGATCCATTAGTTGAGAAGATATTGAGGGTTGAAATTTTTTTGGGTCATGGTTTCGCAGTGAAATGGGGCCCTTATAACTCCTAAAGTAAACAACAGATTATTCGTATGAAATTTTGTGCTCTTACACACTCTGTTTTACTGAGTAGTATGCTATAGTTTTCTTGAGTACAGATCCATTAGTTGAGAAGATATTGAGAGTTGAAATTTTCTTGGGTCATGGTTTCGCTGTGAAATGGGGCCCTTATAACTCCTACAGTAAACAACAGATTATTCGTATGAAATTTTGTGCTCTTACACACTCAGTTTTACTGAGTAGTATGCTATAGTTTTCTTGAGTACAGATCCATTAGTTGAGAAGATATTGAGAGTTGAAATTTTTTTGGGTCATGGTTTCGCTGTGAAATGGGGCCCTTATAACTCCTACAGTAAACAACAGATTATTCGTATGAAATTTTGTGCTCTTACACACTCGGTTTTACTGAGAAGTATACTATAGTTTTGTTGTGTACAGATCCATTAGTTGAGAAGATATTAAGAGTTGAAATTTTTTTGGGTCATGGTTTTACTGTGAAAAGCGGCCCTTATAACTCCAACAGTAAACAACACATTATTCGAATGAAATTTTGTACTCATACACACTCTGTTTTACTGAGTAGTATGCTATAGTGTTCTAGAGCACAGATCCATTAGTTGAGAAGATATTAAGAGTTGAAATTTTTTTGGGTCATGGTTTTGCTGTGAAATGCGGCCCTTATAACTCCCACAGTAAACAACAGATTATTCGTATGAAATTTTGTGCTCTTACACACTCTGTTTTACTGAGTAGTATGCTATAGTTTTCTTGAGTACGGATTGATTAGTTGAGAAGATATTGAGTGTTGAAATTTTTTTGGGTCATGGTTTTGCTGTGAAATGCGGCCCTTATAACTCCCACAGTAAACAACAGATTATTCGTATGAAATTTTGTGCTCTTACACACTCTGTTTTACTGAGTAGTATGCTACAGTTTTCTTGAGTACAGATCCATTAGTTGAGAAGATATTGACAGTTGAAATTTTTTAGGGTCATGGTTTCGCTGTGAAATGGGGCCCTTATAACTCCAACAGTAAACAACAGATTATTCGAATGAAATTTTGTGCTCTTACACAATCTGTTTTACTGAGTAGTATGCTATAGTTTTCTTGAGCACAGATCCATTAGTTGAGGAGATATTGTGAGTTGAAATTTTTTTGGGTCATGGTTCTGCTGTGAAATGCGGCCCTTATAACTCCCACAGTAAACAACAGATTATTCGTATGAAATTTTGTGCTCTTACACACTCTGTTTTACTGAGTAGTATGCTATAGTTTTCTTGAGTACAGATCCATTAGTTGAGAAGATATTGAGAGTTGAAATTTTCTTGGGTCATGGTTTCGCTGTGAAATGGGGCCCTTATAACTCCTACAGTAAACAACAGATTATTCGTATGAAATTTTGTGCTCTTACACACTCAGTTTTACTGAGTAGTATGCTATAGTTTTCTTGAGTACAGATCCATTAGTTGAGAAGATATTGAGAGTTGAAATTTTTTTGGGTCATGGTTTCGCTGTGAAATGGGGCCCTTATAACTCCTACAGTAAACAACAGATTATTCGTATGAAATTTTGTGCTCTTACACACTCGGTTTTACTGAGAAGTATACTATAGTTTTGTTGAGTACAGATCCATTAGTTGAGAAGATATTAAGAGTTGAAATTTTTTTGGGTCATGGCTTTACTGTGAAAAGCGGCCCTTATAACTCCAACAGTAAACAACACATTATTCGAATGAAATTTTGTACTCTTACACACTCTGTTTTACTGAGTAGTATGCTATTGTGTTCTAGAGCACAGATCCATTAGTTGAGAAGATATTAAGAGTTGAAATTTTTTTGAGTCATGGTTTTGCTGTGAAATGCGGCCCTTATAACTCCCACAGTAAACAACAGATTATTCGTATGAAATTTTGTGCTCTTACACACTCTGTTTTACTGAGTAGTATGCTATAGTTTTCTTGAGTACGGATTGATTAGTTGAGAAGATATTGAGAGTTGAAATTTTTTTGGGTCATGGTTTCGCTGTGAAATGGGGCCCTTATAACTCCCACAGTAAACAACAGATTATTCGTATGAAATTTTGAGCTCTTACACACTCTGTTTTACTGAGTAGTATGCTATAGTGTTCTAGAGCACAGATCCATTAGTTGAGAAGATATTAAGAGTTGAAATTTTTTTGGGTCATGGTTTTGCTGTGAAATGCGGCCCTTATAACTCCCACAGTAAACAACAGATTATTCGTATGAAATTTTGTGCTCTTACACACTCTGTTTTACTGAATAGTATGCTATAGTTTTCTTGAGTACGGATTGATTAGTTGAGAAGATATTGAGAGTTGAAATTTTTTTGGGTCATGGTTTTGCTGTGAAATGCGGCCCTTATAACTCCCACAGTAAACAACAGATTATTCGTATGAAATTTTGTGCTCTTACACACTCTGTTTTACTGAGTAGTATGCTATAGTTTTCTTGAGTACAGATCCATTAGTTGAGAAGATATTGACAGTTGAAATTTTTTTGGGTCATGGTTTTGGTGTGAAACGCGGCCCTTATAACTCCCACAGTAAACAACAGATTATTCGTATGAAATTTTGTGCTCTTACACACTCTGCTTTACTGAGTAGTATGCTATAGTTTTCTTGAGTACAGATCCATTAGTAGAGAAGATATTGAGAGTTGAAATTTTTTTTGGTCATGGTTTCGCAGTGAAATGGGGCCCTTATAACTCCTAAAGTAAACAACCGATTATTCGTATGAAATTTTGTGCTCTTACACACTCTGTTTTACTGAGTAGTATGCTATAGTTTTCTTGAGTACAGATCCATTAGTTGAGAAGATATTGAGAGTTGATATTTTTTTGGGTCATGGTTTCGCTGTGAAATGGGGCCCTTATAACTCCCACAGTAAACAACAGATTATTCGTATGAAATTGTGTGCTCTTATACACTGTTTTACTGAGGAGTATGCTATAGTTTTCTGGAGTACAGATCCATTAGTTGAGAAGATATTGAGAGTTGAAATTTTTTTGGGTCATGGTTTTGCTGTGAAATGCGGCCCTTATAACTCCCACAGTAAACAACAGATTATTCGTATGAAATTGTGTGCTCTTACACACTCGGTTTTACTGAGTAGTATGCTATAGTTTTCTTGAGTACAGATCCATTAGTTGAGAAGATATTAAGAGTTGAAATTTTTTTGGGTCATGGTTTTGCTGTGAAATGCGGCCCTTATAACTCCCACACTAAACAACAGATTAATCGTATGAAATTTTGTGCTCTTACACACTCTGTTTTACTGAGTAGTATGCTATAGTTTTCTTGAGTACAGATCCATTAGTTGAGAAGATATTGACAGTTGAAATTTTTTTGGGTTTGGTTTGAAATGCGGCCCTTATAACTCCCACAGTAAACAACGGATTATTCGTAAGAAATTTTGTGCTCTTACACACTCGGTTTTACTGAGTAGTATGCTATAGTTTTCTTGAGTACAGATCCATTAATTGAGAAGATATTGAGAGTTGAAATTTTTTTGGGTCATGGTTTCGCAGTGAAACGCGGCCCTTATAACTCCCACAGTAAACAAAAGATTATTCGCATGAAATTTTGTGCTCTTACACACTCTGTTTTACTGAATTGTATGCTATAGTTTTCTTGAGTACAGATCCATCAGTTGAGAAGATATTGACAGTTGAAATTTTTTTTGGTCATGGTATTGCTGTGAAAAGCGGCCCTTATAACTCCCACAGTAAACAAAAGATTATTCGTATGAAATTTTGTGCTCTTACACACTCTGTTTTACTGAGTAGTATGCTATAGTTTTCTGGAGTACAGATCCATTAGTTGAAAAGATATTGAGAGTTGAAATTTTTTTGGGTCATGGTTTTGCTGTGAAATGCGGCCCTTATAACTCCCACAGTAAACAACAGATTATTCGTATGAAATTGTGTGCTCTTACACACTGTTTTACTGAGTAGTATGCTATAGTTTTCTTGAGTACAGATCCATTAGTAGAGAAGATATTGAGAGTTGAAATTTTTTTTGGTCATGGTTTCGCAGTGAAATGGGGCCCTTATAACTCCTAAAGTAAACAACCGATTATTCGTATGAAATTTTGTGCTCTTACACACTCTGTTTTACTGAGTAGTATGCTATAGTTTTCTTGAGTACAGATCCATTAGTTGAGAAGATATTGAGAGTTGATATTTTTTTGGGTCATGGTTTCGCTGTGAAATGGGGCCCTTATAACTCCCACAGTAAACAACAGATTATTCGTATGAAATTGTGTGCTCTTATACACTGTTTTACTGAGGAGTATGCTATAGTTTTCTGGAGTACAGATCCATTAGTTGAGAAGATATTGAGAGTTGAAATTTTTTTGGGTCATGGTTTTGCTGTGAAATGCGGCCCTTATAACTCCCACAGTAAACAACAGATTATTCGTATGAAATTGTGTGCTCTTACACACTCGGTTTTACTGAGTAGTATGCTATAGTTTTCTTGAGTACAGATCCATTAGTTGAGAAGATATTAAGAGTTGAAATTTTTTTGGGTCATGGTTTTGCTGTGAAATGCGGCCCTTATAACTCCCACAGTAAACAAAAGATTATTCGCATGAAATTTTGTGCTCTTACACACTCTGTTTTACTGAATTGTATGCTATAGTTTTCTTGAGTACAGATCCATCAGTTGAGAAGATATTGACAGTTGAAATTTTTTTTGGTCATGGTATTGCTGTGAAAAGCGGCCCTTATAACTCCCACAGTAAACAAAAGATTATTCGTATGAAATTTTGTGCTCTTACACACTCTGTTTTACTGAGTAGTATGCTATAGTTTTCTGGAGTACAGATCCATTAGTTGAAAAGATATTGAGAGTTGAAATTTTTTTGGGTCATGGTTTTGCTGTGAAATGCGGCCCTTATAACTCCCACAGTAAACAACAGATTATTCGTATGAAATTGTGTGCTCTTACACACTGTTTTACTGAGTAGTATGCTATAGTTTTCTGGAGTACAGATCCCTTAGATGAGAAGATATTGAGAGTTGAAATTTTTTTTTGCCATGGTTTTGCTGTGAAATGCGGCCTTTATAACTAACACAGTAAACAACAGATTATTCGTATGAAATTTTGTGCTCTTACACACTCTGTTTTACTGAGTAGTATGCTATAGTTTTCTGGAGTACAGATCCATTAGTTGAAAAGATATTGAGAGTTGAAATTTTTTTGGGTCATGGTTTTGCTGTGAAATGCGGCCCTTATAACTCCCACAGTAAACAAAAGATTATTCGTATGAAATTTTGTGCTCCTACACACTCTGTTTTACTGAGTAGTATGCTATAGTTTTCTTGAGTACAGATCCATTAGTTGAGAAGATATTAAGAGTTGAAATTTTTTTGGGTCATGGTTTTGCTGTGAAATGCGGCCCTTATAACTCCCACAGTAAACAACAGATTATTCGTATGAAATTTTGTGCTCTTACACACTCTGTTTTACTGATTAGTATGCTATAGTTTTCTTGAGTACAGATCCATTACTTGAGAAGATATTGACAGTTGAAATTTTTTTGGGTCATGGTTTTGCTGTTAAATGCGGCCCTTATAACTTCACAGTAAACAACCGATTATTCGTTTGATATTTTGTGCTCTTACACACTCTGTTTTACTGAGTAGTTTGCTATAGTTTTCTTAATTACAGATCCATTAGTTGAGAAGATAAATTGACAAGTGATTGACATGTATATTCCTGAAACGACCTAAAAAATTCAAAATACCTAAATCATTGTTCCAGTTAGGTTTTTAACAACAAAATTAGTAACCATCGGTTATTAAATTATCCTACCTAAATAATGTAATATTTTTAAACATTACGCTTTTTCATGCACTTATTGACGATCAAACCTTATCCAACTATCCTACCGATGAATTTTAATTTCGTACAACAAAGTGTGTAAGACCACAAAATTTCATGCGAATAATCTATTGTTTCTGTGGGAATTATAAGGGCCCCAATTCACAGCAAAACCATGACCCAAAAAAAATTCAACTCATAATATCTTCTCAAATAATGAATCTGTACTCACATAACTATAGCATACTACTCAGTAAAATAGAGTGTGTAAGAGCACAAAATTTCATACGAATAATATATTGTTTTTCTGTGGGAATTATACGGGCCCATTTTCACAGCAAAACCATGACCCAAAAAAATTTCAACTCCCAATATCTTCTCAAATAATGAATCTGTACTCACAAAACTATAGCATACTACTCAGTAAAATAGAGTGTGTAAGAGCACAAAATTTCATACGAATAATCGGTTGTTTACTATGGGAATTATAAGGGCTCAATTTCACAGCAAAACCATGACCCAAAAAAATTTCAACTCTCAATATCTTCTCAAATAATGAATCTGTACTCTCAAAACTATAGCATACTACTCAGCAAAATAGAGTGTGTAAGAGCACAAAATTTCATACGAATAATCTGTTGTTTACTGTGGGAATTATAAGGGCCCAATTTCACAGCAAAATCTTGACCCAAAAAAATTTCAACTCTTATTATCTTCTCAACTAATGGATCTGTACTCAAGAAAACTAAAGTATATTTCTCAGTAAAACAGAGTGTGTAAGAGTACAAAATTTCATACGAATAATATATTGTTTTTCTGTGGGAATTATACGCGCCCATTTTCACAGCAAAACCATGACCCAAAAAAATTTCAACTCCCAATATCTTCTCAAATAATGAATCTGTACTCACAAAACTATAGCATACTACTCAGTAAAATAGAGTGTGTAAGAGCACAAAATTTCATACGAATAATCGGTTGTTTACTGTGGGAATTATAGGGGCTCAATTTCACAGCAAAACCATGACCCAAAAAAATTTCAACTCTCAATATCTTCTCAAATAATGAATCTGTACTCTCAAAACTATAGCATACTACTCAGTAAAATAGAGTGTGTAAGAGCACAAAATTTCATACGAATAATTTGTTGTTTACTGTGGGAGTTATAAGGGCCTCATTTCACAGCAAAACCATGACCCAAAAAAATTTCAACTCTCAATATCTTCTCAACTAATGGATCTGTATCCAAGAAAACTACAGCATATAACTTAACTCAGTAAAGTGTAGTATATAAGTCAACAAAATTTCATGCCAATAATGTGTTGTTAGCTGCGGGAGGTAGTTGTAGGTTAAGGAACATCAATTATTAAAGCTGCAAAAAAGCTCCCAGTCGCTCGAGTTACCCTACTGTACAATGTGAAAGGTAAATCTACAGTCAGCAGACGATTGGAGCCATGTACAATACTCTCTTCTGCCGAAGAGGATTTTTTTTAGTTTTGTGGATCACGTCCGTAGCCAGAGCTGGGTTTCCCATCACTAAAAGTCATCTACTGATGAGTTTGTGGCAGCTTATTAAAAAGCTAGATATACCGATCCCTTTCAATAATAACCTACCAGGTAAATCTTGGTAGAAAGCATTCCGGAACCGTCATCCTATTATTGCAAGAAGGATAAGCGAACTGTTTCTTGATCCAAAGTAACCAATACTAGTTTTAACGTTTTGTATAATGAAGTTTCTCGATAATTGAATGACGCAGATGCCCTAGAAGGTTTGAACGAAATTAAAACTCTCCTGTAGGGTAGTTGTATAAGGGTTGATCGTCAATAACTGCATGAAAAAGCGTAATGTTGAAAAATATTACATTATTTAGGTAGGCCAATTTAAAAACCGATTGTTATTAATTATGAACAAGACTTTTTGTTTGTTAAAAATCTAAGTGGAATAGTGATTTAGGTATTTTGAGTTTTTTAGGTCGTTTCAGGAATATACTTGTCAATCACTGGTCCCACCCCATGTCAAACACTGGTACCACCGATTATTTGGTATGTCAATAACCGTGCTATTGAAATACTTTTAAAAAGTAATAATTTTTGGTTGACATAAAAATCGAATTTACTGAATACATAATACAATCTAATGGAGCGGCTCAATTGTACCAACCATCATCTGGAGCCAAAATAACGGAAGATATTCTAAACGAAACTCGAATTTTTCCTTAAGCTCCTTTCACCCTATTTGTTTTGTGTGAGTGCTTTTTTAAACTCATTTTTCGAAAAAAGTAAGCATACGCTTAAAAAAACCCTTTAGTCTGTTGTTTATTTTAAATTTCTCTGTCATAAACCTATTTATTTCAAACATTATTCTGAACAATATTATTATTTAACAGTTCTGAGATCTGAGTATATCTATACCGATTTAAATCTTTGAAATCTTTAGATCTTTTAAAACGATTCCTCTTTTTTTTGTGATGGTGCGGATTTCAGCATCGTCAAATTCGATGATAGGTGGGGGTAGAATGGTGCTGATGGTTATGGTTTATAGCTTCGTTGAACTCGATGATTACCCGGTCAGATTTGGAGGTGTTTGGATCTGGCGCAATTTAGGTGCGCCAGAACCGCCATTTTCCCTCTACTGGAAGCCATTTTTAAATAAAATTTTCTTAAATATTGGTGGGGAGAAAAATAAGTTCTTTTATTAACGACGCTGCGGGAGATATGTTAATAGATATCGTAAGAGAAATCTCAAAAGGCCGTGGAGAAGGGAGAGGCAGTATTCCGAGTTTCCGAAAGTCTTGGTGAGTGTTCACACTAGATTATTCACTCAGTAGAGTTGGCTGAATTATTTCCACTTATAACTGAATCTTCATCAACTATTGGATGAACCAGAATAAGATATTCAGTTTAGAATGTGAATTTAAACAATGAATTTTATCAAAGGATCAAAGACTCAGACTCGTCATTATCTTTGCTTCCTGAGATAGTGTCAAATTACACAACTCATCCACTATTCTAGAGTGTGTATCTATCTAGAAATTTATTTTTATTTTATTAATCTGTACTTCTATTTAGGTAAGGGCAATGCTCAACATCCCAACTTTACACGAGAAAGGAAATAGAAAAATCTTATGTGAACATCTACATGACTTTCTTATAAAGCAATAATTTATAAATCTAATTAGTGAACTTTATTGAATATTAGTAATCTAAGAAACAGATTTATTTACCTGACAGAACTTATACTTCAAGTAACTAAATGTGTGGCTACTTCGCATCTTTTAAGTTATACCAAAACTCCTCTAAAAACAATGTTACGGGAAAGAAATGTTTCAAATAAAGCGACTGCTTTTGCAAGCAGCGAGCACGCTAATGGAAATTGTGGCACAAATGAACCACTGATGAGACTGCACATCCAAATACAGCTTATAGAAAAAGACGACTTTTCAAGATCTACCCCAAACAAACCAGATTTTAAAACATACAAGTTAAAACCAATGTTACTAACTACAATTTTTAATCATAAGTCTGCAACCTTTTAAATATTTGAATATGATGTGGAGAACTCCACACCATTTCAGTGAACGCTAACCAAACTCTTACGATTTTACTATATCCACATTATAAAAGATGGCGAGGCCAATGTTGCCTTAGTGATCAGTGAGGACTGGATGATGAGAAAAGTAAGTGGAATAAAGGATTGTGATGATGCGCGAGAAGGAAATAAAATTTGCGATGACGCGTTCGGATAAGATCATGATGCAAAAGAGTGCTACACTACTAAAGATTAGAGGTCATCAAAGAACTAATACCGAGAAAATTAAATGAAAAAGATGTAATCCATTAAATCAAATATCAATAAACAGTGGCAAGCCTAAAGATCAACGTGCGATTGGACGGCAAGCAAACAAAGCGACCAATTAAAGCTGAACTTTGTGTACTTTTTTTTTTGTGCAGTCGTTGGTACGTACAATATGGCGAATTTATTTGTGCCGGAATAGCCTCAATTAGACCGGACTCAATACGGCACTGTCTATTTACAAGATCACTTAAACACCAATTTACAATCAGAACTCTGTGGCAGTTTTTAATCTCTCTAAATAAGTGTGTCCAATTACTCAAGGTCCCCAGCTTAAGAACGCGTCATTTAAATAGTTATCAGTCAAAAATGTCTTATCAATGATGGTCCAGAAATTCGCCTTAACTGAAACAGTGGCGGATCTAGAAGGTCCGTTTAAGAGGGGAGCGAATTACGGACAGTAAGAGTAACTACGCACTAATATTATTGTCAGGATGCGCTGATACTGCCAATGATACTGAAGTGAAGCTGCGAGTCCTAAGATATTCTCTTCTAAGAGAGAACGCGGTACTGAACCGACAATGCGATAAAAAAAACCTTAGATGTAGACGTGCCTTAAACTATCAAGAAAACAAATCAATATTATTTTCGTAATAATATTGACAATAAGTTAGAACGTAACGTAGAAGGGATATTAACAAAGATCACTCTACAATCAGTTAACGAAATGTCTTTGTATTCAACAATTAACACTTGATTCTGCGTAAAATAACTCTACCTTCGTTGAGAGTCAGACGGTTAGCAAATTTTTTCAAAATGTCTGCTTGAGCGACAGCCGAGATGGTTCAAAGAAAATAAAAAAACTTTCTTCTTTCGGATGAAAAATATGTCTGCAATAAAAGAATTATTTTTACCGCTGAGTTTATCCGACATCAGTTTAGTGAAGAGAACTTGACTTCAACTTGGTTTCTACAGCACATATTTACTGATTTGGTGGCAGCAAGACTACGAGTCAAAATAAACTGGATCAACCTCTATTGATGGATGAAAACCCGAAACATGTCAGGAATATAAAAAAAACTTGCATGCCTCAAAAACCGCAATATTATGCAGAATTTTCAATAATCCACATTTTCAATAAGTTTATGCTGACATCTGAATGTTCCAATACAATTATTATAATTTTATCTAATGCCCTTAGTTTTATAATCGGAGATTTCTTTAGCAACACAAAGCTGAGAAGCGTATTGAAATTATATATCGTAAGCAAAGCAATGATTCCTTGGAATCGGCACAAGTAGCCATTATAGTTTCTTCGTTACAGTTTCGCAGCAAACATCCAAATTAAACGACATGCTGCTTGTGACGATAATTTTAAGCAGCGTACTCTCTATATATAGTGTAAGTGTTTGGGAGGGGCGAAGCTGAGAAGTTTCCACAAAAGTGTCGGTAAGATTATTTTAAACATCTTAATAATTTTGAAATCCAAGCTCATTTAGAAAAGAGCATTATTCAAACTTAATCAAATTAACTGCAATGAATTTGTTTTTAACAAGTTTGTGTCGATTCTCTAAATTGAGTTTACAACGAAAGTACACTAAGAGCCTCAAAAAGTGCTTTTTAGAAAAAGTTTCAGCGCCAATTGCCAGAAACACTGGGCCCAATCCGTTTCGTAGGACAATTGATTCTCGAATAAAGACAACGCGACAGTAAATGTGATGCAAGGCAATCCTAATCCAGATCTTATTTGAATCTAGTTTTAGATATTTTCGTTTTATAAAAACAGAGCTAACGCTATTAATTTAATTATAAGTATGATCTAATTACATTACTACGTACTTTCCACTTCTTGGTCCGAAAAGTAGTTAACTATTACAATTTTACAAAAAGTACTTTGGCACAAGCATGAAAAAAGAAATCTACAGTTCACTGAGGGAATCATTTTGCCGGATTCAAGGATTTGTTTAAACAGCTTAAGATTTTATTTTGCCAGTAATTTTTGGGTCTCTTTTTTCACATCTTGTACAGCCAACTTTTTTGTTTAAATCTTCCACTGTTTGAACTATAGTTCTCGGTTTGTTCAGAGCTGTCAAATCAGTACCATGGAATACCAATTCTTGTATTTCTAGAATATGGGGCGGAAGGTTTTCTTCTTTATCTTTCCAATGGTTGGCCCAACTGAGAATGTCTTCAGTTCGAGCTTGAGGAGTAAGCACATGAACTTATGTTTAGAATAAGACGACTTTAAAGCTACTGTTACTGAATGCTTTCGTACGAATAAAACAGTCATGCTCGTGTTAAGGGTCGAATTGCTAAAAGACTCCATAGAAAATGGCAACATGAGTAAACAGTAACTTGGACATCATAAGAGTAATTGCACACGGATGAAGTACAAAATATTCCCCAGAATCATTGCTTAAAATGAGAGAATCTAATTATTTCACGGTTGCCATGGATATAAATATATTTTTTTATAAACTAAACTGTTTATTTTTATTTCAAAGAGAAATTGAGTTTGTTTACAAAAGAAACTTGTGTTTCCTCAATTGTTTAACATAATTAACTTCACTATTTACTATCCCTTGCTCTAGTGATTATATTTGTTCTTTATATCAATACCTGTTTTTGTACATTTTCCCGCTCTACCTCAAAAATTTGAGAATTTCAGTAAGTTCAACATCTATTATTATTATCCCATGATTCCAGTGGACTTTGTAGCAAGATTTTGATGAAAACGAAGAAGAAAGAAAGTTTAGTGTATTTAATGGGAGAGGGCGAAATCATGACCTCCTCTAAAAAAAAACATCTCAGTTCAATGTACGCTTCTAACCCTGAATAATGCCATCAAATATTTGAATAGATCGCCAAAGTTTCAGACTTTTGCACAATGCCAAGTTGGCCGGAACTTAAGTTCTAACGAATTTTTACACAAACTTCTTTCGGTTGAAACGATTTATAACTTCACGTTTCTTTCAAAAAGTAGTATTGAATAGAACCTTACTATATTACAAGAAATAAGATATTTTCTAAGGACTGACCGTGTTCATTTCTTGCATGATGATGTGAGAGTCCAAGGATGGCATCGATGGTATGGTGCTTCGGCGGTGCTTTTACGACTCGTTGTTGCATGTGGTGTTGCAGAAGATGCATCGCGGCTCGTCCACCTTGACACCCGTTTTGTTCTTCTTCAGAATCACTGTCCATCACTTGTTTTTTTAATGTTTAATAACTCCTACAAAGTTTCTTTACTTTAGCGATATTTAATAAATTATTATAAATTAAAATATTATTATTCTTTACTATTGTTATTATTATTTTTAACTTAAGACTTATTTTGCTATCGCACCTCATGTGTTCCGAAGCAATAACTGGGGGTAGCTTTATAACTAAACCTCCCGGCCGAAATCTTTGCGCACCCTCACCATAGATTTTAAAATCCTCCTGCCGCCCCCACTTCTGTTCAGTTAAATAGAAATTGGGAGGGTCTGCGGATGACGTCAGCTATTGTGGAGGGCCAATCAGGATTCAGTAGTCGCCATAGCTCATCGACCTGAATGTAGGTATAACATTCGCCCCCGAACCAAACAGTGGTACTGTTGAGCGTTTAACGTTTTGTTAGAGCTGCGACCTTTCTTTCCCCTTCAGATGCTGCTTCAGGCCTCCTCAAATTCGCAGTCTAATAGTGCAAAGGATTAGAAAGAAATATTGTGTCTGAAAACGTGCACATTTTTCCTCCAAACATCACAATTATAATTTGCAAAATTTTTATGTTTGCGGCCAGTTCCTTAAGTTTAGGGAAGATTTATAATTTTTTCTAACTCAGAAATCTATTTGTAAAAATCACATATTTTGTCGCTACTGTTTCCGGAATAATCAGATATCAATTATTGTTCGAGAGTTCTTAAGCACAAGTTAATAATTCACTTCAGGAACTACATTTAGTTCTCCATCAAGCTACAAAACAAATAAAGATAAAAAGATCTGTTTTTTTTTTTTTTACAAATGTACAAACAACAGTGCCAACTGAATTAAGTATAATAAGAACAACGTTGAAAAGACTGATGTGTCATACTAATAATGGTAAACAAATTCTGCAACCTCAATAATGCAGTACACATCCAATAAATGCATGTGGTTGCAGCTTAAATATAATTCTAGTTATATTGTACTCAAATCCAATTGAAGCAAATACTTTATTATTCTAATCTGATTCTTAATCAAATTCTTCGTACGCTTAAATCGAATTCTACTTATACGTAAGTGTAACTTCAATTTGTCTATTATGCTAATTGTTGCACTTCCACTATTGCAATAGCTTTTATAACCTTACTTGACGTTTTTAATTCTTATATTTTACAAGTTTACGGTTGATCGCTTTTGTTTTGGTTATTTTCTGTTAAAAATCGAAAAATATTTTTTGACTTACTAGCTTATTACTTATAATAATTTGAAAATCTTACAGCTAACTGTCCCATGATGGATATTGTTGTCGACACAAGAGAACATTGTCCGGAGGCCGGCAGGGCACTGAATTGTGAAAAGTTTTAACTCCAAATTTCGAAAGGAAAAATTAATACAACTTGTATTTTTAAAAAAAAAAAAAAAAAAAAAAAAGCACTGAAATGTCAATTCCCAACCTTCCCAAAAAACTGCCCTAGAGCAAATTTTTCTAGAAAATGATTCAAATAAAAGCTATTACTCTAAATGTGCTCAAGTTTGGGAAAAATTATCATTTTTCGAAAAAATGACAAACAAAAATTATATTATTATTATCTTTTTATTTTTTTTTTTGGAACAGGCGCTGAACTAAGATATGCTTAGAGCGCCGTGGTTGCGGGCATACAAACACCACTTTCTAAAAATCTTTTGTTACTCAGGAACCTGAAAGTGATATTTCCGCTGAATACTCAAACAGAGCTATTGTGATGCTTCCTCCTACTAGTGATAAGAGAAAGTCAAGTATTAGTCCATTCATGAAATAATATTTTTAGTACCTTATCACTTAACGAACATGCAAATCAAGCTGATGTAATTCATTGATTTGGAAAATAGAAATACAAAAGACAAATATTTGGAATTTATTGCAAAGGTTTACTTAATTCAAGTTCTTTAGGATTAGCCATATCGAATCTAATAGCTTAGTTTTGATTGGTCGTATTTCACATCCATTCCATTAGTATTTGAGGCGATTGTAAGAGACTAGATACTGCAGAAGGGCCTATCAGGACAGCCTTTTGTAAATAATAATCCCCTGTGCTTTAATAAAAACAAGTATGTTTTAGACAATTACGTGTGTATGTGAGAGAAAAAATGTACGTTGACTCCAAATCGATAAGTTCCAACTTTTGGTTCGTTTGTTTCAAATTCTAATTTAGTTTTTTATTAGAGTGACAGGAAGTTATCAACCTAAATCTCTTACCGGAAGGACCTTTTGCAGATTTATATTAAAATGGATTTGAAGATATTTTGTTTGCTTTAAGGCAGCCTTCCTAATTAATGTAATGCAATTTCCTGCTCAGAGTTTCTCTGTAAGATGAATTGATACAGTGGGGGAAGGTCACTGCTGTATTTTAGGAAATAAATATCCCATATTTCCTAGCTAGGTAAATCTTAAACCCTAATAAATGCCTAACCTGAATCCATTCATTCATGAAATGTTTATCTTAAACAATATTTATAACTGTGGCTGTTTGGTCTAAAATTAATAGTTGAATAAAATAATTAACTTCCAACAGCCCTGAATTCCTATTCCAGATTTATTATTAAAATCAGGATAGATGTCCGTATTACATCTCATCTTCTACCACCATTTTAATTGAAGAAGAGGAAAAAGTATTTTTTGGGCGTAATGTTCTACTCTCTACGGCAAGTCACCTGCTAACTCACTAGTTTACTGAAGGTAAAACGGGACTGGTAAGATCTGACTTTACTAAATGAAATACAATACTCGTACAACCTCCTATCAAAGGGCTTTTATTATCGCCAGTAAGATCACAAGAATTCTCTCCCATTGAAAATAAGGATTTCCAAATTTTTGCTCCTTTTCAAAAGAAATAGTATGAGTAGTTTATTTACAGCACTCTTAAATTTACAGTTATAGATTCTTAAATTGAAAAGTATTTCTATTTGTTTTAAATTTCCATGTCGTGCTTTGATTCAGTTTTTAATTTTGTTATGTATGTAAAATATATAATACATAATACAGCTTTATTTTTGGTTATAATGTCTAATTTGTCCCATGGAGATCTATTCCCATGACATTAATAAGGAATCTTATTTCCTTCTTTCTCCTGTGATGCTGGACAGGAGCCTCTTGCAGCTGACTGTCCGATGTTGGAGAGTGTTGTTTGTTAAGGAAGTTCACTGGAAAAGGCTCCGGTTGTCAATGACCTCAGGATGTTCACGCGCCATAAGTTGAAGAATTTAACAAAGAAAGATTGTACTTACAGGATCTTCGAAACCCGAGAAAATGGGCACTATCTTATTTTTTGTACCATGAACTGCAAGGATCCAATCCCTTCTGTTTTGCTGAATTTTTAACGGAGACAATGTTTATTCAATTCTAATGTCGCTTAGTGAATCTTAAATTAAAAACAATACATTCTATTGGCCAGCCAGTTCTAAAATTAAGGGAATTTATCCGTAATGAATCGTAATTGCAACATACCATTCTTTCTCTATTTGATTCACTCCTTCGCTTTTAACCAATAATTTATGCAACTTGCTATTTTCTCTCATTTGTGTTGGTTTATCTTTTCTTATTTGCGATTTTTGTTATTTCTTAAAAGATAATTTGGATTTTTTGATAAACGCAGCAAAATAAAAGTCTTATATAAAAGATTTTTATATAAGTATAATTTTGCAGTAACTAATAGGCTCTGTAAAAGGCAACTGTGCCACATAAGGTACCAGGCGTGATCGAATTAGCCCGCGCTGAGATTCTGATGACAGATGGCAGGCTAAGTTTTTTTGAACCATAGAAGAACTTAATGCAATTCCCAACAACAAAACTGTACTCCATTCACGGTCTTAATCACGTAATAACATTTAGAGTAACAATGTAGCACGTTGGACTTACTCTTAGGTGCTAAACTAGGAAACTTACCATCGCAACAAATGATTGATGAGTGTACAACCGTAAATGTAGGTGGTGTGAGTAATTACAACTTCAGGGGCTAACAATCCTCAACATTCCCTCACTCCTGCCTTTCGATCTTGCCAAATTTCCGAAATCTATTTTTATTAGGGAATTGATTATTGTTTTGAAATATTCTGAAAAATTGAAAAAATTTCTTAGAGCATGGTCTAGACACGAGATCGAGAACAGAATATCTCTAAATCAGCAAAAGTAAAAAAATAATAATAATGCATCGTTTTGACGCGTTAATGGGTATTTTTATTTTTTTTTAAGTAAGGTACTCTCGTTACAGGACGCACTTCCATCACCGGACAGTGAGCTGTCCTTCTAAGAAGAGAAAATCTAAAGCACAGCGGCTGGATTCCAACGCGGTATTTCCAGTATTATTATTATAAACTATTATATTTCATCATAAATTGAAGTTTTGATTAAAAATTAATTTTCAATTATGTACTCAAAAAATAAATTAACATTTAAAGACAAGAATTACATTAAGGCTAGCGCTTACTTATTGTAGTCTACGTCACTTCCGGCTGACATTAGACTTGCTGACGGTTGAAGTCAAATTTTCTACAGAAAACTGATGAATCAACCCTGATGGAAATGAAAACCGGCAAGGAATACAACAAACATGCCTGTTACGGCCAATAACAGCCAACCTGACCAGATTTTCCTAAGTTCTTATGACCTATATTTTTTGACTAATGCAAAGATAAATCCGATAGTCGGAGGAGTTCTTTTCTGAGAAGTTTTACTGATAAAAACTTCACCTCGTCAACTCGCTGTCCAAACAAAATAACACGCTACACATGGTGAAGCAAAATACAACTTTTATTTCACTGGAGTCAAAAAAGATGAAGTAAAATTTGGTAGAAAAC
This sequence comes from Rhodnius prolixus, assembly GCF_049639745.1. Lineage (NCBI taxonomy): Eukaryota > Metazoa > Arthropoda > Insecta > Hemiptera > Reduviidae > Rhodnius > Rhodnius prolixus. The sequence goes on along the minus strand of NW_027411625.1, from coordinate 14,807,923 downwards.
GTTGAAAATGATTTTTAAATGAAGTCGTGCGAGTGACTGCAGACTCTTCTTTCAAAAGATCGCAGATGAAGTGCTAAAGTGTATCACGGGCTCAAGTGTAAAGGAGCTTAGACACAGGGTTGGGCGAAATCTCAATTTGCCAATAATCTAAATGAGCTCGAACCGGGTGGCTCGTAGTAAACAGTTAAAGACTGTATGACGAAAATTGAATAGCAGCTATTTGCCGGTCATTACCCGAGTAACTAACTCTACTTTGGACACGATATTAAAGTTCCAATTCAATCAAAATGTGCCTTTTGTTATTAGGAAGTTGGTGGGGAGACCGTGGCCCCAGGCGAGCTGGGTGGGGTCTTGAATTGAAGTGTAATGGCTGTTAGAGGCATTCTATTTTATAAAGCATGTTTTGATGCCCCCTCCGTGGCGAGGGGCGGTGAGGAGGCGCCAGTGATAAGTTAAACTGCGCTGTTTTCACATCCGCTGGCGCCCGTTATCCCTTCACAATGTTTGTCCCGGCCATTGGATTATCCCCTAGTTATTATTTAATAATCGAAGCAGCCCCATAGGCAAACCTTATTCACGCTGCTTACTAGGGGTTGGGCATCTTTACAAAATGAGTTACAAATTCAATTGCCCATTCTAACAAATGTTAACAGCTAAGGATGCAACAAAAATACACATGTTGTACTTTGTTATTGTAACAAATGACATCGTCTTGTCTCGTGCAGCTAATGTTCGCTAAAATCTAATGAAGATATCTGCTGTGAACACTCGCACGACTTTCTCTTAGTACCATTCTCAAGGTTCTAACTCATTAATAGTCTTTAAACTAATCTGCTGTGAACACTCACACGACTTTCTCTTAGTGCCATTCTCAAGGTTCTAACTCATGAATAGTCTTCAAACTCGGAATCTGCTGTGAACACTCACACGACTTTCTCTTATACCATTCTCAAGGTTCTAACTCATTAATAGTCTTTAAACTAATCTGCTATGAACACTCACACGACTTTCTCTTAGTACCATTCTCAAGGTTCTAACTCATTAATAGTCTTCAAACTCTGAACGAAAGTTCTAGATTTATGTCCTTGCAATTACTTTAAAAAGTAATATATTAAAAAGTATTACTTAAAAGTATAAAAGTAACACAGACCATTCTGTAAAAATCTTTTTTTTGGTTCAGGTGACCTGAAAACTATATTTCTGTGAAATCTGTAAATTAAGTTAGCTTGGGCTGGTGAGGAGATATCCCAGACGTTTCACATCCTGCTTCTGAAATGGAAACAGTGATAGCGAAAAGACTAATACCAATTACAAGAGTAAGAATACTGTGCCCTGGATACACCAAAATGGCACCAGCATGGGAATCCAAGCCCTGGCAACAGCCGCTCGAGTGATGCTATTGATATAAGCTCTAATGGAAAAAATGGAATCCAAATAGTTATAGACATCGCTGGGTGAATAACATTACTGCCTTCATAATCGTGACAATGATGGCGACCGCAGAATAGCTGGGAGAAGCAATTCGAGAAGTTTCTACAGCATAACTACCGATGTCGGAGGCCTCTTAGAACTTCGGCCATCCAGCACGGACATTAACCAAGACCCAGTACCGAAGCCTTGCAGCTGCTCCAAGGCTCGCCTCTCCACCTGCGACTCAGATAGTGACTCAGCCACAGCTGATCGAGTCACATGGCACACCTCAAAACATAATTTAAACTATTCAATTTCTCGAAAATTTCAAACGATCGCCACTTCCTCTTAACTTGAATTCTCGAAGGTCTATAACTTCGTCTTTACTGCCATCTCCAGACTGTCTGTGTGTATCCATCGTAACTTCAAAACGGAAACTCGCGAGCAGTTCAAATTTGATTTTTAGCTTTGGTGCCAACACAGAATCCCACAATGAGATGTTTATCAAAACAGGTGAACCGGTATTACCAGTTTTTAATTAGTAAATTTCTTTAAGATTTGTTAATAAAAAGCGTTCCTGCCACTTCCTGTAATCATTGCTGTAATAATGGTGCACTTTAGGGGGGTAGGCTTTCCCTAAAGTGCCATTTTTGTATATTGTGGTGAAGAAATTCATGAAATAATTTTGAGAGAAATCGTAAGTTACTAAGTTACAACCAATATATATTATCATAATTCTCATTTTCACAGTACATACTAACTTTTAAATACAGGTCAGCCAGTTCCATTCACTTGAATCCTGTTAATGCATCAACTGGTTATGCTTGGAAGTCCAGACGGTCCTTCCTGGAACGGTTAAGACACTATAAAGCGAATTTTCTCTATTGACTCATAATATGGAACTGTCTACTTTAATTATACTCAGCCAAGATGTTATGTCTTGTTTGTTAGGAAGGATATAAGAAACAATAGTCGGTATTAAATATCCCTAAACCAAAATAATGTAAAATTCAAAATAACAGCAATCCAGTGCCGTTCGGCTATTGCTGCTGTGGAAGAAAGATACCGGTTCCTCATTTTCTTTATTATTTATTTATTTACATTTAATTGTCATTATTTTCTATTAATAAAGTAGTTGGAAGGCACAATTATTATTTTTTTTTATTATTATTATAACCTACCTAACAATAATTCATAAAATGGAAATTTTTAGACGTGAATATCTCATAAACAAAGCGTTAACAGGCATACCTTCAGAGGATTTTTTTTTTTTTTTTTTCTTGTTTTGAGGTCCTAAATTCAAATTTTCAGTTAGGACACTTAACCCTGAAACACCCTGTATATGTTTCTTTGGGGTAACAAATATAATTTAATAATTTACATAAAAAAATTATACTACTATGTGGAAAATGTGTTAAAACTGAGGGCATTTATTATAAATGAATAATACAGTGTTTAACTAATAATATGAATTATTGATTTATATGAATATTTAATAACTCATTTATCGCAAGATGATTTTGATTTCTATTAATTATTACTTAAATTATAACACTGGTATTGTTTTCTTTTGTTTGCTATGTAAGATGTACAAGTTTTTCTTTTTGTTTTTTGTAGCAACTCCTTTGTATAGGGCTATGCCCATGTAACAAATAAATAAATAATAATAATAATAATTTAATAATTTACATAAAAGGCAATAACTTTGATTTGAAAAACAAAGATCTAATGATAAAAGAGATTTCTCAATTTTGACTTCTTTTTTTAATGGTATCCATTTCCGCTAACAATCTTCTAGATGGGATTTGGTTTTTTAAATAATCGTTTTAGAAAAAAAGAAAAGTAACCCAAGACTTTAGCGACAATTACTGTGATACTTTAAAAATACTTTTGACAGAAAAAAGTAATACATTAATAATATGAAGGATGATATTTGCTGATTTTAGAAACTCGAAACGCCTAGAAAATTTTTCAATTTTATAATTATTAATAAATTCATGTATCAGATTGCAAGAATTGTAATCTTTAGTTTCTTAATTAAAATGTGAGGATAAAATGTTTGGTGTTCGAAGCGCCCTCTAGCACCTGGGCATCGACTCTCCACTTGCCCGCTCACAAAGCCACTAAACACAATTAAAAATTTTTCAATTGACCAAAATTTATTGCCTGTGTAAAAATTATCATTTGGTAACAAAACGTACTGAATACTCGGAGTCAGTCTTGATTCAAGTTTTTTATCAGTCTTTTTTGACGGGGTTAGTGCGCTCGATTTTTATTCACAGATGTTTAGTGCAAAGCTTAGCTGGCTAAGTTTATAAAGAACCCTAAGTTAGCTTGTCCAAGCAGCCGATAGACAGCATTGGCCACAGATCGTCACACACTCCTTTTAGTGCTGCACTCTCCAATAAACGCCATTCATCCAATCACCTACAAATAACTGATAGAATAATCAAGCCAATCAAGCGAAGTAACCAGATTATCTCCATTAATAACTCAGCCTATAACATCAAATCAATCAGACTTCATTACATTGTCGGTATGCCTCTAATAACTATCTGGAATCTCATTAAACTGTGTGGTGGAGTTTCGCTAAAACTGAACACAAATCTGGAGTGTACACAGACTCTCTTACTTCAATTAACATGGTTTTAACTCATACATTTCCTTCCAAGTCCGAATTTTAGAAACATAACTCTATTTTTTGCCCCTTACTTTACAAACACTACATTCTGCCGAAACATCAAGAGGGAAGCGAAAAATCTGCCTTTGTGAAGTTTATTTAACAACAAATAACTTTGGACTGAATCTTCCCTAATTAGTAATCCACACAATTTAATTACTAATGGTTCCTAAGAGAATATTATTTAAATTATTAAAATAATATAATAAAGTTACATTAACAAAGTTGGTAAATAAATCTTACGGGAAGAAAATATATTTTCCGTTTTTATGTGGCTGTTTTTACTGTCTCAATTCTCTAAAAAGAAATCCATCAGATTGAAGAGTCACTTTGCTTAATTTCTTTTATTTCCAACCATTTCCTTTGGTGCACTCATTGAAGCTTAAACAAATCTTTCATTTGAAACTTTACCCCAGAAAAAAGGGATTAATGGCAGTTTTGGTAAGAGTAGGTTGTTAGATAGATTGCACTTCAGACCTATTTATACATATGTATTATAGCTACTTTAGACCTGTACAAGTACCTAAGCTTATATTTACAAAGCTTAAATGTGACGTCGAATTCTGTTTGAAAAAATTGAGAGAAAAAGTATGAAGGGTCCCAGATTTCAGCAATTCTCGTAAAAATGTTTCAGTTGACTTTCAGCTAGTCGGACTGCTTAAGCTAGTTGATTCACTTATACAAAAAAAACTTTAGTTTATACCTTTTTTTCAAAAAGAAAGTTAGGTTTCCTGGGTTGTAGCGGATGTAATAATCGCTTAACATATTTTACCGCTGAGAATTATTTTAACAGTTGTATCCGACAATTTTGTTGCTGTTTCCTATTCGAGAGCTTTTCTCAGCATATTAATTCAACCTCTGCCAAGTGTCAAAATCTGAAAAATTTACCTAAAATTGAGTTTCGAGGTATACGAGATTTGTAAAATTCTTCTGAAAATTACTAATTTTTAAGTTGACATATTCTGCAGTCTTACTATAATGAAACGATCCTGTTGAAGGGAGCGTGACGTCACGGCTCCTCAGAACCTCTGTAAAACCAAGGTCTTCTGAAAAAAAGTGTAAACCAAAGAGATAGGCTTAACACTTGAGTGGTTTTAATGTTAGTTCAATTGATAACCACTACCGGTGAGTGTACCTTGAATATCGTAGAAAGTTTTAATTTTCTTACAAATTTTCAACATTTGTATTATTCTTCCTATTCGCGATTTTTGGCAATAAATTCGACATTAATTACATGTTAGAGATGAGTATAAACAGAACTTTGGGGGGAAGTTTGACTTCACTCCTCCCTTTCAAACCTGGTTAAATGAAGTTTCCTGCAAAAATGTTTCAAATAGTAACGATGACATACATATTTGCATCAAGGTTGAAGTAAAGTCACTTTAACCACTTTATTAAAACGGCACTTTGGAGAGAATCCTATCTTACCTTTCCCCACAACTCCCTTACAAGAAATGTATTTCATCACCAGTCAGTAATCACCTTGGCAGGGCTTATGAACACATCTCTGTTCATTAAATTGTCAATTTCTTTATTTAATCTACTTACATTAACAGTTTTTGTGCAATCTCGTAATCACTTGTTTATTTTTTATAAAACCAGGGATTTCGGCGGGATTAACATAAAGCCAAAAACTATAAAACGAAAGAACTAGACATATTAAGACAGATTGTATTTTTTTGCTTTTTTTTTTTTACATAAACAATAAAATCTAGAAACATATTTTATATTAATTTGTTTACTGAATATTAATTAAATTGTGTTTTCTGTAAGCTTACAATTAGTTCGGTATGTTGACACAGAACTTCAAAAATGGGGAAAAACTATAATAAATGTAAATAAAATTATTCATACTAAACAAAAAATAGTAGTAATTACATTTATGACTTATGATACTACATGTCATCCGCATATGCGCGAATGGTCCCCAAATACACTGCAGTGTGCATATCTAGAAAGATAAATACATAAACTGTAATGCCAAGATACAAAATTGAATACAAAACAAAAAAATTGACATGATCGCAATTCTTTCCTTATCTAGTAAGAGAAAGTACAAAAATTATTTTAATCTGGGATAAATTATACTAATAGTTGTTCTCATGGTTAGTTACAAAAAATCTCAACTAAAATATTATAGAATTAGATTAACACGTCGGAATGGGTGACTTAAAATCTGACGACAAAACTCACACAACCTTCTCTACTCCCTTTTCACGCCTAATTAGCCAATTTTTAGATATGGATGGCTTTTATAGCAATAAATACAAAATAGGTGAGGTTTTATTCGTTTGAATGAATTTATGAGTAAATTGCTTCATGTAGATTTTATGCTTTAAAAAGAAAATAAAACTCCTGCTTCCTGAGACGAATTGCCTGTTGTTTAGCTTATAGCTTATCTCTAAAGGGCACCACGAATAGAAAACCGACTTTACCTTCCATTTATGACAGTGTACAAAAAACGAACAAGTTAATAACAGAAATGGCGCCTTTTTACTTCAAACCTTAACGAATAGAACAGAAAGTGTGATCACTAGAATTTACTTGACCGTCAGGTAGTGCTAGTACATTCCATCAGCGCTTGTTGTATTTAACCACAGCCAAGACTCATTAAATAACCAAAATGTAAACATACAAATAACTACATGATTTTCTGATCTCTAGTTCAAATGAGATCGGACCATCAGTTTGTATTTTTAATAACAACATAAGATTAAATAAACCTTGTACCCACAAAATAAGTTGTACAAAGCTCCAACAATTCGTGTAGAAGTAATTCAGGACCTTATATTATAAGCCCACTAACCTAAATTATAACATGACTTTCAGATGATATTGAAAGTAACAAATTCTTGTGACTAAGTAACGTAATTTAGATGGAGGAAAAAATATTCACCATTACTCAAATAAAGAACCTAGCACCAACAGGTACATTCGTCAATTATAAAAAAGGACCATAATATTTAATTCTTGTCCGTAAAAAGCCAGGCTAACTTTTGGATTTTTTTTTTGTTTTATTTAAGCTGAATGATGATAAACATTCTAAAAATATGTAATCAAAATTTTCATTTACTGAACTCACATATAGGAATTCTTGGCTTTAGAGCTAAACCGACAGAGCGCTGATAATTCGATGGTCTGCCACGGCCTAAAGTAAGATAAAAATCTTCCAATGCTTCCTAGTCTTACTCGCTGCGATTAAACTATGTTTGCGTTTGTATGGGCAACCTAAATGTTGAACGGGAATCTTGGGAGTATTAAGGTAAAGTTCTCTTAGTTATTAGTTGACTCCTTGAAAATTCCTACCTTTACTGTGAAAATGGTTTTCGAGAGGAAGTCGTATTTATTAGTTAAGAGACTTACCGAAATTATATGGTTACAGTCAGTGGATTCTTTCTCTTTTCATATGTACCTATTTGTTGTTGGTGGCTCCGCAACGGTGTGACTAGGCGATGGGGATGATTAAGTAGTCAATATTTAACTTATTTACAAGTCCATCACCGGACAGTGACCAGCAAAGAGTTATTATATCCCGAACACGAAGCAAATTTTTGTGTGCCAATTGTTGTTATAATTATTATTTTGGAGCATCGACTGCTGTTGTCATAAGGGCTTATCATCATAATGACTATTATTATTAATTAAAAGTGCGTCAACCTCTGATGTTCATTAGCACACACTGGCAATTTGAAATAGTCAAAACTCTTTGTTACTACGAGTAAGAGAAAATAAAAATTTAGGTTTTTTTTATTGAAAAATTGCCCTTTTTTTTATTCAACGTGTTAAACTGATAATATAATAATGCGCGAAAATTGGAATAAAAAAAAAATTAA